>NC_092511.1:76089363-77289363 GCF_047511675.1 Marmota flaviventris | reverse complement strand
TGTGTGCTTCCGGAGTATGGGTCAGAGCAGTGGCCCTCTGACATCCAGGCCAGGCAGCGTTCTGCCCTGTGCCTGGTGGGACACTTACAGCTGTTCCAGGCTCTACCCACTAGAGGACATGGCCTTTCCTTCACCCATATTAGTGGCAATGAACAAGATGTGTCCCGAGGATGAAACAGCCCTTGCTTGAGGACCTCTCACTATGCCAGGGTCCAGTGTTGCCTTTCGGGGATGCCCCAGGAGGGTCACGCCCCACCCAGCCTTTAACACAGCCTGCTGGCCCTGTAGTCACACTGTCCCTCCACGTGGGGCTGCACGTTCCTCAAGGGCAAGGACTGAGCCCAGGGCCACCCAGAGCAGACCTCCAATGGATACTGACCTAGGCAAAGCCAACCACTGGGCTCAACCTGCTCAGAGTTAACATAAACATACTTCACTTGTGTGCACTGCAGAAAGAATTAAATATGGACAAGAAAAATACAAAGATAAGCGACCCCGCAATTCAACCACAAAGCAGAGACGGCAGTCAGATTGTTGGACATGGGGCATGTCCCTCCAGCACAGCCCACCAGTATGCCTGGGTACTCTCCACTCCCATCTTTCCTCCAAAGCTCGGAAGCATCTGCAGCAGAGGTGGCACCAGGACCAGGCTGGCATGGCCACAGGAAGTCCCGCCAGCCCACCCAGCTGAAGCTCAGGCCCTGGAGGACGCTGGACCCTACTGATACAGAAGCGCCATGGCCCAGCAGGCCAGCCCCCACAGACCAATCCCCTGACCTGAGTCTGCTACCTGCAGCTTTCTCTCCTTCATCCAGTGCAGACTTCACCTCTTTAGCTAAAACGACCTCCTTTCTCCATTTCCCTGCACAAGAGCTGAGATCAGAGAAGCTGGGTGCTGTCCACGGGCTCCTCTCTGAAGCTCCGTGGGGCCGGCTCCATGCGCTCAGCAGAGGGCAGCCATGGCAGATGCCTCGGCAGGCTCTCCAGAGCACTGGCCCCACCACCCCGGGAGCAGAGGGGGTGGCAGGAGAGCCCCTGCACACCAGGCAGGCATGGCACTGGGGGCAGAGCCCATCTCACGTCTACCACATGTGGGCTTGATGACATGAGGTCATTAAACTTCTCTTAGTTTCAATCCCCTTCTCTTCAAAATAAGAAATGACAGTGATCCCCACTTCAAGGACCACATGCAGCAAGAGTCTTAAAAGGACCTGCATGAGGGCACTCACCAGCCGGCGGCTTCCTCTCGGTCTTACTCATGTGCAGCCCTTAATTCACTTCTTAATTTACCAAGTGACAACAACATAATGTCATCTAAAAACATGATTCATGAAAGGCGTCACTATATGTGACCAGCTAGAAATGAAGCTTGGTCAGAGCTCATTGTGTTTCTCAGTGTCCTCTGAAAGGCACCCATTCCTTCCGACCCACATCGGAAGACTAAGCAAGGGCGTTGTTGGTGCCTGGACAAACATGCACACCCAAGAGGCCAGCAGCGGAGTTCCCAGGCCAGTGGTGGGCAAGTGACTCAGCCTCAGAGCCCACACTTGCTACTGGACCCTCGCAGCCAGGAGGCCCATGCAATCGAACATAGCGTGGCCTCTCCAACAGGGAAAGCTGCCTGCGCTTCACCCACACCCCTTTTCTCTAGCTCCCAGAGGGTCTCCAAACCCAGTTGGGCTTCCAGAGCCCAGGTTCCACCTGAATGGACGTGCGGCCACTTCACGCGGCTGAGGGCTGCAGAGGGCGCCTGGCCCAGCCCTGCCTGGAAAGGCGCAGAGCAGTAGTGTCCCTGTCACCCAAGGCCTCTGGCCGGGGCAGGACAGGCCTTCCTCCACCCCCGGCTCCCATCATGAGAATCGCTGCCCCTTCCTCCAAATTGAAGCCAGGGCCAGTCAGGAGGCCCTCGTTGCTCAGCTCCTTACTCCCTGTCTTCTCTAAAATCCACCAACCTGGCTGGGTGTGGCTCGGTGGGTTCCACCCCAGCACCTAACACACAAAGACCCCACAAAGCCAGTCCTCAGACCCCACAGGGGGAAGGGCTGGCAGAGCATCCTGGAGAGGCAGGTCCTTCTCAACCGTCACAGTGCTGCCTTCCTCTGGCCAGTACTGCACACCTGGGAATTCATCCAAAAGAAACCATCAGAGGCAAACAGAGATTAAGGGATAAATGTTTTCCATGTTGAAAATTGAATATCATCCAACAAGAAAGACGGAATCAGCCATAGGACATGAAAAGGTCACTAGAATCTTATCTTGGAACCCTGTGGACAATGAACAGTATTAATGTATTAATGTTCAGTGGAAAAGCAAGACACGGTAATTTCAAAATGTCATAAGGGCCCCTCCAAAACATACCCGAGTAGTGGAATTGTGATTTTTTTTTTTAAAGAGAGAGTGGGAGAGAGAGAGAGAGAATTTTTTAATATTTATTTTTTAGTTCTCGGCAGACACAACATCTTTGTTTGTATGTGGTGCTGAGGATCGAACCTGGGCCGCACACATGCCAGGCAAGCGCGCTACCATGTGAGCCACATCCCCAGCCCTGGAATTGTGATTTTTACTTGTTTAAAATCCTTTCCTTTCCTTCCCCTTCCTGTTGGCCACACTCACTGCCCATCCATCACCAGCAAGACTTGGGGATAAGTGGAATGGCCCTGGACCTCACTGACCTCAGGTGGAGCTGGATGACCAGCATGTGGACCCACAGGCACACACAGTAGGGCTGCAGTGAACGTGAATGAGTGGACAGACAGATGGATGAGCGAGGGCAGTAGGTCACCACAATCCAGAGAGGGGCCAGCGAACCCTCCCCCTCGGCAAATCCAAGGAACGGCTCCTGGACGCTGCCCTGAAGAACGTGCCCAGACTCAGCGCAGCACTAAGCCAGCAGCAAGCTGAGCCTAGCAGGGCAGAGAGCCAGCAGCATCCTCTCCCCTGGCCAAGAACGTAGGCTCAGGCATCCACTGTCCACCCCGTCCACTGCCGAGGTGCTCCCACTGAGTCACAGACCCTCAGGGGAGGGGGGCTGCACCCAGGAGATGAACAGGGATCCAATTCTCCCCCCAGTGCCCCCCACGCACCCAGGCCAAGGGTTAGGAGCCGGTGCACAGCCCCGGGCCTGCTCCAGGCACCGAGCAGCTCTGTTCTCAGGACAAACGCCCACCATCTCCTCCCGCAGCCTGTGCTGGCAAGGATGGGCCAGACGCCTACAACAGAACTGCCTGGCACGCATCTCCTGTGACGACCACCTCTTCCCACGACAACCATCTCCTCCCATGACGACTACCTCCTCCCACCCCGCCAGGGGCTGCCAGGGACCAGCCAGAGGCACTGTGGACACGGTGGAGCCCAAGCTGGGCCCCTAGGGTCCCCCACCCCCGGGAACTCAGGATCAGGGTGGAGACAGCTGACGGTTGCTGAAAATAAAGACTGTGAACTCAGTAGATGTGGGGTGGCCACACCTGGACATGCACTCCCCAGTGTGAACCTGAGCAGCTGTGGGGTGGCTGCACCTGGACATGCACTCCCCAGTGTGAACCTGAGCAGCTGTGGGGTGGCCGCACCTGGACATGCACTCCCCAGAGCAGAGGAAGGTGCCTGCAGAGGAGAGCAGAACTGACACCAGGGTCCCCCTTTGTGCTATGACAGATGGGCAGGAGGGAAGAAGAAGGACACAGACAAGTCTGCCTCAGCCCTCACTGGTGCCTAAGGCAGGCACAGGGTGGGAAGCTGAGTGGACACTGGCCCAGGGGAGAAAAAGGGGCAGGGCAGAGAGCTTCCTCGAGACCTGGGCAGCTCTTGGTCCCAGCCCCTCCTATGCATGTCCCCTCTGCCCAAGATGGTCTGATGCAGTTTGGTGCTACTCACAGAGCTGACCCATGGAGCCTCCAGGGCCTCAGTCCCTCTCTGCCCAAGTCCCCTCTCAGGGCACTCCTGCCCTCTCTGTCACCTGGGCATGGCCAGCGTCCACACTGGCCCCCTGCTCTCTCCCATCTCCAGCATCTCCTCGGATAGCACACCCTCACCTCCACCCAGTTCTCCATCTTCAACAACTGCCCACGAGGACATGCGTGGCTCACCAGGAGAGCCTGTGGAACAGACCTCTGGGCCACCATTCAGCAGGTCTGAGCTAGGCACATGGGCGCCCACTGCCTGTCCATCTGTAGTACTCCTCTGCCTCCTGTCTGGTGTGACCCCTGGCTCTCTCCCTCTGCGTGTCTGAGCTGGGCACAGGGACCCCACCTGAGAGCCCGCTGCCCATCCATCTGTGGTGCCCATCTGCCTTCTGTCCAGTGTGACCCCTACTTCTCTCCCTCAGCAGTGCCATCCAGCAGGTTCCACACCTTGAACTTTCCCTCTGTGGCCACCTCTCTTGGAGCCAGCCCTTGGTCCTCCACAGCCCTGGCCTCCTCCTTCCACTTCTGGGGGACCGTGAGAACCTGTGACCAGCTTGCCCCTCACTGCCAGAGTCCTCTGCCTGAGTGCCTTGTCCTCAGGCCACTCCCACTCCAACCCTTGACAATGACAGATAGGATGCTGAGGCCACGCGAGCGGCATCTTGTGCCTCGTGGACATGTTCTCGTTCCTCCTGGCCAGGTGCTCAGGTCATATGCCAAACGTGTCATATGTACACATTTTACTTAATGAAAAGCCCTGCCCGACTATTTTCTAAATTAGCTGTTCCGTTTGGCATTCCCTTCCTGCCCACAGCTTTTAAAATTACCGTATTTTCTGCTCTTAGCTGCTGAATGATTCCACAGAGGAGCAAACGCCTTCTGGACCCCAGCTTGGCTGCTCCGGATCCCACAACCTGGCCCACACCTACCTGTGCAGCCAGATCCTGCAGAGGGCGCGAGTCCTGGCCAAGTCTCCCATGTGCACCCTGCATCCTCAGGTCTCCTAAGTCAAACCCCAACCTCCCCCTCCCCAAACCCAGGACACACAAACATCTGAGCAGAGAAATGTGATTGTAGTAACCTAGTCCCAGCCTGTCACCTGGTCTACTCATCACCCAAAACAATTAACACTATCCACTGAATGATTTCCAAGAGAAACTCTCCACTCCAGTTCACACCAGCACTGTGTTCCCACCAGCAGGGACAGCTCCTGGAACCTTATCAGGTGCGTTTTCCTTCCCTGTGGAGTGTCACTTGAGCCACACCTTGGTGGCTGGGAGCAGTTCTGCTACCCAACCTCAGAGGATGCCAACAGAACCCATGTCTTCATCCCACACATCACTTATGCAGGTTCTCGGCGAGAAGACCCATAGTGAGATTCTGACAGCCTCTCTGTGGCTGGGGCCTGGGAGGGCGGGCAGTGGGAAAACCAGCTCTGCTTGAGAAGAATTCAATGACATGCACCAGAAGCCCTTGAAAGAGCCACATGTGTCTATCCACAACTCCACTGCATGGACTCCAGCATGGAGAAAAGACCCCAGGCAAACCTGAGAGCTGACCGTTACACGTGCAGTCACACACACAGAGCAAGACAACAATCGACGGCCACAATTGACACTCGAATCTGACATCTCCTGTGCTCCTTCATGGTTCTCCCACACCGAGGGGCTTGTGTGACAGCTGAGTCAACTGTGCTCGGCCTTCTAGAATGGACATAACCACCCGTAATCCCAGCGACTCAGTTGGGGCTGGCCAAGTTCAAGGCCAGTCTCAGCAACTTGGTGAGGCCCTAAGAAATTAGTGAGATCCAGCTCAAAAAATAAGGCCTCTGCCATGGCTCGTGGGTGGCCACCATGGCACCGTCCCAGGGGCTTCCCAGGGGCCTGGCTGAGGCTGTGGCAGGGCCAGGTGCTGGTGGGCAGAGGTGGTATCAGCTGTGAGTCTGATGAACCTGTGGTCACCACTTCTCCCTCATCCACCTGGAGCTTGGATGTGAGTTTCAAGTGTGTGAAGGTGTCCTGGACACATGGGGTGACAGACAGCTTCCTAATGAATGTATGAGTGACAGCAGAGCCTGAATAAGGGATGCTGGGGAGAAGGGTTCATACATTCTTCCCCTGATTGTTCTGGACACCACTGATGCCAGCAGTCTCCACGGGCAGCCTTTATTTTGAAGGAGACTTGTTGGAAGGTCAAAGGCACAGGTGGCCAGAGAAAGCGAACGTGGAGCTTGCCAGGACAGCAACATGGCCCCGACTAGAGAATGTCCAGCTTCTAACGCATCAGACCACAGAGCTGCACAGCCACGTGAGTGGGACGCATCTGGCAGCTGTGTCCCTCTTTCTGAGGGGGGAGTGTGGTCATCCTGGATAAGAACTGCCGTCCAGAAGGGAGGGACTGAGTGTCACAAAGCTGCCCTAGCCAACCGAGAAACCCTTCCTGGCTGTAGGTTCCCAACGCCCCTTCAGAGCCTGTTCCTTGTGTTGCCTGGGCAGAGCGTTTGTTTGGCCAGGAAGATGCTGCTGGGGAGTGTCACCCGACCGCTGACCAACAGCAGCTGGAGCCAGCGCTCAATCCTCTAACGAAGATGGTGACATCAAACCCATCTCCACAGAGGAATGGGCAACGTCAACCAGGACGGATCCAGTGAAACTCTTCACCAAGCTTGTTAAGGATGAGATTAGGGATCTATCGACAGTGGGGAGCCTCCTGGTCCGGGTACTGGGCGGAGCGCAGCGGCAAGAATCCCAGGCAGCAGATGGACAAGCCAGCTGGGTCGGAAGGACCAGGGTTCTAGGTCTTAAAGAGTCTTTCCAGAGACCACAGAGGGTGGGAGTCTGTGTAGCAGTACCGGGGATGGAGCTGTGCTCCTCTGGGACACGACAGCCCAGCCCACCCACAGTGGATTCTGTCACTTCCTCTGCAAACCTCAGGAAGCACATTTTCAGCATGAATATAAAGAGCAGATGTGATGTGAAGTCAATGGCAGGGATGTGATTCCTGCTGTCACTACTGCTCCTGGTGGCTGCCCTGCTGACGGTAGGGGAGGGGCCAAAGATTTTGTCAGGGAAGATAAAGAACCAAACCCAAGAAAGAAGCCCCTGTGCCCTGCGCACTGGACCCTCCTAGCCCCCGTCACACACTCAGACTGCATGGCTCAACATCCACCAGGTAACCATCCTCACCCTGCAGGATAAGATGGTGAGAGATTTGCTACAGTAGCCCAGACGTCCAAACCGAAGATATGAAAGGGGCAGCCCTAGGTCCTCAAGAGGAGAGAAGCAGCTGACAATCAAGAGATGATGTCAGAACTGGAATGAGAAACAGCGCCCGGCTTCCAGTAGGTGACTTCCCTCAGGACCACACCCCAGGGATCAATGCCCTTCACAATGAAGACCTGGGAAGGATGTTCAACTTGAGGTCATTGGTGACGGCCCTGAATAGTGGGGCCAAACAAGCCCATGGCGGGGCCAGCAGCATGCAGGTAGCCATGAGGATGGAGCCCTGCGCTCCACCCACACAGCACGAGGACGAGATAGCGCACTGCCGTTGATGCAGAGGCCCTGGATCAACACTGGTATATGCCAGGGGACTGTCACTGTGAAGAGGGCACATACAGATGGACAGGACTGCCTTAAGCTGAGCCAAGTCCTCTCACTAGGTCATTGGTCACATCCTTGGTCCGAAGGGAAATGAATGACAGCCGTGACTCCAAACGGTTCTGCCCTCTTTGAAAGTACTTGTTAGAAGGTTGGAGCATGTGGAAGTGCAAACAGGGTCCAGTTTAAACCCCTGGGCACAGCTTGTACCTAACAAGCCAGGACACACCACTGTGCATGTGGCCTTTTTGATGCAAACACCTGTGTGTCAAGGTGTTACTCAGTAGGTGGAAAATACGGTGGTCTAGTAAGGAGCTCAGCTGGCATTAACACCAGGCTGTTATTTTTGGTTACAGGAATTATTTTTAGCCCAGATCTAACCATTTTCATACTCTTGACTGAAACAGATTTGAAGAAGTATCAGAGTGTGTGCACGGAAACTGGCTTAAGGTCATCACTCTGCACATCAACGTAACAGTGTCCACTGGCTCAGGTTTGCACTGCCTGGGCGTCTGCGTAAGGAGGCAGTGTGTATATTGTCACAGTTGCAGGTCACTGACATTTGGGGTTTCCTAAAACTCAAATGAGGACTAGGCTCAAACACATGGCTTCTGCCTACTGCTGCACATGCCTGAAGAGCTAAAAATAAAGATGAAAACAAAGGGCTGGGGAGCAGCTCAGTGGTCAAAACCCAGGGCAAGTTCCTGGACCTCCAAAAAACAGAGAGATTCATGAGACATATGACACTGTTGCTGTGACCATGTTAAGGGGACAGTGGAATATAGAATCTTAATGTGTATGGTGACAACGATATGTTTTTATGAATTAACTCACAAGTAGAACAGCCCAGGAAGGCTCCCTTTGGTCCCTGCAGTTGAGGCAAGGTGGAAATGGTGGTGATTTTCCCCATTTTTACACAGATTCCAATTAATGAACTCATCTAAAAATACACCTTAAAACAACCACGGGAACCAAATGGGGCTCAGGTGTTAAGTGTTCCCTATGATAGGGCTCAGGTCCCCTGCTCTTGGTATGTCACTGTGGGTCACATCACAAGAACAGGAGGGAGAGAAATGCAAAGAAGGAGCCCTTGGTTGTGGCCAGTGCACACCGCCTGGCCTCTTAGATGGACCAGCAGCCAGGATGGCCGTGGGTCTCCACTGCGTGGCACAACTGACATAGGAGAGGGATTCCTGTGGCACAGGATGACAGGCTTTGGAACTGCCCCGGGGCTGCAGTCATGGGCTGGGGCAGGAGCTGCCCTGGGACAGGCTGCAGCTTGCAGGTCCCTCCCTGATGGCCGGGGCCAGCCCTTGCCCTCCCTCCTCCCAGGTAGAATGGGAGGGCCTGGGAGGGGTCTTTAGGTTGGAAGCAACAGAACTGGAGCTGGTGTCAGCGAGGGAAACTGTGGAGTGGACCCACGGGCAGCGGGCCTTCTGATGTCCAGAACCCAGGACCAGAGAGTCCTGGGGAGCGTACAGGCCCCCTGCAGCCTGGATATTCTCAGGACGTCTCGGCCATCCCCCTGTCCCCGCTGCCCCATTGCCATAAATGTGTTCAGCACGGCTGCTGCCCGGGCATCTGCAAGCTAGGACCCAGTCAAGCCTGTTGCACTTTCAAGGTGGCCTGGTTCAAGTTCCCTCCCTAACGCAGTCGGCTCCTCCCACTGACCTACACCCAACAGACCCCTCAGCTGCTGACCAGCACGACACCCAGGACTACGGTGAGCTCCCCTCAGCGCTCCCCTCAGCACCTCCTTTAGGGGAGCCCCACAGACTCTCTCTTCCCCCGCCCGCCCCTTCGCCCACCTTCGCTGTAGCTCTGGGCCTCCTGCAGGTCCCAGCCGAGCCCAGGCCCTGCCCCCCAGGCCTTGCGCCTGCCTTGGGCTTCAACTGGCCTGCCGAGGCTGTCCTAGAGGCTATCTTGGCCGAGGGCCACTCTGCAGAGAGACCCAGAGAGAAAGACACTGGGCAGGCGTGTGCTGCGCAGTGGCCTTTACCCAGAACGTGGCCGCTGAGCTGGGCAGCTCAGGCACCAGGGCAGAATAAGACCCAAGGCTTCCTCTGCAGCACAGGTTACTTCCCCTCACCCCTGGGCTATGCCTGTGCTGAGGACTCTTGGGCTAGGATTGGCCTAGGTGTCCTCCTGTGGCAAAGCCATCCCCAGAGCTCCGACCACCTCTCCTCCATGCCCAAAGGCTCCACCTGCAAACACCCTCACAGAGGAGCCAGGGTCCCAAACATGACCTGGGTCCACAGCAGACCTCTGCATCCAGGTCTGCGTCCAGGGAAGGGAGACAGGACTGGCCTGGCTGGTCGGTTGGCCTCCCCCACTCCCCACCACTCGTCACACACGTGGTTGCCGGGGCCCTCTTCCCCTCCAGGACTGCCTGCTCTCTGCCGCCTGGGAGCGGCTTGGGAAGCGGGTCAGGAAGTATCCACTGGCTCCTGGCCTACCTCCAACAAGGCCAGCATGTGGAGAGTAGGAGTCAGGCTGCGGTGTTGGCCTGGGCTTCCCCTGGGCCCATCATAGCACCGGGTACAGGGAAGGTGCTCAAGGACACCGTTGCTGCATCACAGATAAGCGGCCTGGAATTCCAGAAGGATGGGAACTTGTGGTCCAGGGATGGACACAGATATGCCATCTACCCCAACGGTCAAGAAGGAGTCTATCAAGTTCCTTTCTGCTTTCTTTGGGGTAAAATTCTGGGGATAAACATGGGGGGCACTCTACCCCTGAGCGACACCGGTCCTGTTTATTTATTTATTTATCTCAACAGGGTCTGGCTAGTTGCCCAGGCTGGCCTTGAGCGTGGGATCCTCCTGTCTCAGCCACCCGAGTAGCAGGAATGAGGTGCACCGCTGTGCCCAGCTGACCTTTCCTCTTTCTAATCTTCCCAGACCAGGAAGATTATCTTTGGCCACTGCTGAGCCGCCTCTCTTGTCTCCACCTGTTAAGTCATCACAGTGTGCACAGCGTGTAGATAAGGAAAGGAAGCAGACACAAGCTGTCTGCCCTCAGGCAACCAAGCCCTGAGCCCCAGAGGCCAGAGAGAAATTTAAGGAATTAATCCACGAGTTAGGAAATGGGGAAGCTGCAGACTGTCTCCAGAGTTGTGTGTGGGCTGCTTGCTCAGCACCTGGTGTGTGTGCGGAGGTTGCAGAACAAAGAATCCATGTTAACCAGAAGGGTCCAGGGGAGGAAGGCAGGCGGCAAAGGGAGATGGATAGAGCTGCGGAGGGGCATGGGGAACGGCAATCAGGAAGGGGCAGCAGTGACCCCAGTCAAGGTGTGGGAAGTTCACGCAAGGCAGGGATAGTCACAGGAACAGTGAGAATAAGGTCCTCTAGGGTCCCACCATGAAGGGTCCCGCACACCAAGGCAGAGTTCTAGATCCTCATTAAGAGGACTGGGAAGAAGAGGGACAGTCCCGGGGCCTGCGATGGTTCTGCAAGGACAGCTGTGCTGAGTGGCCCTTGTCTCCTGCAATAGGAAGGCCAGGGCTCAGGGGTGTTTCAGGACGAGGGACACTGCATTTTCTTCCTGGGGCTGCCATAACAAAGCACCACAAACTTGGTGGCATTTATTCTCACACTTCTTCAGGCTGGGAGTGTGAAATCAGGTGGCAGCAGGCCATGTTCCTCTGGCGGCTGCAGAGCATGCCCTGGCTTGGGGTGGCTCCCTCCAATCTGGCCCAGGTGTCTCAGGTGTTCTCCTGCATGTCTCAGACTGTGCCCAAATTTCCTTCCTATGAGGACACCAGTCATTGGATCAGGAAGAACCCCAATCCAGTATGAACGCACCCTAACTAGGTCCATACTTGCAAAGACTTTGTTTCCAAATAAGGGCACATTTGGAGACTAGGTGGACATGAACGGGGCACTCTCCAGCCAGGGCAGATGCTGGTGCCTGTCGCCCCTCTGTCACCGGCTCCAGGACCAAGGGCAGGTGCCTGCCCTTGCACTCTGCTGCAACTTCCAACATGCCTTCCCCTGTATACATCTGTGGCTCAAGTCCTGCCATTGTTTCTGCCCTACTTTCTGCCAACTCAGCCTCTGTCCATTCCTTCTGCCAAGACCCTGGGTCAACTCTTGCTTCAAGTTTGACACAGACACACGGCTTTCCCACTCTCCTCCTCACTGCTGGCCTCTCCCTATACACAAGGCTCTGCTTTGACCGCAGGGGCTACCTTTCCTTCCAGCTCCCAGAAGACCCCACAGGAATTCCCAAGCCAGCCTGGTCTCTCAGACACACCCACCACATTCCCTGCATCTCCTCTCAAACCACCTGGCTAATGCCTCCCTCGCTGGAGAATAGGACCCCAACGTGTGGAAGAGCACGTACCCCCTTCCCACAGCAGACCAGCAGTCTGGCCTGCAGTCTTCCTGCATTCCCAGGGCTCCTCCTCCTCACGGGGCAACGGACTGGCAGCACCGCTCAGGCAAGGAGAACACAGGCTGCAGACAGGTTCACACTGGGGTCCTGGCTCTGAGATTAAGAGCTGGGAACATTCCTTACCTGTTCTAAATTCAGACTGCTCACCCAGCCCATGGGCCGCTGCCAGGGTCAAGTGAGACCGTGTGCACAGACAGCCCAGGGACTGCTTCGGGACAATGCAGGTCCCTGTCCACAGAGTACACCTTGATTTCATTGTGGAAAATACACCAAAGTGTGCCTTTAGGTCAGGGGAATGAGGCACAGATACTGTGACACTGGCCGCTCCCTGCATGCTGCGGGGACCACTCAGGAGTGACAGGCATCAGCACAGGTGTAAAGCCCGGTGAGCATTTATCCCTTTCCCTTTTGCCTTAGTACCAATAGTCAATTTGATGGAAAGTTCTGGGAGAAGAGTTGATATCACAGCAAAGCAAACGGATTAAAGCAGAATATCAGAGACCCTTTGGAGAGGGCTTGGCCTCTCTGCCCCATCACCCCTCCTCCTTCCCCTCTCTTCTCGCAGCTCTGTTGGATTCCCCCCATTTCTTGAGCTAAGCAGTGTGATAAGTAGCACCCAACCCCCTTGTTCTGAGTAGGGAGACTGGGACCCAGACAGGACAAGTCACTCACACAGGCCACGGGGCTCTTCAGTGGCAGAGCCTGTAGGTATTCTGACCATGGAAATAGACAGGGAAGTGTCCCCTAGTGAGCAAACTCCCAGGGGGTAAAGGGCACCCTGATTCCCAGGATTGGAATGCCCAGCGATTCCCTGCTGAGGCTATTAGGATAACTGTGTGGATGCACTACCTGATTTACACAGTGACATCCTTTGAAGGAGAGAGGCTCTGTGTTTGCATCCACCTGGACCTTATCTCAGTGAGCCAACATGCAGGGTTAGAGGAACACTGGCTGAAGTAGTCACTGGTGGGGGCACTATGTAACTTTTGGGGTTATTAAAGATGACAGCAGA
This sequence comes from Marmota flaviventris, assembly GCF_047511675.1. Lineage (NCBI taxonomy): Eukaryota > Metazoa > Chordata > Mammalia > Rodentia > Sciuridae > Marmota > Marmota flaviventris. The sequence continues at coordinate 77,276,458 of NC_092511.1, read as the reverse complement.
GATGGGGAGGCACCCCTTTTGTCTGCCATCCTCTGTCTGCACCTTCCCTGTGTGTGTGTCTGTGCTTTGTGCCCCTCCTCCACAGGTGTCCCCGAACAGGTGTTCCATTACGAGAGCTAGGACTGCTTTCCTGCATAACTCCGTGGAGCCAGTGTGACTGTTGGTCACCTCAACAGCAGAACAGGGGTGGGAACACGGCCTCCGGGGCTGCCCTGGAGATGCCCGGTGAGTTCCCAGCCAGGGACAGAGAGACCAGCAGAAGGTAAGACAGTGACCTCACAGCCTGGGCCCCGGGGGCTGAGGGAGTGGGAGCAGGCACCCAGGGAGCCAGCCCTCGCCTGCTGATGGTGCCCACCAGGAGCCGTCCTGCAGTGCCAGGTCTGCGGAGTCTTCAGGGGAAGTCAGAAATCTGGCCTAGGTGCACCTCTGCCGCTGAAATGCTGGGAACTGTTCAAATCTAAGCACTGCAAGCCAAATGGGCATCTTCGGGCTGGTTTCAGCCCAGGAGCCACCACACCGTGACCCTGGATCCCACGATACACCAGAGAGCAGGTCGCAAACTTCCAAGTAGAGTGCTGAAGTAGGGAGACCGGCCCACTGTGACGGGCACAGTTTCTGGTTCTCCTTCTGGGATCAGAGCTCCCACCCCAAGCGATGTCACCCAGCCATATGGCTCCTCGCCTGGTGCTGGGAATGCAGAACCCCAGGTGACTTCACTCTGCTGCCAGCCCAGGGCATGGGCTCTGTGGCCTTGGTATCCACGCCCTGCAGGAAAACCACCTCCCAACCCGGAGCCTGCTTAGACTGGATGAGTGCCTCCAGGCAGGGGCTGAGCCTGTGGCTCCCCAGGGTGCTGTGGGGCGGGGCTGGCCCACCTTGGCCTCAGACTGTGGATCCAGCCTCTCCTGAGACAGGCGGGCTGAGCAAGCTGGGGGCACCTGCTGGCCAGGACAGGAAGCCTAGCCACAGTGCTCACCTGTTGCACAGGTGGACAGATAAGGGCATCCTTAACGGCTCCTTCAATTCACTTTCTTGGCCCCGCATGGTTGGAAGCCCATCCTGCCCTCCTCAGCTGCTCTTTCTCCCTGGGGTGTGCACAGCGAGCCAGTATCAGTGTCTACCATGTTCTCCTGACCCTGCAGCCCCTCCTCATAAACCTCAAAGACTGCAGTGTCCTGAGACTCAGGGGGAGTCGAGGAGGGTCTGCCTAGCTCAAAGCAGCTGGCTCTCTGGAGGTGTAGATGCTGGGATGGTATGAGCAATCAGGACTGGCCTGCCACTCCACGAGGCCCTCAACCGAAAGACACCTGCAAAAAGCACAATGCCCTCTTCCTGCCACTCTGTTTCATTCCAGAAAATGTAACTATTTTTCATAAACATGTGTTATTTATTTTAATGTGTAAAATAAATAGGTTTTTATTATTTTCAACTAATAAATAAATATCTGAAATGTCTCCATCTTAGGTTTTAACGTGGTAAATATTGAAAAGGTATAAGCCCCATAAACAAAAGCTTTTGAGGGACATCTTGTTTTTAGGATGGTAAAGGGTTCCTGAGACCAACACGTCTGAAAGCCTGGGTTCAGGGAATAATCTCATCCTTGAGTGACAAGCGGCAGTGCTGGGGGGCCCAGGTCAGCAGGAGGGGTGGGTTATGCAGAAGAGGGAGCACACCAGGTAAGAACCAACAGGTGCGCTTGATGCCGAGCCTTCAACTCCTTGTGAGAGCCAAAGGTTTTCACAGTTGAAAATGGAAGCAATGTAAATAACTCAACATACTATTATCAACGCCAGGATGCCGAGAAGCAAACCAGGTCCAAGGAGAGCCCCAGGAAAGTGAGGCTCCCGCTGAGGTGACGTGCTGAACTAGAGACTGCAGGCATGACCACTGGGTGCAGAGACACCACCACGGCAAGGCTTTAGTCGGGAGAGGGGATCAACACGCTGGGTCCTGGGCCACCTTGGTGTCCTCCTTCATAGGTGTGGAGCCTGGGAATGTGCGGTTCTAAGGAGCTCCCGGTTCACGAGGTAAGGCTGTGGGTCCCCAGAACACAGGGCAATGCTGGCTCAGGATGTCCCTCTGTAAGGCTGGACCTGCGTCCCTTGAGGAGACACGTCAAAGTTCCAGCCCCAGCACTTGTGAATGTGACCTGACTTGGGAACAGGGTCCCCACAGTTGTAATCAAGTGAAGAGGAAGTCGCTGGGTAGGCTGTAACCCGGTAGCCTGGTGTCCTTAGGAAAGGGGGCAGGAGACACAAGACCCGGGGAGAATGTGATGACAAAGGCAGCCCTCAGAGGGATGTGTCAGCAGGCCAGGGAGGCCAGGCTGCTGACAGCCCCAGAAGCAAAGCCAAAGTCCTATACTCCCCAGAGCCTCGGAGAGCACGGCCCTGCGACATGCTCATGTCCAGCCTCCTCAAGAACTGGGAGGGAACACATTTCTGCCTTTTTAGGCCACCAGTTTGTGGCCTTTGCTCTAGGGGACTAATACTGACTCCAAAGATCTACACCATCAGTGAAGGGGGAAGAGAGAAGAGCCCATGACCTGCTTGGAGGTCCAGGAAAGGAAGGTACCCACAGTAGCAGAGAGAAGACTTCCCGAGAATCTGCACCCAGCAGTCTCCCTCATATACGTTAGCAGCCCCAATTTACATGCCCAAGTTTTTTAAAAAAACTTTTAAAAAATATTTTTTTTCAGGAATTTGCTTTCCAGTGGTCCAATATGGGAAGTGTTCCTGGACACCCAGCGGAAGCCAAAGCGAAACTCCTCTGAAGAACTGGCCTCTATCCCAGGCCACCAAGGACTCCCAGGGATGAAGTCCTGAGGAACACCAGCTCACAGGGGAAAGGATGTACAGAACTCATAGCCTACCTTGATTCTGAGGGGCTGGGGGCAGCTCGGTGGCAGAGCACCTGCCTGGCATGCACGGCCCGGGTTCCATCTCCAGCAGCACACCTCCCCCCCACACACGCACACGCACATACATGCACACACATGCACACACGCTCATACACACATGCACATACACGTGCACACACACATGCACACATGTACATGCATACACAGCTCAAGCAGTAAATGTGGTGGCCTCACCCATAATCCTAGCAGCTTGGGAGGCTGGGGTAGGAGGATCACACGTTCAAAGCCAGCCTCAGCAAAAGTAAGGTGCATACACACACATACACATGCACACACATGCACACACACGTGCACGCACACACACGCACACACACACACACACACATAGCCAACAGAAGCAGAGATGGGATGGCTGAACTGCCCTTCAAAGACAATTTGGGATGCCAGAACAATGAGACCCCCAAACCCAACATAAACATGTCAAATATGTTTAGAGTAATGAAAGTGAATTTAAGATATATAAAAAGAACAGGCAGTATATGATGCAGTCACGCTGTCTGGAACTGAACTAAACAGGATTTCTAAAATACGACAATTGAGATTTCAACACGGATGGATGTGTTCAGCAGCTGACTGGCCATGGCTGAGGACATGCAGGGTCCATAATGCAACAGTAGCAAAGAAAGATGTCAGACGGAGCCCCAGGAACAGGTCTGACACATGCCCACCGCGAGCACGGAAGGAGGAGCAGCTGGAGACACAGCTTTGTCATCCGTCAGCAAATTTGAAAAATGTACTCATATTAAGTCCTAAAACAATGTTGACCCAAGAAGAAAGAGGAAATCTACAGCCATTAAGGAAACTGAATTCGTAGTTTAAAATCTTTCCATAGAAAAAGAAACCATAAATGGTTATAAAATAAATAAATTCATTACAAATTGGACAATTGTTTTTCATATAAAAAAAAGAACAAAAATTGGGGGCTTCTGCTTCACATCATTTATGAAAACCAACTCAAGATGGCCCTGATGATCCAACTGGCCAGTTCTATTGGAGAAAGCAACCCAATCTCCACAAACTATCCAGAGTCTATCCAGGAGGGCTGGGTGGAGCTAACGGTAAGATTATTTGCACAGTTTGCCTCTTGACAGGCCGACAGCAATCTCACGAGGAGCACCCGACACAACACCATTCCTTATAAAAGTTTTCTTAGCAAACTGGCTCTCAAGTAATGATGCTCACCCTCGAAACCCCAGAAGTCACCCCAGCCCTTCTGGGGCTCTGGGTTCGCCACCTGCAGTCACCAGGGGCTGGGGACCAAGGGCAGGGCAGCCGGTGTGACTGCAAAGACACACCCTAGAGGGTGTGACCAAGGAGAATCCAGGAGAACCCAAGGCCTGGAAGGCCACTTCACCAATAGGCAGCTGCACATGGAAAGATCCAAAATACAAGCCGTAAATGTGGTGGCCTCACCCATAATCCCAGCAGCTCAGGAGGCTGAGGCAGGAGGATCACGCGTTCAAAGCCAGCCTCAGCAAAAGTAAGGCACCAAGCAACTCAGTGAGACACTGTCTCTAAATAAAATACAAGATAGGGCTGGGGTGTGGCTCAGTGGTCGAGTGCCCCTGAGTTCAATCCCCAGTAACACCCCCCCCCCAAAAAAAAGATGCTAAATATGATGGCACTGACGGACATCACACACCTGAAAATAAATCTAAAGAATGGCCTGGCTGATGTTTACAGCAACAATTACAAAATTTTATTGCAGGTCGACAGAGAAGACTTACATAAATGGATGCCACACTGTGGACTGGCGTGCCCCTGTCTGTCAGTTCTCTGTCGCTCTGTGCCTTCCATGCTATTCCAATCAAATACCAACAGGTTTGGGAAGCTGTGTGTGTGTGTCAAATGAAGCACATAATTCAACACCAACTCTCAATAATCCAGAGACCCCTCCAGAGCACTGGTGATCAGGACAGGTGCTAGAGCGGGCCAGGCAGGTGGCTCTGTGTACAGCATGAAGAGAAGGAACAGACCCAGGGCCACACAACTCAAGATGCCAGGGCGGGGCCTGCCATGCAGATGAACCTGCTGATGGACAAATGGTCTCATATGGAAAAGAAAGAATTTTGGCTGCAGTTTCACGTCATTTACAGACATCAACTCCAGATGGGCCAGGAAAACTGCAAAGCCATTAGGAGTAACACAGAAGAACATCCTCACAATTCCAGGGAGGGAAGGCTTCCCGGGCTACATAGTCAGTTGAGGGAAGATGCAGATGCCCCATGCCTCGGCCATTCCAATCCCAAGGCACCTGTGCAGCCCGGAACACATGAGCGAGCTCACTGCACCATTCTTTCCAAGAGCAAAGGGGGAAAGGAAAATCTAGAAACTACCCAAATGTCGGTCAAGAATTCAATGGAGCCGGGTGCAGTGGGGCACGCCTGTAATCTCAGCAGCTCAGGAGGCTAAGGCAGGAGGATCCCAAGTTCAAAGTCAGCCTCAACAACTTAGTGAGGACCTAAGCAGTTCAGCAAAGCCCTGTCTCTAAATAAAATAGAGCTGGAGACGTGACTCCATGATTAAGCACCCTGGGTTCAATCCCCAGTACCAGAAGAGCTCAAGGATAAGTAAGTGCATACATTCTTACAATGAAGGTTACATACCTATGTTCGTATTTTAGGTACATATAGTAAAAAGAGCCCTGGCCAGGCAGGAGGTACCCTTGAGATCAGGTCCCATGTCCAGAAACTGGCTCTTCAGAGGCGGACCATAACTCATTCATCTTTATATCCCTGGTGCCCAGAGTAGTGCCTGGCACATAGCAAATGGTCAATAAAAGGGCAGCAAATCAATGAATCCATCAGCCCAGCAATGAGCGAATCAATCAATCATCACTCCTGGGCAGGAGTGGAGTCCTAACCAGCAAGACTGAAGATCTTCCCCATAACTCTTCTCTCTCCCTGCACCACTACCTACCACTACAAAGGAAGTATTCAGAACAGTCTTGCGGGTCGGAAGGCCTTGCCTTGTGAGGCAGCCCAAGGCATGGTTAGTGCCCATCAATGGTACCTTTTCTTTCTGTCAAGCCTTCTAGTGCCCCCTGGCCCACGTCCTGGCCACAAAGCACAGCTCTCCTTTTCCCACACTAAAACATTTTCAGAAAGTGGAGCCCTGGCCCCCAACTGGGACTAGCTGCTCAAGCTGCCATCCTGGCAAGTCACTAGGAGGTCACTGGGCGGAAGGACATGACATTCACACACCTGGTCACCAAGTCCTTCATCACTGTAACCTGTCCTCTGGGTTTCTAACTTCAGTGGTTCTTCTCTGTATCCTGGAAACCACCCGTCATTACTTAAAAGTCCAGCTAAGCTTGTACGAGGGCTGCTGTGATATTTCATCCAAGTTTTTTACACGTTTTAACTTCAGCTTTAGGGAGGGTTTGCAGACTATTTATTTTTACATATTTCCAGGAACAGAAATCAAATCTTTCATTTTTACAAATGAGAAAACCAAGGCGTAGAGCGATTAAGTTCCTGACACCATCACAGATCAAATTTCTATAAACTGTGTGTTGAAAATGATCTTCTCACCCCAAAGAAAATATTGAACCATTCTTCATAGTCATAAATATTTCTAAAGACCTACTGTGTGCTCAGGACTGCTCCAGGCCTGGGAAAACAGCTGTGAACAAGATGCGTGTGGACAGTGGTGGAGACCAATGCTGGGGGAGAGGGATGTGAACAAGAAAATGAATCAAAAGGGCAGTTCCACGAACCCCAGGGGAGGGGGTTCTGAGAAGGTGATCATGGTAGAGACCTCTGGGGGAGGGGACGTGAGCGGAGCCCTAACTGGACAGGGGAGGGCATGGACAGCCCGAGGCAGCACTGGGGGCAAAGGGAGAAGCCAGGGCAAAGCCTGCTGGGTGGACATGGTTCACCTTCCCAGAAGAGCAGCCCAAGGTGAGGTCAGAGGGGACAGGAGCCCGGCCTGTTGAAAATGGTAAGGAATCCTAGCTGGGTTCTCCACGGGGTGCGAGTTTACGGACAGCTATTCAACAGCAGGGGAAAGAGGTGACCCATCTTACATTTTGCATTAGTCTGTTTCAACTACTATAACAAAATACCAGAGGCAGGCTCACTTTAAAAGGAAAAGAGTTTACTGAGCTCAGGGTCTAGAGGCTGAAAGTCCAAAAAGCATTGCACAGGTTTTTGACGAGGGCCCCTTGGCTGTGTGACTTCCTGGTGAATGGCAATGGGGTGAGACATGGGGAGGAAGAAATCACGTGTTAGGGAAGCCAGAGAGGACAGGTCATGCCCCAGCCGGGCGGAAGGACCTCCCCAAAGGCCCGCCTCCAATGCCACTCACGGAGGACCAAGCTCCTCACACGTGAACCTTGGCGCACACAGAAGCCTTATCCAAACAGCACATCTCAAGTGAATCACTGGAGGGGCAGGAACACAAGTGGGGACAGCAGCAGGGCTCTGGAGGGTCCAGGTGAGCAGTCTGGGGCTGGAGCGGGGTGGCAGCCATGGAGGTGTGAGCCACGGTTGACTGGGGGCCTTGTGAAGGTGGAGCTGAGACTTCTCAAGAGGCCTTCGCAGCACACAGGCCTGGGCGGAAGTGCCCACAGGCAACCAGGATCCCCAACTGCTCAGGAGGGAGACCCGTGGGCCAGGGGTTCTGAGCTGCAGGCGCTCACGGAAAGTCCTCACACGTTCCAGAACCCAACCAAGACTCCAGGAGACTCCAGAACCCCCCAGCCTGCCAGGCCTCCCTCTCTCCAGGAAGGCTGCAGCCCACTGTCCTCAGCAGCCTGACCCGCCAGCCCCACCCTAGGCTCACTGGGCACCCCCATGCCAGCCCCAAGCCCAGAGGTGACAGATTTTACTGGTGGCCATTAGGCAGCCTTGTACTGGTGTACAAGGCACCTGGCTGGTCACGCCACTCAGACCTCCCAGAGCAGGTCAGGACCCCTTGGGGCCAGCACACAGCCACGGCCTGGCATACAGAGGTGGCCTGGGACGAATCCAGCTCTGCAGCCAATGAGGGCACCCTCATGTGGGTGGGTGACATGTACCCCAACCCCAACACACCCTCGCCTGGAACTCCAGGTGACCACACCCTGTGTCCAGGCCACACCTTGAATAGGGAATCTGCAACTCACTCGTGAGCCACAGGCACATGTTAGGCACCTACTGTATGCAAAGAGAGAAGAGGGAGAGGAAAAAATGGCCCATAAGGGGAGACAGTGCACAGACCACCATATCACAAGGTGCAAAGGGCCAAAGCCCCTCTGGGGACCCAGAAGACAGGACTCTTCCTCCAGTTAGGAGAGCAAGCGGGGCCTCCTGGAGAAAGGCAGCTGGGGACACGAGAAGGCACGCAGTGGCGGTGGGGGGCCAGCGCGCTGGCCATGGGCGGCATCAGCCCTTAAACTCCCTGATCTCTCTCCAAAAATCAAGGCCCAGCCACAGACTGGGATCTGCCATAGAGTAAGTCATACTGTGGAATTTCCAATACATCCTACTGTCATGTATGGCTAAAAAGAATAAGAAAACCATGAAGACCACCAAGGCTTCCTCCTCCTGTTTTGACTTCAAAACAGAACAAAGAAAAGGAAACGAAAGGGAGGGAGCGAGAGATTTCCAAGGTAAAGGTAAAGGCAGTGCCAGGGCCCCAGAGCGTGGCAGACAGCCTGTTGGTGCCAAGGACAGGTCCAGGTGTGCAGAGCTGGTGGGGTCCTTCACTGCTCACCTCTGGAGGTTCCCGGCTGTTCATGGACACCTGGGTGACCACACGACCCTCCACTGCTCAAGTTCAGGCACGGTCAGAGCAGAGGTAACAGGCTTCCACTTCCCAGTGGAGGTACTTAAGAGTCCACAGTCCATCCTGTGTCCAATGTGGCAGTAACACCCGAGAGAATGCGATGGCGTCACCTGGGTCTCAAGGTTACCACGGGCAGAGCTTTGGCCAGCTCACGGTGAACAGAGAGCACAGAGCACGGAAGGAACCTCTGTATCTCGAGCCACATAGGTGGGAGTCACACCACCACCCAGCCCACTCCATCCCAGCCCTAGGACAGACACTGAGCCACGCAAGGACAGGAACGGGACCTGGGGAACCAGTGGACACGCCCCTTCCTCCCTCGGCCATGTCCCTCTGCCCGCCTCTGCTTTCCGGCCCTCTCCACTCTGGCCCACCCGCCCACCCCAGGGGCTGGGGCTCAGCAGGTGCCAGCACCCACGGCCACATCTTTCCAACTCCGTGCCCTGTAGGTACAGCTCTTCTCCCAGCTCCAAATCAAGAAGCCCTGGGAAGCTCTGCTGGCTCAGTCCAGTCACATGCCCACCTCTGGACCAATGCCGTGTCCAGGGAAGTGCACTCCTGGGCCTGAGCCCCTGCCTGCCCCTCCCACTAAGCAGGAGTGGACGGGTGTATGACCAGAGAGAACAGGACTGCTCTGCAGCCTGAAGTACTATTCACAGTCCCCAACGAGGAGCCAGAAAGAGCACACCTGCAAATGTGCACAGGGCAGTGCCACCGACTGAAACCCAGCTCTCAGTGTCAAGAGAACAAAGGAGAGGGGACTCAGTTGTACCATGATCCTAAGAGGAAGGAGGTGGCGTGGAGAGCACTGGCTAGACAGCTCCCTGTGCTGGCTGCAGCCTCTGGGACCCGAGGAGCCAGGTGTCTGAAGGTGTGGCCGGGGCAGGACGGGAAGGGATAGGAACAGGGCAGCGGGTACTCTGGTTATCAGTCGGGTACCTCTCACAGTGGGCACACTTCTCCTGATTGGGGATGGGCTAGGCCTGGGAGAGCCCACCCTGGACCAGCATGCAGGATCTGGGACTTCTTCCCCACTGAGCCCAGCCCAGCCTCGTGCTCCTCCCAGGCAGCTCATGCCGCTGCTGCTAGAGATGAAACGGGTGTGGTACCTCTGCCCTGAGCACCCGCGCCACGCCTGAAGGGCTGCCCTGATTGCCCATCGAGGCTCCTCCCAACCCCTCCACCATGCACCAAACATTCTGTCCTTTATCAACATTCCCTTTTTCTAAGGAGTCACTAAAACTCCCCAAAGGGTCAACAATGTAATTCTGTGTGAAGACAGACAAGATCTGAAGGTTTGGAACAAATGATTTGTATATAATTATCCATCCACCATTCCCTCAGGGCCTTCGAAAGCCCAGAAGCAGAGGAGAGCAATCTCAGAGCTAAACGGCAGGCACCTACAGCTCTTGTTGGTGGCTGGTGACCAGGGCACACGTGAGGCTCGTCCTCATCCTCGGCAATGAACTTCCACCCCTAATAATACACCTGCAAGGAAGATGCCCTTTTCAGAAGGAAGGAGGGAGGACCGGTAACCAGCAGGTGAGGCCCCTTGTCAGTGGGGACAAGCCTCAGCAGCCACTTCCCAGCAGGCGGGCAACGATGAGGCAGCTGAACCGCAGTGAAGCCCAAGCTGGCGTTTGTCACTTCCTTGAGGACACCTCCTGCTTAGGAATAGATGTGGTGCAGCCAGGCCAGGTGGGGGAAGGGGCCTGGAAGAGCAGGAACCCTAGAGCCAGGAGGACTCCTGGGACCTGGTCCCCAGGTGGGCAGGTGGGCGGTGCCCTTAGACTCCGACCAGGAAAGAGCGGGAGGCCCAGAGCCCCTTGCGCTCCCTCCCAAGCTTTTCCTCTGACCCAGCTCCCGTGGGGGCCACACGGCAGCGCCCCCAAGGGGCCAAGCCTATGTTTAAGGGTTTGTGTTTTTCTGCTTGCTTTGCTGTGATCGGGGACGTCTTGAGGACAACCCACATTCCTTCCTCTCCTGCACGTTCACATCCTGACCCAGGAGGAGCCCCCCACAGTGCTCTCCTGGGACGTGGCCAGATAATCAGCCATTAAGCTAAGCTTCTGTCTTGAGCACCACACTGTGCTTTCCTAAAACTAAAAAGATGTTCAGGGTGGAAGGAATTCTTTTCCTGCCCAGCCGTGGGTCATTCAGAAAACCTAATTGAGGTAAGCCTGTTTCCCTGCACAGTGAGTGGGGTTTGGGCTGGGAAGCTCTGTTCAGCCAACCACCTGGACCTTGGCCAAAACTGGGTCCAGAGACAATGAAGTAACATTTGATTCTTGGAGCAAATGCTACAAAAGGGCACATTCTCCCAAGTCACAGAACGTCTGTGTCCCCCTCCCTCGAGGTACATGTGAACATATCCTCCCCAGGGTGAAACATATGCAGCTTAGGCCTTGAACTGTTTGTAAAGAAAACAAAGTATTTTTATACAAGGTGAGCAGCAAGCCCTGAGCCTCCTGTCTGAGCAGACATCCCACTGTCTGTCTGCAGGGCCCACCTGAAGAGTTCTTTATTAATTCTTCCCAGGTATGCCAAGGAGGATAGTAACTGGCAAGAAAGGAGTATCTCAAACTGATGCCCACTCAGTGAACTGTGCCCAGTGGGTACAGGCCTGTCATGATGCCCACCCAGGGACTCCATTCCCAGGGAACAGCACCAGACGGTGTCCCTCCTTATCCCGAGGGCCTCTGATCTCTTCAAAGCAACCACCTTTGCTGGGTGGCATAGGTGCCTTAAAAAGAGCCCCCAGAGGGGTGAGGGGTTGGAGAGGGAGACAAGCCACGGCTGCCCTTGGACACTCAGGCAGCTGTCCCCAGGGGCCATCTGCTCCTCTCTAGGCCCCTGGGGGGGGAGGGGGTGCCTGGGACCACAAAGACAGGAAGGCACTCCCTCTCCATCCTCAGAACACAGCGATAGGTCTTCCTTTAATGTTCTTTGATGTGACAAAGGCTGACACAACCTTGAAAAGACTGCTCACAGGAAATGGGACTAGAGACAGAACCGTAGGCTGCTCTCCCAGGGAGCTCAGGAGCTGGACAGAGCTCAGTTCAGCATGACCCCCGGGTGCCCAAGGTGGAAGGGGTTTTGAATAAAAAGTCCAGAGTTTCTTTCCTCTCCACCAGCTCAGCTCTGTCTCTGAGCAAGGGACATTCCTTCCCTCCGCAGTTGCACAGAGAAATGGGGCAGACTAGACCAGTGGTTTTTATTAGCAGTTAGACCCAGATATCTTCCTCATCATAGTCAACCTAAAACCCCAATATATAAATTGAGCCAAAGGAGAGCTGCTCATGCCAAACCGGGGCTTGGAGCCAGAGCCCACCTACTCAGGCTACTGGCCCTTAGGGAATCCAGCTCGAAAAAGCCCTTCCAGAGCTCTTCCATGCTCTTGTGGTGTACCTAGGAGAACAAGAGGAGTCACCAATGACTTGGGACTCTCCAGGTGCTGGGGAGTTCACCCATTGTGTGTCACTGAAATCAATGCAACAGCAACATGGGGCTAATTAGCTTGTGAACTAAGCTCTGTGGTGATCTGGGCTAGGACCTGGGACCACTGGCAAGAGGTAGAAGTAGGATTTGAACCATGGGTTTTCTGAGTCCAAACATAATATCCCTCCCCCTTCCTAAGATGCTCCCCTAGATGTGTGCAGTCCTGGGCCATCAACCATTCCCTTGAATGGTAAATGTCAATACAAGGGCATATATGCATAAGAATAGGCCCCTCAGGGCTGGGCTGTGGCTCAGCAGCAGAGCACTGGCCTAGCGCATGCGAGACTCTGGGTTCCATCCTCAGCACCATATAATATAAATAAATAAAATAAAGGTATTGTGTCTAACCACAACCAAAAAAAAAAATTTAAAAAAAGAATAGGCCCCTCAAAATCATTGTTAGTTATCTCTGTGTAGTGCTACTGTGCATGATTCCCATGCACATTTTCTAGTTACCCTATAATGAGCAGGTATTACTTATGTAAAACAGGTGTTATTGCTTGTTAAAAGTGGAGCTAATAATTCATACTTCATGCTGGGCTTAAATAGTGAACCGGGGACTGGGGGACAGGTGATACCCATCTTGACCTTTTGGAGTCCAGTGGGACCAACAGCCCAAATCCCACCAACCCTCCCCTGACCTGAGGGGGTGGCAATTCTCAGGGTCATTTAAATTCTCTGAAGTCTGGTTCTGCAGAGTGTGGTTGTTTGAGAAAAGAAAGGTCACAGAGACCCCTCCCACATCCGCCTCTGCTTTTTACTCTGCAAGGTCGCCCCCTTCTTTGGGAGGTAGTGCTGATAAAACTGAAGGTGGTCTCCTGTTCCCATTCAGCTCTCACCCCAGCCCAGTGGACCTGTAGAGAGCACCAGTCAGGCCCACTAACCTCTGCTGCCCCACCCTGAGGGTCCTGCAGCAGCCACTGGTAAATGTAGAGATCACGGTCCACCCTGAAGGCAAGAAGGGCCTTGGCCAGGCTTGAGGCGTGGCAAGGGCTGCCAGGCTTTCTGGTGTCATTCATGGGGCTCTGCCTGCAGGAATCCTCTAAACATTCAGCATGCCCTCTCAAGGTACAGCTCAAGCCAAACGACAGTTGGCGGCAGCTGTGGAGGGGCCTTGAGGGACTGACTAGGGGGCAAGAGGCAAGGCACTGGCTTTGGAAGAGAGCGGGGAGGTGCCCGAGACAATGCTGGGAAGGACCTGAGAGAGCTGCCCGGCTGCTGCTCTGGAATCAGTGAAGGAGGGGACGCGACCATGTGTCAAACGCAGGCAGTGATGAGGCACAATCCTCTAGACCCCTCTTTTTCAGACAAAGAAAAGCCGAGGCCCGTGCCCCTCAGCCACCCCAGGCCCATGCCAGCCCTGGCTGCTCTGAGCAGGTGGCACATCTCTCCTGCCCCCTGCGGGGAAGGTTAGGATAAAAACGTCCCCCACGCCCATCCCCAAGGACTTCACGGGCCTCACCCCAGATGACTCTGCTCTCCTGCGCCCGGAGGTGTCAGTGCTACCGCCCTGGGGGCCGTCTGTCACCTGGAGACATCCTGAGCATTCCTGAAGACGCCTGCCCCGTCTCCCACCCACTGCAACAGAAATCAGACCTGGGGGACGCAGGTGTCTACCCCAAGATTCACAGCCGTCCTCCTGTGTCCCACCTGCATTTGCTGCTGTCGATCTGAGAAACCTAAAAAGGAGTATTTTCCGACCTCCGGGGGCCCCGCCTCCGTCTCCCCACCGTCTCCGCGCTGACCCTCCAGGCAGCTCCCCTCGCGCGTCTGGGCTCTGTCTGTCGCCTCCACCCGACAAAAGCGTGGCGCCGGGGCGGGTGCCCATCGACCCCGGCATCTCCCCCAGAAACGTGTGTGTCACCGCGGCGCGCCCCTCGGGGCCTCTGCCAGTCTGTCCACCGGGAACAAAGCGGTTGGGGCGCGGCAAGGCGCAGCCCCGCAGCCCCGCAGCCCCCGCCTCGGCCGCGGCGACTCTGCACGCGGGTACCCGCGCCCCTGCCGGCCCGCGGCGCCCGGGGCAGCTACTGTACCTGCTAAATTTAGCGGCGCGGGGTATTAATAGCCAGGCGCCGGGGCCGGCGCAGCAGGAGCGCGCGGCCGGGGCTGGACAGGAGGGGACACGGAGGGGAGGGGGCGAAGGCCACTTACACCACCAGCCTGGAGATGATCCATGACACCATGGCGGGCGGCGGCGCGGCCCGGTGGCGGCGCGGCTCGGTGCGGGCGGTGCGGCGCTCGGCACGTCAGTGCGCGCACGGCCGCCGCCGGCAGACTGAGCGCGCTCTGCCTGCCCGGGTCTCGCGCAGTCGGCGCAGCCGCGGCACGTCCGGGCGGCGGCCCCAGCCCCCGGCTCCGCGCCCGCAGCGATTGGGCGGCGCGCGGTCAGGCCGCCGGCGGGACCGCCCCGCCCGCTGGCCCCAGCCCCCGCCGAGTTCGGGCGGATCAGCGCCCTGGGCACCCTGCGGGAGACCGGGAGCCGCCCAGCCTGGTGTCACCCGAGAAACCCAGGTCCGCACGGGGTATTTGGGAGTCCATTTGCACCTGTCTGGATGGGATGCTGTCACCGCTCACTCGGATAATGCGCTAGTCTCCTGAGGGACTGGCCTGTACCCAGACCTGACCTCTTCGTTCTGTCCCCCATAGGCCATTACTGTGTAAGAAACAACCCTAGGCTTGTGTCTCCCTAGACGATTCCTGAATCCCCATTCAGTCCCGTCCCTGCCTACAACCGGATCGCCACCATAGGTTCCCAAATTGCCCCTAGCTCTGTTGCCGCAGGTGCTCCGGACTTTCCTATGAGCTGTCTCCTCCCGCCACCATGCTCTCGGGGGCCTCGCTGCTGGCCTTAGTTTCTTCAAGCCTCTGCTGAAGGGCTGGGTGAGCTGGAAGCCGCTACCCCTGTCGGGAGCCACACTGGCTCCAACGTAAACATTTTAATGTACTTTACACCCGACGTAAACATTTTGATGTACTTTAAGAACATTGCTTTAAATAGTATTTGTCTTGACCACTGAATTTCGTGGTGCCCCTAGATTTTGCACTCCAGTCGGGAGCCGGGTTTTGCTCACCCCTGTGGCGGGCCTGGATGGCCCTCTGGTACACAGGAGAGCTGTGTCCTCGTCCTGAGCTTTGCCAGCTTCCCACCCTGCAGCAGCCCGGTCCTCTGTGGTGCTGTCTCTGCGCCTGTTCTCTTGCTGATGCTCACAGCCTGTAGCATTCTGCAGCATAGGAGAGACCCTATGAGCCTTCTGTAAGGAATCCGCCCAGGAGGGCTTTGGGGAAGAGGCAAGGTGAACTCAGACCTTGGCAGAAAAGGGCCAGACAGATAGAGGCTGTATAGAGGTGGAGGTGTATATACGCACATGCTGGAGAGAGGCTGGAGACAGACTGGTGCACCTTGGTGTCCTCTGTGGCCAGGCGTCTCCAGGGAACCCACAACCCACCTGAGATGTGAGGTTTGTAAATGCTGTTTGACTCAGTTTCAAGGTCCTGGCTGGAGACTAGTCAGTTCCCTTCTTATCACATTCTCACGCTCCAGGCCACTATGCGGCCACTCTAGACACCCCAGGGTCAAGGACCAGACACTGGAGACAGCTCTGGCCAGAGCTCACTAGAACCATCCTTCCTGAACCTGGTATTCCTCCTGCCGCTTTTCTGCCCTCCTAAACCACAGGGTGGTGTTTGCTGACAGGTCCTCCCTTCCTCTGACTGTGACCCTGCTTGAGCCCTGATCCCCCAGGGAACTGGGAGAACAGAAATGTGGAACTCCAGTTTCTCTCTCCTGGTCTGCCTCTGGCCTCACCATACCTCACTCAAGGGGAAAGAGTTAAACAAGTCTCCGCAGAGGAAGGTTTGGAACACTCACTAGGCAGATGGAATGCCAAAACCAGACCAGGAGAGCAGGCACCAAGGTGGCCTCCTGAGACGCCCTTCCTGGGCCCTCCACACACCCTGGAGAGATTGGAAGATGGGTTATGGGCATTATCAGAAAAGGATGGAACCCACACTGCCTCCTTCCCAGAGCACACTCCATACTTCAGGTGGAATTCTCAGGTTCAACTGTTGCAAAGAACAGAAGTTTCAGTTACCAAAATAAAACTCTTCATGGGGTTCAAATGTGTGTAGTCTGGAAGAATAGACCAGCCCCAGCTCTCCTCTGAGAGGTGGGAGAGGGCTCCTCCCGGCCCAGGGCTGAGGGGCAGAGGAGGGGAGGCAGAGGAGAGCCGTGTAGCCCTCTATCTGTCTCAGTGCAACTGTTGCACAAGGCATCTCTGCACACTGGGCCCTCTGTGTTGTCCTTGACCCTGGAAAACGTGGGCTGGGAATGAACTCAGCCTTCTGGACCATGGGGCTCCTACAGCCCGTCTCCTGCTCCACTCTGAGATCCTTTTTGTATGAACCTGCGTCTTCTTTCTTTCTGCCACCCCCGTGCCCGCCCTTCCAGCTTCTGAAAAGGGCTCTCCACTTTTTACTGGGGACTGATTCTCCCACATTCCAACCTTAGAAATTCTGACTCTGCGCCCTTTGCCGTCCCCACCTTGATTGGCTCATGGAAGCAGGAGGGTCACCAGACAAACTGGGTGAAGTTCTCGGCTAGGATTCTTTAAATGGAAAACGGGAAAAAGACTTCTGCTTCCCGATGAAGCTCCAATCGCCAGGGGAAAGGCCCTCCTATTGTAACAAGTAGAAATCAGGGAGGTGGAAATGAGGAGAGTCTTGG
The DNA here is from genome assembly GCF_047511675.1 of Marmota flaviventris. Taxonomy (NCBI): domain Eukaryota; kingdom Metazoa; phylum Chordata; class Mammalia; order Rodentia; family Sciuridae; genus Marmota; species Marmota flaviventris. The sequence goes on along the minus strand of NC_092511.1, from coordinate 77,259,548 downwards.
ACTCAGGTGGAGAACCCAGAGCCCAGAGCAGGGGAGGCAGAGATCAGGGCTTAGAGAAGCCAAAGTGGCTAGACCCCCAGCGCACAGGGTAGGGGCTGAACTAATCCAGTCCTGAGCAGGGCTGAACTAATCCAGTCCTGAGCAGGCACAGGATGAAATTCCACTGGGGGGGGGGGGGATCTACTGGGAAGAAGGAGGCCACGCAACACGGGTGGTTATCTTCACACCAGCCGAAACAGAGAGGCCTCTTACACACCGTGCATGCAGCACACAGAGTCCCCAGGATACCATCTTACTTGTGGGACTAAATGAGTCTTGAAACACTGACCTTCCTTAAAATTTAAAATCAAGCCTCAAAAGGCTCAAACTGATCCCAAGCACCTTACATGTGCTTGGGCATACACCTTAAAGAAATTGAGCACCCACTAAAATAAAATCCACAGCTCTGCTATGGCTCAAACATCCCTCTAGAAGGTGGGTGGAAATTTACCTGGCCGCATGCTGTTTGGGGAGGTGGGGCCCCGAGAGAGTTGAGGTGGATCTCCCCAGGAGGGTTAGCCATAGGGAACGCAGCTTCTTCTGCTTTCTCTGGCCCCAGTCCCCTTGCTCTCACCAGGCGAGGCCCTTGCTGGGTTACCATGCCACAGGAAGACCGGCCCCCGATGTGACCCTTCAGCCTTGGGCTGCCCAATCTCCAGAGCTCTGAGAAACACATTTCCTTTTCAAATAAATGATGGAGTCTGTGATGTTCTGTCATAACAGCAGGAAAACGGGCTAAGCTAAAGTGTGACACACAAACAAGAATCATCAGGTGGAGATCCTGACTCCAATCAGACGAGAAATCAGTCAACTGAGACAGGCCCAGAAATGGTGGACTAAGAAGGCAGGGTCCTTAGGTTATGTAATGTTTGAACAGACATTTCACCGAGAAAAAAATAAAAACGGCAAAATAAAAATGCATGAAAAGATGTTTAGCACTATCCATTATTAGGGAAATAAAAATGGGAACCTTGAGGCGTCCCTCTCTGCAGATACCGAAGAATGGCTACAATTACAAGGACTGACCTAGCAGCTGGAATTCTCCGCTGCTGGTGCAGGGTCCCGACTGTCCCCTGCAGGCCTGTGTATTAAAGGTTTGTTCCCAGCGTGGGCGGTCCACAGATGGAGCCTCAGAGGTGGGGTCCAGTGGGAGCTCCCCAGGAGGAGCCAGTCCTCCCCTTCTCTTTTGCTTTCTGGCCAGGGGTGACTGGCTTTGTTCTGCCACTGGCCCTGCTGTGAGGTGCTGCCTTGGCAGGGGCCCCAAAGCAGCAGGGTGGACCAGACCTCCAAACTGTGGTCAAGTGGCCATAAGTTGGCCATCTCAGGCCTGTGTCTTGGCCACAGTGGGAAGGCGGAGTGGCACAACGACGTTTGGAAAGTGGTCAGGTAGGGTTTTTATATAAACAGAAATGACTCCTTTTGTGTGTTTATTAGAGCATTAGAGTCATACGTAGTAGTGGGGCTCATTTTGACAGGACCAGGCTTGTAGGGAACACAACGCGCTCCATCCAGTCCCCAGTATTCTCCCTCCCCTCCACCAAGGGACACAGGGCAGCAGGGGAAGGGCATAAGCTGCTGGCACAGGCAGCCGTAGATGAAGCTCACCCCTCAGTGAAGCTAAGTACAAGTGTTTTAAAAACATTGTTCCAACACGTGGGACGTGAAGCTCTGTAACGGTAGATGCCCATATTCTTAGGGGTGTTTTCCTTATTGATTCATTTTTAAATGTTTACATATTGAGAAATGAGGCTTTGTCTGTCATCCACACTCCGATGTCATTCTCAGCTGGTCACTTTCTTCGTCAGATGGCTCATGGTATTTCTTCCTGTCAAAATTTTATGTAGTCATATTTTCATAATTTTGGGATTACACGGATCGTGTTTTGCAGGGGCCTTTCCCACACTAAAATTGTATGTTTTTTTTTTTTTGATAGTTTAAAATTCAAAACTCCCCATTTTTCTGCTTTTATGGTTGCAGTGTTACACCCTGTGGTTCATGTTAGAGGAGTCAGCTGGCTGTCCTGAGAGGCCTCCCTGCCCTCTGCACTCTGTCCTACTGTTCTCTTCTTGGTCGGAATGACACTGAATTTGTAGATCAACATAGAGTTGGTATTAGCAGGAGATGGGCTGCGGCTCAGAGGCAGAGTGTTTGCCTCGCCTGTGTGAGGCACTGGGTTCGACCCTCAGCACCACATATAAATAAATTAATAAAAAATAAAGGTGTAGTGTCCACTGACAACTAAACATATATAAAAGAATTGGTGTTGGTGTGACATATGATTTCTGTTCAAGAGCAGGTTCTTTGTTTTCATTTACTCAGATCTTCTTCTGTGTCCTTAAGAGTATTTAATTTTTTTCTCTTAAAGTAGATCCTGCACAGTTCTTCACCTTGCCGCTCTGATCAGTGTGTTGTACTGAGTTTCATAACTAAGTCATCATTTATTTAACCAGTGTCCTCAGTGGACTCGTAGGTTAGCTCCATTTTTATTTATTTGATTTTATTTTGGTGGCACTGGGAATTGAAGCCAGGGCCTGCAGGTGCTAGGCAAGCATTCTCTTGCTGAGCCATGTCCCCATCCTATTCTTAACTTCTTTCCTTCTTTCTTTCTGTTTCTTCCCCCCACCCCCTTTGTGGAGGTGGGGGAGTACAGAGGGTTGAACACCAAGGTCACTTTGCCTCTAACCACACCCCCAGCCCTTTCTAAAACTTTTGAGCATGGTCCCACTAAAGTGCTGAGCATATCACTGAGTTGTTGAGGCTAGCCTTGAACTTCCAATCCTCCTTCCTCAGCCTCCCAAGACTTTGGGATTACAGATGTGCACCAGCAAACCTAATCCTAGTTCCAATTTCTATCAATTAAAAAATAACCTAGCAATGAACACATTGGTAGCTATTTATTTTAGTGTATCTATGATGATTTTGTTAAGATAAATTCCCAGAAACCGAATGTTTAGGGGTATGCACGTTTTTTATAGCTTTTGATGCCTGGTGCTAAATAATATTATCAAAAAAGTTTCCAAAAAACGTTCCTTCAATTTTTGAAAATTGAATGGGCTTCCTGTAGTAATGTGGGCCTCACCATATAATGACTAATATCTGTAACTTAACTGCAGGTACCCTGGGGGAGGGGAAGCAGCAGAGGGTGCAGACCTCCTCCAGTGGCTTGGTGGGAAGGTGCCCTGCAGGATGGTGTGGCCAGGTTCTGCCGTTCCCTCAGGCCCTGATCCTATGGGGCTCTCACATCCCGAGGGGGGGGCATCCTGCATATTTGTATCTTTTGTATGATGTGATCCTAAGGGGTTTCAGTGTTTCAGCTGCAAATGAACAAAAATATGAAGAGATTGATCCACCCTTGAAGAACCGGCCGTATTGGTCCATTCGGGGCTGAATAAAGAATTTTGATGGCAAACAGACTTTTGCCTTAAATATTGATATTAATACAGAAACCCAACATAAGGTCCAGGTACACCCAGAGATGAAGGTGAAGTTTCAGGGTGCTTACTTAAGGGCCCTGGGTAAGACCCTGTCTTATGGTCACATGATCAGATGTGAATATCACGTTGTGAGAATGGCCTTAGGCCTGAGCCTAAGCAACTCCATTTTAAAAACTCCAGTTTGAAACCTGCAGTCTCACCAGGCACACCCACGGAGCCCTCCTGTGTGGCCTCAGATAAGTCACTTCCCCTTACCCTGATAAACAGAGTGTAGCCTCAGGCAGGCTGTCCTCCCCTGATAAGTATATTATTAGTATAAATAATAGAGCAAGTGAACAGGGATTCAGCAGCCGGAACAAGGATGCACTGGAGCTGGAGAGCCTGATGAGGACCTGACATCCCATCACTTGTCGTCATTTCCAGATCCGCTGCGTGATCCTCGCTCTACTGCTCTCAAACTCTACCGCCTCACCTGGACCTTGGAGAGAACTGCAACTTCTCCCTATGACCCTCTCCTCAACCGGTCGTCCACTCCACGCCAAGAAAAGCCTGCCTTGGTTCCAGACCTGGTCACCACAGTCTGAGTGAGTGTGCATCTGCTGGACATAAAGCTTAAGGTTTAAGACTTTTGAACTTAGTATGCAGAGGGAATGTCTGTCATTAGCCTATCATGATTAAGTGTATTTCTCAGTGATTAGAATTAATCTAGAATTGTTTGCTGTGAATTAATTAATCTAGAATTGTTTGCTGTGAATTGATTATGTCTATTGCAGTGCCTAGCATTAAGGATTGTCATTTTCTTGATTAAGAACCTATAGAGTGAAAATGTATGGAGTAATTTGAGTGAATAAAGCATTGAACAGGGGCAGAAGCATGCGGACATTCTTTATTTCTCCCCCCGACTGCATATGTCACAATTTTACCCATCATGACACGTGTGCAAAAGTAAAACATTTAATTAAAATCTGTAACTAAGCCATTTTAATACTCGGTGTGTTAAAGGCTGGAGCAGTCCAGTCCAGAGGTCTGAGGATGGGGCTGGAGCTGTCCAGTCTGGTTGTGGACACTGGCTTCCCTGGTCCAGGGTGATGTCTCCTCATGCATGTCCATCAGAACCCTCCCCTGAGAGTTGTCAGTTGCCATCCGGGAACTGTGACAATCCCCTTCGGATGGAGAAGGTCTGGGTCAGGCTCCTGCTCTTGCTCTCCTCTTCATGCGAAAGGTCTTCAAGGTTAGGAGGGATGTAAGTGGACACAGATACAGCGAAGGGAAGAAGGAGAGCAGTATTCTATCCTTGGTTCTTGACTCTGGGGCCGCGTCCCTGCTGCCTTACCTGTGCTATGTAAGTGTCCCCAGCATATCCCTCCTTTGGGCACAGGTGATCCCAAAGCTTCTGGCACTTGCAAGCAAGAGTCCTGAAAAATAACGCACTGTCCCCTGGCAGCCCTCTTCGAGACCTTGGTGTCACTACTCACTCCCATCAAACAGGCACTGGGTGAGGTGTGGACGTCTCAGGTGGTCCAAGTCCTCTGGCCACAGGCCAGGCCAGCATGGGCCAAGTGTATCCATACTGTCAGGCTGGCCTGAAAAATGGAAAGGGACAACAAGGGCTGCATCCTGGAAGACGGACAGTTAAATCCAGGGAGGCAGAGCCCAGCCTTGAGCACGAAGGGAACAGTGAGAACCCAAGAGCAGGCAGGAGAGCTGGAGGCTGAGACACTGGGCTGTGGGACAGCCAGCTGCAGGGGGAGGCAGGCCCCACCCACCGTCTTCAACAACTTGGGCAGGTGTGGGGTAAGAGGGAGGTGTGGGGTAGGGGGGAGGTGTGGGGTAGGGGAGGCGTGGGGGAAGGGAGGTGTGTGGGGGAGGCTGTGGGCCCCTGACCTAAAGGCCTGGGTTGAGAGTCCTGAGCACAGGAACACACAGGGAAGCAGATACCAAGCACAGGGCCTTACTAGTTTGGGGTGAATTTCTCGGCCTTCATGATCCTGATTTTCTTCATTTTCAGAGTGGGGCTAGTGATACACATCTCATGCTCTGTGCAGACTGACGTGGAGCGGCACTCACAATGCAGGTGTCTCACACAGCAGCTGCAATGCATTGACCCTGCCCTGAGGGAGGTGGGTCTGTCCCTGTCCCCTGGATCTGGGTGAGGATGTCATGGCCTATTGCACAGGGAAGTGGTTCGCAGGAATTCCCAGGTGAGGTCGTAAAGGGCGCAGCTCCCACCTTAGCTGCTATTCATTCTCAGAGCTTTGCACCACCAGGCTAAGAGGAGTGCTGCTTTGCTGAGGCCACTGTTAGGGTTTAGACTTGGAATGTCTTCAAAGGCTCGGTCCCCATGCAGCAATGCTCAGAGGTGGGGCTCTCAGGGAGGGATTGCCCCTTGAGGGTCTGAGCTCCTCAGTGGATCAATACAATGACAGATTCACAATTTGATGGCCCTATGGGGGGAGACAGAAGCTTCAGGAACAAGTGTAATTGCAGGAAGTTCGTCAGGGGCATGTCTTTGAAGAGTGTGTCTTGTCCCTGGCTGTCCTCTCTCTCTCCTTCCCAGCCACCACGATAGTGATGAAAGAGTCCCTAATGTCTGATTCCATTTACGTGAAACTCCAGGAAGACAGCTCTAATCTAGAAGGACAGGAAGCTGACTGGCGTTTGGATGGAGTGAGAAGACTGGGCAGATGTGCAGGGAGTATTATGGGGTGACTTTTCTACATCCTGATTGTGGTGGCAGTTTCATGACACAGACACTTTCTTAAAACTAAAAACTGTGCACTTGAAATTCTGTGACTTTTATTATGTGAAAATATAATTTCATAAAATTGATTTAAAAATTTTCTGTTTATATGTAACTTGATGCTCTGCCTAAAACCTGGGCTACAAAATGTTTCTGGAGTTCTCAAAGGAAGACACCATGTGGAGTAAAGGAGAAAGCCATCCTTTTACAGTTGTGAGAGGCCCTGGTCTCCCGCTCGGGGGCAGGGCTCTTGGTTGGTCTTACCCCATGCCTCAAGGCTCACGGGACACAAGCCGAGTGAATGCAGCCTTTGGGAACAGTTTCATGACTTGACGAAGATCGCCAGGATGACTGTCCCTCCTTCAAGTGGACAGCCTGTGCACATGTTGTTCTGGGGAAGATGTGGACACCGCTGTCACATGGACCCAGCACAAAGAGCCTGCTGGGAAGAGCCCCTGTAGCTGGGGGCTCCAGCCTCCCCTCCATCTCTCTGCTTATCCTTAATTTTAAGGCGTGAGTGTGTGCACATGGCATCTGGCATGGACGGTCAGAGAAGGGGTTCTGCCTCAGATGTTGCCTCCTGCCGTGGGGTGGGGTGGGGTGGTGGACAGGGGTGTGCTGCTCACAGGGTCTGGGGGCTCCTGGGAACATGAGGAAGGGCCTATTTAATGAGGGACTGTGAGAGGACCCTGGGCACCAGGGTTCTACCCTGGAGGCTAAGGGACAAGGATGGCCAAGCACACCCCTTTGGTGGCCCTCAGGGCAGTAGCCCTGATGCCCACAGCCCAGCCCACACCACAGCTCAGAGGCCTCCCTGGGCCTCCTTCCCCTTGGACCACTTGGCCTTTCCTTCTGCAGCCTCCTAAGCCAGCCTCACGATTGGCAGATCCTCATTTCTCCTTCTGCCTTCGTGGTGAAAATTCCTCTGAACCCCCCATCAACACACCCGGGACCTCATGGCTACTTGCACACTCAGCCCCCCAGTCCCGGCTTTGCCTCTCATCCCGAATGAGAGGACAGTGCCTCGGCTGCTCTATGACCACTGGCTGCAGGTCCTACAGGCTTGAGCCCAAGCAGGGTCCTGAATTCCCAGACTCCGGAGTGGCATTTAGATTTTTCCCCTGAAACACTACCCTCCCTTCTGCACGTATAAATGCCACCCCTGCCTCTCACTACAGACACCCTGGGCAGGATGCCCCCATCCCTCACTGCCCCCGGGGCTCACCACAGTGCTCTGGACTGTTCCTGCTGGTTAGAGACTCCTCCTTTGGGATCCCACCAGAGCCCATCTCTGGGTGGTTTGGGGGCCACTCCAGCCTCTATTCAGCAGGGTGGGCACAGGCATGCCTGGAGTCACCCACAGTCCCTCGACAGCACGTCACAGATGCACTCTAGCCGCGTCCCCATCTTGGCAGGGTCCTCTCTGCTGACCCTTCTATGCTTGGCTGAGTGCTTCAGCTCTGTTGGTGGGTCTGCTCTTGACACTGGCCGCATGCTGAGTGCCAAAGTGCGGTGACTCTAGGTGCAAGAAGACTGTGATTGATGCGCCTCAAGCGGAAAATCCGTGAGTTAGTCCGGCTTCCCGCAAGCGTTGTAAAGCCAAAGCTTCGAAGATGAATCAACACTGCACATCAATCACGGGTCCCCCAGAGGCTGGCGGGAACCTCACTCTGCACCTGCCCTCGGAGCAAAGTTTCAGTGTTCTCGAATTCCGTGTCCCCTGTGACCTCGCAGAACAGGCCACTGGCACAGGAGAAGGGCTGGACTCTGTTGCTGGGTGTCCCCCACTAGAATGTGCACTCACAAGCACAGACATTCCTACCTTTTCCTCTGGTGTGTTCGAGTCCTGGTTCCTAGAACAGTGGCTCCCAGCAGGCCCTCAGCAGGTACATGAGGAGGAGCAAGGGAGGAGAGGGTTGGACTGCACAGCCCGAGAGCCCCGGGTCACCTGGCATAGCAGTGTCCACCGGGGCCTTATCCTGGCCATGCTCAAGGCCGAAGGATGCTTCTCCCACCTCCCCGGCCTCTTGCACGGTCCCTGGCCACTCTGCACTTGCTTCTTCAGGACTGCTGTTCCCAGAACACACAGGTCACAGTGGCAACAGCTCCTCTCTGGTCGCACAGCTTTTGACTCCAGGGGCCTGGGGAATCCTGGTGGCCTGTGGTTTCTGGCTCCTTGCTCGTGCGGCCCTTGGCAGGCACCCATTCCCTGTGAGCTTGCTCCCGGGTGGGGCATGCCGCCTTTTCACCCTGGGCTTCTTCACCAGGTCGACTTGGTAGCTCCTTCTCTCTCTGCCTCTCTGATATTTATGTTAGCTGCACAGAAGGCCAAAGACAAGATGGCCCCCGCAGCCCCAGACTTGATCCCCAAGGTTGGCAGCCCCAGAAAGAGAACTGTGTTCCCAGAGCGCAAATCAAGCCCGTTGCAGGGTGATGGGCTTCTCGCCCCAGCCGGCTTCGGCCAGCCTCCCTTTAGCTTCCTGCATCCTTCAACAGCAGCTGCAGCCTCCATGGCAACCCTCCACAACGCTGGTTGGGCGAGGCTGGTCCTCCTCCCGGGCCAGGAGGTGTGCTCTGGGCAAGGCCCGCTGAGAGGTGCAGGAAATCCACACTTCCCTGCCGCACATTGTTCCGCAGAACTGGCTGAGAAGTCCGGAAAAACACGCTGTTCTCCCTGCAAAAGGGAGAGCTTTGCCTCCTGCAGTCAGGTTTCCCGCCAGAGGGAAGCCGGTTACGCCCTCCAGGAGCAGGACTGAGGTTTCCAGGAAGGAGAGTCCGTCCCTGAAGATTAGTAATAATAGTCAACGAGCGTTCCCACCTCCTGTGCTCGTCCACACAGAATGTCCACGGTAAGACAAATCCAGTGCGTGACACAGGGAGCACCAGGGTGCAGCAGGTGGCACTGGGTGGACAGGGGAAGCCCCCCCCTGCCCAATCTCAGTGCTTCCCAGCCACAGAAGCAAAACAGCAGCACCCTCGCTTTAATAAAATGAAGGCACCTGAGGGCTGGGGGTGGCTCAGGGCAGAGCGTTGGTCAGCACACATGAGGCCCTGGCCAGCCCAGCAACACAGAAAGGACAGTAGCAGGCCACTAAGTGAGGAGAGTGTGCCCATAGATACATAAATAAACATAAGTGACACCTACATTCATAATACAATACGATCTGCATAGGATATAAATGTCGTGTAAGTACCTCATGCACGTAGTCAGGTTTCATATACACACATACATGTTTATTTACACTGCTGTTTATATACTTTCCTTTCAATAACCAGGTGCCATTATTTTAACCAAATCATCTTTTGCTTTTATCTTTTTAATTGATTTAGTTAAATGGTCATTTTAGACAAGGTCAACATGGAGACTTTGAGCTGACTGTGAGCAGGACTTCTGGCTTCAGTGGCTGGACTCACTGTCATTTCTTTTCTCTGATGGGTAGATGGGAGATCCAGAGTTTAGGTTTTTTTCTAGTTATTTATTTTAATTCAGAATTAATCACAGCCTTTCCCTTTTGTCTACATGCTTCTGTGGAGCTAGGTGAGTGGCCACCATGAACTCTAACCCACCTGGAGCCGTTGTACATGCTGGCTGGCCCTGAACAGGCTGGCCCTGAACAGCAGTTGTGCTGAGGTGCTGGGTGCAGGCTCAGGCTGTGTGGGTGCAGGCCCAGGCTGTGTGGGTGCTGCCCCCTGCACTGAACCGCTATGCTGGGGAACAGCTGGATTCAGGAGAGAATCCTGGGAACCCAGAGCCAGAGCCCCAAGAAAGGGCCCAGAGAAGGTTGCTTTGTGTGTTTTTGCTGTTGGGATCCTTAAAATGGGTGACCCTGGGTACAACCAAAGCCCAATGACATGCTGGGCGGTGCCGCTAGGGGCCCTCTGCACCCTATTGTGGACCAGGATTGTGTTTCCCCGCACAGGCTGGGCTCAGGGCTCTGGGTTCAGGGCTCCAGGCTCTGTCCCGGCCAGCATGCTGGCTCTGATGCACCCACAGAGCTGCTGGGTGTTCCAGGATGGATTCAGGAGAAGGGGGACTGCAGGGGGTAAGGGACAGGTTGCATTTCTTTTCTAGGGAACAGGAAGCTGCCCTGGACCCCAAGGGTGAGCCTGGCATCCACGCATCTTTGCTAACCCCACGAGATTGGCTTAAGGGTTGGTTATGTCAGCTCAGGGACATCCTTCCCAGAAGGGGACATCTCTACCACAGAGCCCAAGTATGCAGGTGGTGCTCATGAATGAGCAGAATTCTGCATAATATCTGCAAAGCTGGGTGCAGGCGACAACCAGGAGGCCAGAGCGTTTGGTGCTGTGATACAGACCTCATTAATAATGGTGCCGTCCACCGAGCGCCCTGCCTACCAGGTGCTGTGCTGAATGCTTTGTAAGCATGTCCTGTTTTAGCCTCACGTCAGGCCTTTTGACATAAGCAATGTGTCCAAGGTCAAAGAGCTAGTAAGTAACAAAGACAGCAGATAAGATGTGTGTACTAGAAAGAGGGTAAAACCCCAGAGCTGAAGATAGCACGGGCTTCAGACAGGATCCTCAGGAGAAGCCAAGTGCGCAGTGGGGGAAACCTGTAAAACAGGTGGAGGTGGTTCCAGCCGAGTCCTTCTGAAGCCAAAGGACAGCACGTTCCCCAGGCTCTTCCTAACACGTCCACTGCTGGGAGCCATTAGCCAAGTAGGTATGACAATTTCCTTGCCAGCGTACCCCATGTTGCTGACATGTTGCAGCGACATTGAATGTAGGTGACCTTGCTCAAGGACCAAGGCAGATTAGGGTGTTCCCAGTTTTAAGATAATCGTGTTTAGGGCGTTCCCAGTTTAGGTTCCAGGTTTAAGGTTTAAGATTATTCCTCCTGGGAATAGGGCGTATCCTGCTGCCTGAGTTCCCCTTGAGTTCTCACGGGATTCAGACAGTATATTTTGGAGATAGAAGCCCAGTGGAGGTGGATTTGGGCAGAGAACGTGGATTTGGGCAGAGAACGTGGATTTCCCCAGAACGTGATTGTAGACGGCTGGTGTGAGTTCGGGAATAAAGAGTTGCTGTTTGAATCTACAAGCTGTGTGGTGGCTCGTGATTGTGTGCCCAGCCAGACTGCGGCATTTGTGCCCAGCCAGACTGCGGCAGCCAAGGGCTCTGCTGTCACGTAGAAGAGGACACTGCTGTCCAGGGACAGGAACAACTCCTTGAGGTCCAGGCCAAGGAGTCGCAGAACCAAGACAGGACAGCATCTGACCCACTACACATGCTGACCTGCATCTCCTGTATGCCAGACACTGTGTGAGGGCCTCACAGGTACAATCCGTAATGTCCTGAGAGTCTGGGAGTGACCTGTGAGCTCCCCACTGTGCAGATGAGGAGGCTGAGCCCAGGCAGCTAAGCGGGCCCGCTCCAGGCTGCAGAGCTGCTTAGTGGCAGGGCCCAGGCGTTTCTCATTTGGCTGTTGGACTTTGCCTCAATCAGGTGACATGTTCATTCACAGCCAGTCTGAGAGACAGCTGGTACAAAGGCAGGAGGCTCGGATGTGATTTCCATGGCGCCAGGCTGTGTGGGGGACTTGGCCTTCGTCATGGGCTCCAGGAGAGCCCCCAGAGTAGCCACGGAGGACAGTGCCCTCTCCTTTCTGAGCCCCCTTGGGGGCTTCCCCAGCTGCCTCCACCTTGAACTTCCTGGGTGTCTGGCTTGCCACAGGGTTGGGGACCCAATCAGCATAGCCTTTCAGCTCTGGGCTCTAGCCCCGGCTTCGCCCCCTGCTGCCCTGGGCAGCAGCTTGGCCTCTCTGCACTCCACCCCCGCCCCCAACAGGCGTGGTTTCATGTGCCTCCGTGGCTTCCTTTACTCTAAGGATCATACAGAACCGTGTGCCTAACAAGTGTCACACTATAGTCCCTCAGTTTGCTTTGTCCCCCACACCCTCAGGCTGCTCTCCCCATCCTCAGCCACCCCACTTTCCCTCTAGCTGCAGGCCCGTCCAATGGCAAAACACAAACTCAAGTGGAAATCAGTCGGGCCACATGTAATCACAGCAACCAGCACAGCAGCATGTGTCCCGGGCTGCTGGGAAGCACCTCAAGTGGCTTCTTGCCACATCTTCACCCGAGGCCTGCCACCTCCCAGGGTTTCAGAGACAGGGAGTAACTTGCCTCAGGTCACAGGCATGTAGTGTCAGAGCAGGATTTAGACCTGCAACCCAACCCGGGCTGACAGCTGCCCCCACCAGCCCCCACTCGCCTGCCTCCTGCCATCTGTTTCCCTGAGAAGCCAACCTGGGCCACTAGACCTTCAGGAAGCCAAGGGAAGGCTTGGGTTCTGCAATCCAGAGAAGGGACTCCTTGGGGACCTGGCCTGGGACTTGTATGCCCTCTGGGGGAGTTGGCAGAAAGGCCCCCACAGCAGCTGAGTGAGGGCTCAGGGCCTTGGGAGATCCACAGGGAGGGAGGATAGTTTGGTGGTGTTCGCCTGACTGTGAGGCATGGAGGGCGCCGGGAGCAGGTGGGTAAAAACTAGCAGCTGAGGCCCCATGGCACTGGCATGGCAGGACAGGCTGGTGCTGCCCAACTGGCACCCCAGCACCACGTTCAGCCTGGGTCCACGGGGGGCAGATGGGTGAGGCAGGAACTATTCCTGTTTAGCCCTGAGAGGGTCCCACCTGACAGAAACGGGACAACTGGGGCCACTGGGGCCAAAGGAATCCCCAATTTGGGTGTGAAGTTAAAATTAAGAAAAGCCCTGATGTGTCCGGGCTGAGGTGGTCATGCCAGGGCTCTGGGACAGTGACAGATGGCTCTGGGGAGAGGGAGCTGTGGGGACCTGCTCAGGCCTGGTGCACCTGAGGGTGGCAGAGTGCACGTGGGGGCGTCTGAGATGGACAGGGGTGCACTAGCCTCGTGGGTCTCGAAGCATGGGCCCAGCCAGCAGGTTCGGCACTGCCCAGGACCTTGGTAAAAAGAATTAGGACTCCCCACCCCAGACCTGCTCAATGAGAAACTGTCCCCAGGCTCCTCCCAGGACTCTGACGAGAGAAAAATTTGAAAACCACTCACCTCCAGGGGTTGTTACCAGGTCTGTTTTCCCCTGTTTGTTAATCAAGAGTAAAACAGTAACGGTCTCACTATAGCCAGCTCACTATGAGGCATTTACTGGGAAGCCCCACAAAAATGAAAAGAATGTTGCACCTTCTCTCCAGGACACAAGAGCACAGAAGGCAAGGGCTAGCCTGGCCCAGGTGACCTGCAGTCCAGCCAAAGCCAAGCACCACAGCTGGGAGGAAGATGAGGTCATGAGCACTGACGACGGCGATGCGTGATTTGGATCTTGAAGGATGTGTGCGAAGTCCAGCAAGCAGAGAAGGAGGCACTTATTGTCACTTCAACCTGGGGTCCCTGACACTGACCAGAACAGAATAGTGGTCATCCTGGATATTATTTAATTCACTGGACACATGGGGCAGGTTCATTAGCTGGTTGCCCTCAATAATAACAGGAAAGGGAAAATAAATGATCCTTATTTGTGCACAAGGTCACTAGCCACCAAAGATTACGGCTGGAGATTGTCCCACATGTCACTGGTTCTGAGTAGGAGCAATACACAGAAAAGAGAAATACCCAGTGAGAGAGATCTCTGAGCTCAGGTCTCTGGAGTTGCAGGGTCCAGCAGAAGAGGGAAACCACACAGTGATTTGAACAAGGAAAGTCTAACTAAGAATTAGTTAAATTAATTTGGTTTGAATCACAAGGGGTTCACTCATAAAAAGCAAAGATAGTTCCAAAGAATACAGGAGCGGCAGGCTAAGGATGTGGCTCAGTGGTACAGTGCTTGTGTACCATGCACGAGGCCCTGGGTTCCATCCCCAGCACAAAGGCCAACAGGACGGCAGACTTGCTGAGGCCCGTGCCTGCAGATCTTGCTGGAGACCAGCCCCTTGAGCAGACCAGCTGCTCAGAGGAGTGTTGCTGGAGGCTCTCCACTGTGAAACCGCCACTGGGTGCCACCGGAGCCTGGGCAGAGAAGCCACTGCTGAGGAAGAACCACCCGGACCCAGAGCAGAACCTCCCACCTGTGGAGCCTCCCCAGCCTCCTCTGCTAACAGAGCTTTAGTGGCCCTGGAAAAGGAGAGTATCTGAGGGTCCCAGCCCTGCTTTCATAGAGCAGGCAAAAAAGGGTGAAGTTGGAGCTGAAAAATGATAAATTGATAAATGACATTCTCTATAACCAACCACCTTCAAGGTTCCAGACACTAAGAAAGGGTATCCTTTGATTTGTGTGGGACCCACCTTCTGGTAGGAGACCGCTTGGCTGGGCTACAGGTGCAGGTTAGCAGGCAGAGGCTCACCCCATGGGCACCCGCCATGTGTGTGTCAAATATTTCTAGATGTTCCTTCCCTTCCACTTGGACTTCCATCCTAGGAACTCACAAGAAGCAGATGCCACCAATTATTCACTGCCAGGATATTTGCAAGAGAGGCAAAGAACTGTTCAAAGTCTGACCCTGGGCGGCAGCGGGGGCCGGGGGGAATAGTAAAATAAATCAGGGTATATTTATAAGACAGAGTATTGTGTGCTCATGGAAGGGACATTTAAAATAATTCTAATGGAACAGAAATATATTCAAGATGCAATGTAAAAAGGAAAAAGGAACAAAAATGTGTCCATTGTATATTCCCAACTAAGCTGAAATAATCAAAAATGGATGTGCGTATTGTTAGGTCGGTGGTGGCGACTTAGTGGCAACTTAGAACAAAGTAGCCCGTGCAGGAAAAGAACATCAATCAGATGCCGGCGGAAACGCCTGTCAATCAGCCAGATCTCCTGACTAACGCCTGTCAATCAACAGGACCTCCCTGGCCAATCCTGGAGTTCAACCAACTCCCCTGACCAACTCCAAGGGGGCAAGGGACTCTAAGAACACCTTTTCCTGTCCCAAGCCCTTCCCTTCCTGCTGTAAGCCCCATAAAAGTCCAGTCCGGTCGAGCTTCCACGCGGTTTCTCCTCAGACCCTTCTCCAGTCCCCTTTGTGGGTCTGATCGAGTTCTGCCCCGGAGTGATATCTCAATAAAGCCTGTTCAGCCGCCCTTTTAAATCTGTGTCCTTTGGTTGCTGCCCGCCCCGCCTGATCTGACACGTATAACAATCCAAAAGGATGTGGTAATCCGTCTCTGGATGGTGATTAATTTTTCTCATTTTCTTCCTATTTGTCTATATTTTCCATGTTTTCTGGACCGAGCATATGTTATCTTTATAATTAGAAGACATTGTAAGGGCCTGGGAGGAGGCTCAGTGGCAGAGCGTTTGCCTGCACGCTTGAGGCCCTGGGATTCACACACACACTCACAGGCATCTTGAGGAGGCTGTGCATCTCTGTGTTCAGCAGCAGGAGACAAGCTGGATATCACAATTGCTTCTGGAAGCTCACGCTCAAGAGGGGAGTCCTCCCTGGGAGCACAGACCTTAAGTGCCTATGGGCGGTGCCCCTGGGGAGAAGAGGAGGGGCTTTTCTGCCCACTTCATCTCCTCGCCTATGATCTCTTGAATCATTATGCTGCCCTTCCCCCGCGCAAGAACAGAAAGAGAACAAAACCCCGCAGCGCGCAGCGGGGCTGTGACTCAGTCCTGAGAGACGTCCTGATGCAGCAGCCAACTCACTGCAGCGGTCACGACACAGAGCCCCCACCTTCCCGCAGCCTCCCTGCCCGGTTCATTCCTAGTTGATGTCCCCTCCCAAACAGTCACCAGATAAGACAGGTCCCTTTCCTCCACCTTCCACCTGCCAGAATGGCATGCTAGGCTCCTGTCTGGGTGTGGCGCTCTCTCTGTCTCTTCTCTCTCTCTGTCTCTCTCTCTCTGTCTCTCTCTCTCTCTCTCTCTCTCACACACACACACACACACACACACACACACACACACACACACACGGAAACTCCCTGGAGGCCAGAGCTTACATTAATTTAAGCTGAAATACCCACCCTTGGCCAAGGCTGCCATTTGGACGGCACACAGAGGTATCCAAGCTGGGAGAACTAGAGCGCCCAGGAGCTCCGTCCCCTCCTTCTCTAGGGCACTCTGCTATCCTTGCAGGAGAGTCCCGTGCCCTTGTGCAGTGGGGGACAGAGAGTCATGATGGGTGAATGACATGCCAGGACAAAGAGGTCCTGGGAGCCTATCTACCCTCCTGAGGCTCTGCAGAAGTCACGGAGGGGGCTGGGGAGACTCTAGTGCCCCTAGTCATAATGAGGAGATGCTGTAGGTAAAAGACAGTTGGCGAGCTGCATGGCCATAGCCATCTGATGACACAACCCAGGAGGCCTTGCCTCCAGAGTGGGCACAGCCATCCTCAGCTGCTGGAAGGGCTGTTAGCTGACCAGTGTTACCTGGGAAGTGCCCTAGCTGTGGGATTGCCCTGGGGTGGGGGAGGCCTCACACATCAATGACCAGTGGACATCAGCCTCCCTTGATTTAGTTTGGGACAACTCTGAGGGGTGTTCCAGCCAGCAGTCCCTTGGAATGTGCCAAGGCCTCGGTGGCTACCAGCCCTGCCTTCCTGCCTTCTGTGGGGCTCTCATGGACACAGACCCTCTCTGTGCACGGCTCCATCTCAGGCTGGGGACAGCTGAGGCCAGGAGTGGTCCCAGGAATCTGACTCAAGAATGGGTTTTGGGGCTGGGGATGTGGCTCAAGCGGTAGCGCGCTCGCCTGGCATGCGTGTGGCCCGGGTTCGATCCTCAGCACCACATACAAACAAAGATGTTGTGTCCGCTGAAAACTAGAAAATAAATATTAAAATTCTCTCTCAAAAAAAAAAAGAATGGGTTTTGGACCAGCTGCTGGCTCATGGCAATGAGGACCCCAGAACCGATGGCTGAGCGTATGCTTGGGACAAGAACATGGAGCACTGGACAAGGCCGCTGAGCACACGGAGGCAGACCTGGAGGGCAGACCCAGAGGACAGACCGGAGGACCTTCCAGGAACGTGTAGGGAAACCAGTGAGGGTCCCTGGGCAGGGCGTGGCTGGACCTCACTCATCCACAGGGGACACAGTGGAGAGGGGAGTGTTTAGAAAGACCACATAGGGAGCTGTGGGCAAATGCCAGGCAGGGAGAAATCCTGCAGGGACAGAGACCAGGCTTGTTGAACATCTGGGCGTATTGTGAAATATGGAAGATACAGTAAGCAGGTTTGGTGACATATGTGTTTAAGCCTAGAACAGCTCAGAAAATTACACAAGAAGCTGGCATCTGTGTGTGCTGGCCAGAGGCAGGCAGCCAAGAGACCATGGGGGGGGGTCGCTCCTCAAAGTACCTTCATCACATGTCGCACATCGGTGCCCTGTGGTCTTACTGCCTTTCCAATAGGTAAACAGATATTTTCCCCATACATTTTATTGTGCATTATAATTGTACATAATGACAGGATTGGCAAATCTTTTTTAAAGATAAACAATCAAAATGGGAGTATTTGCAGTACAAAAATTAATACTGATGTCTCCGTTGTGTCAATATTGTTTATAGGTAGGTCCACAAGAAAAAGATAAACAGTTAATAGAAAACAGTATTCATCTATTTGTCTGTTTCAACTTTTGTTACTATGATAATTACTGTGATAATCAACTTACAAAGAGAAGAGGTTTGTTTGGCCCAGTTTTGGAAGTTTCAGCCCTTGACCAGTAGATGGGGTTGCTCTGGGCCTGTGGTGAGCAGCATCTTGGGGCCAGGTGGGGAGAAGCAACCTGCCTCATAGTCAGGGAGCAAAGAAAGAGGCTGGGGTACACTCTGGCCCCCAGTGGCAGCACAGTGACCTGAAGGCCTCCCCGTGCCCACCTCTTACAACCTCCCCACTGCCCACCTCCTGGGAACATGGGCTCTAGAAGACACTCAAGATTCAAGCTCTTAACGCCGTCTTCCTCCACGTATTGAGTGAGGTCCAGATTGTGTGGGCTGAGGACAGGGTGGCCAAGAAGCTAAACCAAACCCCTGGCACCTCGGAGGCTGGTGATCAGTGACAGGGTGATAGGCAGAACCACACCCAGGCCACTCACAGACACCAAAATACTGGTGGCCACAAAGAAACAGGATCCTCACTGTTGAGAGCCACAGCCCAGTCAGAATGATGCCTGGCATTTGCCACAGGAAATGGTTGTAAGATGACGCCAGCGAACCATTGAGATGATGATTTGAGTTAAGCTATATATAATTGCTGTGATGCTGGATTGATTGTATTGTATATTTGACCTTTATTGTCAGGCTATAGGGCAGCTCTTGCTGCCTCGGGTGCCCGCTACTTTGGCGTTCCCGTGAGTTCTCCCGGGGTTCAGAGAGATTGGACAGAGCCCAGTGGAGGGAGTGTGGTTCCGGTGTGGTGTATGCAGTGCCGTGAGAGTTGGGGAATACAGAGTTGCTGTTTGAATCTACAAGGCTTTGTGGCGGCTCAGTTATTTGTACCCAGCCAGACTGCGGCACCTCACACAGGCAGATGTGAAGTGAAACCAGAAACACTTCACCATGGATCATTCAGGACCAGGTAGGACAGCACCCAGGACAGCGAGGGCCAGTAGGTCGGGGGGGGGGGGCACGGTGGGGACTTGCCCCGTGTTTAACTTAGAGCCAGCACCCCACTTTTAGTGTCCAGAAAGTCATATTAACAAGTAGCATTTGTCATGTGATTTTTTTTAACATTAAAGCAATCTAAAACCTCATCAAAACATATATAGCTAGGCAGGCACCCTGGTGCCCACCTGTAATCCCAGCAGCTCAGGAGGCTGGGGCAGGAGGATCCCAAGTTCAAAGCCAGCCTCAGCAACTTAGCGAGGCCCTAAGCAACTCAATGAGACCCTGTCTCTAAATAAAAAATAAAAAGGGTTGGAATGTGGCTCAGTGTTTAAATGCCCTGGGTTCAATCCCTCATCCTTGGTTACCAAAACAACAACAAAATCCCCACAAACCACCCCCCCCCACACACACACACCAAAAAAAAACAAAACAAAAAAAAACCCATAAATGGATAAATGACATATCTACATGGATAGTCCTATTTTGATGTTAAAAGAATGATATAAAAGCCATAGATACTGACCTGGAAAGAGGTTAACAGACAGAGTATATAAATATTTCCCAGTTTAGGTTAAAAAAAGACTCCATATTTTTAAGTTTTGGAATAGTTATATGCTCAGAGGAAGTTTCCCAAATAGTTCACTGAAGACTGTCCCCTTCATTCAGTTTCCCTGGTGGTAAAATCTCACATATCTGTGATGGAATGCAGACACGGGGAACTCGCCGTTCTCACCATGCCAAGGAGGAGCTTCTCAGATTCTGTCAGGTTCTGTGTATTAATGTGGGCATGTGATTCTAGGCCACTGTGTCCCAGACAAGTCCACGGAGCCACTGCCACAGCGCAGGGGCACACCGTCTCACACAAATCCTTGTTACCGCCACTTCACTCCATGTGCCCTGGTGGCATAAATCTGCCCCCTGTACTACGATTTTTCTGTTTCAAGAGTGCTGTAGAAGGGGGATAACAAGGTCTGGGAACTTTGAGATTGTTTCTTTTCACTTACCAGATTGCCCTTGAGGTCCAGGTTGGATCAATAGCTTATTCCTTTTTATTGCTGTGTAGTATTCTATTAAGTGAGTGTAACATTGTATGTATTTTGGGGCGGGGGAGGGTACTTGGGATTGAACTCAGGGCACTCAACTACTGAGCCACATCCCCAGCCCTATTTTTTATTTTGCTTAGAGACGGGTCTCACTGAGTTGCTTAGCACCTAGCTTTTGTTGAGGCTGACTTTGAACTCAAGATCCCTCCTGCCTCAGCCTCCTACAATTTTGTAACTGGGATTACAGGCATGTGCCACCCCACCCAGAAATTGTAAATATTTTTGAAACAATGTATCTTTATAAGCAGTTATAAAGTTAGGAAAGGATACACTATAAGCTAGATGGAGTTACTTCTGGGAGCTAGAATTGGAGCTGTCAGAAAGAGGAATATTTAAGATCCTTTTGTGTTTCAAAACAGGAGTTTATGGGTAAATTTCCTTTTGTTTCCTGTTTTTCTTTTTCTTTTTTTTTTTTAAAGAATTAAAATACACTAAAATAAAGAAAATTAACTTTGCCAGAGAAGGGTGGGATGCGTGGCAGTTTTCATGAAATTCTATTATGTACTCACATGCCTGAGGGTTTGTGCTGGGATTGAACCCCGGGCCTGGCAGCCAGAGCTACAACTGAGCCCAGCCAGCCCTGTAGAAAATCAGAGCGTCCCTGCTGCTGTCTGCTTCCCCTCATTAGGGCCCCGCCAGGTCCCGCAGAGTCCAGCTTAACAGAGGTTTGTGAACCTCACCTTGGACCTACCTGGTGAGGTGCGCAGACGGGGCGCCCCGGCTGCCGAGAACCCTGCGCGGAGGACCAGGGCGAGCCCGGCACCGGGTTCAGAGCTCGGCTCACAGCATCGGGGAGGCGGAGTCTGCCCAGGTGGCCACTGCAGGCTTGCTCCGCCATGGCCAAGCCACGTTCTTCCACTGCTGGCCGGTAGGCTGACTGGACGGCGGGCTGTTGGAGCGACAGAGCTCCAGACCTCGAGGCCGCCCGAGCCGCCAGGGGCACCTCGACTCTCGCGTCCACCCCAGGGCTGGTCGATCTGCTCTGAAGAGGGAGGCGCTGCCGGACCTACAGCGGCCAGTAGCTCTGTTTGTGGGAGTTGATGTTAATGTGGGCAGAACATCAGTGAGGCACGGGGAGAAGGTGTGCAGGCCCCAGGAAGTTCAGGTCTGCGCTGCGCTGCGGGCTCCGGGGGGCGGGCGCGGGGCTGCAGCCTCCCGCCTCGGCTGCCCGAACGCGGCCCGCGGAAGGTGCGAGCACTGCGGCAGAGGTGCGGGAGGGGTGAGCCCGGCCAGGAGGCTGTGCACCTGCGGGGTCTGCGGGCGGGAAGGGGGCAGCTCAGCCCGGCTGCCTGAGTCGCCCTCCTCCAGGGCAGGAGCACGCCTCGCCCTGTCGCGGCTGCAGGCTGGAGGCCTCCGGGAAGGCCGCTCCCGCAGGCCACGCCGCCCCGCTGCCCAGATGCTCCGGGAGAGCCGCGGGGGCCGGTTCGGGTAGTTACAGCAAGAGAGACCTGGAGGCCACGGAGTTTTAGTGCCCTGGGGTCACCCCTTTCTCTCCAGTTGCCTTGGCGCCTGCTGCTGTGGTGCAGGTGGGAGGCTGGGAAGAGGGACTTCCTCAGAATGGGTCAGGAGGGAAGTGTCTGGCAGGGCAGCCTCGCTGGGGAAGCCAGGGCCTCTGACCTCTGCCCCTGGGGCCTCCGGGCAGGGCAGGTGTTTCAGTCAGCCTTTTTATGGCCGTGAGGAAGACCTCCCAGTAACAATGTAGAGGAGGACAAGGTTATTGTGGCTCAGGGTTTCACTTCATCCATGGTGGGCTAACTCAGTAACTCTGGGCAAGAGGTGAGGCAGAACGTCCAGGAGGAAGGACTTGGGGGAAAGCAGCCCAGGAACTGGCACCAGGAAGCAGAGCGAGCACTGCTCACCAGGGACAAAATTTAAACCCCAAGGCACGTCCTACCACTCACCTCCTCGGGCCACACCCGCCTGCCTGCAGTGACCCCCCAGCTAATCCAGATCAGGGAGGCACTGATGGGGTGCAGGCTCTCATCACCCATCACTTCACCTCCAGACTTCCTTGCACTGTCTTACACCTGAGCTTTTGGGGGACACCTCACAACCAACCATGCAGCAGGTCAGGTAGAACTGTGCCCCTGGCTGTCATGTGGGGCTGGGCAGGAGCAGGCAGGGTGCCCTTCCCACATGTGCCAGGAGCCAGGGCAGCTTCCAGCCTGAGAAACTTGCGGAAGCTCACAGTCTGTAGCAGAGGTGGCAGGAAAGTCACTATTGTCCCTTAAGGCCAAGCAAGAAGGACCGAGGCCAGCCGGGGCCACAGGCACAGAGTGCTGTGATTGGGGCATGGCCCTGTGAGGCCAGGGCCCTCCTGGAGCCCACAGAGGCTCCCACCCACCTCCCGTCCTGAGTTCCGGGGCACTGCTGTGGCCAGGCTTGCTTCTTCTCCCATGCTTGCCGGCCCGCTTTCCCCTGATCTCAGGTGAGTGGTCCCTCCCACCTCAATGTCCTGGAGCACAGGACCCACGTGGGTTAAGAAAGAGGCTGTCTGCTGTCCTAGCACAGGTCAGCATGGAAGGGCTCGAGATGGGTGTGCACAAGGGCAGGGCCTCTGTGGATCCCTCCCCTCACACACACACACCCCTGGATGGGAAGGGAGGAGGTCTGGGGCCTGTGAACTGTGGTCACCACTCAGCTCCAGCTCACTGAGATGGCAACCAGGCTCTGGAGATGGAGCAAGGGGCGAAGGAGAAGAGGGAGGTGAGACCCCAGCAGGGATCCCTGTGCCCCACATGTGACCTCGAAGCCAAAGGCACATACCTGGAAATGCTGCAGGCCTGGACAATGAGGAAGGCAGTGGCCACTGTGATGGGTGGCAGCACAGGGACCGTCCTCAGATTCTCTGGGCTCTGTAGCAGCATCTGTGATACCCAGCAGGAAGAGGTGCCCAACGGAGCCCAAGGTGCATTACACAGGAGGGACGAGGTGAGGAGCCAGAATCAGGCTGACTTAAGGAAAGTCCCTTCAGCACACCAAGACTTACGCCCGTTATGTTTATTTGAGTATGCAGAACCCGATCTCCTACCTCCCCTCTCTTAAAGTCGATTCCTGGGACTGGGCCTGGGCTCAGTGGAAGAGCACTTGCCTAGCATATGTGAGGCACTGGGTTCCATCCTCAGTACCACAAATACATAAATAAATTAATTAAATAAAAGTCCATTGCCAACTAAAAAAATTTTTTAAGCTGATTACTGTTTACATAAGATAATATAGATATACTTTATTTCTTAGAGCAGTTTATTTTGTATTTTATTTAGAGACAGGGTCTTACCGAATTGCATAGCACCTCACTTTTGCTGAGGCTGGTTTTGAACTTGCAATCCTCCTGCCTCCAGCCTCCCAAGCTGCTGGGATTACAGGCGTGCACCACTGCACCCGGTGGATAATGGTCTTTTATCAGACATGTCTTTGGCAAAGGCATGTCTGCCTTTGGCATGTCTGTGGCTTGTCTGCTTGTTCTCTCAGCGTGGTTTTTCATAGAGCAGAATTTCTTAGTTTTCAGGAATTAATTAATTAAATAAAGGTCCATCTGACTAATTCTTTCTTTCGTGGGCTATACATTGGCTTGTAACTAAAGTGTCATGCCAGCCCAAGGCCACAAAGATTTCCTCCCAGGTTATCTTCTCAGAGTTTATAGTCTTGCATTTCACATTTCGATCTATGATCCATTCTGAGTTAAGTCTCATGAGGGCACAAAGTCTGTATCTAGATTAAGTTTTTTGCATGTTAACATCTAGTTGTTCCATTACCTGCAGTTGCAAGGACTGTCTTTACTCCATGATAAATAACCGTATTCGTGTGTGTGTCTGTGTGTCTGTATTCTCTCCCACTGCCCTATTTTCCTATTCTTTCACCACTTGACACTGTTTTGATCACTTTAGTTTTATATTAACTCCTCAAGTTGTGTAGGGCAATCTCCTGACTTTCTTCCCTTTCAATGTTGAGTTGGTCCTTCTGGGTTTTTGTCCCCCTATAAAAATTTTAGAATTAGTTTGTTAATATCCAAAAAACAACCTGCTGGGGTTTGGATCTGGATTGTGTCAGTCCATGGGTCAGGCTGGGAAGAACTGACATCCGAACAGTGGAGTCTTCCTACCCATGAACATCTCTCCAGTTACTTACTTCTTTGATATCTTTAATCAAATTTTGTAGCTTTGCTGATATAGATCCTGTTCATTTTTTTTTTTTTAGTTTTATACATAAGTATTTCATTTGAGGGGAGTGCTGATGCAAATAGCAATGTGCTTTTAACTTCCGATTCCTTTTGTTCATTAGCAACACAAAGGAAAGCTATTGCCTGGTACTTGAACCTCATGTCCTGCAACTCCTTCTTAGTCCCAGGGGAGATTTTGCTTATTCTTTTGGATTTTATTTATAGATGATCGAGTCGTCTGCAAACAAAGACAGTTTTACTTCTTCCATCCCACTATGTATACCTCTGATATTTATATTTCTTGACTTATTGAATAACCTAGAAATTCCAATCCAGTATGGAAAAAGAGTAGTAAGAGAGACATCCTTATCTTGTTCCTGATCCCAAGAAAAGCTTCCCCATAAATATGATGGTTGTATGGTTTTTGTAGCTGGTACCAATGGCTTTTCACATTAACGATGATGTTATTGTATGGTACTCATACATGTCTTTTATCAAATTTCTAGTTTGCAGAGAGGTCTTATGAATAAGTGTTGAAATTTGCCAAATGCTTTTTCTCCAACAACTGATAGAATTGTGTCATTTTGCTTCATTAGCCTGTTGATGTAATGGATTGCATTAATTGATTTTTAATGTTAAATTAGTCTTGCATACCTGATATCAATCCCATGTGGCCATGATGTATAATGTTTTCATACTCTGTTCAATTAAAATAGATAATACTTTGTTGAGGATTTTTGCATCTATGTTAATGAGAGGTACTAGTCTATAGTTTTATCTTCTTTTAATGTCTTTGTCTCATTTTGTTATTGCATTGATTCTGGCCTCAAAGACTGAGTTAGAAAGTATTCCCTCTGAGTCTGTATTCTGGAAAAAAATCATAGAAAATTGGCATAGTTTTTTTCCTTCAATATTTGGTAGAATTTACCAATGAATTCATTTGGACTGGGCACTCTCTATCTTGGTAGCTTATTAATTATTGATTTGATTTCTTTACTGTCATAGGCCTGTTTAGATGGTCTATTTCCTTTTGCATGAGTTTTGGCAGATGGTGCCCTCCAAGGAACTGGTCCATTTCATTTAGGTTATAAAATTTACAGGCACAGAGTAATTCCTACATTCCTTCATCATTCCTTTCCTGTCCGTGGGGTCTGTCATGATGTCCCAGAAGCAGATAGGAACACTGAGGCCCTATTACGACTCCTGTCCTTGGAGGACTGAGCCCCTTCTCAGGGAGATGACTTTGGAACCTGTCTGCCTGGAGGAGACAGTGCCTTGTCTCATGGGGACAGAGGCTCATTCCAGGCAGGGACTTGGCAGCCTGTCTGTGGACTGGCTGCATGTCTGACTCATCACCCTGGAAACTCACACCAAGTTGCCCGTGACCAAAGTGCAGGTTTTATGGTGAAGGAAGTGGGGCCATGGCGCATGTCCACAGAACTCGCTGGTTGTGACCTGTGCCACAGTCCCCCAGGATTAGCCAGTTGGATTTAATAGCGGGATGGTCTGTGGATGGCTGGGAGGCGGGGTTGCCGCCTACAGCATGTGGATTCCGCCCTATGCCAGGGACCAGAGTGGGATTACAGTCTCTTGACGTTGTCTTCTGGGTCCTTCAGAGGTTTTCTGATCCTGCCCAAGGCCCCTCATTTCCCCTGCTCATCGTTATTTGTTGTGAATCTCATTCCATTTCTCTCCTTACTCCACATCCAACAAACACCATGTGATCACACGGAGCATCTGAGAGTTGGTGGCTCTTGGGCACTTGCTTTCTTTTCTACATCTGCTGTTTGATTTCTTAGCTCCATGTCTGATCCTCCCTGTGCCAGGGAATCCGCACTGAGGCGGCAGCCCCTCGGGCTCCCTGTCTATAGTTTCCTGTTTCTTGGAGTGATGGATATCCCCTGCCTGAACTCTTGCTGGCTCCTTGGGCTCCCTGCAGACTGCTCTTTAGCCTGGAGCTGGGTTTCCAGGATATGCTCCATGCACACTTGCTGCCCAGCTCCGTTCCCAACGCACACACAGCTTCGCTCACTGGGAGCCTCTGCCACAGAGGATGTAAGCGTGGAGGATGTGGCCGAGAGGAAGGGCCCTAGATGATGCATGCACAGGGCGTGCTGGGCTCCCAACAGGCAGATTCGATGCCAGATCTGTTTTCCTCTGTCAGGGACAACACCTGGATGGAAGAACCCAACCTGCTTTCCCACAGCCAGTGTCCGTGGGGCAAGGCGGGGGACACCAGGTGGCCTGGGTGTCCTTCTCTCAACGCTGCACTTGCCTCCCGTCTACTGGCAGGTCCCTGTGCACTGACGGCCTGCTGTTTTATTTTTTATTTATTTATTTTTTTAAAAAGAGAGAGTGGAGAGAGAGAGAGAATTTTTTTAATATTTATTTTTTAGCTTTTCGGCGGACACAACATCTTTGTTTGTATGTGGTGCTGAGGATCGAACCCGGGCCGCACGCATGCCAGACGAGCCGCTACCGCTTGAGCCACATCCTCAGCCCCCGGCCTGCTGTTTTAGTTTTCAGAGCTGCTGCAAGATCTGGTTATTTTCTTCATCTTCCTGGGCATCTGTGTGAGGTTGAGGAGTGGCTGGTGTCTTGTGGACTACTACTTCTTCTGCCACTATCTATAAATCTCAGTTACTGTGCCAAGGACAGGATCAGGGAGGCCCCAGGGCCCAGGAACAGGAAGACATGGTGGAGGGCCCTAGACTGCGGTTAGGGCTTCGGCAATCCTCTGAGGCCCGCTGAGCCTTTATGACCTGGTATTCCCACCATCCCTGACACTGCCTTCCTGTCTGAGCTTAGCAAATGAGTCTCAAGGTCACCAGAACTGTCTTCTGCCATAAACAGGGGGTCCTCTGCCTCCATGCAAATGAGCCCCAAGAAGACAGATCTGCCTGCTAAGCAGCCAAGCATCCTTCCTGGTCCCAGAAACCATGTGTGTGTTCCAGGAAACGGGTTGTTGTGGCCATTTGCTGCAGGAGCATACAACAGTCCACGAGTAAGCACCTGGTAGGAGGGGCCTGGGGCCTGGCTGGGCTACAGATGCCTTCCTGGACCTGCTCCTCCAGCTCCCTCATCTGTGAAATGGGGATAATAGTATCTTTTTATGTAATTTTTAAATTTATATATAACAGTCGAATGCATTTCAATTCTTATTACACATATAGAGCACAATTTTTCATGTCTCTGGTTGTATACATAGTATATTCACACCAATTCGTGTCCTCATACATGTATTTTGGACAGTAATGATCATCACATTCCACCATCATTAATAACCCCACGCCTCCTCCCTTCCCCTCCAACCCCTCTGCCCTATCCAGTGTTCGCCTATTCCTCCCATGATCCCACTCCCTACCCCACTATGAATCATCCATAAAATCATGGCATTTGCAGGTAAATGGATGGAGTTAGAGAAAATAATGCTAAGTGAAGTTAGCCAATCCCAAAAAAACAAATGCTGAATGTTTTCTTTGATGTAAGGGGGTAATAGTATCTATCTGGTGTTTTGTGGGAAGCAAGTGCAAGCATGTTACAACACAGAGCACAATCTCTGGGACAAATGCCTGTTTGAAGAGCTGGGAAACACCTGTTTCTCTTCCCCATCTTGGACATGATGCCAGATACATTCCCCAAAGAGCTTGGCTTGGGGCAATTTGATCTGTGAAGAGTTTCTGTGCCCCAGAAAGTGGTACTTGATTGTGTGTGTGTCTGAGTGTGTCTGCACACATATCCAGGCCGCTGGCCTGGGGAATACCAAAGCAGGTCTGGGTGTTGGCAGTGTGTGACGTGGGTCTGCGCGTGTGTGTTTGCACACCTGTTCTGGGGATTTTGAGAAAGGGAATCAGTCGACTTTGATTCAGGTATCTCACAGAGTAGTTTTAATCCATTAGCAGGTCTTCATTAAAACCTCCCTGGGCTCACTCTAGGTGCCACAGGAAACAAGTCGATATAGACATGGCTCTGCTTACAAGGATTATCAGTTAAACCTCTTCGATTTGGCCAAGGCACACAGCGGGCAAGACTGCAGAAAGGGGAGGCAAGGGTGGCCTCAGGTTTGGCTGGATCGGGTTCATGCTTTGCTAGGACTATTCCTGCACTCGAGTCGGTTCTGGTCTCCTTGCTGGCTGCTCTGGCTCCTTCATGGTGAGGGCACATGGATGTGAGCAGTCCAGCTATATATCCTTACAGTGTGACCAGAGAGCAAGCTGAGCTACTCTCCCAGTTCCAATGGAGAGCTCCCAAGGAAAGCTCTGATTGGCCAAGCCAAGGTCACATGTCTGTCCTGACTGGTGACCAAGCCCTTGGGAATCAGTGTCCCACTTATGCCACCTATAGCCATGGGGGCCCGTGTGCAGGTATCTTGCTGGCAGACTCATTTCCCAGATGAAGGAGGCTGTGGCAGAGGCAGGTGGGGCAAATAGCTCTCTGCCTCTCAGAGGCTGACCACATGTTGCTTTGGAAAAAACACACAAGACAGTAAAATAATTAGAAAGCACCAAAACTCTGTCTTGATGGTGTCAATGATATTGTCTTTTTCCAATTACAACAGTCTGTTTGCCTTTTGATATAAACAAATAAACCACTTAATTCAAAGGGTCAGAGAACAAAAGCACTTTGATCCAGTGATTTTCAGCAAATCACCTTGGTCTACAGCCTACTGGGCATCCAGGACACACAGCCGCCTCATCTGCACAGTAGTAATCTGGAAGGCCGGTTAGCCATGGCAGAGCAGAGTCACCTCTCCTCAGCTCCACAGAATGGGTGAGTCTTTGTTCCGTGACCACAGAGGCCCACGACCCCAAGAGTAATACCTGCTGACACCGACACCAAAATGTGGCTCTACTAGAGACACACTGATGTGACGGCCACAAAATTCATTAGTGATGTTTTCAGAGGGAACCTTGGGACTGCAATCCTTCCTGACTTCTGTGGTGTCCTGGGATAGGACCAGAAATGGCCACAATCCTCAGCAGGGGTGGGGTTGGGAGCAGGGACGCTGAGGCAAAACTTGGGAGGCAGCACCAATAGGCCTAGGCAAGCGCTTAGAGCAGGGGGACAGACCAGAGGGGACAGCCTGGAGTGAGGCCAGCAGGGTGGGGGCTGTCCACAGATCTGGGAGATGTGTGTGTGTGTGTGTGTGTGTGTGTGTGTGCAGATGTGCAGGGAGCAGCGGGGGAGCTGCACTGAAACTCAGGAGAGGGGGATTCTGGGGCCCGCCCCACAGGAGGTGACGGTTGAGGGGCTACCGTGCAGGGAACAGCAGACCCGCAGACTCTGGGGAGTAATGGGAGCCAAGAAGAGAACAGAGAGGGCGCTGGGGAGGAAGTGGAGGCCCCAGCAGCCATCACAGGATCAAGGGCTGCAGGAATGGCGGCTGTGGCCTGGGGAGGCCCAGGAGGTTCTCTGAGTGGCTCTGCTGGCTTGGTGTGGTGGACTGAAAGTGCACCCCAGCCCCGGCACCCACACAGGAGTGTTCCGAGGTGGGGCCTCGGGTGGGTCATGGGGCTGCAGTCTGGGATCATTGTGCTCCTAAGAGGAGACAAGGCCAGCCTACTCAGAGGAACCGGCCACCCGACTCAGCCTCCAGAGTGGTGAGCCGCCAATGTCTCCTGCTCCTGGCCGCCTGGTCTCTGGTACTTTGTCACCACAGCTGGAACCAACCAGGACCGGGCGGTGCCTGCTCAGAAGCAGAGCCTGAGAGGATTCCCAAGGGAGAGACTTACCTGCAGGAAGCCCCAGGAGGGCCGGCAGGGCGGGGGAGGGGCAGGGCACCAAGAGAGGTTCCTCAGGGCTCTATGGCCACAGTCAGGCCACACAGGCTTCTTAGGCCAACACTACCTGTCACCTAGCAGTTTGATGTCCCCGTTCTGGGGATTTCCAGGAGACAAGACCCCTCAGCTCAGAGGCAGCTCCCACAACCCCCAAGCCGAGCTCATCCTCACAAACATGGCTACGGCCCTCTTACAAAGGAAGCCCTGGGTCACTGGCCTGGACTGAATGCATCTGTAGGAGGGGGAAGGTCACAGACTCTGCGACTGGACTCTAATGGGGCGTCTCCAGCCA
Source organism: Marmota flaviventris (assembly GCF_047511675.1). Taxonomy (NCBI): domain Eukaryota; kingdom Metazoa; phylum Chordata; class Mammalia; order Rodentia; family Sciuridae; genus Marmota; species Marmota flaviventris. The sequence continues at coordinate 77,229,455 of NC_092511.1, read as the reverse complement.
GCTGGTTATCTGCCCCTGACTGTCCAGGCCACCAGCCTGATCCTGCTACCTGTCTTGTAAGAGCATGGACAGAATAAAGTGCTTGATCTCAGACAGCAACCACAGCTCGTCTCTGACACAGATTGGCCTGGGGGCCAGGGATGTGCCTGGCATGGTGAGGCCTCAGGCTCAATCCCAGCACCACACGCCATCAATCAATCAATAATAAATAATGATGCAAATTGGCCCAAAGGGGAGACATCATCCTTGGGGGATCTGGTTAACTAAGACCACCCAAGCCCCTACACATGGAAAAGGGCAGCAGGTAAGCAAGGGTTTTATTCCCACCCAGTGCCGGGGGGAGGGGGGGGGCCTCTGGGCAGATCCCACTGTGGGTGCTCTGGGATCTCATTAGTCAGGGTTCTCTGGAGAGGCCAACCAGCGGGGTGTGTGTCTTAACACACAACATGCATATTTCATAGCTGGAGAACCTGTGTAATTCAGTCCAAGACCAAAGGCACAAGAACCAGGGCTTGTATGGGTCACTCCAGTGGTCCAAAGGCCTGAGAACTTGGGGTGCTAGTGTAAGTCCTAGAGTCCACAGATCAGGGAACCAGAGTGTTCCGAGATAGACGATGCACGTCCCAGCTAGAGAAGAGAAGTCACCCTTCTGCTTTTCTGCTCCCTCTGGCCCTCAGCAACTGGACAATGCCCACCCTTATCAATGAGGGCAGACAGTTTTACTGTCTTTTCTAATGCTCATGTTCTCTAGAAACCCCCTTGCAGACACATCCAGGAATACTGTTGTACCAGCTACACCTCTGAATCCATCACACTCATCCACATACTTAGCCACTGTAAGGGGGAACACTGTGCTGGGCAGGAATGGGCAAAGGGTCCGGGGAGTGGGCAGGCAATCGTAGCTCTCCCAGTGCCCCCAGGCAGCCCAACGGCCCCACCCAGGAGAGCTGATGTCTCTGTGAGTGAAGGCTGCAGGAGGCTAACCTTCTGGGGAGCTGCGACTGGCCTTGAGGCCAGGCAGGAGACCGCCTGGACTCTTCTCTGGGGACACTGCTGACAGCCCAGTGGCCAACGGCCTGCTGAGATCCCCGATTGAGCCCCGCCTTGTCCTTCCAGGAACTTAAAGGCTGGATTGGCTTAGAATACTTTTTTTGGAGCCTTGCAACAGCTTAGCTGCAGCCAGAGCCTGGGGTGGGTGGGGGACTGGAAGTGACACCATTAGCCAGTCTGCTGCTGAGAGGTCAGATCCAGACAGGAATGGTCAACAAGGGCGAGAGGAACTGGGAGCAGTTTAGCTCCTCTTTTCCTGCTCCCAAGTGTCCACCTCTCTTGGAGCAGAGTTCCCTGGTCTGTGGGACAAATGAGGTTCAGAATCCCAAGTGAGAGGAGAAAAGCCCCTGCCATCTGGAGCCTGGTTGGTGTGGGAGGTTGAAGCTGTGCTGCCCCTGCCAATGCCAGCAGCCCAGGCCCACTGGACAGTGGGAACAGCTGTCCCACTGGACACGGGGTGTGTGCTCCAGACACGATGGAGGGGGCCCAGCACCTCCCTTTGTCCCGGCTGAGGCAGCACGATCCCCTTGGCCCGCTGGCAGCGTGGGTCGGGACAGCGGGCCCTTGTCCCGTGCTACCAGAGCCTCGTCTGCCCCACGCCTGGACACGTGCCAACACAAGGCCTGAAGCTCTGGGCTGCGCTTCAGCAGTGAGCAGCAGTGTAGTGTCCAGTGGCTTCCAGAGCCCTTCCCCGGGGCCCTCGACCACGCCCAGGTTGTGTCACACTGGATGCTGAGCAGAGCCAGGCCATGACAGGTGAAGTGACTTGTGTGTCTGCAAAGCCAGACCCTGGCAGGGCTGAGCAGGATGCCAGGCCCTTTGCCCCAGAGAACATGGGCAAAATGACAGACAGGGACACCTGGGGATAGGCAGCAAGCTGAGTTCCAAGAGCAATTTTTAATTTCCTGATTTCATTGTGATGATAATCTCAAGGAAATTTTCCTTATGCATTTCTGAAGACAAATCTTCCTATGTGCAGTTAAAAAAAAACACAAAAAAACTCATGAATGTTTTCAGTGTAAGACTTTCTTGTGTGAGTTTTTTCTTAAACTGGGGAACAAGAAACTCATTGCCCACAAAGATAGTCTCAGGGTTTTCATGAGATTTTCTTCCTGTTTAAAGCAGCTGTAAATATCATTCCAGTTTGGAAGCTGGATTGGATGCTCTTAAGGGAGCCCCCAGCCCCTGCATCCCTGCCCGCAGTCACTGAGGGTCTCACCATTTCGCAGACCCCCGCCTCCTCAGTCGGGATGCCTGGTATGCCTCAGAGCGAGAGGCACCAGGTAAGTCTGCTCCAAAAAGCTGAGAAACGAGCAGGCGTTAGAAAAAAATAGGATAGAAACAGAAAAGGGAAGCATCCTCTGGGCACAAGAATGGCTGATGCTCGAGGGCGAGGGCGAGGCACGGGCCCCCAGGAGGGGGCTACAAGCCTGGCTGCGCCTGGGCACCCCTGGGAAGACTGGTGCCTGCCTGCACTTGCCCCAGGGCTTGACGCAGCACTGTCCTGCCAGATGGGCAGCAGAGGCCTCTACCCACCTCCTCCAAGTGCTCAGTGCCTAAGCAGGATGCCACTCAGGGTGTTGCTCAGGGAGAAGAGGGCCATCGTCTCCCCTCCGGCTCTGGAGTCCTGGCTCAGAGACCCCCACGACACATAGCTCTTAATCTGCTCTCACAAAACCACCTTCTTCCCAGTGGAGTGCGGGGAAGTTCCAGCCTCTCTCAGAACTGGTGCAGGTCGTGGGGAAGGTCTCTGGGAAGAGGTTGGTGGACTCTATGGACAGCTAGGAAAAGCTAATGTCCAGCTGGCATTCCTGAGAGCTGGGGAGGGAACACTGGAGGAACTGGCCTGGATGGTACCTGTCTCAGAGGGACTCAGCAGCCCTTCAAAGAGCAGGATTTTATTGGAGTCCTCGGAGAAGCTGATTATGCCCCAGGACAGACCAGCTGACAATTAGTGGAGCTTAATAGCAGGGAGCCATGGAGGGAGAGTCACAGGAGCCGCCCAAGCTCCCACCTCAGGGGACGGCCACGGCTACATCCCATAGGAGCTAAAATAGCTCTCAGAAGGAAGGGCTTAGTTGTCCAGTGGGCTCCGGTTGCAAGCCCAAGATCCACCTGAAGACCCTGGAGGAAGGAGACTAAACTGAAGAAAGCAGAGGAAGGAAACATTGAAAAATTGAGCAGAAAACAGTGAAACAGAGAATAGCAGAAAATAGAGAAGCATCAGTTAACCCAAAATTTGGTTCTTTGAAAGATCAACCACACTGATTAGACATTAGCTAGACTAACCAAGAAAAGAGAGAAGGCTCATAGGATTGAAATCAGAAATAAAAAAAGGGGACAGTGTTCCCAGCCATATGGAAAGAAAAAGGGTCATAAAGGACACTGTGAACACTGTGAACAATGACACAGAGATAACTAAATGAGATGGACACATTCCTGGAAAGACAAGCTATCAACACAGACTGACAAGAAAGAGGCAGTCCCAACAGGCCCTGAGCAAGTAAAGAGATTGGATTAGTAAATCAAAACTACAGCAGGGCTGGAGTGGTGGCTCAGTGGTAGAGCACTTGCCTAGCACGCATGAGGCACTCGGTTCGATCCTCGTCACCATGTAAAAATAAACAAATAAAATAAAGGTGTTGTATCTATCTACAACTAAAAAAATATATATTTAAAAAAAACAAAACAAAAACTACAGGCAAAGAAAAGTCCTGGCCTATACTCTGTTAAATTCTACCAAACGTTTCAGAAAAAAACTAACATCAGGGGCTGAGGAGTAGCTCAGTGGTAGAGTGCTTGCCTAGCATGCACAAGGCCCTGGGTGCAATCCCCAGCACTGAAAAATATTAATACTAATTCTTCAGAGTTTTCCAAAAAAGTGAAAAGGAGACAACACTTCCATACCCAACTCATTTTATGAAACCAATATTACAAATATCAATACCAGACAAAGATATCACGAGAAAGAAAACTACAGACCAATATATCTTATGAATATGGACCAAAAAAAGCTCAGTCAAATATTGCCAGACAGAATCTAGCAGCATATAAAGAAAATTTTGTACCATGACCAAGGAAGACTTATCCCAGGAATGAAAGGTTGGTTTAACCTCTAAAACCAAATTAATGTAATGTGTCACATCAACAGAAATAAACAAAAACCACGATTGTTTTGATAAGCACAGAAAATGCATCTGACTAAAGTCCAAAACCCCTTCATGGTAAAAACACGGAAAGACTAGGAATAAAAGAAAACTCGTCCTGACAAAGAGCATCTGCAAAAGCCCACGGGGTGCCACCTCATGCCACACTGGAGGAAGACGGGCCACTTGCCCCCCAGGGCAGAGCAGCTGCCTGTCATGTGAGGCCCCAGGTTCCATCCCCAGCACCAAAAGAAGAAAGAAAAAAAGGCTGAGAGTTTCCCCTGAGATCAGGAGCAGGACAAGGAGGACCACCCACCATTCTGTTCAAGGTTGTGTAGAGATCCTAGCCAGCGCAAGTAGGCGAGAGCGAGAAACCCAAGGCGGAAAAGCTGTCTCCACTCACACAGGACATGAGCTTATGTATAGAAATTACCAGATTGTACCAAGTTATATGAAGAATTCTTGCAGCTCAGTAATAAAAAGAGGATCCAATTATAAAACAGGCCATGTATCTGAGTAGACATTTCTCCAAAGAACATATATAGAAGTGGCCAATAAGCTTAGAAAGACACTAAACACGTCAGGTGTTTAGCTACTCAGGAGGCTGAGGCAGGAGGATCTAAAGTATGAGTGAGGCCAGCCTCGGCATCTTAGCAAGACCTTGAACAACTTAGCAAGACCCTGTGTCAAATAAAAAAAAAATAAAAAAGGGCTGGAGAGTAGCGCAGTGGTAGAGAGTCCCTGGGTTCAATCCCCAGTACAAAAAAGAAAAGAAAACTGCTAAATATCATTAGTCAACAGGGAAATGGAAATCAAAATCACATAAGATACCACTTCACATCCACTAGGATAATAGAACCCAAAAGCTAGAGAATAATAGGTGATGCTGCAGATCTAGTGAAATAGAAGCCCCCTGGCACTGCAGGTGGAGCATAAGATGGGACAGCCACTTAGGAAAGCCACCTGCCTCTTCTTCAAGCATGGATACAGAGTTGCTCTGTAACTAAGAAATTCTACCCCTGGATACGTACACAAGAGCAACGAGAACAGGTGAGACCAGAACTTCCAGGCAAATGCCCCAAGACGCCATACTATTCATAGCAGCAAAAGGGTGAAAACGACCCAAATTTCTAACAACTAATAATGGACACACAAAACATGGCACACAAAGCAGTCATATGGCCAGGGAAAGAAATGCAGTGCAAACTAGGACATGGACGACTCTTGAAAGCATTTTGCTAAATTTAAAAAGCCAGTTGCCAAAGATTGTATTTGATTCCACGTATAAGAACATGCACAGGGAAAGAAAGTCAATTAGGGATTGCTTAGGGCGAGGTGGGGAAGGGGACCCTGGGAGCGGTAAGGGAGGGCACAGGCTCTTTTCCATGAAATGAAGGTATTGCAGAACTTACAGTGGGGATGGCTGCACCTGTATGGCAATATACTAAAACAACTAAATAACACCCCTTACACGAGCCAGTGTATTATGTGTGACTTGGACCTCCTTTAAATCCTGCCCCTGCCTCAGGTAGGACCACCACTGTGGTGCAATTCACACTTAGGAGGTCTGGTGTGGTTCTCTGCTCAGGCCCCCACCGCCCTCGCCCTCGTCTTCTCGAGGCTGGAGCCTATTAAGGGCTTGGCTCCACCCCTCACCTGCCTGGCTCCATCCCTCACCTGCCTGGCCCCACCCCTCGGCTGCTCAGCTCTGTCCCAGCCTCCTCCAGCTCCTCTGCCCCTCTCTCCTGAGAGCTGCCCTCATGCACGACAGGAATCTGACTTCGTTTCAGGCTTTGCCTCCAGCAAACTCGGACTTGGAAGACTAGTATCGACATCTGTTCTAGGAGCCAGATTCTGGGGTGGAATTGCTCAGACTTCCTCTGAGGCGAAGCAGGGGGGTGTGGGTGTGTCAGGTATCCACCCCTTTGTAACAAATCACCTCCAGACTAGTAATGGCTTAAAACAACAGCTTATTATTTCTGACAATCTGTCCTAAAGATTGTCATGGCACAGGTTGATGGGGGACTTCTACTCCACATGGCATGAACTGATATAGGTGGGCTGCTGGGTGGGCTAGGGCTGAGCTCAGCTGGAGCTGTCAGCTGGGGTACCTGGGTGGGCCTTTCCAGGTGGCTAGCTTGGGCTTCCTCGGAGCATGGCAGACTCAAGGAGCCTCCCACTGAAACAAAAGTTACTTACCACACCCCTAAGACTTGAACCTGGAAACTGGAAGCTACCCTGTGTGGCTTCTACTGCATTCAAGACTTTCAGAGTCAAAGCAAGTCACCAGAGAAATGTTTTTCTTGCTGGGCTCAAGATCTTCTCGCATCCAACATGTCCTGTCACCCTAACACCAGCATAGTTGTCAAGTTAAGATCCCAGGACCCAATCCCTCTCCTCCAGGTCTAATCTCTATGAAGTGTGGACCCCCAGGTCACTCCCCCTGGCCCTTTGTGTCTGCCTTTCCTCCTTACATGAGGTAAGCCCTGCTCTCCTGGGCCTTAGAGAGTCCTTCCCTGGCTTTAGTCTACTTAGAGGTCTGTGACGTTTTTTGTCAAAGGCCAGATGGTAACTATCTCAGGATTTGCAGCAAACCATGTCGGTCACAGCTACCCAATGCTGTTGTGGTGTGACAGCAGCCACAGGCAGTAGGCAAATGAATCAGCATGGTCATGTCCCAACAAAACCTTATTTGTGGGCACTGAGATTTGAATTTTATACAGTTTTTCAAGTGTCATAAAATGTTATTCTTCCTTTGTTTTTCCCTCCACCTATTTAAAAATGTATAAGCCATTCTTAGCTCATGGGCCACATGTACCAAGAGCTATCCTAGCTTTGCACATTTTGTTCTTACAAAAGCCCCTGTAGATCAGTACTACTATTACATCTGTTTTGCAGATGGGGAAACTAAGGCATAGAGATGTTGAATAACTCAGTTTCTTGTCTCAAGAGCGGTCTATGATGGAGTAGAAAGAGTTGTATTCTGCAAGACTCCTATGGATTCTAAAGGGAGGAAAAATTTACAGACATGAACACAGAGCCTTGTGGAAATTTAAAAGCTGGATTGGATCATTCCTGGAAGGGTTGGGGAAGAGACTGAGGAGAGGAAGGGAGCAGCCAGGGAGAAGAGAGTGGAGATAGGGCTTTGTAGGAGTGGGTACCAGGTCCTCGCTGTCTTTTGACAGCCTCAGAAAGACATGAGTATCTCTAGTAGGCATGGGGCAGGACAGGGCTCTGGTGACTGAGGATCAGATTGGCATCGTGCACATCCAACTCCTGGGCTACAGGGAGATCCCTAAACCATAGTACTGGTCTAAGGACAGAGACCCCAGCCAGGACTCAGTTACACTCTTCTGCTAGGTCAGAGGCTGAATTTAAGGTGAGTTATAGGAAGCAAACGAGCTCATGTTTCTCACATTGCTGCATTGATGGCTTGAGATCCACACCCACACTCTCGCTCAAAACATTATTTTTCAGGAGCATGAGGGCAAAGAACGTGAACATCAATCAGCACTAAAATCCACCCCTGGAGCACACCCACCACTCGCCCACATGGAATTCCAAGTCTCAGCTTCTCATCTGCAAAGTAGATTTTAATAAAAGTCCCACTTCAAAGGGATGTTGCAAGGATTCGCCTCATAACTGTACGCAATCTAGGGCAAGAGGGGGCCACAAACAGATGCAGACAGGAGGCCAGGTTGGGGGAGGCAGCCACTGGGGGAACCAGCAGGCTAGCTGACCAGTCTTGGAGTTTCCCATGCAGAGGATTGATAGACTGGTCAGCGGGTCACCCACACAGCCAATCCAATCACTTGAGAGGTGGCCATAAGGAGGAAGGAAGGGACACAGCTGGGGGACCCAGGCTCAAAGGAGGATGTGTTGATACACAAGGTGAAGGGGGGCATTTCCCAGAAACACCTTGATTTAAGGTGTAGCTTAGCGGTTGAATGCTTGCCTAGCACATATGAGGCCCAGGCTCCATCCCCAGTGACAGAAAGAGAGAGAGAGTGTGTCCTCCCGGAGGGTGTGGGGTGTGTGGAGGCAAACGAACTTCCAGTGCTCAAGGGGCTGCAACAGAAGAGGGCTGCAGTCAAGGCCACAATAGAAAAGGGACCTTGGCGTGGCAGGGAACAGCAGCTGCGGAGGGCGGCCCTCTCCCCGCAGAGGGCTCTGAGGGCAGTCTGACCTAGGCTGGAAGGGAGGCTCTCCTTGGCTAGAGAGGTGCCACCTCAGGAAGGTGATTGAGTTCTCTTATTGCTGTTTCCTAAGCTGTTGAGGTGTGCGGAAGGGCATGTGAGATCTATTAACAGAAGCCAGAGAGACAGCTGGAGCCAGAGCTAAAAAGAAAGCCCCCAGTTTATGGTGAGAGTTTTGGCCTAGGTTTCAGCCTCTCACCAATTTCCTGAAAGCCAACCATGGAGAAGTCAAGGGGAAGACTTGGAAGAAACGCCAGGAGACCAGTGAGATGAAAACCATCTTTCTAAGGGGAGCACCGTGGAAAGGGACAGAAAGGATTTTGGTTCAAATATATGAAAAGAACTCAAAGCAGAAGAGTTCAAGTAGTGAAATTCATGACATGGTTTAAGTATAAAATCATATTTAAAGAAACTTAAAATCGGGCTGGGGCTGTGGCTCAGTGGCAGAGCACTTGCCTAGCATGCGTGAGGCACTGGGTTCCATCCTCAGCACCACATAAAAATAAACAAAGGCATTCTGTCCATCGACAAAAAGAAAAGAAACTTAAAATCATGTGAAGTGTGAAAATGAATACAAAATGACTCAGAGGGATAAATAAATGAATCCCAAAGCCAATCTAACATGTTCAGACAATAAGAGAGAGAGTAGAAATAACAAAAGTCATACAGATAAAGAAATTAAATAAAACATAAAGAAAAACAAAACCAGAAGGTCAGAAATGTCAAGATAAAATAGTATCTGCTAAGATATAGCAGGGGAAAAAGAGAGAAAGAGAGAAATATGAAAGGAAGAAAAGTAGAAAGAAAAAGTTAAAAATTGAACAAAATATTAGAAAAGTAAAATATTTAAAATTTACAAAGTAAAACTTTTTTTAAAAAAGCAAAATAAATATGAAAAGATAAAATTAGAAAAACAGACTTGAAATGTGAACAAATAAAATAATGAGTTTAAAGCAACTCAAAGTAACATAAATCAGAATTAAAAAGCATACAAGGACGATACAATAGCACAAGAACAAAACCATTTCAGACTCAATCCTTCAATCAGGACCCAGTGTGATTGTTCACGCAGGAGTTTAGGACTGACACAGCCCTACAGGGAGGTGAAAGGTCCCAGGTGGGGGCAGAAAGGCAAAGAAAGCCAGCAGGGCCCCAGGGGAGCCCTTGAAGGCTGGCCCACGAGAGGGGCCTCCCCCCAGGACCAGCAGCTGGCAGCCCCCATCTGTCAAACAAGCCCAGCCTGCCAGGGGGCCCCCTCTGCCCCTGCACGTGCCTGGCCACAGCTGCAGCTGTCCATAATCGTCCAGGGAAGAGACAAGCCCCTTTTTACATCAGAGGCGACCAGTGCAGACGGGTGAATTCAGGAACCGGCCTTGGAGGAACTTGCCCTCCTCAGCCACCCTAACCTTCTCAGCCTGTTTGTCATCAGAAAAGCAGGAATGATGATACTGCCTTATAAGACAACGAGGGTCACAAATGCTGTTTCCAGCCATCAACAAACAATGGCCTTTATTATCTATCCACTTGCTCCTGGAGGGGTCCATGTGCATTACAGTTATTTTTAAAACATTTTTAAGGTTTTAGGGATTTTCTTAGGGGAAAACTAGAAAAAGTCCACTGGGCCTCACTTTTTCTTTTCCTTTAGGTAAAAACAGCACAAGTTCATTGGCTTACAGTTCTGGCACCTACCTTCTAGGGGCCGCCTCCACTCCTTGGCCCTGTCCTCTCCTCCTCCTCAGCCTTCAAAACCAGCAGAGAGCATCCTCAACACCCCCATCCCCTGCCATAACCACATCTTCTGAATCTGTAGTCTGAATTAGAATAAGGACCTTGTAACTACCTGGGGTCCACCTGGATAGTCCAGAAAACTCCCATCTCAAAGGACGTCATTGTGTCTGCCAAGTCCCCTCTGCATTAAGGTGGCGTAGTCATAGCTCCTCGGATCAGGGCATGAGCACCTTTTATCCTGTCTACCGCATCCCCCAACAAGGACAGCCTCCTGCTCACCCTAACACCTGTGTGTCTGAGAGCTGGCTCTTGGCGGGGCGGCAGGATTCAGATCTCCCTCGGAGAGCCGCCTGGACCATCAGATTCTGCATAGCAGAATGCCACCCCAGATCTTTGACCTGCGCAGAGAAAGCCCCGCCCCTCAGTCCGAGCTGCAAATAGGACCTCCCCTGCATTCCAGGGTGTGGAGACAGGGAGAGCCCAAGGCTTGGAGGAGAGCCCAGGAGTCGGTGTGCTCTGTGCATGTCTCACTCCAGCTTTCCAGGAAGGCACGGGAAGTTAAGCAGGAGGACTCCTGGCCTCCTGCACCCAGGTTCCATTAGACAAATGGTGTGTGTGCGCCCTGAGACTCACAAACATCCAATCCTCCTTCCCTGTCATTTGAAAGGGTACAATTCACAATGCTGAGGGACCGCTGCTACCATCTCAATCCAGGACATTTCCATCACCCCAAGAGGAAACCCTATAGCCGAAAAGCAGTCATTCCCCATTCTCAACTGCCAACCCAGAGCAGCCAGTAACTTGCTTTCTGTCTCTGGAATGCCATATGCGGGACATTGCATATGAATGGAACCATCCCATACGTGGCTTTTGTGTCTGGCTTCTTTCAATTGACCTGTTTTTTTTTTTTTTTTTAATATTATGCTTACATATTTTTAATACCTTTATTTTATTTATTTATTTTTATTTTAATATTATGCTTACATATTTTTAATACCTTTATTTTATTTATTTATTGACCTTTTATAAAGGTCAATCAACAACTAGAAAAATATTTTTAAAAAAATATTCCGTTGTGTAAATACACATATTTTTAATACCTTTATTTTATTTATTTATTTTTAATACCTTTATTTTATTTATTTATTTTTATTTTAATATTATGCTTACATATTTTTAATACCTTTATTTTATTTATTTATTGACCTTTTATAAAGGTCAATCAACAACTAGAAAAATATTTTTAAAAAAATATTCCGTTGTGTAAATACACATATTTTTAATACCTTTATTTTATTTATTTATTTTTATGTGGTGCTGAGGATTGAACCCAGGGCCTCACACATGCTAGGCCAGCACTCTAGCGCTCAGCCACAGCCCCAACCCTGGCCTGATATTTTCAAAGCTCATCCATGTTGTACCATTTATCAGTACTTCCTTATTTTTTTGGGGGGGTGGGGGAGTGGTACCAGGAATTTACCTCAGGGGCCCTCTACCACTGAGCCGCATCCCCAGCCCTATTTTATTTAGAGACAGGGTCTCACTGAGTTGCTTAATGCCTCCCTAAATTGCTGAGGCTGGTTTGAACTTGCCATCTTCCTGCCTCCGCCTCCCTAGCCACTGGGATCACAGGCGAGCGCCACTGTACCTGGCCATTCATTATTTTTTATGGCCTAAAAATATTCCATTGTGAGCCTGGGGCTGTAGCTTAGCAGTAGCGCACTTGCCTGGCATGTGTGAGGAACTGTGTTCAATTCTCAGCACTGCATATAAATAATTAAAATAAAGATCAATGAACAACTAGAAAAATATTTTTTAAAAAATATTCCGTTGTGTAAATACACTTTATGTATGTGTTTATCCCTTTTCTAGTTGATAGACTTTTGGGTTATTTCCACCTCTTGGCCATTATGGATAGTGCTGCTATAAATATTTATGTATATGTTTTTGTGTGAATACTGGTTTTTAATTCTTTTGAATATATAACAAGAATTGAAATTGCTAGGCCTTAATGATAAATGGGGAGGACAGGCTGTGCCTGCCCTAGTGACTCCATGGTGTGTAGAACAGAAGCTCTCAGGCTGTGCCTGCCCTAGTGACTCCCTGTATGTATAACAGCAGTCCTCAGGCTGCGCCTGCCTTGAGTAAACAAGAAAATATTGCTTCCTGAACTCTGTAGAAATGTAGCTGCATCAGGTAATTGTTAGTGTAAACTATAGATGCCAATTAACTGCTGACAAAACTAAAAGTTCAGAGTCCTGGTTTTTAGATATAGAGCTCTCAGGGAGTAAGCTCTCTGTTATCTGGAGAAACTGCTGCCTGGAGAAGGCCACTTCATGATAACACTCGAAATGCTCCATGTCTTTGTTCTGCTTCTGTGAACTGCTTATCATAACAATTCCTGTGAACTGTCCTTGGTCTCATGGGCCAAGAACTCAAACCCACCAGTGTTGTAATGGCTAAGAAATGATGTCAAATATCCTATGGAGGCTCCACATAACTTCAACACAGGGCCCAGAATTTCAGAGCACTAGTTCATCTGGGACCACTGGAGAAAAAACCTGAGGAGTGCTGGTCTCTTCCTAAAGGTAATTTTCACAACCCAAGTGACTCCATGATGTGAAGAACAGCAGTCCTCAGGCTGCACCTGCCCTAGTGACTCCATGGTGTGTAGAACATCAGTTCTCAGGCTGTGCCTGCTCTGAGTGATTCCATGGTGTGTAGGACAGCAGTCCTCAGGCTGTGCCTGCCCTGGGTGACTCCATGGTGTGTAGAACAGCAGTTCTCAGGCTGAACCTGCCCTGAGTGACTCCATGGTGTGTAGGACAGCAGTCCTCAGGCTGTGCCTGCCCTGAGTGACTCCATGGTGTGTAGAACAGCAGTCCTCAGGCTGTGCTTGCCCTGAGTGACTCCATGGTGTGTAGAACAGCAGTCCTCAGGCTGTGCTTGCCCTGAGTGACTCCATGGTGTGTAGAACAGCAGTTCTCAGGCTGTGCCTGCCTGAGTGACTCCATGGTGTGTAGGACAGCAGTTCTCAGGCTGCGCCTGCCCTGAGTGACTCCGTGGTGTATAGAATTGCAGTTCTCAGGCTGTCCCTAAACATTGTTACTCCATTCTGTAAGGCAGTATTTTGCCTTAAGCTACTACATTTTGAGTTAAGTGCTGAGGCCCTGACTCCACACCTTTCCTTGTTTGTACCAATCAATAAACCACCATCTGCCCAGCACCACCCTAACACACAAACTGATAGACAAATTGATTTTGCTGATAAGAATGGCCACCTGTGCACTTGTGAAATTAATCAGGAGCACATGGATGCACAGTTGTGTCCAGCTCATATAGGAAAAGTCAGGCCCATGGGTTTTCAGACACACCAGACCACCAGATCATGTAACCCCCTCACTAAAGGCCCATAACAGGAGGAGCACCCAGACACTGGACCCTGCAGCACCTTGACCTGTTACCTGGTTACTCTTCATGGGCCTTTCTTTAAAAAATCACCACAACAAGGACTCTCAGGATCTCTGTCCTTGGGCTTCAGCTGCATGCAGTGTCCCCTGCCGGTGACTGAGGGCTATGAAAATGGCAGCCCCCAAGGAGAAAGGGCGTACGATGGGCTCCGAACTTGTGGCACTTCTGCTTATCTGCAGCTGTCCCTTGGCTGCCCAAGGTCTCCTCAACTGTAACCAACGCTTTCCTTCCGGGACCTAGCCCCTTTAACCCTAGAAAGCTCAGACCCTTATTGTAGCCAGTTGCCATTTTTCCTCTTGAAAATGTGCCCTCTGCTGCTCCGAGAAGCACCACTGACCAGTTGAGGTCTGCCTCCATTTCTTTTCCTTTCTGTATTCTCTTCCATTAGCTTTCAGTGATGACCACACGAGTCCCACTCCAAACTGACTTCTCAAAATGGCACTCCAGGGTTGGGGATGTGGCTCAAGTAGTAGCATGCTCACCTGGCATGCATGAGGCACTAGGTTCAATCCTCAGCACCACATAAAAATAGTGTGTCCACCTAAAAAAACTAAAAAATAAATATTTTTAAAAAATGGCATTCCAACCTGACACTGTGAAACTGCCCTGTCTGGACCTTGGCCGAGAAGAAGTCCTGTGCTTTGGTGGCTCTGCACCCTGCACAAGTTCCTTGGCCGGTCCTGACCATGTCTGACCACCTGCAGTGACCCTGTGCCTTCATATCTGCTCTCTGCTCTGCTGTCAGTCCAGCCTGCCACGCCCTGGGGCTGCCTGGCCCTTTCCCAGCCTTGCTGTGACCACATATGTACCTGTGTCAAGTCTGATTGTGGCTGGAGTGTCACAGATATTAGGAAGCAAGACTGGTATAAAAGGACCTGTGATGGCCCCACTCAGGCCTGCCAGGTGACCCACCAGTGTTCAGTGACCTGCCAGTGAGGAAAGAGGCTCAGCCTGTGAATGTGTTGCTGGCACTGACCACGACATTGTGACATTGCGCACAGCCACAGTGTTTGGCCTGCGTTGAAGGCACAGCACTCAGGATAGTAAAACTAGGGTTAAGAGCCAGCTGTGAAAACTGTAACACAAATAAAACAGTAAACTCAGCGAGACCCTGTCCGTGTCCCAACATGGCAGCAGAAGAGCTCTGCAGCCAGGAGAAGGGAGAAAGGCCTGGTCCACCGCAGTGCGACTTCCACTGCAGAAGAAGCCAAAGTCACAGCAGCATAGACAAAATGAGAGCTTGTTTCACACTCATGTGAGGGGCATGGCATGAAGCTCACCTTCTCCTTCCAACTGGTCCTCCAGTCCCTACTGTCAAATCCCCACTTGGGGTGACCAACTCCTCAGCCTCCAGTCTTCATGCAGAGAGTTCAGTGTCAGGAGCTGCACAAAGTAGGACAGTGGGCCACCCTCCAGCCTCACTCAGGCTGCAGGAGAGGAGGCGGAGTCAGGCTTCCCTTCAAGGGCAAGACCTGGGTGGCTGTGGCTTCCCTCAGGTCCCTTAGTCAAGGCTTGGTCACATGGGCGCCTCTAGTTCTGAGGAAGGCTGGGGGACTGAGTCTTGAACAGGAGGGCTCTGGCATCCTTGCTCATTGAAGGCAGGGAGAAGCACCATGCACAGGCAACCCGCTGTCGGCTAAGGCCCAGGACAAGACAAGGCACTGGGCACAGGGTAGAGGAGAAGTGTGCCGGAGACTAGGCACTGCGTCCTGGGGTGGGCGCTTTTGGGCCTGTGGGTTTGGTTGCTGAGAGGTGATTTCCTCCTGTGATGCTTTGCCATTCATCACTTGGTCCTGGCATTGCGTTGGACAGATGACAGCTAAGCTCCTCCGCCGCTTCTTTCTCTTAGGTAAGGGGCATCCTTCCCAGTCAGGATCCTAGGGGTAGGAGCAGACCCTAGTGGGTGACTGAGCAGGGAAGGGAGGGCCGCAGGGCTGGGAATGGTTTCAGGACTAAGAGACTGGGCCACCACCACCCCTTGCCTGAGGGGGACTGAGGAGGGCTGGGGGGGGGGTGCTGGGAGGAGGGAGCCCCACACAGGCTGCCCGCCCTCCGCCTCCACCCTTCTGATCTCCTCCCCAGCTGCAGGCTCAGCCTCCAGGGGCAGAGAAAGGAGAAGGTCAAGGGGGGCAGGGCCTATACCAAGTAGTCGGGAAACCAGCTTCTGTGAAAACAGTTCAACCGCACAGTTAATCAGTAACTTTCCTGAGTTAAAAGACTCTAAGTCCCAGGGCTGCTTCCTAACCTTTTAAACTAGTCTGGGAAGTATTAGTGTGACTTCATGGAGCCCAGTTCATATGGATTTGCAAGCTGTGTTGGAATTTGCCTTGAATCCTACACAGAACTGTAGGACCCAGGACTCATGCTTACTCACAGGCACACGCGTGGACCTCGGTCTCTGTCTCAGTGGGGTTGTTTACGTATTTGATAAGGACTATGTTTACACCCTGCAACTATGTCCTTGATGTGGCTTATTAACTAGAAATTAATAAGTGATTAACTCCCCTTCCAATAACAACAAAACCAGAGCAAACTGTCTTTCTGGGCATGTGTTTATCTGAGGTTTCCAGCGAGAGGCTTTCCAGTAGCCTGTGAGCCCAGCATGCTGTGGCTTGTGGCCGTTCACCTGCCACATCCACGTTCAGCCACTGCTGTCAGTTCTGAATGAAGTGGGAGCTGTGCACAGCTTGGGAATGGCTGGCCTCAGCCAGACAGCTGGGGGTCCGAGGACCCCACGTGGGTCCATGGGCACTTAGGTGGGCGGACACTAGTGGAAGCTTATGTTGTGGTGTAAACTAATCACTAAAATCATGAAGAGTGTCAGTTATAGCTTACAGTTGTAGACAGTTGTACTAACTTGATCATGTGGACATCAGGCTGATGGATCTCAGTAGTCAAATGATACGAATGAGAGAACTCCAGGCACCAAATGAGTTTCCAGTACTGGGACAGCGGGAATGGGGTCACGGTGGCTGTACGGACACAGAGTGTGGCCGCAGGGACCCCAACTCACTGTTCTAGAGCCCTCCTAGTTCTCCTGTCACTGCTCCTGTGAAAGGGAGCTGCTTGACCCATTTCTGAGAAACAGAAACGAAAGCTGTCTTCTTTAAAAAAACTGCTTTCCTATACTTTGTACCCCACAGAATGTACCCAGATATGGTGGTGGTCGTGTGAGCTATACCCTGGGCTTGAGGACTATACAATAGATTATTGCCCCGCTCAGCTGGCACTCAGGATACGGTCGTCTAACACTTGCTCGGACTCATGACATGGTTAACTAAGTTGTAAACTAACTGCTTTTTTTAGCTTCTGAAACTTGCTTGCTTGCATGATGCTGACTGAGGAAAGCCCCTGAGCTGTGGTTTTCATCCTTAAATTCCAAGATACAGTCAGGAAAGGGCTGTTCTCCCACAGAGCTTCAGTTTCTGTGGTTGGGTGACAGTCCCTGGCCAGGTAAATAAAGCTCTCTTTTGTTTGAATTCGGACTTAGAGTGTTTTCTGAGGCGGCTCCCCATGACACAGGGGGCCATCCTGTGTCTCTCTGGCCTCTGAGGGGAGTTTGCCTAAACACCAGGAAGCATTCTCCTGGCAAAGATACCAATAAAACACGCTGTTGAACACGTAAAAAGATTCTAGCCTGCAGTATAAAGAAGTCAGACAAGCTCCCTAACTGATCAATGCAAGAAGGTCACAGGCAACCATGTTAGGAAAAGAAGAAGAACACTGGGCCTCACTGGTGATCAACAAGATGCAGATTGGTAACACCACATATAAACTTGCTAGCACATCTGTAGCTCTTGACAGTAGAATGAATTGGAGCTGAACACACAACCAGGGACACTCCTCATGGTATGACCACAGAACGGGAAGTTACGCTCCATGTGGGTATAAAATGCCCAAATCTATGCTCCTGTCATCTAGACCTAAAATGAACAAATAAAAAAATTTTGTTTTGGGGCTGGGGATGTGGCTCAAGCGGTAGCGCGCTCGCCTGGCATGCGTGGGGCCCGGGTTCGATCCTCAGCACCACATACAAAAACAAAGATGTTGTGTCTGCCAATAATTGAAAGAAAAATATTTTTAAAAATTTGTTTTAAAAATCTGTAGCTGTTGCCCAGCACTCTCAAGGTGTGGGATACAGTGTGAGTGGCCGCCTGCTGGAGAGTGCTCTGGTGTGTGCACTGAGACCCCTTGGAGCGCTGCCCCCATCCCACAGAATTGTCTCCTGGGTGCCAGGCTTGCCTTATCCTGGGTTTGCAGCCAGGCCGTCGGTGGTCACCAAGACGGGTACTTCTCCTCTCTGGAGTGTGAAGGTGGTTGGAGATGAAAAATAAAAAGGTAAATAAATCAACAATATAATTTCAGATAGTGATAAGTTCCAGAATAAAATAAATGTCTGGGGTGGTGCCAAGAGGGTTACTTTAGAAGGGCTTGTTGAGGATTTTGATTGAGACCTGTGTGAGGGTGGGAGGCCGGTCCTAGGAAGACCTGGGTGAAGGGATTGGATGGCAGGGCTAGTGCCACAGGCACCTCTCAAGACCCCTAGGTTGGGGACCAGGCTTCTACACGCAGACTCTGGGGACACATTCACAGTGCGTCCTCTCCTCCAACGACCAGCCTGGGCCAGGAGCCCTCTCCCTTAGGGCGCAGTGCCTGCTGCGCCCTGGCACAGCCCCTGCATTGGGACAGCCCCTGTGTTGGGACAGCCTGCGCACGGTGGGACTCTTTCCTCCCGCCTCCTGCGCACGGTGGGACTCTCTCCTCCTGAGCTCCAGGAGGGCAAGAACCCTGTCCTGTCTTATGCCTATCATCACCAGTCCGAGCCCCAGGGCCCTGCGTAGTACTGCCCAGCCAACCCTGCAGCCGAGATTTAAAAAAAAACAACGAAACCACAGCCACAGAAAGCCCCTCTCACCCCTGCCTCTGCTACTGCCATCCTCCCCTGGGACCCCCAACTTCTGCTCCAGCCTCCTAACTGGACCCCGCCTCCACCGTGCCCGTGTTCCCCTGCCAGCCTCCATCCTGGCAGGGCTGCTGCCCCCACCCCGCCCCTCCCATGCGTTCAGCCCCACCCTGCAGTTGCGCCTCACTGGCCTCCAGACCCTCCACTTCGCTCCACTGCCACTCGCCAGGGTCCACCAGTCTTCTCCTCGCAACTAAGAAAACACCTGCTCTGGGGAAGTCCGCACAGTTTCATCCTCAGGGTGCTCCAGGAGGCAGATCTGCTGAAAGCGCCTACAACCTTCCAATGGCTGCTCCGGGCCTCCTGCGCCGTCGTTCCTCAACGTGGTTTGAGATCCGTTTCCTCCGCAGCTTCCCTGTGACGAAGGGCCTGGGGAGCGCTAGCAAGGAAAGGTGTCAGAGGGCAAGAAGGCAGCTGGACACAGAATCCAGCGCACCAAGACCAGTCATTAGAAATCACCTAAGTGACAGACGGGGGGGGTGGGGGGGTGGGGGGGCTCCCGAGGGGGGGGCTCCCGAATACAAAATCGAGCAGCTTCATACCCACGAGCAGGTGGACCCACAAGAGAACAGATGCAGAGTGCATACAAGGGAGGGACGGTGGCCCAATGGTCTCGTTACTTCGTATGCATGTATTAATATGTAACAACAAATCCACCTTATGTACAACTGTAATGTACCAAGCAGACCATTTCAAAAAAGGAAAGAATGGATTAGAAAACATTTGAAGAGATAATGACTGAGAAATTTTCTGAAATTGAGACAGTAGCCCAGAAAGAGCTCAGAAAATCAACAGTAGGTTAAATATAGAGAAAACCACATCTAGGCATATCAGAATCACATCACTAAAAACCACCCCCCACCACAAAAGGACATATTACATGCCGGGGGATGATAATAGAATGGCATCTGACTTCACATCAAGATAGAGGCCCAAATATAAGGTACTGGAATCTTCATAGGTGAAGGAGAAAAGGAACCCTGTCAATCTACCTCGTGCAAAAATGTCCTTCAGAAGTGAAGGTGAGCTGGGTGCAGTGGTACATGCTTGTAAGCCCAGCTACTTCAAGGCTACAACAGGAGGATTGTGAATTTGAGGACAGCCTCAGCAATTTAGCAAGACTCTGGGTGTAGCTCAGTAGTAGAGAACCCTTGGGTTCAATTCCCAGCACTGGGTGGGGCCGGGGGTGGGGGAGTGAAGATGAAAATAAGACATTTTTGTTTTGAGGTTAGTCCTTGCTAAATTGCTGAGGTTGGTCTTGAACTTGCAGTCCTCCTGCCTCAGCCTCCTGAGGAGGAGACTGGTGGACCCTGGACAGGGATTACAGACAAAATAAGACTTTTTACAAAGCCAAAAGAATTTATCTCCTGCAGAACTCAATTAGAAGATCTGCTAAAAGAAGTTCATTAGTATAAAAGAGGCAAACTTCACCTGAAAGCTACAAAAATTACTGATATCTCTATCTAAATATATAGATAGATATAGATAGATAATAAAAGGATTCAAACTTTTTCTAAAACAAATATAAAAATATTTGATAACAAATATAAGATCTCATGTTCCAATTGGCCTGCCCATTAGTTCCTTCCAAACTAAGGGTTTTTTGGTTTTGTTTTTTTGGTACTGGGGGCTGAACTCAGGGGCACTCAACCACTGAGCCACATCCCCAGCCCGCTATTGTGAGAGAACTCAGTGTGAGAAAAACATCAGTCACACTTTAAGATCTTACTTTGGAGCCTGTGGCTCAGTGGTTGAGTGCCCCTGAGTTCAATCCCTTATAAACTGTCCCCACCCCCGAAAAGAGCCTTCCTATCTGCACAGCTCTTCCTATTTGAGTGTTGTTTTCCCTTGCTCAGCTAAGTCCAAATACAAGTCAGCATTGGAGTTCATTTCCAGTACAGTGACATGTAGTGTTACTTATGAAAAGCATTGTTCATACAATTGTGCATTCACCTCAAAGTCAAGTTGATGGCTTTGATGTACACTCTAAAGCACAGTGAATAACAAGGATTCATAATGTCCTCAGTTACGACTAACATTGCTGCTAAACGTTACTTTGTCCTTTCCCTCTTACGTTCTCTGCATTGCACTAACCAACCCCCAATATTATTGAGCTGCTCTTATTCAAAAAGGAAAAAAAAAAAAACCCACAGCATTTTGTGTTTATTGTGTATATTTTTGTTGTTGATCAAATTGAGACCACAAGTCTAGCTCAGTTTTCAGGGCGAACAGAAGGCTAGGAGTCAAGCAGTCTTCCCAGCTACGGAGTTTAGACAGCCCCTGGAGGAGATAGGCTGGAAGGCAGTGCAGCCTGCAAGACTCTGCAGTCAGCAGAGACCCTCAGCAGGCAGATGGGAGAGACCAGGTCATGAAAATCAAACTCACTGAGGCAGGACAACAGTGTGCCCTGTCCTAGAAAAAGCAGGGGGGCCTCTCCGAGGATGAGGGGCAGCTGCCAGTGGTGAGAGGCACACCCATGCTGGAGCAGTCATGTTGCCTTTTCTGCTAGCATGTTGCCTTTGCTGCTAGCATGGTAAAAATAACCTGGCGGGAGAAGACCTGGTGCAGAAGAGGTTTGGCCAGGAAGTGCCGGGTGCAGCTAGGACCCCCTCTGTATAGTGTGGCATTGGGAGACCTAGGCCCTGCCTACCCCTTGATGCCAGGAAGGCTGTGACCTGTGATTTCTGTACCCCACGTGCTGCCTTCCTTGTTCTGGGGCACAAGAATGAAATCAGATTCTTCTGCTAGAGGGCACCAGAGCCCAGGGAGTCGCAACAGAATCACAGTGGATCCTGCACCCAGGGGAAGGTGGTCGAATTCAGTCACTTAGTTTTACCTTGGGCAGAAATGCAAAGTGAGCAAATGGGTGCATTATTCCCTTTATTTGTCCTTCTGCCATATAAATTATGGGATAAATTATTCATTTATTTGGAAATCCAAGAGGCTGAAGGAAATTACATCTATAAAAATCTGGTTTTGTAGGAAGAGATGCAGAAAGAGTAAAAATAATGGAAAAAAGGCAGAGTAGGTCAGGAAAACAAACCAAATACCGAGATAGTGGATGTATACCCAAACATATTCATAATAGCCAAGAACCAAATGGTCAGCTCTGTATCGATGGAGCTTGTTCAGACTACGGCATAGTCAGACAATGGGAACTACTATACAGTAATGAAAGACAACAATGCTCACAGATGTGGTCACATGGATGACTCTCAAAGCATGTGAGTAAAGGAAGCGGGACCAAAAAGAGCTCACACCCTGGGATTTCATCTAAGTCAAATTCAGGGGCTGGCGTAGCTCAGTGGTAGAGTTATGCCGAGTGTGCATGAGGCCCTGGTGTGATTCCCATGTTGCAAAAGCAAGCAAACAAAACAAAACAATAAATTCCAGAACAGGCAAAGCTGATTAATGGTGATATGTTACAGTCTGTAAACAAGTCAGGATGGCACCTGGCATTTTGCCAGAGAAATGTTAGAGTCTGTAAACAAGTCTGGATGGCGCCTGGCATATTGCCAGAGGGAGTGGTTTGTGAAGTAAGGCCAGCGAGCCATTAAGTGTGGAGATTTCTTATTGGTTGACTCCTGTATCTAGTTTATGCTAATTAAGATAAGCTGTGTGGAATGTATAAATACCTCTGTTGTCCTACAATAAAGGGCTCCTACTCCTGCTGTATCAATCTATGCAAGTTCTTCGTCACCCCCCCACCCCCCCCCACCCCACCCCCCGGGCTATTTTGCCCAGCCAGCCCGGCTGTGGCAGTGATAGAAATCAAAACAAAGCTTACTCCAGCAGGTCTTGATTAGAATAAAGCAGAATATTCAGGAGGATGGAAATGTTCTGAATCTGGATTTGGCAAGTTTTTTTCTGAAAGGGGCCAAAGACCAAATATTTTAGATTTCAAGGATCATATAGTCTCTGAACTACTTACAATTACCTCTGTGGCATGAAATCAGTTGTAGATCAAACATAAATGGCTGTGTTCTAATAAAATTTTATTTGTAAGACACTGAAATTAGAATTTTATATCATTAGCACAGGTCACCAAAATTATTATTCTTGCTTTAAAAAACATTTAAAAAATGCAAAACTATGCTTCCCAGACTGTGGGAAACTAGGCAGAGGGTCATATTTGGCCTTGCTGGTTTGGCAACTCCCTTCTATATCTTAATTGGCATGTGGGTTATTTGAATATATGTATTCATAAAGCTGATAAAACTGTCTACTTAAAATCTATACTATCTGTGGATGTAAATGATTTCTCAAAGGCTTTTGTAACAGCTGGGGGCAGGGAGCTCAGTGCTGGCTTTACTTCCAGGGGAAGGAACACTGCCATGTCACCAGAAACAGCCTAAAGCCCTTTCATTTTCTCAGGGGACACCCTTCAGTTTCGTCCTAAGAAAAGCAGACTTAGGGCTGGGGTTGTGGCTCAGTGGTAGAGCACTCGCCTCCCATGTGCAAGACCCTGGGTTTGATCCTCAGCACCACATAAAAATAAATAAGTGAAATAAAGGTGTTGTGTCCAACTACAACTAAAAAATAAAATATTAAAAAAAAAAAAAGAAAAGCAAACTTAGGCAAAAACATTGTCTATTTGTTTTGCAGTTGAAGAATCCAGGTCCAACAGATTCAATGTTTCCCGCTGCCCCTTTCCTACATGTGAGTGGAGGCTCCTGTTGTCCCTTAGAGAGAGAGTCCTCTGGCTGGTGAACAGGGGGACCTTGTTGGCGATGAGTGGCTGGACTTGGATGGTGACTTTTACTAACCAATAGAAGGGATTTCTGACCATAACTACAGCCCAAGATACAGTTTCCGATAGTATCAATGTCCCCATCTTGACAGTGTCGCCTCCTCTGACCTTGATGAGTATCCTCCAGGTTGAAATTCTTTCTGGTTTGTTTGCAGGATATTTTTCTCCTGGTTCTTGTCTTGCTTCTAAGATATTCCTGATTCCTTTCAAGGCCTATTGCTGGTCCCCGCCTGAATGCCCTCCTTAGCCTCCTTGGTGACATTCCACACCAGGACACCCTTCCAAATGGAAATGCTCCCTGTTCGCCTGATGCTGTCCTTCCCCTGCATCAACAGCCTCTTCACCCTGTTGATGCATGGACACACCACACTGGCCGCCCCTTTGTGGCTGCCTTCACCACCCAGTGGCTCCAATATTCCATGCCGGCCAGCCTCTCCACGTGGAAATCTAACTTGTTCTGCCTGCCCAGTGGCCTGAGGATTGAAAGATTCAGGGAGAGGGGGGGAAAGAGAAAGAGGTGGGAGATTTTAAAGTATTTAGTTCTTTGCTGTACATGGAATTTATTTTTGTGAAAGCTGATAGAGGAATCTGGCTTTATTTCTTCCTAATGAATAACTGTTGAACCCCGATGCAAAGAGAAGACCACTGACTCCAATTTTAAATCAAATTAAAGCAAGCTTGTATTTGTGTACACAAAGAGAGCTGATCAGCGGCTCCCCTAATGTGGGCTAGAGACCAGCCTCCTAGCTTTTCAGGAACAAGGTTTTATACACAAAAACTTGCAAAGTGGGGTGTCTTAAATACTTACAGATAACAGGATTTTGACAAACCTAATACATTTGCAGATGGCACGTTAATGATCTACATGGCTTAACATTTCAAGGGAGGGAGTAAATTCAGATAAGAATTTGAGGTGCCACTGAGGTTTCAGAGCAGGTTGTTATCTGGTCAGGGGGAGTCAAGATTTATGAGGCACCACTAAGGTTTTAGAGAGGGTTGTTATCTGGTCAGGGAAAGCTAGGCATGAATGAGTTCAAGGCACGGGCAGGAATTCCAAACAAGTTTAGAAATCGCAGTAATTTATAGTAAAACAGAAATTAACTTATCATGACTTTTTGATGAGAAGGCTCCCAATCTTGTGATGAAATTAGGCTGGGTTCATTGTAATCAAAACGCCCCAAAGCATGTACTAAATAGTTTATTATTAGCACTCACTTGAAATGCTATGTTAATCATAGCATTAAATTTTAAGTTTTCACACATATATGGGTGTGTTTTTGTATACTCTTAACTCTATGTCTTCATCTTTTTTACTCCTTCCTTGTTAAATTTGGAGTGACATCTTTATCAAGTCATATAAGAAGATAACATTTTTAAGTCTTTTATATGTTAGTAAGGTCTGACAATTTTGTTCACTTCATGTGATGTTTATTTTTAGGTATTCTGTAGCTTGAATCATTAATCTTTTCTTTTTTTCTAACATATGCTAATTATTAAAGAATAAAAATTCTTTTGACTTGTTTGTTGATCTTTTATTGTACATCTTCTTGATTTTTGTATTAAAATTCTAACAATTATTTACAAATCATGTGGCTTTTTCTTCCATCCTAATGTTTATTTTATATTATTTTGTTGTCTTATTAGTGATTAACCTCTTTTGCAACTTGACTGGAAGTGATAACACACAGAGCATCCTTATGGTGCTCCTGACTTTAGTGGGAATCCTTCTAAAATTTAAAAATCAAGTATGTTGTTTCAGTCTACTCCCAGCAGATTCTTTACTAAGCTATGGAAGTTTCTTCTATTCATTTTTATAAAAAATGGAAGTAAATCTTTATCAAATGGGTTTTGTGCATTTACTGAGATAATTATATGTATTTTCTCTCTTAACTTGCTTATGTAGTAGAGGCCACTAATAAAAGTTAAAAATTAAATTTCAAAAAGTAAATGAACACATTAACCTTAAACAAATGAGAATAACAGGATGGGGAGAGATTGGTGAGCTGTAAGTCAAAGGACACAAAAACTTCACGTGGATGGAGCAAGTCCAAGAGATTTACTGTAAATTATGGTGACTGCAATTAATAACAATAAATTATGTTTGAAAATTGCTAAGAGTATAAATAAATAAATAAAATAAAAGTATTGTGTCCAACTACCAAAAAAATTAAAAAAAATAAAAGGAGCTGAGGTTGTGGCTCAGCGGTAGAGCACTCACCTAGCATGTGCAAAGTGCTGGGTTCGATCCTCAGCACCACATAAAAATAAATAAGCAAAATAAAGGTATTGTGTCCAACTACAACTAAAAATTTTTTTTAAATTGCTAAAAGTAGATTTTAAGTTTCCTCACCAGAAAAAACAGTGTATGGAGCCAAGCTCTAGCATTCCAATAAGTATCACATTCCTTGTATTCATTTTATTTACTCATTTCCCAACTGAAGTACATTTAGATTATTTCCATTTTTTTCACAACCACAAACAATGCTGAGATGAGCAAGTCTGTAGATGTCTTCTAGATCATGTGTATGTGTGTGTTTGTGCATGTTTATATGATAAATATCTTATACTCCTAGGTTTCTATGAAGTTAAAAAACTGTTTTAAGATCATGATTGAGTATTCAATATAAGTGTGTGCTTTTTACATTTCTAGTTTTCTAGGTATTTTGAAGTGCTTTTCAGGTCATTTATAGGTGTTCAATGTGAGTACATGCCCTTTTTAGCATCTACTAAATGAGCATACCATTTTTCCTTTTTTCTTTTAGCCACTGCAGTGAATTATAGCTAATTTTTAAAAATCTTCAAGTAATTTTGTATTCATCTGATACTCCCAAACAATCATTGTGACTATGTAAAAGTATGCTAGGGATTGTTTATTCATATTTTATATAAGAAATTTTCATCCATGATCTCAAGTGTAGTTGAGCCATAGTTTTTCTTTCTTGTCTTCTACTTCAGATTTGGTAATGGTTTCTTGCAAGTTCTATTGAAAGCATTGAATAGCTTTCCATCTTTTATAAGCTCTGGAACCATGAATAAAATGTAGGAAATATGTTCCTTGAGGTTTGGTAGAACTCATTCCTTAGCAATTGTTTTTCAAATAGAGTTAATAATATAATCTAGGCCTTCTATACCATCACTTCTTTTTAATGTATCTAAGATGCCTATAAGGGCTGAGGTTATAGCTAAGTCTTAGAGCACTTCCTAGCATGTGTGAGGCACTGGGTTCTATCCTCAGCACCACATAAAAATAAATTAGTAAAATAAAGGCATTGCATCCAAGATGTCATTACAAATGGTTAAAATCTTCTCCTGGTACAAAATTTTTTCATGCTGTTAGTTCAGGCTAGTCCATATTTTCAGTCATTATAATTTCTGGAGTGCATGTTATCTTCATGGACCCCATCCTTTATTAAGACAACATCCTTTATCTTTTGATGCCTTTGCTGTATAATAGCATTACAGACAATGGTAGGTCATTTATGACCTTATCACTTGTGATATTGTAGTCATCTTAGCTTTTGTGTATACACTCTATGATGTTAGCATAATGATGAAATCAATTATGTATTTCTCAGAACTATCCCCTCATTAAGTGATTTGTGACTATATATAAATAGTATTACATTGCTTTTGTCTGATCACGTCTTGGGTTAAAAAACATTAGCCTAGCTGAGGTTGTGCTTCAGTGGTAGAGCACCTGTCTAGCACATGGAAGCACTGAATTTGATTCCCAGCACCACATAAAAATAAATCAATCAAATAAAGGTATTGTGTCCATTTACAACTAAATATATGTGTGAGTGTGTGTGTATATATACACACACACTCACACATATATCACACATAAAAATGTTAGCCTAATATATATATTTTTTTCAGTATCTTTATTTTACATTTTTGTGGTGCGGAGGATCGAACCCAGTGCCTCCTGCATGCTAGGTGAGCGCTCTACCATTGAGCCACAATCCCCGCCCCTTAGCCTAATATTTTCAAACTTCTTATGTTTTAAGGATTTTCTTGTCAATTTATAGCTGGATTTTGTTCTTAATGAAAAATATCTTTTTAAATTTATGAGTAAAATTAACCCATTTATACTTATTGTACACACAGTTTAGATTTAAGGTTCTAATTTTATTTTATGTTAGCATATTCTGGTTTCTTTTGCTTTTCTTGTTTCCATTTCTGCCTTGTTGATTGGACAGGTTTTCTTTGCTATATCCTCCCCCTTAATGGTCTGCAAATTTTAAATCTCATTTAATTCTTCAGTTTTATCATTAACCTCAAAAACTTAAAAGTCACATATTTAGAACACATATATCCAAAACGAACTCGTGGAGTTAATTTGCATCTTACAGTTCCTTAAAACAGTTCTGATTTTTTTCCTCCTGATTTCCCATTTTCACACTTGTAAAATTGGGAGCATGGATTCTTCAGTCATTATTTTAAGAATTAAGTGTGACTCCTCATCAAGCACCAGCCTTTATAAAGAAGTCTTCTGTTCTTCCATTCCATTTCTTCTTCATTTCGCCCAAACATCGGTGGTCCTTTCAACACAGGCATCTTTCATCTCCTTTGTCCTTCAAACCACCTTCTCTCCTGCATTTCTTCTTGCATCATCATGGCCTTCATCTACTCTTTCAACTTCCTGGTCTCTCAACAACTTCCCAGCCCCGCCTTTACGTTAGAAAACCTCATTCCACGTTGCACTGGGCGGCCTCTCACGCTCCACAGACAAGGAACGTCCTACCCCGATGGCTCCATGCCTTTCTTCATCTCTCCTTCAAAATGGCGGACTTAGACGTTCACGATCCACACCACGTGCGCCTGCGCCTCCCGCGGCCATTTCACCCAGCAGCCCCAGCGCCAGCGCCCGCTGCGAGGCGCCTGCGCACAAAGCGGCTCGGCAGCTCCGCCCCCGGCTGAGTACGCCTGAAACCGCACGTCCCTACCCCCGCCCCCCCGCCGGCCGTCCGCCCTCGCCCTTTCCTGTGAGATTCTTCCGCCAAGTGGAGGCCCATCTTTGGTCGACAACCTACGCACTTGTAGAACAATCCAATAGGCACTTGGAGACCCGGGTCTCCCCATTCAGTCTCATCTGTGCGCCAGGGCAGTTTCTTCTGGGGCCCCCGAAGTTGATAACGGATCTCGCGGGACTCTTTTGCGTAACGTGAGGTAACAAACGGAAAGAATGGGGCGCGGCGGAGGGATTTCGCTGGCGCGCGTCCGTCCCGAGTGGGGGTCGCCCGGGCTCCGGGAGGGGGAGGGGACGGGGAGGAGCCGCCGAGGGATTGTTGTTTTCCTCTGCCCCGCCTCCGCCGCGCCGGCCAGTGGCGACAGGCCGCTTCCCCGCGAGCCCCGCCCGCCGCCCGCGGTCCAGCCAATGAGCGGCGGCAGCGGCTCTGGGGGGCGGGCCCGGGGGCCGTGCGTGTCTAGTGAGAGCTCTTGAACCAAGTAGGAGCTGGAGTCGGCTGGGCGGCTGGGGACGGCCGCCGCCGCCGGTGACTCAGGGAGGCGGGAGGCGGGTGAGCGCGCCGCGGCCTCGGCTGCGGGAGAGGCGGGGGTTCGGGGGCGAGCCCGCGGGCCGCGCGTCCCGCAGGCCGGGCGTGGGGCGGGGGCGGGCCGGGCGGGTGGCCGCGGGACGGGCCTCTGCGCCGGGCCCTCTCCTTGCCGGGGCTGGGGGCGGGCGCGCAGAGTCCCCCGGCTGCCCCCGCGGCGAGGGGGCCGGGGCTCGGGAAAGCGAAACTTGGCGGGCGGGCCCGCGCCCCACACGCTCGCTTCCGTGTCTGCAGGAGGGTGCTGCCGCCGGCGGAGACATGGTGCTCACGCTCGGGGAGAGCTGGCCGGTGCTGGTGGGGAAGCGGTTCCTCAGCCTGTGCGCGGCCGACGGCGTCGACGACGACTGGGACGTGCAGCGCGTGGCCGAGTGGCCCTGGCTGGCGGGCACGGTCCGCGCCGTGTCCCACCCCGACGTTTCCAGGAAGGACCTGAAGGTGAGCCGCCCCCGCGTTGCCGTGGGAACGCGCAGCCCCCCTGCGGGGCGGCCCGAAAGTTGGCGTCGGACCTGCGGGTGCTGCGGAGGCGACCTCGTGAGTCTGCGGTGCCCGGTCGCTCGGAGTCGCCGGCCGCGGTCTGCGGGGGCTGCGCGCTGCACGGCCGGCGTCGGCCTCGTAGGGCGACGACTCCTCGGCGGGGAGGAGTGGTGCTAGTGTCAGGTTGGGCGAACGGTGACGTCTAGAAGCGGTAGGAATGGGGCTGGTGCCTGGAGGTGCTTTCAGACTTGGGGTGGGGGATGTTCCTCTGGATTTGTTAACTTTTTTTGTTTTTAACTTAAGCACTGGTTAAAAATGAAGTGTGAGTGTAGAGGGAGGAGTTTAGTTCTGCTCGGCGTGTTAGGGTGGGTGTTTGTCCGTATATGGTGGGTCAGCAGGAATGGGTTCCTGGTTATCCGTGAGGAGTCTGTGGGTGGGTGTGGGATATGACCATATATGGAGCGCTGGGGGTGGAGCTGGCCCATATATGGTGCAGTGGAGGAATGGCTTCGAAATCTATATTGCACTTGGGTGTTTGGGGGCAGGGAGAGAAATGGGAGCAAGTGCAGTCAGTGATTTCTTAAACCAAAATGACACTGAGAATCTTTTTCAGTTAGATCTTTGGAAAGAGGGATGAATTCTAATTGTACTCTAATAGAAGTATTGCTGTGAAAAGATTGTCTGGGAACAACCAGTGAGGAAGCCATTGTACCAACAAAGACTCCTTTGTGCAAAAATAGCTGAAAAAAGATCCCTAACAAAGACTGCAAAGTGGTGATAAGTTGGAGGAAGCTTGTCAGAACGGAAGAGATTTCCACTGAGTGATGTGTGTGTTTCAGGATCTTCACTTGGTCACCACTGCATTTTCTTGAAACTGCTCAGGAAATAAAGGAAGCAAGTTTTAACATTAGCAATTGAATATATGTTGATTTCTGAAACACTTCAGTTTTGTACAGTTTATACAGTTGATAGTCTGTCCATTCCCAAACCAGTATGAGTCCACAGAGAGTGGAGGTAGGAGGATATTTGTACTTATGTGTTTTTAAAACTTCTACCAGGTGCCTGGTCTTCATGTTGAGGCAGAGAAGTGAGCATTGAGCACTTAAGCACATGCCAAGCATCATGCTGACCTCTTACCAGCAATGATGCCCCCACTTTACCAGGTCTTACAAAGATTGTCTTACTCAGGGTCACATGACTGGCAACTTGCATAGCCAACTGGCATAATCTGTGTTCTGACCCAGGAAGTTCTACTCCAGGGCTGCCCTCTTCACCATCAGGCTGTGGAATTAAGAGCTGTGCCACAAAAATGCTCCAACCACACACTATGGGATTTGGTTTCTCTCCTCTGTTCCACTCATTCTTGTACCAAAGAAGTTTTCATGTTTATAGAGATAGTGTATTGTACAGGGATAGCCAGCCTATTTATTTTAGGCTAATAACCTTTTTATATAAAATGTAGAGCTTTGTGTATGAGATTTCATCAAGGTGGTTGTGTTTTATTTCATCTAGGTAAATTTTTCTGTAGAACTTGTGTTTTAACTGACTTGAATAGAAACAGTTTTTAAACTGTATAGTCTTTGGTGTTCCCTTGCCTTCCCTTCCATGGAAGTGATTGAGGATCTGTTGTAGGCAGACAATCTAGGAGGTTCTTAGTATGTATTTATTTTTATCTCTATATCCCTGCCACTCCCAACTTTCAGGAGCAGTGATACCTTCATTTTCTGGATGAGGAAGGAAGTAGTTTGAGGAAAAGGACTCTTATCTAGACTTGTGTAATTAGCTACTGTAAGTAAGGGAGTGAGGATTTGAATCCAGGTTGGGCAGTGTTTCTTCTCCACTGTACTAAGGTGCCTGACTGGAGACTACTGGGGATTTCAATTCAAGAGCAGTTTTGGTTAATTTGGACTTATGCCCTATCTGCAGACTTCACAACTCAGACGTTTTTAAGATGCAAATCTATATTATTTCTTTATTCTAATCATTACTACTGCATTCCTCAGTAGCCATTGAAATAATTGGCTTAAGTATAAGAACCATGTTGTAGTTAATAAAAATGGATTTTGAAACACTGGAACCAAATAGTGCAGGTAGAACCAAGTAACTAAGACCGTACTTACATCTGGGCTTAGGGACATTGAGCTTTTTTGAGTGGTGAGGTTGGGCGCTGAGGTGACTGAATAAGTAAACTTAGGTAGGTACTCTGTGATGATTTTTCTAAGTTTTAGCACACATACAAGTCAGTCTAGACTGGCAGGCTTAATTGTGAATGATATTAAAGGCTAAGGCTTATTAATTTTGTTTTAGTGCCAGAAAGACTTTGTAACAAAGTCACTTAGGTGACAAAAGCAATATATCTAGTAGTTGATTGCAAAGAAGCGGAAGACATAGTAACAGGAAGTAATGATTGGTTATTATGTGGCAAGTAATAATCCTTACCAGTAGCCTGTTTGGTAAGATTTTGTGTGTGTGTTGGGCGGGGGGTTAGATTGAAGTTTAAAGAAATTACATAACTTGCCCAAGTTTGTCTACAGACTTGAAAAATTAGGCTTTGATATTCAGGTAGAATATGCACTCCTGTAATCCCAGCAGGCTTGGGAGGCTGAGGCAGGAGGATTTCGAGTTCAAAGCCAGCCTCAGCAAGGTGAGGTGCTAAGCAACTCAGTGAGACCCTGTCTCTAAATAAAATACAGAATAGACCTGGGGATGTGGCTCAGTGGTCAAGTGCCCTTGAGTTCAATCCCCAGTGCCTTAAAAAAAAAAAAAAAATTGCTTCGAGCACTTTATTTTGCTAGCCTTTGAATCCTTCATACCTTGAACACTATGTAGTATGTACTTGTACTTAAATATCTGCATGAATAAGTGAAGGAATCAAAATAATTACTATTAGGAAACGGTTTACAAATAACAGTTCAGAAATAACTGCTGGGGCAGTAGCCTTTTCTACCTCTAGAATAACAGATCTTAGTTAAATGTGGTTCCCAGGACTGACTTCATCTTTCATCCTTCTGCTTGAGTGTGAACTGTTTTCTTTTGTATTAGGTGTGCAGGGAATGTCCTCCTTCCCCAGCTTGCCTATCTAAGTCTTTATCTTTCTTTAACCCTACTTTTTTCTGTCTGTCTATCTATCTATTTATTTATTTATGGTGCTGAGGATCGAACCCAGTTCCTCACACATGCTAGGCAAGCGCTCTACTGCTGAGCCACAATCCCACCTGTTTTTCATCTTTATGTATCGTTTCCTACTGTTGTCAGCAAATGAGTGGCCTGACCAATGCCTTTCATCCTTGTATACAGTTGGAACTTGAATATTGGTGGATTCTGCTGCCAGCCAGGCTATGTAAGATGAGAAACTCCTGGTGCAGTGTAATAGAGACTGTTTACTACTTATAATTGAATACTAGATTCAGGTTTTAGGTAAGCATTTTATTTTCATGTAAGAAGATGTAATGGAAGCGTAGTGAATTAATTTCTATTTTTTGGAATAGTGAAACTTGTATTCTGCATTGTAGAACTAGGCAGAGTCAATATATAGTCAAACATTTAACTACAAACCATGCTGTTCTGTGTATTTCTACCTTCACATTTGGTAACATTCTCCTTGGCAGTTCCCGTAGTTTTCATAATCATATGCTCAGGAGAGATGAGTTTTTGCTGAGATTAGCTATAACATTAATTCACGTATCATGTAAGATTTTCTTTTGGGAAAAATTAGCTTTGAAGTAATTGATTTGAAATATCTAACATTTGGTCAAAATATTTGATAGCCTAATCAGTTGCACATTTACAAAAGGCCCTATTACAAGAATAGTAAAATTGGAAGTTCAGGTAGGCAGTCATAACTGACCTTTGTTTGGCCTTTAGTGTCAGACAGCACAAGTAACTTTGTGGGCCTAGGGATCATGGGAAAAAGAACACAGCAGAAGCTCATTTCATTTGTCAGCCTGCATAAACTGGATGAGTCACCCTTAGTTCTTTCTGAATATGAACGTCTTCTGTCTGCCCCAAAGTATCTGCAAAAGAGACTTTAGGGGAGGTGTCCTTCAGTATTGAACCTCAGGCTTTAAGGAAAAAATGAAAGACATACATGGGTTTTTGTTTTGTTTTGCTGCACAGGGAATGGAACCCAGGGCCTTGTGCAGGAGCTGAACTTAAAATTAAAAGTACTTAAAAATTGAGATATTTGAGTTTTAGTTTGTGTTATCTTAAGTTTTAAATAGTGGTCTGATAAACATTGTTGCTTATATTTGGGAAAACCACTTAAAGTCTTAATCCTTCCTTCATTTTTTTTTCAGTGTTGAGTAGATCTGGTTATGTTGAAGACTCTCTCCTTCACTCATAACTTCAGTGATATGGTGATATGATTTAGATTACCATGTAGGTCTTAAAACTACCTGGCTGCACTTTACATACCTTGTTGTAATATGTGTTTTATGGTGATATGGTGTTTCATGCCTGTATTCTCAGTGATTTGGGAGGCCTAGGTAGAAGAATGCACATTCAAGGCTAACCTGGGCAACTTGGCAAGACCCTGTCTCAAATAATAAAAAAGGCTGGGGATGTAGCTCAGTGGTAGAACACCCCTCTTTGAGTTCATTCCCCAGTACCGACCCCTCCCCCATCTACCTAACAGTTCAGTGAGAGTTAGAGGTTACTGCTTTCTTTTTGAAGTTAATAAAACAAGATTCAGCGATCTAGACTTCTAAGTAAGAATTCTAAACCTGGGATGCAGTTGAGTTGGTTTCCTTTC
Source organism: Marmota flaviventris (assembly GCF_047511675.1). Taxonomy (NCBI): domain Eukaryota; kingdom Metazoa; phylum Chordata; class Mammalia; order Rodentia; family Sciuridae; genus Marmota; species Marmota flaviventris. Next base: position 77,195,372 of record NC_092511.1, on the reverse strand, counting down.
TAATCACGTTTTGTTTTATGCAAGTAATATCAAGCAAAGTTTCAACATAGTGGGATTCAAGCCGAGGTCTCTCTGATTCTGAAATTTGTGTGCTTATTCCTTTTATATCACATATCTGAAAGATGGGAAAACTGGCATGGAAAGCTAAGTTGGGGTTGAAAGACTAAGTCTCTCTGTGGGAGATGTCAGGAGACCTGGATCCTCTGGCAAGGAAGCCAGGAAAATGAGCAGTCTCAGTACACCTTGGTAAGGAGCATTGGTTGGTTGGTTGAAGTGATAGAATAGATATAACCTGGGAGAAAGGCTTTGCCACATAGCTGTTCTCCATTTGCATTTATTCTGATTTGGTGGAAAGTATAAGGTGGTTACTGCAAAATATCCTTCCATACAAGAAGTTATGCAGCATCCTAGCCAAATTGCCTGGGAAGTTAAGGATGTGTGTTTATTGTTGCTAGAAGGGTAGAGTGGGTCTTAATTTTATCTTTTTTTTAAAGATATCCTGTAGATTGGAAAAGGTTCAGGATTGGAATTAACAGTGTATCAGCTGAAATTTACAGCTTTTTAGGTGAAATAAGAGAAATGGAATGTAGGAGCTCAGTTCAGAGAGAAGTTCATTTATTTATGCTTAATAAGTCTTTGAGTAATGATAGGGACTGTATACCAGTGACAAGACAGTGAGCAAAAACAGACACAAACTTCGACCTATTTGATTCACGTGTCAGTTGACTAGCCATAAATTTAATGCCAACTGGTGCGTAAGTGCTAGGAGGGAAATGCATAGAGCTCTGAGGACAGTTAGCCAGGGGGACCTCTCTCAGGAGGGGAAAGGCTCTTTTGCAAGGGGAGGCTTCTTTGAGGAAAGGATTCTTAAGTTGGGTTCTGACCATGTAGTTAGTAAAGACATCTGTGAAATCATAAGATTTGATAGAGATGGGTTCATTAATAATCCTTGAAACACCAAAAAAGAGGTCTCTTATAAGACGAAGAATTTTAAATAAAAATAGTGATTTTCTCACTGAATATTAAGGGAGTTTATTCAAGTCTGCTAAAATATGTAAATGTTTAAAAAAGTTTTAGAATAAATTAAGGGGCAGCATATTCATAATAGCTAATGAAATTTGAGTGTTTTGACCAGTCACAGTGGCACATGCTTATAATCCCAGCAGCTCTGGAGGCTGAGTCAGAAGGATCTCAAGTTCAAAGCCAGTTTTAGCAACTTAGTAAGAACCTGTCTCAAAATAAAAAGGGCGGAGGCTGGGGATGTGGCTCAGTGGTAAAGTGCTCTGGGTTCAATCCCAATACCAAAGAAATAAATTTGGGTGTTTTGGGTGCATCATATGACCTTTAAGGTTTTGTGAACAATTCCTACCTCTGGGAGTTGCCAGAGACCAACTTTTGTCTGATTTTTACAAAAATGTCTTTGTAAATTTATTTAAGTTTTAAAGGATTAAAGCCTTATGGTTAAAAGATATTTTGCCTATCTGAAGCCGAAAACATTACAGTTACTTGGAAATTTATATTTCAAAGGTAGTTTGACTTTTATATAAGCAACTAGACCGGCTGAGTGGGTCTTTCAGTGATTGGGTGCTTGTCTATCATGAATGAGGTGCTCTGGTTTATCCCCAACAACAGGAATTAAAAAAAAAATTTTTTTTAGTTGTTAGACCTTTATTTATTTATATGCAGTGCTGAAAATAGAACCCAGTGCCTCACAAGTATGGCAAGTGTGCCAGGCAAGTATGCTACCTCTGATTCACAGCCCCAGCCCCCCAATACCAGGAATTAAAAAAAAAAAAAAAAGTAGTTCTGGGGTCATTTATTAATTACTTATTTCTTTTATCGTGTAAAATAGTTTTAGACTCCCAACCCTGAAGTAAATTTCTCCCTTTTCTCTATTGCAAGGTATATTGAAGGTGTGTCATGCATTAGGGCTTTTTGCTAAGTAGTCTACCAGAGGAGTCTAAAAGCAGCTGGTGTCATGATGGGGTCTTCTTAAGCCCACTGCAGTGTCAACAGAGAATTGAATTACAATGCACTTGGAAAAGTAGTTGTTCTGGGTTTCAGATTTGTCTCATCTAATTCCCAAAGTTCACACATCTAATTAACATGTAAATCCCTTCTAAGTGGGGTTCTTTGGTTTCTGGGCTACCCAGAGACTACTTTGAGGGCACTGATCCTGAAAGCCCTGAACTTTTGTATCCCAGGGTAGTTTGGGGATCAAGTTTGGTACATGTGTGATTATTTTGCTGTGGCTATGAAGGAAAGGCAGGGAACTAGGAGGGAGTAACACATGCATGTGGGAGACTCAAGAATAATAATGACATGGTTAAGCTTGTATGTTGATAATGTTTGTGACTTGAATCTGCTTTTCCAATTTTCATCCAGGTATGTGTCGAGTTTGATGGGGAATCTTGGAGGAAGAGAAGATGGATAGAAGTCTACAGCCTTCAGAGGAAAGCATTTTTGGTAGAACATAATTTGGTTTTGGCTGAACGAAAGTCACCTGAAATTTCTGAACGAACTATTCAGTGGCCTGCAATAGTGAGTAAAACTGAGGAAAAGAGAACATTTCATCTGTTTTGGGTAAAACAAGGAAAATATAAATGAAATGCCTGTGTTTGGTCCTTGTCACACACATGAAACAGTAGTCCATGTTTGTGACAAGGCAGAGGGCATAAAAGCACCTAGAATCTTCTGCCAGACCTTGTAGGAGCTCTGCAACTCTGGGCCTATCCCTGGGCTTTTAGGGTCTTATTTTCTTCACTTGAAAAATGGGGGACGAAGTAGTGTGGGGAATGTCAAGGTCAGAGGTCAGAAACTGGTAGTCATACATACATATAGATAGATCTGTTTGGTTTGGCCCAAACAGTTAAGTGTTTTAAGAAAATTGAGTTAGCTGCCTTTTTAAAAAAATGTGGAATGTGCATTTAGATTTCCAGTGTCTGTAAAATTGGTGAGACTAGGCAGCACTGGGTAGGTCTCTGTGGCAGCAATCCATAAAAGAGGTTTCCATTCCTGGCCTCAGGGTCTCCAAGGTTCCTCCTGCTCTGGATTGTTTTTGGCTCTAAATATACTACAAGAAGGTCTGGGTTGTATCTACGTTGTAAATGTGGTGCAGTTTGAGGAAGAGAGTGACCACTGTATCTGGAGAGGACATCTGGAGCTTATGAGGAAGGTCAGGTACAGGTAGTTGGAAAGGCCAGAATGGTGCTTGAAAGTTGGCCAGATCCTGGAGGGCCTCACCTGCTGCTGGCAAAGCCAGGGTTTTGCTCATGAGTGAGAAGAGCTGCTGGAGGTCACAGTTTAAGTCATATTTTGCTCTTTATATTTTTGTGTCCACCTGCTAAGAGTTTTCTGAAATCATAATCCAGTCTCCCCAGAAAAATGTGCATATACTTCTTTTGCATAAATTTTTAGGAAACGGAGGATCTGGGGACCTGTGTGTTAATGACTCCCAAATGCATATCTGGTTTAAATTACTGGGTTTAAATGAAAATTGTGTGATTTTTGTAGGTACCTCATTATTATGAGGTCCTTGCAGTAAACACAAGCTTTGTTACTTCCTGTGGGCCTAAAAATTGCCAGTTCCATTTTCAGAATGATGCTGATAGCAATTATGATGCCAAACTTTTTTTTTTCCCCAGGTGTACAAACCTTTGTTGGACAAAGTTGGTTTGGGATCCATAACTTCTGTTCGCTTCCTAGGAGATCAGCAAAGCGTATTTCTTTCCAAAGATCTTTTAAAGCCTATACAGGTAAATCATCCTTAAATCATTCTTAAAAACAGAGATTCAAGTTCTTTTAACATGAGAAGTAAGTTTGGTGTTTTGCCCATATTTAGATGCCTAATAAAGAGATGAACCCATCCCATCAAGAGTTAGTTGTGGGGGCTGGGGACACAGCTCAGTTGGTAGAGTGCTTGCCTTGTATGCACAAGGCCCTGAGTTGAGTCCCCAGCACCACAAAAAAAAAAAGGGTTAGTTGTTGGGCCTGGGCCAGGCACGGTAGCATACGCTATGTGGCTCGGGAGGCTGAGGCAGGAGGATCGTGAGTTCAAAGTCAGCCTCAGCAAAAAGTGAGGTGCTAAGCAACTCAGTGAGACCCTGTCTCTAAAATACAAAATAGGGCTGTGGATGTGGCTCAGTTGTTGAGTGCCTCTGGGTTCAATCCCTGATATTCCCCCCAAAAAAGGGTTGTTGGATTGCATCCTTCAATTGTAGCCTATGGTCTGTGCCATCCATTTGGTTTGAAAGGACAGGGTATACAATTGATGGTATGTATGGAAACACCTAGGTGACATGGAAATAATGTTGGAAAGTTGACTATTGCAGTTGTGTGTATGTGCATGAGTACACACAGGCATACAATAATGCAGCTGATCCTGGTTACTCATGGATTGTATGTTTGTGAATTTGCCTACCTACTAAAATATATTTGTAGCCCCCAAATCAGTACTTGTGGTGGCTTACATTCATTCATCCATGTGCACAGAACACTTTTGAGTTGCCTGATGCAGGTTCCCACTGAGGCCAGTTAAGGTGATGTTCCTTTGCCATCTTATTTCAGCTCTCCTGGTGTAAACAAGTACCTTTTTTGCAACTTATTTAGTTTCACTGTTTCGTGTTTTTGTTTTTGCTTTTTTTCTTGTTTTCCTTTTGTGATTTTTTTTCTGTGTAAAGTGTCCCAGATGTAGTGCTGAGATGTTGTTTGGTGTTTATAAGCTCAAGAAAGCTGTGGTGGGGCTCGCCTGGCATGCGTGCGGCCCAGGTTCGATCCTCAGCACCACATACAAACAAAGATGTTGTGTCCGCCGAAAACTAAAAAAAAGAAAAAAAAAAAGCTGTGGTGGGTCTGAAGTACATGTGTTAGAGGAGCTTTTGCCCAGCCGTCAGGTGGGGTGCTTGTGGACACGAGTTCAAGGCTGATGAATCTGCAATGTGTATTGCATAAGGTGTCTTTCATAGAAACACATCCAGCAAGGTTATATATTGATCAGTCGATGAGAATGTGACCAGAGGTTCATAAGATCCCATGTTTCTCTTAAGACCCATGGCTTGGTATTCACTAATTCTCCTTTTGGCAATCTGGTGGAACATAACTGAGGATTGGCTGTATACACATACATTCTTTTCAGTTCGTTTGGAAAACTCTCACCTTTAAACATGTGGGCTTTTGGTTGTTTATATTAGTATTTGTTATGAAAATGTTAGAAGGGAGGAGATCACTGCCTTCAGAATACTATTGGTTTTGTAATGACATCTGTCCCCTTTACGCACTGCACTCTGTTTTGTGATTTCAGACCTGACTTGTTTCTGTAGTATGCACAACTGTTAAACCTGTGTGTTTGCTAATAGGCAGCCTGGGCCGGTGGCTGAGTTTCTGGGCCTGTACTGGAAAGCCACACACTGGCTTTTGCAACAATTGGCTTTGCTTTTACTTCCATATCCTGGAAATGAGTGAAAACAAGGCCCATCATGTAGGCTTCATTTTATAATGTAGAAGTAGTTAGAATAAAGGAGGATGCTTCCACTTAAGTTCGCATGCAAGCTACCTTCGTATGTTACTAGGCATCTTGATGGTTTTCCTGCCTTGAGAAGAATGATTTGTTTACAGGACCAGTGACACAGATGGGTGTTTGGCTCTTTTGCCTTACTGGGTGGTAGAATAGTTTTTACTTGCCAGCATTGTTTCCTGAATTTACATCTTCCACATGTCCTAGTTTTTCAGTTAAGGTAGAAGTATTAGTTTTGTTTCTCGAAATTAAAAAGGAAAAATCTAGGGCTGGGATTGTAGCTCAGTGGTAGAGCACTTGCCTAGCTCATGTGAGGCACTGGGTTTGATCGTCAGTATCTACATTATAGATAGATAGATAGATACATAGATAATACCTTTATTTATCTATCTTCAACTAAAAAAAAACTTATAAAAAGGGAAAATCTAGATTAGTGTTTGTTCTCAGTGAGTTGTACCTTGGGTTCTCAGTGTGAAAATTGTTCTTAATGTAATACTAATATATAATTCATTGAGGGAAACTTCAGTGTGCATTCTTGGCTTTTACTCAGGACACTATTGTGTAGATATGGATGATCACATCAGGCTTCTGCTGAATGAATTTATAGGATGCTTGCTCTAAATAATGCAGAGAGCACCTGAATGTCATTTGGCATATGCAGAAGTTGGTATTGAAACTTAAGGTGTGTGGTTAGATGGATTTGACTCAGTTACTTATGGTTAAGAAATAAGACAGGGTCTCTAGATGAACTATCTAGCACTTCAGATAGGCCCTAAAACTGTCCTAGGTAGACTAGAATCACTCTGCCTTTCCAGGGAGCCCCATATGGCTCTCTGCATCAATAGATTGCTTATCTTATAATAAGAATTGGAATTTTTTTTTTGATATTGTAGTACTAAATTATGAGGGGGAAAAAACCCAACCAATATATGACCCATTCTGGTAATTAGCTTTGAGCTGTTGTGGCTGCCCTGGTTTATGTAGCAATATCTGACTAAGAAAATGCACTATTCCAGCTCAGCCTTCTTCTCTAAGTGGGAGAAATGGGTGGACTGCTCTTGCTGCTGTGGATGTATCTCACAGTAGCAGAGAAGTGGGAAGGCCCTGAGTTGTAAGGGCTGCTATGTTTAGCACTGTTTTTCTTTGCCCTGCTAGAATTTTGGTTTGGCTGGTTGTTCCTATTGACGGTCTGTATACATTTGTCATAACTGGGTGTGTACACAAAGCCAGAGGGCGGACGAGTGCCAGGTGGGGCAGCTGCCAAGAACCGAGTGTTTCAGAACTGGCTCGCTCTGAAGCTCTGGGCTGCGCATTCAGGTTTTCTGTTTGTCATCCCCCACCACCAGCTTCCTTACCTTTTGTAAAGTAGAATGTATTTGGGATATAGTTAGGTTAAATGAATTTATATGAAATGAGATGTTAAAACAGCGATTTTAGTGAATTGACAGTGAGCATCTCTCCGGTGTGTCTTTGTTTCTTGGATTGGGCTTGGGATTTCCCAGTATTTGGTATATGGATTTGTTTTAACGTTGGATCAACCAACTTGTTTATTCACTTATTATTTTCCCATAACCAAAGTTATGTCATGCTTAAAATCATGATTGAGTCACTTGGTATTTCTCATGCTCTCGGCATGGGTGACTTCCTCTCAGTTGGCCTTATGCCTGTGTTTGATAATTTCCAACTTCTTGACCTACTCAGTTCACTGGAGTTGAAATGGTTTGGTGCCATCAAATGGCTAGTTGACATTACCTGAACTGGTCTGGATGACCAGTTGAAATGGTCATTGGGATTTATAAATAATTCCTTTTTGTTTCCTTAAAGTGTAACAATCTTTGATTTTACAGGATGTAAACAATCTTCGGCTTTCCCTTACTGATAATCAGAGCATCAGTAAAGAATTTCAGGCTTTGATTGTGAAACATTTAGATGAAAGCCATCTTTTAAAAGGTATGTGGATGCTCTCTTGTTGATAGTTCATAAGTTGACCAATGATTGCTTTTAAGAAGCTATGGTTTAGCTCTTCTCCCTCATTCTGTCATTAAGATTTCTTATTTTTTTTCATTGTAATTAATTTTAAAATTGAAAAATAAAAGTTTTCCTATGTAACATGATTGAGGAGTTTAATTTGTAAAGTTCAGAAATTATGTGAAATTATAAATGTAATGTAGGCATTTTAAAAGCTCAGTTATATTCTGACATGGAATTTGATGTTTGGAATTTTAGTTGTATAAAATTCCTTGGTAATCCTTACCTTCCCATTTAATGGTATTGAGTTTCTCAGTTTCACAGTCATGAAGAAAAAAAATTTTTTTTCTGAATTAAACTCACAGTTCTGTTGGGGTTCCTAAATTTGATTCCTCTAAAACTACACAGAACAGTGAGTTTCTGATGAATTGTCTGATACTTTTTGTTCTGATGGAATGTGTCAAAATAAATATATTATTTGAATTCAAATCTGTAAGAAAATGGAGCATTAAAAGCCTACATTTTCTCTTAGCTTTGCTGAAATGTCTGTTTTAAGTTTGTAGCAATTATTTTATCTTTATGTTTATAGAAATTACAGATTTGGGGACGAATGTCTTGGATAATGGTGCTATTGGAAGGTAGCGCAGATTCTCTAACATTTTTTTTCGTTTATTTTTTTAAGGTGACAAAAACTTAGTTGGTTCAGAAGTAAAAATTTATAGTTTGGACCCATCTACTCAGTGGTTTTCAGCAACTGTTGTGAATGGAAACCCAGCATCTAAAACTCTTCAAGTCAACTGTGAGGAGGTAAAGACCATGGTAACTGTGTGAAAGATGAGTTCCAGGGCCACATAACCACACAGAAAATCTGTGATCTTAAAGGACCTAATAATATTTTCTCATTTTATGAATTGAGAATAAGAGATAGAAATTATTACTATCATTTTTAAAAGAAATTATTTGTAAGATACTCTATTATTTTAATAGAGCCAATTTTCAATGTGTTCCTAAGCATTTAAAAAATTTTTAGTTTTTTTTTTAATGGTTTTTAATTGTGAGTGTATCATTATTTTACTTATTTATATGCAGTGCTGAGAATTGAACCTAGTGCCTCACACATGCTAGGCAAGCACTCCACCACTGAGCTACAACCCCAGCCCCTCTTTGTTTTTGTTTTTAAGATTCCAGCATTGAAAATTGTCGATCCCTCACTGATTCATGTTGAAGTTGTACATGATAACTTCGTGACATATGGTAAGATACAGTACTATCTAATTAAAATCTTTCTTCTCCTTCCCCCTTTTCTCTGTTTTCCTTATGTTACAAGAAACCAGCTTACCTATTTTTACACATTTTAGATAATTCTGCAAGAATTGGAGGTGTAAAACGGAAGTCTTCTGAGAATAATGGAAGCTTGGTTTCCAAACAAGCAAAATCTTGCTCTGAGGTAATCTTGGTTTGCTTTTGTCATTTGTGTAAAGTTTCTTTAGCTCTGCTGTTGCATGGCCAGACTCTGTAGTAGTTAGATAGATGTCTTTTCTGTTGGCTGTGTGCTGTCTTGTCCACTCTTTTGTGCAAGTTCCCGATCTTGGCCATGATTTCTACACTGCAGCAGATGGAGATAATATAAGTTTCTAGTTCACTATTTTTTGCGTTAAAAATAAGTTTGGGGGCTGGGGTTGTGGCTCAGTTGGCAGAGTGCTTGCCTGGCATATGGAGGCACTGGGTTCGATCTTCGGCACCGCATAAAAACAAAATAAAGGCATTATATCCATCTACTATATATATGTAGTAGATGGATATAATATACATATATATATGTATTTTAAGGTTTCGTTTTTGGGGATATTTGCTGGAAATTCTTAGCAGATGTGACAATTTTACCACATGCGGGAGTTTTTGAAGGTAAATTGAATTGTATGTGTTATATTGGAAGGAGACAAGGGAAAGAATCTTAAAATTCTGAGTAGATTGGATGTTGATGAAATGGACCCCTTGATCTCTTGATAATAAGGAAGTTTCATTGGTCTTTCATGGTTAGGTATGGAAATGTACTGGTTTTTTCAAAGCAAGTAGTTGATTTGCCATTATAATTTCTGCCAGAAAAGGTTTGGGCTTCCATGAATGCCATGTGGATTCAGGTGCCAAATTTAATTCTGTTCCCAAATAGTTGCTATTTGGATCAAGAAATTTTGTTTCTCTCTAGGTGAGTTCAAACATTAGGACCTGTTCCAGTACAAATGACTTTCTGAACTTTGGGATAAAAATGCATTTGTGTTGATGGATATTTCCTTAGTATGATTATTTAAAACACTTCTGTGGGTGGGGATTGAAGCTCAGTAGTAGAGGGCTTGTTTAGCATGTGCAAGACAAACCTGGGATATGCCCCCAGCACCACAAAAACAAGACACCTTTATGATGCTGTGCTCCAGGGTGAAGTATAGATTTTTAAAACTGATCAGGATATTATTATTAAGAGTATCCACAGGGGGCTTGTGGATCAGTGGTAGAGCACTTGCCTAGTATGTGTGAGGCCCTGGGTTCGATCCTTAGCACTATATAAAAATAAATAAATAAAATAACGATTTTTTTTTTTTTTAAAGTGTCCACAATATTTGAAAAGGAACCTTGAGGTCTCGGGAGCCAGGCAAGGAGCAACAGCATGGGTAATGGACCAGGGTCAGTGAGGGAATCAAGGTTCATGGTGGGGGCAGACTGGACCACAGTGTTGACTAGAACCAGAGCTAGCACTGTGCTGTAGCACACAGTAGTCTCTGTGGCTAGTGGCCGGAGGGCTTTCCTGATCCTACCTAGGAACTTCGATACCTCTCCAAAAGCTTTGTACACCAAGGTATCTTGGGTGGATGCTCAGGTTGTTCAGGAAAGAAGGAAAAAGTCATTATAGAAATTAGTGTTAATTACCTTTTATTTTTGCCTTGGAGTTACAAGGTTGAACACTTACCACGGCTGGGTACTTGGTCCTAAAGACTGAAGTGTATTTGGAGTTCCTGCCTTAAAGAGCCTGTAGTCGGGGGTGGGGGGGGTGGGGGTGGGTGGGTTCAGATTATAGTGTCCCACAAGCTTGGAGGGCATGCTCTGAGCAGGAGCTGTGCAGGTGCCTGCCTCACAGAGTAGTATAGGCAGACGTTCTCAAGAGTGTGTCCCTTTGTTAGAGGGCATGTGGCTGGAGGAGCATAAAAGGAAGAGTAAAGGAGAGAGAGATACAGCAGACTCAAGTTGAGTTTTATCTGGCAGTTAGGTATAGAGGGTGATTTAGGGTATTAGGGGTTTTAAGTTTTACGTGATGGACTTGAGCTTTAGGGATGATGGGTGAAGGAAGGGGGTTGGATAGAAATCAGGGCACAGGTGAAGTTAGTGGGATTGTCGATCACGGAGGAGCATGAAGCCAGTCAGTGAACTGAGGCAGTGGAGAGCTGCTTTGGAGGCAGCGTTGACTTGGCCCATTGGAAGACTAGGTGTGAGGACTGAGGACGAGGGTGTTTCCTAATAGTGGGTAGAAAACTGCTGAAGCTTAGAAAGTGCAAGGGACACGGTCGGTCATTCATGGTGTTGTGTGCTCCCCCAGTTTAGAAGGGCTGAGCTGGTGGGAGAAGGAAATAGAAGCAAGACTCTGGGTTGAGGACTGTGAAGGGGATGCCAAGCCAGCAAGTGAGTGTTGCATCTTAGAGTTAAACTCAGAGAGGTCATTGCCAATTAATCCCCCTGGTGAGAAGCTAGGTGGAGTTGTAGCCTGTCAGGTGTGACATTGGAATTATTAGCCATCTAGGGTAGAGACCAGTAAAGGCCAGTTTGCCAAGGCTATTAGGAGTAGGCAAGTGCTACCTGATGCAGTGGCTATCTGTGGGAACAGTCAAGGGGCATGGAAAGGAGGGTTGTGAGAGCACTAGGGGACATGGGGTAGAAATGGGAGACCTTATTTGGAGAGGAAGAATGGACAGAACTGAGGTTAGGGGTTTCCTGGGGAAAGGTGTCAGTTCTTCCAAGTGTCAGGTTTATCATCGACAGAAAGGGGGTGGAGTAAATTTGTAACCTTCAAGGAGGTGCTTGTGAAATGTGGTAGTACGCACATGTGTGATGTGATCCTCTGCCCAACGCATGCTCTGGAAGGGCAGGGAGTGGGACCGTCCATATACCCAGGAGCAACAAGTGGATATATTGGGCACAACAGAAGCTGTTAAAAGTGTAAGCCTGAACTTCAGCCTGGGGATGAATTTCTTAACCTCTGCATCTGAAATGAGAAACAGAATTCCATGTTTTAAAAAGCCTGTGTCAGCTCTTAAGCACTGAACAAGGCATCTTATTCTAATAGAAATTGGAGGTCTTAGGTGTTTACCTGGAGTATTAGAAGTCTTAGAAGTCTGACATTGATTTTTAAAGTTATTTTATAATTTTTGGTTTATTTAGAAAATGCAACAAAAAGAAGAAACCTCACTTGTCATTGTGCTTCTCAGAGACTCTTTGTTTTGAAATCCTTCCTTGCTCCTTTCCTTATCATATATCACGGAGGCCTGTTTTTCTTTTTCTTTTTCTTTTTTTTTTTAAATAAACTAAACATGCTTTTCTGTAGCCTCCGTGAGTATTTTTTCATATCACCGTTCTTTTTAATCCTGGGTGATTCTTAGAATGAGGCAAGTGTAGGAAACCCAGCTGGCCTCGACTCCAGGGGCTGAAGAGGTGAAGGAATGGAGGAGCTAATGTGTGGGGTGAGTGGAAGCACCGCAGCACACAGCCCGGCTCTTCCTGCTCGCACCTCCCAGGTGCGCTGAGCTGTGAGGCTTGACTTGCAGGGTTGTTGTGGGAAGCAGGAGTTTGGGATTAGGTAGGCACGATCCTGGGCTGCCCTGATATGAGTCCTTTTGGATGAGATAAGCCTGTGTGCCAGTGGCAGCTGGCTCCTTGAAGGTCTTCTCTGCCTAGCAGACTATTCCTCAGAGTTTGGATGCTGCCTGGTTAGTTGAGAGGTCTGCTGAGGAGTGAGCCAGCAGTGCCCTTGTAAGAAACTGTCGTGCACTCAATTATATTATCTCCGTCTGCTGGCAGGGAGGAACTATTGCCATGACTGGTATAGAAGACCTTCAGGGAAGCTCTTCAGGTAAGGAGAAACTTTGACCTTTTCTGAGTCAGAGACAGTGCAGAGGTGTACACAGGAGGAATGACGGGCTGGGAGGCAGTGTCCATCCCATGGAGCTTCACCTTAGGCAAGTCGCAGGGGTGTCCTTAAGCTGCTTCAAGGAAAGCACCCCAAGTTAAGTGAATTCTATCACACAGTGATGCAGCTGAGAAAACTTCTGCAGAATTTTTCTGCATTAAGATAGTTGAACCCAAAATTGATTTTGCTGTGTGTCAAGCTGCTGTGGTAAAGCACAATCCTGTGAAGTATGCTTTGTTACTCTCACTGTGCGAGATTAGTGTGCCAGGAATTGTCAAGACTGAATTCAAACCAGGGTCTAACACCAGAATTCAGTGTTGGTCACTGCTGTGTTGTCCTCAGGCCTCTTAGATGCTGTCCTTGGTGTGGCGGTCACCACCATCAAACAGATCATCCTGCTCCTCGCCTTCCTGCTAGCCCACCCACCCTCCCTCCCACCCTCCTTCCTTCCAACACACACTTTATGAATATTTGCTTATGAGAAACACTGACCATTATTACTGCCTCAGCTAACTCATAAGACTTACTTATTAAATATCTGTTTAAAAATACGAGGTGGTAACTGCATTTGTTCACTGGTACATCATTCCGCCAGTCTTGTTTTTATTGAGCATCTGCCGTATGTCTGGATTTGAAGTGGTGTTAACAGACACAGGGACAGGGCCTCTGCCCATAAGTAGTGTAATTTCCCTTGTGAAACTGACAGTAACTAAGTAGAAGGTACTTTGACAGTATGACAAATGATTGAGAAAGATGTAAGCATGGTAGGAGTATGATAGTAGTAGGGTAGTGGCTCATGGGACCTACTTTGGAGTGAGTCATCGGGGATTCTGAGGAGGAGACATTTGAGCCAGTGGAGGGTGACTGCAGGAACTGGCTAGCCACTGAAGACTGCAGGCAGAGGGAGTAGCAAGGCTAGAGAGGCTTGGGCTGTTTGAAGATTGGGACCAGGGAGGAAGCCAGTGCAGCAGGAGGACGATGAGCAAGGGAGAGAGTGAAGTGGGATGGGCGATGGAGTTGACAGTCTGGAACACATGGGGTTCCTGCAGGCAGCAGAGTGCTGCCGTCTTATCGACTTCTATTTTAGAAAGATTCCTCAGTGGTAGAATAAATTTTGAGCAGGAAGCAGAGGATTAGCAAAGATGGAAGAAAGTCAGGCTAGCTACAAGATATGTAGTCCAGGGGGAGAGGTGTTGATAGCATGGCAGGGAAAGAAGTGGATAGATTGAATATTTTGGAAATAGAGGCAAGGTTTGAATCATTGATTGGATATGGGAAATGGGAGAGATGGAGAGATTTTTTTGGCAGTTTGACAGACATTGTAGTCAAAATTTATGCATAGATGTTTTGGTCCAGTCTTTCTAATTATGTTCTCAGTAGTGAATTCAAGCACAGGTGTGAGTGCATCAACTCTGAACATATTCAGAGTAAGATGGTAGCTATGAGGAAAGGTAAGAGTGAGCCTGAAATGAGCGTTGGTAAAGACTGGGCAATTTGGGCTGGGGATATAGCTCAGTTGGTAGGCACAAGGTCCTGGGTTCAATCCCCAGCACATACACACACAAAGATTGGGCAATTAAACTTTGGGAGGCTGGCCTTTTAATAGGTGATTACCAGAGAATTATAAAATAATACTCAAAAGAGAATTATAAAATAATACTCAAAATACACAGCTCATTTCTTCATTTAAAGGATTAGGAAACCAGTCCAGAGAGGTATAGTTGACTATCCCAAGCTTGTACTCCACCCCTATTCCCTTAAGTCCAAGAGCAAACATGTATCTTCTGGAGACCACTAGGTTCATGTTTAAGGAGAGGAAAGTTGAACATGCAATGAGAAATAGTAGAACAAACAATGAGATCACTCAGCAATTAAGTAGCTTGAAGCTCTGCCAAAACTTTGTTAGTGTTGTTAAGTTCTTTTCAGGTGTTTCTGTGTTGTTTTTGAGATAGTCTTGCTCTGTTGCCCAAACAGGTGTGAAACTCCTGAGCTCAAGTGATTGCCCTGCCTCAGCCTTCCAGGTAGCTGAGATTATAGGTTATGCCACCATGCCTGGAGTATTTTCCAGGCTGCCAGAATAAATGAGGAAAAGACTTGTGTACATGACATCTAAATATATTTAGAATTGTCAGGGCTCAAGTTCTACATCAGATTTTAGAAGCTAATGACTAGAAGAAGAAACTTTGAAGGTTCTTTGGGTTGGGTGGAAGGAGAGAGAAAGGGCACCACGGCACCCACAGAGGTGACGGAGAGGTTTGACTTACACCTGGGGCCTGGGGAGCCTGTGCCACCTGGTGCAACCATGGTAACTGTCCTGCATGTACCTCTTCCTTCTTGTGTCAGGGTGGGAAGTTTATTTTTGTGGATGAGAAACTGGAGAGAGGTGTTTCCAATGTGTTCATTTGGTGAAGGTGTAATCATCTGAGAGGGAAGGGGAGGGTGTCCTCCTGTCTTTGTCCGTAGGCCTGTCATGACTTAATATTTTTTGCAGCTTGGAATGACGTTTGTGACTTGATGAGCCACTTAAGAGCAAGAGTCGTGTCTTCAGCCACTATTGCATTGCACAGGCTTATGTTGTACCCAGTAGGCCTATAGGAGTCCTACGAGGTCAGGTCTCCCGCCAGTCTACGCAGTAAGTGCCTGGTAGGCACTTGTCATGTTGAAACAAATGCATGTGACATTGCCACCACTGAGACTGTCACCAAAAGTTCACTTCTGTGCATTGCATTTTTAAACAGTTGCTATATAACTGTGTTTTCCTGGCATACGATTGAGGTCTGAAAAAGATCAGCTTGTGATCTTTTGTAGGAACACTGAAGGTTTTTGGAAAGCTGAAGTGATTTATTTACAGCCTTTAGATGTGAGTCCTTGATTTTGTGACTTATCACCTGTTTACTGTGCTGGCCTTTTATTTGGTGATGGTATTGTGCTCGTTTATTATTAAACCAAGCAAATCTTGAATTTTGCTAGCAATTCATATTTCTAGCTAGGGACTTCCCTTTTAATGTCTTTGGTTTGATATCTTTTAGGCTTCTCCCAGTATGTGTCCTGTACAGTCTGTTCCCACAACAGCTTTTAAGGAGATCCTGCTTGGCTGTACCGCAGCAACCCCTCCTAGTAAAGACCCAAGACAGCAAAGTACTCCTCAGACTGCCAACTCTCCACCCAACCTTGGAGCAAAGATTCCTCAAGGGTGAGTAGTGCTGTGTTAAAGATACTTAATCACAACCAATTATTTTGGTCATGGTTCACTGTTGTCCATGGAAGTTTTTCATAAGTTTCTGAGAGGAGGGGTTACTCAAATTCCTTCAGCGGTGAAAAGTGTAGACAGCACACAGGACAACAGGAAGCAGTGTGGAAGGGCGGGAGTGGGCTCTGTGATGGTGTGGGGACCTTTTGGAGTGCTGCTGATGGGTAGAGCTCGGAAGGAGAAAAGAACGGATTGGTTGAATGTGGAAGATGGAGGTCAGTGGGTATTGGGGAGGAGATGTGAGTACAATGAGGGGCCACCTAGACGTGAGTCAACCCCAGGTACAGGTAAGAATCACTTCTCAGCCTTGTCACTGAGGTCTAGTGTAGAGATGTGGCAGAGGGGACTGAAACACAAGGGAGCAGTGAGTGATGGTGTCACTGACAGGTGGAGGTACTGAATAAGAGATGTCAAGTGTGACGAGGGTTCAAGTGAGCATGGTGCAGAGAGAGGGAAGGCCCTCTTCTGGGAGGTAGTGGCGGCTTATGATCAAGACAAGATGTGGTCATTAGAGTCTGTGGTGTAGAGAGGCGGGTTGGGAAGACTGTCCCCAAACGTGGGAGAGTGGCTGAGTACGTTGCTTGCTGGGGGAAAGACAAAGGACAAGTTCCTATGCTGATACCTGGAGAGTGGTAAGGTAGTACTCAGGCGCAAGGAAAGCAGTCTCACAACAGAGGATATCAGGAAATTATTGATGGCCAGACTGAGATTTCTACTATAAATGCTATGAATACTATGGGGTGCTCATTGCTCAGTGTTGAACACGGCCTAGCTTATGTGAAGCCCTGGGTTCAATTCCTAGTACCACCCCAAACAGAAGATTGATAGGAATGCTTGTTTATGAGAAATTGTTCTTCAGGAACGAATCCTCTGTTAGAGGCAGGAAAAATAAAGTACAAATAAAGCTGTATTATTTGATGGGGCAAGAATTCTAGAATGAATTTTGAAGAAATGAAGTCCTTCAAGGATATCTCGAGTAAGATGGGGTGGTGCAGAGTGAGTCTGTGAATCAGTCATCGCCCGCTGTAGTGTCTGCTGTGGTCCTAACCACCTCGGCTGGGTTGGGGCCGAACAGGATTTGTTCTGTTGCTGGTTAAATATTGGATGACTACCTTTTAAGGGATTTCTAGTATTTCTTTTAAAATATTTTTTAGTTATAGATAAACACACAGTATCTTTATTTTTATGTGGTGCTGATGATCAAACCCGGTGAGTGCCTCACACATGTGAGGCAGGCACCTTACAACTGAGCTGCAGCCCCAGCCTGATACCTAGTATTTCTAATACACATATTTTAAAAGTTTTTATCTTCACACATTTGCCTGCCATGAGATTGAATTTCCAAGTCTTGGCAAGCAATAAGAATATTAGTTATATCTTTCAAATTTAAATGTAATCTTCATTATATAAGAAAGTTCAGAAGTTTCTCTAATATTTAAAAAAAAAAAACTTTGATAATGGGCCCTGCAGAGACTAATTTTGACATTTTGAAAACCACTGAGATTAACTGCTGAATATAATTTTTGGTTCCATTTAAGCTTGTTTTGAGGGAAAACTAAGGTTCACTGTGTTGTAAGTAGCACTTGTGTTTTTCTGGTTTAAGATACTTCTGTGAGTTGTTGACTGATGACTTTTTTAACTTTGGCTCACAGAAACCGGTCCTGAGTTCTCTATGGAAGCAGCCTTCTCATCCATGCTGGTTGTTGAAGGGAACATATAGTTGGTTTTGGAATCGAGAGAGCTGAAAGAGGTCTTAATGTGCTGCTTTGCCATCCTGTGTTTTCCAGGTGTCCTAAGCAGAGTTTACCAGAAGAGCTTTCTTCCTGTCTAAACACAAAGCCTGAAGGACTGAGAACAAAACCAGATGTCTGCAGAGCAGGGCTTCCCTCTTCACAGCCTGCTCAGGTTGGGCCTGGAGACCTGAAGATTCTAAGTGAGCGCAGAGTTGGCTGTGACCAACCCAAGATGGACACTGAGCAGGAAGGCCGACTGCAGCCTGCTCCACAGCCACCCCTTGGCCTTCTTAAGGAGGGCTCACCTACAGAAGCTTCTCCCAGGGCAGAAGCGGAAACTGTCAGTACCCCCGAGCTGCAGAAGCACCCAGAACATGCACCTTCCACCTCTGATATCTTTTCAGAGAAGCCAGACGTGAAAGCAGGTGTTAATTGTGATAGCTCTCATAGTTGTTCAGGAAAAATGGTCGAACCTTCAGCTTTAGGTTGCCAGTCTCAGAGTGTAAAGGAGACTTCTGGAAAAGTAGACAACGAAAGCTGTTGTACAAGAAGCAACAATAAAATCCAGAACGGTGAGTGTTTCTAAAGTCTTCATTGCTAGAGGGTAGAGGTGGTGTCTGTTTTGTTCTCTGTGATAGAATACATGGAAGTGACTCTAGAGGAAGTTCAGGTGAGCCTGTGTTGAATGGATGGGTTCGCGCTGTGATTGAGGGCTGGTGTCTGTTAACCTCGCCAAGTGGAGGCATTCCATCATAGCCTTAACCATGATGTCACTGGTTCTCTTAGGTGAGCATTATCCCGACTTTTCATTGTAAGAAAGTATTTTAAAAATGAAACCTAAAGTGATCTGCTGATTACTGTCTCTTCAACTCTTGCTGCGATTTTCCTGTCATGTCCAGGTTAGAGGGGAAGAGGTGACACTTCATCCTTACACACAAGCTCAGATCTGAATTTTTGAGAACAGATTACAGAATTGCATCCTCACTCTGGAAAAGGGAGTGTTGGTTAAAGATGTTGAAAGACATTGCTGAACTGCTGTGCCACTTTACTTAGTGGAGGAACTGCACACTCACCAATTCAAACTAAAAGGTCTTTCTGTAGGGAAAGTAGTACTGTGCTTCATGCTGCAGGTTGAGCATTTCTAGTTCAAATATCGTTAATCCAAAATGTTCCAATATCTGAAACTCTTTGCATGTCATTGTTACACTGCAGGTGGGAAATTCTTGCATGATGTTCCCAGTCAGAGGGCAGGCACCCTGAAAGTAGTGGATTTGATTACCTTCAGGGCTGTGTCTGTACAGTATATGTGAAATTGTATGTTTAGACTTGGGTCCCATCTCAAGTGTCTCACTACACATACATAAATACTCTAGATTAAAAAAAAGAGCCAGAAATCTGCAGTGCTTCTGGCCCTAAGCCTTTTGGATAAGGGGTACTGGTAGGTTTGGGGTGCATTTCAGTAATGAAGGTCATCTGACTGGGTTGCTAGGATTAGAAGAATGAAGTGGCTTCAGCATGGTAAAGATGCAGAGCCTTTATACTTTAAAGGTGCCTTAAATGATGGTCAGAATTATCACAATTTTGGTAATTATCAGAATTGGGAAAATCCGTGTAGAGTAGTTTAAGTTTCTAAAACTTAAACCCTGTTCATTTGAGTCAGTAAAAAATCAATCTGCCCACACTATTTTTTTTTTTATTTACTGCAGGTCTCTGAAATTAGAGGGCAAAGTGGGGGGATTTGGCCTTTTATAGTGTACATCTGGAGGAAGAGAAAGAACTTTCCTGGCCTAGGGGGATTCTTGTACCCCATCTTTTTCATTCTTGAGGTTTAGGTTAATATAGATGCTAATTTGCATAAGATCATACTGTTCCTCAGGAGTTATGTAACTCCCAAAATGAAGTGAATATTCGTAAGCATGTATCTGTTCTATTTCTTTATTCTTTTTGAGTCATCAGCCCTCAGTCAACTAGCTTTAAGCACATGACGGGTTCACAAGTGAGTAGAGTCCAGCTTTGTCTCACTTAATATGCTGTGCAGCTGTCCCCCATCTAGCATGATTGTAAGGAAAGGAAAACCCAGTCACACCTCCTGGACTAGCACGTCCTGCCGTCTGTAGCTGAGGAGTGAGCATGTTTTGGGAAACCTGCCAGGATCTCCGAGCTGTGTCCATGAGTGCGGCTGTGGCTGTTGGAAAGCTGGACAACACAGGAGTCTGCTCCCTGGCTCCATGCAGAGCGAAGAGCTGCCTTTTTCCTGTTGAGGTGCATGGGTGGCTACTAGGAACAGGGCATTGTCCTGTTCTCTTGGCTCTGTTCTGAGCGAGTATGGAAGGCGCTGACAGTTGCTCTCTTCACTGAGGGATAGATGTAGGCAGTTCACCTTGCATAGCTCTGGATGTTTCCTCTTTTTAGCCAGGGCAGAACAGATGAGGGAACCTGGTCCAACTTGAAGGGTGATGTCATTTGAGTAATGAAAACTTTATTCTTGAACTATTAATCTCCTTTATTTTCTCATTTCTTTACTTTTTCTTTCACTGTAACCGAGTGAGAGTGTTTAAGGGTCAAGGACCATCAGTACCAGCATTATTCAGCATGTCATGGGGTGATCAGGCCTGCTGTACAAGAGAGGCAACAGATCACCTCTAAGGGAATTATTGAGAACACTTACTTTACTTAAAACCCTCTTTGGTTTGGGGTCTGTCTTCCAGTTTTCTCCCAGCCTGGTCTCTCACCTGGTTCCCTAGAAGTTGTTTTTGTTTGCCCAAGAACCTACTTCCTTCCCTCTTTGTACACTGCGGTCTCTGAGGAGAAGGGGCTTTTCTGTCTTGGGCTCGCTGTGGATTCTCTTCTGTTGCTGGGCAGACAGTGATTGCCCTGTCCTGTGGTGGCTTCGCCTCTGCTCTCCTCTTCTGTAAGGACCTTGTTAACGTCTCTTCTCCAGTTCCTACCCATCACAGGTTAGAACTCACCTGAGCGAGCTTATCCACAGTCCTGTCTGCTGAGGGGAGCATGTGTGTGCAGGGAATTGAAGACATGTCAGGAGTTAAGAGACGTCTTTAGATGTCCTTAGAAAATAGCCCTTACTTTGAGGGCCAAGGATCTATGTAGGAAAGTGATTGGTTCACTTTTGTTAAAAGAGTGCTGTAAAAAACTCATCTTAAAACTAGACTCTCTTTTTTTTGTGGGGGGGCTGGTACCAGGAATTGAACTCAGGGGCACTCACCCACTGAGCCACATTCCCAGCCCTTTTGTATTTTATTTAGAAACAGGGTCTCACTGAGTTGCTTAGTGCCTTGCTTTTGCTGAGGCTGGCTTTGATCTCACGATCCTCCTGCCTCAGCCCCTGGGATTACAAACAGTTTGCCACCGCACCCACCTAAAATCAGCCTCTCTTGAGTGTGAAAGGGGCAGAGTGACCTTGACTTCAGTCTTCTGGAGAGGTGTGCCCACCTGTTCTAGTATTTTGCTAGTACTGCAGTGAGCTTGCTTGAGGCCTCTGCCTCGCAGTGCTGCTCTGGCATTCCCGCTGACTAGGTTGTGAAAGGAGAGTGTGCCGACCTGGAGAGAAGAGCACCTTCCAGTTGTTCTCTGGTGTCCGCTGTCAGCCATGTTCCTGACATTACCTCTGAACCAGGAGTGGAGAAGGAGTCCTTTCTTTGGAATATTGGCTTAATGAGTAGAATTTAATCAAATATTGATGTGATATCCAAAAACTTGAGATTCTGTTTCCTTGATCTTTTTCTTTCCTAGTACCAGCCCGGAAGTCAGTTTTGACAGACCCTGCTAAACTCAAGAAGTTGCAGCAGAGCGGTGAGGCCTTTGTGCAGGACGACTCCTGTGTGAACATAGTGGCTCAGCTGCCCAAGTGCCGGGAGTGTCGTCTGGACAGCCTGCGTAAGGACAAAGAGCAGCAGAAGGACTCACCTGTGTTCTGCCGCTTCTTCCACTTCAGGAGGTGAGGCCTGGGAGAGAGTGCATGGCATCTGGGCCCACTTGTGCACTTTTCTTCTTCTGTCCTTAGCAGAGCTAGAACTAAGAAGGTAGTGGTTGCATTTCTAATCTATGAGCATTAATCTAGAGCTTTCTGCATATTATTTTGTTTGTTTCTTTTTCTTTTTCTTTTTTTTTTTTTTTTAGGCAGGGACTCTCATTAAATTGCCCAGGCTAGCCCCAAATTTGTGATCTACCCGCCATAGCCTTCCCAGTAGCTGGGATTATAGGCGTGCACCACCACACCTTATTTTTCAAATGAAGCTGAGAAGCTTAGAAGTACACGTTTTTATTTCTAAAAGTACTGTCATCGTAGAAAAATGCTGAAGGTTCTGAAAATCCACCACAAATTAGGAATGTGCACTGGCAGTGTTCAGGCCCATCCAATTAGTATATTGCATGGACTGTTTTGGATTTATTTTCCAATGCCCAGGAGGAACCTCTTGTTCACATTCATCTTTTTCTACAAATACTTATACATTTCTGCATAAGAACCCATTATAGCAATGCTTGATATCCCATCTCAGCAACTCCTTTGTTGATATGTTAAGATGACTTTTCATTTTTTGCTACTAGAAATAACATGGAGCTGACATCTTCTTGTCCATGTCTCTGGCTGTACTTTGCAAGGATTGTAGGACGTGGCATTGCTAGGTTAGAGGTGTGTGTGCAAGGCTTTGGCATTTGTCCTGCCAGGTTGCCCTCCTGGAACCATCAGCTGTGTCTTTGCCCACTGGTGGGATTCAGGCCTGCTTGTTGTTTCCTTTACCAGCAGGGAGAAGGCATGTCTTGTGAAGAATCTCAACTCAATAGACAAAGCTTTCATGTTTATATTGTATTTTTTCATGAGTCAAATTCCTTTTCTGTAAATTCTTCTGCCTGAGTGAAGCAAAGGACATCCTTCTTTTTTCTTTCATTGAGACACAAATGGTGGTGTTCTGGGTACTGATGAACTTTGGATATAATCCAGTTTTTCATAATTTAGATATTTTCAGGTCCAACAGTTATAATTGCAAACAAGTGTTGATTTTTAATTTCTTCCTTTTCTCCTGCTCTTTCATTCAAAGTTAAAATCTAACTTAAAATCTTAGGTTAAAAAGGTGGTTGATAAGCTGAATGAAGTGCACAAGTAATTTCAGTATTTAAGGATTGTGTGATTCAAAGCAGTACATGCAGGACACCAGCGAGGTGAGCTGCCAGTGCTCTCAGTTTCAGGCTGTTGTAATGAAATCCAGTTCCTGGCTACTGGCTTGCCCTTCACTGCTGAGTGAGTCACAAGTGCAGACGGTGGAGTGTGTCGCAGTGCTGTGGTGCAGACATGGGCATCCTGCATGGTGTCTGGCCCAGGCTGTTCCTAGTCAAGTCAGCTTTGTTCCACTTCCTCTCAGGAGACTTTCTGTGTACAGTAAAGGTGCTTGTGCATTTGCACTTGTGTATATTTTGGAGAAACCGCAGAATGATTGTGCTTCCTCCAGGTCTTTGTTAGCACTTTGGTGGCTCTTGCTGTGAAAAGTGTAACTGGAGTGAGGGAGAGGGAAGTTGCCAAGGCTTTTTAGGGAGGGGATCACTTTGTTGTTCTGTGTAATATTATCAGAGCTTTCTTTCTTTAAAAATCACTGTTCTTGAACCATCTAAAAATCATTGATTCTGTGATTTAGCTGTTTTCCTTTTTTTTTTTTTTAATTTAAGGGGGAGGTGCCTTTGCTTAGTGTTATAATAAAGCCACTGTAGTTGAAACTAGAACACAGTCACTCTTTTTGTAAAAGAATGTCATAATTAACTTTCCCCTGTTGCTTGGAGAAGAGTAGATTAAAGCTGTCCTTGGCCACCTCCTCGAATATTTCCCATTCGGCTTTTCTACAGATCAAACAGAAGTAGAGGCCGGGTCTCAGTTATAAGGCTTAGTTGCCAAGTCCCGTTGTCATTACCTCCCCCCTTTGAAATGGCTTTCATACTTGTTTTAGTGTCATGACTCTCCAATTTGGGCTGTTTTAACTAAACCTTGCAACTCTTCTTTGGATTGCTTGAAGCAAGTTTATCTGTTACGCAGCTCCTGTTGTCTTGTCCTGCTCACCCTGCACTCTTCTGGACAGGTGGTTTTTCTAGAACACACTTTGTGTGTCTCCCAGGCTCGAGGAGGTCCCCAGTGCCTAGTGGAGGAGGTCTGGGTCCCCAGCAGCATGCTGAAGGCCTGCAGTAGTTGACCCAGCATTCCTCTCTGGATTCTCACCTCGGGAGTAAACTCTGGTTTAATGTTATTGGTCTCTTGTCACCCAATTCACCTGCTTTTCTTCTTGTATGAAACACTGTTTACTGAACATAACCTTCTCTTACCTACTATCTACCTTTTGTGGCAAGGCAAGCTCAGTTACTATTTCTATGAGGCAGGCGGCTTCACCATGAGCCCCACAGAACACTTAGTGACTGTCACGACATCTATCACATCTGGTGTACATTTTGGGTCAGTTTCTTATGTCTCCAACTAAAAAGATCAAAACTAACACATAGCTCATGAAAAAGCCAAGTATGATAGGAAATTGAGTGAGTTCTGGGCAAGTTTTCTGCCTTTTCCCTACTTCTCTGGAGCACCTGAGGCCCTCTCATGCTTCCTTTCACAACAGAGATACACAACAGGGGCTCTGGTGGGTGCGCAACCCCTCCCAGGTCCATGTGGCCTTGCTTCAGCAACTGAGTAGCCTTTTTTTCTTGCTGAGCTGGGCATTATTCTGAAAACAGTGGAGGTATTCAAATCTGATCAGATTATCATCTTCTGGTGACTGGTGACTGTCCTTACTGTGAAGTCCTATTCCCAGCAGTCTGAGCTGCCTCTGTGGAGGGAGTGTGTCTCTGTTTTGGTTTGAATGCAGAATGCACCTCTCCCAGTCCTCTCAGGCTTTCTTTGTGGAAGAAAAAATACAAGTGTTTTATCTTTCTGTTGGCATTCACAAATAATTGGCTGTAATTAATCATGGAAATTACAGAAAACCTTGAAGGATTTTATTGATTTAAATTGTAATTACAAGTTGTGAATCAGTTTTGTGTGTTTTCTACTTTCCGTAGGTTGCAATTCAACAAACATGGTGTGTTGCGGGTAGAAGGCTTCTTAACACCAAACAAATATGACAGTGAAGCAATTGGCTTGTGGCTACCTCTGACCAGAAATGTCGTTGGGACGGATTTGGACACAGCCAAGTACATCCTGGCCAACATTGGAGACCACTTCTGTCAAATGGTGATTTCTGAAAAGGAAGCTATGTCAACTATTGAGCCACACAGTAAGAGCATCTCTTAGGGGGTAGGATTTTGAGTCCAACTTGGTTTTTGTTTCTGAGGTAACACCAAAGTCCCAGTGCATGGTTTCATTTTTACTGAGAAGGTTAGGTGGCCTTTTTCCTTCCATGGCTAGCTTCTTCAGAGTGAGCTTCCTGTATGTGCAGTGGCACTCCTGTGTGCTAGTAGGACAGGTGATGGTGGGGCAGTGTCACTTGCACAGCCTCCCTAGGAGTGCAGGCTCACCAAGGGTGAGGAGGCCTCAGATGGCTATGTAATCAGGGAAAATGGACAGGCTATTCTCTAACCCTCCTGAGGACCAGGGTGAGCTGGTTCCATGCCTGAGAATGAGAACCAGCTGGGGTTAGAAGTGATTGTCAGAGCAGAATTTGGAGGGGACACTTGAAGGTTAGTGCTGGACATAGCCCACCAAGCCCCAGAGGCCAGGGTGGGTGACCCAATAGAGCCAGACCTCCTTGGTGACATCTCAAGGTAGGATGTCTAGGAGGAGAGCACACCTAGCCCTGCCCTTGTTCCTCTGTAGAAGCACCAGGGCATCCGTCTCGTAAGGCTGTGTTATGTCCTCTTCCACATTTTCGTTGCCACACAGTTGAAAGTTAATAGGGAAGCCTTCCCACTCGCATAACCAAGCGTGTTTGAATACAGGCATCCGCAGAAGTTAACCACCACCAAAGTTCTTAACTACTAGACGTTAACAAAGGTAGCTTAAGCACAGAAATGTTATTAGGGAATGCAGATTATTTCTCTGGAGTCTAAGGAATAGAAACCAGCAGTCGGAATCTGAAAGTGCGTGGGTCAGGGGTCTGAGCCACTGAGGAACTGGACCACACTGATGAAGAGTGGCTTTAACATCATGCCATTTTATTGGGTAGTGGAGAATCGGAAATCAAGATCTCATTCCCTGTGATGTCTTTAGGACAAGTGATTAAAACAAAAAAACCTCTTCCCTTTTCAGAAAATTTTACTTAATATATTTGGGTAAAAGTAGTTGATTTAAAGAAATTCCTTTTTCAGCTGTGCGCAGTGGTGCAAAGACTGCAAGGAGCAGCCGTCCTTGGCACACGCGGCCACTTCCCTCCTCTGGCCGCAGGGCTGTTGGAGGCAGTGCTGGCTTTCTTTTCTGAGGGTGTTTTGTTGCGCACACATCTGTCTTGTATGTAAGGGCTCTTCCCCTCCCGAGGAGCCTCTCCTCCTTGCCTGTGATGGTCCTGTCTTCTTCCCTCCTCTGTGATGGGCTGGTCGATGGGAGGGGCCGCCTCCCTGAGAGGTGCTGAAAGCTGCTGCTTTAGCTGAGGGCCGTCATCGTCCTGACACAAGGAGCACATTTCCACTGTCAGATGGGAGCTCTTCTAGTTATGTCGTTTCAGTGACAGATAACCATGGGACAGGTGGCTGAGTTTTAAGAATACTTTGTAATAAAGCAGTCTAATCCAAGTGACCAAAGTGCAGTTCAGAGATCGCATTTGTGAAGTGCTTAGAGCTCTTGCGTGGGTGAAACAGCAGAGGTTTACTCAGCAGTTGGGGTCATTTGGGCTGTGCAGTCATTCTGGAAGAAATAATGCATCCACCATAGACTGGATCAGGAAGAGGTCCTCTCCACAGAAGGAGAATGCAGCCACGTCAGCCCAGGGCTGCTTGGGGAGGGGGCAGGCTGGCTGAGTCAGTCACGGTAGTGGGCTTTCCTGTGACTCGGAACAATGCCTGCTTTGCTCCTACTCCTTCAGCTTTCTGTTAGTGTCAGGCTGGGCAGGCAGCCCATGCCCAGACCTAGAAGGACCCTCCTTCTGATTACTAGGGGATAGCCTCTTTGTAGGTTCCTGGGTTGCCTCCAGCTGCTGGGCATGTGGTTAGTGTGAGTTAGTCCTGGGCCTGGTATCACTGACAGGACTGAGTCAAGGACCTGACCGTGGACATAGGCCTGTTCCTTGGAGGCCATTAGACATGCTGGAGCATTTAATGGGCATTGAGTGGATTGAAGGCAGCTGAGAGTACCCCGAGGGTTGGGTGTGTGTCTGAGCAGGTTGCTTTTCCCCTGGAGGAAGCCTGTTCCATGCTGCCTCCACACAGGAGCTTGCGAACAGAAAGCTTAGGCACAGCTGCGGAGGGTACTGGTGCTGCGCTGTGGCTGGTGGAGCAGCTGCTGCACGGCCTGGGCAGGGTTTCTGTGGAGTGCAGCTGGCCTCAGAGGCAGAGCTGCGATGCAGGATGCCGAGGCTTGCTGGAGCGCACAGGGAGGACTACTGACGGCCCTTCTTGGCACTCATTGATTTCGGAACCCCTCTCCTCCATAGGACTGACTGATCTCTTGATCCTTGCAGGGCAGGTTGCCTGGAAGCGAGCGGTCAAAGGAGTCCGGGAAATGTGTGACGTGTGTGACACCACCATCTTCAACTTGCACTGGGTGTGCCCTCGCTGTGGGTTCGGGGTGTGTGTGGACTGCTACCGCATGAAGAGGAAGAACTGCCAGCAGGGTGAGAACTGACCCGACACCCCCGCCTTGAGGAGCCTTCTGCTGATGGCGCTGGGGACCCTGGGGCCTGGGGCCATGCAGACGGTCACCATAGTGCGGTATTATTTGCAGGTGCTGCCTACAAGACGTTTTCTTGGCTAAGATGTGTGAAGAGTCAGATACATGAGCCTGAGAACCTGATGCCCACGCAGATCATTCCTGGAAAAGGTACTGTGCGGTGCAGGGGCTCTTCCCCTGGGTCTTGGCTGGCTAGGGACTGGTGGTTGGTTTACTCTGTGGGCAGCGCTGTCCTGTCTGTGAATAGTTTCATAGAGGAAGACAGAGGTGCTTGGAGTTGTTGGGAGAAGGAGGGGTACTTGTGCATACTGGGTCTCTGTGCTGCTGGGTGGGCTCGAAGGCACTGGCACCCTGTTGAGATGTCACCTCTGACCTTGTGTTTTCTTAGCACTCTACGATGTTGGTGACATTGTGCATTCTGTAAGAGCCAAATGGGGGATAAAGGCAAACTGCCCCTGTTCAAACAGGCAGTTCAAACTCTTCTCAAAGCCAGCCTCAAAGGAAGACCTAAAACAGGTATTACTGCTTCTGCTAGATTCATCGTCCTTGTAATTGTTGATGGTCTATTTTCAAATAAGCCAAGCATTCCTGGCAGTGCATTTGACAGGAACACGGGCCTGCGGCTCTTCAGAGACCCACCCTTCCCATTCTTCCTGTTGCTCTTAGTCACCAGGTGGCTCTTAGAAGATATTAGTTTTTTTCTTTTGTTTGAAAAAGGAAAAATTTGTGCTGTAGTCTACCCAACAAATTGCTGTCAAATTTGTGTGGGTTTCTAAAAGGTGTTCATGTTCTGCAGACTCAGATAGACTTCATGGAGTGTTAAATTACCAACTGTATTTTACCTCTGATGTAACTGAACAGTGCAAGGAGTGGTGCCCCTTCCTGCAGGCTTCCCTCGTCCCTGCCGTCCATCACCCTGTCTCTGGCTCTCCTTTCTCGCCTGTCATCCATGTTCTTTAGGAATCCAAAATTCTTTTATACTCTTCAGTTGGAGGAGTTGGGATCTTTGCCGTTTCCGCTGCTTTTATGTTGTTACATTTTTGCCCACGAGGCGATTGCTCGCTAGGGTGTCAGAAATGACAACCAGTAGCAGTCACTGGGCATTGCCAGCGTGTCTCGTGTGCAGGGAGGGTGGACCAGCACAGGAACTTCTCTCCCTCTCTGGGGCCAACCAGATGGTTTCTTAGGTCCCAGAGGAGTAAGTGGTGCCGTCTTTGCAGCTGGCTTCTCCTCTTGATAGTCATGTGATGTTTCTCAAGAGCTGCTCATCTCCTCACCTCTTACAGCTAAACCAGAAGAGCACATTCCCTCTCAAACTCTCATTTTCCTTTCCTGCCTATCTCCCTTATTTACCCAATAGTCGTGTTTCGAGTGCCTCGTCTGGCTGGATTCTCAGGGAGACAGGCACAGACCATACCGTCAAAGCCACATGGTGCATGGGGTGGTGGAGACATGGGCGAGCCCGGCTGGGTTGGAGGGTGGTGGGGAAATAAATGCCTGTGTGTGGGGTGGTCATGAGGTCTTCCTTCCCACTGCTAGTCCTCAGAAACTCTGCGCGCAGTCCTGCTCCCTGTTCTGTTGTGGCAGGGTTGCTGAAGCCGTAGGATAGCTGGGGCAACTCATTAGGTAGCTTTGTTCTGGAAACTTCTCTTACTAATGGCTACTGGGGAGAGGGAGAAGTTAAGAAAAGGGAATTGCCATTCTTCAGCCTAAACAAAACTCTCCTTTTGTACTCATACAGACTTCCTTAGTTGGCGAAAAACTGACTCTGGGTGCTATGCTCCCGCAGAGCCCCTCAGTGTTGGAGCCGGTGGCCACAAGTGGAGAAGCAGCTTCCAGGCCAGCCTGCAGCGTGAGGCCTGCCTGTCCAGCCAGCACGGCTCCACTCAACTGGCTGGCAGACCTGACCAGCGGGAATGTTAACAAGGAGAACAAGGGTGAGTGTTCCTGAGGACTGAGTCACTCGTGGAGGGCTCTGCAATCTCACTCTGGGGAAACAGTGGTTGGAAGTCTCGTGGGAGGGGACGTGTTCCTACAACCGTTCTGAAGGTGTGTTTGCAGTCAGCTCCCAAGGCTTGGGGGTGGGGTGAGGGTGGGGGGGGCGGGAGGGGCGCACAGTGCTGAGACTGTAGTACAGTGAAAACCTGCCCCCAGCTCTTCTCCTCACCACATGGTGCTTGGTTTCTTTTGTACCTCATTGGAATGTGCCATCTTCAGTTCCATTTTTGTCACCAGTGTTTCAAGATGCTGATGAAAATTAAAAGAATGTGGACATTGGGATAAGGTAGGCTTAGGTTAGAATCTAGGTGATTCTGTCTCTGGCTAATTTCTTTAATGTGAAACATCCTTAAAAAAATGTGGTGACTCAAGTTTGACACCATAAATAAAGGGACTTTATATATATATATATATATAAAATCATCTCTAAGCAGGGTCTTCCAGAAATACAAGGTGTGGTTTAACATCCCAACATATAAAAGGAAAATTGTGTGATGAGACACAGAAAAACTCTGTGTAAAGCTTAAATCTAATTATAAATTTTTTAAAAAACACCCTTAACATTGAATTTTTTTTTTTTTTAATGAGAGATGGGGTCTCTGCTGTGGAGCCCAGCTGGCATCAAGAGCCTGGGTGTAAGTGATTCTTCTTGCCTCAGCCTCCTGAGTAGCTGGAACCACAGGCCCACACCACCATGCCTGGCTTAAATTTCAAAAAAATTGTTTTGATAGTTTCCTTTGTTTAGGGATGAGACAAAGGTGTCAGTTGTCATTAACTTTGTTAATCAGGAAACCCTGGCCAGTGCACTAAGGCACTAAGAGAAATCAAGAAAATATGAAAGGAGTCAATAAACGGTCAATATTTGTTAGCAGTACATGTGAAAAGTTCAAAAGAATCTACATTTGCAATACACATTAACGTTGCTGAATAACAGGGTAAATTAACAACAGTACATTTTATTTGCATAACAGAAACAAGTCAATTTTTAAAAAATGCCATTTTCCTTAGTTTAGCCTGGGTACTAGATATTGTTTTAATATTTATTGGGAAATCTTTAATATCATTGGTATTTATCCCCTTAAGTTTTTCTTGGTTCTAGAAAATGAAAACCAAGATTTTTGTTGGTTTGTGTGTGTGTTTTGGTACCGGGGACTTAACCAGGGATGCTTTTTACCACTGAACCGTGTCATCCCCAGCCTTTTCTGTTTTAAGGCAGGGCCTTGTCAAGTGGTTGAGGCTGGCCTTGAACTTATTATCCTCCTGCCTCAGCTTCCTGAGTTGCTGGGATTACAGGTGTACACCACCATACCCCTCAAAAACCCAAATTTTAAAATAATTGTTACTAGAAGATTGCTAAGAGTTGCCTTTCAGAATGCTGTTAAATCTAGATTTTTTTGTTTGGTTTTAGAAAAACAACCTACAATGCCAATTTTAAAGAATGAAATCAAATGCCTTCCACCCCTCCCACCTCTGAGCAAATCCAGCACAGTCCTTCACACCTTTAACAGCACCATCTTGACACCTGTAAGCAACAACAATTCTGGTTTCCTCCGAAATCTCCTGAATTCCTCCTCAGGAAAGGTATGTGTTTGCTTTATTGTGTGCATCTGCTTTACAAAGTTGCATGGAGACAGACAGGAAGATATTGAGAGAAATCAAGTGGGTAGAAGTAGAAGGACATAAATCACATACTTAACCTTTGTGGGAACAGGAGACTGGGTCATTGGCAGATGGACTTCACAGGGCAGGACCACTTTCTCTGATAACATATACTTTCTCCTGTACCCAAGTGGGAACAGGGGACTTGCTTCTTTACCTGGGGGTCCTGGCTCAGGCTCTGAGCATGCACTGATAGGTGCTCATCCTATCTTTAGGAAGGGGACTTTTTGATGATGGGGAATGGCACACTTAAAAGTCTTGTGTTCTTTCCTACATTCAGACAGAAAATGGACTCAAGAATACACCAAAAATCCTTGATGACATCTTTGCCTCTTTGGTGCAAAACAAGACTTCCTCTGACTTATCTAAGAGGCCTCAAGGACTGACGATCAAGCCCAGCATTCTGGGCTTTGACACTCCCCACTATTGGCTCTGCGACAACCGCTTGCTGTGCCTGCAGGACCCCAACAACAAGAGCAACTGGAACGTGTTCAGGGAATGCTGGAAACAAGGGCAGGTAACACCAACCAGTCACAGCCCCTCTCCTTGGCTCCCTTGGCATTGGGGATTGAACCCAGGGGTACTTGAATATTGAGCCACATCCCCAGCACCCACCTTTAAAAAAAAAAATTTAGTTGTTGATGGGCCTTTATTTTATTTATTTGCATATAGTGGTGAGAATCAAACCCAGTGCCTCTCACAAGCTAGGAAAGCGCTCTACCACTGAGCCACAACTCCAGTCCCCCAGTCCTTTTTTATATTTTATTTAGAGACAGGGTCTCTTTCAGTTGCTGAGGCTGGCTTGGAACCTGTGATCCTCCTGCCTCAGCCTCTGGAGCCGAGGGGAAGGCAGGCGTGCACCACCACACCCGGCCCCATTGTTGGATTTTGATGAGAGCAGCCAGGCCTTGTGAGCCTCAGCAGGGAAGGTGGGCTGTCGAGTTTAGAGGAGTGACAGGACAGGACAGCATAAAACTGAGCGAGCTCTTCCATGGAGGAAAGCTGACGGCTGTCCTATGGTGGGCGCCTAGCAGCAGCAGCAGTAGCAACAGCATCTTATACCTGGTACGAGTCCCCCAGGTGTGGTTGCTGGATCTGCAGCTGGAGTGTGCAGGAGGTGCCTGGCCTTGGGCCCAGGCTGTGCTTATGTCATTTTGGTTCCATTTTCTGTATCTTTGGCTTTTCTTTTTGGCCAAACCAGAGTGTTCACCAAAGGAACATTTGCTCTTGGGCAAGAATTTGTGGGAAATGCCAAGTACCAAAACGTGGCTTGCCCATTCTCACAGTGCTTTTCCACCCTGTGTGTCCCACCTCCCAGGTCTGCTCACTCATCCGCCCAGAGGCTGGGGGTGGCAGGCAGGTGCCGTAGGCAGCGGCAGGTTTTGTTTGGCTTATATATACGTGTCATGGTTTTACATTAACATCAGGACTGCACAGAAAGCTCAGGATTCTGGCTTGTCTCCAACAACCAGGACTTGGCAGCCTCAGGTCTGTGTCCAGTGTGGTGAGGACAGGCTAGAGCCTAGGCTGGCGCCCACCGGCTTTATCTCCTTCACATCCCATGCTGCCCCCTGGCTTTGCATGGGGTGTTCTCGGAGTGCGAGGGGGCCCTTTCTCCTGGAGCTTCCTGATGTGGTTGGAAGGCAGGGCTGTCACATAGGAGCTACTGTGGCTTGCCCGAGACCAGGACCAGCAGCAGTGGGGTAGAGACTGCTGTGGGCTGGGGACAGCTGGGGGTGCACTAAGCCTCCTCCCTCTCCGTAGCCGGTGATGGTCTCGGGAGTGCACCACAGACTGAATGCTGAACTCTGGAAACCCGAGTCCTTCAGGAAAGAGTTTGGGGAGCAGGAAGTGGATCTCGTGAACTGCAGGACCAACGAAATCATCACGGGAGCCACAGTAGGAGACTTCTGGGACGGCTTTGAGGACGTCCCAAGTACGTACTAAAGACGCGTCAGGGATGTGGAAGGAGACAGGAGCAGCAGGGAGTCGAGGACTGAGCCTCTGTCCTCCTCCTTTTCTCCTCCCAGCGGGCCCTGGTTGTATTACAGGGACTAGTGTGATACACTTTGTCACCCAGAAGATGACGGGGGGGGGGGGGGGGCGGGAGGGGGCGGGGGCGGGTGGCCGGCTGGTCCTGGTCCATGCAGAGCAGGATGGCCTCAGTCTCCTCAGCAGAGCTGGTCATTTCTGTATGATGCTGGCCTCGGAAACCGAGCTTGCTAGTCACCTGTGGTTGAGCAGCAGACAGGGTCCCTGAGGGCCACTGTAGAAACACGTTTCGTTCCACTCGTCGTGGGCACGAGGAATGGCTGGATTTCAAAGAATGAACAGCATCAAAAGAGGGGACCTAATACAAATTAACTACTGATCTTTATTTTGCTGCCCTGAGAGTACAAATGGATTTTTTGACCATTTAGAAACGATTGGCAACTGGCAGGCGGGGACATGAGAGAAAAGCAGTGTTTGTGTTCTAAATGGAGCGGGTTGTGAAGCGTCTACCGAGATGAAACTGTATTATTTGTATTGTTTGAGCATAAAATATGAACTTGTCATTGATTTTGGTCTGAATCATGAATAATGGCTTGCTTATTCTGGTTCCTTACAGATCGTTTGAAAAACGAAAAAGAACCGATGGTTTTGAAGCTTAAGGACTGGCCACCAGGAGAAGATTTCAGGGACATGATGCCGTCCAGGTACGGTCACGGCGTCAGGCAGAGGGCTGCCTCCTGGACTTGGCGGGATGAGTTCTTGAGGTGATGAGGAGTGGGTTTAGGGAAATGTGGAATTCGTGGCTTTCTTGGTGCTGGCTGTTGTCCTGGCTAGACCCTTTGGAGAGGAAGTGTTTTTAAGTGAGATGAAGTCGAGGTGCCTAGGACTGGTGCACACGCCCAGTGCCATGCCAGAGCCGAGGCCCACAAGGTGCACAGGCTGCGCTGCACGGTCACGGCCGCTGCTGTGCCAGGGCTCGGAGTCGAACTGGACGTCCTCCCAAGTGCAGCCTGGGGAGGAGCCTCCCCTGTAGCTACCAGTTCTCCCTGCTCAGCTCTCCCTGAAACGCTCCAGGTCGTTGACACATCCTGTGGTGGGAGAGGAAGGCGTCTCTGTTTATGACTGCTACAGTGCTGACCTTAAGTCTCCATGACCACTCTCCCCAGCCTCAGGGTCACCCACACACCTTTGTTCTGTTCACGTCGCACACAGTGCTACAAACATGGCAGGCTTGTTTTGCGAATTCCTGGCTTTCTTGTCCTAGGTTCGATGACCTGATGGCCAACATTCCGCTGCCCGAGTACACCAGGCGAGACGGCAAATTGAACTTGGCCTCCAGATTGCCAAACTACTTTGTTCGGCCTGATCTGGGTCCCAAGATGTATAATGCTTATGGTAAGGAGGAGACGCTAACTCACAAGTTAAGACAGACCAAATCCAAACCTTGAGGCTCTTTTTCAGGGGGAGAGGACACCACTCTTAGCACAGCAGCGCCTGACCCTCGGGCTTCCCCTCTCTCCTTGTTCCTGTCCTGTGTGATTCACTGTCACAACCAAGGTGTGAGGTGGCTACTTTTTCAGAATACACCTGCTTGGTTTAAATAGCACGGCTGTGGGTCTTTTCCTCCTAGTCACTGACTGTTGGCAGTGTCACTCTTGTCAGAGCTCTTCCCCTGACACGGTTGTACCCGCCCTAAAGCAGGCAGCAGGCGCTAAAAGAAGGCAGACATGCCTCTCCTCACTCCTGACACCTGGCCATCAACATTGGTATACAGCTGTCATTGTCCACGGGTTAGGCCATGGCTGCTCAAAGGAGAGAGTACAGGCTCTCTCTAGCTGCAAGACCCCCAGTTTTCCAAGTGGGGACAAGGATTTTGGAACAGTAGAAGGGACAATGACCTCAGAATCTCAGAAGCGATTGGCGAGTCAGAGACTAGAACTTGGGCTCATGAAAGTTCTTTGTGTGTTTTTTTGGTATCAATCTTCCGTTGTTCTGGGAGTCCTTTCCCTGTGACCGTTAGTTTTTATAATCTCAGTTGAGAGTCTGGCGTTGTTACTGTGGTTGCAGTCTTGGGGCTAGTGGCTGGGCAGGTCTCACTTTACCCAGTGTGGCCCTGGACAGGCCAGCGAGCAGCCCTGCTGGGTCTGACTGGCTCTAGCTCACTCTCCTGCCCCAGGTCCTGGCCACTGTCCAGGAGCCTGTGCTGGTGGTTCCTGGTGTCCCAGGTGCACTGCCCGTGTGTCATCTTCCTGAACGCTGCTCCTTGACTTTTCAAACAGCAAGTAGAATCAGACTTTGTGGCACTGGCTTGTGCCGTCAGATGGGACCTTCATTTCATTTCTAGTAGGTTAATGGCTCTTCTTAAAATTGACATTTTTTACTTTTTATTCCGGAAATATTTTCCAGATACGTTGAGAACATGAACAGAACAGTGGTTCCCTTGATATTTTCCCTTTGTCATTTTAAAGTGAATTCCTGTGTCTTCTGAGTTCCCCCTGATACTCAGCACTTCCTCTGTGCCTGGGGCTAATGTTCAGCAAGTTGCACAGGCAGCAGGGCACGCCAGGGCTCTGGCCCCAGATGGGCATTTGGAGGCATGCCACATTTGGGGCATGTCCAGCCCCAGGCAAGCCAGGGGTCAAGGCCTCCAGGCTACACAGGCTGTTGGGGCAGCCCACAGCCTTTGCTCCGGAAGCACTGGACACAGGAGGGGGCCGCACTCTGGCCCAGTGAGTGTGTCAGGCAGCGTCCTCCCTTAGATCCAGCAGTATGTGGGAGCGGGCAGCTTCCAGCAGGCACCATGAGAAGTGGTGCTGGCTCTTGGTCCCAGGCCACATAGCAACCGGAGCTCCAGCTGCCCTGGCCTGGGAGTCGGCTCTGCCACTTAGCTTGTGCCGTCTAGGTTGGGTTCTGGGTACCCCCTTTAGGCTCAACAGATTTTTTCCGTAATTTCATCTCAAGCATGGAAGCTCTTATCAGGGACCTCCTTTGCTTGTCACTGGAAACAAGTCTTAGGATTTGTGGATCTATAATCTTGTAATTAAATATCTGATAAGAGAGTCTTTTCTAAAGGAGAGGACAGCTCCATCGCTTGAGTGTTGTTACTTTTGAGGATGAGAGAGGCGTCTCCCAGCATTTGTCCTCAGTGTCTTCTTTCTGCAGGATTAATCACTCCAGAAGATCGGAAATACGGAACAACAAACCTGCACCTGGACGTTTCTGATGCTGCTAACGTCATGGTCTATGTGGGCATCCCCAAAGGGCAGTGCGAGCAGGAAGAAGGTAGGGCTGCACACAGGGTAGGGCTAACTGTCCCAGTCCGAGCCGGGTCTATGGTCTGATCACCTACTTTCCTTTGCTCCAGAAGTCCTCAGGACCATCCAAGATGGAGACTCCGATGAACTCACTATAAAGCGGTTTATTGAAGGAAAAGAGAAGCCAGGAGCCCTCTGGCACATCTATGCTGCAAAGGACACAGAGAAAATAAGAGAATTCCTTAAAAAGGTGTGTGGCCTTGTTGGAAGTCCTTGTGTGGTGAGCTGACCCGGCTGGCAGGGTTGTGGCGAGGGGGCCTGTCCTTCTGTGTTTTAATGATAGCGCTTGGAGAGAGCTCTGTTCTCTGCTCACCTCTGGGCATCCATTTATTTCCATTGTGTTGTAATCTCAGCACTGGGTAGAGACCGTGGCCCCTAGCTTCCTTGTTCTGAGTGCATTACTAAGGTCCCTGTTGATTTGTCCACTGTCACTTGGTGCAGGGCCCTACTTGTGTTCATTAGCCAGGGACTGTGGGGTCCTGGAAGGCTCCAGGCTTCTGGAGTTTCTGTGTCTTTTAGGCAGGGCTCTGTGTGTGGAAGTTGGAAAGTTGGGGCTTACTTAGTTTTAAACTTGCTGGCACTGAGGTTACTGGTTGTGACCCAGGTGTCCTTGGCTGGTGGTCTCCCTCGTCCATGAGGCATGGACCTGAGCCACTGGGCCTACTGCCTCGCACCAGGCAGGCCCTGAGCTGTTCCTGGACAAGGACCGTTTGGCTTTTCTAAACATGCTGGTCACCTTATTGTTCCCCGTAGCGTCACTCTGTGTGTACTTTTCCAGATACTGGGTCTAGAATAAATTGGATGTGTGGTCATCTTCAGGACTGTGTGATAACTCTCAGATTGTTAAATAAAGGTAGGTCTTTAATGACAGTAAAACAAGTTTCTATCTAAGGAATTTGAACCTACTTACCTTTAAAAGTTCTAAGCCAAAAAATGTCTAAATATAGTGGGTCCAAGAACATGTAGAGACTGCCAGTACCAGAAGCAGCAGCCATGTGCAGTCTTTCTTTTGTTGGTTCATTCCAGGTCTGATTACTGCTCCTCTTTTTCTGCAGTAGGGCACTTAGGCTGAAGAACGCCTGAGGCTCACTCACTTTGGGTCTTAGCGTGTCGCTCATGTTCTTATTCTAGGTATCAGAAGAGCAAGGTCAAGAGAACCCAGCAGACCATGATCCTATTCATGACCAGAGCTGGTATCTGGACCGATCGTTAAGAAAGCGCCTGCATCAGGAGTATGGGGTGCAGGGCTGGGCTATCGTCCAGTTCCTCGGGGACGTGGTGTTCATCCCAGCAGGAGCTCCGCACCAGGCAAGCATTCTGCTTCTCTTTCTGCTCTCTCTGCTGGGGACTTGAATGTGCACTAACGTGGCTCGGTGTCTTCCAGGTTCACAACTTGTACAGCTGCATCAAAGTGGCCGAGGACTTTGTGTCTCCAGAGCACGTGAAGCACTGCTTCTGGCTCACTCAGGAATTCCGTTATTTGTCGCAGACTCATACTAACCACGAAGACAAATTACAGGTAAAACAGACCTGGCTTCTGGCATTCGTGGGCGCTGGCTTCCCAGCCTGTTAGTGACTTTACAGAGAGTCCGCACTGGGCTGGCTCTACGTCTGCAGTGGAGTGGGAGCAGCCCAGAGGAGACCTCACTTGCTGTGTTGCAGCGTAGACTCTGGGAGGGACTGTGCCCGCGATAAGGCTGCTTGTATACTTCTGGCTGTGGCCCAGCTGCCAGCCAGGGCTCTCGCGAGACCTGTGCAGTAGAGCTGGACCTCTGGCTGACGGTGGCCGCTGCAGGAGTGCTGCAGGTCTGGGAAGCTGGGGAAGTACCTGGTTCTGTAGGAATAAGGAAGGGAGGAGAAGTCAAGGCAGAGCTGTCCTTAGAACCTGCCTCGCACTACCTGGCCTGCAGGAAGAGGGAGTGGGCTCCAGGTTCTCCAGAGGCGGCAGGCGCAGCTCTAAAGGAGCCCAGGCCTTTCCTGGTGCTGGCATTTCACATGAACGTTGGTATTTGGTGATACTGCTGGGGGCGGCTGTAGATGCGTAGTGAGGGATCGTGGCCTGAGTGGTGGAGTGACCCACTTTGCTTCCACTGTTGCAGGTGAAGAATGTCATCTACCATGCGGTGAAAGATGCGGTGGCTATGCTGAAGGCCAGCGAGTCGAGCTTCAGCAGACCTTAGTCCCTGCACGTTGGCAATGAACTACTGGCAGCTGTTCAAACTCTTCAGGCAGGACTCCTGTGGACTTTGAGATTTCATGTTACCTCATCTTCTTTTTTAAACTATACCCGACTTGTGAGGGTACTCTGTCTAATGTATATTTCTAGTGTTTACAGACACTAAGTGTGTATATGTAGTACTATTTACAGACGTGCATCCTGATACTGTGACTCCTCTCCTAGTGCAGGACTCTCACTAAGCTGTACAAACAGCCTCCTGTCAACTCTGCAACAGTCATTTCCAGCTGGGTCTGGAGGGTGCAGACAGGTCCATGAGCTTAGGATTGCTATGGGCTTACTGGTCAGCTTTGTCTCATGTCTGTCTGGCCACCCTCCCACCTGGTCAGGGTCCAGGATGCAGGAGGAAGCCACAGCTAAAGGAGCAGTCCTCTGTGTGGCATAGGACTGGCGTTATAGAGCAGAAGCCAACTACTGTACGACTCTGGGCTAACCATCTGTAGTTACATGGAATTTTAATTTAAATGAAGCTTTGCTAATTTTAAGTGTTAAGCATTTTGCATTAAAATATTCATATAATATTTTGGTATTGCCATTATCTTCTCATTGTGGATTCAGCACATCTGTTTATTGAATGTGGGTTTGAGAGATGGCTGCTAGAACTCTTCTTCAAAGCACAGTGGGGGCTGTAGTCATTTCATAGTGAGTGTCACAGCGCTATCACAGAATTTCAAGGGAAAACTGTCACACTTGCAAAGGAAGACCACCAGTTAATTAAACTTGGAGGCCTGGCTAAGTGGCTCTATAAGGAACGAGGGAAGAAGGGGCGTGTGGTCTCTCTCCTGGTCCTTTGTCATGGGAGGGTTTACAAAGGAAGGTGACACAGGTTTCAGAACGTGGACCTAACAGCAGAGCATCAGGTAGAAGAAGCCCAACTAGATCTACATTTTATCTGTGTAGGCGGTGGCGGCACAAGGAAGCAGCCGCCTGCCAGCAGTGCAGGTTTATTAGAACCAAAGGACAAAGCCACCAAGGAAAGAGTCAGAGGAACTTCCAGTTGTGTCAGACTTGCGAGGCTTGCAGATTCTGAAATGAGCCGATGCTGCTTCTGAAATATCTATTAGGTTTAAAGAGGTAAGAGCCTGGGAAACATGCACAAGGGATTGCCAGACATGACCAGGAAGAAAGATCTG
This sequence comes from Marmota flaviventris, assembly GCF_047511675.1. NCBI lineage: Eukaryota > Metazoa > Chordata > Mammalia > Rodentia > Sciuridae > Marmota > Marmota flaviventris. Next base: position 77,155,599 of record NC_092511.1, on the reverse strand, counting down.
GAAAAAAGCAAAGTAGAACTTACCTGAAATGAAGTGTGATGGGTCAAGTTAGGAATTCAGCATGTGGGAAACGGCAGAGAAAGTCCCATGGAGTACAGCGTCCAACAACAGCCAGCCAGAAAGGGAACACAACAGGCTCAGGGACAGCTGAAGGAAGGCAGGGAGCTTGACAGCAGAGACATCAGCTTGAAGAAAACCAAGGACAGTTCAAAAACCCACGGGGTGGATTTGTGTGAGTAGTAAGTCTAGATGCCAAAAGCAGCTCCCCACTTCAGCTGGTCCACCTTGGGACTTTTCACTCTGGGATGGTGTTTACAAAAGGCACCTGTGCAGTAGAAACTGCTTCGGGCTTGGGGTTTTGACTACTCCTGGACTGATGGTGCCAGGCTGCCTTGCCAGTACGAGGGGAGCCGGCAGCGTCTGGCTGAGGTGCATCAGGACCAGTCTCGAGTTAGAGGCATTCGTAAGTTATTTAAAAGCAGTCAAGGCAGGCTGGAGCCACTGGTGGGTAGAGGAAGCAAGCACTGTTTTATAAGTTTTAAAGCTCCCCACTCCCAAAATGATAGTTTCAGACCTTGTTGAAGATGAATAACTAATAAAAATAACCTTAGAAGATTCTTTTCTTTTTTGGAACCGAGGGTCACTTGCCCACTGAGTTGCATCCCCAGCCCTATTTTGTATTTTATTTAGAGAGTCTCACAGCTATGTGAACTCACTATCAAGCCTCCCAGCCTCTGGGATTACAGAGAAGGATATTATTCCACATTTTGCAAGGAGAAATGGTGTATAAGGAAAACCCTAAACAAAGGAGTACAAAGCTGTTTTCAGGAAGCTTTAGAAATGGTTGGTCACGGTTTCAGAACAGAATGTGCTTAGTGCCACTGAACTCTTCACTTGCAGGAATTAAAATGGTAAATACATGTATATTTTTCCACAATAAAAAAAAAAACTCCCAAGTAGGGAAACATTTGGAATTGAATGAAAATTACATTTTTTAAATTACTTATTTAGGCAGGAGAGAAGGAACAAAGAACAAAAATATTCCAATTACAAGAAGAGATCATCTGACTAAGTAAAAGACCTGCTCGTAAGAGTTTGACTACAGGAAGAAAGTGAAAACAGGAAAATCACACTGTGTGGATAAGAGTCTGCCAGAGGAAAGGTGATGTTTCTACATCTACTACAGCTTCCAACAGGAGAGAGTTTGGGTAAAGGACGAGATTCTCAAGGTGACTGTCGGTAACTTTCTGGAATAGATGTGTAAGCAGACATAAGGACACTTGAGCAGTGAAATGGACTTCGATCAATACCCAGAATATACATTCCTTTCATGGGCATTGCTCTTCACTCAGAAAGACCACAGACTGGACCAAAATGCCACCGGCATTTATTAAGACTATACAGTTGAAATCCTGTTCGGTGGTAATGGAATTTAAATAAAAATTAACCAGTGTTGAGTAATTAAGCAACATGCAAAGTGGAATGGAAATTAGATATTTAGAACTGATCAATAAAAATTCGACACATCAAAAATGGGATCTGGTTACAAAAATACTTCGGAAGTGACAGGCAGCCTTAAACGTAGAAGAAAAGGTTGGAGGGCTGAGGTGGGGCCCAGTGGTAGAGCATTCGAATGCCCAGCCTACTGAGGTGTCCTGGGTTCCATCCCCAGCACCAAAAAAGAAAAGTCAAGTCTAAATTTACATTTCCAGACCCAAGAAGAGGAGGGAGGGATCAGAGCAGTAATCAACGTATTAAATGAAAAAACAAAAAGGCCAAAAAATATTTTTGTGAAAAGATTAAAATTGTTAAATCTTTCAGGTTAATGGGAAAAAACAAGGCTACTACCTATTGTGTGGACATCCAAAGGATCATAAGGGAGTGCTGAGGATGATCTCTTGTCAATGAGTTTGATAACCTGGAGACATCCCTCAAAAACAACTTACTGAAAATGGCATTTTAAAAAGTACAGGGAAGGGCTGGGGCTCAGGAGTAGAGCACCTGCCTCACCGGTGTGAGGCCTTGGGTTCGATCCTCAGCACCACATACAGATAAAATAAAAAAGAACTGTCATCTACAACTAAGAGAAAAAAGTACAGAGAACATTCTGACATTTTAGTTAATAACCACACCTGACCAGTAGGACATTAAGGAAATTGCAGACCCACAGCCTTGGTTAGCAATGATGTGAAAATCCTCCAAAGGACAACAGAACATGTAAAACAGCCTTCCTGTCTGAAGATCAAGTCCAGGCCTTCCACGGCACTCACGGGACCAACGGGAAACTTTAAGAGATGCAGAATAGGCCTCAGACAAGATCCAGCAGCCGTCCGTGACCAAGTCTAAGGTAAGGAAATGCGTTTTTGAAAAGTACTCAAAGCAACACAAAAGTAGAATTTTTAAATGCTATCCATGAAAAATTTAAAATGAAATTTTGAAAGACACCACTGAAGTAGCAAACCGTCAGGCTCTTAGGAACATGGTTATTGACAGTCACGAGACTTACTGAAAACTACAAGAGGAGCTGGACTAGTGAAGGAGGAGGGCACATGCCTGCTGTCCAGGTGTGTGTGGGGACACCGTGCGGGTGGACACGCTCCCTGCTGTCCAGGTGTGTGTGTGGGACACTGTGCGAGTGGGTGTGCAGCTGCTGGGAATTTTGTTTGGGACTGGCTTCTCAGAGCTGAGCCTGGAGAGCCTGAGGAGCAGCCGAGCCCTCTGCAGAGCTGACTGCCTGCTGAGCAGTCTCCCTCTGCAGCACCCCCAGCAGGACCTCCCTCCGTCTGTGGCTGTGGCAGTGTCTCTGGCCCTGCTCACTGCACTCAGCAGGAAGTGTGGGCCCTGGAACTGGTACAGAATCGCAGATGCAGCACTAAGTGACACACTGTCCCTGGACCCAGGAGCGGGAGGCCCCCAGACTGCACAGAAACATGGTGGGCCACCTTGCTGCCTTGTAATGGGTATGAGGGGGACACGAAATATGACCATTAAAATAAAGGACAGATGATGAGCAAAGTCCAAAGCCAAGTATAGTCCATTTTAAAAAAATGTTTTGGCTACGGATGGACACCGTATCTTTGTTTATGCCTGTATTTTTACGTGGTGCTGAGGATGGAACCCAGGGCCTTGCATGTGCCAGGCAGCTGCTCACCACTGAGCCCCAGCTCAGCCCCACGTACGGGTCTGATTTCTGCTGCTGCTGCTGCTGCTGCTGCCGCCACATAGGAGAGGCCTGAGGCGGCCCCTCTTAGGAAGAGGTGCACCTGGCTCACAGCTTGAGGCTGAGAGCCCAAGACTGGGCAGCCCATCTGGTTGTCATGAGGACTGGCGTCACAGCGGCAGGCAAGGGTGCCACAGGGAGAGGTCACGTGGTGAGACTGAGGACAGAGTTGGGGCCACTCGTCCTGAGCAGCACCCCTCTGCAAGAGCAGCATGCCTGTCCTCCCAGGGTAAGCTACGTGAACCAGGTTCCCCGCACCAGGATCTGCCTCTCGGGTTCCACAGCTCCCAGTGCCACTGCAGTGGGGACCATCACGTGTACAGAGCAGAAAAATCCAACCCAACCACAGCAATGACTGGAAAAAATAATAAAATAGGCAGACTTTTGGCAAAACATGAAGGGAAAAAGGCACAGACGGAGGGACATTAAGAATGGGAATTAAGGGCTGGGTGGGGCTCAGGGTGAGCACCTGCTGGCCGGTGTGAGGCCCTGGGTTCCATCCTCAGCACACATCTAAATACACAAAAGATCCATTTACAACTAAGAATATTTTTTTAAATGGAAATTTTAAGTACAGATATAATAAGGATTTTAAATAAGTAGAATCTAGCAGTGTGATATTAATATACCCTAAATGAAATGGACAACCATAGGAGACAGTTCTCAACAATCTTTAAAATACTATTAAAGGGGTTGGGGCTGGGGCTCAGCGGTAGAGTGCGTGCTCGCCTAGCATGTGTGAGGCCCTGGGTTTGAGCCTCAGCACCACATTAAAAAAAAGATATTGTATCCAACTAAAAAATAAGTATTAAAAAATACTATTAAAGGAATTGAATTGTTAGTAATCTATAGCATAATCCTCAAAAGGCACCAGGCACAGGGAAAGTTTTACAAATGATTTTGTACATTTAGAAAAAAGATAATCCATTTAGAAACATGGAAAATAGCCAAGAGGATAGAAAAGAAAAAAGAAGAAAAAAAAAAAAAAGCTTTTTCTTCCTTTCTTATGGTCCTGGGGACTGAACTCGGGCACTCTACCCCTGAGCTTCATCCCCAGTCCCTTTCTATATTTTGAGACCGGGTTTCACTAAATTGCTGAGGCTGGCTTTGAGCTTGGGATGCATCACCTCAGCTCTGGGTAGCTGGGACTATGGCATGGGCCACCACCCCACTCTCTTCCTTCTCGCCTTCACTTGTCCCTGTCAGTCACACAGGAGAGCAGAGTGTGTCTGACATTACACACTGGTAGAGTGTGACTTCCCCTTGTGGTTTTGCATGACGTCCTCATCCATTCTTGAAGGACAACTGGCTACCACTATTCATCAAGGCTGCTCTGCCCTCTTCCAGCACCTCAGTGGACACAGCTCTCCGGCCTCTCTGTCTGAGATGGGAAGCGGGCTCACCTGACGAGGCTCCTCCTTCTCTGTGGCTTCCCGTGTGCCATCACGCGAGGGCTCATCTGTCCTGGGAGGGGTCTGCGCAGCTCCTCGCACAAGCCTTTTCAGCTTTCTTCAGATTGTCCTGTCCCCGTCTGTCTGCTGGGACTGCCGTGACGGCACCTGGGCTCCGCTGACGTCCTCCTCCACCCCTTCTGCTTCCAACTGGTGGTCCATCACTGTTCGCAAGGCTGCTGGTCACTTCTGCTGCCTGCTCAGGCGCAGCGGACACCTCCAGCACGGCTGCAGCTCCGCTTGGGGATCTGGGTGGCTCCATTTGACACTCAGCCTCTTGGCAAAGTTTCCCTTTGGCTCAGGGTTTGCCTGGTGTCTTGCCATTGGGCACGCATGGCTGTCATTTGCCCAGCCTTCCTCCTGGGTTTCAATGTCATCTTGGACTGTGATGGCCTCGCCTGTGTTTGAAGCAACACCATCTTGCTTTTCTGCCCAACAGGTTCTGCGCTGGCTTCTTGTGTTAGGACAGATACAGTGATTTCCAAATGAGGCCCAGTCTGCCCCTCCAGAACCAGAGACCATGACCCACACTGAGAGTGGTCTTCAAGGGGCTGAGCTGGGGAGGGGTCAGGAAAGGGCAAATAAAGTGTCACAAAATGCTTCTTCCATTTTAAAATCTCCTTGTCCTTAGTTCAGCCGCTGTGTGCGCTGCCCACCTCTGCTTCCTGCGCTTCCGACAAACTGGACTCTGGTTTTTAACAGGTTTCTTGGAGGGGTAGGAGATCATGTTTTACCATTATGCTGTTACTCTATAAATGTGTTTTTGAAACTGTAATTTCATCAGAAGGCAACTTATTTTGAAAATTCTTTTAGTGGTCAATGCACCTTTATTTATATGTGGTGCTGAGAATTGAACCCAGTGCCTCGCATGTGCTAGTGAAGTGCTCCACCACTGAGCCCCAGCCCAGCCTTAAAAAAAAAAAGGAAAAAGAAACGGTTTCATCTCTGTTGCTCAGACCTGCATTGCTCATGGGACTCAGCAACTGGGCTCATTAATTCTGATATCACAAAAGAAAACCATCTCCCACAGGAGGCTGAGGCCGGAAAACCACAACTTCACAACTGGCTGTCCTTGTGAAACACTGTCCCCCGCCCCACGGAAACAGGGCTAGGGATGTAGCTCAGTGGCAGAGTCCCCTGGGTACAATCCCCAGCACTGAGAAAAGAAAAAACCAAAAACGGAAAAATTGAGAAGAAACTTGTTCATCTGAATCAGACATTTCCTAAGTTTTTCACTGTACGACGAACAGGCATTTGCAGAGTACCTGCCACTAAATTGAGAAAAATGGCGGCTGCTCTTCAGAACCTGGAAAGCGGTGTGGCGTCCTGACTGTTCCCATAACTGGCTGTGGGGTTGGTCAGGAGTGGGCACCCTCTTCTCCATAGCAGCTCACAGCAACCCCCTGGGAATGTGCAAGGTGGATGAGCTGCGGTCGGCAGCACCCAAGAGGGCCTCGGGCAGGAGAGAGGGGTCTATGGAACTGCCCACAGCAAACTGCCGGGCAACCACCATAAGCTGGAGACAGCTGTTCAGAAGTGATGAACGGGTTGGTGGCGTGGGATGAGTGAGGGTGCGTGGGATGAGTGAGGGCCCAGTGAGGATGGATGGGACCCGTCCCAGTGCCTGCGGGTGGAAGAACATCTCACTACAAGTGGCACTGTCGGGACACGCCTTCCAGACCCAACCCCAGGGGCCAAGACAGCGCCCGGCCCTCTCCAGCAATGCCCCCCCCAAGAAGCAGGAGGGGAGACACGCACACAATACATGGAGCAGGATGCACCCACTCTTGAGGAACAGAAAAAGACACATTTAAAAATTAACCCCAGCGGGTGTGGTGGTGCACACCTATGATCCCAGCAGTGGGGGATGAGGGGGTCGGGGGAGGGGGGGAGGCAGGAAGAGCTCCAGTTCAAGGCCAGCCTCAACAATTTAGTCCCCAAATGAGCCGGGGAAGCAGCTCAGTGGATGAGTGCCCTGGGTTCCATGCCTAGCACCAGGAATGTCTGCTGGGATGCTGCAAAACAGAAAATGCACGAGAACCAACCGCCTTGCCTAAGGGGCTGGAGAGGCTGCCACCTGCCCAGCCGCCCAGCCGGTTAGTCAGATTATCTGCAAGAACAAACAGGCCCCAGACCTAGGCTGCCCTGTGCTTCCAATAGTGTGCTGCACCCTATGGTCATTTTCAGCATGTCGGCCCCGCCCAGCCGCATCAAAGACCCCAGCAGCATCAGTGAGAATCAGAGCCAGCTCCTCTGAGGATCTAGATGAGGTGCACAGCCGGCACGGTGACAGAGAGGACCAAGCCAGCAGATGGATACCCCTCAGCTCCAACAGTCACCATGAAGCTCCAACCATCATGTGTCATAAGGGGAGGGGGCAGCGCACAGCCCAGAGACAGGCCCCAGCACGGCAGCTGATCTGGGCCAGGGCAATACAGCATAGAGCAATACAGCGGAGAGCAGCAGCCTCAACAGGTGGCACCCGACAGCCACGTGCACAAAGCAGTCCACAGGCCACCTCCAGTGCCCTAATGCACGGAGACGACGAAGTCAGCCTGGCGCAAGGCCCCCAGAGACACGCAGACCCTCAGGGGTGGTGGTGACTTTCAGATACAGCATACCAGAGGCACGATGCAGGCAAGAAGACCAGCTCTGAGCACAGAGCGAGCGGGAAGGCACACAGACTGGGACATAGGACATCGCTGATGACCGCGGTGTCACCCAAATTCAAAAAGACGATAACCTAAAAACCAAACCACTTGCTTCAGCAGATGAACACAGACCTAGACAGCTGGCCAAGGCCACAGGCAGCTGCGGGCAGAGATGCACAGCATCCAGCGTCACGAGGACACAGCAAATCAAAACAGTGAGGTGACAGCTTGCTTCTGCACGGCAAGACCCAGGCCACTTAGAGCACCGAAGGCTGAGTCTGTGGAGGAGAGGCACTGTCACTGTTCCGCTGGAGCCCAGCCGTAAGCTCTCGGGAAGGCCACCCAGCTAGCCCCTCTGTGTATGCAGGCCACCGGGGGACTTATGAAGACTCATGTCCCACAGGGGAGTGTCTGGACGATGCTAGAAAGCCACGAGCTGTCAAGCTGTGAGGACAGAGGGGACTTAAAGGCACGGCACTAAGTGAAAGAAGCCAGGGTGGAAAAGCTGGGTACAGAAGGACCCCGACCTTTGGGGAAGGGCAGGACCAGAGCAGCGCTGGCGGGTGGGAGAGAAGGGCATGGACAGAGCACGGAACACAGATGGCTGGAGAGATGATCCCCTGATGAAATCGTGATGGTGGGTCCCTGTGTCACACACCTGGGCAGACCCACAGGACACCCAGCATCCCATGTACCGTCCACTACCTGGCAAGGGAGGCCGGGTCACCCACGGCATGGCGGCTGTGCACGGAGAAAGGCAGGGATGTAGGAGGCGCTGCGCCAGTTCTGCTGTGAGCCTGGGATGCTCTGAAAACCGTCATTAAAATAAACGTGACGATACTCTCAAGGTGAAGAGTGGCCGGAGGCTCCTATGGGTCCCAGACTATTCTGTACGACAGTCTGGAAGTACCCACGGCAGCAACACCAGACAGCAGAATCTCTACACAGTCCACGACAGCTACCCTGCTGCTGGAGGCCAGCCTTCCTCCTGCTGCCTGGCTGCCTCAGCAGGCCACAGAGCCTCAGGGCCGGCTGGCCATCTGGACCCAGGTCAGCCACTTCCTGATGGTGTTCCACACCTGGGCTAGCAGCTGATTTCCTCAAGGAAACCTCACAGCAGGAAGCCTTGGGAGCAGTGCTGCAGGCTCACCTGAGACCCCCCTGGGGCGTGTCACAGGAGTGCTGGTGGGGTGGGACGCCAGCACACCTGGCCTCACTGGCCAGCTGCCAGCCTTGAGAAGGGGCTGCTGCTGCTGCGGAGCCCCGTGGTGTCCCATGCACAGGACAACCAGCTCACAGTGGGCATGGCAGGGGAGGCGGGAGGCCCTTCCCACAGCGGCCAGTTCTGCAGGTGACTTGCAGAGGAGAAAAGGGGGGACGCAGAGGAGCAGCACGGCGCTCCAGCAGCCTTTTGGTTAAATGCCAGCTGCAGAAGGGCATCTCCCACCCATGTCTGCAGGCTGGGCAGCAGCACCCACCAAGCAGAAGCCCTGTGCGCCTGCTGGGGTACCTGCTCTTCCCAGGCCCACACAGGCGACAGCCTGGAGCCTCACCCGAGGGCTCATCCCCCGTGACAATCTACAGTGGGGCCAAGTGTTAAAGCAGAATTTATTAAAATCCATTTACACAGTGCTTCTCTCTTTCTCTCTCACACACACACAGACACACACACACATACACTCTCTTCTCTCTCACACACACACACACACTCACTCTCTCACAATCACACACACAGAGTACAGAGCCCTCAACATCTGGGCAACCAACTCTGTTCTGACACTTGCATCATGAGGAAGTGGACCTTGGCCCTCCCCCATAAGACACGTCGGCCCCTCCTTCTGAAGATGGGGTGTCCACTGCACCTTCAAGAACCCAGAGCCTCCGTGGAGTGCAGGGATGCAAGCACAGAACCTTCTCCAAATGTAACGCTCTGTGGAGTGCAAGAGATGCAAGGACGGGGCTCTCCCGAGTCGGCGCCCGTGGGACCACGGAGAGGCCAGGGCCAGGCAGAGGCCTAGCTGCGGAGGGTGGCCAGCCGGGACTGCATGGCCTCCAGAGCCTCTTCCTCCTCTTCGTCCTCCGAGGCCGCTGTGGCTCCCTCAAGCTCAGGCTCAGGCTCAGGCAGAGCGTCCGTCACTTTACTGGGTGCTTTGCCCAGGGCCCCTGAAAAGGAAGAACACGAGCAGATGAGCACTCGGGCTCAAGTACTGACCCACTCCTGGACCCACCGGATGAGGACAGATGAGTGCAGGGAACAAGTGGCACAAGGCCACACAGCACTTCATCTTGACACCAGGAACAATTTTTTTTTTTCAGTCAGTGACTTGCCAAGTTGGGAAGTATGGCCGGGAACTCCTGGGCTCAAGGGATCCTCCTGCCTCAGCCTCCTAAGTGGGTGAGGTCACAGGCATGTGCCACCAGTCCAACCCAAAGTCATGATGACTAAATGGATTCTGATCTCGAGAACCTTGGTTCAGCCAGGCATGGTGGGTTGTGCCCGTAGCTCCAGTTGCAGGAGGCAGAGCCAGGAGAAGCCTCAGACTCAGAAATGCAGGTCTGATTCCGTGTCCTGAGACAGAGCCACGGACAGGCCCCGGAGCCCCAAGACCCTAATACTACTGAGTCCTCAGACAGAACCACAGACAGGCCCCGGAGCCCCGAGACCCTAATACTACTGAGTCCTCAGACAGAACCACAGACAGGCCCCGGAGCCCCTAGATGCTAATACTACTGAGTCCTCAGAGAGAACCACAGACAGGCCCTGGAACCTTAGACCCTAATAGTACTGAGTGCTCAGAGCCACAGACAGGCCCTGGAGCCCCGAGACCCTAATACTACTGAGTGCTCAGACAGAACCACAGACAGGCCCTAGAACCCTAGACCCTAATAGTACTGAGTGCTCAGACAGAGCCATAGACAGGCCCTGGAGCCCCTAGACCCTAATACTACTGAGTGCTCAGACAGAACCACAGACAGACCCTGGAGCCCCTAGATCCTAATACTACTGAGTCCTCAGACAGAACCACAGACAGGCCCTGGAGCCCCGAGAACCTAATACTACTGAGTCTTCAGACAGAGCCACAGACAGGCCCTGGAGCCCCTAGATGCTAATACTACTGAGTCCTCAGACAGAACCACAGACAGGCCCTGGGGCTCCTAGATCCTAAAATTGTAGACTTCTGAAAAAAATTTCTAAATCATCACAGGTTATATATATATATTTTTGGAATAAGTATTCTTTGTATCTACACTTAAATGAAGACACAGAAGCTCCAGGCAGGCCCCGTGTTCCACATCTATAATTCCATCAACTCAGGAGTCTGAGGCTGGAGGATCACAAAGGTTAAAGGCAGCCTGGCCAGCTTAGCGAAAGCCTGTCTGAAAAAGAACCTGGAATGTAGCTCAATGGTAGCACACCCATTGGTGCAGTCCCTAGTACCTCCAAAGAAATAAACAAATAAATAATAATAGAAATAAACCCCACCAGTTTTAGTAACAGTAAAACCTAAAAACCAAAAATGCACAAGTCCATACAATATCCTTAAAAAAAAAAAATCTTAGGAATAAACCTAACCAAGGAGGTGAAAGTCCTCTATAATAAAAACCATGAACACTAAGAAGGCAAAGAACTTGGAAGATACGAAGACCCCCCCTGTTCAGTGTCAGGCAGAACCAACACTGCCCAATGGCCACACTACCCAGAGCACCACACAGATCCGAGCAGTCCCTGCCCAAACCTCAATGACGTTCTTCTCAGAATAGAAAAACAGCCCTAAAATTCATTTGGAAAAATGGAAGACAAAGAAGTGCCAAAGCAATTCTCAACCACCAGCCTGATGCTGGAGCCACCATACCTGACCTCACATCACACTCCAGAGCCACAGGAACAGGTGCTGCACAGTCCTGGCACAAAACAGCCAGCAGGACCAGGGGACAGAGCAGCAGACCGACACAGTCACCCATCCTTGACGAAGCAGCCAAAAGCATACACTGGAGCAGAGACAGCCTCCTGAACAAGAACAAGTGGTTACCCACGTGTCAGGATGAGACGAGACCCTATCTCCCAACGCCAACTCCCAAGGGACCAGGCACCTCAGAATCAGACCAGGAAGCTAGCGATGCCTAGGAAAAGAACACAGATCAACATTCCAGCTCATCAGCACAGGCAACACGTTTCTCAATGAGACCCCTAAGCTGCAGAAATAATGCTACCATATCTCCAGAGGTGCCAGTCCTGGGTATTTATCCTGAAGAACCGAGGTCAACACACTGCAGTGACACTGGCAGCCCATGTTTACACCAGCATCTTTCATAACCAGCCTCAGCCGGCATCCATCAGCAGATGAGTGGATAAAGGAAAACGTGGCCTGTGTACACAGTGGAGTTTTACTTAGTCGTAAAGAAAAATGGAATTGTATCATTTGCAGGAAATGGATAGAATTTGAGAACATTACATTAAGCAAAATAAGCCAAACTCAGAAGGTGGTCCAGGGTCGTACATTCTCTCACCTGTGGAAGCTGGAGAGGAAAAAGGGAAAAGGGGAAGGGGTGTCTCATGAGAATGGAGAGAGATCAGTAGAGGAAAGGGACCAGGGCAGGTGGAGGAGAGGGACAGGGCAAGTGCTAGGAAATGACACTGGCCAGACTGTACTGTTGTACTGTGTGCATGTGACAACAAATCCCATCTTTATCTACAACTATACTGCACCAATACAAACATGGAAATAAAACCTCAGAAAATCTAGAAGTAGGGGCTGGGGCTGGGGCTCAATGAGAGAGCACCTACCTAGCATGTGTGAAGCACTGGGTTCGATTCTCAGCATCACATATAAATGAATAAAGGTCCATCGACAACCAAAAAATATATTGAAGAAAAAAAAATCTCCAAGTAAAAGTAAAGTTCAAAAACTCATTAACTGGGGCTGGCTGGGATGTGGCTCAGGGGTAGAGAGCACTCGTGAGGCACTGGGTTCAATTCTCAGCACCACATAAAAATAAAAGTAAAGGTTATGGTGTCCACCTACAACTAAAAACCAAATATTTAAAAAAAAAAAAACTCATTAACCATCATCACTTAGCAAATAACTACAATTTGTAATCACCCCCCTTCCAGACCTTTCCTATGTGTGTTTTTTTTACATTGACCCCCACATGGACTCAATGACACAAATATAGCGAGTGTCCTGTTCTGCCCACTCTCAGATCCCTTTCTCCCAACCACCACGAGCAAATTCACCTTCAGGGCCACCCAGAGGACAGAGCCTCATGGCCTAGCTCAGTGGAAGTCACCTCGGTGCTCAGGGCTATGTCAGAGAGTCTCACTGCACGCCTGTCATCTGGTCTAAAGATCCTGACCACACCATGAAGGCCCAAGTGGTCATCCACACCTCTCTCCAAGTTGCCCTAACCAACTTGGCAAGACCCTGCCTCTAAATAAAAACTAAAAGGGGCTGAGGATGTGGGTCAGTGGTTGAGTGCCCCCGGGTTCAATCCCTGGTACCATTAAAAAGGAGAAGGAAGTGGAAGTCTGCACCAACTTCCTTCCCAGCAGAGGTATACAAAAGGAACCTCTCCCTCTCATCATTATGCAACTTTTATAAATTTAAAAAATTCCTCATTTTAAAAAGGTGATTATATCATGTTTATTTTTTCAAGAACTCACTCAGATATTCTAAAATAAAAAACATAAAAGTAGGGGAGTCACAGCTACAGAATGAAGCCATTTGCTAACTCAGTGACAGGGAGAAGGACCATCTGAAGAGGGCAAGGAAGGGGAATCTCAAGGTCGTACCTGCTGTGATTTCAAAGAGAATCCTGTCAATTTCCATTTCGGCTTCTTCTTCCATTTCTTCTTGGTCATCCATGCTTTCAAAAGTGTCCTCCAGCATCTCTTCTATGATCCCAGCCTGAAGAAATGGAACACGTCACTCCCTGCACTGCCACATCAGCTTCCACCATTCCCCTGATGCCACCCAGACAAAGCTCCTGTCTCCCCAAGCCCAGGTCACCCTCACCAGGGCTAACACCCTGATGGTGGCCAGGGGAAACACTGGACACGGAGCTCTTCAGAAAGGCCAAGGCCCAAGGACATGGGCCTCCACCTCAGTGCCAAGGCTGGGACCCTCTTAGTGGCCCCCTCGGTGGCCCTCGCAGCTGTCCTCCTATAGCCTGCCTGCAGTGATGGCACTTGGAAGCAACCTGCTGGGCAGGAGAGGCAAGAGGCACCCAGTGGCTGTGGGGGGTGGGCAGAGGAGGGGCGATGGGAGGGCTTCTGAGGAGGAGAACCTGAGGGCCCTGCAGCCTCCAGAACAGAGCTCTGAGCTCTGGGCCTTGATGCTCTGGCCATGCACCATGCAGACGGTCATACAGGGCGGCCCTGGCTCCTGGGAGCATGACTCTTGCTGACTCTGCTGACGCGATCAGATTTAAAGCAGCCCCTCTACCCTGCCTGTCTGCTCCCTGACCCCCAGAGGGACTCAATGACACAAATCTAGCAAGTGTCCTGTTCTGCCCACTCTCAGATCCCTTTCTCCCAATCACCACAAGCAAATTCATCTTCAGGGTCACCCAGAGGACAGAGCCTCATGGCCTGGCTCAGTGGAAGTCACCTCGGTGCTCAGGGCTATGTCAAAGTGTCTCACTGCACGCCTGTCATCTGGTCCAAAGATCCTGTCAGGATCATGACCACACCATGGAGGCCCAGGTGGTCACCATGCCTCTCTCCATTCCATCAGCAGACACCCCTCCAATGCTGCCCTACGCCACCAGGCCAGTGCTGGGGACACAGAATGCAATCACACCCACTGGCCCACGGAGGCTGGTGTGTCCCTGGGGATGCATCATCACATGTGCATTTGATGAACATTTATTATCCACCATACACAAGACTTCTCCCACACTCCTCAGTATCCAGAGACAATTGTGAAAAAGGTCTCCGATTCTAAGGAAGCTTTCCTTCAGATCTCGGGGCCACCAGAGTTGAGCCACACAGGCCTGAAGCTACTCCGAGAACCACCTGGCCCCCAGCTCTAAGTGGGTGATAACTGCTAACCCGGTGCATGCCAATTTAAAGCATGCGCCCTGCTGACCGCATCCCTTCCTACAGGCTCTGCCCAAGGACTCCTCGCTGCAGATCACCCTCAGCATTTTCTGTGGCTTTTCCTTCCTATCAATTTTCTTCTCTGGCCCCTCTCGCCCAGACTCCACACCCTATGTATCTCTCCAGCCCACAGAAGTCCCCTGCGAGGGAGGAGGAGGACTTTCCTGCGTGAGAACCTGTGGTGAGCAATCCTAGCTGTCAGGATGCTGGTCTGAAGTGGGAACAAGGGATCTCAGGCTACCCCAGTGACAGGTCGGTGGCGAGGTCCAACACAGGGCCCCAGCAGCTCAGAGATTCAGTTTCCTGCTGAGGGAACAGGGGTGGCTGGCAGTGTCTCCTCACCCTGGTCCTGTCTGAAGGCCATTAATGAAGGTCCCTGCCAGGTCCAGCTCCTGAGGTGGCAGGTGTGCCTGTGCTTTCTGTTTGGTCCCCTCTCCCTTCTGCTTGGCAAACAGCCGTCCACCGGCCATCCCTGTAACTAAAGCTCTGCTGGAACATCTGTGCCTGTTGTTCTAATGCTGTCCCCAGCTGCCCCCATACTGTAGGCAGGCACATGGACACCACCTTGTCACCCTGCACTTCTCAGGACAGGCTCGGCCATCCAGGCCCTAATGACCCTACAATAGCTTGACCAGTTTCTGGACGCTGCTCTGAGTCCTGCTAAAGTTGGAGCCTGCAAACCTTCCCCTTGAATCCCAGTAGCTGCTCCCGGGCCCCCAGCTCTGGGCATGCTTCTAAGGAGCACCTGGCAACCTGACCCAGCTGCAGCTCAGGTGGCTTCAGCAGTGCCCACAGCTCTCCTCTCAAAGCTACCTGGAGAGCAGCCGCAGTCTCTCTGCTCCCATCCGTCCACCCCAGCCCCTGCCACTTGCCGAAAAGGACTCTCAAGGGGACAGTAGGGTTCAATCACCTTCATCATCTCTTTGGACAGCTCCCTCATGGTCGCCTGGATTTCTGGGATCTTCACAAGACTCTGCATGGCCTTCATGACTTCTGTGCTCTTCTGCAAGGAACCAGCCACTCGCAGGACGGCTGAGAAGGAGACACTCGTCAGGAGGGACAAAGCCCAGTCAGGATCCTTCAATAAAACCAATGGTGGCGACAGCAGGCTGCAGACTTGCCGCTGTGCCCACAGCAGGCGTTACTGAGATGGACCCCCTCCTGTGCTACTAGGCCAGGGCCGTGTGCATCACTGAGCACCAAGGCAGTGGGCCCTCCCGGGGAGCGAGCTTTAGGGAGAGAGCCCTACCAAACACGGGGACCACCACCATGGGGGGAACTGCTCTAAGCTGTGTAGAGGCCATAGACTACGGGGCTTCAGGTGCCCAGGCAGAGTCCATGCACCAGCCCACACAGGCAGCCTCTGCTGCTGGTCCCCAGGTGCGACAAGAAGGACG
The DNA here is from genome assembly GCF_047511675.1 of Marmota flaviventris. Lineage (NCBI taxonomy): Eukaryota > Metazoa > Chordata > Mammalia > Rodentia > Sciuridae > Marmota > Marmota flaviventris. The sequence continues at coordinate 77,139,781 of NC_092511.1, read as the reverse complement.
AGGCACAGCAAGGGTCAGTGTGGGGCTATGTGGTCTCTGATCTGAGATCACACATGTGCCATGGCCCTCTTTAGGAGAAATGGTCATAGCGGGTGACCAGGACTCACTTGACGCTGCCCCTAGCACCTGCCTCCAGGGTCCAGCGCTGCGCCACGTGTGGCTGCTAGCACCTGCAGCCAGACCCCAGGGAGTGTGCCCACCCCACAGGAGTCAAGCAGACAGGGAGATGCCTAGCTGGGGTGCCAGCGCCCCTTGTTCTCGCCACACTGGAGTGGGGAAGAGTCTCTAAGGTCAGCGTATTGCAGAGGGAGCGACCAGTGGCTGAGGTAAGCAAGAAATGACACACGCCATGCGGTGACACCAAAAGCCAGACATGCCAAAGTGCTAAAGTCACCACAGGGCAAGAGGGGCACAGAGCAAGCATGCCCACACAGCTCTGGGCTGCCTGCCCTTTCTGGAGGAGCAAGCACCCATAGGGACTTTGGCCAGCATGGCGCTGTGTCCCCAGAAGTCCTGATCTGGAAGCTGGGACTGCAAGGGGGCAAGAGGTGGGGCCCTCCAAGAGCTGGCATCTAGACACTCCGGGTTACAGGCACCGCAGGTGCGTAGCTCACCAGGGGAGCTGGTTACAAAACTAGCCTGGCCCCAGCTCCAGCCTGCTGTCTCACCACGAGATCTCCCACACCTGCCCCTGCCCCTGCCCCTGCAATGCCGCCTCCAGGATGCCCTCCCCAGAGCCCAGAAGATGATGCCACCCCATCCTGGGCTTCCAGCCACCAGGACGTGGGCTCCTTTCTCCTCTGAGCCTTTGCCTCAGGGTCGGCTCTCACAACAGCAAACAGACTGAGGGCAGGGAGCCTGGGTTAGGAGGAGTGTGAAGCTCACCCAGAATGGTCACTTCAGAGTTCACTGTGCAGGTTTTGTATGGTACTGGGGACTGAACCCGGGGGTGCTCCACCCCTGAGCTACGTTCTCAGCCCTTTTACCTTCTGAGTTGCCCAGGCTGACCTCAAACCAACCTGTGATCCTCCTGCTCAGCCGCCCAAGCTAAAGGCACTGCACTGCCCCGAGCTCAATCGGTTTTATATTGTGAAAAGGTTACACACGTTTCTAATTATAAGGAGGGACAAGAAAACTTGGAAACAGGCCAAACAGTGGGAAAAAATAAAAAATGAACTTAGGAATAAAACATTACAAACAAAAATATAAGAATAAAAAAACTTATTATAGTCATTTATCTTGATAATCAGTCAATGTTGATTGGAAAGCAAATTTTTGAGAGGCTGAACTAAATGTGTTTTGCACCTGAAATCCAAAAGAAAGGAACTATGGTGTGAATGTATGCTCCCCAAAATTAGGGGCTAGGGGTACAGATCAATTGGCAGAGTGCTTGCCTCGCACACACAAGGCCCTGGGTTCCATCCCCAGCGCGCGCATGCACACACACACACACACACATAAACACACACAAAAACCCACAAACAAAACAAAAAAATTCATGTTGCCAGTGTGACAGGAGTTAAGAGATGTGGCCTTTCTGAGGATAAGAACCTCGGGCTCCTCCCTGGTGAGTATGAATAGGGGGCCCGTCTTTCCTGTCTGGGCAGGCATGGCATTCTGGACCTCCATTCTGGATCACCGAGCTGCCCGGCCTCCATCCTGTACCCCTGGCCTACAGCCCAGGAGAAACGCCCTATTCCCTGGGGATCACGGGGCATCTGTTACAGAAGCACAAATTAAACAAGTAGGAGGGGACTGGAGTACAACGTGTTTTCTGCAAGCAAAAAGGCCAAAAACACTCGAGTGCTTTTGGGGCTGGGTGTGGCTCAGCGGCACAGCACTGGCCTAGCACTCGTGAGGCGCTGGGTTTGACCCTCAGCACCACATAAAAGTAAATAAATAGAGGTCTTGTGTCCAACCAGAACTAACAAAAATAAAAAGAACAAAAAAGGGAAGGTGGCGGCTTGGCAGAGAAAAACCACTTCAAAATCAAAAGTCACCACTCCAAGGGAATGAGAGTCACAGGCCACGAGCTTCAAGAAAATACTTGCAAAAGACCTACCCGAAAAAGTGCTGCATCCAGAACACACAGGGACTCCTGAGACTCAGCACGAGCCACAGCCTGACTGAAAGGGGCCTGGAGGGGCTGGGTGGGCTCAGGGGTCAGCCAGGAGCGCCCGCCTAGCATGTGTGAGGTAGTGGGGTCCACCCTCAGCACCACATGAAGAAATAAAGGTACTATGTCCTTCTATAGCTAAAAATAAAGGGGGGAGGCGAAGACCAGTGGACCACTTCAGTAAGAAGACATGCAGAGGGCAGTGAGTGCGTGAAAGCTGATCAGCACTGTACTCTTAAGGGGCCTCCAATTCAAACCAGGGGCTGCCATCCAGGACTGCCGAGAGTGTGGGCAGGGTGAGCCGCTCATTGGCTAGCTCTGGCTCTGAGGAAATGCTGATGGTGATGTTCCACGGCGTCCACACATGGGACAGCCAGCTCAGTGCAGGCGCAGGCAGGGCAGGCAAAGAGCCCTCCACACAGCTCTGCTGCAGAGCTTCATGTATGCTTAACATACACCTAATGCAACAAAGAAAGCAAAGGTGCCACCCACATTTCATGGACTGCAGGTACCAGCGACTCCAGAGCCGATGCAAAGCCCTCCCCGCAGGCTGCTCTTTTATGTCCCAGATGGACCACCAAGCCCTTCATGCCACAGTGGACCCCAAGCCAACAGGCACGGTGGACAGCCGCCAAAACCCTGCACCCAACACTCGAGTACATACATGTACACGCTGGGACGCACGTGCCACCAGCAGTGACTGTGTGCCACTATGTTAGCAATTTGCCGGGGACACAGAATGTAATCAGTAAGTACTTGCTAAGCGAACAAATCAATCATCACTTTACAAAAAATCAATGACATAAAGCCCTAGAAAGCACCTGTTAGACTGAAATAAGTTTCTAAAATCTTCAGAAACCAAAGAACTCAAAGTATTGTCTTATATTTAATCCAAATAGCACCAAACTGTACACTGAAAAGTGGTTAAAATAGTAAATTTTATGTTAAATGTCTTTTATTGTTGTGCTAGCTTTTCCTCACTGATAAAATACTGAGAATCAACCTCAGGAAGGTTTCACGTAGTCACTGGTCCTGCAGCCTTGGGCCTGTGTAGCACGGTACACAGAGGTGGGATCGCTGGGTGGAGGGTGCTTGATTCCAGCCAGCTGTGCCCGGGAGCAACAGCAACAGCAACCCCAGGAGGCTGCCCACCCTAACCCTCCACCACACACACTCTGGGAGTGACAGTCCTGGAGGTGGAGCAGGTTAGAGGCGCCAGAGATGAAGGCCGAGTGGAGGGCAGAAAGTGGCACTGCCACAGACGGGCAGCAGGAGGGGTGCCAGCACTGATGGACCTGCCCTGGACGGCCTCAAGGCCAGTGCCCTGGTTATGCCACAGTGCTCTGATGTGCCACTGAGGGAACAGAACACGTGTGCGCATCAGAATGTCCCTTACAACTGTAGGCACTTGAGTCTATGACTTTCTCTAATTAAAAACCTTAACTGTGAAAGATCAGGAGGAAAGAGCACAAAGAACCAAAGCACCGTCAGACCCCAAGCCTGCCAGAGAACCAGTGGACAGGGAAGGAATCGTAGAAAATAAGAACGATTATTATACTTTGTTATAGTACCAATGACTATAGACAGGAATATGAACTTTATGGTTTCATCATCAGTAGACAAACTAATAAAGATACTCTGAAAAGAATGTGGACACCAGCCTGAAAGCCATGAGGACAGACTGCTCTCAGCTGGGTGGGGCTCACAGAGAGCACGTGGGTAGCATGCACCAGGCCCTGGATTCCACCCTCAGCACCAAGCGGGACTCCTCCTTGAATAATCAGCCTCTAGATAATCAACACTAACAACCAAGTAAGTTACAATTCTAAGATCCATGACTTGGATGACTTTATCATTCCAACTGATCAACAAGTTAATAAGTGCTCTTGAGCAAAATGTTATTTGTCTTCCATTTTCTAAAATCAAAAACGATGACATAAAAACCTGATAGACACATCTGTAAAAAAACTCTTCTGCTTCTCCTCTTCACATCACAATATGCTTTGTGTGGTGTGTGTGTATACTGATACACACATATGAGAACGTGCTGAGGGCAAAACATGGAAAATGACCATCAACTGCTGCTACAGAAATAAAAGAAAAGTCTTGGTATTAATGTGGAATCTGGCAGTCCTCTGAAAACTGTTAAGCCAGGCAAGGAGAAATTGATAAAGTAAATTACACAACTTTCTGCTACTCAGAATACTAAAAGACACGTGCTCGACAGCGGCATTTAGCAGAATAACTTGTACTGCTTCACTGAGGTCCTTCAGCGCAGCCGACTCTTCCCTCAGAATGTGGCACGTGGCAGTGAAGAGCAGGGTGATTCCTGGGAGGCGTGGGTGCCACTACCTGGACTGGTGCACAGCAGTTTTCCCACCTTTGCTTTTACACGTCAGACGCCAATGACAAAGGCAAAAAGTATCTCAGTTCAACCCCATGGATGGCCCTGAAGGGTCTGGGGGCTCTCAGTTGCCCAAGGATCACATGCTAGAAATCACTTGCTCCAGGTAAAACACATGCCTAGTGAGGGTGACCATAGAGGTGGGAGCCACGATCACAGAGGTGTGTTCAAGACGGCACTCCCCTGGCAAACGCAGGGACAAGGCACAGACAAGGCTCAGTTCAGTGCTGCTGCGGAGCCTACAAGCCAGCAGCACGGCTCAAGGGGTAATAAGGAATGGCAGAATTCCTTCTTTAAATGACTCTGCCCCAGTGTGCTAACGTGAAGGGTGTTACCAGGAAGAAAGCATCTCAGCTGAATGCTGGCGCCAGCAGATTTATTTTCCCATAAACAGGACTGAGCCCAGCACTGCCTCTGCAGCTAGAGACATGTTCCTGGGCGAGACTGACAAGGTGCCTGATTACCTGACAAGGTCACTTCAGAAGTTTGTAAGAGCTAGTGAGAGGGGACGGCGTCTTACCGAGCTGGTTCTTCATCCCCATGAGCACAGAGTTCATGTGAGCTTTGGACGCGTACAGCTTGCTCACGGCCTTCCTGGACCTGACCATCTCCTTGGCCAGGACCACACACACGTCCTTCTGGCCCTTCTTGGCAGCATCTTTCACCGATCGCTTCACTTTCTCCTCTTCTCTTTGGATATCTAAATTTAAAACATGACATCAAGGGCAAATCAGACTAGTCAGCACTCAAATCTGTTTTAATTGTGATCTAAATATGTCTACCAAAAAGGAAAACATATGAAAGGATACAAATGAAGTTAAAATAATTATTATTGGAGGCATTCATTACTTGTACAAACAACATTAATATAAAGAGTAAAAAGAAAGCATAATCCTATTATAATTGACAAAATTTCAGAACATTCAATAAATTTTTGTAGTTGTAGATGGACAGAATGCCTTTATTTTTTTTTTTATGTGGTGCTAAGGAACACATGCTAGGCAAGCACTCTGCCACTGAGCCATAGCCCCCACCGAGGCCAGTCTAGTGTGCATAGGTGCTGTACTAGCAGCCTGAAAAACACTGCAGAGCTTGCTCCAATACAGCCGGCCCTCACAACCAGTGCTGCAGCCTCCTACAGGAGTGCTCCACAGAAACCTGCAGTACAGGGAGGCCCAGCCCTGAGGAGTGCTCACCAGCACCGACCAGGAGTGACAGGTCTGCACTGTGTGCTGTAGGATCAGTAGGATATCTTTTAAAGCTGTTTTTGTACATAGCATTAGCACAGAAGGGCCAACTTCATATTTGGGGGAGGACCACAGAAGAATGAATAGTTAGAGGGGAGAGAGAAAAGAGAGCAGCCCCTATTCTGGGCTCTATTCAGTGAAGCTTCAGAAAGACTCTGAGGAAATGCAAGTTGTCTTGTACGCTGTTCTGGGTGGAAGGGAAGAAGGGAGGTGCGAAGGCCTACACCCCCACCTCACTCAGACCATGTCCTGCAGCCTGGGGCGAACCCCCCTTCACTCCGACTTCCTGGGATTGGTGGTCACACAGTGAAACAGGGCAACAAGCAGAAATCTTGGGGTAGAGCCCCAGCACACTGGCCGCCACCGGGAACTGCACCTCTGCAGCCATCCGAGCTGCTCAGCTTGGCTGCAGTGCTGCCAGAGCACAAGCTCCCAATGTCACTCTTCCCGATGAGTTCCGGTTTCTCCAGCACCGTCTGTGTAAACATTGTCCTTTCCCCACTAAAAGGCATCAGCACTTTGTGGAAAACCTCAACTGATATCAGACTCGTGGTCTTACTTCTGGGCTCTCCACTCTATTCCATTTGTCTATTTCTGTCTTTATGGCAGTACTACAGGATTTTCTCTCTGTAGATTTCTAATGAGTTTTGAAATCAAGAAATGACTCTTCCAATTTTATTCTTCCTGGTTTTTGGAGAGGTTTTGTTTGTTATTCGGGGGTCTCTTAAGATTCCAGATGAGACTGTGGAACCAACCTAGATGCCCTTCAATAGATGAATGGATTAAAAAAAATGTGGCATTTATACACAATGGAGTATTACTCTGCATTAAAAAATGACAAAATCATAGAATTTGCAGGGAAATGGATGGCATTAGAGCAGATTATGCTAAGCGAAGCTAGCCAATCCCTAAAAAACAAATGCCAAATGTCTTCTTTGATATAAGGAGAGTAACTAAGAACAGAGTAGGGACGAAGAGCAAGAGAAGAGGATTTACATTAAACAGGGATGAGAGGTGGGAGGGAAAGGGAGAGAGAAGGGAAATTGCATGGAAATGGAAGGAGACCCTCAGGGTTATACAAAATTACATACAAGAGGAAGTGAGGGGAAAGGGAAAAATAATACAAGGGGGAGAAATGAATGACAGTAGAGGGGGTACAGAGAGAAGAGGGGAGGGGAGGGGGGATAGTAGAGGATAGGAAAGGCAGCAGAATACAACAGACACTAGTATGGCAACATGTAAATCAATGGATGTGTAACTGATGTGATTCTGCAATCTGTATACGGGGTAAAAATAGGAGTTCATAACCCACTTGAATCAAAGTGTGAAATATGATATGTCAAGAACTATGTAATGTTTTGAACAACCAACAATAAAAAATTTAAAAAAAAAAAGATTCCAGATGAATTTTAAGATGGATTTTTTCTATTTCTACAAACAAAAAGCCACAGGGATTTTCACAAGGACCGCACTAACTCGGGGAGTACTGACATCTTAGCATTGTCTTCCAACACACATTTCCACTTATTTATGTGGGTACTGTCCACAAAGTTTTGTGATTTTCACTATACAAGTCTTTCACCTTCTTGGTTAAGTACTTCCTAAGTTTATTCTTTCTTATAACTTTAAATGGAATTTTTAAAAATCTCTTTTTCAGAATGTTCACTGTTAGCACAGAGAAAAGCAATTGTGGGGCTGGGGATGTGGCTCAAGCGGTAGCGCGCTCGCCTAGCATGCGTGCGGCCCGGGTTCGATCCTCAGCACCACATACAAACAAAGATGTTGTGTCTGCCGAAAACTAAAACAATAAATATTTAAAAAAAAAAAAAAAAAAGAAAAGCAATTGTGTTGACTTTACATCCTGCTAATTTTCCATATTAGTTCTAACAGATTTCTGTGGCATCTTTAGGGTTTTACACATATATGGTGATATCATCTGCAAGACCATCTCCCTTCTTCCTTTCCAGCTGGATGCCTTTCACTGTTTCTTTCCGGGCTGCTCTGGCTAGCATCCAGCTGGCAAAGGCAGGCCTCCCTGAAGAGTTTCTGACTTTAGAGGAAATACTTCCAGTGCCTATGGTCTTTGCAGAGCATTTCTTTGTAGAAAGAAATGACCTAAGTGTACTCTGAAGTACACTTAGGTCATTTCTTTCTACTCCTACATTGAATGCTTTTGTCTTGCAAGAGTGTTAAGATCTTGCCAAACACTTGTGCATCAACAGAGAGGGCCTGGGCCCGCCTAGGCAAGTGCTCCGCTACCTCTCCCTTCTTCCCCTCCTTGTGGCCCAGCATGCTGGTCCATGTTTGTATGCTCAATCATTCTAAGATAAATCTCACTGTCCATGGTGTGTGATCCTTTTAGTAATATGTTGCTGGATTTGCTTTGCCAGTATGTTGCTGCATTTCCACATCAACGATCATAAGGGATATCCCTTGGTAGTTTTCTTGAGTGTCTTTGCCTGGCTTTGAGTCAAAACAATGCTGGAATATAAATTAAGTTCTCTGTACTTTTTTTTTGTGGGGGGAGGAGGTCGGAGTTCAAGGACTGGTATTAACTTTCTTTAAATGTTTGGTAGAATTCACCTGTGAGGCCACCAGGTCCAGGGTATGGGTTTTTTTTTTTCCAGGCGGCAGGTACCTGGGATTGGACCCAGGGGCACTTGACCACTAAGCCACATCTCCAGCCCTATACTGTATTTTACTTAGAGACAGGGTCTCACTGAGTTGCTTAGCCCCTCACTTTTGCTGAGGCTGGCTTTGAACTCGCGATCCTCCTGCCTCAGCCTCCTGGGTCACTGGGATCACAGGCATGTGTCACCTCCCCGGCTTTTTTTTTTTTTTTTGTAAGAGAGTTTTTGATTATTGATTCAGTCTCCTTACTAGTCACAGGTCTACAAAGATTCTTTTCTTCATATTTCCATCTTGATGGGTTTCTAGGAATTTGTCCATTTTATCTAGGATGCCCAATTTGTTGATGTACAATTGCACAAAATACTCTCCTAAAATTTTTAATTTCTACAGAATTACTGGTAGTGTCTCCATCTTTATTTGACTATTTTGTAATGTGAATTTTCTCTCTCCTCTGAATCAAGCTAAAGGTTTGTCAAATTTTGTTGATCTCTGCCAAGAATAAATTTTGGTTTGATTTCCTACATGGCTTTGTTTATCTCTACTCTTGTATTTACCGTTGTCTTTATTCTGCTAGACTTGGGATGAGTTTGTTCTTCTAGTTCCTTAAGATGTGAAGTTTCGCTGAAGATTTGTGACCTTTCTTCATTTTAATGTGAACATATACAACTATAAGTCCCCTTCTGATCTTGGGTTGTGCTGCATACCCTACGTTTTCTTATGTTGTACTTTGATTTTTACTCTTTTCTAAGTATCTTCTAGCTTCCAAAGTGAAGAGTTCTTTCACAAGTTGAGTAGAAGTGTGTTGTTTCATTTCCATTCGTGAATTTTCCAGTGTCCCTTTAGTTATGGATTTTTAACTTCATTTGGTTATAAGACTTGATTTTGTGGCATAACACATGGTCCATCATGGAGAACTTCTCTCATGTGCTTGATAATCATCGCCTATTCAGCTCTTGCACATGTGTCTACTAGACCGAGCTGGTTTCTCTCCTTGCTTAACCACTTTAGAGAAAGGAGTATTGAAGTCTTGAGCTATTACTGTAGAATTATTTCTCCTTTTGATTATATTTTTGCTTTATATATTTTAACAGCCTGTTATTCGGTGGATAAAAGTATATAAATGTTATATATTTTCCTTTACAAAATGAATGCACCTCACATGACTCTATAGCTATACAATTAAGAAATACATTACTTTGTCTAATGTTCTACACAGTTGTCATTCAACTGAAGGTTGAGCATAAATTAAGTCTGGTGGAGGCTGAGTGAAATGGCCACTATAACAATGTAACTGATTTCACAAAATAACTCATCTGGCTGAGTCACACTGCAGAACTAAACACCCTTAGGCCTATCACAACTGTGTGGCACCAGTAGGAGCCCCCGACCTACAGTCCTTTTCCTGAAACTGCACCAGGTTCTGAGTGGCACCCACACTGTGACCTCAGGAAGGAGGCTGGGTTCACCGTGGGGAGTCTTTTCAGAGACTACATAAGAAGCAGAGCTGGCACACAGGCTGGCAAGTGAGGCAGCACCAGCCCCTCTCAGGGCACAGTCTCCTGAGGTGCCCCTTGCAGCAGATGTCTGCCCTGCCCACAGGGCGCACAAGGCAGATCTAAGTCAGGCCCAAAACTACTTGGGCTTTCTGCAGTTTTAGGACTGGTTTTCCTCCTCCTGACTTCACAGAGTCTCCAGGAGACTCCAACTTCTTGACGTCTGTTGTAACCAAGTCCCTTCGCCAGCAGCCTGTGGCCTGGGATGTTTTTTGGACAGACAGCATAAGGAGCACCTGGCTCTACAAAGACACGTCAACCTTCTTGACCCCAAATGCAATGATGGCCAATCCAGTACATTCGGAAACATGCTTCTGTTGTCTTTAGAGGTGGGATTTGTTAATCCCTTTTGCCCTCCTCTGTCTGTTTTGGCTTGGATGTGAGGTCTCCCCCGAAAGCTCACATGGGAGACAATGTGAGCAGGTCTGGAGAAGAAATGATGGGGTTAAAGCCTTAGCCTCACCAGTGAGCTGATCCTGATGGGACTAACTGAAGTGGGGGTGTGGCTGGAGGTGGGAACTGGGGCGTGGCTTTGGATACATTGAATCTGGAGAGTGGAGTCCATTTCCTGATCACCATCACATGAGCTGCTTTCCTCCGTTGCCGTCTCTGGCCATGATGTTCAGCCTCACCTCGAGCTCTGAGGAATCCTTCAGTCACAGCAGCGGAAAGCTGCCTCAACAATCTCGAGTGATCTTTTCTGACAGGAAGCCTGCGTTGTCTAGTATCCCTCCTCGCAGTCTGTGTCTCTGGCTCTGAAGGGAGTGAGTCTCTTGTAGGCAGCATGTAGTTAGATCATGAAGACTGAAGAGTTTGACTCATTTAAAGTAACTACTGGGGCTGGAAGTGTGGCTCAGCAGTGCAGCGCTTCCAGCTGTGCATGAGGCCATGGGTTCAATCCCCAGCAAGACGGAAAAAAATAGTAACTACTAAAAAGGGAGTTTTTCCTGCATTTTACCACTTGTTTTCTGTATGCATTATAGCTTTTTTGTCCCTCATATCTGATTTCTTTTAACTGTTTTTTTTTTGTTGTTGTTGTTGTAGATAGACACGATACCTTTATTTTATTTGTTAATGTGGTGCCAGGATCTAACCCAGGGCCTCACATGTGCACGGCAAGTGCCCTGCCAGTAAGCCACACCCCAGCCCTGACACTATCTTCTGTGTGCTCACTGGATCTTTTGGTAGTAAAACGTCTTGATTCCTCTCTCATCTCCTTCGTGCATACGCTGCAGTTACTTTCCTAAACCAATCATCTCCTCCAACTTACAAGCTGGCTGGTTAATAAACTGCTATTGATGACAAGTAACAAGAGACAGCGGGTTCTCCTGCCATGGAGGTGAGGAGCACCAGGCCAAGCTGCGGAAGAGGAGCGAGCAGGCGCGAGACACCGAGGACTCACAGGTTTCCAGAGGTGACACAGACACCTGTTTGTCAGATATTTCTGCATGTGCTTAAACAGGCCATTTTTTATTTTATTACTTAGAATTTATTTAGATTTATTTACATATTTTTACCATTTCCAGAATGCCCCATTCCTTATATAAAAGTTTGTATTTGGTGCGATTTTCTGTCAACCTTTAACATTTCTTATACTGACAACAAATTCAGTTTTTGCTTGAAAATACAACTTCATCTTTTGAATGCCGTTTCCACGGAAGTCTAGGATAATTTTTCTCCCCACCATGTTGTGACTTACAATGCTGCTGAAAGGACTTTCAGTTCCTGTCTCCTAGGCTCACTTATTTTGGGGTGCTGGGCTGGACCCAAGGGCATGCCTGTGTCACTCTAGTATGAGGACTTACTTAATTCTTTAGGATAAATAACAAGGAGGGACACAGCTAGATCATACCGTGATTCCACGCCTAGTCTTTTGAGGACCCTCCATACTGGTTTTCAGAGTGGTGCACTAATCCACAGTCCCACCAGTGGTATGAAAGGGTTCACCTCCCCACACCTTTCCAACATTTATTATTGTCTGTATTCTTGATGGCTGTTAATTAGATTTTTTATACTGACCACAAAATTAACAAAATAATCTGGATATCTATACTTAATTAGTATGGAAATAAACTGTCTTACACACATGTAGTTTATTTTTATGAGCTGAAGCAAAACTATGCAGAGAGGGTATAAACAGAAAATATAAAAAGAATTTACCTCTTATTTGCCTGTCAACAACTCTCATTTCCTTTCTTATCTTCAATGACCACTCATTAACCTGGAAGAAATTTTAGATAACGAACTGTTAAGAAAGTCAACACTCAGTGCAACTTACTTTAAAGTATGTTGTATTAATTTCACTTATTTTGGCCACAAAAATAAAGTCATTTTCCAAAAAAAAAAAAGAGAAAGAAAGAAAAACCTTGAGGGCCAAATCCCCGCGCCTCACTTTTTATCCACAGTGCACAGAAGTTCCAAGCTGCCAAAGGTTCTGAGCTGAAGGCAAAGTACTTTATATCAACCTCAGAGGGGTACCCTGCAGGCACATCAGGCAGTCAAGAGGGGAACAGCAAAGACAGTTTTAGAGGCTTAAGACTTGTCATCTTTTACATGTTAACTGTTTCAAAAACTACTCAGCCTGTGTCATGAGAATTCGGCCTGGCCCGACCCTTCTCCTCTTTAACAATGCCTTCCTGCTTTACAAAGGACACTCCCATAACTCACCCTATTACCATGGAACACTTCTTGTCAGGAGAAAACCTGGGACTCACTAAACACAGGGTCCACCGGAAATAATGGAGAAAGTTTTGAGAAAGTAGAAAATAACTAATGATTTCCCAATTCTTATGCAAGTGAACTGTTTTCCAGTTCTCCACTTTTTAAAAACATTAAAGGAAAACCTAAGTTGTCAGCTGATTAACTGTTGAAAGTTAAGTTTTATATCATCACAGGGTGCTTTCTGACATCTGACTAAGAAGAAGCAAAGAACTGAGTGACAATACAGTAACAAAACTCCCACCTTAAGTTAAAGAGGCTTCTCAACACATAGCCTAAGAAACCAAATACAAGCCGGGGGTGGCAGAGAACACCTGTAATCCCCTCAGCTCAGGAGTTCTGAGGTGGGAGGATCCTGAGTTCAAAGCCATCCCTGTAACAGGCATCTGTTTTTATTTTTTATTTTTTTTGCTGCTCTTGTTTTTTTTTTTGGGGGGGGGGGCAAATCGATGGAAGGGGGAAAAGTGATTGAACTCAGAGGCACTTGACCACTGAACCATATCCCCAGCCCTATTTTGTATTTTACTTAGACACAGGGTCTCACTGAGTTGCTAAGCACCTCACCATTGCTGAGGCTGGCTTTGAACTCATGATCCTCTAGCCTCAGCCTCCTGGGTTGCTGGGATTACAGGCAAGCACCACTGTCCCCGGCTGTAACAAGCATCCATGGAGACATGAACTAAAGGGCATTAAAAAAATCCTATCCCTGGAAGATGTATTTCCAGTAGATGTTTATCTCTATTTACTCATTCATTCATTCACTCATACTGGGGACAGAACCAGGGTGCTTAAGCACTGAGCCACATCCCTAGCCCTTTTTATTTTTCGAGACAGGGTCTCACCAAGTTGCCAAGGCTGGCCTTAGACTTGGAATCCTCCTGCCTCAGCTTGAGTTGCTGTAATTACAAGCATGTGACATAATGCTCATTTTACTTTTAATGTTTAATTATTTATTTAACAAATTGTGTAAAATATTTATTACATAACAATGACTGCACTCAAAGGAATATTTAAGCACTTAAAACTGTATTATGGTCCTACAATTTTTTTAATATGTATTGTTTTAGTTGTAGGTGGACACAATACCTTTATTTTATCTTTATGTGGTGCTGATGATTGAACTCAGCCAGTGCCTCACACATGCCAGGTGAGCACTCTACCACTCAGCCCCAACCCTCTTTTTTTTTTTTTTTTTGTGTGTGTGTGTGTTGGGGATCAAACCCAGGGCCTTGTACATGCAAGGCAAGCACTCTACCAACTGAGATGTATCCCCAGCCTGCTCTACAATTTTTAAAAATATTAACGGGGTTAGGTTTATGTACTTTTAAAGTAAAACCCATTACACAATTGACCACTTGCAAGCGTACAATTCAGTGGCATTCAGTGCGTTTATAAGGATACACAACCACCAACTGTCTCTAGGCAGATCCGTTGTGATACCTCAGAAGAACTCACCACACCTTGATCTACTCCTCTGCCCCCTCCCCAATTCCCTGGCAACCACCAATTTGCTGTCTGCAGAATGTTTCACACAAAAGAACTTGTACAGGGCTTGACTTCTGGCTCCTGGCTTCTCCACTTAGCATGTCCCACGGTCTGTCCCTGGTGCAGCATGCATGAGTACTCCTGTCCTTGTTATGGCTCAATATTCTTCCATTACGTGTATTATTTATCTACTGTTTCTACTTTTTGGCTACTGTGATTAGTGCCACTATGAATATTTATGTTCCAGTATTTGCCTGAGAACCTGTTTCAATTCTTTCATGTATATACCTAGCAGCTCAATTGCTGGGTCAGATGATAATTCTATATTTATATAGATAATGCTGTGTATCTGAGGATGTGTCAAACTTTTTCCCAATGGCTTCACCATTTTACACGTTCATCACCAATGTGCCATGTGTATCTCCACACCTCACCTCTATTCTCTGCTTTCCAGATCTGTTTACTACAGGTAATCTGCTGGGCGTGTAGTAGCTGGATTGTCTTTTTGTTATCAAGTCATATGAGTTCTTTTTGTATTGATAGTACATCCTTATCAGACACGTAATGATGCAAATATCTTCATTCTATAGGCTCTTTTCATTGATAATGTCCTTTCATGTATAAAAGCTTTTAATTTTGATAAAGTCCAATTTATTTAAAGAACACATTTTATGAACTTGTTCTTCTTTTGTTTGTTTTTGCTACTGAAGATTGAACCCAAGGGCAGTTAATCACTGGGCCATATCCTCAGTCCTTTTGTTTGTTATTGTGAGACCAGGTCTCCTTAAGTTGCTTAGGGTCTTCTAAGTTGCTGAGAGTACAGGCATGTGCCACACACTCAGCCAATGATTATTATTTTTTTAAAATATAGCTCCTAGAGTTCTGGTCAACTGGAAGGCCTAGAGTGGGGATATTTCAATAGCAAGAAACATTATGAGCACCCCAATTCTGGTTTCTAAATAGCATTGCCACTAATTAAGAGACCCATGCTC
The DNA here is from genome assembly GCF_047511675.1 of Marmota flaviventris. Classification (NCBI taxonomy): domain Eukaryota; kingdom Metazoa; phylum Chordata; class Mammalia; order Rodentia; family Sciuridae; genus Marmota; species Marmota flaviventris. The sequence continues at coordinate 77,124,635 of NC_092511.1, read as the reverse complement.
TTCGGAGAAGTGGCCAATTGTTGGCTTCCAACACTGAAATAACTCTACTGACCAAATTTACCAATATTTCAGCCTCAAACAGAATGGTCAGAAGACTGTGACTAAATATATAAAAATCCATGAGTCAAAATGGTGCTTTCAAGGAAGGGTGGTCAGAGAAGTATCTGACATCACTGTAGGTTGATGATTAAAGAAAAAGCAACTAAGCACTCATCCTGCCTTTCCATAGAAACTCCACGTCTGATCACCAAACAGCTGTAGCCAATGAGGAACAGATATTTACAGGACACTGATGTCAACAAATGAGGAAAAAACAGAAAAACTGGCATTCAGAAAACCTTAAACAAGTAGATTCAAGAAAGGGACACCAACAGATGCTCAAGTGTTGAAGAGGAAGGTTAACAAGGAATGGCACATTCATATGACAACAAACTATGGCTCTCAGATTATATTTTCTAGCTGTGTTAAAAGGCAAATTACTTAAGATGAATTAAAATTTATTTGCATTTATTGGAGCAAAGCAAAACAGACCCCAATGTGACTCGGGCAGCTTCCAGAACCAGAGCAAGTTCTGAGAACTCTGACCAGCAGGTGATCATATGACACTTATGGGGAAATGGAGGAGTCACAAAACACTTCAAGGAGCCACCGGGTAGCTGACCATTCAGCTGTTCACAGTTTACACAGTTGGTTGGCTCCAGGCCTCCTGCAACCAACCAACACTCAGTTCCTATGATTAAACCACACAGGTATGGGCTGTGGTCCAGGGCAGGTGTTCCACCCAAAACTGAGCTCCCTGGCTCCTCCACTACTTTCACCCCCCACTCAGATCTGCTCTCCGAATGCTCCCTGTTGCATCTCGGGCACTGCTTTTCAGTTAAACAGAAACCTAAGAGTCAGCTCACATGCAGGAGATCAGCAAACTGAGTAGCTGAAATGTTTCTAAAACTCACCCTCTGCATTCCCAATCTTAGTTAAGACCCATACCATCTCTTACCTGGGCCCCTACCTGGCCTCTCTACCTGTTCCTCTTCCCTCAGATACACACTCCCAGTCACTGCTCTGGAAGCTCCCCTCCTCAGCAGGCAGGGCACACGGGCACTGGTTCAGCTGCCCACTACCTATCTCTAATCTTACATCTAACCACTATCACAACCCCTCATGCACCACTCAGACAGCACTTCATAGCCCACTCTTCAGAATGTTCTCCTGGCTCCTCTAATTTATGTTCCATGCTAACACCTTGTACCTAAAGTTCACTCCCATTGGAATGCCTCCTCTAGCCTAACTCATACCCCAGCTGGCTAATACCTCTAGTGACAAGACTTGGAGGCTTCCTTCTAAACTTTTACAGATAATCACACCCTCCACTGTGATGTCTCAGACCTTGTACACATATATACTGCTGCTCTTACCTACTCCAGTATTTGCTCAAGGTCAGTTCCCCCCAATAACTTTGTACTCGTTGAGATCAGCATCTAATGTCTTAGTTTTATAAACCTAGTTCCAACCCAATGTACCCTTATACCTCAATACAAATATGTAATACATTATACCTCAAGTATGTGTTGTATGCACTAAGTGAAGTTTGAGCTTTTCTTCATCTCCTCACAGTGTTTCCATTTTCTGAGAGTATCCCAGGACCACAGTCATGACTCAGTCTATGGAAATCAGTCAGCTGGAATTTGAAAAGCTGAACCCTCCTATCCAAAGGCCGGATGAGTGAAGTCACCAAGACCTGGGGAAGGCATACCATAAATTCATGCCAATTCAAGAGTGTCCAGCTGAGATTAGAACATGTACTCAATTTTGTCTCTTTCTAACCCCTCTTCCCTCTGTGGGAATATTCTTATTTTTCTTTTTTCTTGGTGGGGGAGGGGGGTAATTGGGGGTTGAACCCAGGGGCATTTCACCAGTGAGCTACATCTCCAGCCCTTTTTATATTTATTATTTTGAAACAGTCTCACTAAAATGCTGAGGCTGGCCTTGAACTTGCAATCCTCCTGCCTCAGCCTCCCAAGTCATTGGGAAAACAGGCATGTGTTACCAGGCCCAGCTATATTATTTTTGAAATGTCCCTTATTTAGCTTCTTTCATGAAGTAAAACATTCTCTCCCTCCCTCTTAGCCAAACAAGCATTACTTGTCTTCTAATTCACATATGGTTCCAATACTTTGTAAGCCAGTAGGTTTACAGAGACCATCCCATCTCTATCCTACTGGCACTTTCTTGAATTAGAAATTCAATGATAAATAACTGTGGCAGGGGACAAAACACTCTCTGGTCACAAGTCAGACAGTATGAAAGTCTACTGCTCGCTAGCAGCTGACTCTAAAGCTAGGAAACTTTCAACAAACCCCAGATTTAATTACAACTGAAAGGAAACCTTGGAGTACAAAGGAGGAACCTGAGGAAAATCTTGGATAACGACAGTACTGAGTCAGATCCTTTCTGATCACCCCAACCTAGGTGTGACCACGCTAACCTCTGAACTCCTTCCTATAACCGTATGTGTGGTATCCACTCCAGACTTGTTTTTTTTTTTTTTTTTTAGGTACCAGAATTGAACCCAATGGTACTTCACCACTGAGCCACATCTCCAGTGCCTTTTATCTTTAATTTTGAGTCAGGGTCTTGCTAACTTGCTGAGGCTAGCTTTGAACTCACTATCCTCCTGCTTCAGCCTCCGGAGTCACAGGGATTACAGGCGTGCACTACCACATCCGGCTCAAACTTGTTCTTTTTTAAAAAAATATTTACTTATTTATTTTTAGTTGTAGTTGGACACAATTTATTTGTTTTTATGTGGTGCTGAGGATCAAACCCAGGGCCACGGGCTTGCTAGGGGAGCGTGCTACCACTGAGCCACAATGCCAGCCCTCAAACTTGTTCTTGAAGGGACTGGCCAGCTATTAATGTCTCCGGCTTATTTCATCTTCACAACTCTCCTTTGGGAAGCAGCGTGGACAGCATGACAGATAAACTTACTAGAAGATGCCTGGTGCAGTGCTTTGAGCTGGTAGTGCAGGGAAGGCGGATTCTTCATCTGTGCTACAGCCCTGCTACTCAAAACAGCCCTGAGGTCAGCATCACCTGGACGATGGTTAGACCTGCAGAGTCAACCGAGAACTCTGATCCCTACTGACGAGCATCCAGGCCAGTGTTTGAGCAGCACCATCCACAACACCCAGACTTGTCCATGATGCAAAGGCCCTGAAATTCATATTGTCTTTGAGACAGGATCCTCACTATGTTGCCCAGGCTGGCCTCGAACTCACCAGCTGGAGTGAACCCTTCGGCATCAGCTTCCTGAGTAGCTGGGACTCCTGGCTGCCATCACCACACTGAGCTTCAAATTCTTTATTTTATAAATGACCTTACCTAGTCAATTTTGCTCCCTGGTCAAATAAAATCAGAGGAACATAAATGAAACCAAAGTGGAGCTGGGGTTATGGCTCAGTGGGAGAGCGCTTGCCTAGCGTGTGTGAGGCACTGGGTTCGACTCTCAGCACCACATACAAACAAATAAAATAAAAAGTTTCATCAACAACTAATAAAATATTTAAAGAAATAAAATAAAATAAATAAAACCAAAGTGTGTAAAACCACTTCACAAACTGGAAGACACAGTGCAGACACACGCTTTGTGCTGCGCTCATACTGGGATCTCGCTGCAGCGGTGTGTTTCCGAAGGCAGAGTGTGGCCTCAGCTCGGCCATTCACGAACGAAGGTGCGAGCTGGGGAAACGGTCGCCCCGCTGCACGGACAACTCGTCCGACCCCGGCTGTCACATGGCAGTTCTCACGGCTGGGACCCCGTGCCCGCGGCCTCCCAACGGGGAAGCTGAGCCACCCGGAACGGCAGGCCGGGGCGCAAAGTCGCCGCACCTGCCAGGGCTGCGCAGGTGACACCACCTTCTCCAGGGCTGGGGTCTCCCCGTCACCGGGAAGGCTGGCGTCGTTCGGCGGTGCCTCGCAAACGGCGGCGCGGACACCAAGCAGCAGGGCCGCTGGCGGAGGGCGCCGCAGGACGGCAGCGGAGGGCAGCGCGACGCGTCGGGAGGCCCCGAGGGGCGGACGGCTCCAAGCCCGCGTCCTCCGACCTCGCACCGCGGCGCAGGGCAGCCCGGCGGGCCCTCCGCGGGCCCCGCCGCCGCCGCCCGACGCGCCGGGCAGGCCCGGGGACGCCGACCCCCAGCCCCGCGGCGAGCAATGCCCGCGGGGTTTCCGACCCCCACGCCCACGCGCGCACGCCCACTCGCCGGTCGCCGCCGCAGGGCTCACCAGCTCTTTGGGCGGCTTCTCCTGGGTTTTTCCAAACAGCCCCATGGCGAACTGAACTCGTCTTGCCCCTTCCGGCTTTCCGTTCCCTGCGCCCAGGCAGGTCCCGGCAGCCGCCTGGGCGGGGCCGCCGAGAGGACAGGAATCCCGACGCCGGGGGAGGGCGCGACGGCAGTGGGGTGCGCACGCGCAGCACGCCCAAAGGAGGGGCGCGATGGCGCGAGTGGTGCGCACGCGTCGTGCGCATGGAGGAGCGCGCGGCTGCGGTGACGACAACTGCGCACGCCCGGAGGAGGGCGGGGCGGGGCCGTCTAGAAAGAGCAAGACTGACATCACTGCGCGCGTGCCCGGGAGATTGTGAAGTGTGGAGTGACCCTTGATGACGCCAACCTGCGTTTGCGCCGGAAGTCCGCGGCCCCTCCCAGATAAGGGTATTTACGACCGCTTCCCGGGGCCGGTGGCTTCCGGGGCAAGCGGGACCCCGTGTCTGGCGGGCCCTGCTCTCCCGCGGGGTAGCTAGCGCCAGGCACCCCAAGGGGACCGCTCGGCCCCCTGGGCGCGCTCGGGGGGGACCAGCGCGCTGCCGCTGCCGTCGCCGCCTCCTAGCGGTGGAGGGGCCGCACCCGCCTCGCCTCTGCTGGGACCCTCGGAGTGGGAGGAGGACTGCCTGAGGGCTAGGGCCAAGGCCCCGCCGGCCAGCCGCCCCCCTGTCACCCTGCAGGCCACGGAAGGACGCGGCTCGCGGACGCCCCAGGAGGAGGGGCGAAGGCTGGGACCTCGTCGGCAGCGCGGGTCGTCCCGGCAGCCACCGTCAGTGCGGTTGCCCCAGGACTGGCTCTGCGGAGGTCAGCAGTACTCGAGGGGCAGTTTGGTTCCTTGGTGAGATGATGCTCCTGCCTAGGGGAGCCCTCTTTTCCCCCAGGAGGCGACTGCCGCCACTTAAGAGGGCATCCGTCCTCTTAAGCATGCTGTCGCTTGGGGTGGTTTCAGTCCCTTGTCAAAGATGGTGACCAACCAGGTCAGTAGTTCCTGGAGTCCACGGTAACTGAAGAAGGAGGTGGCTCAGAAGAGAGAGAAAAGGCAAATGGAGTTGGTTAGGTCAGTAACTGGACCCTCTACACTCTGGAGAGATTTGAGCAGTTTGTTAAAGTGCTGAACATAGACCTCTCCTGTAACCTAGCCATTCCACACCTGCTCTTTGCCCAACAGGAAAGAGTATGTGCCCTTAAAAAGAGCTGTGCTAATGGCCCAAACTGGAAATGATCCACATGTCCATCAATAGGTCAGTCAGTAAACCAATCGTGATAGATCCATGGAATGAAATATCTCCCAGGGATAAAAAAAGCGCAAGTTTGACGTATCCAACAGCACGAATAAATCCCATGAACATGCTAAGTGGAAGATATCAGTATAGAAAATACAAACGATATGACAGAAAGTATATGACCAGTGGTTGCTGGGGAATGGATGGGTCTGGGAGGGAAGGAAGGGTTACAAAGAGACACAGGAAATTTTGCAGGGGTTTGGATATTATCTTGATTGAGGTGATGATTTCACTTGTATCTACATTGTCAAGTTTGTCAAATTAGATGAACTTGTAGTTACTCTTATGTCAATCATATGTCAATGTAAAGTTCTTTAAAACTTCCATTCTTACTTCCTTAGGGGAAAGATCTCAAGACAATTCTAAGTGCGAATCCTTCAAAACTTTCCCCTAGAGAATGTATATCTGTATGTAATAGGAATTACATGATACATGTTGTTAAATACATATACATATTGTTCTGCATCTCCTTTAAAATTCTTTTATGTAAATTTTCATCAGTGTCAATATTTACAGGTATAGGATTCTGTAGAAGGAATGTACCATAATTTAATCATTTCTCTGCTTCACAACATTTAAGTTGAATGCTGCACATTCACATTTGGAATTTTTAAACATAATACCAATATACTCCATGCAGGTTGTACTATTTTAATTTCTCTGAGCATCTTTTAATATTTTTTTTTTATTTTTACACAATACCTTTTTATTTTTAATGTGGTGCTGAGTAACGAACCCAGAACCTCACACATGCTAGGCGAGTGCTGTACCACTGAGTCACAACCCCAGCCCTCTGAGCATCTTTTTATTTGTTAGCCACTTGGATTTCTGTAAATTACCTCTTAATATCATTTGCCCATTTCCCATTGAGTTATCTTCCTTTCCTTCTTATCTCTCGTATAAGAAGATTTTCAAAATATGAGATATCTAGGTCTGAGGACATTTTTGTCCTTTTGAGAATAAACTACAATTTTTCAAGTAGAAGGATACTGGTCTGCCAATAAGTGAACAATACTTGATCAAATGCCTCCTGTGTGCCAGGCTATGGGAAGATGACAGTGGACAGAAAAGAACCTCATATAATCTGGTGAGGACAGTCATTAAACAACGGTGATGAATAGAATTGAATGAATTAATCTTGTGATAATCAGCTTTCTATTACTGTGACAAAAATACTTGAGAAAAACAAGGATTTACTTTGGCTCATGGTTTCATAGGTTTTGGTTCATGATCACTCCATGCATTGTTTCTGGGCCTGTGTTGAGATAGAACATCATATAGGGAAGGCATGCTCCCCTCATGGTAGCCAGAATCAGAGCGTAAGGGGCAAGATATACCCTGTTTCCTCCACGAGGCCCAACCTCCTGAAGTCTCCACTGCTTCCCCAATAGCACCTCTGTCCAAGCCTCTAAAAGGTGAGCCTTGGGGACGTTCCAGATCCAAACTGCTGCGACCAAGAAGGTGCAGAGTTCTGAGTCCCCCCGCCCAGCCTTCTGACTAGAGACCTAGTGATGAGTGGCCTTCCTGTGAGCAGATGGTGTATCTGCTGAGAGAGACTTGATGTGTGAACTGGTAGAGAGATGAAGACTATCTGTAGCAAGGAATCAACACGCGCCAAAAAGCCTTCCCAGCGTCATATCCTAAAGCCATGCTTGTTCAAATGCTGGACATCAAGGCGGGAGTGTAAATGAAAAAATGTTGGATTTGGCACTGGCCCCCTCAGTGGGCTATGGAGCCACAAATGCTGAGAGCAAGGAAGGAGACTGCCTCTTTCTCCCTCACATTTTTCAGGTCACCCTCAGCATCACATGCTGAGGTTGCCTTGGCACTGGACAAGGCACTGTCTCCCTTGCTGTGCCTGCAGTTTGTCTTTCCTAGGTGCCCCAGGGAGCGGGTGGATCCTCCCACCTGCTGAGTCTCACATCTGAGGGGTCGGAAGAGCTAAGTGAGCATTGTCGGCATGCGTTTAGCAGGATCACACTCCCTGTCATATGTTCATGCACACTGGTAAAGGTTTTATGTGCATTCTCTTCGTGATCCTTGAAACACATTAAATAGAAACATCCTTGACTTAAATCCTCTCAATTTGGAATGAAAATAGAAGTGAGAATGAGAACTGGTCTTCCTCACCTCCCAGTTCGACCTTGCTCACTTCCCTAGGATGTCCAGTCCAGGGAAGCTTCCCAGCTCAGCTGTTCCCATGGGCCAGAATGTCAAAAGAAAAGCTTTGGGCAAGAAAGCCACAGCCCAATTCTGGCAGGAATTTTGGCTAATAAAACCAAGATACATCCTATTGTGTAAACTGGTGAGTGCTGTAGAAAATGTCAGCTGTACACCAGCCTTTGAAAATGGAATTCATCTCGGTGACAATAACTTTGACCTTCGGGTTCAAGGAGCTTCCGACCCACAGCTCATGACTTGAAACCTTGAGTCATCTCTTGCCTGTTTCCAGCCTTCCTTTACCACCCTTCCAACGAGCCTTGGCTGTGGGTGGAATGTGAATTGTTCCCCTCAACCTCATGCTGGGGGTTAGTGCCATTGTGAACTATTTAGAGATGATTAGAGGTAGCACCTTGAGGGAAAGAGTAGGATCCCATGGAGTCATTAGGGTGGAGAACTGAATGCTGAATGCTGGTGACCCTAAGAAGGAGACCTGAGAGACACCAAGATGCATGCACTACTTGTCTCCCAACTCGTGGTGCCCTGTGCCCTCAGGACCCATCAGGAGACTCACAGATATAGCCCCTTCACCCTTGACCAGAACTGTGAACCAAAGCAAACCTCGTTTCTTTAAAACTCACCCAGTCTGTGGCATTAATAGCAAAAAAAAAAAAAAAAGGACTAACACATCTGTGTATTAGACCCTTAGGATTGCTGTAACAAAGTACCAGAACTGGGTGGCTTGGAACTTATGAAAATGTCGGCAGGACCCACACTCCCTTTGAGGCTCTGAATAGTCTCTTTCTATTCCTGCTCCTGGCTTCTGGCGACAGCTGCCATCATCAGCATTGCTCAGCTCACAACTGTGTCACTGCAGTCTTCCTCTTTCTCCCTTACATGAGGTGGATTAAGAGCCCTCCTAAATCCTGGATGACATCTTAGCAATTTACATACGCAATGACTCCACTTCCAAATAAGGTCACATACTGAGGTACTGGATGTTAGGATAGCAACTTTTTTTTTTTTTTAATTTCTAAGCATTTGTATGAGTCTATAGAATAATGAGTTTCATTGTGGCAAATTCATACATGCATAAAATATACTCTAACCAAAGTATGGTCAAAGTAGTATCTTTTTAAATTTTTTTAATTTATTCTAATTTGTTCTATATGACTTCAGAATGCATTTCAATTCATAGTACACATAGAGCACAATTTTTCATGTCTCTGGTTGTACCCAAAGTAGAGTCACACCATTTGAGCCTTCATACATGTACCTAGGGTAACGATGACCATCTTATTCCACCATCTTTCCTACCCTCATGTCCCTTCCCTTCTCTTCCTTTCCCTTTGCCCTATCTAAAGTTCCTCCATTCCTCCTATTCTCCCACCCCCATCCCCATTATGAATCAGCATCCTCATATCAGAGAAAACATTTGGCATTTGGTTTGGGGGGATTGGCTTACTTCACTTAGCATTATATTCTACAACTCCATCCATTTCCCTGCAAATGCCATGATTTTATTCTTTTAATGCTGAGTAATATTCCACTGTGTATAATATATACCACATTTTTTAAATCCATTCATCTACTGAAGGGCATCTAGGTTGGTTCCACAGTTTAGCTATTGTGAATTGTGCTGCTGCGTCCCTATAATATGTTGTTTTAAAATCCTTTGGGTATAAACCAAGAAGTGGGATAGCTGGGTCACATGCTGGTTTTATACCCAGTTTTCAAAGGACTCTCCATACTTCTTTCCAGATTGGTTGCACCAATTTGTAGTCCCACCAGCAAGGTATGAGTGTGCCTTTTTCCCCACAACCTCATGAACATTTATTGTTTGTATTCTTAATAGCTGCCCTTCTGATGGGGTGAGATGAAATCTTAGAGTAGTTTTGATTTGAATTTCTCTAATTGCTAGAGATGTTGAGCTTTTTTTATATTTATTGATCAATTGTATATCCTCTTCTGAGAAGTGTCTGTTCAGTTCCTTGGCCCATTTATTGATTGGGTTATTGTTTTTTAGTGTTAAGATTTTTTAATTCTTTATATCCTAAAGATGAGTGCTCTATCTGATATGCGTGTGGTAAAAATTTGTTCCCATTCTATAGACTCACTCTTTACCTCATTATTTCTTTTGCTGAGAAACAGCTTTTTTGTTGTTGTTGATATTTATTTTTTAGTTGTAATTGGACAAAATACCTTTATTTATTTTTATGTGGTGTTGAGGATTGAACCCAGGGTCTCACATGTGCTAGGCAAGCACTTTACCACTGAGCCACAACCCCAGCCCCTGAGAAGATGCTTTTTAGTTTGAATCCATCCCATATTGATTCTTGATTTTAATTCTTGTGCTTTAGAAGTCTTATTAAGGAAGTTGGGGCCTGATCTGACATGATGGAGGTTGGGGCTAATTTCTCTTCTATTAGGTGCAGGGTCACTGGTTTAATTCCTAGGTCCTTGATCTACTTTGAGTTGAGTTTTGTGCATGGTGAGAGATGGGGGTTTAATTTCATTTTTTTTTTTTTTTTGCTTATGGATTTCCACTTTTCCCAGCACCATTTGTTGAGGGAGGCTATCTTTCCTCCAAGGTATGTTTTTAGCAGCTTTGTCTGATATAAGATTGTGGGGAGCTGCTCTGAATGACCGCGCCTTCCAGTCCTGAAGCATGAAGCTCTGACCAATCACTACAATTTGTGGTGACTTGGGTGTTGTCCCAGCTGGAATAGCAAGGCATGGCTCCAAGTGTAGGTGTCACCCGCAGGGTTGAGCTACACTTATTTCTCTGTAATCCTACCCCTTGCCTCATTTGAATGGCTTCCTCCCAATAAAAGGGTACAGCTCTTGTCTCTCTTTCCACAGACCCTTGAGGTCAGAGGAGCCGTCAAAGGACTCAAAAAAAAAAAAAAAAAAAAAGGTATTTCTCTGTCTCTGTGTGATTATTTCTTGCCAGCCCAGTTCACCAGGAATGACCTTGAGTGTTTAGTCATGGAACACAACATAAGATAACTGTAATTTTGTGGGTTAGTGTCAGTGTCCTCTATTCTGTACTATCGCTGTACATGTCTATTTTGGTGGCAATACCATGCTATTCTTGTTACTATTGCTCTGTAGTATAGTTTAAGGTCTGGTTTGGTGATGCCTCCTGCTTCACTCTTCTTGCTAAGGATTGCTTTGGCTATTCTGGGTCTCATATTTTTTCAGATTAATTTCACGACTTCTTTTTATATTTCTATGAGGAATGTCACTGGAATTTTGATTGGGATTGCATTAAATCTGTATAGTACTTTTGGTAATATGGTCATTTTGACAATATTAATTCTGTCTATCCAAGAGCAAGAGAGATCTTTACATCTTCTAAGGTCTTCTTTTAATTTCTTTCTTTAGTGTTCTGTAATTTTTATTGTATAGGTCTTTCACCTCTTTCGTTGAGTCCCAAGTATTTTATTATTTTTGAGGCTATTGTACTGGGGTAGTTTTTCTCATTTCTCTTTTAGAGAATTTGTCACTGATGTACATAAATGCTTTTGATTTATGGCATTAATTTTATATTCTGCTACTTTGATGAATTCATTTATTAGTTCTAGAAGTTTTCTAGTGGAATTTTTTGGGTTTTGTAGGTATAGAATCGTATCTTTGGCAAATAGTGATAATTTGAGTTCTTCCTTTCCTATCTGCATCCCTTTGATTTCTTTTATTTGGCTAGAGTTTCAAGACCTTATTCAATAGAAGTGGTGAAAGAGGGCATCGCTGTCTTGTTCCAGTTTTTAGAGGGAATACTTTCAATTTCTCTCCATTTAGAATGATGCTGGCCTGGGGCTTAGCATAGATAGCTTTTACAACGTTGAGATATGTTCCCGTTATCCTAGTTTTTCTAGTGTTTTGAACATGAAGGGGTGCTGAATTTTGTCAAATGCTTTTTCTGCATCTATCAAGATGATCATATGGCTCTTATCTTTAAGTCTGTTGATGTGATGAATTACAATTATTGATTTCCCTATGTTGAACCAATCTTGCATCCTGGGATCTTTTGAGGGCAAAAATTTAACCTAGAATAGCCCTCATATATACCCAAGTGCCTCTCTTTAAAGAAGGAAGGTTAGGGACTGGTGGTGCACACCTGTAATCCCAGGTACTTAGGAGACTGAGGCAGGAGGATTGCAAATTCACCGTCATCCTGGGCAGCTTAGTGAGACCTTGGAAGGAGGAGAAGGAAGTAAAGAATAAGGAGAAGAAAAGGACAGATGATGGGGGAAGAATGGTTAAAAATCCAGCAGGAATATTTCAACAAGTCTACTAAAGTTTCCAAAAGCAGTATTTAAATTAGAAGAGGAGCATGCAGCTTACATATTCAACAGTATGATAGTCTGAGTATCCTGGAAAAGCCACTGTAAACAGAATCATGATTAAAATACAACCAGAACTACTGTATTTCAAAATAAATTAATTTTTATCTCAAAAAAATCAGGAATACCTGCTAATAAACTGGAACCTAGAAACTTGTTTGTGAACTTTTAAAAAAATTGATAGTCTGGGCTGCGGTTGTGGCTTAGCAGTAGAGCGCTCGTCTCACGGGTGCAAAGCCCTGGGTTTGATCCTCAGCACTACATAAAAATAAATAAAAATTTGATAGTCTATAGACAATAAAGTGTACCAATCTTAAGTGAACAGCATGATGAATTTTACCTATATATATGCCTGTAAAATGCTATGTAGATCAATATTTAAAACATACTCAAAATCTCAAAAGGCTGTCTTGTGCCTGTTCTCAGCTGAATCTCTCAAAAGGTAGACATTTCTCTAACTCCTACTTCCACAGGTTAGTTCTGCCTGTTTGTGAATTTTACGAAAGTGGAATAAAGTAGTGTGTTAGTTATCTTTCCACCACTGTGACGAAATAACCTGAGGTAATCAACTTAGAAGGAGGAAAGGCTTATCTGGCTCATGGTTTCAGAGGTCCAGTGCATGATTGGATGGCTGTGCTATCTTGGGCCTGTGGCAAGGCAGAGTAGAGAACATGTGGTGGGTCAACCTGCTCACCTCTGGCAGCTGGGAAGTGAGAGGTAGGAAGGGGTCAGGGTCCCAATGTAGCCTTCAAGGGCACACACCTTCCCTCCCAGTGATCTAATATCTCAGCCCCTAAGCCCCACCTCCTCAAGGCTCCACCACCTGAGGCCACGATCAGGCCTTCCAAAAAAGAGCCTTGGGAAACATTCAGGATCCAAACCATGACAAGTGGTGTGCTTGGTTTCAATGGTGGGATGGTGGACAGGAGGCAGATGATGTGGCTGGGCAGAGGGATGAGACACACCCCCTGCAAGCGATGGCTAAGAGTAAATTCCTGGAGCATCATAGGGCAGGGGCTGTAGCTTAGTAGCAGAGGGCCTCACATGTCCAAGCCTCAGCACCATAAAAATAAAATAAAGGCAACATATATACTTCAGAGCACTTCAGATATTAAAATTTTCAAATACAGAGTGTAAGATGTTATTCTTAAAATGTTCACAGAGGGTTTCAAGATGGCCAAATAGAGAAGGTTGCTTTCATAGCTGCTCTGTGGCATGAAATCTCGAAAACAGATAGGCAGCTTCTCAGCAAAGGGGCGAACAAAAAAAGGTGAACATTCAAGTACTGGACATTCAAAGCAGATTGGGGACCCACGAGGTTGGATATAATAACATAAGGACGAAGTCCCCAGTGACCAGAGGCAGCAGCCAGAGCGGTCTCTCCAGGAGCCAAGTGCAGGAGCAAGGGGATTCAAGGGACCTGCATTTTAGGAGGTGGAGGTATGTCTGGGTACAGAGTTCAGAGATCCAAGAACTGCCCCACTAACCGGAAGGGCTGCACAATATCCTTGTACAGGAAAGAAGCCCCATTGAGCCATTCATTAAAAGGAGTCACCCAATAAATAACCTAACCTCAACTCTTAAAGCCCTAGAAAAAGAACAAATCCATACTAAAAGAGTAGAAGACAGGAAATAATTAAAATCAGAGCTGAAATCAATGAAATTAAAACAAAAAAAATTGACAAAACAAAAAGTTTGTTCTTTGAAAATATAAATAAAATTGATAAACCCTTAGCCAAGCTAATAGAGAGAATACTCAAATTATTAAAATTTGTGATGAAAAAGGAAATATCATGAGAGACATGAAATACAGACAATAATTAGAAAGTTTGAAAATTTATACTCTAATAAATTAGAAAACCTTGAAGACATCAACAAATTTCTAGAGACACATGACCTACCCAAATTGAATCAGGAGGACACAGAAAATTTAAACAGATCAATTTCAAGCAATGAAATTGAAGACACCATCAAAAGTCTACCAAAAAAGAAAAGCCCAAGTCAGATTCTCAGCCAAGTTCTACCAGACCTTCAAAGAAGAACTAACACAAATCCTCCTCAAATTATGCCTTGAAATAGAAAAGCAGGTAACCCTTCCAAACTCATTCTATAAAGCTATTATCACCCTGTTACCAAAACTAGACAAAGACACATCGAGGAAAGAAAACTTCAGACCAATATCCTTGATGAACATAGATGCAAAAATTCTTAATAAAATATTGGGCAAATCACATACAAAAATATTAAAAAGATAGGGCACCATGATCGAGTGGTCAATAAATGCAGTTTCTCACATCAGTAGGTTTAAAGCCAAGAATCACAGGATTATCTCAACAGAAACAGAAGAGGCATTTGACAAAATACAGCATCCATTTATGTTTAAAACACTAGAAAAACTAGGAATAGTAGGAATACACCTCAACACTGTAAAAACTATATATGTTAAACCCAAGGCCAACATCATTCTAAATGGAGAAAAATTGAAAGGATTCCCTCTAAAAGCTGGAACAAGACAGGGATGCCCTCTTTCACCACTTCTGTTCAACATAGTCCTGAAAACTCTAGCCAGAGAAATTAGAAGAAAGAAACTGAAGGGATACAAATAGGAAAAGAAGAGCTCAAACTAGGGCTAGGGATGTGACTCAAGTAGTAACGCGCTCGCCTGGCATGCACGGGGCGCTGGGTTCAATCCTCAGCACCACATAAAAATAAAGATGTTGTGTCCACCGAAAACTGAAAAATATTTTAAAAAATTTTCTCTCTTAAAGAAAAAAAAAAAAGAAGAAGAGCTCAAACTATCCCTATTGGCCAATGACATGATTCTATTTAGAAGACCCCAAAACTCCAAGAAACTTCTAAAACTCATAAATTAATTCAGCAAAGTAGCAGGACCTAAAATTAACACCCATAAATCAATTGTGCTCCTATATATCAATGATTAAACAACTGAAAGAGAAATTAGGAAAACTATCCCATTCACAATTACCTCAAAAAAATTTTTTGGTAATCAATTTAACAAAAGAGGGGAAAGACCTCTACAACGAAAACTACAGAACACTAAAGAAAGAAAATGAAGAAGACCTTAGAAGATGGAAAGATCTCCCTTGTTCTTGAATAGGCATAATTAATATTGTCAAAGTGGCTGTACTACCAAAAAGTGCTATTCAGATTTAATGCAATTCCAATTAAAATTCCAGTGATGTTCTTCACAGAAATAGAAAAAGCAGTCGTGAAATTCATTTGGAAAAATAAGAGGCCCAGAATAGCTAAAGTAGGGCTGGGGATGTGGCTCAAGCGGTAGCGCGCTCGCCTGGCATGCGTGTGGCCCGGGTTCGATCCTCAGCACCACATACAAACCAAGATGTTGTGTCCGCCGAGAACTAAAATAAATATTAAAAGATTCTCTCTCTCTCTCTCTCTCTCTCTCTCTCTCTCTCCCCTCTAAAAAAAAATAGCTAAAGTAATTATTAGTGAGAAAAGTGAAGCAAGAGGCCTCACTATACCCACCTAAATTATACTACAGAGCTGCAGTAACAAAAACAGCATGGACATGAAGACCAATGGAACAGAATAGAGGACACAGAGACAAACCCACATAAATACATTTATCTCATAATAGACAAAGATGCCAGAAACATACACTGGAGAGAGAGAGCCTCTTCCACAAATGGTGCTGGAAAATGGAAATCCATATGTAGCAAAATGAAATTAAACCCCTATCTCTCACCATGCACAAAACTCAAAGTGGATTAAGGGCCTAGGCATTAGACCAGAGAAGGAAGAGTAGGCCCAAATCTCCATCATGTCAGCTTAGAAACTGACTTCCTCAACACGATTTATAAAGCACAAGAAGTAAAATCAAGAATCAGTAAATGGGATGGAATCAAACTAAAAAGTTTCTTCACAGTAAAGGAAACAAGCATGAATATGAAAAGAGAGCCTACAGAATTGGAGGAAATCTTTGCCACCTGCACCTCAGATGGAACATTAATCTCCAGAATACATAAAGAACTCAAAAAACTTAACACCAAAAAAACCAATAACCCAATCAATAAATGGGCAAAGGAAATGAACAGACACTATACAGAAGGAGAAATACAATCAATCAAAAAATATACGAAAAACTGTTCAACATCTCTAGCAATTAGAGAAATGCAAATTAAAGCTACACTGAGATTTCATCTCCAGTCAGAATGGCAATTATCAAGAATACAAGTAACAATAAATAGTGGTGAGGATATGGGGAAAGGGTCACTCATACATTGCTGGAGAGACTGCAAATTGGTGCAACCACTGTGGAAAGCAGTAAGCATATTCTCGGAAAACCTAGAATGAAACTACCATTGACCCAGTTATCCCACTCCTCAGCACATACCCAAAAGACTTAAAATCAGCATACTATGATGATGTGGACACAACAATGTTTATAGCAGCTCAGTTCCATAGTAGGTAAGCTATGGAACCAAGCTAGGTGCCCTTCAATAGATATATAGATAAAGAAAATGTACATATATACCATGGAATATTACTCAGCCATAAAGAAGAATGAGATTATGGCATTTGTTGGAACTGAAGACTATGATGCTAAGTGGAATAAGCCAATCCCCAAAATCCAAAGGCCAAATGTTCTGTCTGATATGTGGATGCTAACACACAGTAAGGGGGGGAGGGGAAAACAGAAGTTCACTGGATCAGACAAAGGGGAATGAAGGGAAGGGAGTGAGGATGGGAATGGGAAAGACTGGAATGAACCGGACAAGGTTTTCCTATGTTCACAAATGAATACACAACCAGTGAAACTCCACATCATGGACCACTACAGAAGGGGAAGTTATACTCCATGTATGTATAATATGTCAGAATATATTCTATTGTCATGTGTAACTAAAAAGTACAAATAAGACTTTTTTAAAAAGAGATAACAGACCATAGTCACATGAGCAATACATTCAATTAATGAAAAAATAATTTAAAACTCTCCAAAAAGAAATCTCCAGACCTACCTTATGGTCATCTGTAATACAGCGAATTCTACCTGAGGTTTAAAGAAAAATTATTATCAACCATACAAAAATCTCTTCCATTAAATAAAAGAGAATTAAATACTTCCTAATTCATTTTATAGTTTTATTACCCTGATACCAAAACAGATGAAAATAGTGTAAAATATGAAAACTGTGGACTAAGAAAGATCTCTATGAATATACACACAAAATTCTTTAACAAAATATAGCAAATTATAGAATTTAGCAATATAGAGAATTATACCCCCAGGAATGCAAAACAGCTCAAAATAATTTTTTTTTGGACTAGAGATTGAACCCAGGGCACTTTGCTCTTAAGCTACATCTGTAGCCCTCTTTACTTCTTAATTTTTTCTGTTTTGTTTTTGGTTTTTTGAGATAGGGACTTACTCAGTTGGTTAGGCCTCACTAAATTGCTGAGGCTGGCCTTGAACTTGCAATCCTCCTGCCTCAGACTCCTAAACTGCTGGGATTACAGGCATGTGGCACCATGCCCACCTACAGCTCAGTAGTTTTTTAAAAATTAGTGTAGGGCTGGGGATGTGGCTCAAGCGGTAGCGCGCTCGCCTGGCATGCATGCGGCCCGGGTTCGATCCTCAGCACCACATACAAACAAAGATGTTGTGTCCGCCAAAAACTAAAAAATAAATATTAAAATTCTCTCTTTCTCTCTTAAAAAAAAAATCAGTGTAATCTGGATATTTGCAGGATAAAGGAGAAAAATTACATGGCCATATTAATCAGTACAGAAAAAGCATTTGGCAAAATTAAATGCCCCTTCATAATTAAAACAAAGCAAATTAAAGAAACCTCTCAGAAAAACAAAAACAGGAACTTCCTTAGTAAAGCTCATCTTTGAAAAAACCTGCAGCTAACATCAGACTTGGTGGTGGAAACCTGGACATTCCCCATGAGCCTGGGTGCCTACGCCCCATGCAGCATGATGCCTGAGGTACAGGGCTCTGTGGCAGGTCAGCAAGGAAGAAATCAAACTTGCTACTTAAAGGTGGCAGGACCTCTATGCCAAAATCCTGAGAAATCTTGTCAAAAACTCCCAGAGCGAAAAGCTAGTTCACTAAATAAAGATAAATTTGCAAAATGATTTTATGTATGTATATTTTCCATATAAAGCAATGAACACATGGACACCAAAATTAAACATATGATACTATTGATATCACTCAAGAGTGAAATACTCAGGCATAAATTTAAAACAAAGCTTATAGGGTTTGCATGCTGGAGATGACCCTGCACTGACAAAAGAAATTAAAGATCTTTAATTATAGTCACAGATTTGAGAACGCAACACAGTAAAGATGTCAGGGCCCACAAATTGATGAACAGATGTAGCACAGTCCCTATCACCAAAGGCCAGTGAGTAAAAACACTGTTTTCCTGTGTGTAAGCAGCAACTAGAAAACAATTCTCAATGTTTTAGAAGTCCAATTCAACATTTTTTTTCTTATAGCTAATTAAAATTTGATTAACTTTTTGTTAACTTATGTTTTGTTTCAGTCTTTAGTCCATCTTGGGTTAACTTTTGTGGGTGGTATTGGGTAGAGATTATAAAATCATATTTTTTCTTATGGACATAAAAATTGACCTGGCTAAATTTAATGAGAAGGACATAATTTCCCCACTGAATCACAGTGCATTTAAGTGAGGTGACAGTGTTTGTGTGTGTTTCTGCTACTGGGTTCTGTGCTCTGTTTCTTTGGTCCCTCCAAGAACACAACACCAATACCACAATATTTTCGTTATTAGAATTTTATAATATAGTTGATATCAGGTAACCTAAATCCACCCACTGTCATGTAAATACTTCAAACAAAAATTGCAAATTAGTTTATCAAAATCTACCACCAAAAATCCTCTGGAGGTTGGGTGTATTTTTTTTTGTTGTTGTTTTTTGTTTTGGGTACTAGGGATTGAACTTGGCCACTGAGTGACATCCCAGCCCTATTTTGTATTTTATTTAGAGATAGGGTCTCACTGAGTTTCTCAGTGCCTCGCTTTTGCTGAGGCTGACTTTGAACTCGTGATCCTCCTGCCTCAGCCTCCTGAGCTACTGGGATTACAGGCATGTGCCACTGCGCCTGGTCCTTCTGGAATTTTAATTGGGATCATAGTAAGTCTACAGATCACTTTTGGGGAGAATTGATATATTTATAATATTGAGTCTTCCAGTCCATGAATATGGTGTCTCTCTTTCCCCCACCTCCTTCCCCCTTCTCCTTTCCCCTTCAGATCTTCAGATCTTATCATCTGTGCTTTGTGGTCACCTGTAAAAGGGTCTTGTACCTCTTTCTTTCAGATTATTCTTGGGTGTTGCTTTTCTTATGCTATTGTAATGATAGTGTTTTACAAATTTCATTTTCTAGTTGTTGCTTACACACAGGAATATAGTGTTTTTACTCACTGGCCTTTGGTGATAGGGGCTGTGCTACATCTGTTCATCAATTTGGGGTCCTGACATCTTTACTGTGTTGAGTTCTCAAATCTGTGACTATAATGTGTCTCTGTCATATTTAGATCTTTAATTTCTTTTGTCAGTGCAGGGTCATCTCCAGCATGCAAACCCTATAAGCTTTGTATTCATCAAAAGCTTGTATTCATCAAAAGATGCCATTAAGAAAGTAAAAAATCACAGACTCTTACATGTTTCCAACAAACCACTCATATCCAGCATATATAAAGGACACCTATAAGTTCATGGCATTTTTGGATTGAGTAAAAAGTTTGGATAGGCACTTCACAAAAGAGGGCATTCAATGCTAATGAGGGTATGAGAGGAAGGGGACCTGAGTTTCATGGGGATGAACATGGAAGCTCAGGGAAACACTCCACATTCCTGCAGGAGGGCCCGCGGGGGGGGGGGGGGGGGGAGGGCCAGTAGCACCACGCAGCATGGCCCGCAGCACCCAGGACAGGGATGACCCAGAGCGAGGGGCATGTGTCACAGCCCCGCCAGTGGGGAAGGGCCCTGAGCAGCAGCTGCTAGAGCTGCTCATGTCCGTTACACACTTATCATCCCAGTTACACACCTTCCATCCCCACTACACACTTTCCATCCCCGTTACACACTATCCATCCCGTTACACACTTACCCTCAGTGAGTCCTTACGGTGCTGCGGACGGACCCAGGGACTCGGGCATGCCAGGCGCACCCTCCACTGGCCGCATTCCTGGCCCTCAGATGCTCCTATTTCCGGCATGTTGAAAACAGGTGTGGACACAGGACACAGGACGCCCAAGTGAACGCAGAGCACCCGAATGAGCTGTGACCTGACTTCCCGTCTAGAGGACAGGAGCTACACACAAGCTGTGGAGTGGGGAAGGGGCTGGCCATAGCCAAGGCCGGCCAGTAATCCTAAGAAAGAAAGGGAGCCAGAGAACCAGACCTGGCACCTCGACCTCGTGCCACGCAGCTGTCTCGTGACAGCACCAGCCCTGACGGAGGGTCAGAGGGCGAGACTCAGACCCAGACCAGCCTGACAGCGAGATTAATTACTAACTTTGAGAGGGGAGTCACTAATCTTGACAAAGGGGAAATTTCCTATTTTCTGGAAAACTCATTTTGGGAGTTGAGAAGCAGAGACATCCTTCCTTAATTTTTTCCTCCAGTACTGGGGATTGAACCAAGGGGCCATTTATCATAAGCTGCACCCCAGCACTTTGTCTTTTGAGAGCAGGCCTTGCTACTTACCCAGCTGGCCTTGAACCTGTGCTCCTCCTGCCTCAGCCTCCTGAGTCACTAGGGTTACAGTGCACCACCAGGCCCAGCTCCCTGATTCCCTGTAGAAGTGCCCAATGCACCTCACCAGCTTTGTGGTCAGTTGTACAATATAAAAGTGACCTTTGTGTGGGCACGTTTAGTCAGTGTCACTGCTGGTACACATTCCATGAGCTCTTCAGTTGGGGATGTTTTGTGAGCATGTGTTTGCTGGAAAGCAGGTTCTGGTAACATATTTGTGGGGTAACTTATTTGGAGTTTTGTGAAGTCCTTTCACAAAACAAAGTCGTAGAGTTCAGACAGCAAAAGGGAAGTTAGAACTGATTCCTAGGGAGGCTTTTGTTTTCAAACCTCCTTTTCAAACAGTTTAGAGACTGTCAACCTTCAGTTCCCTGAAGGTTGAGAAAAATCTGACAAAAGCTCCCACGCTTTGTATCCATTTCATAACCAACTCCATGGCAACCAGCACACAGGATACCTGATGTGTCCCTTCAGTCTGAAGCTGGCTTTCCCTTGCACTATCCTGGCCCAGCTCTGAACCAGCCCCTCCTGATCTCTGATGTTCACACGCGAGTGTGAACATGCACACAGGAGGACCGGGCGTGGCAAGAGTGGAAAGCTGTAGTACCAACAGGCATCTGGAGGGAGCTGTCCAGCAGAGGGGTGAATACAAAAACTGGATGCTGGGATGGCCTCTGCTGGCCACTGGGGAGCTGTCTGCTGTGGCTCAAGGCAGCACCCTGGGAAACACCACGTATAACTGCTGGAACTTACTACAGATGGATCCTGACAGGTTGACCTTCAATATTTTGACTTTACAATGGTGCCACAGATATGCTTTGGCAGGACAGGAGATGCACTCTAATTCTTCTCTCCTCCCAGGCTGGTGACACGCAGCATGATATCCTGGCAATGCTGAGCATCCACAGTAAGCTGGAACTGCCAGCCACAGGAGCCCCAGGGAGAGCCACTGACAGTCCACAGGTGCCATGTAGCCATGGCATCTGGTAGGTTAGTGTGTTCAGTGCGTCTGCCACATACAGTATTTTCAATTTATGACGGGCTTGGTGATTGGGACATTATTCCATTGAAAGTCAAGGGGCATCTGTTTTTCCCTTTGTATTTGAAGATAAAGCCCAATGTATCATGCAAGAAGAAAACGTTAGTATCCTAGAGGCAATTCAGAATGAGATTTTATTTTCTTACCATTTTGGGCAGCAGTCAATTAAGGATCCAAAAGCCAACCATGAGACTCTGGTACTTTGAAGAAAAGAGCCAGAAAAATACAAAGTGAGTCTGAGACATCTGAAGTAAAAAGCCAGGAAGTACTTCAAGACCGAAGGGAACCTATCAAATGGACTAAGACCAGAGTGGAAGCCGCTGTAGCCAAGTGTGGTGTCACTGGAGTATCAAAAAGAATAATGAGTCCTAACACAGAATATAAAAAGAATTGGGTAGGTCCACAATATTCAACGTATAGAAGAACAATGAAAAGCTCTTCACAAAAGAATACCAGCTCGTGTGTGTAGTGACGGATGGATTAGAAAATCCCCATCGTGATGCCTAACAACTGATTATCACCAGTGGGTGTTAAAGCCACTAGACAGAGAGCAGGATGTTCAGGTGGCCATGCGTTCCTTTTCAGAAGACACATCTCACGTGGAAAGAGGAGGCGGATGTCACTTTAACTACCTTAGCACCAGCAGTGTAACCAAATAATGTCATGAGCATTCTGGTATTGTGCACATGGGAAGTACACATCACCCAGACAGCACTCCTTGATCCACATCACACTGTGACAGAAACAAACAAAACCAGAATGCAGAGCATTCTGTCACTGCCTTTACACGCTCCAAAAAGAGTGGTATCAGGAAAGGATGACCGGGGGTTGTGGCTCGGTATGAGTGTTTGCCTAGACTGCATGAGGTCCTGGGCTCCACCCAAGTCCTGTTAAAAAGAAGGGCACAGAGGATGGGACAAAAGGAGAATGTCAACCTCCAAGTTCACAACAAAAACAAAGCAAGAATTCTATGTAAAAACCTCCGGGAGCAGCTGGGGTGTGTGGATCATACACTAGGTATCCTGCAGGGATGCCAGGAATGCCCTTGCTCAGGAGGTAGGTGGTAAGCATTTAGGAGTGAGGCATCATGATGACTCACATTTATTTCTAAAAGGACCAGCAGACAAACAAAAATGATATAAAAAACATTCACCTATACATAGAATTGATGAAGCAAATGTAAGAAATGTGAAATGGTGAATTAGACAAAGAGAAATGGATGCTTATCATACAATGATTTCAACTTTACTCTTAAAATTTTTCAAAATAAAAAGTCAGTTATAACAAAGTACTTTTTGTGTGAATACGCTGTAGCTCATTTTCTTAAGACGAATATGCTAAGTGGTAATAAATCACTTAATCCTTATAAAGCAGCCCTCCATGAAATGAAGCCCCTTCCCTCCATAGCTAACCAAGCTGAAGGGGGGCTGACACCCCCTCTGGCCAGTGTCAGCAACACAATTTCTACCTTTTTCCCCACGGAGTCACGTTTGACAAAATACCTACAGAAACCGGCCACCTCATCAAAAACAACTTAACATTGGAAAACCTGCAATCTTCTGGTTTTAAAATAATTTATTTTGTAGGTCTGTTTTAATTTCATGTCTCAGAGCATACATTATTTAACCAAGAGGTGTGGACAGAGATTGTAAAAAGGGAGGAAACATTAGGAAAGAAACCGGCTCGATTCCATTAGAACTGACCCTACCTGGTATCTTGCTAGGATAAATTTTTATCATATTCTTTTGTGCTTACAAAAAAACACGAACTTCTGAGTTTCCAAGGTGGTAAGTAAGTCTTTACAATTAAGTATGCATTCAACTGACACGCAAGGCAACCAAGCAAACCGTCACCGAGGGCGGCGTTGCAGGATACCAGACTGCACCAAGCCACAGGGACGCGTGACCAGCAGATCGCGGGGGCAGCTAGGCCGGGGCCCAGTGGGGCGCGGGCGGGCGTGGAGCGCGGGGCGGCTTCTTCTTGTAGGAGGGCCAGCGGCACACGGGGCAGCAGTGCCGGCCGCCGGCCAGCCACATCAGGATGCAGCCCTGGTGGAAGGCGTGGCCGCAGGGCAACCCTGCCAGCAGACAGCCGCGCTCGAAGTTCTCCAGGCAGACCACGCACTCGGTGCTGCGGAGCACAGCAGCCGGCCAGGCGCCCCAGTCCGGCTGCGCGTCCTCGGGCTGTGAGTCCTCGGCACCCGGCGTGCGAGGGCTGGTCCCGCAGGCCTCGCAGGCCCCTGCACAGGCCCCGCCGGGGTGGTTGCTCTGTGCACCCTCCAGGGTTCCCTGCTCTGGGCTTCCCGAGTCCGTGCCCTCACCGTCCGAGTCGTTCTCCGTGTCCTGGGACCCCTCCGACAGGTCCTCCTCGGAGCGCGCCCCGAGGCAGGTAAACCGCCACATGGGCAAGCTCTTGATGTAGTCGGTGGGAATCAGAGGGTGCAGCCAGAGGTCAGGGAAGGCCAGACGCTCCAGGAACAGGTCTGGGTCCTCATCCCAGTCCGAGTCCACAGGGAAGTGCTGCAAAGAGGCGATGGGGTGGAAGAGGCAGCTGGTGTACCAGTCCCACAGGCTGGACAACCACTCCAAGTTGTTGGCGTTGACCTCGTCTGCGTTGCTTCGTCGCCTCTTCTTCTCGAAGTAGTCGATGAGCAAGCCGTGTCCAAGGTAGGTGCCGAGGAAGAGCGCCGGGTGCGAGGAGTAGAAGATCCAGTCGGCCCTCACCCACGAGGCCAGCGTGGTGGTGTTGGAGTACCTCAGCAACTTGAGGCTGTACTCGTAAAAGCTGTCCAAGTAGGGCAGCTGCAGGAAGCCCAGCACGGGCAGCCAGGAGATGATCAGCAGCGAGTTGTATGTCCCCAGCGTGCTTATGAGAACCACAAACCGCTTTATGGTAGCTCCTTGTGTAATGAACAAATCCATCCAAGCCATAAGATTGACGAGAACCAAGCTCAGAACAAACAGATCATTTACTTCCGGCTGCAATGAGCGCAAAAATGAGTCCATGGCCTGAAGGGATATAAATTCACCTGTGTGGTTTCCATACCTGTAAATTCCTTCGGGAGTTCTAAGTATGTATGATGGCATGTTATATACACCAATATCTGTTATGTAACTCTTGTTGTCCCAATTTTCCACATTCACAAAAATAAACTCAACTCTCCCTGTAAATTTTATACTCAGTGCAGAGAAGAAGGCTGGCGGCTGGTCAAGGTTTGCAAACAGGTATATCTTTACCCAATACTGATCGCTTTTATTCCATTCTTCTTTCAAATGGTCAGCATTATAAATGGTTTTGATCCGAGAAGCTGCATGGGCAGTGATCCATTTAAATATGTGCTCTACTTCAATCTTGTGGCCACTGTACTCCTTGAGCATGACTTTCCCTTTAGAAGTACTGGTTTGAGGGACAGACATGATGAGAGTGGACCGCACCCAGCCTCTTCTCCTGCAGTATCTGTAAGAGAGAACCAGGAGTCAATGGCTGAGCTGCTTTCCCTTGGTAGGTTTCTTCAGCTTCTGAAAGATTCCTCTCCCCCAAACCAAGTGACTCCCAAATCATCTCGAAGCAGGAAGGATGCTGGGAAGTTGTGCAAGAAAAAGCAAGCTTTAGCAGGACATGGTGACCACACCTGTGCTCCTAGTGACTCTGAAGGCTAAGGCAGGATGATCATACATTTCAGGCCAGTCTGGGCAACTTAGCAAAACCCTGACTCAGAATTTTTAAAAAAGGACTGGGGGATGTAGCTCAGTGATAGAGTACCTCTGGGTTCAATCCTTTGTCCCAGAAAAGGAAAGAAAAGCAAGCTCTTTTTCTATAGTTTTATGTTTCTGTTTCTATCTTTAAATTTATAATTTAAAAAAGTATCTCTTAAAAAGCCCTAAAGTCAAAGAAATCAGATCACTCACACACTGAGCCGGGATTTGGTTGTGGGAGGCAGGAGCCCCACCTCACCAGCTACCAGCTACCAGCTCCCCAGCGCGGATGCTGGGTGTGCACAGCACATAGTGACCCCAGAAAAAACACTGCCCCAAGCCCCCTGTTTATGATGGTCTCTTTCCTCTTCTGTGAAGATCATGATGAGGGTCATTTAAGAGAGGAAACAAAGTCCTGAAGTATTGAGACTGAGATTCAGTCCAAGAATGATCCTCACTTTTTCAGCACAGGAAATGTGGAAGAATTTAAAATTGAGTCACTTGTTTAGCTTGTATTCCTTTCCAAGAATCATGTGGATTTTGATATATAAAATTTCTAATAAATTTGTAAAAAAAAAAAAAAAGTCTACCATACAGATATTTTTTTTTACAGATTTGTAAATGAATAGTAATGTTTCTTATTTTGCTACTCAGAATACTGATGTAAAAATCCTGGGTGTTATGCTTAACTTAGAAAGCAAGGATTTTATTTTATTAATTAAATTAGCATATTACACATTCATATAATCAGACTGAGAAAATCTTGATGTGTGGCATATGGTTTTATGGCAATATGGCTTTAAAAATTTTTTTTAGTTGTAAATGGACACAATATCTTTTTATGTATTTATTTTTATGTGCTGCTGAGGTTTGAACCTAGTGCATTCCACATGTGAGGCAAACACTTACCACTGAGCTGCAGCCCCAGCCCAATACAACTATAATTTTGTGATACAATTTAAGATAAATGAAGACAACATGTCACATCTTAAAAGCATCCTTAGCAATGTTGACTCCAAGAAACTCTGGCATGACCAAATGACTTTTCAGTATTGTTTTAAGTGAAATGATTTGAAAAGTATCTATTACCAAAAATAAAGTATCTTCAATAACTTACCACTGTATTTGTTCAATGCAAAGTAATAACTCACTGACACAAATTCTATTTTTACCCTTGCCAAAAAAAGCAGTAAGTCAAATGCACATTGATGATGGTTTTCTTTTTTTAATATTTATTTTTTAGTTGTAGTTGGACACGATACATTTATTTTATTTTTGTGTGGTGCTGAGGGTCAAAACCAGGGCCTCGAATGTGCTAGGCGAGCGCTCTACCACTGAGCCACAACCTCAGTCCCGATGATGGCTTTCTTTACCTCTGAAATATCATGAAGCAGCTTTAACATCTAACTGCAAGTGACCCTCGTGAAGGCACGAGTCCACTCCTGGCCACTCTTTTCCTCTTCCTATGATGATGTGGTTCTAACTGTGTCATAAGTTAAGTGACAGTGTCTATGATAGAAAGCCTCACTCTGTAGAACAAGCAAAATAATCAGTGCACATGTTTCTTCATATAAAAAAGCAAAAAAAAGAGGTGAAAGATCTATATAAGGAAAATTACAGAACCCTAAAGAAAGAAATCAAAGAAGACCTTAGAAGATGGAAAGATCTACCTTGCTCATGGATAGGCAAAATTAATATTACCAAAATGACCATACTTCCAAAAGCACTACACAGATTTAATGCAATTCCAATCAAAATTCCAATGACATTCCTCATAGAAATAGAAAAAGCAATCATGAAATTCATCTGGAAAAATAAGAGACCCAGAGTAGCTATAGCAATCCTTAGCAGGAAGAGTGAAGCAGGTGGTATCGCAATATAAGACCTTAAACTATACTACAGAGCAATAGTAACAAAAACCAGCATGGTATTGGCACCCAAACAGACTGGTAGACCAACAGTACAGAACAGAGGACACAGAGACTCACCCATGAAATTACAATGATTTTATATTAGATAAAGGTGCCAAGAATATGCATTAGAGAAAAGATGGCCTCTTCAACAAATGGTGCTGGTTAAACTGGAAATCCATATGCAACAAAATGAAATTAAATCCCTTTCTCTCACCATACACAAAACTCAACTCAAAATGGATCAAGGACTTAGGAATAAAACCAGAGACCCTTCATCTAATAGAAGAAAAAATAGGCCCTAATCTTCATCATGTGGGATCAGGCCCCAACTTCCTTAATAAGACTCCTGTGGCACAAGAATTAAAATCAAGACTCAATAAATGGGATGGACTCAAACTAAAAAGTTTCTTCTCAGCAAAAGAAACAATCTGTGAGGTGAATAGAGAGCCTACATCTTGGGAGCAAATCTTTACCCCTCACACATCACATAGAGCACTAATCTCTAGGGTATATAAAGAAGTCAAAAAGCTAAGCACTAAAAAACAAATAACCCAATCAACAAATGGACCAAGGACCTGAACAGACACTTCTCAGAAGAGGATATACAATCAATCAACAAATACATGAAAAAATGTTCATCATCACTAGCAACTAGAGAAATGCAAATCAAAACCACTCTCAAGATTTCATCTCACTCCAGTCAGAATGGCAGCCATTATGAAGACAAACAACAATAAGTGTTGGTGAGGATGTGGAGTAAAGGTACACTCATACATTGCTGGTGGGACTGCAAATTGGTGCAGCCAATATGGAAAGCAGTATGGAGATTTCTTGGAAAATTGGGAATAGAACCACCATTTGACCCAGCTATCCCTCTCCTTGGTCTATACCCAAAGGACTTAAAAACAGCGTACTACAGGGACTCAGCCACATCAATGTTTATAGCAGCACAATTCACAATAGCTAAACTGTGGAGCCAAAATAGGTGCCCTTCAGTGGATGAATGGATTAAAAAAATGCGGCATATATACACAATGGAATATTACTCAGCAATAAAAGAGAATAAAATCATGGCATTTGCAGGTAAATGAATGGAGTTAGAGAAGATAATGCTAAGTGAAGTTAGCCAATCCCCAAAAAACAAATACCAAATGTTATCTTTGATATAAGGAGGCTGATTCATAGTAGGATAGGGAGGAGAGCATGGGAGGAATAGATGAATTCTAGATAGGGCAGAGGGGTTGGAGGGGAAGGGAGGGGGCATGGGGTTATTAATGATGGTGGAATGTGATGATCATTACTCTCCAAAGAACAGGTATGAAGACACAAATTGGTGTGAATATATTTTGTATACAACCAGAGATATGAAAAATTGTGCTCTATATGTGTAATAAGAATTGTAATGCATTCCACTGTTATAAAAAAATAAATTAATTAAAAAAATTAAAATAAATGAAAGGAAAAAAAAGAAAGTATTCTGTGTACGTCCTTTTCCATTCAGAGTAAATGATAGTTTAAGTCCATTCTAGACAGAATCTGAGATTATTTGCGGAAAGAAAATTCCGTATGTTATCATGTATCTTTCAAATTAAATCTTATTTTCCAGACTTGGGGAAAAAAAATCTCTACAAATGCCAGGCTACTAATGTATATTTATCTAAAATTAGTCTAAAGAGATCCAAAACACCAATGATCTTAAAACTGTACTACTAACGAAAATGCAAACTAAATGAATATCTGTCTTTTTAAGGATGTTGTATTACCTTATATCAAAATAAATACTTACTGCCCAATTCAAGTAAGAGCTTTTTAAAGGTCAGAATAAATCCAATGACCACACTGTGAAAACAAAATTCTTCCGTGCTCTGAGAGACCTTTTGAGATGTCCTGGGGAACACTGAGACAAGAAATGACAGGAAACATGGCCGGTGAGTCTGGGTCCGGTCTCTGGTGTGGCAGGCTAGTTTTCAAGAGAGGCACTGGTGTTTCTGTCAACCTCAGGCCATTCATTTCTTCAGGCCAGGCCCCTGGCCCCGGCTTTCCTGGCTCCTCTTCCCTCCCCTTTCCTGCTCGTCCCATGGCCCTGCTTCCTGTCACTCTGGCCCTGAGCCTGCTGCCCTGCCTCCCACTCAGCCCCTGCAGCGCCCAGGCTCTTCACCGCCCGCAGTCCCCCCCAAGCGGGCAGAGGCACACAAGCACCAGGTCACCTCCTGCTGTCTCCACAACAGGACTTGGCAGGACAGGCCTCAAGTACATCTCCTGGTTGGGAAAAAGAGGAGTTAGAACCAGACAAGGCCACCCTGCTGAGTGTCTGGGGAAAGAAACTACAGCTACTCTCACTGGACAGGGTCAGAGGCTGCGTGGAGGGGTGGCCCTGAGCATTCTCAGGGGAGCTGGATAGGTCCGGAAGGTGCAGCTGTACAAGAAGATAGCACGTTAGAGAAGCCTGCCCCAGGACACTCCAGAGAAGACTAGTCCCAGACAGCAGAGGCAGGGGTTTGGCTCTTACAAACCTCAGAGCAAACTGACGACTATTCAAATAAATGAACAAAATGCTCCTTAAGTAACCCACAGGTGCAGCCCTTAGGGAGACTCTTAGCACCTTGTCCGCTATCTCTGCATTTTGTTCTTTTGTATCCTCATAGTCACTAAAATAAGAAAAAATGACCCTAAGCGTGTACGGCAAGAACAGTTCTTCCTCCAGGTGGAAGCCCTTCCACAGAGGAGACGTTAACACAGTGGTACTGAAACTGACACACGTCACTGTCCCTCAGAACTGCTTCTGTTCCAGGCATGGTGGCCACGCCCATACTCCCAGTAGCTCAGGAGGCTGAGGCAGGAGGATCACAGGTTTAAGGCCAGCCTCAGCATTTCAGGGAGACTTAAGCAACCTAGTGAGATCCTGTATCAAAAAAGCAAAAAACAGGGCTGGGGATATGGCTCAGGTTAAGCGTCCCTGAGTTGAATCCTGGTACCAAAAAACAAAACAAAAAAACACGGGGGAAAAAAAAAAAAGGTAAGTCAGGAAAATTTGTACTAATATCTCCTGGACGACTTATGACACTTCTGATACCCTCTGCTTTATAAGAATACACTTAAAAAAAGAAAAAAACTATTTCACTTTTTCGTATTTAATAAAGTATCTTCATTTTATATTGTTGGAGATTTTGAATTCTGTATTGTTACCTAAGAATCATATTAAATTGTAATGTGTTTAACCTTCATATTTTTAAAAAAATTTGACATTTTCAAATCCATTTATAAACTACAATATTTGAAACGTATTGTTTAGTTTTACTTATTTAGGCAACAGGGGAGACTGAACCCAGGAGCACTCCAGCACTGTGCCTGAGTGCGTTTTCATCTTTTACTTTGAGACAGGGTGTTACTAAGTTGTGAGGCTGGCCTGAAACTTGTCATCCCTGCCTCAGCCTCCCCAGTAGCTGAGCTTACAGGAGTGCACCACTGTGCCTGATTAGTTTCGTTCATTATTATTATTTTTTTTAATGAAGTCTGTACACTTTCCAGTAAAAGAGTGGTATTCACACCAACTTCTGGCGTTACTGGAAAGATTAAACTCATCAGCACTGTCCTTTACCCAGGTACTGTGCAGGAAAACAGTCTTTCACGGAGACTCCCAGGGAGGACGATGGAATCCAACACAATGCGAGGTGAAGGAATGGCAGGATGCAGGCTGATCTCCTCTTCACAACAACGTTAGGACTAGGCTGTCCTGAGCCTTCCAACAAAAGCTACTGGACAGGAGCGAGCTCCTGCAGTGAGCTGGAACTTCCCTCCTGTCCCCTCTCTCAGGGGAGCTACTCCACAGCTCCACCCTCCACGGACAGCAGGCTGGGCCGTGGGAAGAGCAAACCTGGGGCTGAAGGGAAGGAGTCAGTCACGGCTCAGGAGGGTGTCTACCGCCAGTGGGTCATCCACTGTGGCCCTGCCACCCCTGTGCTGGCTACAGTGAAGCAGGGTGAGCTGTGGTAGGGGCTTCCTTGGATCTGGGGACAGAAGGAAGCTCTGTCTCTCCCAGCTCAGGTGCTGGCCAGCGCATCACCTGCACTAGAAACCACCAACCCCGGGCTCCTGCGTGCACATCCCTGCCTCCTCTGCATGGAAGGAAATGTGTGGGACATGGACTTTTTATCAAGTAGTCCTCAAATGGATAACGAAATGAAGGAGTGTACTTTATGACTTGGTAGCACTGAAAATGGAAATAAAAGAGCATATCAAAGAAATAATAATAAAAAGTGAAACAAACAGTGTGACAGACGGAGTTCTGGAGACGATGACAAGGCAGCGGGCACCTCCAAGGCTCCCCTCCGAGGAAACGGAGCAGGACGAGGCCAAGGGCAGGAACAGTGGCCGGATCCCACTGTGACCCTAGGACTAGGGACAGTTGTAAAGCAGACAAAAATAACAAGAAGTGCAAATGAGAGGCCAGGAGATGGGAGAGCACCTCAACAGAACAGCTTCCCTCAGGAATACAAAAAGGACCAAAGACACTCCCAAGAGGCACCCGAGGGAAGGACTCAGCAGAGGGGCAGAGAGCAGCAGATGCCAGACCACCGAGAAGACTGGTGGTGCCCGCGGCCCACAGGGTGCCAGCCTCACAGCTGTGCCAGCAGGCTCCAACCACACTGCCTGCGTCGGGACTCCCACCCAGCCCCGCCCAGCCCACTCACCTGGGGTCACTGGAGCAGTTAAAAGTGCCTGTGCGTATTCCAAATCGCGACACCTTTTTCACCATTTTCTCCCAGTGGATTTTACC
Source organism: Marmota flaviventris (assembly GCF_047511675.1). Classification (NCBI taxonomy): domain Eukaryota; kingdom Metazoa; phylum Chordata; class Mammalia; order Rodentia; family Sciuridae; genus Marmota; species Marmota flaviventris. Next base: position 77,092,322 of record NC_092511.1, on the reverse strand, counting down.
GACCAAAGGACTTCTGTCATTTGCTATGACCTATTCCCAAAAAAGAAAAAATAAGACTTTAATTATTTAAAATAGATCAAACCATTGATATCTACAGTATGTTTCTACGTTTTTGAAAAAGATATTGTGTTCCTCGTTCTTGTTTAGTGCACCATATGGTCATATTATCATTGTAATTCTCACTGAAGGCACTACCCACCAACCAGAAAAGTCTCAAAACACGGAACGCAGTACACCACACTCCCACATTCTATCAGTCAGATGGAGGAGTCAACCCCTATGAAACAGCTGGCCACACTCTCTACCCGCGTCTCTCCTCCAGAATAAAGTTACACAGGAAGGAGGCGGCCTCTTTCTCTTTGCTCTGAAAAGAAAGTTAAACCAAATACAGCCAACTGGCAATTATCACACGAGAGTTCAACAAGTTCAAATTTCACTTTTTCAGAGCATCACTGTGGATCCAGAGTGGGACATCTGCTTCTCATCACCCTATGCTCTGCCCAAGTCAATACTGCAACTTCTATGATCTCTCAATAGCAACCATAAAGATCCAACAAATAAAAAGAACAACTTCAGTTAATTTTACATTCCTGAACTCTGACTTCAAATCTGCAAAATGCCTGCACACATAATTATGACTGAGAGAAGAAACAGACTTAAAAAAAAAAAAAAAAAAGAAATTCTAAATGGTCTTTCATAATACCTAACAACTGCTCTTGTTTATGGATGTCAGTAGTTAGTTCTCCTCCCTTCATTCCCTCACCTTCCTGCCTTGAATGACAGAAAAATCTTAATGAATATACCAGTGAAAAGAAAAAGATGCTAAATCAAAAACATAGAAATAAACAGAATTTAAAGGAAAGCCAAAAACATCTACAGTCATCATGAAATAACTGACTCGAGGGTGTTCAGGCCAAGGTCACTGTCCTCAGTAGCACACTGCAGACACTGTTCAACTCAAAGTGACAGCATCATGCTTTGGGGTTCCTCCAGAGGACAGGAGGCCTCCAGGAAGTAGAGTCCAGTGGGTTCAGGGAATGATGGCACTCCTGTCCCTGGCGGGCAAGGGGCGGGCATCTGCTTCACTGTGGCCTCTCAGCTGGGAAGTCTGACCAGTGCCAGTCGGCAGCAGGAGCAGAGAAACGGCACCAGCAGGGTGAGGGACTTGAGGTCCACCTGTGTGCCAGCATGGCACTGTCCAGACACTAGCATCCTCGCACTGAGAGACACCTGGGGTGGTGCTCACAGGTGCAGTCTCAGGCTATGACTGCAGTGAACACATGAGCTCTTATTCAAGTACCAGAACACTTCCGCAGGTAACCAGGAAGAGGGCAACTCAAAGACACGTACTTAGTAAGTTGTTTCAATCACAGCTATTTTGCTACTGTGACTAAAAGACCCAATAAAGATAATTTTAGAGGAAGAAAAGTTTATTTGGGTGTCAGAGACTCAGTCCATAGAGGCTGGCTCCATTTTTTTAGGGCCTGAGGTGAGGCAGAACTTCATGGCAGAAGTGTGTGGCACACCAGGAAGTGGGGGGCTTCTCTTCCCAAGAACAAAACATATACCCCAAAGGTGCACCCCAGTGACCCCCTCCCCAGGCCACACCCTCCCTGCCTATAGTAACAACCTGGCTAATGCAGTCAATGCACTAATCAAGTTAAGGCTCTCGTAACTGATCATCTCACTATAAAACTTCTTGCATTGTCGCACACATGAGCTTTCGAGGGCACCTCACACCTAAACCATGTCCTGGGCAAAACTTCTTTTGGAGCAGGTTCACAAGGGCTACAGTACCCCCAGGGCCTAAGCTTTTGCCCCTTCCTTGGCCCAAGTGCACCTTACAGGTCTACTGGAGTCCCAGGAGACTGCGCAAGGCAGCCTTTGTTTCCTTTTTTTGCTACCACTCAAGAGTTCATATGGTAACTCTTCCTTTGGTCACATAACCATGAAAATCTTGAACTTATTTTTCTGATTCCTCAGGACATTGAGAAGTCTCTATGCCTTAACATCACCATACTCCCTGCTTTTTAAAATTTTATTTAATTTTTTAAACTTTTCTTTTCAGACATTTCCTATTTCTTGATCAAGGCAGCAAACAATCCAGACATTTTGGGTCTGTGTTTATTAGGACAAGGCTTTGAGGAGTTGAGAGGGTGTTTCTGCCAGTACAGCATAGCCCTAGGTGCTGGGCACCTTTCGGTGAAATGCCTACTTTCCACACAGGTACCTTGGGGTCAGAGCTCAGTGTCAGGAGGGGGAGAAAGAACAAGAGGGCTGCTCCAGCAGACAGCAGAAGCCAGGGAAGAGCTGTGGCTTCGCTGGGCTCAGCGCAGGGCCTCCTTTACTCAGCATCTGTTCTACCACATGCTTTTGAGGAGTTTGGGATCCCAGACTGAGCGCGGCACTAAGGTGACCACCAGCGCGGCACCGCAGCACCCCACAGCCCTCTGCAGCGCATTGGAGCCCGTGTCCGCTCCCCACCCTCATGTCACACATCTGCTGGCTGAGCACAGACTCCCTCTGGGGGCGCTGAGTGAGATGGCCACTCTAACAACCTCATGGCTGCTGGGGTGGCGGCCCTGCAATCCCAGTCACTCGGAAGGCTGAGGCAGCAGGGTGCCACAGTCAAGGCTGGCATGGGCAGCTTTACTTTGTAAAGGACTGGGTTGGGCTGGGGTTGTGGCTCAGTGGTAGAGCACCTGCCTTGCATGTGTGAAGCCCTGGGTTTGATCCTCAGCACTGCATAAAAATTAAAAAATAAGATAAAGATATTGTATCCATCTACAACTAAAAAATATTTTTAAAAAAAGGACTGGGATGTAGCTCAGTGGTAGAGCACTACTGGGTTCAATCCCCAGGACCAAAATAAATGAGTAAATACACATATAAAAAATTTTAAAATATTACTGTTTTCACAAAATAACTTATCTGGCTGAGTCACACCGCAGATCTAAACACCCTTAGACCTACCACAACTGTGTGGCACCAGTAGGAGCCCCTGAAATACAGTCCCTGTCCTGAAACTGCACCAGGTTCTGAGTGGCATCCACACTGGGACCTTGGGAAGGAGGCTGGGTTGCCCATGGGGAGTCTTTTCAGAGACTAGAGAAGAACTGGGCAAGAGTACGGCTTCACCCCAGGCCAGAAGCAGGGCTGGCACATAGGCTGCAAGTGAGGCAGTGCCAGCCCCTCTCAGGGCACAGTCTCCTGAGATGCCCCTTGCAGCAGATGTCTGCCCCGCCCACAGGGCACACAATGCAGATCTACGTCAGGCCCAAAACTATTTGGGCTTTCTGCAGTTTTAGACTGGTTTTCCTCCTCCTGACTTCACAGAGTCTCCAGGAGACTCCAACTTCTTGATCTCCGTTGTAACCAAGTCCCTTTGCCAGCAGCCTGTGGCCTGGGATGTTTTTTGGACAGACAGCATAAGGAACACCTGGCTCTGCAAAGACACGCCAACCTTCTTGACCTGGGTTCAATCCTCAGCACCGCAAAAAAATAAAATAAGGGTACTATGTTCACCTACAACTGAAAAATAAATGTTTTAAAAAATTATGGACTAACCTAAGTATATGTACAAAAACTATATAAAATCGTTAAAATTGACTGGCAAAGACAAGATTTCAGTGGCGTTTTAATTGTGCTTGTCAGTGTCCTCACGATCTGGCTTTAAGACTAAGCACCAGTGCAAGGATGAAGTGGCTTGCACGCACATTGCTCCCAGAATGCACTGGGGAATGAGGGAGTTACACGTTCCCTGCACAAAACAGGTTTAGAACCAATCACTTACAGTTCTGGCTAAACAGGAACTACATTAAATATTGACCAAAGTGTCCCAGCACTTGGAGTCACACAGTGCTTTTCACTGCTGCTCAACCCCAGTGACTTTAAACCCCCTGTCATGTAACACAGCCAGCAGGGAACAAGTATGTCCTTTGTTTACTATGACAAGAATCAAACAGAGGACTAGAATGTGAGAGGACAAATCCACAAACCCCACCAACCATGCCAACTTCTCCACTTCAGACACCTACCCGTCCTGCCATCTGCCTCTCTGACTAGGTCTCCTCAAAAGAAAGTGATTGTCATCTTTTATTTGTGATGCCAAGAAGACTGTGGTAGCAAAATCAAAGAATCCACAAAACTGGAAAATAAACAGCTAATCAAAGATATGAGCTTAGGTTAGGAATAAAGCAGGAAAACTCAAAATGTTAGAAAGAGGTATTAGAAAAAAATAAGGAGGACCTGCTTCCTTGTGGAATACACAGGTACTATTGAAACAAGTCACATGTATTTTGCTACCTTGAAAACCAAAATTAATTGTGTTCACTTCACATTGTGAAGAATATAAGTGAGACAAGGAAAGTTTTGACATTTTCCAAGAGGACTGATCTGGCCAAAACAAATACATTTAAAAAAAATATTTTTAGTTGTATATGGGCACAATATCTTTTATTATTTATTTTTATGTGGTGCTGAAGATAAAACCCAGGGTCCACACCTGTGAGGCAAGGACTCTACCACTGAGCTACAGCCCCAGTCCCAAACAAATGCATCTTTAATTATGAAAATACTACTTATAGACTTCAAAAAATTAAAAAACAAATTAGTTTCTTTAAGAATAAACATAGCCTGGCATGATAGGGCACACCTGTAATCCCAGCAGCTGGGGAGACTCAGGCAGAAGGATCATGACTTCAAAGCAAGCCTCAGCAAAAGCGAGGTGCTAAGCAACTCAGTGAGACCCTTCTCTAAACATACAAGATAGGGCTGGGGATGTGGCTCAGTAGCCGAGTGCCCCTGGGTTCAATTCCTACTTACCTGCCCCCCCAAAAAAGAATAAATATAAAAGAATCTTAACTAAAATTCAGTTAAAAACTAAATTCTTGAAAGTTATCCTTTCTAAGAAGCTGGATTAGCATGATCTGAGCTCAAAGAATGACAAGGGACTGAGAGGATATTTCTCTTCTGCTTTTAGCACATATTTTCAATTTTATATAGAGTGTTTTTAAAAAATAAAACAAAAGCAACTGGAGAGCTGAGCCCAAGGGGTCTGTGCTCATGAGCTTCTGGCCAGCTCCCGCCACCAAGGGTGCACTGTCACTCTTCTCAGCTGTCCTGCAGACCTGTTCTAGACCAAGCCTGCCATCTGACAGGTCCCAAGGAACGCACGCCCAGCAGTGGCCAAGCGTGCGACTGCGAGCATCCCTGGGAAGATCAAGCCATATCCACTGCCTCTCTCCCACAGACAGACGACCACACAAACACCTTCCACTCTTCTTAGGAGGTATTTTTTTTTACATAGGTATCTTTTCTTAGTTGTCAATGGACCTTTGATGCTAACACTCACGATCATTATGTGTTCCTCACTTCCTTTAAGTGTCCCCTTGTGCAACAGTTCTTTGCCATTCTATCTCCTTAGCCTGCTCCCTGCTCTTCGCAACACTTTCCACTAACAGATGTCCTATGGAGTATTCCTTCATCTGGCATCAGCGTCTCCCCGTGGGCCTGGACTGTGAGCCACCTGATAGCAAGGACTTGGCCTGGCACGTGCTCCTGGCACCTGGGCCTGGCATACCTGTATCTGCTGGATAAACTGAATGAATAATTTTGTCACATACTAAGGGAGTCTATCCATGGATATCTTTAACAGGACATCAAAAAATAGCAGATTGGGGCTGGGGATGTGGCTCAAGCAGTAGCGCACTTGCCTGGCATGCACAGGGCGCTGGGTTCGATCCTCAGCACCACATAAAAATAAAAAATGAAATGTTGTGTCCACCAAAAACTAAAAAATAAATATTAAAAAATTCTCTCTCTCTCTCTTAAAAAAAAAACAAACAAACAGCAGATCATTTGCTTTGTTTGTTGAGAACAGTCTTATGAAGCTGCCCAGGCTGGTTTTGAATTTGTGATCCTCCTGCCTCTGCTCCCAGAGATCTGGGATTACAGGTGTGTGCCACCCCACTTGGTCACTGGCCATTATTTATAAAGGAGAACATAAGGCCTACTAGTGAGTCAGGATGCGTGTGTTGGCTATTGGCCGCGTTTGCTGCACCAAAACAATGTCTGCGCTTTTGATGTGGCTCTTCCAAGTTTCCAAGGTGCTCAGCATCTTCACCATTGGTTTTCATGGGACCAGTCAATGTGAGGACAAGCATTTAGACCTTTCACACCATGAACACAGAGATGTGGGACTCAACTCACGCTCAGTAATAAAACTAAGATCATCAAAACCAGCACATTTTCTTTAACCGACTATCAGAAATGAATACCAGGAAAAGAAATGGAATAACAACTACTTATAAAGCTTTAAAGAAGCTACAGATTATTTTTCAATTCCAATTAATGAACTCAAAAATAAACTAGAATTTGAAAGGATAATAGACTGCACCCATCCCTCTCAGGTTCACCCTCTGCTGAACATTAGACTGTCTGTAGGGTAAAAGGTCAAATGCAACAGCAAGGTTACTGTGAAGGAAAGGCTGCAGATATCCAGCGCAACCCTCAGAAGAAAGCACGAGCCCTGGCCCGCAGCACAGGGGACACAGGGTTACTACATGTTTCTCAGATGTGTACCATGCGAAGCCAGGAGCACTGGAAAATCTACCTGCTCACATATTGAAAGTTGGTGACGGGACCAGGTCTGCAATGAAGTCCCCTCAACTCTGGTTCTCTCCCTCTCCCCCAAGCCATCTTCTGCAGTCTTTACCTCAGAACATGAAGAAGCTATTTTAATACCGCCCCCCAAATCAAACTGTACCACCCCAGTGAGGTGACAGGACTAGTGACGGGAGACTAGGACCCGGGATGGGTCCTGGGTCAGCGCTCTGATGGACGGCCCCACCGCCCAGGGCAAGCCACTGAGCCTCGGAGCAGGTTTGGCTGAGGTGGCTTCCAGGTCTCTGCCATTCACACCTTTCACATTTTAGCCATGTTCACGCTCTTTATTTACTCGACATGTTACTTTAAGTGAGCCCACGTCTTAAAAATTTGTGACTTTAGCTTTATCTTAAGCAATATTCATGAAATTGCACATTCAATATAGCCTAGGTAATTCCCATTTACATTAAAATATAATAATGATAATGTTGCCTACTCAGTTACCATATGCTGTACTTTGGGAAGCATAAGAAATGATTTTTAAAGCCTTTGAGCTCTGGAATTCAAATATGCTAATTAAACCTCCCAATTCGGACATGGTCAAGACTACAGTTAAACACCAGAACCTCCTGTCCTCAGCAGAACAAAAGCACTGCCCATAGCCCTCCGCACCTCCCTGCAGACACATGCCAGCTTGTCCCCACGGAAGGCCCCTTTGCTCTCACATCAGGACCCTCTCCCTTAGACACAAACAGTGTTTGGATTGGTGAACTCCAAACTACAATAATAAAACTTGAGAGAAACACTGCCTATCACTAAATAAAAGGAACACATGCACATGTTTATCACCCCAAGGAAGATATGACAACTAAAATGGGGTTTCTCCTGCTGATTCTGACAAAAAGTCAACCCCCTTCCCAACTTTCCCTTTTCTATTCTTCAATTTTCATTTTCTTGTTCAGAAAAATCTCTTTAAGTGGACACTGTAGCCTCCTTAGGAGAATTGAGCTCTGCCTAAGACATGACACAAGGAAACAGAAGCTTCACTGGCTACATGAGCCATTTTGCTAGAATAATTCCCCTTTAATAAAGTCCTTGAGTCATAGGAATTTGTCACCATCTGCGATACCTGAACCAGCCAGATGCCATCCTTTGTGTCTTCCACCAGCTCGTAGAAGTGCATCTCACCACTGAAATTGGTACTGGAAACGGATTCAGAGGCCTCCTCTTCCTTGAGAGCAGAATAGAGCTCACCCTCCATCAAGTCGCCTAAAGAAAAGAACAACAATGGTGAGATTCCTCAGTCCCACGTTCTGACTCAATGGTCAATTCCACTGTATACAGTGAAGAACTATGTATTGTACTAGTATTGTACTCTACAGAAAGAACAACAGAACCTGAATACACCACTTTAAGAGCCATATAGTCAATAAACACCTAAGACCTTACTATAGATCAAAGTGAATGAAACAGACACAAATCCACCTCTCAGAGAATAGAGAATTTATCAGGCAAGATGGTGCACAACCATAATCCTAGCAACTCAGGAGCCCAAGGCAGGAGGATTACAACTCAAGGCCAGCCTCAACAACTTGGTGAGACTGTCTCAAGATAAAAAAAAAAAAAAAAAGCTTGGGGGTATAGTTCAGTAGTAGAGTGCTTGCCTACCAAGCTTGAGGCCCTGGGTTCCATCCTTAGGACTGGGGGAGAAAGAAGAGTCTGGACTGTATTCTAGTGGAGTCATCACTAATTTATTCATAAATAACTGAATTTGTACCACTCCAAAATGCCATCCCAATAAAGTATGAGGTCCACATGTCTAGATTTCATATAATTTTCAAAAAATATGGTTTACATGCTCTGACTTAACAGAGTGAGAAAAGGCTTCAGAGAATTTGCCATCAGCCCTGCTTAAAATAACACCACGGTTATAAACCATGACTCGGAGGTTAAAACTTTATCTCTTAGAACAAACTCCACACTCATACACTAATTTAAAATGTAAATTTAGAGTTTGTATCATCCAATGAAAAGGAAAGAAAAAACTTTTGCCACATTACTTTAACATTTGCCTTAAATATTAAGCAGTAAGTATAGCAGCAAAATCATTCAAAACAACTACTTAAGTTTGATAGTTAAGTTACTATACCCAAGAAATTTTTGCTGAAAAAATGTGTGATCTGAGGGGCTAGGGTTGTGACTCAGCGGTAGAGCGCTCACCTAGCACATGCGAGGTCCTGGGTTCGATACTCAGCACCACATAAAAATAAATAAATGAAGATATTGTGTCCAACAACAACAACAAAAAATTTAAAAAAAAAGATATTGTGTCCACCTAAAACTAAATAAATATTTTTTAAAAACTTTTTTTTTGTAGTTGTAGGTGGACAGAATGCCTTTATTTTATTTGTTTATTTTATGTGGTGCTGAGGATTGAACCCAGTGCCTCATGCATGCTAGACAAGCGCTCTACCACTGAGCCAAGCCCCAGCCCCATAAATAAATGTTTTTTAAAAATGTGCGATCTGTTGTTTTTTTGTGGGTTGTATATATTCTTTATATACATATAAATTATATGTGGATACCTTGTATACTCAATGTGACAAGAGTTTCAGGCCCAAAGGAAGGCCTGAAACCATAAATGTCAAAAGAAAAAAATGTGTGATCAAATTATTTTACTATGAAAACTGATTCAGCTTTCACAGATAAGGCACTTCTCATTTCCACATCAAGACACTATATTCATCAGACTCCATTTCCTCCTTGTAGTAGAAATAAGTTACCAGAAACCAGCCAGCAAACAAGGGACAGGAATAATACCCCACTGCATATTTTCTCTAAAGAAAACAGTATCGCCATTGCAGAAAGGGTTTCCTTCCTGTGTCCCAGTGCAGAGAAGTGAGTTTCCTGACCGTAAGCTACAGGTATGCACGCAGTAGGCTGCTCTGCAGTTTGTGTCTTGGTTGTCACACTATGTGGCTATACAAGTACTAACCCAGGGGAAAGTGGTCTGTAAAAGACACTGCTGACAGATGGCTTGAAACAACCAGGGAGAGCCACAGTTCCAAGACTCCTGACCCCTCTCTGACCACATTCCTCTCAGGAGTGTGCCTCAGCAAAATATATTTTATCCAGCAGTGAAATAAATTAATCATATTTCTCACCCAACCCTACCCCAAACCAATAGTTACTGGAAACACATTCTTTAAGGTGTTAAATATTCTCTTAGCGCTATTTCAAGTCCATTCCTCAATCCACTAAGAGGCAAGGGTGCCTGTGACACTCAATGAAAAGTTGATATTCAACAAACAGTTTTTAATCCAGAGAGAAATATAAATAACCTCAAGACAGACAAAGTAGGTTTCACACAGAAACTTCATCTCATTTTTACTGAATTCCAAGTATGAAAAGCCAGGACTCTATAGTATCGACTTTAGCAATGTTCAAACCTATGTTGAAATCTTAGGATTAAATGCCTCTTTGATATCTATAATTTAGTGATGTTTTCCCCTCCAGGTAGCTTGTTATTGCTAAAGTGACAAACATTTGCAGACTTTGGATTTTTTTTCTTTTCCTATATTTTTGTGAATTTCAACTGATAATGCTTTTAACTGACATTTTCAAATTTTGAGAAAAATCACTCAATTAACAAACAATGCTAGAAAAAGCTAGTTTTAAACTGTCATTTTATAATTACCTCAAAAAGACATACCAGCACACCTAACAAATAATTTCAGCCCTTCTCAAAACTAGGATTCGCATATATTATTGTAGAATGCTGGGCAGCTCTCCCAGCTGTCGCTGTGCCAGGTACAGTGGGTACAGGCCACCTCCTCCCAGGTAGAGGAGGAGTAACTCGGTACAGGAGGAACAGGACGCCCTTTCCCAGGAGGAGGGAGATAACCAGGTACCAGAGGTGCGGGACGCCCCTTCCCAGGTGGATGAGGGATGACCAGGTACTGGAGGTGCGGGCGTCCCTTCCCAGGTGGAGGAGAGTGACCAGATACTGGAGGTGCGGTCGCCCCTTCCCAGGTGGAGGAGGGGTGACCAGGTACTGGAGGTGCGGATGCCCTTGTCCAGGTGAAGGAGGGGTGACCAGGTAATGGAGGTGCGGGTGTCCCTTCCCAGGTGGATGAGGAGGGACCAGGTACTGGAGGTGCGGTGGCTGCCCAGGTGAGGGGACCCCGGGAGCCCGGCACTCGCCTGACTTCTCCACCAGCTCGCGGACATCCTTCTTCTCGGGCAGCCCCGAATAGCCCAGCCCGCGGCACTCCAGGATGGTCTTGAGCTTCCTGAAGCTCAGCGCCACCGGGTCCACCAGCTGGGTGGCGAAGATGCCTGTCTCGTACCACACAATGGCTTCAAAAAACCGGGCCAAGACGAACAGGACCAGGAAGTAGAGCAGCAGGAAGAAAAGCTTCAGCCACATCTTGCCCGGCGCCTGCTCCCGCTCACGAGCGGGCTGCGGGGACGGGGTCCGGCGGCGGCCGCGCCCGGGCTGCGGAGGAGGCCGAGCCTCGCGCGGCCTCGTAGTTCAGAGGCCGGAGCCCGGCGCTCGGAGACCCGGCCCAGGGCGGCCGCGCGGCGCAGAGCCGGGCCGTTCCCGCGGAGGGCCCGCGACAGCTCGGTCCCAGGAGGCCGGGCCGCCGGGAGCAGCCGCCCCGGGCAGGGCCCAGGCCCCGTGGCCGCCCGGGCGCGGCGGAAGCGCAGCGGCTCCGGCGTCGGGCGGGCCCAGGCGGCGCCGCGGTCTCCGCAGAGAGAGGTGGGAGCGCGGGCGACGGTCCTGCAGCAGGCACGGAACAGGCCTGAGACCGCCCCAGGCGGCGACCCGGCTGCCTCCCGGCCACGCAGCGCCCGTCGCGCTCGGATGCGCGGCGCAGGTCGTTGCCCGCGTCCCCACGCCCCGCCGCCTCCACCGGCCGCGGCCGGCGCCCCGAGCAATGGACCCGCTGCGGCCACCGCCGAGTCGAGACACAACAGCTGACGTCGGCGTCGGGGCGGGGCCCAGGCCGGGCGAGGGCGGGGCCTCGGAATCGCCGGCCGCGGTGGGCGGGGAGAGCCGCGGGAAAGCCTCTTGTGGGCGGGGCTTCGTTCTCCGGGTGGGCGGGGAGGGGCGGGTTCAAGCGCTGGGCCCGCAGGGGAGGGGCGGGGCCTGGCCTGCGGGGCAAGGCGTCCGGGGCGCCCGCGGGTTGAGGACGCCAGCGGGAGCAGCGGACCACCGCAGCCTCCGCAGGGCTTCCCGGCGCCTCCCGAAGTTCCGTCTACAGTGTCTTCTCTCTATCCCCAATTCTCCTGCAGTTGTTTGTAATGGACTTTATCTGAGGGTTGGATTTCGGACTGTGGCACTCTATTTTTTTTTTTTAAATGGCACAGTTAATTATTTGTTATAAACCAGTAAAATTAAAAGTGTACAGTTATACGATTCCTGGTGAATTGAGAAAGTTTGGGCACCGTTGGTGCAAGGTCGTAGAAGGCGAAACCCAGAGAACAGAAGTTTTTCCACTTTAACATGAATATAGTTTGTGCACTTAGATGTTAGGACAGGTCGGGCCCAAAGGGGAGTTAGAACTAGGTCCAGTCCTCACACCCTTAACGTCTTTTTCTGTCTTCAGTCTCAGGGGTGTTGAAAGCCAGGTGTGGAAGCCTTTAAGCTTTCAGGACGCAGGAGTGTGGTGTGTCCAGGTGCAAAGTTCCGTGTGTTTTAGCATGCTGGCAGCAAGAAAGAGGACTTTGTATAAAATAAGAAATGCGCACAAGCTGCTTCTGTATTTGTTTAAACCCAATTGCACATATTCTTTGTCAGTCTCTGAGTCTGTCTGGAGGGAGAGGGCTTTGGATTCCTGATCTGAACAAAGTTGGTTTCTATCAGCCTCCTTTATCAAGAAGGGACAGACCTGGGAAATGCTAGCCATTGTGCAAAACTGCCAACTACCCTAAACCAGGGGTGAGAGCTTAGGAAGAAAGTGCATGATCCTCAGTCTTGGAGCAAATGAGGAATAAAGCGAAGAATGGACCATGGGAATGTAGCCTCAGAATAGTGCCCCTTAGGATGAGACTAACAAAGGCATTTCAACTCAGCTAGTGGAGCAGGAACCATGAGGCAGGGCCAAAAACAGGGAGAAAGAATCAGAGGAAGAGCTCTTGGACTCTGCTCCTGTTTTCACTAGCTTCAGTGTGGCTTTGTTTCTGAGGCTGGCAGATCAGTGGATTCAACACCTCATTCTAGCAAGCTTGGTTCTGAAGTTTCATAGAACTTGGGCACATCGCAGAGACCCTGTTATTGGGTGATATTGCTGACTAAACTACACGTGAGTTGATGATGTCTTTCATCCCAAAAGAATGTGTTCTAGTAAGGAGGGGTTGACCCAAACTCAAATACTGCAAAGGGGGGACAGCAGGGAAAGCTGGGGTGTGAGCTGCGGATGGAATCTCCAGGGCTGGAGTTCCAAAGTAGAAATGTCTCCTAGTGTGGCAGGAACCAGAAAGAAGGGACTGAAGCACTCCACATTTCTTGTTTGTTTCCATGCCTCCCTTGCCAACCCCCTTGCCTTGTTCCCTTAGTGGTTTAACCCTTGGGAAACTGTAAGCTCTGATCAAAGTACACAGCTTGGCAGGATATGAGAGTGTGGTGTTTGCATTCTCTCTTGGTGTGTGGGGGGATAAACTTTGAGGAGGGCAATTTAGGAGGGAAGGTGGAGGCTCCCCTAGATACACATTCTGGCACAGTAATCTCCCCTCCAGAAGCTTATCTTGGGGAAATAATTGGACGTGGACACAAGATGTGTGTGCAGTTTTATTGTCACAGCAAGTTAATCAGGGAAAGGAAGGGAAGAAGGAAAATAAAGAACCCAAATAACTAGCAATAGAGAAAGGATCACATGCGGTAATCCAAATGATGAACCATTAGGCACTGAAAAGAAAATGTAGATATATGGTTTTGGACATGAAGCCATGTCCAAGATACAGTGTTTGGTGAAAAAAGGCAGAGTACTGATTTTCGTATTAGGAAAAAGCAGAGATGTATACACTAAAATGTCAACTGTATTAATCTGTGTGATGAGATTTAGATGAGTTAAAATTTTTCTTTTGTGCTTTGTTGTTATTGTTGTTGTTTTTTAAATAATCTTGTATTACTTTTGAAATTTCAAAATGTGTTTTGAAAAATAAAAGAGCAGTTTCATTAGTCTGGAGATTTAGCAGGAACAATTCATCTGGGACTCCAAGGAATAGGGGTTGGAGGAGTGGGCTATCCTCCCATGAGGTCATTTTAATTCCACTAAATGCATTTTATGCAAGAATAGCAGAATATCACAGTCTAGGTAATTTATAATGAATGGAAGTTTATTTGGCTCATGGTTCTAGAGGCTGGGAAATCCAAGAGCAGAACAGGATGCCCATATCTGGAATAAGCCTCCTAGCTGTCATCCCCTGATGGAAGGCAGATGCCAGAGCGGGAGGGAGGGAAGGAGGGAGCCTGTGACAGCCCAGGACTCTCCTGTATAACAAGCCCACTCTAGAGAGCATAGACCCTCCCACCACAGCAACATGCATCCATTCAGGAGTAGGATCCCCCTGACCTGCTCACTTCTTGATGGTTACACCTGTCCCCACAGTGACATTGGGGATGGTTCTCAACACATGTTCAACCCATAGCCACGTGCAGAGTTCTGAACTGTCCATCATCTCCCTGCAGGATGATCCTGGATCTTGCTGTCGGGACTCAGATGCCACCCTTGCCTGCCTTGCAGGCAGTACATGTCCTGTCCACAGGTCCTCGGGTCTCCTTTCATCCTTGGCCTTCTGGGTTCCTGATGCACCCTGGTGCCCGTTTCTTCCCATGGTTGTGCTGAGGGCATTCCCGTGGTGCAACCCATGAACCTTTGTTCTTGGGAATTCTCCCACGATTCCCTTGTCTGTTTCCTTGCCAGTCTTAAACTACCAATGAGATATTAGAACTCCTAAATTGCGTCTGTAATTTTATTCTCTTTTCTCCAATTTTCTTCTCTTTACCTGTGATTCTATTTTCTGGGAGATGTTGTCAACTTTATTTTCCATTCCTGCTGAATTCCTCACTTCCTGTCTCCTGCCTTTTTAATTTTCAGAGCTCTTTCTGGTCCCAGGGATGTGCCTTTTTCCATAGCATCCTGTTCTTTTTGTATGTTTGCAATATGCTCTCATAGCTCTCTGAAGATTAATTATAGTGGGTTCCACCGAAGTTTCTTTTGCCCTTTGTCCTGCGTCTTTGACCTGAGTTCATTTTCTACTTGTTTATTTTGGACTTTGTCTTTCCCATTAGAGACTCCCTTTGATCTCTAGGTGATTCCTGGCTCTCTGTTCCTGGATTCATATAGGGGAGCTATTGCACAGTTCACTGGACATTCTGAGAGGGTGTGGGACTCACTGTAGGGTGAGGGGCAGAACGAAGCTGCTTCCCTGGGAGGCCCTGGGAGCCCTTTCTTAGAAAAGGACTTGTGCCTAGAAAGTTTGAGTGCGCTTCCAATGTGTGAGAGAAGAGGTGTTAGGCCTGTGTCTTGATTGACAGCAGGATGTCTCAACCCACTTCCTTGATCTTGAGCTGGCCTGGTGTTCCCAGGTCCATAGCCAATCTGTTCACTCCAAAGGCTGACGCTCCACTGTCCCTCTGGGGTGGAGGAGGGCGGCTGCACAGAGCTTGCTTTATGAGGCTCTGAGCAAACCCTCTAGTGTTCATCCCCACTGTCCGCCTGGGCTTCCCAGTGTGGTGCTCCCCAGTTCCCTGTTGCTCCTGGCTGTGTGGTACCCCTGAAAGCATGCAGAGGTGGTGCCAATTCTTTCCTCTTCCCAGGGGCCAGGACAGACCACAGCTTCGTCTTTCTTTGCAGTTAGGTTGGGCAGGTAACTGACTTGTGACCAGGGGAGGCAGGTGACAGTGAAATGTGCCCCTTCAGGCCCCCCAGGAACAGCCTCCAGACCTTGAAGGGGCTACCAGAGAACCACCCTAAAGCTCTGTGCTGTAGCAGGCTCCTCAAACCAGGGGGGAAAGGGTCGGTCTGGGGGCTGGGATTTGTTCTTGTCTGCTGGGTTTTTTTTTTTTTTTAAACTATAGAGTCATCTGCAGCTTAGACACCAATTCCAGGCAGCCATGGGAGCAAGGGAGGGCTGGTAGGAAGCTGAGAATGTAGGCAGGTAAACTAAAAACGCAATCCCAACATTCGATCCTTTGTCCCCTAGTGGGGCCCAGGAGAGCAGCAGATAAGGACAAAGAGAAGATCTCACTTTTCTTCTCTTTGTTTTCCAACTCCATTATGAAGAACACATTTTGATTTTTAAAAAATGATAAAAGTAGTTAGAAATGATTTAAATATGGGGGCTGGGGCTGGGGCTGGGGCTCAGTGGTAGAGCGCTCGCCTAGCACGTGCGAGGCCCTGGGTTCGATCCTCAGCATCACATAAAAATAAGTAAACAAAATAAAGGTATGTGTCCAACTACAACTAAGAAATAAATATTAAAAAAATGGGTATCAATCTCTGTCCTGCCTGGGGGGTCTGGTATTGATCTTTTGTCTGGCTGTTGCACACCTCTGAGCACAGATTGGAGGCAAGTAAAGGGGCACTTTAAAATTTGCCTCCTGCATAGAAGCAGAGTTGGTATTTCCTGTTTCTGGGACATAAATGTTAATTTCATTAGTAACTAATAGGAAAAAGGATGATGGGGTGCCAGGGGGAACCTATCCACCCATCCCTGTAACCTACAGCACCCCAAATTCTCCTCCCACCCCTGTGCCAGCCCACTCTCCAGGGGAACCTCCCAAACCATGAAGTAAAGTTAAATGGAAATTGGTGAAATTGACTTATTTCCAGATTGGTTCACATTTTGAAAGCTTACTCCTGGGCAGTGTATAATTATAAGCTAGAGTTGATTTGATGATGACAGGTACGGTCATTAAAAAAGGAATCACAACTGAGCCTCAGGCACACGGCCGTGCACACGGTTGCTGTGGGAAGTCCTGCGGGCCCGGTGCCTCCTCCAGGGATGCACTCTCTGTGACTGTGGAACTGGCTGTCCTGTCTTGCTCTGGGAGGACCTGTGGCCTAGCTGCCCTGCTCAGGGCCTAGAGAAGCAAGGCCTCCGTGCTGTGTCAGAGGCGATCGACCCTCCGGCTGTGTCTCACAAGAAGACTGGCCTTTGTCAGAAAGGCCTGCAAAAAGTGGCTTCAAGATGGTTGGAAGGAGTGTACCTGGGGCCATCCATCTGACAACAGCCCTTCTCTGGACAGCCATCCAGCTTTCTGTGTGACTCCCCCAAGATGACAGGAACATATGGTGTCAAAACAGAAAGCTATAAACGGCAAGGCGGAGGCAACGGTTAGCCTACTGTGTAATTACCTAGAATACGAAGGTCTTGTTCCCCCCATTCTGCCCACCACCCGTCCCATGCACAGTACAGAAACCACATGAGGGGTGGGAAGCTCATCTCTCCCACTGAATCATGGTGCTGGTTTCTTACCACCAGAACAAGGGCAGCAGGCTCTCTGAATCAACGCCTCCAAGCCAAAGGTCAACAAGGGCGGAATAAGCAAATAGAAGTCCCTTTTCCTCCAGGTACAAGCTGTTCCCTCTTCCCATGGCCTGAAGCTGCATGACACTGGTTGGACTGTGGGACAGCAGCCCTGGCTATAGAAATGGAAAGAAGGGCCCGTAAAAGCATGGAAATAGAAAGCTCTTCCTTGCTTTTGGGTGTGTCTCCTGCGAGTCCTGGTATTTTTTCTTTCCAATGCTGCTCTCCTTTGGGCAGAGAACTTGGGTAGAGCCCCTCCTCCTATGTCCCCTCCCTCCCCCCCTTCAGCATGGCCAACTCAGCATGGATGCTGGTGCCAGCCCAGGACAGCAGACTGTGTCCTGAGGGCCAGGACCAGCTCAGTGCCAAGCCCAGGTGGGCCAGACACCTGCCCAGGGCAAATCACCCAGGCATGGACAGAGATTGCTGCTGCCAAGCTCTGCTGGGGTGCACTCTGGGTGCAGGACCTGGCCCCAGCACCTCCCCATGCTTGGGCCTGGGTCCCCTGTGGGCAGAAGGCCGCAGCCGCCATCAGCCACCACCCCGCAGTGGACACAACTGGGTTGCCAGTCCAGGTGGCAGGCGCAGAGGTCACAGTGAGGAGAACAGACGTGGCCCAGGCACCAGGCCATGGGAAAGAGCCTGCCAAGGACCCGTCCCAGGGAGGAGGGGAGCTGGTGGCTGGCAACACGGGTGTGAGCCGAGGCACAGGCACCCAAGTTCATTGGACTTCACCCGCCAAACTCGCTTTAAAGATAAAACTATTGAGAATTTCAAGACAGTAACCGCAGAGCACTAATTCCCCGGGGCTCGGTCCTTCTGGATACCTGCTATGGAACTGCACAGTTGGCCCAAAGCCACCTCTGAACAGAGCTGTCGGAGTCAGCCCAGGCCCATGAAGCCCTGAGTGTGCATTTTGTCACAGGGTGGCACTTCCCCTGCACTGACTGCCCGTGTGCCGCTGCCTCCCCTCCCGGATGCCATCTGCGTGGCCCCGCACCTGCTCCTGCCTGCTCCTACCTGCTCTTACCTGCTCCTACCTGCTCCTCTCTGGCAGGTTGGACCCGCTCGAAGCCTCACCTGCAAAATCAAAAATACAATGAACTCCAAAGCTTGCTGTGAGGACCAAAGAAGTGGCGCTTGGACGCACCAGGCCCGGTGCCTGGCACACACTGCGCGTGCACACGGGAGCTACACACGTGCTTGGCACACACCAGGCTCAGTGCCTGGCACACACTGCACATGCACATGGGAGCTACACACGTGGGTGCTTGGCACGCACCAGGCTCAGTGCCTGGTACACACTGCACGCGTGCACTTTGGAGCTACACATGTGAGTGCCTGCCAGGACACATGGGCACTGTGCCAGGCCCCGGGAAGGCGTGCACTGTCTATTATTTACTCTTATTTGTACTCTTTAGTTACACACAACAGGAGAATGCATTTTGACACACCATTTGTGGATGGTCATGACTTACCATTCTGCTGGTGGCACGTGGTGTGGAGTCACATTGGTTGTGTACTCTTACGTGCACATAGGGTGACAATGTCTACCCACTCTACTGTCCTTCTGACCCCATCCCCTCCCCTCCCTCCCTCCACTCCCCTCTCCCTAATCCAAAGTACCTCTATTCTTATCCCCACCCTTTATGGTGAGTTAGCATCCACACATCAGAAAACACGATTGGCCTTTGGTTTTGGAAATTGACTTACTTTGCTTAGCATGATATTCTCCAGCTCCATCCATTTACCTGCAAATGCCATCATTTCATTAGACAAAGAACACAATAGGAACATATTTTTAAGTGTCCATCTGATAGATGTTTTAGGTAAAATGTAACACAAATGTAACTATTATTTAAAAAGAAACAGGAAAAGACTTTTTGGGAAAAAAAATCCAAACCTATGATGGTAGAATAATTCAGACAGGAAACTCTATTTAATCACCACATGGCAAAATCGAGAAAGACCTGAAAGGCCTGATAAATACAACTTCAGGGTGAAATGAGGTCTTCTAAGGACAGCAATGAGAGCTGGTTGGCATGAGAGACAGGATTAAGAGACACTTGAAAGAGCAATATTGCTCTTCACTAAAAGGGGCTGAAGTATATTTTGTTACAAAAGGAACACATGTTCATTATGGCAGGTCAGAAAACACAGTCCAGCAACAGAAGAAAGGGAAAAATATGCACACTCCTACAATTCTTTTTTAAAAATATTTATTCTTTAATTGTAGTTGGACATGATACCTTTATTTTATTTATTTTTATGTGGTGCTGAGGATCGAACCCAGGGCCTCGCACATGCTAGGTGACAAGCAAGTTCACCTCCACTGAGTGCCTGCTGCAGAGACAAGTCTGGTGACCTCTGCAATGTTGGGCGTTTTCACAGGTCAAGAGATTTTAGAGCTGAATGGTATCTCGGTGCTATTCTGGCTTACCTTAGAAGAATAAATTCCTTCTTTTCCCATATGTTTATTGTTCGTATACATTTTTCTTTTTGTGAATTTCCCATGTTTTCTTAGACCATTTTAAAGGACTTTTCTTTTAAAAATTAGACATATTTAAAAGCACATACTAAAAAGTACAGAGAATAATAAAGCAGACAGCATTTTTGTGTGTTTTGGAAAGAAGGCCTGCCAGGGCCTTCCCGGCGGCTAGGATCATGGGCGTGCACACTGCACTTGGCAAGGTGACCATCCTTGCCTTCCCCTTCCACACCCGCACTTTGTCATACCTCGGCATGTCTTCAAACCTTTCCTTGCAACATGTGTCCCCTGCTCTCCACCCTCAGGCTTAGTTTCTGCTCCCTCTTCCTCCCCTCTTCCTTCCCTGAAGCCACAGTGGACCCTGTCTCGCTTCCCCTTCTGCATCTCAGCCAATGGGATCCCCAGGAGACAATGTCTTCCGAAGGTGCCTGTGGCCTCAATGTTCTCTTCTTCCTCTGTTGGGACCAGCTAAAGGCCAGGGTCATCCACGCAGCCACCAGGAGCTGCTTCAGCCCAAGACAGTCCCCTTTTCTGAGCTAAGTCCTAGCTAAGTCTGGGTCTCAGAACCAGATACAGGAGTAGCTTAAGAGCCACCTACACAGTCATACAGTTGTATGCATGCGGTCTGTTCTTTATACCACGCTTGTCCCAACTTCCTGGGCCATGACCCAGGGATAGGGGTCCGGCAGAGTCCAGCCATCTCCCTAAATGAGCATATGAAGCTCAGATTCTGTGAAGATCAGGAGGCCAGAGTCATAAGGACGGAGAACCAGAGAGAAAAGTGTCACAGAGTGTCTATTCCAAAGATTTTCAAGTTCCTTGAGGACTCAGCTGAACATGGACCAATACATGTGCATGAGGGGATCATCCAGGCAAGACCCGTCAAGACCCACTCCACAGAAGTAGAGTGGCAGAGCCTGGCATTCACACAGGGCTGGCGTGGGGTCTCTTTCCAGGGCAAGACTGAAAAGGTCCATGATTCCCAGAGCCCTGGCTGGCATCCAGAGGAGGGCGTTTCCTCACTTGGAGAATGATTAGCTCTGAACTGGGCACTGGTCTGGTCTCCCCTGATGAACCACGAAAGCAAAGTCCAGAGTGTTAGACTGTAGCCAAGTAACTGAACCGCATGCAAGAACAAAGCTCCAGAATATTTACAGATATCAAATATCCACCTCCCACAAAGCAGGCTTGATAATGTCTGGCATCTGCTCAAAGGTCACTAGACAAGCAAAGAAGCAGGAAGGCGTATCCCAGTGTGAGGGGAAAAATCGACGAATCAAAAGTGAGCCCGAGGGCTGGGGGTGTGGCTCAGTGGTAGAGCCATCATCTAGCAGGCATAAGGCCCTGGGTTCAATCCTCAGCACCATAAATAAATAAATAAGTACATAAAATAAAGGTCCATTGACAACTAAAAATAAATAAATAAACAAAAAAGTGAACCAGAGGCCTGGGTAGAGCACTTGCTTAACATGGTAAGGCCCTGGTTCAATCCCCAGCACCACAAGAAAAGGAAAAAGGAAAGAAGCAGAACTGGCCCAACTGTTAGAAGCAGTGGTCCATCACATCACAACACTTCACATGATAGTGTGTCATGCTCCTGATGCCAAGAAAAGACAAAATCACCCTATGTGAACTCATGAGGTAAAACCACAATGTCTGAGATTGAAAACACACTGGATGCAACAAATGCAGATTAGACATCACTCAGAAGGGAAAACTGTGAATCGAGAGAGAGCCCAGCACGAGGAATTATCCAAAGGAAATAACCAGAAAGAAAAGCAAAGCACACCTGCTAACCACGTGCAAGCCTCATGCACATGTAATGGCAGTGCCCAGAGGAGGTGAGAGGGGAACTACTGAAGAAGTACTGGCCAAAGCTGGGCTTGATGGCCACGTGATCCCCGTGCCTCAGGAGGCTGAGGCAGGAGGATCGCAAGTTCCTAGGCCAGTCAGGCCAATTAGTGAGACCCTGTCTCAAAATGAAATAAAAAGGGCTAAGGATGTAGCTTAATGTTAGAGCTTCCTTGGGTTTAATTCTGAACATTGGGGGTGGCGGGGACGGGGAGAGAAAGAAAAAAATGGCTGAAGAAATAGTTCAGAGGACTTGCCTAGTATGTGTGAGGCCCTAGGTTTAATCTCCAGTCCTGCAAGGAAAAGAGAGAGGGAGGGAGGGAAAGAGAGAAAAGAGAAATAATGTCCAAAATTTTCTTACACTTGGTGGAAGCTATTCAAGATACTCATTGAACCCTCCAAAGAAGAAATGTGAAAAATCTGCACAAGCAAGACACACAGTCAAATTGCTAGTGTGTTCATGAGTTTTCCTTCACTGTAACAAACACCTGGGACACTCAGCTTACAAGGATAAAAGGTTTGTTTTGGCCTCAGTTTTGGAGGCTCCAGTCCATGACAGTTTAGCCCATGGCTTTGGGCCTGTGGAAAGGCAGGGCATCATGGCAGGAGCACCTGGTGGGGCAAAACCACCCACTCATAGCTGGTGTCAGAAGCAGGAAGGGAAGGGCCAAGGTCCCACATGTCCCTCAGGGCACAAGCCCCAGGACCAGCAGACCTCCCTCTAGCCTCCCCCCCAAAGGCTCCACATCCTCCCAGAAGCAACAGGCCAGGGCCAACGTTACCATGTGGACCTCTGGAGGATTCATCTTCAAATCGTCGCAGATAAAAAAACCTTGAAATAACTGTAAGTGAATAACTGTCCACCTAGAATTCTTTATCCAGAAAATGTCTTTAAAAAATGAAAAAATTAGAGACCAAAAATAGATTAGGGTTTGCCTGGACCTGGGAAGAGGGGGTAAGGGGAGGAGGAAGCCATGGGTATGGGGTTTTGAGGTGACAAATGTTCTAGAGTGAGATAGGGTGGTGGTTGTACGACCTTGTGATGCACTTTGAGAAAGTGAGTTTTATTATATGTGAGTTAATTCTCAATTTTTAAAAACTAAAAAAGAAAAAAAAAATAAAAACTTTTTTCAGACATCCAAAAAATAAGAATAATTATCATGAGCCAATTTGCATTGCAGGAAATGTTAAAGCAAATCTTTCACAAAGAAGAAAAATTCTACCAAATGCAAATGCAGATTGACATAAAGGAACCAAGAACCCTAGAGAGGGTAATGATGGGATGCAGGTGGGACCACACATGATGCAGAGGGCAATGTGAAGGTCAACGTGAACGATACATATGGAGGGCATGGTGTGGGGCCTGCACATGCCTTATCGATAATGTGATCGACAACGACGGTGACGGTTTCACAGCAGGGCAATGGTGATCCAAACACTCTGCAGACGGCGGCCTGAATTGAAAAATATGGGCTATGTAGGAGGTCAATGTGGGCAGGCTGGGTGGCAAAGTGGCCAGCTAGGTCAGGTGGGCCAGGCTATGAACCAACCTAGTGCCCTTCAACACATGAATGGATAAGGAAAATGTAGAATATATACACAATGGAAGAATGAAATTATGGCATTTGCCAGTGAATGGGTGGAATTGGAGGATATTGTGCTTAAGTGAAGAAAACTGATCCCCCAAAAAACAAAAGCTGAACATTCTCTCCGATAGGGGGATGCTAACCCACAACAAGGGAGGGCGGGAGGGAAGAATCGAAGTTCATTGGATCAGAGAAAGGGGACGCAGGGAAGGGAGGGGGTCGGAATGGGAAAGACAGCAGAATGAATTGGACATGGCTTTCCTGTGTTCACATATGAACACATGACCAGTGACACTCCACATCATGGGCGACCACAAGAAGGGGATCCTCATTAGAATAAGCCAAATAAAATATAGACAGCTGTTTTGTAAGGAAACAGTCAAATTTTGGCTACTGAACTCTGGAGGCAGAAAGTGAGGTGTGCAGATTCGATCCTTTAGCAAATGGGCAAGTCTGTTGAACCAGGGCCACTGCATCTCACCTCTGGCTGAAACCTGTTACTTCTGCAGCGTGAGCAGAAGAGCCCAGTGCCTTGCACATACTGGGCAAACAGTCCATCCTAGAACTGTACCTCCAGCCCACTGTGGCCGGAAGCTTGGTCCTTGTCCCCGAGGCCAGCCCAGTAACAAGGAAGTTGTTTTGAGAAAAAAGAAAGAGAAGGTGATTGCTTTGCTGGCAAAGGAGACATAGGGAACTCCTGTCCTAGAGGCTGTGATCCTGCCACCAGCAGGAACTGGGGGCTGTTAAAGAGGTGACTCAAAGCCTGCATTCCCTGTGCTCTCTGTTGGAGTTAATTTGGGAGATGGTCATTTCTGAGAACTTCTGGTGCCATCCCCAAAGTCTGGATGACTTCTTTCCTGTGGTGGGTGTGTGCTCAGGGACAGATACCTCTGCCTAGGATGGGCCAGAAAGGTGATCCTGTTTCCCCTGAGATTAGGGAGGAGCAGGGAGAGAGGATTTAAAAGCCGGTTGCAGTGGCAGAGCAACAGGGGCTACATTCAAAGCATAAAGTGGACACTGTTACATCCCCACGATCAACTTCTCCATTCCATTTCTATGGGAAAATGGGCAACAGTATCTCCAGCTGCTTCCTGCTGAAAGGGGGTGAAGTTGGGGGAAGTCACCCAAAGTCCTTGTTCTCTGCCAGGTGGGGCGTGGACAGGTAAGAGCATTCAGCGTCAGAGCAGTCCAGAGGTCCACAATGGCAGATGGCAGGCGACTGAACAGGGCATACATAGGGCAGGGATCATGCCATCTCTAACCCTCCAGCTGTTCGCCAGCCACCTGGCATCCTCAGCACAGAAGAGGGTTCCTTGGAGAGCCAAGACTGCCCAGGAAAGCTGGAGCAGGGGTTGCTCTTAGGTCCCATCTGGGGTGCCAAAGTTGTTGCCGAAAGCTCAGTCTTTGTCCCTGATGCCAATCCAATAATGAGGTTGCCGGCCAGACACTCTTCACACAAACACCTCTCCTTGAATCGTCAGAGCATCACTTATTGATGTCATTTGATCGCACAACTAATTCACGATCCTTAGAGAAAAATGGGAAAATGTGGGCAAGCAAGAAGAGCATAAAGAAGCCTTATAACCCTACCTGCTCAAGCCTTATCTTTTCTTTTCAAGGCAAAGCACCATAACTTATTTATGACACTCCTGTCAGATGCACTGTAGAAGATCATGAGTTAATGTTTAAATTTCCTTCACACCTATTATCAAATATGAAAAGTCCTTAACTTACAAATGGACTGTAGTGTGAACATTTATTAGTAGGGCTAGTATTTCAAAATCTGGAGGTAGTTTACCAAAAGACAAAATTTTAAGATTGTTAGTTTCCTAGGCTAATCCAAAAATGATGATATGCTCTACATTGTCACCAAAATACACACAAAATAAGATGTAGTGGCTTTTTTTTTTTTTTTTTTTTTTGGTACTGGGGATTGAGCTCAGGGATAATCGACCACTGAGCCACATCCCAGCCCTATTTTGTATTTTATTTAGAGACAGGGTCTCACTGAGTTACTTAGCACCTCGCTGTTGCTAAGGCTGGCTTTGAACTCTTGATCCTCCTACCTCAGCCTCTTGAGCCACTGGGATTAGAGGCGGGCTCCACTGAGTCCAGCTGTTCTTTTTTAAATCCTTGTGGTACTGGTGGTTGAACCCAGGGTCTCACTGTGCTGGGAAAGTACTCTGCCACTGGGTTGTACCCCCAGCCCCTGTCAATGCCTTAATAGAGACCTTCCAGAATTTTTTCTATGCTTACTTAAAAATAAGCAAATGTGGGGGTAACAACACACATAGATATTGTTTTATAACTTGATTTTTTCACTTGGCAATATATTCTGAGTTTTATCCCATTTCTGCAGCATATTAATCTTTTTATAGACATACCACCACTATTTAACCAATCCCCTAATTTTGGACATTTCCAATTATTTGAGATTCCAACAGGACTTTATTGACCATCTTTGATTCTACCACATACTTCTACAACTTATCATAACTGATAATTTACTTAGGAGAAATTCTCTAAAAGGTAATCCTTTTTAGTTGAAGGGAAGGGATATTTAAAATTTTTTTTGCTGTGTTTTCCTATCAATCACCCTTCCAAGCAGTTATATGATGCTGACCACCATGCATGTCCTGTTACTTTAAGACATCCTCCACCAGGGAAGGTTGGTTGCCTCCTGAATGGTGTGTCCTTTTTTACCTGTGAGCAACCAAACACAATGGAAATGGGGTTTCTCTGAACCTCTTGGTTGGGGTTAGGGTCAGGAGGTCAGGGAAATCAAGGCAAGGCAGGTGGGCTGGTGAAGAGTTGGGGAACAGGACACTAACCATTGGTACCAAACAGAGGGAAAAGCCTATTTAAGACAAAGCAATTAGAGTCTATCTGTTTCTGTTGATTTTGAAAAATTGCTTTTCTCAGCACACTTTGCTGAAGGAGCACAGGGCCTGAGAAGAAGACCTTGCAAGGCTGGAGGGTGAGGGCACCAGGGGGGACATCAGAGGGAAAGAGGACCCAGGGGCCCGCCTGAGGACCTAAGGACTAGGGGTCAGCAGCTCAGGCCTGGAGCGCTATGGCTTGCCCATGCTCCCTGGGGTGTGAGGAGACAGTGGCCTGGGGCCGTGAAGCTGGGCATCTGCACCAGGACCGGCCAGGCCACCTCCTCCCTTCCTCTGACTTGGGGAGGCAAACCACTCACCATTTTCTCAACACTGTCACCAGCTGTCTTTTACATGAGTGTAAATATGACCCCAACTTGTACCATAGGTAAATATGGCCATGAAATGGCGGGGGTGGGGGGGGCGTGGATTTTATAGAACTGGTGCAGAGTGAAACCATCAGAAGAAAGGCGGAAGTCGGAAAGCACAGGTGCCCTGGTGTGCAGTGACAGGGTGGTGGGCGTGGCCACTGACCCTAGGGAGCAGGAAAGGCCTGAGGCCTAATCTGGAGAGCAAGCCCTGAGCAGGGAGAGCAGGAGTGGCGGGAAGCGCAGGAGGAAGGCAGTTGGGTCAGAGGGGACAGTGAGTGTTCTCTCTCTCTCTTTCTTTTAGAATTGTTATTGTTGTTAGATTCATTTTTAATGGACACATAATAATGGCACATGTCTATGGGGAGCAATGTGGTGCTTTGGTGCCTCTGACTGTTCAGTGCCCTGAGGCCTCAGTGCCCCATCCTGGTTAGAAGATGGACAGCAGCCCAGGTTGACCCAGCGGTGTTATTCCACCTCTGGCCGCAGTGACTGGCCACAGTGACTGGTCGCAGTGTGGCCCAGCCAGGACAATCGCAATCTGCACCCAAATGTGTCCCGAGTAGCCTGGTCTCTCCTTCCTGGTTGGTGGCTGGATTTCTTGGCCGTGGGCCCAAGATGGTCTGAGGGTGCTGCCTGATGGCCTCAGTGGGAGTCCACCTGCAGGAGTTGGCCTCCAGTACAAGCGTCGTCGTTGGGGATGGGAGGTAGCTGGGAGGTGAGTGACGGGGTTGAGGGTATGAGGGGTGCGGCTGCCTCGCCCAGAGCCCCAGGCAGGGCAGCAACAGTGCTGGGAGGGCAGCGGGGTGAGGTACCAGCCCCTTCAAGCCTTGCTAATCACAGCCCTGGGTGGGCAGCTGGACAAGAAGGTGCACAGACTGTGCAGACCTAGGGCAGCGGAGCCTCTCATGAGAAAGGGCTCACATGACATGTGGAGACCAAAGTCAGCTGTGAACTCGGCCAGCCTCCGACAGCCTCTGAGAGCCTCGACTCAGAGCCCGCTAAGATGAAGAGGTGGGCCAGGCTGGGGTGATAGAGCACAGGCCACTCCAGGAAAAGGAAAGGAAGGGAGGACCCAAGAGAGACCAGAGAGGCTGGGAAAGGCCTCCACCTCAATCTGTCCCGTTACCCCTATGAAATGCCAGTTTTTAGGTAAAAAAGTGTCCAATAGCAGTCATTTCTTATGGCCCTCCTAACATAGGCTGGGTCTTCTATGTCAGATGGGACGCCAGATCCTTCTGAGACACTAAATATCCATTACAGTTCAGCTACAGTTCATCTGGAGGACGGCCATCTTTCTTCACGACAGCTGCAGTGCCCGCTTCCTCACGCCTGCCCCCCCACACCTGCCCCCTCATGCCTGCCCCCCAACACCTGCCCCCCAACACGTCTGCCCTCTGCCCCACACCTGCCCCCCCGATGCCTGCTCCCCCATGCCTGCCCCCCAACGCCTGCCCTCCACCCCATGCCAGCCCCCCAACACCTGACCCCCACGCCTGCTCCCAACACCTGCCCCCCCACACCTGCCCCCCAACGCCTGCTCCCCAACGCCTGCCCCCCGACCTGCACCTGCCCCCCATGCCCACTCAGCACACTCTTGGGGTGAGCAGTGGTCTAGCTGTCGGGTCCCATTATCTGCTGAAATCCTGACCCCCAAGTGGGTGGTATGATGGGATGGGACCTTTGGAAGTGGTCAGGTTATGAGGACAGAGCCCTCATTAATAGGGTTAGTGTCCACAAAAATCGAGGCCAGAGAGACCCCCTGGACACCTGACCTGCCAGCACATGACCCTGGACTTCCCACTCTGGATGTCTGACAGACATGTTTTTGCTGTTTTCAGTTCACCCTGTTCTGGTACTTTGCTATCAGCCCACACAGGCCAAGGCAAGGTGCACGTCTCTAAGCCAGTCCCAACCTCATAGTGGTATTAGTCAGCTTTCTGCCTCTGTGACAAAACATCAGAGCTGGGTGTTGTGGGGAGGCCCTGGGGAGGCAAAGGTGAGAGGGTGCTGGGGTGTCTGGGGGGGAGGCACGGGTGAGAGGGAGCTGGGGTGACTATGGAGGCCTTGGGGAGGTACAGGTTTCCCCATATTCCCCTCCTGGATACCCTCTGTCAGATTGGGCAAGTTTAGTGAGTAGGAGAAGGTCATTAGACTTGCTGTTAAGACACTTCACCTCAGAGCAGAGAAAGAATTCTTGTCAAGGCCAAGACCAACTTCTTTGTTTTTATCTTTATTTGTTTATTCACTGGTTCCTTAATTTACATTTTGGTACCAGATGCTAACCCAGCTGTGCTTAACCTCCGAGCCACCTCCACGTCCCTTTCTATGTTTATTTTTTATTTTGAGACAGTGTCTCTCTGAGTTGGTTAGGGCCTCCTTAAGTAGCCAAGGCTGGCCTTGAACTTGTGGATCTTCCTGCCTCAGCCTCCCTCCTGAGTGGCTGGGATTACAAGCATGTTACCTTTTAGGCTATTCTTTTTTTTAAGTGACAGAGATCTGAAGATGTTTAGCTGACAGAGATTAAGATTGAACCAGTGGGACAGTATATGGAAGGACACCTGGAGCCGGGAGCTGAGGATGGGATTCCCATCAGATGGAGAGTGGACCGGTGGAAGGCCCCCTTGACACCTGAGACAGGAGGAAGGACACAGATCCCAGTAGAAAGTGGAGCCCCTCCGTTGGTGGGCACCATCCAGCTGGTGACATGGGTAGAAACAGAAGCCTTTACAACTTGGGCACATGTGCATTGCCAGGCACTCTTACCATTGGTCACTAAGATAGTTTCTAGTTCTTCAATATTTTAAGCAATGACAAGTTATATTTTTTAAAAAATCTAGCCTTTATTTATTTGTTGTTGGTTTGTTTTTTATGTGGTGCTGAGGATCGAACCCAGGGCCTTACCTGTCCTAGGCAGGCAGTCTACCACTGAGCCACAGCGCAGCCAAGAAAGTGATTTTTTTAATCAGCTTTTTTTCTTTAAAAAAGTTTCAAAAGCTCTGCTGACCCAGGTGAGTGCCCAACCCACCCCTGCTCCTTTCAGGTCGGGGGTCCTGGGGTAGCAGTTGTGCATCGTCTAGGGAGGGAAGCCAGGGGTGGGACCGCCTAAGGTCAGCTTGTCAGAGGAGCCTGCACAGATGCCAAGGCGGGTGACCAGGGCGTGGAGTGGCCGCTCCCAGGCACCATAGCTGAGACAGGTGACATCACAGGAAGTTTCTCGGGTGACCTGGGGCAATGATTAATTTCTATACAGGTCCACGAATCAACAATGTCACCAACAAATGTCAAAGCACCACGTTGGTAAGGTTGGTAAGTAAGCAGAATTTTTTTTTTTTCTGTGAGAAGAGCTGCCCCAAACAAACGAAGACCAAGCTGTCCCTGTGGTGGCCCCTTGCCTGTGGGGCCTTGCTCCAAGTCCCCACTGGACATCTGAACGGGGCTGAGCTGGACGTTCTTTCCCTTGGCAGATGGTAAAGGTGGACTTGCACACCAGTCACAGCAACGGGGACAACCAGGACTAATAGTGAAACAGAATGACCACAGCCCTCTACCGCAGGAAAGCCTGTGTGAATGCATCTTCCTCCCAGAGCATGGGGCACTGCACCCACCGCTCCTCTTGTGGCCAAGTGAGGTGCCACCGTGCCACAGAGGGGGGTGAGGAGTATACCCTCCTTTATTAGGTAAATAAATTTATTAGGTAAATAAATTTCAATATTATCAATAATATTGGGTCACCAAACATGAGCATTCCCTGCCAGTCAGCTGCTAAGTGACTCAGGGCAGCAGGCAGGTGACAAGGGATGGTTCCCATCTGGGCAGGGTTGAGCAGGACTGTGTGCGTGAGGTCACATCACGTTAGTCACAACGGTGCTCAGTAAAACTGACAGGTTATTTATTTCTGGAAGTTTCCATTTCACATTTTTGGGCAGAAGTGGATTGTGGTTAACTGCAGCTGCACTGAGCGAAGTCTGGCCGAAGCCTTCATGTCCGGGGTTGGGGAGGCCTGGCTCGGTGACCCCAGCCTTTGTCCTGAGGCCAGCGAGACGTGCTCACAGGGCTGCCTTCCATGGGGGGGCGGGTGTTGACCCTGTCAGAGAATAAATCTGGAAGTCAGGATGAAGTCAGGCCAACTTCACTACATAGGAGATCCGCCCAGAATGTTGTAAACCGTGCAGACACATGGACACACTTTTTCTGTTACAAACAGAAATGCGGTGGCTTGGCAGAGGAGCTGGGGCTGGAAACATGGGTCCCCAGACCCGGGAAATGTGTGGACTTCAAGAGGCAAAGTTCTGGGGTTTGAAGAATTGGAACCTTCGATAAGTTACATGTGAGGGAGGAGGGTGACCCTCAAAGACGCGCTGATGAGAACCCTGGGGCAGTGCCCAGGCTGCCTTCCCTTGCCCACAGCAGAGCAAAGGGCTGGTTCAGCACTCAGAGCTCGAGCTGCCTGGGCACACAGTTCAGGAGAGGGGGTTGGAGCTGCAGGCCGCTCCCTTGGCCAAGCAGAGCCTTACCAGGCCACCCTGGACAAGCCCTGGGTGTCCTCGAACAGGAAACTCAGGCTCCTGCTGTTCCCGGGAAGAAACATGCATGTTTTGCTCACTTTTTCCAACTCCCTAAGTGTGTGAGCCTTTATCTTATTGAAGGAGAAGTTGTCTGTGTCACTTGAAGATGAGCTGTGTGCCATGTGACCACCGCACAGTCACAGGAGGCAGCAGAGAGGAACACTGTGTTTCCTTCAAAGGTAAGACTTTTTTTGTTTTGGTACTGGGGATTGAATTCAGGGTGCTTTACCACCAAGCCCCATCCTCAACTCTCTTTTGTATTTAATTTAGAGACAGGGTCTCACTGAGTTGCTTAGGGCCTTGCCAAATTGCTGAGGCCGACTTTGAACTGGTGATCCTCTTACCTCAGCCTCCCGGGATTACAGGCGTGTACCAACATGCCTGGACAAGCAACACTTCCAATCCTCTTGTACAGACTACAAAGAGAGACCAAGAGAGTAATATGGCTTTATAATACTTTTGTAACCTCTAGGTCTGTATGTGGGCACCTGATCAAGACTGCAGTAAGGAATGTTTTGATGTTTTCTTGAATAAAATGGTCTTTGACCAAACTTTTATTGGTATTGTTTAGCTTAGAGTTTTAGTAGCTTTTATTTTCAATATTATCAATAAATGCTCATGTTTTTGATATCATTAAGGTCAGTCTACAAGTTTTGTATAAATTAAGTCTATTTCTGCTACCTTTAAAGAAATGAAACCTCATTTTGTCTTAAGCCTGTGATTAACAAAAACGTACTATATTTACCACAGGAGTTTAAAATTTTTATGAAAAGGCACCAAGGACATTTATTTCAGGAAAGATAAGCTAATCTTAACCAAAGAGCAGATGGTCAAAAAGCCATTTTAATTTTAAATGAGGTAAATAACTACAGCTGCACACGGCACCTACCGCCCATCGGCCTCATTAGACTCCCAGTTGGTAGGAATCTGTAATAAGAGTTTGGGATCTGCCTGGATAAGGTAACAAAGCAAGAAGGGATAAAAAATTAATACCTTTTGTTGGGAGGAAGAACCAATAAAATGGTAAGATAATAAGTCAGCAACAAACAACAAATCCTCAGAGAAGTATGGGATCGCCACTCAGGCGACTGGTTGGACTGCACACGGCCTACAGCTTATTGTTCATGCTCATGTATCATGAGCTGCAAATAAAGTGATCTGTGTACAGCAGTCCCTGAGACCTGGAGATCCTTTCAAGAATTCTTCCAGGGGAGAAAGATGTGCAAGGGATCTTTCATGTGGGGCTGAGGAACTGCATGGTGTCCCCACCCCAGGCCAAGTGCTGCCAAGGGCCTGTCCCTCACAGTTCTTTTTAAAACATAGAACTGAGCATTTGCGACACCCTGTAGAAATGCAACGCAGGTCGAGCACCCCTAACCTGGAAGTCCAAAGTTCCAAATGTTTCAAAACCCAAAGACTTTCGAGCACCAATATGATGCCATAAATGGGAAATTCCGCACCTGACTTGAGTGGGCTGCAATCAGAACACTGGTGCCTGGCTGGGGCTGGGCTCGGTGGCAGAGCGCTTGCCTGGCCCCTGTGAAGCATCAGGCTCCATCCTTAGCGCCATGTAAAAACCAAACACAATAAAGGCATGCTGTCCACGTACTACTGCAAATATAGCAAAATGAGGAGCAACACAGGGCACAACATACATGTCCTTCAGCATCCCCCAGGGAGGAAGTCCTCCTCGTTCCTACAGCTGCAGCAGGAAACTTCACTTCACGTGCAAAATTACTGAAGGTGTATAAAGTCACCTTCAGTGTGTGTTGATAAGGTGTGTGTGAGATATGAGTGAATCTCATGTTTAGACGTGAATCCCATCCCCAAGAAGCAAGCTCACGAAAACATTCCAAAGTCGTCCAGCATGTGCACACACCCCAAACCTAACACCCCGCGCTGCTATCTGGGTCTGCGGTGGTCCCCAAAGGCCCATGTTTAGAGGCTTGGTTCCAGCCCGTAGGTCCTTCCTAGGTGGGCTCCGGGGAGGCTTGGGTCACTGGGGGCATGCCCTTGGGGGTACTGGGCCAGCCCCTTCTTCTGTCACTTCCTGCGGTTGTGGGGTGAGCAGTCTCCTCTGCTACATGCTCCCATCGCATACCCCAGACCCAAGAACAGGCCCAAGTGACCACAGAACCTCCAGCCAAAATAAGCCTTTCTGTTGAGAGTCACAGCCGAAGGGACCCCAGCAAACTTCCTGCTGCCAGCTGATTGGCTCCTCTGCGGTGATGCTCATTGGGCTGTTTCCCTGCCCTTTCAGACCACGGAGCTGCTCATTGGGGGACTTTTTTGGCTCCGCCCACACGACCCAGCCAATCAGCCTCAAGAGCAGGAGGATGGGGGCGGGGGTGAGAGGCTTGTGGGAAGCCGGTGGTGGCAGTTGGGCTCTGAGGGAATTCCTGAAGAGCTCTGGTGGTGTGGTGTGTGTGTGTGTGTGTGTGTGTGTGTGTGTGTGTGTGTGTGTGTGTTCTAAAAATAATGTTCGTTTCTGCTTGATAAGTGGCTCGTGAATTGTGCCCAGCCAGACTGTGGCACCTTTCCTCCTTCAAGTTAACTTTCTGAGGTATTTTGTGCCACTGCTGAGCTAACACAATCTGAAACCCAAAACTCCTTTGGTCACAAGCATTTCAATAAGGGAAACCACCTGAACGTCAGAATATACAAGAAGTTTCAAAAAAAGGTGTGTGTGGCTGGGGCTGGGGATCAGCAGTAGAGCACTTGCCTAGCATGTGTGATACACTGGGTTGGAACCTCAGCACCACATAAAGCTAAATAAACAAAATAAAGGTGTTGAGTCCATCTACAACTAAAAAAAATTTTTTTAAAAAGGTGTGTGACAGTATCAGTCTGTAAATATTAACAAGCTTAATTTCTTGACTCATCTTTATTGTAAATTGTATATTATATATTAAATCAGTCACTTCTTAAATCAGTCCTTCTGGACCCCAAGAGACCATTCTGCATATCTTCCAGGGTGCATATAGCCACTTTGGAAGTTACTGTTTTGGTCATGGAATTCTACCACCACGTCACCAGCAAATGATGTCATTTGATTTCCACTGATTGATCACTCTAGCCAGCAATATCAGAATGTAGTTTTAGGTAGCCGTGGAAACCTTTGTCAAAATATGCTATGTTTGGGGTCAATAGCAGGGGGTCAGTAAGGTAAAGTGAGTTCAGGTCATATGAAGGATGCCTTCTGATCACCACTGAGTTGAACTAGCAATGCTGAGACATCTGTGGGAATCTCAAACATTTGGGAACCAAGTAACTAAGGTGTTGAAGAAGGAATCAAGGAGAGGTTGGAAAATATTCTTCACTGAATGGAAAGGAAAACACGACGTCTCAGTCTGTCTGGGGTGTCCCTGGAGCAGTGTGGAAGAGCAGGTCTACCACACGGGACACCTGTCCTAGAACCAGAACACCTTCACGCCAGTAGTTCAGCTCAAGGAGCGGGGGAAAAAAAAGATTAAGCCCAAATTGCGCAGAAGAAAGGAAGGAGATAATAAAACCCAGCGCAAAAAGGAATGAAACAAAATCAGAAAAACAGTCAAGAAAATCCGTAAACCCAAAATCGGTTTCTTTGAGAAAATTAATTAAATAGATCTCTAGCTAAAGCAATCAGGAAACAAAGGAAATAAGCTAATTAACATTACCAGTGATGTGAGCGGTGATAACGTGGCAAGTTATACAGACATTAAAAGATAATAATTCAATATTGTGTACAAGAGACTTGAAATTACAATGGAACAAGACATTCTGGGGAAACGTAGTGGTCACGCAAAATTAAGTGTACTACTTGTTTGTAGTTGCCTATGATATAGAATTACAATACATAATATGTAAAAAATGCAATAAAAAGAATCATCTATTTTCCAGAATCTGATCCAGTGTCATTTACCATGTCATCACATCTGGATTCCTGAATGTCCAAAACTGTGAAATAGTGTTTTCCACTTTAAGCCGCTGAGTTTTGGGATTATTTGTTGCGTGGCAATAGATGATTAATACAGCAGCCCTGCCACCCAACTCCTCTGGGTCCAGAGGGCTGGGTGACAGGAGAGGAAGGCCAGGCTAATACAGTGTTTCTGTTCCTGGGAGCCGATGGATCCATGCTGTGTCCCTTCTTTTCTAGGAGTTTATTGAGTCATGAGCTTTAGGCACTTGATTATAAAGAGAGAATGAGACTCTCATCACAGAAGAAAATGAGTTTGTTGAAGTACTTTTCTTTGTGTATGTGTATAAGTATACTGTGTTGAGAAATTAGCAGTTTAACCATCTTGAACCTTCACCAACAGATATTAAATGTCATTTATTTAATTACTAATCATTCATTGGCCTTATAATTAAAATTTTCATTTTCAATAGATAAATGGATATGAGTAGGGCTAATATTAATGGTAAACAATAGGTTTTCCATAACAGTCAGTGAACTGATACATTCTAATGTTTGAATTATAGAACAGAATTTTAATTCAGTACTACTATACTATTTAAATACTAGTGCTAAATTGAGAGAGGTGCAAAGAAGAGAAAATTATATAGAAACTTATAATTTGGTTATTGAGTATGATAAAACCTGTCGTTTTTCTGTTCCCCAACAAGGATGCTGTCACTTTATATTTAGTATAAATCAACCACACACACACACACACACACACACACACATGCACACTTGTGCCTGACAGTCAAAAAAAGCTGGTGATAGTTGTTAAATTAGCAACTCAGGCCAGCAAATAAAAATTACCAAAACTACAGCCATGGGAGAGTAAAATTAAGTTGAATTTTTCTCAGTGGTTAAATGCTGAATTCTAATTAAGTTGAATTTTTCTCAGTGGTTGAATGCTGTATTCTATTCACTGGAAAATATGCAAGAATTTTTTTCTCCTGATTATGAAATAGTGACTTATATATTTAATATGGAAAAATGACCAGAGAAAAAAGTGCAAGGAGTTGAAAAGTCATGTGACAAGGAAGAGTGGGAAAAAAACAAACAAAAAAACCCAAACCTATTGTGTCACAATTTCATTCAGAATCATGAATATTTCTACTTCTGAGCCTCAAGAGTAGTCATATAAAACTCTTGCCAGCAAAGTAGTAAACTTGAAATTTTAGACTATGTAAAAACAGCAAATTTTGAAAATTTCAGAGTTTTGGAAATAATTAAGAAACCATAGAAAAGAACTTGTCTGTGTCCTACAGTGTGTCCCCACACATGCGTGTCCCCATGCACGCACCCACAGATGCTTGCTCTACAGAGGTACTGCCTGTAGGTGGCTGTCTAATTGGAAGTGATTTTAACTGTTTCTCTATTATGTTTTGGAACTTGTGTTTTGAAGAAAGATCAGGCAGAAACCTACCATTTGATTCAGGAAAAGTGTTCTTAGCTCCTGTGCCCTTCGTGCTGAGAATGTGTGGCACCACTTGGTGACATGGCACAGCAATTGCAGGACTCACTCCCCTTTCATGGCCTTCTTAATCTCCAAAGCTCTGAACTTGCAAAACAAATACCCTGAGGTGCCAGCTTTGGGGTGGATGCACATTCAGAAGGTTTAACTGAACAGAGAGTATTTGGTTAAAAATCAAAATAAGTAGTGACAATTTAATCAACAAGAAAAATCCAGAGTGGGGAGGCTTTGAGTGGAGAAACATGATTTAAGTCATGTTTCTAAGCTCAGAGGAGTGGGATCAGATTTCAGCGGTGGGGAGGAAGGCATTCAGTTAGCAGAGGGCTGGGGCAGAAGCAAGCAGAGAAAATTAGGAGATCCGTTTAGATCAGGACTGAAGGCTGACCAGGAAGCAGTTTCCAGAACAATGGGGTCAGGAATAGAGGGATGGGAAGATAATTGGATCTAACAAGTCAGAGCGCAAGAGAGCCCTGGAAGTACTGTTCAGGAATAGCCTCGGAACTTCCAGTATAATTCAAGCCTAAACATGTAATGTTGTCTCAAAGTCCCAGTTTTAAAAAGAAAAAAAAAAAAAGTTCAGGCTCAATGGCCTGGGAACCAGAAAAATGGACTTTTGTCATTGTGCCACCAAAATACAGCTAGTCATCCACCCAGGATGGGTTCACTCCTGTGAATTCAACATAGAGGATGTACAGGAAGACACGTCCATAGGTACAGACAGGTACCACCTTTCCCCTTGCCATTTCCCCTAACACAGACTAACAACTGTCTACGTAGCATTGGTGTTGTAAGTCGTCCAGCGATCACCTGAAGTGTACAGAGCATCTGTGTGGGTCCCCTGCGACACCACGCCAGTGCATGCAAGGACTGGAACAGCACAGACCTCAGGGCTTGGTGTCCTGTGGGCTCCCGCAACCAACCCCCAGGATCCTGAGGGGTGGCTGCTCCCCTTGAACTCGGCTCTGCAGTGACAAGACTGCTGTGGACCCCAGCCAGAGGCTCCTCGGCAACACTGTGGGTGGTGTGCTTCTGTCTATGTCTAGGGAAAGGTGTGTCCTGGAGAGGAGGGTCAGAGAGCAAGGGGCACAGGGCGGGGCACACAGCTGCTCTGCCTTCCACGTGGCCGGGGATAGCTGCAGGCGTAGGGTCCCTGCTCCCTGCCATCATGAGTCCCCATTGGTTGCACCTCGTTAGGCAGCCGTGACAAGGAGTTGATTTGGGAAAAGGAGGTTAGATCATCCACATTTCTTGGTGTCCCAGACCCACTGTAAACAGAATTACACAGTTGAAATTATTTGAAATTTAAGATGCAAAAGTAGGTTTTACGTTCTAATCTCTTGGGGTATCTTCAACTCAAGTCAAACATGGAAGTGAAATTAAAAAGTAATTAATAGTTAAATGTTGTCATCATAAATATCAGAAAATTAAAAAAAATAACATCTAAGGAAAATCTTATTTTTTAAGGGTTAATTTACTTTTTTAAAAAATAACTTTATTTTATTTATTTATGTGGTGCTGAGGCTCAAACCCAGTGCCTCACACATGCCAGGTACATATTCCACCACTGGACTACAACCCCAGCTCTAAGGAAAGTCTTATTCTTTGCGTTTTGATTTATAGCATTTTATTCACATATCTGGGCATGGAGGTGCATGCCTGTAATCCCAGTAGCTTGGGAGGTTAAGGCAGGAGGATTGCAAGTTCAAAACCAGCCTCAGCAACTTAATCAGGTCCTAAGCAACTTAGTGAGAGCTGTATTAAAATATAAAAAGGGCTGGGGATGTGGCTCGATGGTTAGGCACCCCTGGATCATTGGGGTTCAATCCCTAGTACAAAAAAAAAAAGTCATATAGTTTAAGTGTTACTGACATAAGATTCTGTACTTTTCCTTCATAATGAAGAAAAACATTACCCTTTCCCTTTTGTTCAAATGAATAAGAAAAAGTGGCGCTTTATGACTATCATAAGGTTATTTTCTACCTACAGAGCGAGGCACCGCGGGGGCTGAGGGAGGCAGCAGGTGCATGTGGCCTGTGAATGGAACGTGAACCCTCAGTCCAGGAGGCAGAGCTGTGGGCAGCCTCCAGACAGCTCCCAGGGATCCTGCCTCCTCCTGCCCTGGCCCTCGCTCACCTGGATCGTGGCCTGGATCCAGCAACTGGCTTTTAGCAAATACAATGCCATAGGGGTGAATCGCTCTGAGATGGGCTACACGCTGGGTGCCTGCCTGGTGGGCTCATTCCAGGGAAGCCAGCTGCACTCCCTGGCCCCACAGAGGGCTGGGGGTGGCTCTGACCAGCAGCTAGAGAGCAACTGCAGCAAGTCCAACAACCTGTAAGGACACCGTCCTGCCCAAACCACGTGGGTGACCCTGGGTACTCTGCCCCCCAGAGGAGTCTCCAGGTGACCAATGGGCCCAGCAACACCTGACGATGGCCCAGCTGTGGGCTCCCAGATTCCAGGCACACGGCCACTGCAGGAGAGCATCTGTCAAGGCATTAGGCCTCAGAGCAGTTGGGGAATAATCCAGGGGAATAAATAATTCATACTGGTTCAAGTAGTTTATGGTCTAATTACGTCACACAGATAGAATCACAGCTCACACAGAGTGCTTGCTCGGCGTAGGGTGCCTTCCAAGCATTGTACCTGTACAGATGAATCTTTACAACTCCGTGAGGTAAGCACTGTAACTACTGCCATTTTGTAGATGAGGAAATTGGGTCCCAACAAGACATTAAATAACTGGCTCACCATCACACAGCTGAGTTCAAGCTCAGTTTGGTATCACAGTTGTTCTGGTTCTCTTTTTTTTTTTTTCCCCCTGGCGGTAGTAGGGATTGCACCCTGGAATTACAGGCACACACCACTGCACCTCTTGTGTCAAGTTCTGCAGTACCTCTGACCATTTTACATACCGCGATGGAAGTATGCCTGTTCATGTAAGTGGCACAGTCTGGGGATGAGAATAGCCCTGGCATACAGAGACTGGGAAGGTGTGGACACCTGAGCAGGACTGGAGGACGGGGGACGGCAGGCCAGGCAGATGAATGGCAATGTGCGTAGGTCTACGGTACAGACCGCCACTGTCCCTCTCTTTTTTATTATTTTATCATTCCTCCCTAGAGTCTGCAGTCTCTGGCTGTGGTCTTGTGCATATTCTGACCCTTAATTCTGTTGCTCAACACGCCCTCCCGGAACTCTAGTGAGTCATTACTCTTTCTAGAAAGTCATACTTTATTCTGAACCAAGGGTAATGACAGAGGTTCAGAATGAGTTGAACGAAAAAGTCACCTTATTTGTTTTAACACATGAGGTGATTTAGAGGACTAGTAAGGAAGACATTGCAAAAGCACAGTTTATTCGGTGCCTGCAGGCTGTCCGCTCAGGGTGCCTGACAACTTCAATGGAGTCTGCTGCTCTGGGGACAGTGGGGATGATCCCTCTGGAGATCCACAGCAAGTTTCTATATTTAAATGCAACTTTAGTCTCGCATCAGACACAGATATACTATTGATTATTTAACAGGAAAAACAGGGACAACAGAAAAACAGGGAAATTAAGTGTAAAAGAAATTAGTCAGAGCAACACCAAAGACAGAAAGTCTGTAGATAAAATAATTAAGACATAAAAAGAGTGGCTGCCTTTTGCCTTCATTACTACTACCCTCAGAAAGCCATTTAAAACAATTTCTTTAGGCATTTGTATATTTGCGTATAGTTGTAAGAAGTGATGCAGGGGTCTCACACACCCTCCACCGGTGTCCCAGGTGATAGCACCTTGCATAATCACAGCACGACCAGGAACAGACACTGGCACCACCCACTGAGCTTGCTCAGTGTCCTGCGCTCTCATTTGCATTTTGTTTCCATCACATGTACAAGCAAAATATGTAACAGTCCCACCCCAAGGACCCCTCATGCCACGCTCTTTTAGCCCCTTTCCTCCCACCCACCATCCCTAGTCTCTGGCAACCACCAATCCACTCTCCTTGTCTACCATTTTGTCATTTCAAGAATACTATGTAATAGGAAGCCTTAAGGCCAGCTTTTAAACTTAGCATAATGCCCTTGAGATCCGTCTATGTGGTCGTGTTCCATGGCATGGAGGTACCAGATCTGTATGACTGTCCACTCACTGAAGGACATCTGGGTTATTTTCTGTTTGGGGTTATTACAAATAAAGCTTATACAAGCATTTGTATATAAGGTTTTGTGAGAACATAAAATATCATTTCCCTGGGATAAGTGCCTAAGAATATAATCGCCAGGTTGCAGAGTAAGTACGTATTTAGTTTTGTCAAAACACCTGACGTGGGCTGGGGATGTGGCTCAAGCGGCAGCGCGCGCTCGCCTGGCATGTGTGCGGCCTAGGTTCGATCCTCAGCACCACATACAAACAAAGATGTTGTGCCCGCCGATAACTAAAAAATAAATATTAAAAAAAAAAACACCTGACGTGCTCTGTTCCAGAATGGTTGTATTATTTTTCATTCCCACCAGCAATGTACAGGTGACCCCACTTTTTCTGCAGCCTTCACAGTGTCAGTATGTCATGTGTTTAGTTTTAGTCATCCTGATAGGTGTGTAGTAATATCTCGTTGTGGTTCAGTTTGTATTTTGTTAGTAAATAATAATTATTAAGTATCTTTTCATGTGCTACCTGCTTATTCTTTTTAGTTAAATGTATGTTCTTGTCCTTTACCTTCTTTGGATTAGTTTTTTTTTTCCTTTTGCTTTGAGTTTTATGAGTTCTTTATATGTTCTAGATACAAGTTGTCAGATATATGGTTTGCAAATATATTCTCTTAGTACTTCATTTTTCCCAATTCTCTTTTCAATATCTTTTGTAGAAAAAGCTTTTAATTTAGATAATTTTGAGTTTATAAATTTTTCATTTTATAGATTGTCTTTTGGTATCAAATCCAAGAACTCTTTACTTAACTCTAAATCCTAAAAATATTCACTGATTTTTAAAAAAATCTTACATTTTATATTAAATGCTTTCTATTTAAGTCAGTGATACATTTTGAGTTAATTTTTGAAAAAAAGAGTGAGCTGCTGCTTCTTTTTCATATTGGGGATTGAACTCAGGAGCACTTTATAACTGAGCAACATCCCAGCCCTTTTTGAGACAGAGCCTCGCCAAGTTTCTGACGCTGGCCTCACGTTTGCAATCCTCCTGCCTCAGCCTCTGGAGTAGCTGGAATCATAGGCATGCAGATTGTGCCTGTGCTGTGTAGGCCCATTTCTGTAGTCTCTATTCTATCCCATTGATCTCTGTGCCTGAGTCAGTACCACACAGTCTTGGTTGCTGTAGAGGAATATTGAAACTAACATGGTTCTTCTTACTGTATTTTCTTCAGACTTGTCTTAGCTTTCAAGGGATCACATTTCTCTATACAAATTTTACAGTGAGCTTGTCTACGTTATAAAACATCTTCCTTGATACTTCCTTCTGAATTAAACCTACCATAATCAATTTGGGAGAATTGATATTTTCATTATATTGATTCTTCCAACTCAGGAACATGGTATGTTTCTCCATTTATTTACAATAAACTCCACTAGGTTATAGCATATAATTCTTTTTTATATTGCTAGGTTCAATCAACTGTTTTATATATATATATATATATATATATATATATATATATATATATATATATATATATATATTATTTATTTATTTTTAATGCCCAGGATTGGACCCAGGGCCTTGTGCCACTGAGCTATACCCTCATCATTTGTATTTTTGCAACTGAATTCATACAAAATACTGATCTGAAGTTTTCTTTTGGTGTGCTTTGTCTGGTTTTGGTTTTAGGGTAACACCAGCTTCATGCAGTGAGCTGAAAAGTATTCCTCCTCTTCTATTTTCTAGAAGAGATTGTAGAGTCTTGGTTTTAACCCTACTTTAAAGGTCTAGCAGAATTCTCTAGTGAAACCGCAGCAGCCTGGAGGTTTCTTTTCTTTTCTGAGACTTTAAAATCATGAACCCAACGTCCCCGATTTGGGCATCTGCCTTGTGTTCTGTGGCGAGTGACTGTGGTCGTTTGTGTATTTCGGCCCCCAAGGTTCATTTCACCTGTGCTGTGGCTTCATGTGTAGAGCTGCAGAGCATTCCTTTATCGTTCTTTTAATCTCGGCAGGGTCTGCAGTGCTGGCCTGAGTCATGTCTGATAGTGCTGATCTGTGTGTTCTTTTATTTTTGTCCATCTTGCTAGAGGTTTGTTAATCTTGCTTTATTAATCTTCTCTGCTGTTTTTCTGTTTTCAATTTCATTGGTCTCTTTTCATTATTTCCTTCCTTTTGCTTGCTTTGGGTGTTTCTTTTTTCTTGAGGTGAGATTTCTTTTTATTTTTTAGATTTTCTTTGTTCATTTATCCTAATTAGTTATCCCTGACAGCAGAATGCATTTTGACACATTGTACACAATGGAGCACAGCTTCTCCTCCTCTGGCTGCACACAGTGAAGAGTCACTCCAGTGTGTGATCATACATAATAGGGCAATAACGTCTGTCTCATTCTACTGCCCTTCCCATCCCCAACTCCCCTCCTCTCTCCTCACTGCCCGCACCGCCCCCACAACTCCCCACACAATCCAAAGTTCCTTCATTCTTCCTACCTCCTCCCCCACTATGGATCAGCATCCACTTATCAGAGAAAACATTCAGCCTTTGGTTTTTTGGGTTTGGCTTATTTCACTTAGCATGATATTCTCTGGCTCCATCCACTTACCTGCAAATGCCATAATTTCTTCTTTAAGGC
Source organism: Marmota flaviventris (assembly GCF_047511675.1). Classification (NCBI taxonomy): domain Eukaryota; kingdom Metazoa; phylum Chordata; class Mammalia; order Rodentia; family Sciuridae; genus Marmota; species Marmota flaviventris. Next base: position 77,049,264 of record NC_092511.1, on the reverse strand, counting down.
TGAATAATATTTCATTGTGTGTATGTATCACATTTTCTTTACCCATTCACCTGTTGAAGGGTATCTAGGTTTGTTGCATAACTTAGCTATGTGAATTGAGCTGCTATAAACATTGATGTGGCTACATCACTATAATATGCTGATTTTAAGTCCTTTGGGTATATACCCAAGAGTGGAATAGCTGGGTCAAATGGTGGTTCCATTTCAAGTTTTCTGAGGAATCTCCATGCCGTTTTCCATACTGGTTGCACCAATTTACAGACCCACCATCAACAAATGTGTGTACCGCTTTCCCCACATCCCACCAACACTTACTGTTGCCTGTATTTTTGATAATTGCCATTCTGATTGGAGTGAAATGAAATCTTACAATAGTTTTGATTTACATTTCTCAAATCGCTAGAGATGATAGATATTTTTTCATGTTTGTTGATTGATTATATTTCTTCTATGAAGTGTCTGTTCAGTTCCTTAGCCCACTTATTGACTGGGTTATTTGTTTTTTTTTTTTTTTGGAGTTAAGTATTTTGAGTTGAGTGAGACTTCTTGATACATGTATTATTATTATTATTTGATACTGGGGATTGAACCCAGGGGTGCTCTACTACTGAACTACACCCCCAACCCTTTTTATCTTTTGAGACAGAGTCTTGCTCAATTGTTCAGCCTGGTCTTGAAATTTCTATCCTCCTGCCTCAGCCTCCCAAATTGCTGGGATCACAGATGTGCAGCATCACAACTGGTTTGACACATGGATTATTTAAGCGTTTTGTTGCCAACGTTTGAAGATTCTCCTGTTAAATTTCTGCCATTTATTTCTAGTTTGATTCCGTTGTGCTCAGAGGACATACTTAGTATCTAATATCAATTCTTTTAAATTTGTTGAGGTTTACGTTCCAGGAGATGATCTATCTCAGTGTATGTTCCATGAGCACCTAATGTGTGTTCTCGGACATCAATTTCCTATGTTCTTATGAGTACACTACCAGTGTGATGTCACAACATGTACAACCACAAAATGGGAAAGTGTGTTCCATGTATGTTGTCTATCAAAATATACTCGATTGTCATGTGTAACTAAGAAGAAGAAAAAAAATTAAAAAGAAAGTGCAGTTTGCTCTATAAATGTTGATTAGATCCTTTGATGATGTTGAGTTCTATTCTTAACTGATTTTCTGTGTAGTTGTTCTATCAATTGTTTTTTTTAACACTATTTTTTAATATTTATTTTTTAGTTGTAGTTGGGCACAATACCTTTATTTTATTTTTATGTGGTGCTGAGGATTGAACCCAGGGCCTTGCACGTGCTAGGTGAGCACTCTACTGTTGAGCCGCAATCCCAGCCCTCAACTGTTTTTTGTAAAACAAACTGCAAAATGGTATTTATTTACATTAAAACATGAATTACCTGTACACACACATATTTAAGAGGCACAATCTGTTTTGCACAATACTATAATGTTCAGCACACATTACACAGTTATCTGTTGATAAGTTGGTGGTTTGATGAAAACACAGTACTGAAACATTCCAGATACAAAATAAATTACTCACATACTGTAATTATAAGACATTTAGAATTTTGTTATGTACTTGAAAAAAACACCAGTCAAATAAAAAGTTTGTTTCATGAAAAACAACTTCAGATTGTTATTAATAAATGACCCTTTTCAGGATGCATTCTTATCTTTTAAATAAACTACATTGGGCGCTGGGGATGTGGCTCAAGTGGTAGCACTCGCCTAGCATGTGTGAGGCACTAGATTCGATTCTCTGCACCATATAAAAATAAAAAGAAAGATATTGTGTTCATCTAAAACTGAAAAACAAATATTAAAAAATAATTAAAATAAATAATTACATTAATGTCAAGATTATGTATATATTGAGAGCCCTACAATATGACTGAAGACAGACATTCCTTCATTTTATTTTAAAGGTATAATTATACTAGAGAATATGCTAAACTACTGCCCCAAAATTCCAACACTGCTATTCTATTTTTCAAAGAGTCAAATTATTAAAATTCCAATTTTATTGTGTGATTAGCTGCCCTGTTTTGCTCATTACTTCCTTTAAAAAAAAAGTTAACAGGTTAACAGATTGTTAAGAACAATATCAGTTATCTGAGAAATTCAAGTTTTTTAATCTTAAAATATTTTAGGTCAAAACTAATACCCTATGGAGACTGAACACTTTTCCCAAAGACTTTCCCAAAGATATTTTTCAATTCTAATCTATTAAGATTTATATAAAGTCCAAGAGAACACTTGAATATTTTCCTAATGCAGTGGTAGATTCATCTTTGGCATTTCTCAATTAGTTCTAAAATAAGAATTTCATATTTTATTTACCTATTACAAATATTTTCTGTACACAAACATATTTAAAATTTGTTTCAAAATCAATTTCACTGCTAAGAAATATTTTCCTTTTTTTTTAAAGAGAGAGAGAGAGAAAGAGAATTTTTTTTTAATATTTATTTTCTAGTTTTCGGCGGACACAACATCTTTGTTTGTATGTGGTGCTGAGGATCGAACCCGGGCCGCACGCATGCCAGGCGAGCGCGCTACTGCTTGAGCCACATCCCCAGCCTATGTTTTCCTTTTTATATCTGAAAAAATATTAACACTATTCAATGTCTTGATATTGTTGAAATATATTTGCTGGGTTCTCACCTTTAGTGATTGGAAACAACATCCTTCGAGTTCAACACCAGAAAAAGAAGATACACTATGCCTTAAAAAAAATGGTGACTAGGATATAAAATTTTTGAATATTAATATTAATGTGAAGTAGGTCTCCACTAAGGAAAGAAACACAAGTATCTTCAAATAACATGGGAATCATAGAAATTAACTGCTATTATTTACTTACTTGGTCTCTGTGGCTTTTCTTAACGGAAATAAATAAAATACAACAAGGGGCTGGGGCTGGGGCTCAGTGGTAGCGCACTTACCTGGCATGTGTGAGGCACTGGTTTCGATTCTCAGCACCACATATAAATACATAAATAAAATAAAGGTCTATCAACAACTAAAAAACATTAAAAATAAAATACAACAAAATACTCAAGTTCTACAATTGCTGATTTCTGGAAAATTTTCCCATATTGCCTTCTATGTTAGAATTATTTCCAGTATTCACAAATTTTATGATCTCATCACACCCCAATTTATGGCTAAAATAATACAAGTATAACTATTTTAAAATAATACAGAATAATAACAGGGCTTTTATAGTTTAATACATTTTTCTCATTTGAAACAAAATATGGGGAAAAAATCTCAATGAAACTGAATCAGGTTAACTTTTGTAGTTCAAATCCATGCTATGTTTTCCAGAGCTCACTGAAAATGTAAATGAAGAAATAAAACAGAAACACAATAGGTAATTAATGCTATTTTGCCGCAGTCCAGCTGGCTGGGCAAAATAACCGGGGGTGGGGGGTGGGGGGGGGGGTGGGGGGGGGGTGACGAACAACTTGTGTACATTGATACAGCAGGAGAGGGAGCCGTTTATTGTAGGACTGGAGCGATATTTATACATTCCACATAGCTTATCTTAATTAGCATAAACCAGATACATCAGTCAACCAATAAGGAATCTCCACACTTCACTTGATCTTAGCCAAAAGGCCGAGAAGCGATGGAATCTCCACACTTAATGGCTTGCTGGTGTTACTTCACAAACCACTCCCTCTGGCATTTTGCCAGGCGCCATCCAGACTTGTTTACAGACTCTAACACTATTTACTAATATCTGCAAATATCTTGGATTACAAAAATGATATAGCAATGACTTTATTGTGACATTAGCACAATTTAAGAATGCAACGAATAATTCCCTATTGTATTCTAGTCAAGCAGAATCATGGAAATCCAAGCAGAAAATGATGCACAGTAGATGAAGGGACTACAATATAAATTGGGTATTTCTCCTAGCTGATACAGAAAAGTTTGAATAAATCTGTACCTATTTTAGAAAGAAAAACTGATTCATGAAATACATTAAAATAATCTGGAAAATGCAGAATATGTGCATATGACACATAACTGGACACTGAATTTGTAAAAGTAAATTTGTATATGGCCATTATTGAATATATATGCAGCTTAATAATCCTACCTTCCAATGTAAATACCTGACATCAACACTGTCATTCAAGTATAGTTCAAATTTATAGTTACATGTGATGACCAAGTAAAGAAATTACCAGCTCCTACTAACACAATTTAGTAAGAACTGGGGAACCTTATAATTGGCACTATTTAATGTTTACAGAATATAATGTTAAGTGCATATGGTTATCTATTTCTAGAATCCAGAAAATATATCCACCTATGCTCCTCCAGTAAGAGTTTTATTTCAACTCGTGTCATTTTAGAAGTATGTACTGAAATGAGACCTCTCAAAAAAAAATGCTATGTAAAATTTTCTTGTGTCTAAATATTGCCTTCTATGTAAATCTGGGAGGTCCTTTAGATAGCGATCTTCTTTTTTGGAGGAGGTGTTCTGATCAAGGGGAAGAGCTTACCAGATAAGATCATATATTTGTATTTGATCACATATCATTCCTCCAGAATTCAACTGAATTTTGTAGATGCTTATTGGGGATGTCTCAAGCACTGACTTGGAGAGGCCACGAGCCTCCATCAATCCCTGCTTGGCCACCCCTGCCACCACGGCCAGGTCAGGGGCTACAGATGGGTTGGGACCCTTTCCCAAGAACTCCTGGTGACTTGGGATCCCAGGACTCGAGGGAGAGCCCCGACTAAAACAGCCTGTCAGCCTAGTTGCGGCCAGGTGGCCTTCTTTTAATGCTTGCTGAATGGGTGTGAGTATTTTCTGGCAGAGATCTTCGTTAAGGCCATCCAAGAGCTTCAGGGATATTTCTGTTTCAAATAAAACCTGACTTTCCACTTTTCTTTCCCAAAAGGCCAGGTCCAAACTGTCTGTTTGCCTGGCCATCTGGGTTAAGTTTGTCCTTTGGCAGTTCAGTGTCATCACTCTGTGCTCCCTTCCCCTCTTTTCCTCCACTGTTGGCAACACTGATCTCTGGGAGGATTGATGCAGTCAGATTTCACTGGACCATTCCCACAGCTTACCTTAGTCTGTGGACTTCCTCTTTCCTAGATGGAGGAAGCCATGTTTGGTACACCAGTTGACACAAGTACTGAAGCAACTGCTGATTGAAGTCCTGTCCTCCAAGTTTATGGTTTTCAGACACCGCTCAAGTTAGAAACACCCCTTCTTGTTTATTCAGTAATGACACCTCTGGAGTTCCCCAGCCCAGGTCGATAACCAAGACCAGGAAGACTTCAGCCTTCTGGAGACCACAGGCCGTCCTGCTGCTGAAGCTCATTTATTACTCGCAGATCTTCAGTCCTGCAAGGTTGGCTGCTCCAATTGTTGAATTTCTTTGTTTTAAGTCAAATCCTGTTTGTACAAAAATGACATATTAGCAACTAGCATTCCAAGATATTCTTCTGCCATTTATTTTAACACTAGTCGAGAGCTAACATATTCTGGGGAAACAGTGATGGTCTCATTACTTGTCACAGAAAACTCAACCAATTCATTTTTGTTTAAAACCTTAAATGGGTATCTGCCAATTTCAGCTTCAAGCTCTTGTAGAGTGAAAATCTTGCCTATGAATGTTTTGGCATCATTGTGTTTTGAGGATTTGAATCTGCCAACTCTCAGCTTCCATAGCCCACACACACATCACCATCAGTAAAAGACACAATGCTAGGTGTGCTGACAGGCCCACTGTCATCTGGAATCACCTTCACTTTTCCTGTGCCAGTAAAAAACACCCCAACAGAACAGTAGGTGATGCCCAGGTCAATGCCAACCACTTTAGGAGTAGGCAATGGTAAATACTGTTGTGCCAAGTAGCCAGCCAATAGGAGAGTTAAACAGCTGAGTCCTAAGATCACCATCTCTCCGGCCATTACAATCCTGCCAAAGGTCTATCAATTGTTAACAGGTGCTGAAGTCTCTTATAAAATTTTGAATTGATCGATTTCTCCTTTACATATTGTTTCAATTTCTTTGTTTTCTTTTTCTTTCACCATATTTTGTAGCTTTCCTGTGTAGAGCATATATATTTTGAATTGCTATGCTTCTTCATGGATTAATTTTTTCTTCATGATATAACCTCCATCTTGATCTCTGGTAATTTTCTTTGCTTGGAAATCTTCACTGTGTGGTAGTAATAGAGCAATTCTTGCTTTCTTTTAATTAATGTTTGCATGATATGTCTTTTTACATTCAACCTGCTCATTTCATTATATTTGCAATGAACCTCTGTAGACCTCATGTAGTTGGGTCATGATTATTGATTTACTCTTCCAATTTTGTATTTTAATTGCTATATTTGTAAAGACACCTTTACACTTTTTACAGCTGTTTTGCATGTTTCATTTGATTTTGTGTATCCAGCTGTTTCTTCCTGTCGCCCGGTGGGCTACTTTTTCAATCATCACCACTATCCATTTCTAGAAACTTTCCATCAGACTGAAAAGATTTTTTTTTCTGTTAAACAATTCCTCTCATTCCCTTATACTTGTAGTGTTTCTGTTTGTTTTGAGACAAAACTTGCTAAGTTGCTTAGGGCCTCACTAAATTGCTGAGGCTGGCTTTGAACTTGGTTCTCCTGCCTCAGCCTCTAGAGATGCTGGGATTACAGGTGTGCACCACCACACCAGGCAATAGTGTTTTTAAAGGTATCTTTTTGTATAGGTTTTTTTTTTTTTTAGTTGGTGCCATAGGTTTTATTATATGTAAATCTATCATCTACTGATGCCATCAATTTGTAAGTTCAAGATGAGTATAGAAATCGGAACTGCCCTTCCTGTTTGTAATCGTTTTATTTCCTCTACACGTATTTAGAACATCAGTGTTACAATTTTTGCTTCTACTGTCAATTTAGAAATTTAAAAATCTCAAGAGAAGGTAAGTCTATTGTGTGTGTGTGTGTATATATGTGTGCGTGTGTGTGTATATATATATATATATATATATACACACACAAAAATATGTACACACACATATACACACACACATTTTTTTTTTTGTATTGGGGATTGAACTCAGGGGCATTCAACCACTGGGCCACATCCGCAGCCCTATTTTGCATTTTATTTAGAGATAAGGGCTCAATGAATTGCTTAGCTCCTCGCTTTTGCTGAGACTGGCTTTGAACTCACGATCCTCCTGTCTCAGCCTCCCGAGCAGCTGGGATTACAGGTGCACACCACTGTGCCTGGCTTTTATTGTTTATATTATTCTTAGCTGTTTTCTTCCTTCCTGTGTTCCAAGGTTCTTTTATCTCCTCTTTCTGCCTAGAAAAGTTCTCTAACCATTTTGTGATAGGTCTGTCGGGGATGAATTCACTTAGATTTCCTTTACCTGAGAGAATTTTTTTCTCTTATCACCGAAGGTTATTTCCACTGGATTCTGGTTTGACAATTCTTTTATTACTTGAAAAAAAATGACAGATTTCTTCCTTCCTACCTCCTTCGTTTGAGGTGCTGTTAATTCAAACTGTCGTTTCACTATTAAGTAATGTATCATTTATTTCTGGTGGCTTTCAATATATTTTTTTATCTTCAGTTTTTACAAGTTTGGTGATCATGTGTTGTGGCAGAGATTTCCTTGAGATTATCCTATTTGGAATTTGTTCAGTTTCTTGAATCTGTAGGATCACATCTTTTCCTAAGGCAGGGGAAATTTTAGCTACTTCTTTACATACTTTTCCTTTATTTTGACCTATCTTATAAATCCCTATGATGCTGCTCATTCCCCACCCCGGGGAATTTCTCCCCTGTAGTTCAGACTAGGGATATTCTATTGGTCTGACTTCAGAGTCACTGATTCTGTCCTATTATGTCACTCTACTATTGAGCCTAAACAGCATGTTTCTCAGTTATTATATTCTTAAATTTCAGTATTTTATCATTTTATTTAGTTCTTCTGATAATTTCTCTTTCTTTTTAGGGACAGGGTATCACTGAGTTTCTTAGGACCTGGCTAAGTTGCTGAGGCTAGCTTTGAACTCGTGATCCTCCTGCCTCTGCGTCCGGAGCCACTGGGAGATAATTTCTATTTCTTTGCTGGATTTTCACTTTGTTTCAAGACTGTAGTACTTTTATGATGGCTATTTTTATATCATTGTTGGACCATTTCAACCTTTGATTCATCTCATAATTGACATCTGTTGATTGCCTTTCTTAAGTTTTGATATTCCTGTTATATATATAAAATTTGTGGGGTTTTTTGGTACTGGGGATTTAAACTCAGGTCCTTTACTGCTGAGCTACATGCCGTCTTTTTTATTTTTTTCTTTTGAGACAGGGTCTCACTAATATGCTGAGGATGGCCTTGAACTTGTGATCCTCCTGCCTCAGCCTTCCCAGTTGCTGGTACTACAGGCGTGCACCATTGCGCCCGGCTCTTGGATAATTTTTTAAATTGTATCCTGGACATTTTGGATAGCATATTATGAAAGTTTGGATACTATCTTCTATTTTTTTCCTAGTAAGCAGTGCCCATGGGCCAGGCTGGCACCATGTTGGTCAAGCTGTAGGACTCACTGACCTTGTTGCAAGTCGTGCAATGGAAGTTCAGTTCTGGCTTTGCTCCAGGGAAAGTGGACACCAGCTTCTGGTCAGGGGTGCCCAGTCTGCTGACAGTACCTGCTGGGCACTGGAACCCTACCTGCCTCCGCCAGGCAGAGATGACAGCTCAGCTCCATAGTCAGCCTGCCCAGCCATCCACAGGGGAACGGAGCTGCCTCCACTCCCACAGGTTGGAGGTGCGTTAAGGTCCATTCTGAGGCTGGTACCACTAGAACTGCTGGGGGATGGAGGGCATGGCCGTCTTTTGTCAGTTTGCTGTTTTATGCCACTCATCCTTCTCTACCGTTCCTCCTTTCTTTATGCACATTTGGTTGTCTGGACTTTAAAACTGTTTTAAAGTTTGGTGAGGGTTCTTGCCCAGGGTTGAAAAGCTGGAATTACAATTTTTGTGAATGTCAGGGCACTTTTTGCAACAAGGCTTCCTGCCATCAGGTCACACTGTCCCACTCCTTGGCAAGGGAACACAGGATTTTGCTGGTTTGTTTGTTTTGATGTATTCTTTCTGTGCCTGTTCATGGAGCTGGGATGGCACTTTCTGTAAGTGCCTGGTTTGGATTTGTGATGAAATAAGTAAACCTGGGGAATTTTCACTGTATCTTCTCTCACCTCTGAAATTCTAGGCAGTTCAACATGCCCCCATCTTTTAAAGTCTTTGTGTGCTTGTTTTGGGGGCATGTCCAGATTTCTTTAAGGGAGGACACGGCCCACTTTGGTGGAGCCAGAAGTCTCAAAAGGCTATTTTAAAACACTTGCTTAGTTTAGTACCTGGAGTCTTCCCCAAGTGGTTAAAAGCCATGACCCCTTTAGCAGTGCACACCCTAGACACCTCCTCTGCAGAGAGGCAACTCTGTGCATAAACAGAGTCAAACGCATACAAAGTCCAAGGAGGCTTCCCATTCCCAGCCTACCACATAAGGAGCCTGGAAGCGATCACTATTCAAACAAGTAAACACCTGAACAAATTGAAAAACATCAGCTCTTGGCAGACTCACTGGAGAAGTGAGGTCAGAGAATTAGCTGTTAGCTCCTGCAGACTGGCAGGCAGGCAGGTCATGATGCTGGAGCAGGCACCTCCCAGGAACCAGGGCTGGAGGAACCTTGAGGATCTGGGTGAATGAGTCTGAGTTAGGAGCTCTACCTGGGCCCAGTCGTGGAGGGCCCCATGTTTCAGTTGTACCTCCAGGCGCTTTACCAAGTTTTCATGGTATATATAAGAGAGAGAAACCCCTTTGTACTTCTGAAAGGGAGGACAAGTCATCATTTCAAAATGATGAGAGCACTCAGAAATTAAGAAAAAAAATTAAAAGGCTGCAAATGGAGCTGGGTGTGGTGGTCCGTGTGGAGGGTGGTGACTTGAACCATGGTTTCTGATTCCCTCATGGCTTGTTGGTATTGAGAACTTCTTGTGCAAAGGTGCAGGTCAAGATGGCCCAATTGTTATGGTGACACCTGGCTGGGGGGCTATGTGCAAAGGCGTGTAGCTGTATCAATTGGAACATTGAGCTCAGGCACCAACTCCCAGGGATAGAGAATTCTGGGCATAACAAGATAACCTCAATGTCTTGCATGTTTCGCTATGTCCTTCAGATTGCCTGCTTTTCTATAACTTTCTCACCAATAGCCTTTTGAAGATAAAGCCTATATAATCAATGTGCTGAGCCAGCTCTGGGTCAGTCTCCATCAGAGGTTGGCTATCCACCTGGCCCCAGCTCCTCTGTCTTTCCTTCATCCCCCATCATCTCTCGCTGGTTTCTGAATTAATGGCTGTGATGGCTGCAGCAGGTCCACACCTTTAATCCCAGCCACTAGAGGCTGAAGCAGAAGGATCACCAGTTTGAGGCCAGCCTATGAAAGTTACCCAGACCCTGTCTCAAAATAAAATTTAAAAAGGGCCAGGGATGTATCTCAGTGGTAGAGCACTTGCCTACCCTGTGCAAGGTCCTGAGTTCCATCCTTAGTATCACACAAGGGGCAAAAGAAAGGCTGCTTTGAGGATTGAGGTAGTCACAATTTTGGAACAGAACGCCCAGCATACTGTAAGCTCTCAGCAAATAGCAACTATTATGAGATAAATAAAGCCCCACCCACTAAAAACAAAATACAAAAAAAAAAAAAAAAATCCCTGTGTTTCTATTATGAGTAGTAATGATTCAGACCACAAGCTTTCAGAAGCAGGAGGGCACATCTGCCCATTCCTGTTTGGCTGCATAGTGCCTCACATTCTACTTAATAAGCACTGTCACCTCTGTAATTTCAGAACTGGAAGGAACTTAAAGGCCATCTATTGCAAGCTTCTCATTTTACAGATAAGGAAACTGATGCTGGGAGGGGCTGGATACATTACTTCCAGGTCACAGTGCTAGCATCTCTCTTCCTCCACCCGGTAAAACACACAAAATGGTGATAAGGAAACAGAAAAACAGAACAGGAAGACAACCAGATTCCAGAGAGATTCCAACAAATAAGGCCTGGAGCAGCAGGTCCATAGTAACCAATGCTCCTGTGGACTGGGTACCACGTATGAGGGCATTGCCCGGGTACCACCTACATGGAGTCTAGAAGTGGGTGACCTAACTGGAGGCTGCCATGTCTGAATTGTCTTTGCCTCTGGAAGTGGTGGAGGCCATGCTGGAGCTTCACTGCTGAGGACAGGCTAACTTTGAGAGGGCAGTACAGTTTGAAGGGGGGTGGGGGTGGACACAGAAGAAACGTGTTATCTTCAACACTGCCCACCAATCTCTGGAAGTGGGGCATGATCTCATTCCACCAGCAGACAGCACCAGTGTGCCCCACCCACCACACAGGACAGAAGAGCAGAAGACATTCAGATCAAGACCTTTTGCCACTGGCTATGATTTCACTCATTCTCCAGTTGGCCTTAGCAGTAACTTCCAAAAATGTCTCAGTCGGAGATTTCAGGTTTCTGAAGAAAATTGATTTTTTAAAACACTGAAAAGGACCGATATTTTCCTAACATATTTTATCAGTTACCTATATTTTTATATCAGCTGTGACTAGAAAAAAGTCAGGAAATTAGTTAAAGTCTTTGTAAACCTTGCTAATTCGTTTTCACAATTGTAATTATAAAGTCTTTCTTACCCTTATCTGAAAGTATATCTTGCAGGAAAGAACATTTTTTTAAAAATTTTTATTGTTGGTTGTTCAAAACATTACATAGTTCTTGATATATCATATTTCACACTTTGATTCAAGTGGGTTATGAACTCCCATTTTTACCCCGTATACAGATTGCAGAATCACATCAGTTACACATCCATTGATTTACATATTGCCATACTAGTGTCTGTTGTATTCTGCTGCCTTTCCTATCCTCTACTATCCCCCCTCCCCTCCCCTCCCCTCCCCTCTTCTCTCTCTACCCCCTCTACTGTCATTCATTTCTCCCCCTTGTATTATTTTTCCCTAGGAAAGAACATTTTTATATCAGTTAAAATTTTTTATAGTTTCTTAAATCTGAAAGAAATGAAAATTTGGCTATTTTTTTCACCATGCCTCTGCCTGGTTTCATATTTATAAGTACAAATCAAAGGAGTTAGGCATTTTTTTTTAATTAGAGAAATGAACGGACAACAAAAGCAACTTATAAAAATCTTTGGTAAAAATACACATATGGGTATATGTATTTGCACAGGAAAAATCTGTAAATTTCAAATGTTAAAGCTGATTTTTCCCCTCCTTGATGTTGAGATTTTATAGGATCTTTATTTCTGGTCATTTTATTTTCTAATTTTCCTACAATTAATATGCATTTTGGTCAGAAGACAAAAGATTTATTTTCCTCCTCCTTTTTCTTTTCTTGCAGGGCTGGATGGAATCCAAAGCCTTGTGTACACATGTGCTTTACCACTGAGTTACATTAAAAAAAAAAATGTTTAGCTACATGTTATAAAGAATCAAATTTAGAGTGGAGGGGAGGACCAAAGCAAAGGACAGAATAATTACAAATGAAAGACTCTCCAGGTTGGACAGGATGTGGAAGCAAGTATCCACATACTGGAGTACTGGAGTGAGTTTTTTGGTGTGTTTTATTTATTTGGTTGCATGGTACAAATAAGTTAAATTTCTAATAAAAATAAATAATAATAATAAAATAATAAAAATTAAAAATAATTTTGCAGTTGCTCTAAAAACTAAATCTGCCCCACCTTGTTTCTAAAGATCCTTCTCTAAGGATAAAGCAATTATGCACTAGGTGGGAAGGCCACTGCAAACTAAAGAGGGAACAGAAAAGTCTCTGCCTATACAAGTACTATTTTTATCTCTTTTCTGAACTAAATTTGAAGCCTAGACTACTCTAATTTGTTTATTCTCTTTCTTTTAGCAAGTACATAAGACTTTTTTCTTCTCTGTTGATTACATCACAAGACAAAAGAGAAGTCAGCCCTGATCTGGGAGCTGGTAATGTAGTTGAATAAACAAGGTACAAACAGGAAAACTAGAAATATGGGGGTGGTATGTACACATGCATCAGACTATCTCATATAGCAAACACAGGGCTGGTGACATTGGTGGGGTTGTGGTTTGGCTCAGCACAGTATCAAACCACAGAGCCATGGAAATGTCATTCTGTGCTGATTAACAAAGTGGCCATCCAGTATTGAAAATGTGGTTAGTACAATTAGGAAGTGAAATTTAACTTCAATTTTAATTTAGATAGCTTCATGTGGCTGATGCCTGTTGTACTGAACAGTGTGGTCCTAGTTCTAGAAGGTGTCAATAGTTAAATAAGGCTTGTCCTGTCACAAGAAAGGGAAGGTCTGAAAGCTGAAAATTGGTATTCCAGGAGAAAAGGCATGACTCAGCGGTACTCACTCGCGGGGTCACTGACTGCTGGTGCCTGGGGAGGACCTGTGCTGGGTTATCACACTGGGCAGACCTTGCACTTGAAGCTGTTGATAAGGAGGAGTCTTGGATTATTTCTGCTCAGCGGACAATAATAGCCCTTTCCTTGTGCCACACATTATGTTGAATGCCTTACATACATTATTTAATCATTGCAAGAACTTTTGAGGGGATGAGACGACTAGGGTGACTTGAGTTTATGGGGGAGATTCTCGGAGGAAAGGGAGGAACAAATAGACTTGCCAGAGCAGTTTGAGAGTGAAAGGACCAAGGAAGAGAAACACAGCTTGAGGAAAGTAGAGTGAAGGGACCCCTACACCTAGGGTCAAACTCTTTCAGCCTGAAAGGGGGAAGAACCTAGTACGAGACGAAGAGTGTGCAAGAGGGAAGTCCTGTTCCTTTAGGTATATGAGAACTTTCACAAAACTGATGGTAGAATTTTTTTTTTTTTTTTCAAAGAGTGGCAAGGTTGTTGGAACTGATGATTTTTTATCTCAGTGAAGCAGGAATAAGGGCCACCTGCCAAGAGAGAGGGGAGAAAACAAAATGGGACACATGGGGTGGAGAAAGATCTGCAACAGCGCCAGTCGGGCTTGTCCTAATAATAACCACCATCGTTCACCCTGTGCCTCCCACCGACCGTCACGTGCACCGCCTGATTCAGTCCAAGAATCCCGTGAACAATTCATTCAAATATTTCCAAATCATAGAAAAGGAAATTAAGGCTCAACAAGTTTACCACCTTGGTTAAAAAAAAAAAAAAAGTCACCGCGGTGACACCAGCACCGTTGTAGTAGGAAGGGGTCTGCCTTCACACTGTAGTTGAAGCCGTGCAGACAAGGCACGAAGAGGAAAGGTGGCACTGCGCAGGCAAAAGCACACCCGGCGGCGGGGGGCACGAGACGGGGGGAGGGGGGGAAGGTACGAGGGCTCCGGCAACCGGAGCTGGGAGCTAAGGAGACGTTCAGGAGTCCTCCCGCTCCAGGCACCGGCGGGTGCACGGGCTCTGAGAGCTGGGCCAGCCCGGAGGTCCCGGGAGTCCAGGACTCGGCGTGCTCGAGCTGCGTGCACCGGGGCTCGGGCCGCGCTGGCGACACCCGGGAAACGTCGGGCAAGGCCTTGCGGTCCGGCCCGCGGTCACCTGGCAGGAGCGCCTCTAGGACGCAGGCTGGGGAGGGCGGCCGAGTGCCGTGTCGCAGGCGCCCGGAAGGCCAGCAGCGGCCCTGCTCACCGTGCCGCTGACCGCCGGCCCGGGACCCCGGCCCGAGACCCCGGGCAGCCGGGCTCGGTTTTCCACCTGCGTTGCTGGTCCTTCAATCAAAACCCCGGAACGTCGGACCCTCTTCCCTCCAGAGCGCCGAGGAGACGAGAGGCACTGCGGATAGAGCAAAGCTACAGAAGCAGCCCTCTGGACGCCTGCTGTGAGGCCCGCGGGGCTTCCCCAAGACGACAGGCTGTCCGGGGCTCTCCCGTCACCCCTCCAACAGCGAGCCCGTTGGTTCGGCCCTCGACCCGGATTGGCTGGGGGCTCACGCCGCGGTCGGCGATTGGAGGACACTGGCTTCCGGCCTCTCCCACGCCCATTGGCTCGTCCCCCGGAGCGCTGGGGCCCCGCCCTTGTTTACGCAGCGCGCAGCCGCCTAGCCCTCCTCGCGCGGGCTTTGAGGCGGTACCCCTGGCGGCTGGGCCAATCGCGGCTCGCGCGCCTCCGCGCCACCCCGCACGCCCGCGTGGTACGGCCCGCGCTCCCCCGCGGCGTGGTACCGCCCTCCGCCCCTCCCCCTCAGGTCGCGGGCCTGGTGCCGCCTGGAGGACCAGGTCGGCGGCGGCTCCCGGAAAACAAAACAATCGCGGCGCCGCGGGGCTGAGCGCGGCGAGCTGGGCCGGGACGCGGCGAAGGGCTGGGCGCCATGGGGCGGGCGCGCGCGGGGCTGCCCCGGCGCCGTGGCTAGCGCGCCGCCTCCGCGCCGGGCCTCCGGGACGCGCGCGGGAGCCTCGCGGCCGGACGCCGCGGACGCCGCCCGGCATGGAGCAGTGCGTGACCGTGGAGCGCGAGCTGGAGAAGGTGCTGCTCAAGTTCTCGGGCTACGCGCAGCTGTGCGAGCGCGGCCTGGAGGAGCTCATCGACTACGCGGGCGGCCTCAAGCGCGAGATCCTGCAGAGCCACGGTAGGGCCCGCGCCCCGCGCCCGCTTCCCCGTCCGCGCTCCGCCGCGGGGCGGCCCAGTGACCTCGGGCCTCCGCCGTCCGGCCTCCCGAGGCCCCGACCTGCCTCCCGCGGCCCCCGGCCTTGTGCGGGTCGCGGCCTTCGGTTGTCCTCGGTCTCCCGAGGTCCCGGGCCGGCCTCCCTCCCGGGCTTTCTGTTGGAAGCCAGCATCGTCCCCAGCTGGTGCTCAGCACGGCCTCCTGCAACTTGGCGACTGCGGGCGGAGCCGCTTTTCTGACTCGTCGCTGGCCGGTCCCTAGCAGACCGCCGAGGCGACCCGCGTCCGCATCCCCGGAGCGGCCTCGGGGGAGCGAGGAGCGAATTGCAGCAGGAATTGCGGTCACTCGCTTTACCCGGCCCAGTCCGTACCTTTTTTCCTTCCAGAAGTCGGGTTTTCCGTAGGAGGCATTTTGCCAAGATCGCTTCGCTGTCGCCCTGCGCCCCGGGACAGCCTTGCCGAGTTGACTTGGGGAGCGTTTGTTGGGGCTTTACAGTAACGAGGAGGCCTGGCTCCTGGTCGGTGTAGCCCTGGAGATGACCCCTTCCAAGCGGCAGTGCAGGACTTTCGTCTGGGGGTTTCTCAGGAGCCCAGGCCCTTCCCCGCCTGTGGGCTCCTGCAACTTGTGAGCATAGAAGCCCCTTGTGAACTTTGAGAAAGAGCTTGGGCTGAAATGCTAACGCCGCAAGACCACCGAGGCAGAACACGGTGCTCGCCCATGGGCAAGCCGACTGGGCTCTGTCAGTGGAAGAAAGGCGGCTGCGTTGGTGTTGAACCTGGCACAGATAGGAAGTAGGGCGTGGGAGGGAAGACGGGTGCGTTTGGTTTGGGACACACGAGAGGGAGGAGAGGATTTAATGAGGATTGTCAGTGGATAGACACAGGTCTAGGGCTGCTTTTCCATGTCATTTCTAATGGGACAACAGGTGATCACTTAAGATGCCTGGAGCCACAGCCTGGGAACCTGCCCCTGGAGGGTGGAAGGCCAAGGCAGAGAGCTCAGAAATGGAAAGGGGCCAGGCTAAGGAGAAGAGAGGTTGCTTTGCTGTCATTGGCTGTTTGGGAGCCCGTGACCCTTGCAGTTTTGTGGAGTTCTTAGAACCAGCTGGATACCTGGGGGTTAAGAAGAAGTTATGGTGGTGGGGGGAAGGGAGCTCAAGGCTGCTCCTGTTCAGTCCTTGAAGCCCCTTCCCCTGGAAATCACCTCTTGTGGAAGGTTCAAAGGAAGGAGCCAGTGATGGAAAAGAATGAATGAAGGGCCCAGATTTGGAGAAGTGGAGGGGATATTTCCTCTTTCCAGATCAGATCAGCAGTGCAGGGTTAGGGTAGGCCGGATTTAAGAGGGAAAGGATGGAAAGTAAAGAACCTTCCATGAGAGAGAAGATGTTGCAGGGGGGATGTGATTATGAGATTTGTTTTAGGGAATTGAGGGCCAGTACCAGGTAAAATTACTGAGGCAGGAATTTGTTTTAGACCTCTCTACTTGGAATAAGAAGTTAATTTCAGAAATTCATTCCAGAGATAAAGATGCCTGGAGATGAAGTAAGTCTTTACATGTTTAATTTGAAGTACCTAAAATTGGACTGTCTGACATTTAAAAACTGAGCCTGCGGCTCCCGTCCTCTATGCAATTCTTCATACACTGTGAGCCTGCTTTCCTTGTGACAGTCCTTGGTCTTGTTTTCTGCCCCAGGACCACTGTTCGTCTGTACCGTCTAGTTTAGCTGTTAAGCATCAACTTTATTGTGCATGCTTGGTTTCATGACACACTGCTCTGGGTCTTTAATGACCTCTCTGGGTCTCAGCGCCCATCTGGGAACCTACCATTCTGTTCTGAAAGGTCAGGATTTGAACATCAGTTGTGTTCTTTCACTTGGCAGATTTACCAGCCATTATTTTACTCCCCAAACTTTTTTTTTTTTTGTTTCCAGGGTATACCACCTCTAGGAAAAAAGCTGGTTCTGCTTGGGCCTTTTTTTCCCCTCTGAGTAGGGATCTTTTGATCAGCTGCTGTGTCCTGGGTGCTCAGGTCACTCTGAGGCAGCCTTAGGCTTCAGTGGGCCACTTATAGTTTATCAGGGACAGAAAGAAATAATCATACTGGGGATTGAAGACTGGGACACTTTACCACTGAGCTACACCCTCTACCCTTTTAAGCAGGTTTTTTTTTTTTTTTTTTTTTTTAATGTTGAGACAGGGTTTCACTAAGTTGCCCAGACTGGCCTTGAACTCATCATCCTCCTTCCTCAGACTCCTGAGGCCCTGGAGTGATGACAGGTGTGTGTAACTACACCTGGCCGGCCTACACTTTTAAGAAGAACCAGCCTGAGAGTCTTAGCCCTTATCTCCTAGATTTCTTAATCCTCTGGAAACTGATAGCAGGGGAATGCACCTTGGGCACTGCTGACCTTGGGCACTGCCTAGGTCAGCACTCCCTGAATGTTAAGTGAGTCTAAATGTCACCATTCCCTCCTTTTGTTTTTGTTTTTGTCTTGACTTTATTTTATTTATTTTAGAGGATTAACACTTTTAAAGGTGTGGGACAACAAAGTTTCCCCCCTTCCTAGCCTTCTTATTGATGCCTGATTTCTTTTGACTTTTTAAAATTTTTCCTTAAAAAACTGCTCTGGATTGAATTGTGGAGTAAAGCCATCTGAAGTCTGAGTTTTCATTTGGGCACCCTTAGAATCATGCTCCCAAATAGATTTTTTTGTTTATCTGCATCAGAACTGCTTTCCATTTTGCTTTTTATTGAATTCTCTCCATTTTGTGAAAGTGGAGTTGTTTTCAGTAACTCAGAGCTAAATGCAGTGTATGTAATATTTATAAACTAAGATATTTTAGTTGTTTTCTGCCTCCAGTATAGTCATAAAAACATTTTGTAGGGTATTTCTGGGGAATCTGACTGTCTGTTTCTACTGGAATAGTCTAGTCCTAGGTGGTGAAGTTGTCAGGCTTTTTACACTGAGTCCCCGTCATGGTCCTGGGTGTCAACAGCACCCACTCGTGCTGGGCCCCGCTGCTGTACAGCTTGCTTTCCAGTGTGCTGGGCTCCTCCCAGGGCCTGGCCCTTGTCGGCCTGCAAGCCCGTGGTCTGGGCTCACAACCTTGTGTCAGTGTAGTTGTTCGTGGCCCTCCCCAAATGTGAAAATAAGGACAGGCAGAAAATTGAAAGAGTAAATACCCAGTAGGAGTTAGGGAGTGAAAGCTGTGCATCCTGAGAACTTCTTCGTAGAATCAGGGGGCCAGAATAGGGAGTGGGTCTTGTCACGCAGTTGAACACCTGCTGTCTTAAGCCTTGTGTTCAGCAGGGAAGAAAATGGGACAAGCAGACGTCCACAATGCAGAACGACATGGAGAGTTACTTTTAAAAACCAAGGGACAATGGGAAGTGTATGATCTTCAGCTTTGTGGCATCCAGACACCCCCTTTTAAAAAAATACCTTTATTTTATTTATTTATTTCTATGTGGTGCTGAGGATAGAACCCAGCACCTTGCATGTGCTAGGCGAGGCTCTTCTACAGCTGAGCCTCAACCCAGCCCTGACGCCCTTGAACATGTTCAGTGTCACGCGCTCCTTAATGACTCAGGATGTCCTTTTATAGGACCGAGTGGTACTGGTGTTGAGGTGTATTTCATTGTCTCTTCGACATACCTTGGGAGGCTTTTCTTTTACAAACAAACTGACTCAAAAGTGAGTTTGAATACAAGCCAGTGGGTTCCAGAGGTGTGTGGGGTGTTATTGAAAGAGGGGGGAAGCTTGGGGTGGGGGAGGGGAGGACCCTTCGTTTGTGTCTTACTTGGAAATTGGTGTATGAGTGTGTGTCCATGCAAAGAATCCTTGGAGTTTTCTACTTGGCGATTCCGTTGGCAGATGGACACAGCACTGTTTCCCATTCCTTTGGTGTTTGGTGTTGGTAGTCGCAGTCTCCAGTGCTGGCCAAGAGTGTGCAGCATATCATTTATTGTTTTTATGTTCATGTGGTAACTAGTTACTGAATGTCCTTGGCCCTGTCCTCCAGGGGCTGACAGAGACTTGAGGTTCTATAGAAATGGGCGTGAGGACACCACCTGGGGCTTCTCACAACGGGTGTGGTCTGTCCATCAGCTCTGGGTTGGTTAGGCAGGTCTTGTGGGATGAGGAAGCTGGCCTTGCCTGCCGAGGTGGGGGTAGCCTTGACTCATCCCAGGTGTCTATCAGGTCAGACCTTGTTCCTGGAACCCAGATTGGCTCCAGGCAGAGGGATGGAGGCAGAGATGCCAAGTCTTTAACCCTGCTATTAGCCATGCTTGGGACCTTTGCAAGCCAAAGCAGAGTCTTAATGCCTTGTCACAGTCCCCCAACCCATGTCTTGTCCATTCCAGTCTGGTTGTGCAGGCTTCGTGGCCAGTGATAATCAGTCTTTGAGTAATGGTTGCTTCAAACGAAAAGGGTCAGATGCTTAGGCTTTAAAGTAGAACTGTCCATGTTAGTTTGAAACAGAATACAAAAGGGAGCCCAAGTCTGAAGACACCCAACTCAGTAAGTCCTGTAGGGGGTTCTCGCTTCTTACGAGGCCTCTGGGTATGGACCACTAAAGAGCACACACTGAAATCAGAAAAGGGAGTCGTTCTCTTGTTTCTGTCTAGATAGAGGGCCCTGGTCTGCCTGGGTCCCTCCTGGAGGTGCTGGTCGGGGGCTCCTAGGGCTGGTGTAGGTGCACGTCCTTAGTAACATTTAGAATGGCCGCGGTCTTTCCCTTCTAACTGTCCATGCGTGACTGCTGTGGGTTGGCTTTTCTTCTACCTCCTATTAGTAAATCTTTGGTCCTGCTGCCCGGCTGGCTCTTCAGGACCACATGGACCAAGACCTCTGTACTGGCCAACAGCTAGCCCACTCCTTCCTGCTGATGAAGCCAGCCGGGACTCCTCAGGGGTTGCTTTCGGGGACTTGGAGGAGCCTCTGCTTCTGCAGCCCTGTCCTCTACCAGGGATGGCCAGGGCCTTGCGGACCACCGGTGGCTTCTTTGGGAAGCAGCAGGGACATTGTCCTGTTCAGTGACTCTCTACTTCGCAGATTGGGCACTGGTTGGCTTCTGTTCTCTGGGGTCCTTGTGTTTCCCTGTATCAGTAGACCAGGTGTCATGGCTCTAAGGATCTTCTCATGGAGGTGTGACCTATTGGCCATGCAGTTCACCTTGTAGAGGAGCTGAGCTGGAGGTTCTGTTGGGTTTGCAGTGTTGTGCCTGCGTGCCGCCTGCGTGCCGCCTGCGTGCCGGTGACCTGGCTCCCCATGCTCGGCACACGGACTGCTCTGCACCCCCCGCCTGCCGTGTCTCTGGGTCAGCCCATGCTGGACGCTCTCCCATAAGAAGAACCACGCTGTACGGGGCATTTATCTCGCTTACCTTAATGGCATGCTCTTGCCCCCCCCCCCCGCGTGTTTCCTACCACTGGCCGCTGTCTGTCCCACACTTGCTGCATGGCCATCCTGTGCGGTTGCCGGTTTGCGTGCAGGGCCCTGGCCACCCGTGCATGAGCCCACTGTTTTCAGTCCCCCAGCCTGAGGGAAGTGGAGCCAGATGGTGACCCCTGGCTTTCTGAGGAGGAGCCTGCCTGCTGTCTCATTTCCTTGGCGACGCCTGGTGTCTTCTCAGTTAAGCCATCCTGTGGGTGTGGAGGAGTACCTGTTTGATTTGCCTAATGATTACTGTCTTCAAGCACCTGTTCACATGCTTATTGGTCATTTATGTGTCTAATTTGGAAAAATGTCTATTCAGATCTTTTGCCCATTTTTAAATTGAATTGATGGTCACATTATGTCAGGTTGTAAGAGGTTTTTACTTTATTCTGGATATGTTAACGTGATTTGCAGGTATCTTTTCTCATTCTGTGAGTTGTCTTTTCACTTAAGTGTGAAGCACAAAGTTTTTATTTTTTGTTTATTTCTTATATACATGGCAATAGCGGAATGCATTGCATTCATAGTTAACCGTTCACAGCATGATTTTTCATAACTCTTTCTATATGTATATACACACACACACACACACACACACACATATATATACATACACAGCAGGAGTTCACAGGGTGAGGTTCATGGAGAGGCTCAGCTCGGTGCGGCCCGCTTAGGCACAGCAAAAGTGAGCAGCCGAGGCAGAGCGGCAGGTCCCTTCTGCCCTGGAGGATGCACTGAGCACCTTTTAGACACGTTTTGAGATTTTCCTGAGGTCCCAGGTCTTCCTTAGCCAAGTTGTGTGACGACAGATTGGAAGTGCCTGATACAGACTGTCCCTGATGTGCCCTGGAGCTCCAGGCTTGCGTGTCCACCTAATCCACTGGGCCCTGCGGACTTTCTAGCTGTTAGTCCTTCCATCCTCATTGCGGACAACACTGTCTTGGCTAAAGATCTTGGGGCCATCTGAGAGCCCCCGACCCTCATAGTCAGTGGGAAACCCTCTGCCAGGTGCTGCAGGTCCCTGAGTTCCACCACGCCTGCGTGTCTCACTGATCTGTTCCTGTGTCCTACACGATGACCGTTCTGGACCTTCACCTCAGCTTTTGTACTTCTCTGCCCAGAACCTTGCAGTGGATCTCCCTTTGGCTTAAAATGAAAGTCAGTCTTTTTTTCTTTTTTAACTTTTTTTTATTCTTTTTAGTCACGACAGTCATGACAGTAGAATGTTTTTGACATATCAAACATACATGGAGTATAACTTCCCATTTTTCATTGTGGTTGTACATGATGTGGAGTTAACTGGTCGTGTTTTCAAATAAGCACATAGGAAGGTGATATTCCATTCGTTCTACTGTCTTTCCTATTCTCATCCCCTCCCTTCCCTTCATGCCCTTTGTGTAATCCATTGAACTATCCCCTCCCCCACCAATGGTGTGTTAGCTTCTGCATATCAGAGACAACATTCAGCCTTTGGTTTTGGGGGATTGGCTTATTTCACTTAGCATGATATTCTCCAGTTCCACCCATATACTGGCAAATGCCATAATCTCATTCTTTATGGCTGAGTAAT
Organism: Marmota flaviventris; assembly: GCF_047511675.1. Lineage (NCBI taxonomy): Eukaryota > Metazoa > Chordata > Mammalia > Rodentia > Sciuridae > Marmota > Marmota flaviventris. Next base: position 77,026,542 of record NC_092511.1, on the reverse strand, counting down.
ACTCCATTATGTATACACACCACATTTTCTTCATCCGTTCACCTGTTGACCCCATGGTTTCTCCAGCCACCTCTCTGTTTTCCTTTGCCAGACATTTACTCGAGACACTCTGGTGTCTTTGCTGTTCTTCAGCTGGTCAGGGTTTATTTCTGCCCCTTGTCCTGGGATGCTCTTCCCCAGGGTTGCCATGTGGCACATTCTTCTGCTTCTCCTAAGTCTTCACTCAGATGTCATCGTCTGAGGGGCCTGCTGTCCATTTCCCCTGTTTTTACAGTTGATTGAACTCACACCCTCCCTCTCCCACTCTGGCCCCTCCACCACATGTGTCATTTTTCGATCACTTGTGGTTTGCTTGTCGCGCTGTTTGGTAAGTTCTAGAGCATGGCTATCTGGTTATTTAGTGGGTGTGCACAGTGCATGTTTGTGAAGTGAAGAGACTCCGGGGCTCTGTGTTCTTGGACTTGTTCTTTTTCAGATTCTCGGGCCCTACCTGGTGAGTCAGAAACTTGGGGGGGGTGGGACAGCTGCTTTAACTAGGTCGCTGGGTGACTCTGATGTAAACCAAGTTCAGAACCACGGGGTAGAATGTGGGTCGAGGTCCAGAGCCAGGCCTGGTGCTCTCTGGGGACGTGAGATATGGCGGAGTGATGGTCAAGACTGGATTGGTTTGCTCTGTCTCCCTCCTCCTCCCCTTTTCCTGCCAGAGGAACCACCTGGAGGCAGGGAGCACAGGGCAAGAGGCCATGGCTTTAGTAAGCTTCAGAGACGTGTCGGGGTCCAGCGAGCCAGTGGGAGGACTTGGGGCCAGGTGTAGAGGCACCATGGCTCAGCTCCATCACAGTAGGAGGCTATCGAGCAGAACTGGCAGAGGGGCCAGGAGGGTGCCTCCGGGGTCCTCTCCCAGTGCACCCACTCAGGACATGCTGAACTCCTGCAAAGGACTCCGGGCAAGCTTAGTGCCAGGGTTCATTGAGGGAGGGTCATACATTTGTATGGAATAAAAAGCATTTAAACTAAATCATCTAAGAAATTCAGTGACAACCAAAAGGGTTATTTTATTTTATTTTTTTGTATTGGGATTGAATCCAGGGGCACTCAACCACCGAGCCATATCTCCAGCCCCCTTTTTATATTTTATTTAGAGATACAGTCTTGCTGCGTTGCTTAGGACCTTGCTGAGGTCCTTTGAACTTGCAATTCTCCTGCCTCAGCCTTCTGAGCAGCTGAGATTGTAGGCCTGCCTGACCACAGCCAGCCAAAACCAAAAGGTTTCCAGGATGCCTTGAACATTTTCACTGAGTTGAATAAGTAAATTTATTCACTTAGACATAATTTTCTAAAAAATAATACTGCCTTGGTGGTGGTGTTCAGTTTGTGCTGACGTTTACCAAAGAAGTGGTTTATTTCATATTAAAATTTTCTTATTCCCAGAGAGTGTTTTCGTGGTGTTTACTTGAAACACTAACATCTGTGAATGTGTCCCTCTGCCTGGAAGCAGATCCCGACTTCTCTTTATCTTCCTCCACCTCTGCTGTTTCGAGGGTCTCCTCGAAACCTGCCCTCTATGGGTCTGCTTTGGGGAGTAATCTGCCTTTCTTGTTTTACAGGCCAAGATGCTGAATTATCAGGGACACTGTCACTTGTTTTGACTCAGTGCTGTAAAAGAATAAAGGATACTGTTCAAAAACTGGCCTCAGACCACAAAGACATCCACAGCAGTGTTTCTCGGGTTGGAAAAGCCATCGATAAGGTATGGTACCGAGGGGCACCGGTACTCTTCAGCTTTCTCTCTTGGTACTTGCTACCGTAAGCTTTCCCAGATTGTTTTATGTGATTCCTCTGTCTTTGCTTTTGGTAACTTTGCTGAATAGGTTTTACTGTTGTTCTTACTGAAGGGCCTTGTTGCTGTTATTTTATTTATTTATTTATTTTAGCTGTAGATGGGCACAGACCTTTATTTATTTTTATGTGGTGCTGAGGATGGAACCCAGTGCCTCACATAGGCTAGGTGAGCTCTCTACACTGAGCCCCAGCCCCAGTCCCTGTTGCTGTTACTTTCAAAATGAAAATAAAATCAAAACAAACCCCCCTCCTTTTATGGCTCTGTTGTTTACCGTTTGCCTGTTGGGCAGGGCCTGGATACCAAGGCCGCCTTGTTCTGAGCTACCTTAGCCCAGGGGCCGGGAGGAGCCTCCTGTGGCCAGGGTGCCTGCTCCAGCTTCATCTGCTGTGGGTGATGAGCTGTGTCCTCAGGTCTGTCCTTCCTAGTGCTCCTGACCCTGTGTTCCTGTGGGCATGCTGGTTGCTTTTCTTTAGTGTTGCCTTTTTTTGGGGGTCCTGAGGATTAGACCCAGGGGTGCTTTACCACTGAGCTGTGTTTCAGCCCTGATTTTTTTCTGAGACGGGATTGCTAGCATTCCTGGTGCCTTGATAAGTTGTTGAGGCTGGCCTTGAATTTGCAGTCCTCCTGCCTCCCTCTCCTGGTGCTGGGGTGACAGGCGTGGCCCCCAGGCTGGCTCAGTGTTGCCTTCAGGGGACAGAGGGAGCTGGCCGCCAGCCAGCAGGACTCCTTTTGTTGGGTGGCTTTCTCTGAGGGGCGTCTTGAGTCTGCAGTCTGCACTGAGGGAGGGCTCAGAAGCTGCTGGTGTTCTCAGCACTAGACCAGTCTTCCCTGGGGTTCCCCGTCCTGATGGGGCCTCAGGAGGGTCGTCCAGGGTCACCACCTGGTTCCCATGACCGCTTCAGCACTGGGAGAGCACGACAGGTCATGGGTCCTCCTGTTCACATAGCATGTTGGGAAGATGGGGGGGCGTTCTTCTTAGCAGAGGTATGGTATCTGCTGAGCTGTAGAGTCGCCCAGTCTGTGTGTGCACCAGTGAGAACTGTGACACAGACCTGGGCACTGCGGATCTAGAGACTGGCATCCAGTTGGGGGCCAGCTGTTGGAGTGACCGCCTGCAGCAGTACTGAAAGGCTGGGTTGAGGTGTCTCAGAGCTGTTCTTTACCCGGAGGGTTGGAGGGGTACGATGGGGCTGTGCATGCCTGAGCTCAGGGACTTGCTTTGGCCATGCCTACAGAGGCATCCCTGGCCTGTCAAGAGTACTCTCACCATGGCCATTGTGCGGTAAGGGCTTGGGCTCAGCAGGTTCCAGACACATGGCTGGGTCAGTGATGGCAGTCACTGGCAAGGGCTGGGAAGGCAGTGAGTATCCTCTGCAGCCTTTTTGAGGTTGTGAGGCCTGTTTGGTAACTCCTAGGTGGTGCACACAGCTTTGGCATCAGACCTGCCTGGACTGTGGCGTTGGAATTCTTCGGTTGGTACCTGAAGTGTCTGTTGGTGTGTTAGCATAAGGCTTATGGGAATGAAAGTAAGGCATGTGAGGGTTGGTCTTAAATCATTTGTAGGTCTTAAATCATTTCCAGGGCATTAACTCCTGATGGTGTTAAGAAGCTTCAGATTTTGGTGGCTGATAGTGACCAAGGCATGCTAGTGATTCTGATGGCTCAAAGCACAGAGAAAACCCTAGGAGGTTTCTGGGGACATCTGCGTGACCACCAGGCTGGCTGCTGGACAGCAGAACCAGAAGGCGCCCTTATGGTCAGAAGAGCTGATCCTTCCAAGTAGCCAATCAGAGCTGGTGTCTGGAAAGAGGCCCCTGGTTCTGGAATCAGTGGGGATGATCTCAGGAGCCACACCTGATGTGTGTGGACTTCCAACCCCCAGGACTGGGAATGGCCAGGCAAGTGAGGCTCCAGGTGTGATTCCTGCCGCGGGTGGGGGACCTGTCCTGTCCATTGCCTAGTTCAGGTGTTGTCCTATTGAAATGATCGGAGCCTGGTTGTTCTTACCTGCTTGCGCTGGTACCTCTCTGAGCTATCTTCTGGTCTGTACAACACCCATGAGGTTGTTGGTAGGCAAAGCGTTTAGATGTGCCTGGTGACATTTAGATGTGCCTGGTGACGAGAACGGAAGTCTCTCTCTGTGCACCAGGGGACACATTTGAAGTGGTCGACTGCGTTCCCATTTTTTGAGGGGCGGGTGTTTGAGGCAGTGTTCCTGATTACATAATCTGCTCTTCCTCCTTTGAGAACTTTTTTTTTGCATGTACTTGGAAATTATAAGGACTTTTTCAAGTAGCTGTAATTCTTTTACAGTTCTTTCAGACTTGCTCCATGTTCCTCTAAATGCAACTTCTAGGTGGCCTGGGTTCTTCTCATCTATCACATATCACCTTTTTTCCTTTAATGTCTGTAGTTGCAGATGGACACAATACCTTCAGTATGTATTCTTATGCGGTGCTGAGGATGGAACCCAGTGCCTCACGGTGCCCCCGCCCCAGCCCGCCTGGAACTCTGGATTTAGCGGGTGCTCTCAGGGGCGCTGGGGGGTGGTCCAGACGCGCAAAGGGGGGTCCTGCTCCTCCTTTCAGGGCGCTCTTCCCTGTGTTCCTGATCCTGTCTGGCTTGGCTGAGGGGGAAGTTGTCTCCCTCCTGAAGCTTCTGCATACAGGGGGAATTCTGTGTAGGCCTTGTCACCAGAGACTCCCCGGGCTCTTGCTCAAGCCTGTTAGTTTGTGCAGCTGGGCAGCTGTTGTGAAGGCTGGGTGGACCCTGAATCGGTGATGAGCCGAAGCCATGTGGCCCGAGGCTGGTGGCAGACTGGTCCAGGACCTGCAGACAGGCCAGAGTGCTGTCCAGCAGCTTAGGAGGGCCCCGCCCTCTCCAGATGACAGGCGGCAGGCCGGCGCTCTCCCTGAGCAGGCTGGCCTTTGTTTCTTAAAGCATATTGATAGTAACCAGTCTAAAGTGAAAATCACTCTGTTAAACTCTGCCAGTGGCCAGGAAGTCAGGAAGTATTTCTAGATTTGAAGAGTAGGGACCTGTGACAGCTTAGAGGAGAGAAAGTGGCCCTTGAGAAGGGCTTGGAGCAGCTGTGCATGAGGTGTGCAGGAGCGTGGGGGTGTAAGGGAGGCTCAGGCTGTGGGTCACCTCCGTGCCCATACCAGCCTCCCTGCTCAGGCCGTGGGCTGGAGTGGTGGTCTTGCCTTCTCCGGACTGGCTTCCAAGGCCAGCCCCCTGCCAGAAGCTGCTGTGGTCATGTGGTCTCTGGGCTAGGGCTCTTCTCCGCCTGAGCAGGCTGCTGGGGGAAGGAACTAGGGAGTAATTTTTTGACATGCTAAATGGTAATTTTTTCCTTTAATATTTTAAGGCTTCTTGGGTATTTAAGTTCTCTAGTTCTTCTCCAAATGTAAGCAAAAAAGAAGTCTGTGGTGTTAGCCAAGACATTTTATAGGTTTTAGGTTATCATGAACCTAAAAAATTGTGGGGCTGGGGTTGTGGCTCAGCACTAGGGCACTCGCCTAGCACATGCAAGGCCCTGGGTTCAACCCTCAGCACCACATAAAAATAAACAAGTAAAGGTATTGTGTCCAACTACAACTAAAAAATAAATAAAAATTTTTTTGAAGAGTTCTGCTTTAACATGTTGACTGTTTCATATGCCCGTAGTATGAGCATTATTATAAATAAAGAATATCAGCCCTTGGATACCACGACAATACTTGTAAAAACAATATGTTGGACTGTTTTTAACTGCCTTCCCTGTTTGTAGATAATCTAGAATTCTGTCCTGTTTAGGGCACTTATTCACTGTTTTAAATTTGTCACTGGCTTTTTATTTCCTAAGAAAAGCCAATAAAAATAGTTACTGCTGCAGACTTCCAGGTATGTATTTATGTGATAAAATAATAATACTAGGGTGTCAAAATGTCTAAAATCCGCGGTTTGGTGAAAAGCTAAAGCAGTGTGTCCATGTAGGGTTTCAGGCTGGCCTGGCCGTGTGCACTTGAGTGCTTTTCGCACACACCAGGCACTGGAGAACTCTGAGGGCGCACGGGAAGGAAGGGCTCTTGGGCCGTCTAGGGTCATCTAGGGCTTGTGGAGTGTCCGACTGGGAAGGGGGGGTGTCGTTCAGAGCAGCAGTGGGGGTGACCTTCTTCAGGACTGAGAAGGGACAGAACAGCGCCTAAGCATTCACAGCTTGGCCTGATGGGGGCTGCTCCTACTAGGGGTAGGGACACCTCAGGCTGGGGGACGGCAGATGGTGGAAAGCCCAGCAGGTGTGGGTTTGATCCAACAGGAGACCAGAGGAAAAGAGAGTGAACTGTAAAAGCAGTTGAGGACTGGAAAGAAGGAGTGATCAGCGGCAGGGAGAAGGCGGCCATCACGCCCCAGGGTGGGCCGTGCTGTGCAGGGTGGACCAGGAACTGTCCTCGGGTTGGTTCTTTCCCCATAGTGCTGGTAGGCCATTTCCTCCTCAAATAGGGGAAACCAGGCTCAGGGGTGTGGAATAACATGCCAGGGGTGATGTGCTTGGGAGATGTGCTCACCCAGCTATCCCCTCTGAGCAGTGTGTTTTACTGGAGAATCAGCATGGCCGGGGCAGAGCCGCTCCTGCTGGAGGAGGGAATTAATTATCAAAAAATGCAACTCCATGGTCTGAGCAGTTCTCTGCCGCTAGGTGGAGCAGCTATCTTGTGGAGCATGTGCTGAGGGGTTGAGACTGCAGGGGCAGCCGTGTCTTACTTGAGTCTTAACCTGACCATTTAAGAACATTGTGCCAGACTTTGCTTTGTTTTAAAAATGTGAAAGGAAAAAATATAACAAAACAGAAGATGCTAGTAACAGCAGGTATTCTCAGCGTCAGCCACCTCCTGGCGGGTCTGTGGTGCTGCTGGTTTCCTTAGCAGCCTGGCAGATGAGTCTGGTCACCTAGCAACGATGCAGAACGCGTTGCCCGCCTGACGCCACTCTGGGAGCCTGCGTTTGGAGCAGAAGTGGGAGCTGTGGGCTCTCGGCTTCTTCCAATGATCTTAGCTTCAGTTTTTTTTAATATCTATTTTTTAGTTGTAGTTGGACACAATAACTATATTTATTTATATGTGGTGCTGAGGATCGAACCCAGGGCCTTGCACATGCTAGGCGAGCACTTTACTGCTGAGCCACAGTCCCAGCCTGAGACGAGGATTCTTTTGTCTGATGTGAGCAGAAGCTGTCACAGGAGCTGTCGAGGTCCCGACTTGGTTCATGCTGCCATGTAAAGCTGTCTTAGGAAGGGATTCTTCTGAAGTTGCTTTCTTTCCTGAGGAAAAAGTACTGGACATGTTTGTTGGGGGCTGATGAGGCTGAGGAATAATCGTTAAGTGAGCAGTGGAAACCTGTAGGTTGTGTTTGGGTTGAATCCGTTTAACAAATTAGCAAGGGAGCTTAGTCTCGAGGGTTCTCGTCTGGAGCACTGAGGGAAGAGTCCTGAGTTTACGGTCAGCTCTGCCCTCTTTAGAGACCCAGGCCTGTCCTGTATTCATTGATTGCCTCTTTGTGAGTAAAGCATGAGAGCACATAATAGCACACATTACCCTCTGGGCAGTAGGATCAGGAGGGCCAGAATGTGCAGTGTGTTAGTCATCAGAACAAAGGTAGTCCAACTTGCTTAGAGTATTGATGAACTGTTGTGCGGTCAACTCTTCATCAGGCAGAGTCTGATAAGCAGAAGTGAGACTCCAGCGTCTTACACAAGCCGTGTTTCCAGGTGTTATGGAACAGTTACGTATACACATGGACATCACTGCTTCAGCATCGAGGTACTTGGTAGTATTTCTGTTGTTTAGGTTTGGTATTAGGCCAAGAAAGATGTCTGTAATCAGAGAGAATAAAAATTCAGACTGACAGTAATTTTAGTGATTCTAAAAACAGGGTAGAGAGCTCTTTAGGGAGAAGAAAAATTTGCTAAATTTTGGAGAGGAGCGCTCTTCTGCATTGTGGCGATTATAAACAGTGGGCTGTTTGTGGTGGCATTGCCAGTTACTTCCTACCTGTTCTCATCTGGTCAGCCTGTATTTGAGCATTGTAATTTCACTTACACCTAAACATCTTGTCTAATTGAATTTATGTGCTTTTTTAACAAAGCAAGTTCTAGAGGCTTATTAGGGGGTAATGCCTATGACAAAGGCAACTTTCAGACCATGGTGTAGATTTGCTTCTCCTTCAGAGAGATCAGCTCGCTGTCCTTCTGTCCCACAATGCACTTGAGCAGTTCTTGCAGAACCAGGCTGCCCGCCACAGGCCGGGTTCTCCTTCCCCTGAGAGTGTCTGTCTGTCCTCTTCACTCCTGAAGGCTGCACTTGCTGGTGCAGAACTCTGGGATACTGCTCTGCTCTTCTGGAGTCTGAAAGATGTTGTCTCTCTCCTGGACTCTGGTTTCTGTGGTGGTGCAGAAGTCTGTGATCACTGGAGTCATTCGCTGCTTTCTGTAGCTGCTTGCAGGTTCTGTTGAGTTTTGCTTTTCAGTCCTTACGTTTCAGAGGTGGAATGAGAGGTGTCTGGGTAAGATTTCTGTGAACCTGTCCTCTGGAGTTCTCGGGCCTCTTCATCGGGAGGTTTGGTCTGTGCACTTGGGCTCTTCTCCAGCTCTCCTTTCCACAGCACCGTTTCTCCTCTCCTTTGGCTCAGTGATGACACGACTGTTAGCTCTTGTATTTTCCCACCAGTTGTTGAGGCTGTGTTCATTTTTTTTTTTTAAATCTTGTTTTCTGTTCCGATTGGGTGGTTTCCAATGTCCTTCACTGACATTTTGCGCTGCGATTTTGTTCTATTTGAATCTATCCAGTGAGTTTTTATTCTGTTCACTGTATCTTTAGTTCTTCCGTTTGCCTCAAGAGTGTGGCCCTTATTATTCTTAGACCATTTTTGTAATGGTCTGAAGTCCTGGTGACTCCAGCATCTCTGTCACTTTGGCGTTGGTGTCTGTTGGTCACCTCCTGCTGTATGTGTGGAGATGTTCTTGGCTCTTTGTATGTACACGGTTTCACGTTGTGCCCTGGGTGTGTCAGTCATCGTTCTTTAGTGCTCTGAAGTGGCAGCCAGGCACGGTGATGTGCCTCTGTGATTCCTACGACTCAGGAGGCTGAAGCAGGAGGATCGCAAGCTGGAGGCGGCCTGGGCAACTTAGTGAGACCCTGGCTCAAAATAAAATATAAAAAGGGCTGGGCGTGTGGCTCAGTGGTAGAGTGCACCTAGATTCAATCTCTGGTAACCAAAAAAGGAAAAATGGTGGAGAACTTTGATTTATTAGTGGTTGAGCTGGTTGGGTTCAGGCCACAAGTCCTGATGGGCGTTCTGGGTTGTAGTGTCAGTGTCAGTTTCATTTTGTGTTCACTGAGTATGTGCCTGACAGTCGCCAGTCTGCCTTAGTGTTGTTGTCAGGGTCTCCAGTGTGCTGCTCAGACCTGGGCGTGCGGCGCTGCACAGCAAGCCCTGAAGCTCCAGCTCTTGTCTCCCCGTGCCTTTGCCAGCGGGGGTGTGAATTGTTAGCAGTCCCATGAGAGTGACGGGTGTTAGAAAGAGGCCCAGGAGAGTGCCTTCTGCGGTGGTGTCTAATAAGTTAGGATTGGTACTTACTGGGAAACTTTAGAGGGGAGCGGAGACCATTTTTGGTGGGTGGGTGAATTGGTCAGGACTCATGACCCCCTTTTCTTTTCCCAGAATTTCGATTCTGACATCAGCAGTGTGGGGATCGACGGCTGCTGGCAGGCCGACAGCCAGCGGCTCCTCAATGAGGTCATGGTGGAGCACTTCTTCCGGCAGGGGATGCTGGACGTGGCCGAGGAGCTCTGCCAGGTATCAGCGTGTCTGCGGGGGAGCCCCTGGGTGGTGCTGTTTGCAGAGTGGGGGTCGAGTCTTCTGCAGGCTGTTGATAGATTTTAAAATGAGGCTGGACCTCATTTTACAGGTAAATTTTTTTTTTTTAGTGGTGCCAATCTTAGTCCTAAAACTCAGGGCCTCCATTCTTCCCCCACTCTTGCCCAGAAGGCTGGTCCCAGGCCCTGAGCCAAGGGATCAATAGAGACTGCTTTCCCTAGTCCTCTGTAGCTAGGGAGATTGTGCAGCAGAGAGGCGGCCTGGACAGAAGCATGGCTTGTTTCCTCATCTGGCCCCGCTTAAGGTTGTTTGTTTATCAAACGAATTCCAAAGTAAAGTTTACTTCGGGTGCGTGATGTTTGCCCTTTCTCTTATTAGAGGTGGGCCTTGGCTCTTGGGATGATTCACCAGTGCCCTGCCGTCCCAAGTCCCAGCAGCAGCCGCTGCCCGGGTTGAGGGCTCCTCAGGCCCCGCCCTGCCTTTCCTGCTCTCTGAGCCCCAGGAAGTGGGGACTGTTGTTGGAAGTCTGCAGATGGGGGGCCGGGGTCTGGAGATGGTTGGCCGGGGTCTGCAGATGGGGGGCCAGGGTCTGCAGATGTGGGGGGCGAGGCCTGGAGAAAGAGGGAGCTTGCCCAGGGCGGGACAGGGTCTTGGTGAGGGACTAGAAACTGTGGTAGGCCCCCATGTGTTGTCTCCCTCTGTTTAGAGAAATGAAGGGCCAACAGGACTGAGTAACTTAAAGCCAGTCTACAAACTGAACTATAATCTAAGCCTTTTCTATTTTAAACAATTCAAATAAATGATAACTCGAATCTTTCTCTGAACTTTTTGGGATTTTGTTTGTGTGTCTATAAATTTATTATAGTAAATTATATCATTGAGGATTAAGTTTATTTTCAAATAATAAAGACCCGAACAACAGTGGCTTAGAAAAACATGAAGTTTATTTTCCTTACGCAGAGTGGGAGGCAGTGAGGAGTGCACAGCATGTGCTCCGCCTTCCCTGAAGCTCCCAGGCCTCGTGACCTAGCTGCTTCTCAGTTGTCCTCAGCCCTCGAGGGTGGCAGCTACCCCTCCAGCACTGCTGTCTCACAGCCTCCTTCCTGTGAAGCCACAGGTGCCCCTTGCAGCACGGTGGGCAGAGTGACGGCCACCATTAGTCTCCACCATGGAGACACCTGTCCCAGGAGCTGTCAGCTATCTGTGATCTGGAGTGTACGCACTACGCTGCTTTCATCCTGATTCCTGCTAACAAACACTCTTTCTGTTTTTCAGGAATCTGGTCTTTCTGTAGACCCAAGTCAGAAAGAACCGTTTGTGGAGTTAAATCGGATATTAGAAGCTTTAAAAGTCAGAGTTCTGAGACCTGCCCTGGAGTGAGTTACTGAATTTGCCTTCTTTTGGATACTTTGAAAGAACTGTAAGAAAATTAAATTAGAAAGCACTTTAGACATGTTTAGATGTGTTTGTCTTACCTGGGGTAGACGTCAGAGAGATCTGTGGAGAGTTCTTTGTTTTAACCAGTGAAATACGGGGATATAGAATAGGAATGTGCTCAGCTGGTCTGAACTGTGTGAGAGGTTCCCTGGGTCCTTGGTGCTCCACCCTCTGTGGGACCCCTTCTGACGACCCCCCTTGCTCAAGCTGTGTGACAGGGTGTTTGAGCCCCCACAGGGTGCTGGACTCTGAGCCAGCCTTCTGGGGAGGTGTGTAAGTGGCTCCTGGGACAGAGTGACCGTGGAGAGTGCAGACGTTGGGTCATGGAGCTTTGTTCACAACTACTGTACCTCTTGATGCTCCTTTAAGAACTGGTCACTGACAGGAATTATCTGAGGAGGTTACGGTGCTGTTCTGGAGCAGTGCCGGCAGACTTTTCAATAAAAGGGCCCAATAACTGATGTTGTAGGTGTCGAAGGCTGAGCTTGGCTTCCTGTCACCTGCTCTTCCTTGTTTTATTTTACAGCCCTGTAATTAGAAAGTAGCCAGTGTGATGGCCCTCACCTGTAATCCCAGCAAATTGGGAGGCTGAGGCAGAAGGATCTCTAGTCTGAGGCCAGACTGGGCAACTGAGCGAGACCTTGTCTCAAAATCAAACTTAAAGAGGGCTATAGGTGTAGCTCAGTGGTAGAGTACCCCTGGGTCTGAAAATGACGCCCGCCAGTGCTGCAGGACATGGCCCGACCGGCTGGGGAGTGTGCGTAGCCTGCCTCGGGGCCCTCTAGGCCCCGCAGAGCGGGAGCTGCTCCTTCCTAAGTGGAGCATTTACTTCTACTTTGGGCTGGAGACTTTTAAAAAACAAATTCCAGTCTGACATTCAGGCCACAGTGCCGAAGTCAGTTTCCCTGTTGAGAAGACACCACTGCAGGAATGTTAGAGCGTCACTGCCAGTGACAGATGGCCCAGCTGGCTCAGGTGTCAGCGTGAGCTGACAGTGTTGTGCTACCTGGGGAGGCAGCTAATGCGTGTGACAATGCTGCTTGGAACCTGCACCAGATTCCAGAAGTGGATGTGAAAGGGCGTCGATGGGAGGGGCAAAGCAGGGCCAGGTGGATGAGCTGGCCAGAGGCAGCGCAGGGCGTGGCTGTGAGACGCAGCCTCTGCCTACTGTCCAGTCAACTGTGGCCCAGGAATTGAGGTTAAGAAGTCCCAACATGAGTCCACGGGTACAATTCTGGGGGTTGGGAGGACCGTGACCAGAAAGAGGTAAAAGTGGATCACATCATCCTTAGCTTAGGAAAAACACTTTGCTAGGAAGGGAGAAGCTTAGAAGTCCCTTTGCTTTGCAGACCCCAGTCTTACAAGTATTCAGAAGTAGCACGAAGAAGCCTTTCAGAGTAGTCTGACTTGACCAAGAGGCCAGGGGCTGGGGACGTGGCCAGTGTTGCCCGGTGGTCAGTGTGAGGCCCTGGGTTTATTCCCCAGCACTGGGGAATATGGTGTAGACCTGGTTGTGTGAGTGTTGGGTTTTGTGATGTTGTTTTTGAAATGGGTTTCTATTTAGTTTTCTAAACATTTCTTGAAGAGCAGAGGGAGGATTTAACATTCCCTTTATTCTGATTATTTGTTGGTGACATAATTTGAAAATGTATAAACAAATTCAAATAATAAATTAGGAATTACATTATCTAAATGCCTCAGCAAGTTTCAAAAAAGATTTGCATGTTTATAGCTTGAAAAGCTTGAATTACTTTTAGGAAAAATAGTCTGTAATTACTGTTAGTGAAGAAATCTTACTTAGACAAGAGCTTACCAAGGTACTACTTTCTCAAATGTAAAGGTAACATTTCACTGTAGAGAACTCGGGAGACACCAGCACAGACTGTTCAGGAACCCGTGGTCCTGGGTGGGCCCCGTGCTGGGCTGACAGTGCACATGGCTGTCAGGCCGTACCGCAGCAGTTGATGATAAAGCTGGAAATCCACTGTCCAAGGAACTACTGCTAAAGTTCCTGGTAACGAAAGCCAGGCATGGTGCTGCATGCCTGTAATCCCAGCGGCTAGGGAGGCTGAGGCAGGAGGATCAAAAGTTCAGGGCCGGTCTCAGCAACCTTGGGAGACCTTGTCTCAAATTAAATAATTAAAAAGAAGAGGGGTTGGGGGCGGGTGCAACTCTGTGGTAGACATGTACCTAGGATGTGCAGGTGTGCAGGGCCCTGGGTTCAATCCTTGACACCACAACGCGAGGTGGGGGGGGGGTGCTAGCTAAAAGTTACTTTTTCCTCCTTTAACATGGTATCATGAACATTTTCCTGTGAAAATGAGGTTATTTTCTTTTGTGAACTGCTTATTTATGGGCTTTGCCTTTTTTCTGTTGGCTTTCATTCTTATTAAAATTCGTAGTTGCTATCCAGATCCCTTGCTTGACTTTCTAACCTCCTGCATGTGTAGACCCCAATCAGAGAGAGAGGAGAGGGTGTTCATGCTTGCAGGAGTTGAGGGTGTGGAGTGAGCTTTGGCTGAGTGACCTTATGTGGATGTGGTGCTGTCCTCATCAGGGACAGACAGGAAGGAGGCCACCCCAGCCAGCACACTGGTGCTCGTGCTAGGGGCTAGTGTTCACAGAGGACGGCTGCTGGGAGGGCCAGGTTGGTGCCCAGGATCCTAGAGGTAAGTGAATAGGTACTTCCAAAATCCAGACCGTTAATGCTTAAAACCCAGTTTGACTTTGAAGCCAGAAGCTTTGTGATGTGACTCTGAGATGTGGGTCACCTGTAGGTCACTGAGAAGTGCCTGTGCAGACCTTGGGAAGGGTGGTCTGGGTGGTCCAGTGTGAGTCCTGTCCGCTGACCGTGAAGAACTTGGAACATTGATCTCTGGTGTTTTGTGGAGTTAACACAGATTTTGATTCATACTCAGTTCACATTGCATTGACTGATGAATTGGGTCAGGTGGGGAGTATTTGTCCAGCTGAAAATCAAATCAAAGAATACGATACCGGCCGCTTCTATCCTCGGGTGTGTTTGGGGAGTCAGACTGTGAACAAGCGGCTGGGGTCCTTCTCTGCGTGTGGCCGCCCTGCTGTCATGGTGGTCCCAGTGCAGGGGTTATTTAGGCTGTTTGTGCCTTGAGGTGTAGGTCGCCCCATTGGACAGCTCAGAACTGGGTACTCTTCTTTCCCTTGGTGACACCAGGTCTGCACAGGTCTCTTGGGCATGGGGAAGATCACACTATCTGTGTAGTGTTAGTTCCTAAGGTGTGGGGAGGACCCTGGGGACAAATGCCTGCCTGCTGCTGTTAGTCCCAGGGTGAGTGGCACCGTCTTTAGCTAATGAAAGTGGAAGTTCAGGAGTAAGTGGTTCCTTGGTCTGTCAGCAGGCCATCTTCACAGGGAAAGAGGATCCAGGCATGGAGGGAGGATTTCCTGGGGATCCCTGCTCAGGGCATGGTCCTGCTCACACCCAGATGTCTCTGTGATGATGTGGTCCTTGTCCTGGTGGGAAACTTGCTGTGATTATCCAGCTTAACCTCCTCCTCTGGCCTTTGGTGCGGGTGGTGCTGCCCCAGCCTTCCACCAGGGGGCAGCCAGACACGCTAGCTTTCAGGCAGCTTGGTGGCAGCTCCCCATGTTCCTGACCATCTCGACTCTGCTCTTTCCTCAGGTGGGCAGTGTCAAACCGAGAAATGCTCATAGCGCAGAACAGCTCCCTGGAGTTCAAGCTGCACCGACTGTACTTCATTAGCTTGTTGATGGGTGGAACTACAAATCAGCGAGAGGCATTGCAGTATGCTAAAAATTTTCAGCCATTTGCCCTAAATCATCAAAAAGGTGAGTCTCGAGCCAGGTGTTCTCCGTGTTTGGAACAGGTCTGTTGTCACCACTGGAGCAGAAGGGGTGGTCTCCATGAGGTCTAGTGTATGCATTTGCTAATAAACTAAAAGGATTGCAGATGAGTTACTTCTTCAAAAAAGCTTCAGCTGACTCCAGTGAGACTGAACATTCCACCATCTGTAGGGGCAACTTTGGGAGGCAGGGCAGCTGGGGATCCCTCAGCCTGGTGGGACGGGGAGCACCTGCCCACCTCACCTGGCCTCACTGCCCATGTACAGAGCCGTCGGCAGCCATTGCTCCCTGTGTGTGGCCTGGGAGTTCCGGCTGCCTGTGCCCAGGACATGTGGCGGCTCCTTCACGACGTCGAAGTCACTCTTGGGGAGTGATATTATGCCATGCCTGTGTGGGAGCAGGAGTTGGGCTGCAGGTTGGGCTCTGCGGCCAGGCCCAGCTGTGGGCCTCACGTTGTTTCAGGCGGGGTCAGCTGGGTGGCTGCCCTTGCCTCAGCCTGTTGCCCGCACCTGCAGACTGCAGCACTTTCTCATTTAGACATTCAGGTGTTAATGGGTAGCCTCGTGTACCTGAGACAAGGGATCGAGAACTCGCCATACGTGCACCTGCTTGACGCAAACCAGTGGGCCGACATCTGTGACATCTTCACACGGGACGCCTGCGCCCTCCTGGGGCTCTCTGTGGAGTCCCCTCTCAGCGTCAGGTATGGAGCTATGTGCTGCCCCCCTCAGGCAGCCCCTTCGGCTTGTCGTGTTGACTGGAGCCAAGGGGCTGAGCCATTTGACAGGGGTGTGGCTTTAGGCAGCAGTTTCCAGAATGGAGTGGGAACCTTGGGGGTCTCTTCCACTGCTGAGGTTTGCGCAGATCATGCAGAAACGGTGGTGGGTTACCTGGGGACAGTCTAGCCATGCACAGGCTGAGAGGTGCTGGCCATACTTAGTGCACTTGACCACACGTTAAGGGTGGTCCGCCTAACTCAGTCCCGACTTTGAGCGCACGTCTGCTCAGTGTTCTGGGTGGTGGACTGGGAAGGTGGCATAAAGCACTTGAGCTTCCTGCCTCCCTGTGTGCAGTTGGAGTTAGAGAACCACTGACCGCCAGGGCCAGGGCTGTGGCTCACTGTACCGCTCTTGCCTGGCACTGGGTTTGATGCCCAGCACCGCATAAAAATAACAACAACAACAGAAAAAGAATCCTTTAAAAGAAAAAAGAATCCCTGACAACCACTGTTCCTTACACTCTCCAAGTGAGTGCAGGAGGCCCGTGTGTCCAAGATAACAGCAAACAGTGTCTTTGCCATGATGTAAAGTTGAGGACTTGAAGCTGGATTAGAAAGTCTCCAATACTAGTGCCCTTGGCGTGAGGTCGCCAGCTCCCCAGCACAGAGGCTGTTGGGGTGCTGGTGGTGTTAACAAGAGTTTGGGGACATTATGTAATGGAGCGAGGCATTGGGAAGGTCGTAATTAGCATGATGTTAGGAAAATCACACACAGGTAGGAGCGTCATTCAGAGTGTGAAGGACCAGTAGATTTCAGGGCAGCAGAGTACAGAACCCTCAGGGGTCAGCTTCCAGATTCCACTTTGCAGCCACCCTGAGAAGCCTGCTGAGCTTTCATATTGTGCTTAAGAGTAGCCAGGTATCTAGAAGGCAGTCAGGTGCTGTATATTGGGACTTCCTGCAGCCGGCGGCCTCCTTCCGGGGGCAGGCTGCAGAGCGGGAGTGGGAGAGCGGAGCTCTCTGCTCAGCACACCCTCCGGCTGGAGGAGCAGGTGTTGTCGTGAGGGCGTTACTCATCATGAGGTAGGGTGAAATTGTTAAGTGAATAAGTTCCTTTCATTTGTTTTAAATTCTAATACATTAAATCATAGATGTTACCCACAAAAACCAGACCTCTTTGAGATCCTTCATATTTAAGCCTGTAAAAGCATCCTGAAACCAAAGTTGAAGGACCCGTTTTAATAACTCTTTAGCTCTCTGTTCACTTAATTCAACAGGGTTTGAGCCCCTGGTATGTGCCAGCCCCTGGGTGCAGTTTGGGCACCGTGCCACTGCCTTCCTTTCCCTGGGCTCCATGCTGGCACAGGAGACGGGTGGTGTCTCTGGCCCTGGTGCCTGTGGTGCTGTTGTCCATTGGGGTCCCCTGAGCAGGTGCTAAAGTGGGGTGTGCACAGGAAGTTGACTGGGTTGGCATGCGAGGAAGGTGTGTCAATGCCTGCGCCCCAGGAGCCTGGGCTGTGGTGGCCGCAGGAGTGTCCTAAGTTGACAGGCTTCTTCATGGGAGGAGCCTGGGCTGACTAGGGACAGCCCTGAGAAGGGACTCTCAGGTCTGAGAAGTGGTGCTTCCACCCGGAAGGAGCTCCAGGTCTAGGAGGAGCCTCGGAAGAAAAAGTGCCACTAGTGACTGTTCAGCAGAGCCTCTTTAGTCGGGTCTTGGCAAGCATGACAACTTGCTGTGACCAATAGTGTGCTGTAAAGGCTCCCAATTGGCTGAGCTTCCTCTAGGAAGCTTGCCTCGCAGCCTTTTCCAGGGAAGTGAATGATAGTGTCCTGGGCGTGTGGGAGGGGGAAAGCAGGAGAGGCCAGGGGGACCAAGTGGACGTCCCTCCCCCTTGAAGCAGGGGCTGAGATATGCGATTGGAGGGTGAGGCCCTCGGTTCCTGTCCCGATTGGCCCTCTCTGACTGGACGCTTCCCACCTTTCTTGACCCTCCCTCAGCATGGGTGCCAGTGCTGCTGCTTCTTCTCGTGGACAGAAGCTTTGTTTCTCTAGGCATTGAGAAAACGGGGGCCCTTTCAGAAAATGAGAATTTTAAAATAGTAGATGTAAGGCTTCATTTCTCCCATGTTAATGAGGTGGGGTCTGTTCTTGGACAGGGCTGGTTCTCAGTGGCTGTGGGAGACACACAGTGAGTCGGGAGGTGGGAGAAAGGCAGGTACTTTCTTATAGTGGGAGAGGCTGGGCTTGGCCCTGACAGGTGGAGGCTCTGCGTGCTGTCCAGTGGCCAGGGCCTGGGTCTCCCAGGACCAGCCCAGCACCTGCAGCTGATGCTCCCCCCCCCCCCCCCCAGCTTCTCGGCGGGCTGCGTGGCGCTGCCAGCGCTGATCAACATCAAGGCGGTGATCGAGCAGAGGCAGTGCACCGGCGTGTGGAATCAGAAGGACGAGCTCCCCGTGAGTGCCGCTTGTGGGCGCTGACTGCCCTCCTGGAGGGGCTGTGGGTTCCAGGGGTATTAAATGTCCATTTTGCCTTTCAACTGGGAAATACTGCTGTGGCCATCTGACAGTTGTTGGTTTTTTAAAAATGTCTATGGGGCTGTAGGTCAGTGGCAGAGCCCTCGACGAGCGTGTGTGAGGCCCTAGGTTTGCTCTCCAGCACTGTGGAAAATAAAGTGTAAATGAAAAATGGAGATGAGGACCACCACAGAATGACCAGCAGCATGCACACCAGGCCGTGCCTCTGTCCGGCCACCTCAGCCCCAGACCCAGCATATGCAGAGGAGGGGGTGGGCAGCTGTGGTACAGCTTCAGCATAGGCCTAGGGTGTCGCGGCTGCTTCCTCAACAGTCGCCACCAAGGCTGGCCTGAACTTGTCCTTCCTTCCCGGTGGTGTCCAGACCCTGCAGGGACCTAAAATGTGCATCGCACCTTTCTGCGGGGCCTGCTCTCCAGCCAGCCCACCAGCCTGTCGGTTGCCCAGCTGCTTAAAGGCTTGTGATTAGAAGCACCGACGCCTTCCAGTCCCTGTGCTCAGAAAGCGAGGGGGCAGGGCTGAGCCTGCTCATGCTGCAGCCTCCCAGCTAGGCCAGTGCCCACACAGCAGAGCAGCCTGGACTGGGACCAGAGGCTGCCCAGGGCTGGACAGGCACTGGAGGGGGGCCTGCGGGTCCCGTTCCGTGGGCAGCCTTGCAGGGCTCTGCAGCCTCCATCAGGGGCCTGTTGCTTTGCTCGATGCTCCGCAGCTGTTTTGGTTTCTTTTTCCAGTACCAGGCCTGGAACCCAGGGGTGCTCTACCTCGGAGCCGCATCCCCAACCCTTAACACCCTGTTTCAGGCAGTTTCTCTGGACCATTACAAAACGTGGGAAACTTGGTCTGAAGTGAGAAGTGAGCTGTGTGTAGATTGTCCTTAAAGGTCACCATTTTGCATTTTATCATCTGGCTAAGTGTGCCGGGCTTCTGGGGGCTATGCTCCTTCTCCTGATGGGTTTTCAAGAGTGTTTAGGATGGGGATGTGCTCAGAGGTGGAGCGCTGTAGACAGACTGACTCCTCAGACTGCCTGCCTGAGTCCACTACTGGAGGAGGTTCCCCCAAGAACAGGGGTCTGATGGAGTGCCTGGGAGTGCCTGCTGCTCAGTGATATGTTGATGCGTAGATGGCTTTCTGAACCGTAACTCGCTCTGGTTTCTTTCTCTTTGAGCAGATTGAAGTGGACCTTGGTAAAAAGTGCTGGTATCACTCTATATTTGCCTGTCCAATCCTTCGTCAGCAAACAACAGATAGCAATCCACCCATGAAGTTGGTCTGTGGTCACATTATATCAAGAGACGCCCTGAACAAGATGTTTAATGGTAGCAAGTAAGTGTCCAGCGTTGGATGTGACTGTGGAAGTCTCTTGGAACTTGGGATGATGAGAAGAACTAGGGTACATGAGTGGAGCTAGATTTAGGAATAGATTTTTTTCACTGTTTGGCAGAATGGGTGGGTTTTATCTTTTGTCAGTCTGTTTGGTGCATTTGTGGATTTGGCAAGTGGATTTCTAGGCACAATCCTCAATCCTGAGATTTTGGGTGGGTGGTGCGTCTCTCCAGCCCCTTTTCATGGTGGTCCGCTGCTGTGGTTGAGCGCTGTGCCCCTCTCCCTAGCCCGTTGTCTTAGAGATTTTTTATGTCCTGTTGATAGAGCCCTCTTTTGGTTAGAGCTATGTACTCCACCCTGTGGAAACAGGTGTCTGGCCAGGTTCCTCCTGGTGACTTTTTATAGAGTGTCACGGTGAGTTCCCTTCTCCATGTGTGATGTGTAAGTCCTCACAATTGGAAATGTGGATCCAATTAAAAAACAGAACCAGAAGCCAGTCTCAGGGGCCTCTTGACTGCCCGGGCAGCTGTATCTTCTTTCTTCGCATCAATTAGACCCTTGATGGTGAGGTCCTTTTTTCATGGGAGGCCCTGGCTGGAGAGCTGCTTGTGCCCGTCCCAGACTGCCCAGCAACCCCCAGGGTGGCGTCTGTGGCAGCCAGAAGCCTGCCAGCTCGTTGGTCTTGGCACAGACTGTCTGAGTCCCTGGGCCACTGCGAGGCCTGCAGACAGTTTCTGGTGAGTGTGGCTCTGGGCTTGCGGTCCACAGGTCCACACATGTGGAAGTCATGACAGGAGCCTAAAGACCTTTGGAGAAGAGAAACTGAACCACTCTGAAACCCCAGAAGCAACTTTAGAGGACTACCTTGTTTAAAACAATTTTCACCCTTTGCCATTGAAGAAGACCTTGGGGGTTAAGGTCTGGTTGACGTTGTGACCCTTCAAAGCTCAGCACTTACAGGAAGGGAGAGCGCGGTCACCCTGCAAGCCAGAGTGGGGGCATGGGTGGCTGGGTCTCCTAGGATGGTAGCGCACCTGCAGGGCGTCCGTGATCGCCCGGCATTTTCTGCAGGAGGTGGAATGAAGTGCTCATACCATTCCTGCTCCTTGACTCCGTCTTTTCTGTCTTGTTTTCAGATTAAAATGTCCATATTGCCCAATGGAACAAAGTCCAGGAGATGCCAAACAAATATTTTTCTGAAGAAATGAATTTAGTTTGCAATTTGTAAGCGAAACTGAATTGTGGGTCATTCAGAAGAGAGTGTCCGTTGAGTCGGCTGACCAAGGACTCCCGTGTCACGCAGCGAGTGCTCTGGAAACTGCCCAGCGCTGCACGCGAGGGAGCCTGCGGCCAGCCAGCGAGGGCCACCCCTGGCTTCTTGCCTCTGGTCTGCGTTTTTGATCAGCACCTACACCAGCAGTCGCATTCAGTGCAGGTTTTGTACTTCATTATATGGTGATTTTTTTACTTCTAAGCAGAAACAGAAACCACCCTCTTCGCCACACGTTTAATGTCCTCCTGCTTTACTGTGTCATTTTCTTAATAATTGTCAGCCTTGAGAATGTTTGTGAAAAAGCTTTCTTTCCTGTTATATATACATGATTAGTTGGAATTCTTCAGAGAAAGGTTGGCAGATTGAATTGTGGTTGTAAACCTATCTTTGCCTTTTTTTTTTTTTTTTTTTTTTGCTGAAGTGGAGAGCGGCTGTGACAAGAGTCCACGCTTGCCCTCCCATGTTTCCCTCTGCTCCAGCTCTGGCTGAGGAGGTGGCACACTGCCACGGGGCTCCTTTTGGCCCCAGTGGGTGCCTGTGTAAAATACCGGCATGAATTCAGCAGGCTGGTGTGAGAAGTCTTCCGCTAGAACAGAGTAGGAGGAATATTATTATTTTTTTTAAAACTTTAATTGCTAAGAGGTGCTTGTTTTAAAAATGTGTTCAATAAAATGAAATTCTGAAGTTAGAAGTGTGCTCTTGGTCTGGGTGGCCCTGTCTTTTGGAGTCTGCCCTCAGGACTGGCCGCCTGTCACCTGCTGTTCCTGGCAGCCAGCTAGCGTGGTGCTGTGTGGGCATGTGCAGGACAGCTCTGCACACCATCCCTGGAAGGGAAGCAGCCTGTTCCAGTACTGACGCGGCAGCTGCCTGCCCCTCCCTGTGGTCCTTCTCCACCTCCATCCAGCAGGTGGATTAGCATTCTGTCCGGCCTCTCCCCTGCAGGGGCAGCATCTTGTTGACTGTGACTCTGTGGTTCAGGTGGATGCAGATGTGAGACTGCTTCTCTTGTGAGGTGTTTTCATGTACAGCACTGTTAGGGAGAGCCACGTGCCAGGTCCTTCTCTGTAGAGGAACTGCATGCAGAAGACTTCCCTCATGAGAAGAGTGTCGTGTGGAGGTCACCAGGAGTTGGCCAACTTGGCTTCATCCCACGGAGCTGGACACCAACGCAGGAGTACTTACGAGAAAATACAGAAAGATGACCACAGAAGCAGAGCAGGATGTGGCGCTTTGTGTCATCAGCTGCGCATGGACTGATGAGGGAGGGAGACAGCAGATTTGGACTGGGAGCACTGGGGTCTGTCTGTGGAGGAGACTGCAGGAGAGCCTGTGTGGCCGCCCTGGGGCCCAGTTTGCGTCGATGGCCACCATGGCTGGGTAGGTCAGCCAGGAGTCACTGGTGCCCGGCCGCGTGGCCTGCAGCAGTCTCATGTCACTTGGGAAGGCTCTTCACAGCCGCTCTGCAGCAGCAGCCAGCAGCCTCTCTGGGGCGAGGAGGTGGAAGAGAGCGGGTGCTGCTGGTGTCACTGCTTGGCCAGGAGACTCTCCTGTGAGTCACGTTCTGAGGTGTCTTCTTTTGTGATGGTTTTCTCTCTAGGCCAGAAATTCACTTTATTTGCAACTTATTCTCCTCTTTCCACCTTTGACTCCTACACAGCACTTGGGCTTCACATGGGGTTTGGGTGACATGTCTCCTAGAGGCTGGTGGCAAGTTCTGGGCAGTGAGCCTCTTTACACAGTTTGCTTGGGCCACTTGTAAGGACAAAGGCCAGAGCTCTGCCTCGTCCCCTCGTAGTGCAGGGAGTCCTTGTGACAGCTTCCTGTGCAGCCCGTGAAACTGAAAAGGACATGTGTTAATGAGCATTTGACTTGACGGCTTCCCGAGGCCGGGCCTGAGTCCACCGCCTTGAGCGGGGCAAGGCCCGGTCTGCAGCTCTCTCCATCTGACAGTTCACACAAAAACTGTCTCCTGACCTTATTTAAGTGTAGACTCAAACCTCCTTGGCGACTCCGTGTGCAGGAGAGGGGCTCGGAAGAGGCCAGACCTTAACCAAAGAGGCTGCGGTACAGCACCTGTCCTGCTCCAGCAGCGCCGTCCCAGCACCTCCCCGGGCAGAGGATGCCACCCATCTCCTGCCTCCGCTGGGCGAAAGGCGGGGTGTTCACAGCCACACTGGTGGTGGAGGCGGAGAGCAGTTCCAGAATGGTTCCCAAGGTTTTCTCAGAGCTGTTTTCACTAGCCAGCAGGGAGCAGTCCTTGGACTGTTCTCAACTGGCAGAAGCCCACCAGAGAGTCAGATTGGCCAGCCGGAGCCTCTGTCCAGGACACTCTGCACAGGGCTCAGGTTGGTCTCCATCCTTTCCCCTGTGTGTGATCATCACAGATGTCATTTCTGTTTCCTGGGTGATCATGTGAGACTTCTAATACATAAATTAACGGGTATTGGTGCCTCTTTATTTTAAAATGTTGAAGAGCCACCTCATATTCATAGGTGTGTATTTGTGAATGTGTGAGCACTTAACTGAAAATAGGAAGGCTGTGAGCAGGTCTTGTCTCAGTCTCTGTGGCAGCAGACTGGACAGACCCTAGCAGCACTCCAGGTCATGTAGGCGGGGTCCTCTCTCCAGCTCGTCCCACAGGTGGCGCAGATCCAGCTCGGTGGTCTCACGCTGAGTCATCTCCACCTCCACCGTTTCACCTGGGGGTGGTAGAAACTGCAGAGGCCAAGAGCTCCTGGTCATCTACACTGGACGGGCTGCTCAGGAGAGCGCAAGTATGGCCTCTGGCCAGTCAGCTTCGTCAGCAGACTCAGGTCATCTTCAGGGAAGGTGTGGAGACCTGGTTTGGGCAGCTTCATCGCTAGGATGGGCAAGGTGAAGACAAACCAAATACCTTTCATCACTGATTGTGTGTGTGCTGCCTGTTGTGGCGTCACACGGGGCTGGGGGCATGGTGCTGGCAGCCTGGCCAGGTGGAGCTCGAGTTCCTGGCTCACGCTTCATGGACTCCGTGGGACTGTAGTTGAGTAGATACCAAAAATAGAGTGACAGATGTATTTTAATAGAAGATGAGGCAGTTAGTTTTAGGGTGAATTTTCCACTGTTGGTTTTACTTTAAGATGTAATAAGAAAAATAAAATTTTGTTTTTAAGGTGTTTTTAAGCTGCAGTTGTGAACTGTAGTGGGCACATGCTTCCTTTACTTCCAAAGAGGCAGGGCGGCCGGAGCTGGCTGGCAGCCCGGGCTCCTCCTCACTGGGTGAGGATGTGCATGGGCTTCCTGAGCAGCAGCCAGCCTCCTCCAGCACAGCCACTGGGGCCACTGGGGCCTGACCTTCTCTTTGGGACCCGGTGGGAGTGAATGTACTGGGGCCAGGAGGGGCTGGAGGTGGGTGGGAGCAAGCGGCTGTGGGCTCCATCCAGATGCTGGCGCCGGCAGGTAGGCACTGGGTATGTTTTGCTCATGACCGCGTGTGTGCGTGGGGTCCCCTCCTTTGTGCTTTCTAAATTTACACTAAAAGGATTCATCAAATCGTTTGTTCAGATGGCTCAGGATCGTATTTCTTTGCTTACCCTGTGCTCTTGGGTTCTATAGTATTTCTATAATTATGTAACGAGAATAGTGTTGCACTGTAATCTATCATATAGAGCTCTATGTATGGACGATTCTGATCTGTTTTCTAAGAGATGTATCCTGTTTGCAAAGGCACGATAAAGTTGCATCTTATAGATTATAGGCAATAAACCCAACTTAACACACACCATACTCATTCTCTGTTCATTTGATTTTGGAAAAAGTTGAGCATATCTAGTAGTTTCAGGGATTTCATTTAACTTAAAGAAAATTCTGATATATTTAATTTATAAATTTTAGACTGATATAATAAGAGTTTTGGAAAATTATAAGAAATGCTTTGTGATGTGTGTATTCCTATGTAAAACACATGGCTTCTCCTGTGTATATTTTTTAAAATTAAAGAAATGCACATTTAAAAGTGGTTTTGTGGATGGTTTTGTGGACGAGGCAGGAAGGTGTGAGACAAGAACAGCGCCGCTCAGTCAGGAAAGGTCTCTGTCACCACCTCCCTGGCTCTGCCACCAGCAGTGTGAGGGCAGGAGGTGCCTGGGCGCATCCTGGGTTCCGCAGCTGGATGCTCTGTGTCCTGGCTGCTGTGCTGGCCCTGCCCAGGCTGGTCGGAGGGCAGCAGCCCGTGGAGGAAAGAGGAGCCATTTCTGTCCTCCCTGACAGCTTAGGTGGCAGAGGCCAGGAGTTGGTTTGTGGTCCTTTTGCTCATCTTTTTAGGGACAGATGAAGTCAGGTCTGAAACTTTAAAAATATTCCTCCTGTGGGGATCGTGTGGGTCCCACCCACTCGTGCTGGGAGCCAGCGGCCCAGGTGGTGGGGAAGAGGCCAGCGGGTCCCTCTCCCCGGGCTGCTCTCAGGAGGGCTGCTGAGGTCCCCACTGGGAAGGGCACTGTTGCCCTCGGGAGGGACGTGGAAACAGGAGAGCCGGTGGCTGAGTGGGCAGCACACAGTGGGCATGACGGACAGGAGGAGCCGGCCACACCTGGGTTCCAGCACAGGTCTATAGTCTGCTCACTGCGTCCAGCGCTGCTCCAGGCAGCGGGTTTGGGTGAACTCCCGTCTTCCTCCTCCTGAGGCCAGGACTGTTAGGACTCCCATTTTCCCTGAGTTATCAAGAAATGAAATCACTTGCCAGAGAACCTGCGGGTGCTGCCCCTGGCCTCTCCCGAGTCACTGCTGCTGGGCCGCCTCTGTGGTCCTCCGACCACAGCGCTGCTGAGGGTTTCCAAGGCCGGGCGGGCTCTCCAATGCAGTGTTAAAGCCAAGAGACAAAGGACAGTTTCCTCACTGATCTTTCCCTTCCACAAAAATGATATTGTTTAAAAAATGAGTATTTGTCAAATGAGCCGTGTCAAGGCTGGGTCCTGGCCCAAGAAAGAAGTCATTTCAGGGTCCAAAAAAAGAAAGAAAACCATGTTGTAGGCATCTGTCCCGTGGATTTGTATGATCTGCTTCAAGCCTGCAACTGGCAAGTAGGATGCTGGGCCTGAGGCTGGCAGCCTGGGACCAGTGGGTGCTCTGCCTGCAGGACACAGGGTGGATGATCTGGCCACCACGGGCCCTGAGCCTAGATCCACAGCCTGCCTGGGTGTGCCTTAGGCATCGTGGCCTGCAGAGTGGCCTCCTGTTTTCTCTCTGGTCAGGTGTGGGGTATTTTTAAGTTCTAAATGGTTATTTACCATTTTACTTGAAGTAGTCCTCTTTGTTTTTTTGGAGTACCAGGGAAAGAACCTGGGGCCTCAGGCATGCTAGGCAGGTGCCCCACCACGGAGCTGCACCCCAGCCCAGCAGTGAAATCCTTTTAATAAAAGGTATTAAGAAAAAAAAAAAGCCTGGTGTGGTTGTGGTGGTGCACGCCTGTAATCCCAGTGTCTCCATCTTGGAGGCAGAGGCAGGAGGATCGCAAGTTCAAAGTCAGCCTCAGCAATTTAGCAAGGCACTAAGCAATTCAGTGAGACCCTGTCTGTAATAAGATACAAAATAGGGCTGGGATGTGGCTTTGTGGCCAAGTGCACCCAAGTTCAATCCCCAGTAGCCCCCCAGCCTCCCCAGTATCATCCCCCTGCGGGCAGCACAGGCTGAAGGCTGGACAGGTAGTGCTGCCAGGGCCAGACACGTGCTTCTACAGTTCTCACTGCAGCACAGGATCCACAGCCCCAAGTGCTTTGACCCTGGTTTTGGTCAGCCACTTCACCAGCATCTCCTGGAGGAGGTCAGCTGCCCATCATAGGTGGCTCTCCCCAAGGACTCCTAGTCAGCACAGGGCCCAGCCTCTGTTCGCAGGAGGACTCCCGCCTCGGCCTGGAGGAGTTTCTTGCTTTCTCTCCTGACAGGATAAAGGTAGTCACCAGGTGTGGTGCACCCTGCGCCACCACAGTCCCAGCTACTCCGCAAACAGGCAAGGGGATCTTTGGAGCCCAGGTGTGAGCAGCCTTGCCTGCAACGAGTGAAAGTAGGCATGCATCTCAGTGGATCCAATCCCCAGCATCCCCTTTCCCCAAACCAAGGTCGTGGAAGGCAGGCCGGAGCGGAGGGCAGGTGGGCTCCTGCCGGGATGCCCTGAGAGGCACCCTGAGGACCTGTGTGCTCATTTGACACGCATGTTAACTCAACACAAAATGGAGATTTGGTGATAGCTCTTGTGTGTTATCAAGGAAGAATAAGAGGAAGGAATGGGGTGAAGCAAGAGGTGGCTAATCCCCCCTTTGTTGGGGATGGAACCAGCTAATCCCTGTCCATGTATGTCATGGAAGCCCAGGCGGAGGTGGGTCTGGCTGGTAACGCCGCTAGGTGTGCAGAATCCCAGGAGAGCCCCTACCAGAGTGGAGAATCAGGAAAGTAAGTGTGGCGCGGCCAAAAGTGGGGAGCTGGTTAGCTGCTCAAGGCCACCATGAATGTTTATTAACCAAGGGAAGAAAGTGCATCAGTGTGAGCAGTGGACAGACCGGGTCAGTCTCCCACCTCTAGGGTTGAGCTTGATACGCAATTTGAGGGCAGCAGTTGTGCTCTGAGCCTCCTCACCGCCTTCTGTCTCATCGTCCCCTCTGCTGGCTTCGGGGAGGCCAGGGAATGTGCTGGAGCTCTCCAGGGACCTTTCAAAGTATGAGAAGTCATCAGGGATTCCAGGAGCATGTTCTATTGTGGTACCTCAAACTAGAGATTCTGCTCAACTCCAAGCCTCACCCTTGGCTGAGGAAAGGCTGGGACGGCCATTTTGCTTCCACACTGGAATTTTCTTCAGAGACGGATCCATTTCCAGTACTGCTTGCCCTTCAGCTTTGCTGTGGGCACCTGTGCTGTCTACACGGCGGTGCAAAGTGGTGTCCAGCTGCCTTGGGAGCTGCTACAGGCAGATGCTCTGGCCTCCCTGAGGCTCAGAGCCTAGCTGCATGCACCTCACAGGGCCTGAGAAATGCTCGATCCCTGAGGTCTGGGACAGGCACCCTGCAAGGCACCACATGGTGTGGGGGACAGCCCTTGTGGCAGTAGGGCTCCCTCCAGCTCAGGCCCCAGCCTTGGCCCCTGTGTCACTCTGACTGGGTTGCTCCCAGCTGGGCTCAGCCTCTGAGAAGTGGTGGGGAGAGGCTGAGACGGTGAGTACCAGTGGCCCAGCTCTGCTGCCCTGGGCTCTTGGCCCCCCACAGGAACATAACACAACTGGCCCTTGTGATGTTCCAGAGACAAAGCTTTGTGTGAAGCCAAGTGAATACATACAGAACCCATGACCCTTCCCACCCTGCCCACTACCGAAATGAGAACACACACAGGAAGGAAGACCAGGGGCCCAGAAGAGGAGGCCGTGTGGTCTAGCAGACGCAGTCTCAGGTTGGAGTCTGTAGTGGCTATTGCGTGGCCCAGCGCCATGTCAGACGGATCTCTCTGAAAGGCCCGGCTTGTCTCCTGCTCTGACGACGGGTCTGAAAGAAAGGTGGTGGCTGTCATTGTAGCAAGAGCCCTTCAGTCCAGCATCTGGCCGTGACCAGCCCCCCAGCCCTTGGCCATGTACCAAGTGCTGCTCTGGCTCCATCTGGTTTGACCCCCCCAACCATGCTGGGGTGGCACTGGGTGGGAGAGGTGGGAGAAACTGCCAAGGCGACACAGAGTCCAGCTGCGTGGAGCCTTTGTCAAGGTCCCCAGGAAGGTAGGAGGAGGCTCCTCTCTCATGCCAGCCATTGCCACCCACTGACCTGGCCCTCATCCAAGGCTCACAGGGATGAGGAGTGTCGGCCACGTAGAGTGGCCTGAGCCAGAGTGCCTGTGACAACCTAAACTTGACATCACACTACATGTTCTCTCAGTACTGGCCAGTGACTCTCGGGGTGGGGGCCATGCCTGTCGAAGCCCAGCTGCCCTGGGCCATCACTGAGATGGGAATGTGGCTGTGTGAATTCCTCAGATGTGTTTGATCTTTTGGATTAGGGTTAGGGTTAGGCAGAATTGTATTTTTTTATTCCTTTCAAAAATAAGAGTTTTCAGAAAAGAGATGAGGGATTCTCTTGGAGAAACTCCCAACTGCACTCCAAGTAATAAAAATCATTAGTTTTTAGAGCTCTGACCTTGGTATATATAATATACACATTGGAAGTTAATTACATTTCCATTAATGTGTAAGGTGCTGAATTTGGATTTCTGCAAAGAAATACCAAGGAGAATAAAATGCAAACCCAAGGTGTAAAATGTGGAATAGTTTTGCCTACTGAAAGGAACTGGTATACACAGTTGGTTAGCATTAACATTCAGTGCCCTCCAACCCCCGCCAGCCCTCAAATGTCCCAAGCTTCAATTTCCTCATCTGTAAAACGAGGGTTATAGTGAAAGATCATCATGAAACTTCACATTTAAAGAAACACACAGTTGCCTCTCATATCCACTAGGGTTGGTTCTAGGACCCCCCCGACACACACTTGGATACCAAAGCCCTCGGGTCCCTCATAGAAAAAGGCATAGTATTTGCATAGAGCCTTGCACACCCCACTGCCTGGATCACCTCTAGATTCCTCAGCGTAAATGCCAGTTAAATGTCACTCTGCACGGCTAGGAAGCAATGGCTAGAAGAACCCCTCTCTGTTTGGCACAGACACGTTTCACAATTTTTTTTTCAGTACAAGGTTGGCTGAGATGTGGAATTGGAGTGTGCAGAGGCTGGCCCTCTCAGCCCTCAGCTGAATGGTCAGCTGTGGTCATCGGAGTGTACTCCTGCCTCGGCTGTTTAGAGTGGGTTTCCTAACCTCAGGGCTGTGATCTGAGTGGAGACCCTGGTATTGGCCATCCGTGGCTGCTGTGGAGATGAGGGGGTCCCGAGCATGGCTCCCATCAGGCCTGCTTGAGCTGGAGCGAGCTGTGGGGAGAGCACCCCGGCTGCCCTGCCCTCAGGTGAAGGAGCGAAGGAGTGCAGACACTGGGCTTCTTAAAGACTTTTTTTCTGATCATTTCAAAATGATGAGAGTGGAACTGGATGGGGCTGTCACTTGACCTGCAAGAGAGCTAATCCCCGGCCTCTGACCCCCTTTCCTCCAGTCCCTGGCAGCAAATCAAGGCCCTGCTTTGACACAGGGAAATTAGGAACCAAGGTTATTTGTTTTGTTTGGAAGATAAACGATTAACTTTCCCTCAAAAAACTAGACCAGCTAAGGGGCAGGGGGCCATCTTAACAATAAAATCCAGACAGAATCATGTAGAAAAAGGAGGAGCTCAGTTATTTAAGGGGCCAGGAAGAATTGGTGGAAGCCCTCAGGTGGGTTTTGGCTCTCGATTAAACAGAGATTTACTGGAGCAGCTCTGCTCTCCCTGAGACAGACGAGCTGACTCCCTGCCCCAGGACACCACTGCCAGGACCTCTCTCTGGGACCGCATTTCACCATCTGCCATCTGGTAGCCAGGACCAGGGCTAAGAGACTCACCTGGGGCATTTGCAAACACGCCTTCGTTTCCCTAGATAAGGAAAAATAAGGGAAAGTGAGTGTCCAGCGGATCCAGACGCCCTCCTTGCTATTTGAGGTTGGTGGCTCAGGAGCCTGTCTTTCTACTCTCCTGAGCGGCTCAGCACACTGAAGCCTCTTCAGACCTGAGCGAGTGACGCTGCTCGGGACCCTAGGGGATGGGGTGGTAGGGAGGCGCCAAGGGTTCCAGGTTTCTCTCCCAGCCCTCCAGGGCACAGGGCCGGAGCGTGGGGGTCCCCTGCCGCCTGCAGTTTGCATTCAGGGCCGGCCAGGGGTCAACTGGGAGGGGAATGCCTCCCAACAACCTCCTGGAGGGCGGGAAGGGGCGGGGACACCTCTCGGCGTCCTACCTCAGGGAAGGAATGTCCCTGCCCGGTCCTGGCAGCCACTGGGAGTTCCAGAAATTCGAACCCCACCCCGGTTTCGGTGGGAGTGGGGCCGAACCCCGGCGTGGTGATTCCGGGGACTTACGGTGGTGACAGATGACGGTGATGACCAGTGACAACAGAAGGACCGCGCAGGTCCCAGCCAAGGGCGCCCAGATGTAGATGTCACAGGCGAAGTCCAGCCACCTGGTGTCCGCTGACAACACCGGAGACGCCCACGTTTAGGAAGAGGCCCGGGCCTCCCATCCCTCCTCGCCCGCCCGCCACCCCGAACTCTTCTCCCCTCCAGGACGCGGTTTCTCCACATTTGGACCGCCCAGGGGATCAGGGTCGTCCCGGGCCAGGCCTCCTTCTGCGGTCCTTTACACCTCTGGCCCACCCAGGCCCCAGCACCCGCTGGCCTCACCTGCACCACCCGTCGCGGGCCGGCAAGTCTCGGGGCGCACGGACCTGGGCAGCAGCGTGGTGGGGGGCGCCGGGGTGGGTAGTCGCGGCGCGGGCGTCGGGGAGGGCTTCGCTGCGGGAGGAGCAACGGGGTGGTTGGGGCCGACTGGGCTGTGGATGCACCGCGCCGGCGGTTTCCCTTCTCCCCAGGGGAGGGCCTCCTCTCGGTTTCCCCTGGGGCAAGGGAGAAGGGCCCTCTGGACGCGCGCTGACCAGTGGCGGCCAATGCAGTGGCCTGACGTTGGCGGCTCTGTGAGAGGGACCAGGACCCCGACGCGGGAGCGTGCGCTCCAGCAGCACCGCCAGGCTCGCCAGCAACCTGTGACTCTGGCTAACATCCGGGTTCTACCGCCAGCAAGCACAGGTGCAGGGGTTTAAGACACTTGCCCAGGAACGAGCCCAGGTCGGCGGCACCAAAGCCGCCTTCAGCCGGCGCAGCGGCCCACGCCTGTGATCCCCGCCGCTGGGAGGCTGAGGCAGGAGGATCGTGAGTTCAAAGCCAGCCTCAGCAACAGTGAGGCCCTAAGCAACTCAGTGAGATCCTGTCTTTAAATAAAATGCAAAATAGGGCTGGGGTGTGGCTCAGTGGTTGAGTGCCCTGAGTTGGAGCCTCCGTACATTAAAATAAAGAAAAAGTCACCTCTGGTCCCCACCTAGCACACCTTAGCCTCAGTTTCCCCGCCTGTGTAATGGGAACCGCATCAAAGTAGCCCCCAGAAATGCTCAGAGGTGACCCCAAGCCCCACGCCGAGAGGCGCCGCGCCCCACGCCCGGACCTGGCAGGAAGACGGGCACCAAGGGACTGAAGGATATCTCCGAATTGACCACCACCGAGCAGAAGTAGTATCCTTGGTGCTCCTCGCGGAAGCTGTTCAGGGTGAGGGTGTAGCTGTCCCTGGATTTCGTGCCGGTGAACTGTTGAGGATCCAGCTTCTCCGCCAGCTTGGTCCGGTGGGTGGAGATGTACAGGAGAAAGGTGGGCCTGGCGGCCACGCCCGGCGGCTGGTAGAGCCATGAGCAGCCCTGGGCCCCGCTGGACGTCATCACCTCGCAGCGCAGGTCCAGCCGCCGGCCGATTTCCGCGTCCACCCTCGGCGGCTGCATTCGGAACTGGATGGACCCAAGGGCGACGGCGGCGCCTGCGGTGGAAGCAGCGGGGGGCAGCAGCGGGGCTGAGCAGGTGGCCCGCGCACCTGCCCTCACCCTGCCGCACCCTGCCGGCCTCCCGTCCCGGCCCCACCGCCCCGTCCCTGTCGGCCTCGCACCACTGCCCGCCCTGGGCCCGCGCTCACCGAGCAGCAGCGCCAGTGGCAGCAGCCACGAGGTCCCCTGCGAGGCCATGGCGCGATCCCTGCGCGGTGGGCTGCGGCGCTCAGGAACCGCGGGGCGCGGACGGGGAAGTTTGCCTTTCGACCGGCCTCAGAGCCTGACTTCGCACTGGAGGATGTGATGTCACCCGAAGCCCCCACCGAGGAGATCGGCCTCCTTTTCGCGGTTGTCACCTTCCCGCCTGGCGAGGGGGCTGGGAGCTGTGATAGGGCCGGAAAAATAGCCTCGGGGAGCATCATAGGACAGCTGAAAACTGGGTTTAAGGGTGAGGACAAAGTTTGAAAACGGTCCTTGGAAAAGCCTCTTGTGCGAGTGACAGACGATAAGGGGAAATTAAAACTTTCAGGAAACAGGCGGAGCGGTCCGGGGAGGAGTGTCCACTGCACCCTCATTCGAGGCTTGTGTCTCCTTGGGGCTGAAAAGGGGAATGCCTGCTTCGTGAGAAATGGGGCAGGGGACGTTGTGGGGGAACTGCCTGGAGGCACCTAGCAGGGAAGCCTTAGGGGCACTGGGGTCCTTTGGTGACCAGGCCTCTGGACTGTTTCTCCAGCGAGGAGGGCTTACCAGGCAGCAGTCTCCACTCCAGACCCTGTGTGTGGAGGGGTCCTCTAGCCCCCCTGCTATGAAGGTCATTCCCTAAGTGGGATCTGACATTGTCACTCTGGTGGCTTCCTATGACCTGCACTGCTGGGTGCTGGCTCCTCCCAGCCCTGCCCTCCCCGCCTGGCCTGCCTTCCCATGCTCCTGCTCTGCAGCCTCACAGGATCGGGGTCCCCTAGGCTCTGCTCCTCTGGGCGTGGCCCTGTCTGCTGCTTCTGCCTGTGAAGCTCTTCTCTTGGCCCTGGGACCAGCTCCCAGGCTGTCTGATGGGACTTCACTCTGGGTGCTGGCAGGGACATTTGTGTGGCCTGGGTGAATGTGGGGAGGAGGCATTCTTCCTCCCCCCCCCTTCTCTCCCAGTTTCTTCAGGGCTTGGGGGTCTTCTCAGGGAGACCCCCACTGTGCTGCCCCTCCAGCTGCTGTTGGATTCTAGAGGCCAGCCACTGGCAGGCCATTCCACTGGCCTGCCTTGCCCTGAGTTCTGCAAGCGAGGACCGGTGCCTAGTATCTTGATGTGCCCTCTGTTCCTCATTGTCATGTCACAGCTGCCCTGAGCTGTTTGCTCCCCTGCTGGGGCCAGATTGAAGCAAACACGGGTCAGCAGGCTTTTAATTTTTAAAGTTATTGTTATTACTTATTTATTTTTTGCAGTGCTGGGACTGGAAACCAGGGCCGCATGCTACCCAAGTGCTGTACCACTTAGCTACAGCCCCAGCCCCTGGCTGGGCCTTAAAAAAAATTTTTTTTTTAATTACTTTGATTTCAGTGTCTCCCCTCCTCAAAGTATATCCAAAGTGCTTACTCTAAAATGGAGCATGTTCTATTTAGAAATGCTTTTAAAGTGTGTTTTAAGTTACAAGAGTAATATATTCTTAAGAAACTTTGTGGCTCAGCGGTAGAGCGCTCACCTCGCATGTGCAAGATCCTGGGTTGAATCCTCACCACCACATAAAAAAATAAATAAGTGAAATAAAGGTATTGTGTCCAACTACAACTAAAAATAAATATAAAAAAAAAACTTCAGACAACACAAAAATGACTACAAAGTCTCCAGAGAAAAGTACTGTTACATTTGAGTGTATCCTTTAGATGTTATCTGTGCACAAACAGATGTTTATATAGCATGTTAAATTTGCAACTTACTTTTCTTTTATATATATATATATAGATAGATAGATAGATAGTAGATGGACAAAGTACCTTTATTTATTTTCATGACGTGCTGAGGATTCAACCCAGTGCCTTCCACAGCAAGGCAATGCACTACTGCTGAGCTACAGGCCCAGCCCAGCAACTTCCTTTTCTTATTACACTAGAAGGAAAGCTTTTTGTGCCAGCAGTTATGGGTCTACCCCATTCTTGATTTCTTATTTTTTGGTAATGGGGATTGAACCCAGGCGTGCTCCACCACTGAGTTACATCCTCCATCTTTTCTTTTTTTAATTTTAAGACAGGGTCTTGCTAAATTATCCAAGCTGAACTTGAACTTCTGATCCTCCTGCTTCAGCCTCTCAAGTTGATGGGTTGACAGACCTGCACCACTGCACCTGGCCAGCCCTTTCTTTTAAGTGGGTGCACTTAAAAGTAGGTGTTCCTAATTTGATTCTCCTTTTTTTGGGGGGTAGGGTGGGGTACCTGATTGAACTCAGGGGCCCTCGACCGCTGAGCCACATCCCCAGCCCTATTTTGTATTTTATTTAGAGACAGGGTCTCACTGAGGGGCTTAGAGCCTCACTTTTGCTGAGGCTGGCTTTGAACTTTTGATCCTCCTGCCTCAGGCTTCTGAGCCACTGGGATTACAAGCGTGTGCCATGGTGCCCAGGTTTGGTTCTCCTTTTAATGGGCAGTTAGGTGGTTTGAAGTCACTATTCTGGCAAAGCTGGGGTAGATGTAGTATACCCATGTCATCAAGGACTTACACTGGGAGATGCAGCATTTTCAAAGGGAAGCTAAACCTTTGCAAGGACTTGTGCAGGTGTGTGTGTGTGTGTGTCCGTGGCTGTGCAGACACAGAGCTTTCCCTGTGGCGCACATGGATGAGAGGACAGGCCCCCATTAACAGGGCAAGCTTTGCTTTAGCTGGAAGTTCCCCCTGTGCCTGGTCGATGCTGTCATTGCAGGAGTGTCGTTTGACCCTCGTGGCTACAGGATGCAGTCATAAAGGTGGAAAAAGGGTGCTTGGAGAGGGAGAGCCTTTCCCAACTAGGAGGGACTCCAGTCAACCTCCAGATGTTTGGATCTTGGGAACCACCTCCCTACCGGGTGCTGGTTGGATTTTTGGGTGCACAGCTCCAAACAATCATTGAATTTTGGTGTCCCGGAAGTCATCTGTAGCTGGCTTGGGGCCCTCCAGCCCTGAGCGGAGGAGTGGCAGCCGTGGGGGTGGCAGCCCCTTAGTGCAGAGCACCGTGGGCTGGGGGGTGCCAAGGCAGCACTCAACCCCACCAAGGAGGCTTCTGACCCCAATGATATTTTTCACAGAGGGGGGTGGATTCCAGATGTAACCACAGCAACATCCGCTCACAGCAGACAGAGAGCAGGTGCTTGCATGGGTTGGAGATGCTTGCTTTGAGTGGGCCAGGTGTGCAGAGGGCTTGCTGGGGCCTGCCGTCTCAGCCAGGTGAGCTCCTGCAATGCTCCCTGTGGTACCCAAAAGGGTGGCGAGAAGAAATGGGAATGACCACGCTCTGCCACAGAGCCCCTTGTTTCTTAAAACACGCGGAGAGAGAAAGCAGCTAATAACCAGGAGGCACGCCTTTTGTTATTTTCGAAGTATTTGCTTTTAAAATGTGGAAATGAAACAATTTTAGTTCACCTGGATTGAAACACATCCAGATGCACAGCTGGGCAGAGGAGCCCTGGAAAAGCATCAGGGTTCTAGGGAGGGGCTGCAGGGGCGACCGGAGGTAGTGGTGAAGCGCCCTGTCTCCTCCTGCTGATTGGGGGTCATGGAGACACGGTAGTCACCCTGTCTACAGCAGGAGCGGTCACGGAAGCCCTAAAGGCGCCAGGGCCTTGCTCTTCACCAGTCCCTGATGCTGTGGATTCAAACTCACTTCTGGTTTCTTCCACCCAGGACTCCCCTGGGTCTTGGCAGTGGTCTCCCAACTGGCCAACATGGCTTCTGCTGTGGTCCCTTCTCATGAAAACCTCACACTTGCCCCTGGGTTGGCCCCCGGAGCTCTGGGTCTGCAGGAGCGCATCTGGTGGCCTGGGTGCGGCCCGGGAGGCCCTGGGTGCGGGCCCCACTGCTCTGCTCTCCTCTTCCCCTCCCCCAAATTCAGCACTGCTCCATTTCTCTTCTTCTAAGCTTTTATCTATTTATTTCCAGTAATGGGGATTGAACCCAGGGCCTCACTCATGCTAGGCAAGGGCTTCAACACTGAGCCCTTAAAAAATGTTTTTTTTTTTTTTCAACATCACTTGCCGCAGTCTGGCTGGGCACAAATGCCGCAGTCTGGCTGGGCACACAATCACGAGCCACCACACAGCTTGTAGATTCAAACAGCAACTCTTTATTCCCGAACTCACACCAGCCATCTACAATCACGTTCTGGGGAAATCCACGTTCTCTGCCCAAATCCACCCCCACTGGACTTCTTTCTCCCAAAAAATACTGTCTGAATCCTGTGAGAACTCAAGGGGAACTCAGGCAGCAGGATACGCCCTATTCCCAGCAGGAATAATCTTAAACCTGGAACGCCCTAAACCCGATTATCCTAAACCCGGAACACCCTAAACCCGAATCCGCCCTGGTCCTTGAGCAAGGTCACCTACATGCAGTGTCACTGCAAAATGTCCTATTTCCACGAGTCCTTCCACTAAGCAACATGGGGTACGCTGGCAAGGAAATTGTCATACCTACTTGGCTAATGGCTCCCAGCAATCACTGTTTTAATAATATGAAATACAAGTACAAAATATTGTACAAGTATATTTTTCATTACATGGAGATGGAATAATATATTTTTGTGTTTTTGCCAGAATCAGTATCATCCAGTACTTTCCACTGTACCAATGGCTTTCCCCAGGGATTCTTTTTACTATTCATATACAGTTTTATTATTATGAATAAAAAAGCTCACAACTTTTAAAAATCGTTGCATATATTCAAGATGCTTTGGAGAACTGTTATGAAATACAGAATCACTTTAGCTCATGAGCTTTAAAATGGGTAATATTATTTCACATCAGCCAAGATCTACCTTATATTAGCATTGCAAAGACAAAAATGTTTTTTTGACACAGGTCTCACTAAGTTTCCCAGGCTGGCCTCAAACGTGTGATCCTCCTGCCTCATCCTCCGGAGCAGCTGGGCTCACAGGCTGCGGCTCCCTGCACTCCTCAGAGGGACCTGCTCCTGTCCCATCAGGCCATTCGAGGCGCTCTCCCTCCACCCAGAGCCTTCTCTGCTGCGCATCGTGCTCCCCACTACCTGGCTCAGGCCTCTCCTTCCTGTGGCCAGCCTGGTGCCCTCCCACTCCACAGTAGTGTGGACTCCATCGTCCACTGTGTCACCTGCACCTGGGGCATCCTGGGTGGGGCACAGTGGTTTGACTCCGGCCACCCACCAGCCCTGGCCTTGAGGAGGAGGCCTGCTTCACCCTGTTCACACCGGGTGCCCAGCAGGGGCCTTGCCTACACTAGGCCTTCAAGGAATGCTTGGCGTGCAGGAGCAGAGCAAAGGCGAAGGCAGGGTACCACAGACCAAAGGAGGCAGAGTGGTCAGGAAAGGCTGTGCAGGTGTGACTGGGCTTGAGGACAAGTGACACTTAGGAGAGAGGTGGGTTAGAAGGAGGCTTTCGGTTTCTGATCAACCTTGGACCAACACCATGCTTAACACAGTCCCGCAAGGTTCTGAGTAAAAGCAGGAGGGAGGGGAGAAGGCGGCTCACTCAAAAGCAAGGCGACCTCTTGGTGGGTGGAAGACTGGGACCAGGGCTGGACTCGGGGCTGGCTTCCTGGGCTCCATTTTTGAGCCAACATTCTTGGGTTTGGCTTTCCAGAGTCCCTTCCTGGGACGCAGAGGCACTGAGGGCCTTGTCGTTTAGGCAGGAGCTCATGTGTGAGACAAAGCAGGAAGGCTCATAGGAGAAGTGACCAGATGATGAGAGGTGTGACCACTCAGTGGATTGATCCACTGACACGGGTCAACTAGGTGGAAACTGTAGGCAGGTGGGGGGTGACTGGAGGAGGTGGGTCACTGGAAGCATGCCCTTGGGCTTTATATTGTCCCTGGTGAGCAGCCCTCAGTCTGTACTCCCCGTGGCCTGGTCCTGAGGTGCTTTCCTCCACTGTGCCCTTGCGCTGTGAAGTCCTGTATTATCTCGCCCAGAGCCATGCAGTTGGGTGACCATGGATTGAACCTCTGAAACCATGACCCAAAGTAAACTTTCCCCCTTCTAAATTACTCTTGTCAGGGCTCTTGGTCACAGGGACGAAAACGCTGACTAAAACAAAATGTGACTTCTCAGCTACCAGCGTCCCAAGTGCTTCCCTTGTAGGGAAGCTGCAGACAGGCTTTCTCTGAAACGGGAGCTTGGGTCTGCATTTCTCCCGATCAAAAGGCCCGAGGTCACAGCCACTGTATGGGGCCTGCTTTGGTGGAGGGTTCTGGAAACCCCTTCATCAATAAAACAAAACAAAAATCAAGAGGAGGGAGTATAAAGAGAAGAAGAAACTTTAAAATATTTTACTTAAGACCCTGCACACACACTCCACATTCAAAGACCAGGGCTGGGACCGGGGCTGGCTGAGGCTGGCTTCCTGGGCTCCTTCCTGGGCTCAACAATTAGGATGTACATCTGCTTCCAAAGAAATACAAATTATGGAACAAAGTGAAAAGAGCTTAAAATAAAGAGAGCAAGAACATGCTGAAAACTCAGATTCAGAACAGTTGAAGAGGATAAATACTAGAGGTGGGAAATGAAAACCCTAGACTTAAACTAGGGAAGTCTTTAAATTGGACCTAGTTGAAGGGACAATTAGTGAACTGGAAGCTAGCCTTGAGGAGCTCACAGGATGCAGTGCAGAGAGACCCCCACAGTTTGCAAAGCTGCTGAAATGTGATTGGGACAGTGAAATGTTTACTGTGATCCTAGAAAAGGAGAATAAAGGGAATGTGGAGAAAGAATATTGGAAGAGACCATGACTAAAAAAGTTTCACAGGCACTGGGGATGTAGCTCCGCG
Organism: Marmota flaviventris; assembly: GCF_047511675.1. NCBI lineage: Eukaryota > Metazoa > Chordata > Mammalia > Rodentia > Sciuridae > Marmota > Marmota flaviventris. The sequence goes on along the minus strand of NC_092511.1, from coordinate 76,987,245 downwards.
GTAGAGCACGTGTGAGACACTGGGTTCGATCCTCAGCACCACATAAAAATAAATAAATAAAGATATTGGGTCCAGATACAAATAAAAAATATTTTTAAAAAATTTCACAATTGAAGACCTATGTCCCCAGGTGGAATAAACCATCAGAGTGCCAAGCAGGGACAATAAACCGTGTCCCTCTGTCTCCATACCTACAGAGTGAACTGGGAGGCACTGAGAGGAAGGACCTCCCGGGGAGCCAGGCGGATGTTTGAAATATGCTTGGGGGACCATTAGCGGGTGGCGTGGGTGGCCAGAGAGTAAGCTGGGCTGTGCTGGGGTCACCATCGTCTGGGTTCCTCCTGTGCTGGACTGACGCTGACAGACAGCGTCCTCCCCTCCCTTGGGCTGTCACAGGCTTGCTGTGGGCTCATAAGTTGGAGACACTGGTGCAGATACCGGATCTCCAGAACACAGAGGCACAAGTGTCCCAAACACCACTGAAGGGCCTGACCCGAGGGGTGGAGCCAGCAGGGCAGGGGAGGAGTCTTGGGGGGTATAATTTAAGTTGTGGAAGAACATGTCATGAAGGAGGAGGGGGGGGGCAGGAAGAGAGGAGGGAAGAGGATCTGGAACCTTCCGGGGAAGCTCACATTTAAGGAGCAGGAAGAAGACGCAGGCACAGGAGCCAGGCAGGGCCTTCAGAGTGGAGGAGATGCTGCCTGCCAGGCTGTGGGCCTGGGTCTGCCCTGGCCAGCACAGGACACCCATTCCCATGTGTTGTGGGCTGATGGTGGGGAGAGGGCAGGGAGGGCGGGGAGGGGTGGGGTTTTCCTGTCTCTCACCCTTCACTTACTGAAATGTCTCACCGTTCACTCTTTATAAAGTTGTCTTTTTTTGGTACCAGGGATTGAACCCAGGGATGTTTGACCACTGAGCCACCTCCCAGCCTTTTTTATTTTTTTGTTTTGAGATAGGGTCTCACTAAGTTGCTGAGGCTGATTTTGAGCTTGAGATCCTCCTGCCTCAGCCTCTGAGCTGCTGGGATTACAGGCTTGTGTCACTGCGCCTTGCACACATTTTTAAAAAGTTTTTAAAGCCTTTGAACACAGTAGAGAATATAAGACAGCCCTGTGCCCACTCTGCAGAACTTCAAAGTGCTAGTGTTTGTGATATTCCTTCAGAGGAACCCTGCAGATACGCACAATTGTACCCTCCCAGGCCCACCCCTTCTCCTCCATAGAAGCCAAATTTGGGCCTTAATCTATCAATTATGAGAAAAGGATGTTCACTTTCCAACTATGACTGGGTTTTTCCTCTCACTGTAATTCTGTCTTCATCCGTTGCCTTATTATTTTGAAGTTTTGTTATTAGATACATATAGGACTATCTTCTGGAGGAACTGCCCTCTGTCCCTATGAGATGTCCCTCTCTATCTCTGGGAACACTCTGCTTTAAAATCTACTTTCATCTTCATATGCAAGATTTATAAAAATCATATATACATATGCATATATAAGTATATTTAATTTTATTTTTTTTCTAACTGGGGATCAGCCCAGGGTCTCACAGGTCTCTACCACCTGCTACACCCCCCAACCCCACCCTCTCTGTATGAATACTTTTATTACATACATATGTATGTGTGCATTGAATATATGACCTTATTCTGTGTTTCAATATACAGGAATGTCATCCCATTGGATGTCCTTGAATCTGACCCCATGAACTTGATCATACAGATATATTTTACTTATCTTTTTAAATATTTATTTTATTAGTTTTAGGTGGATACAATATCTTTATTTTACATTTATGTGGTGCTGAGGATGGAACCCAGTGCCTCACGCATGTCAGGCGAGTGCTCTACCACTGAGCCCCTGCCCCAGCCCCTCATACAGATTTTATTTTAAATGCTGTGTCATAGTGTTTTCTTGTGCATAGTTCAAGGTTTAGTGGGTCTCAGATCCAGGTGCTTGTGCCCGTGGAGGAGCGTGGCCATCCTGGAGGACAGGCCTAATCTTAAGGGATGGGCCTCAGGCTTTTCAGCTGCTGTGGTGTTTTTTTTCAAGATGGATCTGCCCAAGAACAGGAGCCGGGTCAGGCTTTCTGCTGGTCATCCCTCCTGGCCTGGCCTTTCATGGCTCTTCTTCTCCCATTTTAAAACAGAAAGGTGGACCCTCCTGGGCTTTGCTGTGGTATCACACACCCCAAGGTTAAACCCCGCTGGCGCACCAATCAGAGTGATACACCTGGGAAATTGCAACTCACTGTCCAGCACTCAAGAACCGGCAGAGAGTGCCCCTCTCTTTGGCAGAGTCTCAGAGATCCTGAGGCAGAGTGCCTGGGGCAGGCTCTGGGCCTCAAAGCCCCACCACTGTCCACGGATCTCCATCTGCTCTCCACAGATCTCCACCCGCCCTCCACCCTCTCCACCCACTCTCCACCCTCTCTACCCACTCTCCACCCTCTCCACTCTCTCCACCCACTCTCCACCCACTCTCTACACTCTCTACACTCTCCACTGCTCTCCATCCTCTCCACCCTCTCCATCCTCTCCACCCACTCTCTACCCTCTCCACCCTCTCCACCCACTGTCCACCCGCTGTCCACCCTCTCCATCCTCTCCACCCACTCTCTACCCTCTCCACCCTCTCCACCCCTCTCCACCCACTTTCTACCCTCTCCACCTGCTCTCCACTCTCTCTCCACCATCTCCACCCGCAATCCACCCACTCTCCACCCTCTCCACCTCTCTCCATCTGCTCTTCACCCGCTCTCCACACTCTCCACCACTGTCCACCCTCTCCACCCTCTCTCCCCCTTTCTCCACCCTCTCAACCCCCCCTCCACCCTCTCTACCCACTCTCCACACTTTCCACCCCCCTCTCCACCCTCTCCATGCTCTCCACCCTCTCCACCCACTCTCCACACTCTCCACCTGCTCTCCACCCACTCTCCTCCCACTATCTACCCTCTCCACCCTCTCCACTGCTCTCCATCGTTCTCCACCACCATCCACCCCTCTCTACCCTCTCTATGCTCTCCACCCACTCTCCACGCGTTCTCCACCTGCTCTCCACAGCTGTCCACCGCTGTCCACCGCTCTCCACCTCAGACCTACATTTCAGAGGTGAGGCATCTTTGTGGGCTGTACAACCACACGTCCATTGGACTGTAAGAGGAGCCAAGCTTCTTTTTCAGCAGAAAGTCAGTCTGACTTGCTGATCTGTTGGACATGGAGGACTGGCTTTTCTAGTGAAGTCAGGCAGTCAAATGAGCTAAATCTTGAGCTTCAAGATTTTCATGAAAATAAAGTTTAAACCTATGATACAATAAGAGCATTTTATCCAAATGTTGTGTGTGTTGAAATTTGATTTGAAATTCAATTTAAAATATTCCTAGTTCCCCCAACAGCTGCTGAGCTCAACACTTTAGGCATTTAGGTGAAAGGACAGTATCACTGACCCCTATGTGGTAGGCTCTGGGGAAGCCCCATCCGGTAAGCATCCAGGAAACAGGACAGGAAGTGGCTCTGGAGGCGGTAATAAGCCACATGCAGGCCAGCAGTGACCAAGTTTTCGTTTTCCACAAAGCTAAACGAAGCCCCGTTGGGGCTGGAACTGACATGGAACTGTGTCCCTGAGTTCACTGAGTGCTGCCTCCAGCACCTCAGGATGTGACCTTGCCACAGGAGAGAGGGTCTCTGGAGAGGGTCCCAGGGATTCTCAGAGGAGAGGGACTCGGCTCAGACCAGCAAGGCCCTTGACATACAAGGTGGAAGAGAAGTTCAGCAGGAGGCAGACAGAGGCTTTTCCAGGAGGCGGTGCACACCAAGGGGGACTCCGGCCTTCTCAGAGTGAGCAGCCCTGCCCTGGGCTGGGGCCGTGTTTACAGAAGGGCTGTGTGGGGGGCCCAGGCTCCCGGGGAGCCAGGTGGAGCTGCCCAACTTGGAGCTTGGTGTTTCCCTCATTTTACAAGAGCTTGGGCCCAGCTTGCTGCTCAGGGTTACAACTGCGCTGTCTGCATCTCAACCGCTGTGGGCAGTTCCTTTCAGATTTGGTATTTGTCTCTCTTTATCCTAAATCCCCATCTTAACCTCCAGTAGAGGACAGGTTATCAAGTCCACAGGCGGTCACTAGGACGGGCCCTAACCCAACCTAACTGGCGTCCTTGTGGAGAGGAGGAATCTGGATGCAGACACACTGGGAGAAGCCCTCTGGAAACAGCGCAGGACTGGGCCAGGTCTCTACAGCCAGGAGTGCCAGAGGCCAGCGGCTCACCAGCACCAGAGCCTTCTCACAATCCCAGGGCAAGCTCACCCCTCACCCCCTGATCCCAACCTTCTGTCATCCAGAACTGGGGGCAATGCATTTCTGTTGTTTAAGCCACCTGACTTGGGGTACTTTGTTATAGCAGCCCAGCAAAACAGTACAGCAATTGGCAGAGCATTGGTATTGCCATTTCAAAAAATGGAACAGCTAACAGATTGGTGACTCTGTTGTAATAAAGCACATATTTCTTTATGGAAACCAGATTTCTCAGTGCTTACATCACATGACAAAAAGGGAAAATGCGTGATTCCAGATTCGGTCTCATTCTAGAATAAGTGATATTTTCCTATGGCTTCATGAACTAACTGGGCCCTATTTCATTAAGAGCTGAGGTCCCCTCCTGGAAAGCTATTTTTAAGACAAAACTTTCTTATTCTGAGGTAATCGAGGACTGATACACAGTTATAAAAAACAATAAAAGGGTACCGTGGTGCAGGCCTGTAATCCCAGTGTCTCAGGAGGTCAAGGCAGGAGGATTCCAGGTTCAAGCCAGCCTCAGCAACCTAGCAAGACTCTGTTTCAAAAAAAAAAAAAGGCTGGGATGTAAAGTGTCCCTGAGTAAAATCCCCAATACTAAAATTTTTTAAATTAAAAAAAAAAAAAGAATACAGAGAGATCTTGTACCTCTACCTTGTATCCCCCAATGATCACATCTTGCATAATCTTAATATGATATCATGAGAGGTTACCTTTTATGCCTGATGATTTTCAAGATTTATAATTTATTTTTATTTTGAATAATCATGCACTACAAATGGTTGTAATGAAGACACTAAATGTGTTTTTAACACTTAGAAATTATGGTAACAGGAAATTAAAATTTACATACTTTTTGTGCAGAGAAGTGTCATCAGAAGATCTCAAATGTATGGAGGAGGCAGGATAGAACTCATCAATTCAAGGAGGAAACAAAAGTAATAAAAAATTTGTTAAAGAAGAACTTGTTTTTATATTTTAAAAATGGGTGATGGTTGTAATAGAATTGGTATATTATTTACATGGCATTTGAAATAATTAAAAAGGATGACATAAAGGTTTGAATTTAAAAATAAATATCTACATTGGAAATTATCCTTTTTACAATGATGAAACATCTTTAATGTCAAGCTAAAAATGAGTGAAAGAGGCTGGGGCTGTAGCTCAGTGGTAGAGCCCTTGCCTAGCATGTACAAGGCCCTGGACTCAATCCCCAGTACACCCCCCCCCAAAAAAAAAATGAAATGAATTGAAAAATAAATAAAAGTGAAGAAGTGTGGAGCGCAGTGACTTAGATCTTGGTCTTTGACTCCCTCAGAGCTGCGGCTGTGCTTCACTCTGGGAACTTCCTGTGTAAAGTGCAGCATGAGATTGCCCAGGAGCTATGGTAATGCCCTACTGAGGAACTTCTGTGCAAAGGTACAGAACAACAACTGTCTTGACCTTGAGCCCAGAGGCCAGCTGCAGGAGATAGATAATTCTGAGCATAAGAAGATAACCATGGTATCTTGCAAGTGCTGCAAACTTCAAGCCTGCCTGCTCTGCAGAAACTCTGGACAATGTGCGTTTTGGGCTCAGCAGGGTAATAACAGGATGTTCCCAGCACTGCAACAGTAGAATAGCTACAAAAAATGTTTCTAGTTCTGTAACTTTTTAGTGAACAAACAACAATGTGCTCTAACTTCTTGATTGTGAGATCCTATATATAACAAAAGTGCTGAGCTAGTTCTGGGCCACTGCTCCTTCATCTGAGGTGGGTATCCCACTGGGTCCCAGATTTGTCTCTGTGTTTGTGTGTCTTTCTTAATTCCTCATTGTCCCTTGCTGGTTTTTAGGGTTTGGCTGTGCAGGTCATCACAAAGAAGTGTACCCATCTTGTAGTAATATTATTCACAACAGATAAACTGAGGGCACAGTCCAAGTGTCCATTAACAGATGAGTGGATAAGCAAGATGTGGCCTCTACACACAGTGGGACATGACTCAGCCTTAAGAGGCAGGAAACCGACAGATGCTACAAAGAAAGTAGAACAGCCTTGAGGACATTGTGCTGAGTGAAATCAGCCAGCCAGAAGACACAAGAGGTGCCCATGCAGTCAAGGTCACAGAAACAGAAAGCAGAAGGGTGGGTGGGATGGGAATGGGGAACCACACTCCACTGGTAGTTTCGGTGGTGCAAGATGGAGAGTTCTGGAGATGGAGGTAGTGCTGGTGACACAACAGAGCACATGCAAATGCCACTGAACTGTCCTCTGAAAAATGGTTCAGTGACTTTTATGTTTTGTGTAATTTACCACAATAAATTTAAAAATATGAGCAAAGGCGTACATCATCTTTTATATTTTGGGGGCTTACAGAGCAATAAGGTCCATGACAGTGCCACTGCTTAGCCATTTCTCTGCAGCTGGCCTTTAGGCTGCTTCTGATTTTTGCCATTATAACACTACCACGAGCCCCCTGTACATGTTGATTAGAGTCAAGGACAAGACTTGCCCTTGGCTGTCAACCTGGAGAAGGGGTGTTCTGAGAAGTCTGTCACCTTGGAAGGCAGGACTCATTTCAAAGAGCTTCTCTTCAGCTCCAAAGCTCTGGACATTTCCACAGTGCTGGTGGGGACATGCCCACGCCAGCTGCAGGCCCATGTGCATTCCCCTCAGGCTTTGTAGTACTGGCTTGGTCGGTCTGTTCAGCTCTGCTAACCTGGCAGATAAGCATGGGCATGTCCTGTGTGAGCCAGCATGTCCCTTGTCATGATTGAGGCTGTCTTTCTGCAGGCTTGCTGGCTCCTGGGCTGTGCTGCTCTGCCAGATGCTTGTTGTATCCTTCCCACCACCTGTTGGGGGCAACAGGATTTAAGCAACGTCCACCCTGCCCTGTCTTCCAGAACACACCTCACTTAAAACATGAATTTTGTGGATGCTTAGAGAGCCTGTTCCTTTCCAACAATTGCTAACTACCAATTTCCCCAACCAAATGGGTCTCAACTCTTTGGAGGATGTCCTGAGACCTGTCAGTTGAAGCTCACAAAAACACTGAGCCAAAAGTTCCTCCCTTTCCTTCGTTTCCTTCCCTTCCTCCCTCAGTCTTCCTTCTGTCCCTGTCTTCCTCCCTCCCTCCCTCTTCCTCTCCTTCCTTCCTCTTCTCACTCTCTCATTACTCTGCTTTGCTGGTGGAAACAGTCCGTTGTCTTTAAACAGTCTACTCACAATGGAAACTTGAAGGAGTCGGTGGAAAATTTTCTTCTTACAGAAGTAGGTTAGTTCATCTGAGTGCTGATCCAGGGTCCTTGGGGGAACCTCAACTCAACCAGAAACCTTTTCACTCCCACGTCTTACAAACCATCCCTGCTGGTGACAGGCCCACTGGGGACCCGAGCAGCTCTGGCCACCTGTGGGGCGAGCTGTGGAAGCCAGCGCGTGCAGCGATGGAAACTGCTGGGGGAGGACTGGGTTTCCTCAGCTGCCCACCGGAGTCCGAGGGCCCGGCCAAGGCTCGGTTCTGCAGCTGGGACCCCGGACGTTGATGGAACTTTCCTCCTCCGGAACGCGGGGTGTGCAGGTGGGGAGGGGTCGCGTGCAGACCTGGCGAGGGGAGCCTTAAGGGCAAGCGGGAGCAGAGCTTTCCCGCGCCCTTCCCGTGGCTGGGTCCCTTCTGCCTCCTCCCTTCCTCTTCTGCCTTCTCAGGATGGTTTGCACTTTCCCAGTTTAGCAGGAGGAGAGGAGGGAGCTGCCCTCTGGCACCTCCCACGCTAAAATCAACCTTTGCAAGGTTGCTGCGGGTGCCGGCGGCTGGGCCCTGACTGGCGTCTCCCGGTGCTCTACCGCCAGTCTCTTAAGACAGGATGGAGGACGGTGTGCCGCGTGCTGTGGCGAGGAGCTTGGGGGCCCTGGGTTGTGGGTGCCGCGGTCCTGCGTGTCCGCCGACGGCTGGCCCGTTCTTCAGGTCCTGGCGCTGAGGGGGTCTCCGCGAAGGGGACAGTTACTGTGTAACGCCGGGATTAGGGGTGCAGCTGCGCGGAGGCGAGCCAGGACCCACCCGGAGCAGGGGGTGAGATGCGGGGGGGACACACTGGCGGCCAGGGCCGCACCTGAACCAGCAGGGTGGCGGCGGCAGCGGCAGCGGAGAGGAGCCCAGGAGGGCGAGCGGCCAGCCGCCTGGAGGACCGCACGGCCTGTGGGGCGCAGCAGCCCCGCGGCAGAGGTGGGCCGGTCCCGCGGCTGGCGAGGGGCGCGGCTGTCCCTCTCCGGCCCGTCCGCCTGAGCCTCGGGGCCAGCCTTGGGGTGCGGAGCATCACCCCACCTCCGGGCAGTCCCCGGCGAATCCCTCCTTGGCGCACAGCAAGCCCCGCGCGGAGTCGCCAGCGCAGCTCCGGCTCCTGCTCCGGAAAAGCGCAGCTGCCGTGGGCGCGGACATCAGGGCCGTGGAAGGTAGGAACGGGGTTCAGGGTGCGGGGGCTGGCCAAGGGAGGGACCCTGGGGTCCCCGGCGGGGTGGGGGAAGGAGAGGAAGGATCTAAGAGTTGGAAGTAAACTCGGAAGACCGGCCTCGCCTTCTTCACCAAACGGGGAACCTGGCCTGGGCTGGTGAGCCTCCTGCTCCGGGCATCCCGGGCAAGGGCGGAGGCGCTCGCCACCCACGCGCTGGCTTAGCCCGACCCTGCAGGAGGCGACGTCGCTCTAGTTGGCAGGTTCTGGAGCGGGGAGGAGGGGACGACTCGGATTCAGTCGCTCGGGACCTCGCGTAGGGACCCAGGTGCACGTTTCTACCCGCCAGGGGCGGCCGGTACACCTACCCCTCGACCCTGCGGCCTCGCCCGCCGTCCCTTCTCACGATCCTGTTCTGTTACAGGTCACCTGTTCTGTTACAGGCCCTCAGAACCCGATTTATCTTTGGCGACCCAGATTCAGTAGTGGCGGTGGCCAGGGTGGCAGGTGGACTTTCGGCGGCGGTGGAGTGGCCTTGGCCCCCGACCTCCCCAGCAGGCTCGGCGACTACCGGGAAGCCTCCGGAGCGGCGCCTGGGTGCAAAGGGCCAGGAGGTCACAGGGTGTGACCTGAACGGTGAATAGGAGTCCTCAAATCCGAGATCTCTCTTCTTGGGGTCAGGAGAGGGGTTTTTCCAACTCTCCGCTGAGAGAGAGAGAGAGAGAGAGAGAGAGAGAGAGAGAGAGAGAGAGAGAGAGAGAGAGAGAGAGGAAAGGCCCTGGAGTGGAGATCCCGGGTTTCCGGCGCCCAGGGCCCTACCCGGGCTGACTTGGCGAGATCTGCGGGCCCCCAGCGGTGACCCCTGGGCGGCTGCGCGCAGGGTGCCCGAGACAGGTGGAGCGCTAGGCTCAGGATGTCCCCCTCGGACGGCAGCAGAGGAAGATCTGAGCTGCCGCCAGCCGTGTGCATGCCGGGCGCAGGCGGAGCTGGACGCGGGGGGGGCGGGGGGGGGCCCGGGGCTCCAGGATGGCAGGTGAGGGCCGGAAGCGCGAGCCCCCGCCGGCCCTGGAGGTGCGGGAACCAGGGGTCGCGGTCAGCGCAGGCCCTGCCCTCCGCCGCCGAGGCGCGCGTGTCCTCAGGCCGGAGCTACAAGAATCCTCCTCTCCCTGTGGTCCGCAGGAGTCCTGAGCGACCACACACAGCAGCGAACCAGGGCCCTCTCTGCCTCGGGCTTATCAATTAACATTTAGCCTAAAGTAAAGTTTTCCCTCTCTTTTTTAGCTTAAAAGTATTTTAGAGAATAAAAATATTGTAGAGAATTTAAAAAATCACTCCTAGTGTCAACATGGAATTTTAATGTTTTTATTGTATATTTTAAGAATTCTGTTTTTTTTTAAGTTTTTTTTTCAGTTGTAGTTGGACACATACCTTTATTTTATTTATTTTTATGTGGTGCTGAGGATGGAACTCGGCCTCTTCGCGTGCTACATGAGCTCTGTACCGCTGAGCCACAGTCCCAGGCCCTCCTGTTTGGTTTTGTTCTGTACTGCTTCATTATTTCCCATAATTGTCACTAAATTTCTAGCCTGCTTACTTGCTTCTTTTTCCTTTTTTTGTATGGGGATTGAACCTAGGGGCACTTAAGCACTGAGTCACATCCCAGCACATTGTTTATTTTTTATTTTGAGACAGGGTCTTGCTAAGTTGCTTGGAGCCTTGGTAAGTTACTGAGGCTGGGTTTGAACTTGTGATCCTCCTGGCTCAGCCTCCCTAGCCACTGGGATTACAGGTGTGGGTCATGCCTGGCCTCAGCCTGCTTTGAAAAATGATTAAATCATATTTCAGACAATTTCTCTATGACATGCCCTTCCTGAATCATACCTGCTAGCTGCATGACTTTGCACTGTTTCGTCCAGCTAGTTGGGCATTTAGGTGGGGTCTGCATTTTCATTTTGAAGTAGCATGTAATTTTGATTTTTTATTTCTTAGTTATGCTACAAGTTTGTAAAAGGTGTTTACAGTTTTTTTCAAGTGGACAGGTATTTACCCTTCTCTTTGTTTAAAATTTTTTTACTCTGCAGTTTGAGAATGTGATTGTATTTCTGCTTTTTGGATTTGAGTTTTGATTGATGGTTGATTTGTGTGTGTGTGTGTGTGTGTGTGTTACAGGGTATTGACCCCAGGGGTGCTCTACCACTGAACCACATCCCCAACCTTTTTATTTTTTATTTTGAGAGAGGGTCCTGCTGAGTTGCCCAGGCTGGCCTCAAACTTGCAATCCTCCTGCCTCAGTCTCTGGAATTACAGGTGAGCACCACCAAGCCCATTTGTAAATAACCTTAGGCATAGTTTTGCACAAAATTCCATAAATTTATTAACCATAACTATTATATCTTTACTTTTTGTATACTTCATCTGTCAATTGGATTTTCCGTTTCTTCTAATTTTTAAGTTTGTGCTTTCTGTATTTTAAAAGTGATATTATGAATGTAAAAATGCTGTTGAGATGATAAATAAGGAACCATACCAGCATATACATCTTTTTATGCATTCTGAATTATTTCTCTTGGTCGAGATTTTCAAAAGGAAGTGGGCTTTCAAGCCAAGTTGTCCTTTTAAGGATTTGACAAATGTGTACATGAGAATGCATATTTCACTAAACTCCACTCAGCAACAGGAATTAGACACACGTACACGTATTCTCTCTATATATACATATATGTACATACATATTTGTCAGTGTTATATTTGAGAAAGGCAAGAAATGAGATACTTTTTTTTTTTTTGGTTTACCATTTACAAATCTTTCACATACATTCTCATTTGACCCTCCCGACAACCCTGTGAGGTAGGCAGCACAGACATTCTTCTCAATTAACAGATGAGGAAAGTGAATCTAAAAGCAGTTAACTGATGTGCCCAAGGTTCTATAGTTAGCAAATAGTTTGTAATATCAGTCTTTGGCCTAAAAATTAAGTGCCCAACCTCCCCTCAAACTTGCCTTACCTACTTCACAGGGATAATGAAGATAAAATGAATTGAAAATTAGAAAAATACTTTGAGGGGAAAAACCACTATATAATTATACCCAACATTGCCCATGATATATGGCTCATTCCTCTTATTCCAGTTTGTGCATGAACCAGAATTTTATATTACTTCTATGCTCAACTAAGCAATTAAGTAAGGCAGGGTAATAGTGTGATCCTGTTTAAAATTAGATAAATTACAATCAGGGTAACTGCATTATTAAGCAAATTGAAAAACAGGCTAATGTGCAATTAGGACCCAATAAAGCACACAGCAAAGCAAGGCAACATTATCAGATAGGGCATGATTGCATAGAGGGAAAATGTGGTGTCAGAGTTAAACTGGCACACACCCAGTTATCTAAGGTGAAGTGGTGGCAAAGAAGAGTTATTTGTTCTGCATTATGTAAATAAGAGAAGATGATTCTTGGGAACCCATGCAAAAGCATCTTGTCACACAGATTTCTCCAGCTGCCTAAAGAGAATATAAACACGGTCATCTTCATTGTCGAGAATGATTCTATCTATGCTTATATCCAGACTAAACCAAGGAATACCTCCAAGCTAATCTTCCGTGGCTAAAATACAACTAGTACCATTATTCCTAATTAGACTAATAAATAGATATCTTTTAATGAATTAGATGGCTGTTTAGTTTTTTTTTTTCAGGATTCACTTTGGATTCTTCTGCTTTAAGACCCAAAGCAAGTTATTGAGTTTTTTTTTTTTTTTTGTGATTCTAAGTATATGTGTTTATAACAGTTGAAGTGTGAATTTAACATATTAAAAGAGTTTTACAGCATCTGTTTAGAAAAGATTGTATACTATACAAACTATTCAAGTCATACAAAACCATTTTGCAGTGTCTTTTCAACTGAGAAGAATTCTATTCAGCACTCTTCTCTTCCGAGGTGGTTCATACTGAACAAGCTTTGCTTTCAGTTTTTTATTTTCTTCTACAGTAGCTTCATATTTTTCTTTCATTTCTGCCCATTCTAAGCTGGGCAACTCTATTTCTGGATTTTCTAGGTAGCAGCTTAAAAAATGACAAAATCATAGAATTTGCAGGGAAATGGATGGCATTAGAGCAGATTATGCTAAGTGAAGCTAGCCAATCCCTAAAAAACAAATGCCAAATGTCTTCTTTGATATAAGGAGAGTAACTAAGAACAGAGTAGGGTCGAAGAGCATGAGAAGAAGATTAACATTAAACAGGGATGAGAGGTGGAAGGGAAAGGGAGAGAGAAGGGAAACTGCATGGAAATGGAAGGAGACCCTCAGGGTTATACAAAAGTACATACAAGAGGAAGTGAGGGGAAAGGGAAAAATAATACAAGGGGGACAAATGAATGACAGTAGAGGGGGCAGAGAGAGAAGAGGGGAGGGGAGGGGAGGGGAGGGGGGATAGTAGAGGATAGGAAAGGCAGCAGAACACAACAGACACTAGTATGGCAATTTGTAAATCAATGGATGTGTAACTGATGTGATTCTGCAAACTGTATATGGGGTAAAAATGGGAGCTCATAACCCACTTGAATCAAAGTGTGAAATATGATATATCAAGAACTATGTAATGTTTTGAACAACCAACAATAAAAAATTTAAAAAAAAAAAAAAAAAAATCCAGGGACTGGGGATGTGGCTCAAGGGGTAGCGCCCTTGCCTGGCGTGTGTGCGGCCCGGGGTTGATCCTCAGCACCACATACAAAGATGTTGTGTCTGCCGAAAACTGAAAAATAAATATCGTTCTCTCTAAAAAAAAAAAAAAAAAAAAAAAAAAGTCCAAAGCACTATTAGGTTTCTCTGGTTCTTCATCTAAGGCTACCAACACCTTGGTCAGCATGTCCAGCACCCCCAACTTCTCCAAGTACCTCTGGAACTGCTCGCACTTCCAGTCGGTGGCTTTGTAAAGGGCCTGTAGTGACAGCGGCCACTGCGTAGTTGGTGCTGTGTAGCTGGTGGCTGGCTGGCTCCGAGGAGCACTGCTCGAGAGATACTTTTTAAATGTAAGAATTTATTTTTGCAGCTGACCTCATTTTTCCCCTGTAGGTCTGACAACTAGTTGAATTTTCATTTTCAGATGTGGATTGTTAGTTCTTGTCCTTCTATGCTCATGTTTTCTTTTTGTGTGTGATTGTGTTTTCTATGTTTTAAACCAGTGAACTTAATCTTGGCAGCTCTCATGTTATAGAAATTGTGTTTCTGTTTTTCTACCACAAAACGCCTCACTGAGGAAGAAAACTCACCCCTCCAAACCTGATGTTCACCCAGCCAGCCCCTCTGCTGCTCTCCCAGGACAGGAGTCCCTTCAGCAGGACACACGGACTGCAGGTCCTATGCAGCCCCAAACTCTACAGTTTGGGGACTTAAAAAAAAAAAAACAAAACATTTTTTTTTAAGTGCATTTTGGCTGAAATATAGGAAAACTGGTGTCCAGTGAGATGACGTGGGTTCTTGGATAGAGACATTCCTATTTTGAGGTCTCTCAGAGAGGGCTGGTGAGCAAGGAGGGGGCTTGGGGCTGGGACCTTTGGCCTTTGGCCCTGTCTGCATCCAGGAGTGGTCAGGCCAGATATTTACAGGGCCCCTTCAGAGTCCCTGCTGTCCATGGGGTCAAAAGGGACTACCTCTCTCTTGTTTCTGACACAGGGAATCCATGTCCTCTCTCTTCCTGGTGAGCCTGGCTGGAGGTTTACTTATCTTTTAGCTTTATTATCTTTTCAGAGCCAACTTTTTTTTCTTTGATTTTCTCTATATTTCCTGTTTTCAGTTTCAAAGATTCTGTTCTAATTTTCAGTATTTTTTTTCCTGCTTTAGGTTTAAATTGATCTTCTTTATCCTGTTTCTCAAAGGAGAAGTTTAGATGGTTGATTTTAGGTCTTCTCTTTGTATCTTTTTTGTGTGTGTTGGCACTGGGGTGGAGGCCAGGACCTCTGGCCCGCTAGGCACGTGCTCTTCCACTGAGCTGCACCCCCAGATCTTCTTTTTTTAAAAACAAAAGCATTTAATGCTGTGAATTTCCCTCTACATATTACTTTGCTGCATCCCATAAATTTTGAAAAGTTGCTTTTCCATTTACATTGAGATCAAACTATTTGCAAGTTCTCCTGAGGCTCCTTTTTCTCCCGTGTGTGTTACTGAGAAGGATGTTGTTTGATCTTCGATCCTGTGGAGACTTTTGCAGGTGTGTGATTTCTGTTGTTAATTCTCGTGTGGCCTGAGCGCTTTGCATGATTTCTGTTCATCTAACGCTGTCGGCTGATCTCAGGGTGCAGAGTGTGGTCTCCTTAGGGGGATATTCCCTGTGAGCTTGTGAAGAACCTGTCCCCACTCCTGCTGTGTGGAGGAGACTGTCCATGAGACCGGCTGAGCCCTGGTCCGTCCAGGTCAGTCAGACTAGTACTAATTTTCTGTCTGCAGGATTGGTCGGTGACGGGAGGAGGGTGTTGACAGACCTTTCTGTAGGTATGGATCTCATTCTCCCTGCATCTCTGTCATTTCTTGCCTCCAGCGAGAGACCCTGCTGTTAGGGATGTGCCTGGTGAGGGGCCTTGTGTCCACTCTTCTCAGTGTGGCCACCAGTGTCTTTCTGCCTCCCTTTACAGCCCATCTGAGTCTTTATACTTAAAGTGGGTTTCTTGTATGGTTAGGTCTTGTTTTTTTATCCTCTGACAATCTCTTGTCTTGAGCTGTATACTTAAACTATTCACAAAGTGATTTTTTAATACACTGGTAAATATCTACTGTGTTTGTAAATAATCTCTCGGGGTCAGCCTCTCTGTGTCTTTCCCTCTTGCCTCATCCACTGAGAGAACTACTTATCAGTGTTTTCCCAGTGATGTCCTGAGTAGTCAGCCGGCATCTTGTCTAGCTGTATGTGCAGCAAACACTTCCTGCTGGGGGCAGTGGCCACGACTGTCGTCCCAGCTGCTCGGGAGGCTGAGGCAGAAGGACCACAGGTTCAAGGCCAGCCTGGGCAACTTAGTGAGACCCTGCCTCAAGATAAAAATAATTTTAAAAACGGCTGGGGCAGAGTGCTTGCCTAGCATGTGCAAGGTTGGGATCCAATCCCAGCATCACAGAAACAAAACAAAACAAGATAAATGCTTCTTCGTACCTGGGTGAGAACCCGGTGTCCAACACTGGGGCAGTACAAGTTTAAATCATGGCCCACTGGCCTGGAGGAGTGCCACGCAGCAGGTAAAAGGGCCAGTACATGTGTATGTCCAGAAATAGAACAAACCCTAACAGATATTGCTAAGTGGTTCACAGGCCAACATGCACGTTACGATTCTTTCACGTCAAGACCGTGTGTGTGCATGTGTAACACAAAGGAGAACCTCTGGCACCGTGGAAACTGGTGTGCTGATGGTGGATTTGGGAAATCGAAGAAGTATTAGTTACATTTCTTTAAGACAATAAGTGTATTCATATATTCACGAATGTGTGAATGCTTGTTTTTTAAACAAGCATTTTTAAAATGAAAGGCTTAAAATTGCGTTCCCTCAGAAGAGAACATCTGCATGGCTTAGGAACCTTCTGGAACCTTGTCATGGGCTCATCTGCTGTAGGCCCACAGGGCCATGATGTCCCCAGAAGCAGCCAGTCTCAGCGCTGTGTCCCTCCAGTCTCCCAGACTCTGGGCACAGTGATTCCAGGTGGACAGTCTTGGCCAGAAGGTGGACACTGAGGCTCACAGGACAGGAGCCTTGGCTGGCCAGGGTAGAGCTGGAGCCCCCAGAACTTTGGGGGCAGAGTAGCCGAGTGCTGGAGTACGTTGGGGGGCCTGTGGGGAGGCACGCTGGTGAGGGTGGCTGGTGTGTCCCTGGGCTGCTTGCTTAGGATTTCCAGAGGCCCATGGGCCTGGGGGCTTTCACGAGGTTGGAACAGGCTGCGATTTACAGGCAGGGCTTAAGGACACAGGGGCACTGAGAGTGTCCCCATGCGTCCCCATGGGCCTGGGGGCTTTCAGGGGGTTGGAACAGGCTGCAATTTTCAGGAAGGGCTTAAGGACCCAGGGGCATTGCCCCTTGAGGGCTCCAGGCAGCCTGCTGGTTATTTTCCAGGAATGACTGGCTTTTCTGCCAATTAGACGTTGTGTCAACTGAAACGAGCCAGGGCTGGAGCCCTCAGTGGCCTTAGGTAACAATGGGATCCAAACCCATTCGATTCATGACCTTGAAGCCCACTCTTTCTGTTTCTCCTGGAGATGAGGAGCCCACGCATGCAGAATCTCTGGTTGCAGTTATGCCCCAGGTAAGCAAGGGCATCCCACCTGAGGGAGGCGGGCCTTCCCCATGCCCTTGGGCCTCCCCCATGCCATTTGGCCTCCCCCATGCCCTTGGGCCTCCCCCATAACCTTGGGCCTCCCCCATGACCTTGGGCCTCCATTACCAAGGTTACTTGGTAATTTCAATAGTGTGCAACTAAGTCCCCTGGCACTCGGAATCAAGAATGCGTGGGCACATGGCTGCATGAGACCTCAGGAACACCCCCAAGCTTTGCAAATTTCCCCTGGCAGAGTGGGGGTGTGGGTGGCCTCTGTCAACCTTCAATGGAAGAGAAGCAGGCTCCACTGCGTGTCAGGGAGTTTGTCCCCAAGGCCTGTCCCTGCTGAGCATGGCGTGGTGGAAAGCTGTTATTTCCCTCTCCAGTCTACAGGTCCCGTGAATTCAAAGTGGCTTCCAGGTTTTCTTGGGAGGTGGCCGGGCAGGTCAGTGGGAGAGTTAGTCAGGGCTCTGTGACCATTGTCAAAATTCAGCTCTAGCTGGGTGTAGTGACGAACACCTGTAATCCCAATGACTCGGGAGGCTGAGGCAGGAGGATTGTGAGTTCAAACCCAGCCTCAGCAACTTAGCAAGGCCCTAAGCAACTCAGTGAGACCCTGTCTCTAAATAAAATACAAAAAAGGGCTGGGGATGTGGTTTAGTGGTTAAGCACCTCCAGGGTTCAATCAACTCTTATCTCAAACAATTCTCGGCAACTAAATGCAGAAAGCAAAGTTGTAAAATGTGTTTTGGGGAAAAATGATGTTTTAAAGACATGGGGTGAGGCTAAATTTCTTTGATCAAGACATAAAAGCACAAACCACAGAAGTGTGATAATATATTATTATATTAAAAAAATGAACTCCACAGTACAGGCCTAGGGGTGCAGCTCAGTAGTAGAGTGCTTGCCCAGCAGACACAAACTCCTGGGTTCCATCGCTAGTGCCACACACACAAATGTGTGTAGGACAAAAATCAGTACAAATTTAAAAGACAAGTCTCAAGTTTGAAAAAATATTTGCACAAAAACAATAAAGAATCATTATCCACCTATATACAACTTACAAATTAATAAGAAAGACAATTAACAATAAGCAAGGAACATAAGCTAGCCAATATCCAAACAAAAGACTCTAAACTTTACTTAAATTAGTGAAATGCAAATTAAAACAACTGACACTTCTTCATAGTCAGCTTAGTAAAAACTAATAAGTCCCCGACACCAAACAGAGTGAGGATATGGCCAAAGAAGAACTTGAATGCATAGTTGGTGGGAGCGCGAGTTGGTGGCACCATCTGGACAGCCTGGCCATCTCTAGGAGAAGTGGAGATTCCTGGCCCTAGCACTTCTAATTTAGTGCTCAGAGACACTTCTATGTAGGAGAATGTTCATGAAAACATGAACAGCAGAAATTGGAAACTCATGGTAACAAAAATCGGAGACGACCTAGTATCCAATAACCGAGGAATGGAAAAACTCCCTGGTGATAAGTGAAACGCCACCATGAATGAGCTGAACAGTCATCAAGTGTACCCAGCAACGTAATGTGGAATGAAACCAACAAATTTCAAAAGCACATGCACAGTTGACATTTATTAAAAAAAACATAAAGACACATGCAAAGCAAAGCTCTATATCATTGTTGTGTTGTTATTTCTAGACACATACTTACATAACCAAAAGATCACAAGTGGGAAGAGAGGGGAGCCTGATGGCAGAACCAACAAACTCCGACCAGTGGGCAGCCAGGAGGCTGGAGCCCTTGGTGAAGGAAAGGTCTGGACACCAGCATTTTGAAATAAAAGAAAGAAGCAAATTCAGTAAAATGTTAAATTTGCTACCTTGGACAAACATATTGCGTTCAGTACTTTTCTTTATGTTTGACATATTTCATGTTGTAAAACAAAAATGTCCTGTGTGGGTCAGTGGAGTGGATACCTACACGCAGAGTCCACGGTCTGAGCCCTGGAGAAGGCCCTGGAACCCCAAGGTCAGTGCGTCTCCCAGCCTGGAGTGGAGGCAGATCCAGGCTAGTTCAAGACGGCTAGTGACACTGTCCTGTAGTGACAGAGGTCCGAGCAGCATCCCCTGAGGCTGGGCTGCCGGGGCTCCGCAGTGCTGTGTCATCAGCGCCCAGGTAGGGCTAGGTGTTCTCCTTACCCCTGTTTGGCATTTGCGGCTCAGAAGGGTCTGCTCACTGGCCCAGGTCACACAGGCAGCCAGGTCTGCCAGGCGCTGCCCTACCCACCAGGCCGTCCAGTGCTCTGACCACTTCCCGCCAGCCTCCCTCTTCTCCCTCTTGCTCACCTATCTGGCCTTACCTGCTGTTGAGTTACGGATGTTCCTGAAAGGGCCAGCTAGACTTTTTTGCCCCTATCCCCAAATAACCCAGTAGCTCCAAGTTTTTGCTTGCGTTTTTTTTTTTTTTTTTTTAAATCAGGCTACACGGGCCTTCTCGGGTTTTTCTCCAAACTCACCAGGCTTGCTGCTGCTGAAGGTCTCCAGGACTGGCTGGGCCCTCTCTGAACCTGTCAGGGAGCAGGTGAGGGGTTTGGAATCAGGTCGCCTGGGACTGAATCCCAGCTCTCCAATTTATTAATGCTCAGCATGCCCTGAGCCTCTCTGATCCTGCTCCCCACCTGCTAACGGAGTCACTGCATTAGGAAAGCCAAGAGGGAGGGAACGCAGGCTCTATGCATGCAGCGCAACGTGCGGTCGGCCCACAGGGCTCCTCTGCCAGGCCCGCAGGGACAGACGGGGTCCTGGGGCAGCCTTAGAACCGTCCAGAGCTGGGGGTGGGGGCACCAGGGCCCTGGAAGGCTGAAAGCCCTGGAGGCGGTTTCGGAGCCAGTGTGGACCCCCAGTGGAACATCTCCCCCCACAGGGCAAACGCCCTCAGAACCTCTGAGAATCAGTTTCACTTTTAGCAAGATCCCGCTGAGAGGGAAAGCCCAGCAGAGCTCTACCCGGGAGCCGCGCCCTCCGCGCGCCCTCCGCGCGCCCTCCCCCTCTCGGCCCTGTTGCCGGGGCCTCTTGGAAGCGGGAGCCTCGGGCACTGCTTCCAGGGTTTGATTGGCACCTGCTGAGGCCGGCCGCCCGTGCCTCCCCACCCTCCCCAGCCACCAGGGAAGGCCGGGCAGCGCTTAAGGACCTGGGCCTGAGCAGGCCTCCTGCCGGGCCCTGGTCGCGGTGCCCTGTGGGGGCTCCCTAGGACTCTGGGCTCCTGCCGGGTCCGCAACGTGAACACCCCGCCACCCCAGCCCTATGAGTAAGGAGAGCGTGGACCAAGGGCGAGGGCCGGGGAGGTGGCCCCGTCTTCCAATGCAGAGGTACTCAACCCTGGGGAAGCACTTCCCAGTGACCCTGCCTGGGGTGGGTGACTCCGCGGTGGGTGGGAGACCACCTCTGAGAGCAGTTTGACACCAGATATTAAAGACTCTCTCACAAAAATCAACCGAAAGACCCGAAGCCCTGCAGCCACCAGGGAACACCGGGCAGTGCTTAAGGACCTGGGCCTGAGCAGAGATGTTTCGGATGCGACCCTCAAAGTACAGAACCAAGCGAAAATGGGCAAGCAGGCTAAGTGCTGCCCTTCAGCACAGGACACAAACGGGAGTGCTACAGACTGCCTGTCCTCCAGGGACTGGGACAGAGCAGGGGCAGTGAACAGCTCCCAGCCAAACCCCCACTCAGTCCCGTTAAAAATGGGCAAATGCTGCGAATCGCCAAACACAAATGGTCTTAAATACTTGAAAGTCGCTCAACATCACTCGTCACCAGGGAAATGCAGACTCGGCCCCTCTGAGATGTCACCTCACCCGGGTTAGAATGGTTGACACAGAACAGGTGGAATGACGGGGCGGGGGGGTGGGGAGCGGAAAGGGAACTCTCCCCTCTGGTGGGCGGGATGCAGTCTGCACAACTCTGACAGGGAATGGAAGCTCCTCAACCACTGATCGCAATCCCACTGCTGAGAATGTCCCCAAAGGATCTGGAATCAGTATATGAAAAAGACCCCTGCAGTGCCTGGGTTGACCCAGCACATCACAGTGACCAAGAGAGGGCCTCCACCCAGGTGCCCCCAACACCTCACTGGATGGAGGAAGTGTGGCAGAGGCACAGATCACTCAGCCACGACCAAGCCCTGTCATCTGTGGCACAGGGAAGGAAGCAGAAGGCGCTGTGTTAAGCAGAGTCAGACACAGGAAGACCAGTGCTGCAGGCGCTCTCACGTCCACGGAAGCTAGACATAGAAAAGTCCATCTCACAGAAGCAGAGAGTACAAATAAACAACCCAGCAAAGGAGAGCCTACAGAATGGTAGGAAATAGTGACAAACTACTCCAGAATATCCAGATATCCAGAATATAGAAGAAAATTGAACTCAAAATAGGAAACATATCAAACCACAAAACCATAAAACTAAGTAAAACCCCCAAATAATTCAGTTTGACAAAAGGCAAATGGACCAGGCATGGTGGTGCACCCCTGTAAGCCCAGCTCCTCGGGAGACTGAGGCAGGAGTCGGAAGTGGAAGTCCAGCCGGGATGTAGGGAGACCTTGTCTGGAGATGAAACCAGAGGGTGCAGCTGGCAGGAGAACTCCCCTCAGCGTGTCAGAGCTGGCTAGATCCCAGCATCACAAATAAATACATATATATATTTTTAACGAAGGGCACATGGTCTGAAGAATGGTTAGCAGAGGCTGGGAAGCTGAGGGGGAGAAGGGAAGGGAGAGAGGTGACTAACACGTTCAGAGTGCAGTAGGAGGAGGGATGACCTCGGATGTCCTGCAGCTCCACAGGGTCACTGTGGCTGGCAGAAATCGCTCCTTTCAAAACAGCAGCAGACAGGATGTGGAATGTCCATCACAAAGAAATGGTCCATGTTTGAGGTGTTGGATGTGATGATTACATGCGAACACATTGTACACACGTATGGCAGATCATACTGGACCTCATAAATTTGTACAATAACTATGTCAATTAAAACTAAAAGCTCTTCTGAAGCCAAGAGCCACAGTAAACTCTTCCTTAGCTGTTCTGCTCAGGTCTTTTGGTAAAGCAATGATAAGTGACTAAAACACAGGGGAAGGATGAGTTTGGTCTTTGCTATTCAAATAAGATTAGAAATAGGAGTTTCAGAGTCATTTTGAAAATTCCAATTTCATAACATAATGTGTGTGTGTGTGAAATGGAATATTATTCAGCCTTAAAAGGAAAGAAATCCTGACACATGCTACAAAATGGATAACCTTAAGGATGTTATAATAAGTAAAATAAACCAGTCACAAAAAGAAAAAAAAAACCTAAAAGCTATTTTTATTTTTTATTATTTTTTTATTGATTGTTCAAAACATTACAAAGCTCTTGACATATCATATTTCATACATTAGATTCAAGTGGGTTATGAACTCCCATTTTTACCCCAATTACAGATTGCAGAATCACATCGGTTATACATCCACATTTTTACATGATGCCATATTCGTGACTGTTGTATTCTGCTACCTTTCTTATCCTCTATTATCCCCCCTCCCCTCCCCTCCCATCTTCTCTCTCTACCCCATCTACTACAATTCATTTCTCTCCTTGTTTTTTCCCCATTCCCCTCACAACCTCTTATATGTAATTTTGTGTAACAATGAGGGTCTCCTTCCATTTCCATGCAATTTCCCTTTTCTCTCCCTTTCCCTCCCACCTCATGTCTCTGTTTAATGTTAGTCTTTTCCTCCTGCTCTTCCTCCCTGCTCTGTTCTTAGTTGCTCTCATTATATCAAAGAAGACATTTGGCATTTGTTTTTTAGGGATTGGCTAGCTTCACTTAGCATAATCTGCTCTAATGCCATCCATTTCCCTGCAAATTCCATGATTTTGTCATTTTTCAGTGCTGGGTAATACTCCATTGTGTATAAATGGCACATTTTTTTTTTATCCATTCATCTATTGAAGGGCATCTGGGTTGGTTCCACAGTCTAGCTATTGTGAATTGTGCTGCTATGAACATTGATGTGGCAGTATCCCTGTAGTATGCTCTTTTAAGGTCTTCAGGGAATAGTCCGAGAAGGGCAAGAGCTGGGTCAAATGGTGGTTCCATTCCCAGACTAAAAGCTATTTTTAAAAAGAGAAAAAGCTTTACAAGTGTTCATACTCTTACACCCAATTAATTCTCATTTGGAAACTTTCTATAGAGGGTATATCTTAGATTTGGCACAATAGGGTATGAACAGAGATGTTAAGTGTTGAGATAAATTGAGATGTTTTTAAAAAGGAATATTTAAGTAAATGGTGGGAATCCAGTCAATACAATTTTAAGCTTAAAATTATGAAGTATTATAATTATGAAAATTACATAGGAACAGGGAAAATGCTTGTGGTGTGCTTTTTAAAGACAGCTTGAGCATGATTACAGCCACATAAAAATATTTTAAAATATTGGAAGGAAATAAATACATCAAGGTGTCTTTTCCTTGCCTCCCCGCCCTCCCAGTTTCTGAATTTTTGCAATGTACCTTACTGCAGAGTACCTACTGCAGTGTACCTTACTGCAGTGTACCTTACTGCAATGTACCTACTGCAGTGTACCTTATTGCAGTGTGCCTTACTGCAATGTACCTTACTGCAGTGTACCTACTGTAGTGCACCTTATTGCAGTGTACCTTACTTCAGTGTACCTTACTACAGTGTTCCTTACTGCAGTGTACCTACTGTAGTGCACCTTATTGCAGTGTATCTTATTGCAGTGTACCTACTGCAGTATACCTTACTGCAATGACATGCTTTTTACAAGTAGAATTTAACAATAAACTTGTGTTCTCTCCTGAGAGAGGTGTTACATTGCTGCACTCTTCCAGGCTTGGCCCCAGAGCTAGACATCTCCACCAGAGGTGGCCCCAGAGCTGGACTTCACCACCAGGCGTGGTCCCAGAGCAGGACGTCTCCACCAGGTATGGCCCCAGAGCTAGAAATCTCCACCAGGCCTGGCCCCAGAGCTGGACTTCTCCACCAGAGGTGGCCCCAGAGCTGGACGTCTCCACCAGGCGTGGCCCCAGAGCTGGATGTCTCCACCAGGCCTGGCCCCAGAGTTGGACTTCTCCACCAGAGGTGGCCCCAGAGCTGGTCTTCACCACCAGGCATGGCCCCAGAGCTGGACGTCTCCACCAGAGGTGGCCCCAAAGCTGGATGTCTCCACCAGAGGTGACCCCAGAGCTGGATGTCTGCACCAGACCTGGCCCCAGAGCTGGACGTCTCCACCAGGCATAGCCCCAGAGCTGGACCTCTGTTTATAGGGCAGGGATCAAGCCATGTTGTGTCACGTCTTGCCCTTCATTGTCTGGGCCACACGGTCACATGTTGCTTCTTAATGCTGACCTTGTTTTCTCTTTCTCTTTTTATAAAGCTTTGTGAAATTTTGGCAAAACAGACACAGCAGCGGCTCAGGGGCCAGGTGCAGCCACACTGGATAACCCCCGAATCCAGACAGCTTTCTCAGCTTCCTTTTCTGAACAGAAACTCCCGAGAAGACCGACTCTCCGTCTGCCCCCACCCCTGGGAAACTCTTCTGTTTTCTGTTGAATTCGACCTTTCTGGCACTTCCTACTGGTCCCTTTGCACGACCATTTTGAAGGGCATTCTGAGGATAAGGACCAAGGCCTGGGCTTGTTTTCCCTGGGAACATGACACTCATTTGCTTGATGATGGCATCTCACTGTGCACCCTCAACAGGTGTGGGCACGCTGCCAGGCGGGGGCTCAGCACTGCTCACGAAGCAGAAGTGATAACGTGGTGGGAAGAATGGAAGAGACATGTTCTGAGTGCGGAGACAGACCACCGCGGGCCTTGTGGATGGAGCAGGAGTGAGGGTGATTCTGGAGACGCTGAGGAGGAGCCCTGGAGGGTCCAGACACTGAGGAGGGAGGGGCTTTTTCACAGAGTGTGTGCAGGGACTGTGGGCAGCCCGGGGCCCTGGGACAGCTGCCTGGGGTGCATTCTAGATACAGTGGGAACTGGAGGGCTGCCATCTGTGGCCTGAAAAAAGAGAAGAAGGCCCAGGCGTGCGCATGGTTGAGGCTGAGGGAGGCCCACCAAACGTCAAATGGGGTGCTAACTCTGCCATGCTCACCCGAGGGACACCAGGATCAGGACTTTGGAAGCCCACTTCCCAGACAAGACGGAGGCAGGGAGGGTCGCACACCCCTGGGCATGGCTCCGTCTGCAGCCCCACCCACTCTGTCCCATGTCTCTGCGCAGCTGGGCGGCAGCAGATCATTATCTTCAGATCCTAGGAGTAGAGACTCTGGGAGGAGAGGCCACCTGCTTCGTCCCCCTGTATGAGGAGTGATTGGCGGTTGAATGAGCAGATGAAGAGGAAAAGGGTCCCATGCCCCATCCTCTCACAGGTCCCTGGGCCAGGGAAGGGAGGGGGCCCCAAAGGAAGGGGGACAGGGGAGCAGGGGCCACCCTGAAGATGGAAAGGTGATTCTAATCTCTCCAGAGATGTGCTTTCTGGAGCCTCTGTCCTGAGGCCTATCCTTGACCTCATTTCCTGTAACCAAAATGTTACATCCTGCTTTCCTTTCTGTAATCGCATAAATGTTCTCTGTATCTCTCAGGAAATCTTCGTGACCACAAGTTTTTTTAAAAAAGAACATTTATTTTTTAGTTGTAGGTGGACACAATACCTTTCTTTTAATTTTATGTGGTGCTGAGGATGGAACCCAGTGCCTCACGCATGCTAGGCGAGTACTCTTCCTCTGAGCCCCAGCCCCAGCCCTGACCACAGCTTTTGAGTTCTGAATAACTCTGCTGAGTAAATGGATCCGTGCATTAGAACCTCCCGCACAGCCAACCGATTGGGTTGTTTCCCTGTTTCTAAAATGAGTGATTAATGAGACTGAATAATGTGAAACACCCTGAGAGCGGTATTTCCTGAGGGTTGCTCTTGGGCAGTCATAGGCCTGCGCTGCCTCCAGAGCTCCCGAGGCACCTCTGGGCACCCAGAGGAGGCCAGGAACAGGACAGGGATGGTGGCTGGGATCTGTGATCGAACGTGAACTTGTTCATTCTGTCCCAAGCAGCACTGGTGGGGTGGGTGCAGGGGTGCTGCAGGGTGGAGGGGCGCCCTACATAAC
Organism: Marmota flaviventris; assembly: GCF_047511675.1. Classification (NCBI taxonomy): domain Eukaryota; kingdom Metazoa; phylum Chordata; class Mammalia; order Rodentia; family Sciuridae; genus Marmota; species Marmota flaviventris. The sequence goes on along the minus strand of NC_092511.1, from coordinate 76,961,109 downwards.
TTCCCCACAATAAAGGTGCAGGTGCAAGTGGGACCCCAGTGGCAATTGCTCTGCCTGATGCCACCCAGCCCCCGCTCCTGAAGGCAACCACCCTCCTTGAGAGTCCCCAACCCCCCTTGGGTCATTCCCTGTGACTTCTTTGGGCTCAGGGATTCTTCTCCCAGGGCTCAGGGGTTCTTCTCCCAGGGCTCAGGGGATTCTTTTGATCCTTTTAATCTGATCCATTTGAATCTGTAACTGTCAGCAAACGCAGGCATGCAAAGGTAGAGGCTTGCGGCAGGCCTGCGGTCGCTGTGATCATGCCGGAGCCAGACAACGGCTGCCCTGGCAGGCATGCCAAGCACGTGCCAGCTGGGAAGGAGCGCACTGGGTGGACATCCGAGCTCTGGGAAAGACCTGGGCCCTGGGAGCCTAGGCCAGAGCAGCTCTGCTTCTTGTTGTCTGATGGCCATCTTTGTACACTCCTCAGAAACTGAGTTTGTTCTACTAAGCAGCATAGCAGTGAAGCAAAAGTTCTGGGGCCCCTGTGCCATCTCTTCCAGGACGAATGGTCTACAGGCCATAAAGAGGTGCCGGAACTTCCTGGAAAGGGCCATTTCCCACCCAACATTCTCCTCCTGTCCACTCCCTTCTGTTGCTATCACCTGGCTACAGCAGGCTGAGCAACATGGCATGTGTCTCCAGCCACCCCCAAGACACACCATGAAGAACAGCTGAAGACCCTTCCCTGAGGAGGGGACACAAAGCTCCACTGCTGGTGAACAGGGCTCCTACCTGAACATGTGGACCCCCGATTGTGGCTCTGGAGCAAAACTTCTAAGATGGCTCCTGGGCTCTGATGAATCTGGATCAAGCAGATCAAGATGCCCGTTTTCAGGTGGTTTTTTAGAAAGTATCATTTATCTGATATCAATGTACCCTTGCAAACAGAGGAGGAAGTGTGGTCTGGTGGGGGAGTTCTGTGCCAGCAGGGGAGGGCCCATCTTATGCTCCTAGCGCTGCTTCTGGTCAGGAGTCCATTTGGGCCACAGAAAGAAAGAGTAGGCCACACCTACCCCTCCATCATCAGCCATTGACGTCCCCCCAGTTTTGTGGCTGGTGATGGAGCTGTAAAAGCAATGCGCTCCTCCCAACGAGCAAACAGAGAACAGCTCTAAAACACTGGCGTTCTGCGTTTTGAGAATTAGTGACACGTGCAATTTTGTAAACAGGAAGCACTAATGCATAACAATGATGCTGGAAGTGACCCTGCACAAGGAGGCCACCAGCAGAACTTTGGGAAAGATGATCTAGCAAGGGCAACAGCAGAGCTTGTTGAATCACCTGAGTCCTGCTATGTGGAAAAAACCCAACCCACTATCTGAATCCTCTCTGTGAAGATGTCTTCCTGTGTCACTGTCGGGTACGGAGTATGATAATTAAAAATACCCACTTCCTTAGGAAGAAGACTGTACAGTCAGTACAAGATCATTTCTTATAAAGGTAGCTCATGGTAGGATTCTCTACTGGGATGGGAAGAGGTGGAATCACAGCAGCCCAAATAGGAACTGGCCACAGAAATGGTCACACACGGACGTTACTGTGGATTTTGTAGCAGTAAAAAGTCATCTTGGTGATTGGTGAAAACCACAGCTAGGGCTGGTGTTGTGGCTCAGTGGTAGAGCACTGGCCTCACACGTGTGAAGCCCTGGCTTCGATCCTCAGGACCACATTAAAAAGAAATAAATAAAATAAAGATATTGTGTTCAACTACAACTAAAAAGTAAATATTAAAAAAACAAAACAAAACCATGCAGCCTAATGGAAGCCATTGAGTGGACTTGTCTTGAGCAAATCTTGGAAGTTTATAGGGACTTCCTTTGAGGAAAAGAACCTTCTGGTAGAACTAGTGAAAAGTGAAATGGGTTGTTCAGAGAGGGTTTCACGCCACAGGAGATATTCCAACGTAGGGTGATGTACCTGGCAGATGTGATACAGTGTGTTCATGTGTTACTTTGGAACTGAGTTGGGGACACACTGAATTCTTCCTCCAACATGAAGATTGGGAACTCACAACTAGTGTCCGTTTGTGCCAGCTGCACAGGGTTTGGCATTTTAGTTGACTTTGCTGCAGCTTCAGCCATGACTGCACTGCAGAGAGTCTGCAGGTGACAAACTTGGGCTTTACAGAGTGGGAAGACCACGACGATCTGTGGGACCTGGGGGTGTACTGATCGGCTCTGGCCCTCATGGGCGGTGTAGGGGAGGACATCTCACCAGGTGTCACTGGGATTTGGGTCAAATCCTGTGTTGCTTCCCAGCCTGCTGACTTCAGCTTAAGCGTCAGATCCTGACTGTAAAGTGGCAAGAGTTCCTATGTGTGCAGGGAATCAATTATGGGAATGCAGTATCAAGCACACAGCAAGGGCTCAATAAATACCGGCGGTACTGGAAAGGGAGGGCAAGTGTCAATACCAGCGTGAAGGCCATCTGGTTCCTTGTGGTGAGACCGGAAGTAGAAGTGCCCGCGTGGGCATGCCATTTTCCAAGGGCAAGAGACGACCTTGCCGACGGCCCTGGCGCAGTCTAACGGAAATCCTCGCAGCACCGGGCTGAGCTCTGCAGCCCGAGGGTTGGCCAAGGGCTGTTCTGCGCATTTGAAATAGATGTGGCCTTACGACTGTAAGGGACCGGCGAAACGTCGGAGGAAGAGACCACCAAGAGACTGTCTCATGCAACAGCAAAAGGGTTTATTTGGGGACCAGCATGCTGGGGCTCAGAGCTCACTAGAGCAAAGAGAGATGGAGCCCTGGGAACAGCTTAAGCAGAGCTTATATACTTTTCTTGGAGAGGGCAGGGAGGGAAGTTCATTGACGGGTCAGGGCGAGTGGGCAGTTTGCCTGCAACCGAGTGAGGGAGTGCATTCTGCAGTTTGGCAGTTGGGGACAGCACATTCTGGGAACAAGATTAGCAAACAGTTCTCAGGATTTCAACAGTGTTTTGTTAAGCATACAGAAAAACGGAGTGACAAGTACCTATTTTATTAACCTTTCAACGACGACGTCATCTCATCGCCTAATCGTGTCTCAAAAGGAATCAAGGATCAGAAAGCGCAGGAGAAGAGATAGGGACAGTACTCACACAGTGCCACGTCCAAAGACACGTCCAGCGCCTCAGCGCCGCCCACTTCCGGATCCCTTCACCTTCTACCACATCTATTTCTGATTCCCTGACCTTCTGGGGCACCCACTTCCAGATTCCCTCTTTCTATGAGTATCCACTTCCGGATTCCCTCACTCGTAAATGGGCCTTGTTCTGGTTGCCATGGTAGCCTTCCATAATTTTTAAAGACAATAATCTTTCCTTGTCTATACATTCTGTAGACACACTCACGCATGCGCACACATTCGCGAGCATATTCATGTTCTGCGTGTTTTTTTCAAAATTGAGATTGCACCCAAAAGATCTAAAAGTGGATACAGCCACTTCAATGTTTATAGTGGCATGATTCACCATAGCTAAATTATGAAATCAACCTAGGTGAATGGATTAAAATTTGTCATTTTATATATATTATGTAAAAACGAAGTTCTACTCAGCCATAAAAAGGCATAAACCAGTGAATGGATGGAAATGGAGAACATCATGCTCTGTGAAATAAGCCAAACTCAGAAGCTCAAAGGTCAAATATTTTCTCTCATATGCAGAAGCTAGAATAAAATAAAAGAAAGGGAGGAGGAAGAATAGGATACTATAATGAACCAATCAAATATAAATTAATAAACCAGCAAAAGGAAGTCTCGTAGAGGAAGGTGAGTGGGAGAGGGGAGGGAGGATGGGAAGGAACACGGGGGATCATGTACTGAAATTGAATTCCACACATGTATGAGTTTGTTGGGATTAACCCAACTACTGTGTATAACTAGAATTTGCTAATAAAAAGATTAAAAATTACAACAACACTAAAAATTTAAGATTTCTTTGTTGTTTTATCTGGCTACAAATGTAATAATACACAGATGTAGTGATTGCACATGCATAAAAAGGTGCAAATCACTTGCAATCTCCACCCCTCCCCATCCCCTGTGATAATCAGAGTGAAGAGTTTGCCATGTACATTTTCAGCTTATTTTTTAAAATGCATGTTTCTTATACACAGATATTTTTCTAATAGTCAGCCCCTCCCAATATTAGGTTCATATAGCTTCTAGTGTTTTATATCTGCTTTGTGAATTTAAGAATACATTGTGAATATTTCCCATTTATTAAACATTCTTGTATGGCATAACTTTAATGGACTTCATGGTATATAGGTATATTCTCATTTAGTTCACTGGTGGATATCTAGAGGTTTTAAAAACTAAGTTTTGTTGTGTATGTTTGAGGTTTACAACATGTCAGGGCAATTATTGTGAGGCAAATTAATATATTTGTCATCTCACAGTTACCCCCCTCCCCCACATACACACACTTTTTTTGGTAACAAGAGCTGCTAAAATCTAATACTTTAAAAAAATTTACAACTGTACATTAGATCTCTAAACTTCCTCCTACACATTTACTATTTTGCATCTTTTGACCTGCTCTTCTCCAACTGTGACGGCTGTTCATTCTCTATCTCTTGTGTAGTGGAGCTCTCTTATATTTTACCCACATGTAAATCAGCCCATGCAATATTTTTCTTTCTATATCTGGCTTATTTCACTTAGCATAAGGTCCTCTGAGTTATCCATCCATGTTGTAGCAAATGGGAAGATCTTTTTTATGGCAGAATAATACACACACACACCACATTTTCTTTATACATTAAATAAATTAAATGTCCACTGATGGATTAATGGACATTTAAGTTGGTCCCATATCTTGGATACTGTGGATAGTGTGAAATTCTACTTTGTGAATGTGTGGAAATCTATTTTGATATATTTATACGAACATGGAATATATTGTATTCTAATTAGGTGAGTGCAGTTCTCTATGAGGTGGAGATTTCATGTATACACTCAAAGGAGAGATTGCTGGGTCATATGATGGTTATATTTTCAGTTTATTTAGGAACCTCCATACTGTTTTCCACAATGTCTGTACTAAGCTGCATTTCCACAGAGTGTATTAGGCTCCCTTTTCTGTACATCCTCACCGACAGTCATCTTTTGTCTTTTTGATAATAGTCTTCTTTATGGGTGTGAAGTGGTGTCTCATAGTGGTTTTGATTTGCATTTCCCTGATGATAAGTGATGTTGAGCACCTTTCATATACCTGTAGGCTATTTTTATATCTTCTTTCGAGAAATGTCTGTTCAGCACTTTGCTCAGGTCACTTGCTTTTTTTTTTTTTTCTTCTTGTTGCGTTTGAATTCTTTATAAATTTGTAGTATTCACCCTTTATCAGACGCATGTTTTGCAAGTATTTTCCTCCATAGGTTGCTTTTTCATTTAGCTGATTGTTATCTTGGATGTGAAGAAACATTTTAGTTTCATGTGTAAGGGTAAAAGAAATTGAAGTTAAAGTGTAAAAGTTAAAGGGTAAAAGACCGGGTATTGTAAAGTTTCTAAGCTGCAAGGTCTGAGTTAAAATGTAAAGGATTAGGTATTGTTAGGTTTCTATGCTACCTGCAAAACCTGAAATCCCTGTAGCTGTTAGGACAATACTGGAACTGCCCAGTAAATATTCCCACTGACTCCCTGGTTGTCTAATAACCTGGGACTCTGTGTAACTTGTCACATAGTCATTTAGGCCCTAAAACCAATCAGTTTGAATGTGTACCCCGCTTAGGAGTGACCAATCACCCCCGTCCGACCTGTTCCCGCCAATGAATGAACTAATCATGTTTAGGAGTTGTTGTTCAATTTTCCCACGCCTCATGATGATTTGTTCTGATGTATACAAAGCCCCCCGCCCTCCCCAAAAAGTGTACTTAAGCACTGCTTGACCTCTGCTCTGGGCTCTGGGCTGCCCTCCCTTCTTGAGCGAGCCTGCCTGGAGCCTCAGCGCGCTGAATTGGATCCTCAATAAACTCCCTCCTGCTTATTGCATGAAGCCAGTCTCTTGTAGTCTCTTCCTCCAACGCTTACCCAGACCCTTACACATGTAGTCCCATTCATTTTTTTTTTTGCTATTATAGCCTAAATTTTTGGAATCATATCTAAAACATCATTTCCAAGGCCAGTGTCAAGAAACATATCCCCTATATCTCTCATCCTGATGGGAAGGCATGAACCCACAGCCAAGAAAGCACATGTATCTGGGGTAGAATCATAATTCCAGGCAGACAGAGAGGAAAAAAATAAATTGCTTTTATGGTTTGGGGTGTTATATTTAGATCTTTTATTTATTTTGAGTTGAGTGTGTGTGTGTATGTGTGTGTGCTGTAAGATAGGGGTCCAATTTCATTTGTCTGCATGTGGAAATACAATTTTCCCAGCAATATTTATTGAAGAGAATATTCTTCCTCCATTGGGTTCTATTAGTGTCTTTGTTGAATGTTAGTTAAGCATGAGTTTATTTCTGGGATCTCTCTATTCTGTTCCATTGGTCTCTGTATCTAAACCATACTGTGTGGTTTAAATTCTTACAGCTTTGCAATGTATTTTAAATCAGGAAGTACAATACCTTCAACTCTTTCTTTCTCAGTGTGGCTTTAGTTATTCATATTTTGTGTGTGTGTGTGTGTGTGTGTGTGTGTGTGGCTCCAAATGAATTTCAGAATTGCGTCTTATATTTCAGTGAAGAATGCATTGGGATCTTGACAGACTTCGTGGGAATACTTACAATTTCAGCATGCTTCCCATATGTTTTGTTACTAATAATCCTGGTGAATAAACAATCCTTGTGATAAACAAGGAGGAAAATTTTATATTGGGTTACAATTTCGAAGAGTTTGGTCTGTGGTCACTTTTTTTCTGGGCCTGTGGTTAGGCAGAGAATCATGGTGGAAAGGTGTGTGGGAGGGAAGCTGCTTACCTCTTTGCTGGCAGGAAGGAGAGGGAGCTTGTGGGAAAGTGAGTGAAGGGCTGGGGACAAGATGCACCCCTAAAGGTCCCTCCCCACGGCTCACTTCCTCCAGCTGGAACACGCCCTCTAGAACTTCCACCTCCTCCCAGTGGCACATTACACTCTGCATCCAGGAACAGGTGACGGTCAGAGCCCTTAGGATCCAGCCATCTCTCAAAGGCCTCACCTCTGAACAGTGCTTCACTGGGAATCCAACCTTGGACACATCAGTCTTGGGGGAATTTTCAGATCCAAACCAGGACACATAATAATAACCTTTTTCAGGATAAATTTCTGGAGGCAGAATTGCTGGGTCAAGTCACTATTCTCAAGCGTGAGACTCCTGATGCATATCGCCAGACTGCCCTTCAGCTGGTGATACAGCTGCAGTCCCGGAGGAAAGGTCTGTCTCCAGCACTCACAGGCTGCAAGCGTCCTGGGGCCATGTTACACAGTGTATTTTAAAATACCCTCTTTTGTTTGTTGTTCAGCAAGTCCACTCTATATTGGAAACAAGTTTGCATTTCATCTTTATTAGACTTTATTATTAATTAAATTACAGAGCCTCTGGCTTCTTTCTTTATTAACATAAAAAATTCATTTATTTAAACCATCTGGAATTACTTTGGATGCAGATGCAAAGAGTTAAACTTATTTTTTCCCAATGGCTAACCAATTGCTTTGGCACCTTTTATTTATTGTAAGATTGATTTTTTCCCCCACATAGGTAAATGCCACATGCATCACGTAATTCATAGATACTAGTGGGGTCTAGGCATCGATTTATTTTAATGATTGAAATTACTCACTTAAAATTGCCCAGTGAATATCTAAGAGCTGTTGATTTCATGGAAAGGGAGAGTTTTTTTTGCCTTTGAGAAAGAAAAGCTTTTCTTCCTGAGTCTGAAAAGATGGGTGACTCTATTCCAACACTTCAGCTGTTTTTCCTTCTGTAGGGACCGCAGGTGGGGAAGGCAATACCTCACAGTGCAGAAACAGGAATCCAGAACCCAGAACGAGGCCAACTGGTAGGGAAGCCCGAGGGAAAACCAGCTCCCCAGGTGGAGGCTGAGGGGTGGCCACACTCTGGGTCTCCAGAACTCCAGGTTGCCCTGGTAGCACATTAAAGACAGAGGGCTGGGGCAGACAAAGACAGTTCAATGACACGATCTTAGGGTCCAGCTTGGCATAGACTGGTGAGCCCATGGTGAACCCATGCTTGAAAAACATCCTTTTTGATGCAAAATTCATAATATGTTTGGCTACCATGATGACAAATTAGAGGTCTGAAATGAAAAAAAAAGTGGGAAATAATTTTGTGTGTGGTGTTTTGCTAGTAGGATTTCCTTGGCTCTCTCATCCTGATGGGCAGGCCTGAGCCCACAGCCAGGGCCATGCAGCGAATCTGGGGTGGACTCATAATTCCAGGCAGATAGAGAGGAAAAATAAATTGCCTTAAGTGATTGTAAAAGTGAAACATAGACGGTAAGAGGGGTCATGTCAAGTAGGGTGCAGGGCGCTGCCCACCAGGGTCTCAGGATGCCCCTTGCACACCTGCGTGAGAGGTGCTGGGAGCTGTCAGGGTGCGCCCATAGCACTGCCGTTTCTCCCCCACCCTCTCTTCTGTCCTGTGATCATTTGACTTCTTACTTCATCCTCTGTGTATGTCCAGCCTCATCCACTGCTCCAGATGGTTTTTGGAATTAGTGCCAGAATAAATAGAAACATTGATGCTTAGCTTGTTTATGTATTAAAAGATTACATTTTAAGTTGTTAATTGATAAAAATAAAGTGAAGAATACCTTTGTCTCAATTTCTTGCTATATACATGAAACTGGTTTCTGTTCCTGGGGATTTGGCCCTTCCCACTCCTGCCCAGTGCTGCAGGGGCACACAGCCTGCTCTGGCTTGCAGTGGTCCCGCATTCAGGACTCGACAAAACCCCGCTTTCTGCAGGTGGCTATTTGCTTTACAAGTAGGGCCCTATTTAGTTCCTTCCTGAGTCCTACCTTTCCTCCCTGAAGTACAGAAGCTCCCTGACCTATGATGGCTCTGGACAGTGCCCTCATCCCCAGCTGAAGGTATCAAGTGGAAGACGGTCATGTGTGCTGGCCTGCAGAACATCCCAGCAGGCAGCAGCCCCTGAGCGCTCAACTACTGACCCACAACATCCCCAGCCTTATGTTTTTTTCTTTTGTAATAATTTTTTTTTAGTTGTAGTTGGACACAGTACCTTTATTTTATTTATTTATTTATGGGTGGTGCTGAGGATAGAACCCAGGGTCCCGCACGTGCTAGACGAGCGCTCTACTGCTGAGCCCCAGCCCCAGCCCCCCCAGCCCTATTTTGTATTCTATTTAGACACAGAGTCTTGCTGAGTTGTGTAAAGCCTCACTAAGATACTGAGGCTGGCTTTGAATCTGCAATCCTCCTACCTTAGTTTCCCAAGCTGCTGGGATACAGGTGGTACTACCATGCCCGACCAGATCCGCCGTGTGAGTGTGTGTGTGTGTGTGTGTATTTATACATATATATTTATACACATACACACACACACACACACATATATATATATATATATATATATATATATATATATATATGGCTGTGGATGGACACAACATCTTTCTATTTATTTATTTATTTTTATGTGGCTGAGGATCAGTGCACCAGTGCCTCATGCAGGCAAGGCAAGCGCTCTACCATGCAGCTACAACCCCATCCCAAAATTAGTCTTTTTTTTTTTTTGTAGTTGTGGATGGACAGCATGCCTTTATTTTATTTGTGTACTTTTTGATGTGGTGCTGAGGATCGAACCCAGCGTCTCCCACATGAAAGCCAAGCGCCCTTCTACTGAGCTACAGCCCCAGCTCCCAAATCAGTGTTTTGATGCCATTCTCATGAGGCCCGGATGAATCGTTGGTGTGGACAGCACAGGGTTTATTCAGTGATTCCTGCTGATAAACCTGTATTTGTTTCCGGTTTTCATTTTGCCACCCAAGACGGTACTGAAAGAATCACGGCTGCAGGTGCACCCTGCGGGTGACCCTGCTCCACGTGGCCACGTTCCCAGGGCACAGGTAGCCTGTGACTAGCTCAGACTCCGACGGGCATGGCCAGTCCCCCGGGGACGCCCGAGTGGAGGTCACAGTCTGTTCTGCAGTCAGCAAGTGTCTTCTCTCCTCACATTCCACCTGCAGGTGACAAGGGCGTGCAGATGACAGATCTCTGCTTTCCTAGAGAAGGTACCCTTGATCAGGCCCAGGTCACCTCGCACACTGAAGAGGAGTTTGTGGGGGCGGAGGTCGTGGCAGGAGAAGGGGCACCTGCGTGGGGTCAGCGAGACACGGACTCGCGCAGGGTCTTCATTTAGGTGGGACACTAAACACAGAGCAGGCGGAGGGGTTGGAGCTTTCTTGGCAGCATTGGGCTGGGTTCAAACATGGGACAGTTGACCACTGCAAGGCCCCGGCTCACCGTAATGGGGATGGCCTGGAAGGCCAGTGTCCCCTACGCAGGTACACAAACAGGCTCTCTCAGACCTTGATAAAACCCAACAGCGCTACTGCCCCGACAGCACCCATGTGCTAGGCATGCTGGCCACTCCCCAGCAGGAGGTCACAGGATGTGAGGGTAGCTGTGGCCTGAGCCTCCTCCTCCTACAGCACAGGTCTGGTGGCCAGACATGGGATCTGAGTTTCTGAGGAGCTGGCCTTTGAGGGGTGTCCATAAAAGGCCTTCTACTGAGGCCTGTGGCCTGTGGAAGTCATCCTGTACCTGGTGCCCGGATGGAAGGAGGGTCAGCACAGCCCCAACTCTGCCCCAGCCTGGCCAGGGACTTCTCTGTAGCCAGGTATAGTCTTGTGCTGGCTGCTTCCCTTTGCCAGACCCTCCCCATGTCCCCAGAGCTTGGCAAAGGCCTGTGGCAGGGGCCGAGGACTGGAGTGGCCTCCCTTTGGCCTGGCCAGCAGGTAAGTCCCGCAGCCAGCTCAAGGCCCACAGGTTGGGCAGACCTGCTGGGGAGGTGGGCCTCCACCCCACCCTGCCAGCCAGCACCCCCCCTTGCCCCACCCACCTGCAGGGACCTCCCAGCCTGCTGTGGGAGGGGCTGGGACACTGTTGCCTAGCAGCTCTTTGTGGGAAGGCAGTTCATGCCTCTGCCTCGCGGGGAGCATCTCCGTCCCCTCGTTTATTGTCTGCCCAGAGCTGGTGCAGAGATGGGACCAGTGTGGCAGGGAGGCCACACTTGGAATTGTGTGAGTGCCACAGTGTCTGTGTCCCCTGCAATGTCACCGTGGGGTTGGGGACAGTGCTGAATCTCTAGGGCCTGAACACATGTGCTCAGTGAATGTCTGCATGTTGAGCTTCTGTTCATCAGGGCTTGGGGCCTACATGGCAGAGCGACGTTCCCAGGGTCCTTGTGGCCTTGGGGGACAGGGGCGCTGGTGGGAATCGAAGGGGACAGGGCAGGGAGGGCGCGTTGGGCTGGCCAAGGCCCGAGGACCTCCCAGCTGCCCTCTGCTCCTCTCCTCATTTAGATTCTGGCTTAACCTTGGGAACATTGGCCACTTGTACGGGGACAGGAAGGGGTCAGAGATGCTCTGGGAAGGAGGCACTGACACTCCTGTGCCTCTGGCAAGCACCCCCGAGCCCTGTGACCCTGCCGGGTCTAACTGGCCACGCTGCATCCCTGGCCCCAGACTAGGCTGGGCACACAGAAGCTCCCCAAGGAAACTGGCACCAAGGCACCTGCGGAGAGGGGTGGGGGTTCCATCTTATGTGATTGGCAGGTGGTCACAGTTGAGAATGTATGGAGGGCTGGGGTGCAGTGTGGTGGTAGGGTACCCCCCTGGCCCACAGGAGGCCCTGGGCTCCATGTCCAGCACGGCTAAGCTGGAAGGTGAGCACTCATGTGTGACGGGCTCACTGGGAGCCGAAGGTGTGGGCATGTTTCTGTGAACCCAGAGTGTGTGGGAACGTGGTTCCCTCTGGGTGGGTCCAGCCCTGAGTCACGGAGTCACAGAGGTCCAGGAACCAGGGGTTCGTGGTCCCCAAGTGTGGTGACGCACTGAGGAGGTTTCCCAAAAAAGTGACAGAGGAAACTGTCCCCACTGCCTGGGAAGGCCTGTGAAGACAGGGCAGTTTCTCTTTCCCTCTGACTGGGTGGTAAATTCGGGCCAGCCCAGCAGCCCACGCAGCTGGGGATCTCTTTCTGAAAACAAGTAGCCCACTTCCTACAGGCAGAGACCCAGGTGCGGGATGAGTCAGGATGAAAGGAGGGTGGCTTTGGAGATTCTCCTCCTGAGAACCGGCCCTGGGGCTTCCTAACAAGAGCAGCGGGGCACCGCTGCTTCGAGACCCTTCCACCCACTGGGGTCAGTCAAGGTCACTGCAGCACAGAGAAGGAGACGCTGTGGAGGCTGTTTCCAGGGGGAGCCCAGTCCCTCAGCCAGCCCAGAGCCGCGCTTGGCTGCTGACTGGATTCAGACACAGTGACTTCCTTGGTGTCAGTGTGCAAAACCCTAACTTACGGACAAATTTGGATTATTAAGTTGAATCGATCGTTTTTGTACAATAACAAGAATCAGAGTCCTTTTGAAAAGAAGTTGTTTCTTTATTCCAAACTTTTGTCCCCTCCCCCATTACAAAAATAATAATTGGATTGTCCCAAAGATTCACACAACACCCCTGAGCACAACAGTATTGGAAATCCTCCAAAGCCACAGCCAGGAATGGCTGCATAAACCCCTCGAGACTTCACACACACACACACACACACACACACGAACCCAGAAGCCTTGATAAATTCTTAGAGAACACAAATCAAATTTGTAAAACAATTAATCTTCTGTATTCTATATATTATGTATTAAGCATTTTCTCTATCATATTCTGTATTTATAAGATTTCAATTTTCGGTTTGAAAAAGCTATGTGCAGACAGAAGTCTGGAAGAATGAGAAACTTTTAAACACGTGCTTTGATGATCTGCAATGTTCTCTATTAGGATTTTTTTTTAAAAAAAATGTTTTAGTTGTAGTTGGATATTTCTTTCTTTCTTTTTATTTGATGCTGAGCATGGAACCCAGGGCCTCACAGGCTGAGCCCCAGCCCAGGCTCCTCTGTTTGGATTTTTAAATTTCTTGTGACTCTTCCTCTACATCCATACCGTGGAAGGCTCACCTGCAGCTCAGCAAGTCCCCACACTGGATGCCCTCCTGCGCCTGACCCCCAGCTGCAGAAGCAGAGCCCCCAGGCCTCCTGCTCCCTCCCAGGGCAGCAGGAGGCTGGCCCTGGTGTCTGGTTGGTGCTTTGCCCGGGCCTGTTCCCCGCCCTTGGGATACAGGCAGGTGAAGTGGCTGTCACTTGGGGTCTAGCCATTCCTGGCAGCTGTCTGGACCCCGTGAGGCCGTATTGTCATACTGCTATCTGGTCCCTTTGATGGGCATTCAGCTTGTTCCCAGCTGGGGCCTGAAAACCAGGAGCACATGAACAATCTCATGCGTGTTCTTTGTACATGTCACTTCTGAAGTGTCCTGGGCAATGTGTGCCAGGCAGAGGATGGCAGTTGGTTGCTTGTGCATGTATCTTGCCACAGTGTCCCCAAGATGGTGGCTGCAGCTCAGTGTCTTCCTCAGAACCCAAGCCAGGTGCTGGGTGCAGACTCCTCACCGCAGCCCCCACCGATGCGCCAGGCTGCTGTGGCTCCTGGGCGGCCAGAGCTGAGCCTGCAGGTGGGTGCCTGTGGCCCGGAAGACAGACGGGGGCAGGCCGGTCCCAGCGCAGCCATTGCAGCAGCAAAGCACAGACAGCAGCAGGTAGCCCTGGGGCCAGGGCCTCCGGCCTGTTCTTCCTTCCGCTGCTTGCGGCCGGTGTGTGCTCAGTCTGGGCCTCAGTCTCTCATCGCTCACACAGGAGGCCTGGCCAGGGCCTGCCTGACGAGGGACGCGGGTCCAGCCATCCCGAGCCTCTTACCTCTCCCCTCAGCCATGGAAGGTGGCCCGTCCCTGTTCCCAGAGCTGATGGGTAGGAAGATTCGGCTCCTCTGGAGGTCACTGCGTTTGCGCCCTCCTTGCCCCCGGCCCACGCGCAGCCCTGCCCCCAGCCACCTGCGTCTCAGATGCTGGAGGGGATGCGCTGCCCCCCCCCGCCCCCCAGCCGTCTTTTCTTTCCTGTTTTCTGCGACATGTTAACATTCTGTGGCTGCCAGAGGCCTCTGACCACAGCTGGTGGCCCACACCCTTCTCTGAGCAGGCACAGAGAAGCAGGTGGGCTAGGTTCTCCGGGTTGGGCGGAGGAGGCCTGCTCACCAGTCCTGGGCCCTAGAGCCCCGGGCAGGACTAGAGGACACACAGGGACCTTTCCAAAATGCCCAGGTCCTCCTCTGCACCCAGCTCGGTGTTGCCTGTCCTTCCTTGGCCACCAAGGCTGAGGGACCAATGAAAGGTGGGCAACCTGCTGTCTCTCCCTTCCCAGGTGGCCCGAGGCCGGCAGTCCCTGGGGCTCAGCCCTCAAGAGCAAGAGCAGTGAAGTCACTTAGCCAGGAGGTGCTGGCCTCTGGGTGTCCCGATGCTCCCTGCCCCCAGTCTGTATACCTACTGCTGGCTACAAACGTGCATCTCAGATGTAAAATGAGGACGTACAAATCACATCCTTGTTGTTTCTCCTCAACTGAGCGTTAGCATTCTCCTGTAAGTGGCTCTTGTCATAACAGGAGTCACTGCATCTTTAACCCAGGACTTTATTTTTACAACTGAGATATTTTCATAAAAAGGGCAGAGAGTAAGAGAAGAAATAAACAAGCCATGGGAGAGGAGACGTGAGCCTGAGAAACTCCCTTGTAGAGGGGAAGGCCTCAGAGACCAACAGGGCTGCCGGGAGCCTTCGACATAGCTGGCCTCCCACCATGAGGGCAGGGAGGACATCGGCCTTGGCCTGGGAACGCACAGGAGGCCATCCCAACTCCATTCCAGGAGCCTCAGGAGCCAATGTCACCACTCTGCCAGGAAAAGCAAGCGGCAGCAATGGTGGCTTACTGGGCCCCACCAAAGCCCAGGCGGGGGAGGCAGGAGCCAGAAGAGGTGCCTTGGTGGTGTTGCTGAGCGCCCGGCCAGCTCGGTGGGGACCCGGGGCCTGGGTCCTCACAAGCTGCTCCCACATGCGAGGCCTGAAGAAAGAACTTGCTGTAGTTAAAAGCGGGTGGCTCAAGAGGGTGGTCATCAAGAATGTGGTGGTCAGCAAGAATGTCCCTCTCCCACTTGTGTGGACTATTGCTGACCGATGTCTGTCTCCTCATGTTGGTGCAGTCTGCTCACTTGTAAAACCTGAAACAGGAAGGGGTGAGACGCTCAGCAGATGACAGACGCAGGCCAAATGTAGTAGCCAGGGCCGTGGTTAGTGTGAGGATGTTCTTAGGGCACTGCTGGGTCATTCAACAAAACTCGAAAGCTCAAAGTCCCAAGGATCAGAACCCAGAGCACCCGGCCCAGGGAACCCCAGCTCCGAGGTCTCACTTCCTCCGGGGCCTCTACAAATGCACAGTGAGGGCTGGACACACTGCCTGACCATGGCTCTTCCCACAGGTCGGGGCTGCGGGGCTACAGGACATGCGACTAAGCCACAGCTGGAGGTTGGAACACCTGCTCTGTGAGGCCCAGGGACTCCTCACCATACCTGGATCATGACAGCAAGACCAGAGGCAGTTTGCAAGCTTTTTTAGCCACAAACCTTTTTGTTCAGATGACATCTTACAAGAACATGTAAACCCAGGCAGTAGATGAGAGCAGAGCTGTTTCAACTGAGGAGGGTGAGGTGGGCGCAGTGGCCCTGTGACCACCAACACTCCCTCCCTCCCTCCGCTGGTGCTAGGAACCCTGGTTTGCCAAAGCATGAGGTCCTGCCTCTGGCTCATCCAGAACTGATTTCAGGTCACTGGGGAACAAGTTAAAGCAAGAGAGTCTGGGGACAGATCACAGGGTGTGCCCAGAGCGGGGCTCCGTTCTTCTTAAGAGGCCACCATGGGAGCTGGGTGCAGGGACACACACCTGTAATCCCAGCAACTCTGGAGGCTGAGACAGGAGGGTCACAAGTTCAAGGCCAGCCTGGGCAGCTTAGAGAGATAAAGTAAAAAGGGCTGGTGTCACTCAGCAGTAGGGTGCTTGCCCGGCACCTGCCAGGCCCTGGGCTCCATCCGCAGCAGGAACAAAAATAAAAAACCCAGAACAAACAAAAACAAACACAAATCATGTGGGGCATTTTGAGCGGACTTCTTGCTGGAGGGCTGGCCTTTGGCAGATGCCCTCAAGTTATCATCCCTGAGGTTGACAGGTTTCTGAATCCGACCCCTGGGTGAAATCGCCCAGCATGAGACTCATTGCAAATCACCTGCAAGACGTAGCTGGCTCAGGGACCCGGCGGCCTTCAGGGCCCTTTGACACACAGCCTGTCCTGGTACTAGGTGGGGTTACAGGTAGCAGAGGGGAGGCCAGCTCTGGGCAGGGAAGCAACTATGGAGGGGAGGCCCACCTCCCCTGATCTGCAAAGTGGGGTGATGGCCCTCCTCTCACACAAGCCCAGGTGAATGGAGCTGGGACAGAGCCTGGGCTCCCCAGCCCCCTCGTGCTCTGCCTGCAGGGTTGATGGGTGCAACCCACAGAGCTGAGAGCTAAGCACTCCCCCACCTGAAACACCCCGAGTGGTGTCTGTGTTCCTCTAGGTCACCCCTCTCTCCCCCTCTGTTTGTGGCTCTCTGCAGGTGACAGCTGATTCTGCTCCCAGCTGCAGTGGGAGACTGTAAACGGGGCAAGGCCCAGTGTCCAGGGCCACACGGGCCTTCAGGGCCCTGTAAGGAGCCCCACACACTCACTGTTTTATGAAGCGAAGCCGGGTTCTCCTCTGAAGACCTGGAAGGGAGAGCAAGGAGCTGGTCAGTGCAGGCTGTGGACCACTAGCACCGACCCAGAGGACCATAGGAGGACAGGGCTGGCCAGCACCTCAGGCCACCTCTGCACAAGGCTCTATCTCCAGCCCCTCACACACCCGTGGCCCCTCATGCTCACTGAGAACCTGTCAGGTGGACGCTACAACTGTCCCGTTACCCATAGGAGCTGAGGCACAGGTGAGGGGGCCACTGAGTGGCCTGCCCAGGGCCAGGCAGGTGTCAGAGGACATGCAGGTCAAATGGGAGAGGTGGCTCCAGACTTCCTGGGGGGTGGGAAGGAAGCCAGAGCAAGCCCCTCGTGTTTGATCTCCCCATCGTTACTTTGACCTCCAAAGCCCACTTAGAAACACCTGGGATATATTGATAAATAAACTGGGCAATTGTAGTTAATGAGACCAGTTTTTAAATTTTTTACTGATAAGGTCCTTAATCAGGAAAGTCTGCAGTCCCTGAGCTTCAGGGGGTTCTGAGAGCAGGGCATGCAGACCCACTGCAGGGAGCAGTGGTGGGCAGAAGAGGGTCCACAAGACATCACACCTCCCCAGGGCTCAGTGACCTGTACAAGTTAAGGGCTGTGGTCCAGGCCTTGCCTCTAATGTGCCACCCTGCCTGTCTTACAGAAGCTCAGAGAGGGGCGGCCATGTGCCCAGGGCAGCACAGCTGGAGGAGGGCAGCCTAGGTCTCGCCTCCCCAAACCCTTAGTAGGAGCCTGTGCTGGGTGGAGCCTGGGAGCCCAGAGGGACCAGGGGAGCTGCCTCCCTGAGAGGGAGGACTCAGGAGCATTACTCAAACCTCACCAGCGGTCTCTCCTGGGTCCTGGGCCCGAGCCTCCACAGCTCACGGGAGTCCCCGCTTACTGAGCACATGCTGCCCACCAGGCACTCTGCGAGGGAGAGGCCAGGCCCAAGGCCAGTCATGGGTGAGGGTGGCAGCACTGGACTCAGAGCCAGGTCGGCCTCACTGAACAGACGGCCGCCTCTGATGCAGCATGGCTGAGGCCAAGAAGGCCTCTGGCCGGGTGCTGCCCAGCAAGCCTGAGGCCTGGGTTCCCTCCCCAGCACCAGGGCCACGGGGTGGGGGGACAAACAGGAGAAGGGTCACCTCGGAGCGCCACAGGGTCCCTGGGGCAAGTCCCCAGCAGGCCCTGCTCCCCCGGAGAAGAAACCACCCTAGAGCCACTGCAGACCCCAGTAGGCCCCCAGCCAGTAGAGGAAGGGCCACTCACAGTATAGGTGGACGGCCACGCCCAGGGACACCAGCAGGACCAGGATGCCGGCCACCAGCAGGCTGAGGGTGACAATGCCACAGGGCAGACCTGGAGAGACACAGCCATGCTCAGCCCTGACTCCATAGGTAGGACATGGGAGGGAGGGAGCTGGGGGCCCAGCCCAGGCCCAGCCCAGGGCCACCCCAGGGCCCATCCTAGAAGGCCAGCCCAGGCCCAGCCCAGGGCCACACCAGGGCCCAGCCCAGGCCCAGCTCAGGCCCACCCCTGGCCCCCTGTGGGTCTTCTTCGAGGCCTGTTTGTGTGCACTTCAAACCTCTGAGGTAATTTTGTATAAAAATTCCATGTTTCACATCCAAATATTTTTTAAATTAATTAAACTCAGGAGGTCTCTGTGTTCCAAGGAGGTAGACAATTGTCATGTATGGAAACGATGTTTTCACTGCATATTTTAAAAACCTTTGTTTGAATTTCATAAGAAATAGCTGACTGTACTTTCTTTGTACAGGTTTAAATGGGTGGTTAGGGTGCCCCTTGGCACCCTGGCTCCTTTGATAAGTTTGATTATCACCCTTGATAATTTGGTGGTCTTTCTTTTCACACTTATGCATACATGATTTCCACAGATACTTAAGTTTTTTTTTTTTTTTTTAATGCAGTGGATTCCACTGTACAGATTATTCTGCAAGGGCTTCGCCCTCTTCATCTGATCACACAGCATGTTCTTTTCCCCAGCAATTGATACGTGACTGTATGGATAGGCATGGATTATTTAGCCATGAGTGTGCAACTGGACCGATTCCTGTGTTTTACAAGCAACCCTCGGAGAACATCCTGGTATGTTTCCTAATACGGATGTCTTCCTGAGCAGATACTGAAGATGGAAATTACTAAATCTTAGACTCCCTCCACCTTAAATTTTTTAGGGGTGCTGGGGATTGAACCCAGGGGCACTTTGACACTGAGCCACATCCCAGCCCTTTCTATTTTTTACTTTGAGATAGGATCTTGCTAAGTTGCTTAGGCCTCACCATGTTGCTGAGGCTGACTCTGAACTCCCAATCCTCCTGCCTCAGACTCCTGAGCCCTTGGGAGGTGGTGTGCATCGTGGTGTGCACTACCATGCCCAGCTCATGTATGAATTTTCTTCTGTGAGCTGGCACTCTGTTCCTTTGCCCATTTCGCATATTATTTAAGTAGCAGAGGTTGGGTTTGTTTGTTTTGTTTTTTCTGTGCTGGGGATGGAACTCAGGACTTCAGGCATGCCAAAGAGCACTGTACCACTGAGCTATACACCCCACCCAGGAGCAAAGCTTCCATTCTTAAAGTGATGCCCCAAACCCTTCTCCAATACCTGTCGGGACCTGTGGTTGGTCCCTCTAGTAGCTGAGGTCCAGAACTGAGGCACAAGGGTGACGGGGCAAGGCTGCATATTTTGGGCTTGAGGTTAACAAAATTAGGAATCATCTTAGATGTCAGGGAGGAGGGAGTTTGTACTGAATGCAGCGTGCCAAGGGCAGACTAGGTGCAAGCCCTCATCTTGTGGGGAAGGAACGTTTTGAGGCTCATAAAACCAAGATTCAAATAGGTTCAATCATAAACCTGAGGTTACCCAGCTTCTATGAGGCAAGACCAGGTGCAGATACCGGTCATCCGAGTTCTCAAGCCCTGCCTGGCCCACCTGTGCTGCCCGAGCTCCTGGAAGGGAACCTGCCATCGCTGGGAGGGCACAGGCCAAGGCCAACGACGGGGACATGGAGGCTCCTGCACAGGCAACGGGTTGGAAGAGAGGCCCAGCTCTCTCCAGGTTCCTGCCCGGCTTCCACTCACCTTCTCCAGCTCCCCTCAACTTGATGAGCCTCAGAAATGTGGCTCTGGGTGGAAGCAGCCAAGCGTGAGACCAATGGAAGCACCCAGATCGTGTAGTTATGTTTATACGAACTGCCAGGGGCACAGACTGGGGAGGTGGAGAGGGACTCATGGTTACCAGGGGCTGCGATAGGAGGACACCAGCTCTGGACACGTGCAGGGTCTCACTGGGTCCTGAGGCCTCCTAAGGCTCAATGGTGGTGCACTATCCTGAGTCCCATGCTCCAAGAGTCCCCAAGTCCGCATGCTTAATGTGGATGTTATGGTTGGCAGACTATAACCCTGACGGTTTTCAGAAGTCCTGGAGGTGGCCTCACGGCGCCTGAGGATGGCCGCCTGGAAGCCTTCCTGTGGAGTGGTCACTACCTGCTGGAGCTGCTGTGCAGCTGGGGTCATGGGCTGGCTGAGCCAGGGCCCCACTGGGCTGCTCCCTGTGTCCTGCTCCCTGTGTCCTGTTCTGTGGTAGTACCATCTGCCTCAGGGCCTCAGGCCAAGTTGTCAGGGCCTGGTGCATCATGGACCTAGGCCACTCTGCCCCCCCCTTTCTATTCCAGAAGCTTTGCCAGTCTGCACAGGGGCTCTGATTTCCCTGAGCTGAGCCCAAGTCCTGTGGGTGCCCCTCCTCAGCCCCTGTCAGGCACTCTGTATGGTAACAAAAGCCACCCACTACAGAAGTCAGTCCCGTGGGGGTGGGGATGCTGTGGCTTGTCTCTGGGAAGTGGCAGATGGTACTTTCTGTTTGTCACCAGTTACTTTTAGGGTCTGAGGCCGGTAGTTTTCCAGAAACACGTTTGGACTGATGATCAAGAAAAGTGTGTGGGTGGACACGTTGTGTGCGTGTGCCACTTCAGCTATGGGGTCTGGTGCTTACAGCATAGATGGGCCGTTCTGTCCACTCACTGACCAACAGACAGTGAGCCCATCCCATGTGTTAGGTCCTCAGTTAAGCATCAAAATGGGGAGAGGGGCTGGGGCGTGGCTCAGTGGTGCAATGCTTGCCTAGCACATGCAAGGCCCTGGGTTTGATCCTCAGCACCACGTGAAAACAAACAAATAAATAAAATAAAACTATTGTGTCCATCTACAACTAAAAAACAAAAAATAAATGGGGAGAGTTTTAAAGCTTAAAGTGTGGCTGAGGGTGACAATGCCACAGGGCAGACCTGGAGAGACACAGCCATGCTCAGCCCTGACTCCATGGGTAGGACACGGGAGGGAGGGAGCCGAGGGCTGGTTTTGTGCGTGTGTGTTTTTGTTTTCTGTTAGTGCTGGGGATTGAACCTCTGAGCTACAATCCTTAGCCACATCCCCAGCCCTTTTCATTTTCTATTTTGAGACAGGGTCTTGCTAAGTTACCCAGACTGGCCTTGAATTTGTGATCCTCGTCCTTAGCCTTCCGAG
Organism: Marmota flaviventris; assembly: GCF_047511675.1. Taxonomy (NCBI): domain Eukaryota; kingdom Metazoa; phylum Chordata; class Mammalia; order Rodentia; family Sciuridae; genus Marmota; species Marmota flaviventris. Next base: position 76,939,703 of record NC_092511.1, on the reverse strand, counting down.
CTGCTGGGATTATAGGAGGGTGCCATAGCGCCCGGCCTGGGTTGGGTTTTGTTGAACAGTCTTTCTGAGGCACAATCTGCATATCATAAAGCCCCTGTTCCCAGTGCACAACATGGTGGCTCTTTCCATCTTGGTAGAATGATGTGACCATTACCATATTCTCACTTTTGTCCATACCCCCAGAAAGAAAGAAACCCTGCACCCCCAGGAATTGCTTCTCCGCCTCTCTGTCTCTCTCCCTCTGAGCTGCATCCTCGGGCCACTCCCCAGGTCACTCTCCAGCCCTCCCTGGGTGGCCGCTCACACGCCCTCTGTTCCTATGGAGTGCCACCTGCACATTTCATAGCAGGGCATCGTGTAGCACGTGGCCTTCTGGGACTGGCCTCTTCCACTGTGTAGCAGTTCCAAGGTCCAGCCAGGGCACCTATCGGCTCTTGGTTCTTTACGTGGCCGATGTGCTGCTGTAACAGAGGCCATACTTTATCACATTCATTAGCTGGTGGACATCTGGGTTGTTTCTGCTTTCAGCCAAAATGAACCATCGTGTGCAAGTGTTTTGGTGGTAGATTCTCCCTGGGGTCTGTCTGTGATGATTTGTGAGTCTGACCACTGGACAGGGAGCTGCTGTTGCTCAGTGTCCCTTCTGGACCCAGCTCAGGCTGGGGAATCAGGCTACAGAGTGGACACTTGGCAAAGGCTTGGAGGAAGAAGGAGGGGAGGAGGGAGGGGAGGAGGAGAGGAAGGTGGGAAGGAAGGAGGGGAGGACGCCTGCCTCATTCTGAGGGTGCTGGGGATGGAGACTCACCCTTCTGGGCCGTCAGCTTAGGGCGCTGGCAGGTTCTTTTCTTGGGGATGGACTTACTGGTGGGCTGGGCAGTGGTGGGAAGAGCATCGACTACAGAAGGAAAGCAAGACACACCCGAATCAGATAAACAGCAGGTGGATGTAGAGACAAATTCAAAGCTGCCTACATCATAGGCACAAAAGTCCCTATGATGGTCCCCTGGGCTGTCACAGGGATTCAAGTGACAGAGCAAAAGAATTTTGATCCTTTTCTGGAATCTCAGATGTATCTGAGGCCCAGGAATGGGGGCCAGCTTTGGGTCCTGCAGAGAGGGGCTCTGCAGCCCCCAGACCTGAGCAGAGCCAGCACCCTGGTCGGCCACTGTGAGACGGCCACCATGAGACGTGGGAAAGCCCGCACACTCTCTGGGCTTCAGCATCCCCACCTGCCACAATAACATGACTCCACCTCCTTCTCAGGGTCGCTGTGGCTGCAAAGTGTGTGAGGGCTGCCTGGCAGGAGGCCGTGAGCTGCCATCAGAGTCCCCAGGCCTTGGCACAGCCACCCCTGAGCCAGCAGAGAGGCTCATGGGAAGGGGCCACCCTGCTCCCGGACTGAGCCATACAGAGCACCTGTCTGGGATTTCTCTCCCTCTCAGCTGTCCTTGAAAGTCTAAGGGGACCTGTAGTCTCCACTTCAATTTCAAAGGTGAACTCCAGCAATGGGGGCTGGAGGAGGCCTTGCAGGCCAGTGCTGGGCTAGGCCCCCAAGCACCACTGCCCTCCTTCCCCAGGCCAGTGTCCCCTGCTGCAGGGTTGGGAGAGGGCAGTGAGGCCACCCCCAGAGGGAAGGGAGACCCAGGGTTCTGCAGAGCTGAGCGAGCCGTGAGCGAGCATGGCGGCCACCAGCCCTCGCCCCCCTGGGCCGAGGAAACTCCTCAATGAGGCCATCTTTTGGCAAAGTGGTAAGACGAAGAGGGAAGCAAGCTGAGCGTGACCTCCAGAGCCAGGGGAGCAAGGAGGGGTGGCTGGCAATGGTCCCCATGGGCTGGCACCTTCCATACGCAGAGAGGACACGGGGCCTCTTCTCCTGGGCCTCCTCTGGAAGGTGGAGGACGCGGCAGCTTTGTCTGCTCTATGGTGTTCCTGGGAAGAACTGGGGAAACTAGAACAGACTGTCCTGAGCTCCCTGGCGCTTCAACCTGAGAGGACGGCCCCTGCGAGCCTGGGCCTAGCGAGCAGCTGAGGAGGCCTCTGCTCAGAGGCTGTAACAGCTTGTTCAGACCAACCGGGGAGTCAGGATCTGAACCCAGAGCCTGGTTCCACCCCAGCACTCCTCTTGCACCACTCTGCTCCGGGCACCAACGTTTTCTGACAAAGGTGGAACACTTAGGCTGACCTGAGCCTTAGGTGACCTGAAGGTGCTGGGGACCACGGTAAGAGGATGAACAGCGGGCTCGGCGCTTGTGGCCCGAGAGCTCCACTGGCCTGCAGGGAGCCCCTCAGCTGGAGCAGGAGCCCGGAGGAGATGGGGCTGGCACCACGGACCTGGGCCTTGCTGGGGCTTGGGGCGGGGGGCTTGTTCTGTTTTAATTCCTTCTTGCAGAGTCTCGTTCTCCTCAGCTGCTCTCTCTCTCTCTGGCCTTGGAAGGCGCAGGCCCTTTGAGCCCTGGGACACCTCGAGGCCTGGTGACAGGCCTCTCCACCACCCAGGCTTTTCTGACACACAGGACCTCGGCCACACAGGTGGGTGCTAGCTCTGCACACCTGGGCTCTGGGGAGCTTCGGGAGCTGTGGCCAGTCCTGGGAGGTGAGCAGTGGCTTTGAAGCCAGGTGTGGGGGGTGGGGGTGGAGGTGGTGAGAGGTTTCTGGAAAACAGTGGCACTTACTCCACAGAGACTGGAGTCTCACGGTGGGGAGATGGGGGCTTTCAGAGCCAAAGCTGTAAACCAACCGCAACCCAACCCTCAAGCCGGGTTTCAACACTGTTCCCCGAGGAGGCCTTGCTTCTCGCCCAGAATCTGACCCCAGGCTGAGGACAGGCATCGCATCATTCTGGCTTTTGTCTTCCTAACTCAGCCACTGTCCCCAGCTGTCCTGCACCTTCTTATGCTGAGCAGTGTGATTATTGGGGTTCCCCAGTCCTGCTCTGCACCCCTGGTGGGTGGAAGCCGTGGGAGGCCTGACCACAGGCTAAGCTGGGGAAGGGGCCACAGCCGGGTGCAGGCCTGAGGGAATGTCCACTTCCCTCTCCGCCAGCACAGCAGCCCCTGGCCACGTGCGGCTGGGTGTGTGCCGGTCTGGGTGGACACGCCACAAGCATCAGTACACCCTGGCACTCAGTGTGAGCACGCTGTGAACTGCGCGATGGCTGAGTAAAACGTCACATAAAGTCTTCCACTTGTTTCTTTTTACACTTTAAAATCTGGCTGTTAAAATTTTAACTTACACCTGTAGCTTACAGTATGCGGCCACTGGACACTGCCTTAACTCAGGGCACTGATGCTTCTCAGGCCTGAGGGGACACAAGGCCGTCAGCAGCCCCCAGAGCAGATGAGGAAACTGAGGCCAGGAGGGAGCGGACTGCCCAAAGGTACGTGGCAGATTCACAGCACAGCTGGGCCTGGGGTCCAATTTCCTTCGTCTCTAAACTTCAAGTGCGGGCTTGAACCACAGGCCCCACAAAGAACATTTGGGGCATCTGCCCCTCCATTACCCAGACATGCTTTTGTTGAGTGTATGCAGGCGATGGGAAGCTTCTTTCCCTGTCTGCACACTTGGGATCCTGGGATTCATCCCCATCCAGCCACCACCAGGTGGGCCTGAAGGACAGCACTGCCCTGTCCCCATAAGAAGCATGGCCCCTGTCTCCTTCAGGCTCATCTGACTCCAAGTAAGATGGGAGTGGTGAAATGCCCCCAGCTGGGTGGGTACAGTACTGAGTGACACCCTGTGGGAAACGTGGCGGGTGCCTGCCCTGGCCAGGCCCGCACGCGCCCTCTGTGATGCCCAGCTCTCGGTCATGGCTGCAGAGTAGGCTCCCAAGAGTGGCCAGCCCAGAGCGCCGTTCTTACCCACACTCAGCCGAGTTCCCTTCCCGAAGGTCAGCTCAGGGGCCCCGACAGTCATGCAGAAGTAGACGCCACTGTCCGCAGGCCTCACGTTCGTGAGGTTGAGAAAGTGCCCGGTGGCATTTGAGAACGGAGTCAGCTTCTCCTTGGCCACTGCCTCTCCATACGTCGTCTCTTTTGGGGGATGCCAGGAGGCCAGGAACTGGTACCAACTATGCTCGCTGGGGGGCTGGGGCTGTCGCAGCCAGAAGACACGCACTTGGCTCAAGGAGGTTGTGGTCTTACAGGACAGTGTCACCACTTGGTGGGTCAGAGCCACCGTGAACCCAGGGGTCTGTTGGAAGGCAGAGCCGCCGTGGAGAGCTACGAGAGACCAGGGGGCAGAGACCATCAGCACATGTTCTGGCCACCATGTGAGGCCTTAGTCACACTGAGCCGGTGCCCGAGGGAAAGCCATGGAGAACCTGTCCAGAGACAGGGCCCAGATGTGAATGTGATGGGTGCCTCTGCACTCAGAGCTCACACATCTCACCACCCAGTAGATCGGCTGCCAAGTATTTCCTGTGCCGAGCTTTACCATAGGCCCAGGAGAGACAGCGGCCAGTTGTGGGTAGCACATGGATATGCTGGCCCTCAACCTGGCTTCAGGAGTTTAATCTCCATTGCATAGAGGAGAAAAGTTGGCCATGAAGGTACTTTTCCAAAGTTACTTGCAAGTGGCTTTGGATTCAAACCACCGGATCCAAAGTCTGAGTCAAAGCTGGGGCTACTCTATGCTCAGGCCTCAGTAGCTCAAGCCACTTCAGGAGAGCCGGGAGAGACTGAGTGCCAGGCAGAGCCCACAGCTGGTCTGGACGAGCTGAGGATAGCCACCACTCTGGACAAACAGCAGAAGGGGCTCACTGCCCCAGTGGCCACAGTTGTCCCCATCACTCCCAGCTCAGCGATCCACGGTCGCAGAACCCCGTTCTGTGTGGAAGGACGCACCCCAGGAGCAGGGTGGGTGTTCACGTGAGCCTCCCTGCAGGTGGGGCTTGTCCACCAGGAGCTAGAGGGGAACTCGAGGCTTGGCAGGAACCTGCCTCTGCTGTGGGCCATCTGTGGGACCGAGTCTAGGCCTGAGACGCCGTGAGGGAGGTGGCTTCCCGCGGCTATCTTGTAGCAGGGCCCAGCAGAATCAAAAGCCCCAACTTGTTTCCTTCCCCTTCTTCCTGGTGAGAGTTGTTCTCTCTGGACTTCCTATTGCTGAGAATGGGGACTGAAGAGCCACCCCTGGCCCAGGCAAGACGGCCTGTGACGACCTCTCTGGCTAGCACAGCCTTGCTCCATCCCCAGGCGACTGTCTCCTGGCCTTGGTTTCTAGGGTCCAGTGGGGACAGACTGGCTGCTTCTCCCAGTCCTGGCCAAACAGCCTCAGATCCCTCAGTGCCCTTCGACATGGCTTGCTCTCTCCTTATGTGGGTGGGTGGCTGAATGCAGCCGCTGGGAGCCGGGCAGATTCCCTGGCTGGTGGCCACAGCCATCCTGTTGGCCTGAGGGCCAGAAAGAAAGGAAAGGGCACCAAAGAACCATCTCAAGCTGCAGAGCCCTCCACGCAGGGAGACACTGTCCTCCTATCCACAGCCCAGGGGCTGCTACAGGCGACAAGTAAGACCTCAAGAAGGATCCCAATGGGTCCCCTTCACAGTCATTGCCAGGTCACACAGGTTCCCAACAGGCCCATTCTGACTGGGCAAGGAGCAGAGGGGGACCCTGCAGACCATGGCAAAGCACAGAGGACACAGACTGGGTGGGCAGAGGAGGCCGGGGTGTGGGCGTGTGTGCATGGGGCATGCAGCAGGGCGCTGCCTAGACCAGGGGTGCTCCTGCCCTACTCGTGGCTCAGGCTCAGTGTTCCCACAATGGCTTCTCCAGTACTGATGAGGTGGACCTGAACTTCCTGATGCTGCTCCCAGGCCACGCGAGCTTCTGCTGACATGCAGAATGAGATGGCACCCGGGGCCCAAGTGGCAGCAGGACCTCCTCTCTTCCCAGACACCAGGTCACCCGGCAGAGGTTCCTCATTGGGGAGTTAATAAGAATCAATAACGACAGTATTTCCTGAGCTGCGCCCGGGAGGGTGTGTGTGTTTCCTCATTTAACCCTCACTGGGTCCTGAGGATTAAAGGAGACCTGTTTTACATTCAGGCCCAAGGAGGGAAGGAACTGTTCAAGGTCACACAGCCTGGCTGATGGATCCAGATTGCAGGGGCCCCAGCACCTGCGCTTGGAGCAGGTTTCACGGCATCTGAAATCCGCCCTCCTTTCCCAGATCTAGGTTATGTGCACAGTGGGGCAGCAAATGTTCCGCCACCCAAACCCTGGCCCAGAAAGCCCAGAAGAGCCTCCCTGGGCAGTGGGGGCCATTTCCCCTCCTGCCAAGGCATGCCCTGCTCCTGCTCTCTTGCTCTCTGGGCCATTTGCCTCTTGGCCTCTGGAGATTGAACACCAGGCTGAGACAGAGCCCCCACTGGGCCAGACACAGAGCCAGCCCCCAAGCTGGTCTCATTGTGGCTCCCAGTAACCCACAGTTGTCTCTTCTCAGAGGCCTGTGAGGTTTCCAGAGCCACCAATGATCAGCAGAGTTCTGTGGCTTGGCCTGATCTGGGTTCTTGCTGTTTGGATATGGCTGAGCTCACAGGGTCAGAGCTTGGTGCTGTCAGGCCTTGTCCCCTGCTGGCAGAATGACAGCTTTGGGCTTTGGGGACCACAGGCTAGAGGGCAGTTTGGGGCGTGGGGGGCCTTCTTCCAAAAGGTAGTCTCGGGGGACTTAGCCAGAGGGGCCATCCTGACCCCCGCCACCTGCCAATTCCAGCGCTCCAGTCCTAACCCTGCTTCTTTGGGGAATCCCACCACACAGGACCCCACACCAAAGGACAGCGGAGTGAGGGGACTAGAGAGGGCACTTCCCGGAAGTGATAAAAATGTATCCACAGGACCCTCAGCTCAGGGCAAGTGTGGGGCTCAAAGGCCAGGCGATTCCTGGCTCCTTCCAGGGGCAAATCCCCGTGGGGACCGCGAGGACCTCTCTTCTTTCTCCCTGTACCCCTCCGTTCTTCTCCCTCCTCCCGTCCCTCCTCCTGGGTCCTCCCTTCTCCAGAGCGGCTCTCGGGCCCCGGGGTTACCGGGCTCCCAGGGACTTTCCTTCCCACGGGGGACCGAGCCTGCCAGCCGCCTCGACCCCGCCGAGTCCCGCCGAGATCCGCCCGCGTCCCGCTTACCCGCCAGCTGCGCGGCCAGGAACAGCCAAAGCCGCGGCTGCATGGTGTCGCCGCGGCACCGTCGGGCGGGCGGGTGGCGACGCGGCTCGGCTCCGTCGCCGCGGGAGCCGGGGAGGCGGGAGCGGGGCGGGGCCGGCGCGAGAGGCGGACGGCGGGGTCTCCGCCCTCGTCCCTGGAGGCCCAGGTCTCCACCGTTCTCCCTCCGCTTTCCGCTAAGGCGCCGACCTCGCTGACCTGTGCCTAGCAGTCTGTGCTTGAAGGCCTCCTGCCCCTGGGAGGTGCCCAGGGCATGGCGGTGACCCACTGTGTCAGCTGGAGAGGTTCGGAGAGGCCGGAATTCTCCAGGTCCTACAGGACGGCTGCTGGGGCTGACTTAACTGGGGGACACTGCTTCACTTCTCTTCTGTTTGAGCAGTGGCCGAGGTGACCAGCCTGGTGACCAGGGTTCAGCTGGACCTGGAAGCAGGCACGGCCATCCTGACTGTCACACAGGAAGATGAGGGAGGGAGAGGACTTGGGAGCTGGAACGCTGGAGGGGCCCCCAGCTCTGCCTGGGGTGGAGCTAGGTCAAATCTAGGCCCTGAGTCCCCAGGACTAGCTGATGGGGTGTGCCAGGACCCGCCCTGCCCCTGCACCCAGGGAGATCCAGCCTGGTGGGCACACTGTAGTTCGACCTGGCTTGTGGGTGTTAGAGATGGCAGGGCTGAGAGTGGGGAGGCTGTCCAGGGAGAGCTGGTGAGTGATGACCTACAGGGGAGAAGATGGCTAGGAGGGCTGCAAGGAGGGGACCGTCCGCAGGATCAGCTGGACAGGCCTGTGAGGGACCAGGGGAAGAGCTTGCATATCCCAGAAGGGATGGCCTGTCCCTGGAGGGCTAAAGTAGGCAGTGGGTGGGGACATTGTCACCTTCCCAACCCACTCTTGCTCATTGCTGGTGATCAGCATCACTGACCTAGGGACAGGGTTCAAAGTCTGGAAGGGAAGAAGAAAGGGGGTGCGTGCACTGAGTGTGGGCTTCTGACGGCTCACACCTCCCCTGTATTGTCGTGGCCCAGGAGCAGCTGATGAGGCCTGGTGCACACAGAAGCCCAGGGAGATCGATGGTAATACTTTGGGAAATTAAGGGGAGCCCGCTGGGTACGGTGGCATACATCTGTCATCCTAGCGGCTTGGGAGGCTGTGACAGGAGGATCGCAAGTTCAAAGCCAGCCTCAGCAACAGCGAGGCACTAAGCAACTCAGTGAGACCCTGTCTCTGAATAAAATGCAAAATAGGGCTGGGGTGTGGCTCAGTGGTTGAGTGCCTCTGAGTTCAGTCTCTGGTACAAAAACATAAAATAAAATAAAATTAAGGGGAGCCAGAGGTGGTGGTGTGTGCTTGTAATCCCAGCAACTCGGGAGGCTGAGGCAGGAAGTTCTCGAGTTTGAGACCACCCTGGGAACTTACCAAGACCCTGTTTCAAAAGAAAATAAAGAACTGTAGAACTGGGGCAGTGTAGTTCAGTGGTAGAGCACCCTTGCATTCCCACCAACACTTGCCGCTTTCTGTTTTGTGCCCATCCTTGTGGGTGTCCTTTTGTGCCCATCCTTGTGGGTGTCAAGTGGCATCTCGTTGTGGTTTGGATTTGCATTTCCCCAGTCATTAAGGAGATTAGCTTCTTTGCATGTCCCTCTTGACCATTTGTATTTCTTCTTCATATGTCTATTTAAAACATTTGTTGCTTACTTCTGGGTGCAGTAGTGTACAACGGCTGTTCCAGCAACTCAGGAGGCTGAGGCAGGAGGACTGCAAATTTGAGGCCAGCCTGGGAAATTTAGTGAGACTCTAAACAACTCAGCAAGACCGTGTCTCAAAATAAAACAGGCTAGGGGTGTGGCTCGGTGGTCAAGCTCTTCTGGATTCAATCCTCAGTATATATACACACACATACACATAAACATGCATGTTTATATTTTATATGCTACTCTTTGTACCCACTCTCTCTCATGGGTTCCTGAAAAACAACTTTCTCACTGAATGGCTAAGAGTCACTTCTTGTCCAGGTATTGGCAAGGATAAGGTACTCCTGGATGCATTAGTCAAGGAAACACTTGCTCTCCTGATTAATTAAGTCTTAATGATTTACTTCTTAACGATTAGGCCTTAATGATTTGACTCCATCCCAATGCCCTGGCTCCCTCTGCACCCTCCAGTGGCTGTTCCAGGGCTGGAGCGAGTCTGTTCCCCTCATCTGCAGCCCAGGCTCTTTCTGTCTTGCCGCTCTCCACCCTTAACTTGAGGCTTCAGGGACTACTGTGCATAGGGAAGGGAGAAGAGTGGGTGGGTGGAGCCTTTCTCTGTCCACTCTTCCATGGCCGGGGCTCAGTCACCTGTAGGGGTGCTGTCAAGTGGAGCTGAGTTGGGGCTGGGGATGTGGCTCAAGCTGTAACGCACTCGCCTGGCATGCGTGCAGCCCGGGTTCAATCCTCAGCACCACATACAAACAAAGATGTTGTGTCCGCCGATAACTAAAAAATAAATATTAAAAAAAACTCTCTCTCTCTCTCTTAAAAAAAAAAAAAGTGGAGCTGAGTTGGAAAGGGAGAGACCTTGGTCTGCACACGCCCAGTGAGGATCACACCATCAGCCATGTGTCTCACTGGGTTATTTTGGAGTTAGGTGAGACCCAGGGTTCGCTTTGTGATCTCTTGCTGGCTGATCTCCAAGGAGCCAATGCAGAGGGGGACACAAGGACCATTTTTATAAAAACCGAGGTGGCGTCTCACTGTGTGTCCAGGCTGGTCTTGGACTCCTAGGCTCAAGTGATCCTCCCACCTCAGCCTCCGGAGTCTCTGGGACTCAGTGTGCATGCTACTGTGCCTGGCAGTGTCCCCTTCACATGGGAGCAGTTTGGAAAGGCACTGAAGATCTTTCAATAGATCCACTAATTGAGGTGGCCATAAAATTTGGTGAGTGGGGCCAGGGGGCCAAAGCACAGCATGAACCTTTCCTGTGACTTCCAAGTGTGCTGCTCGTCATCCATCCAGGTGGATGACCTGAACCTGGAGCTGACCATTTGGTTCTCACAGGGTGCCTTTTCCTTTGGGCTATTAACACGCTGTGACTCTGGTGGCCCAGCCACGTGGCCCAGCCACCCTTGTGCCCCCTGCCCTCCCAACCTCCTGATCTCTGCCACATGCCAGGACCTACTCCGGCTTCTCTGCAGCTGGCGTGTGTGTGGTGCAGTCAGTGTTGGGGCGCGGGGACCTTGGCAGGGCGTCTCCGGAGCCCAGGGAGCCGGCTGGTTCAAATGCTCTCCGGCTCGTTCTCACGCTCTCCTCTCTTACGTTGTGCTTTAGGGTTTGTGCTGATTTGTTTTGAAATCGTGGGTGCAGGTTGGACATTTTGTCTCAGGATTTCATTTCAGGGCAGTAAAAATGCTCTGGTAAGAATGGTCAAGTCAAAGGTTCTTGTCTGACAGGTTGGGATGGGTGATTCCCAGGGGGCTGCGGGGCTTGCAGCGGCTGGCTGACAGGCCCACAGGGGGCGCTCTTTCAACAGCTGCGGAAGGGGCGGAGGGAGGACCAACCGGTGTAAATGCTTTAGTGCACAGTGGTGGCTCAGGGTAGATCTGTGCGTGTGCCAGACCCTGGGGCCAGCACCCAATGAATGAGTGAATGAATGAATGAATGAATGAATGAATATTAAAATAGTGTGATCAGAAAACACCCAGAACATAAATCTAGTTTAGATTAGTCTCAGAACACTCTGAACTCTGAAGTCAAAGCTTTTGGAGCTGCTGTTCATTTTCCACTTGGAAATCTCACACTTAATGCTAGACCAAGTCAAAGAAAAACAGTATATACCACTTTTTCTAGTCTTATTAGGAAAGTGCTAGAAACACCAAACACATGGCCATCAAAGGGAACCCAAATGGAAGAAAAACATTGAATAACCTCCTCAAGTAAAGGGCTAATGATTCCACTGTCACCCATAAGAGAAGTGAAAGTAGGAGCCTCTTACTCAGAAAATCACATTAGGGGGCAAAGAAAGGAAAATCATGTCTCTTGAAAGTTTATTTATAGTTGGGCATTTTTCTCTTGAAAATCATGTGTCTTGAAAGTTTTATGGACATATCTGTAATCCAAACTACTGGGGAGGCTGAAACAGGAGGATCACAAGTTTGGGGCCAGCGTCAGCAAATTAGTGAGATCCTGTCTCAAGATTTAAAAAAAAAAAAGGTGGGGGGGGGGCTGGGGATGTCTTTCAGTGGTCAAGTGCCTCTGGGTTCAATTCCCAGTACTGGGGAAAAAATTTTCCAAGCTGGAGAGCTGAGCAGGGAAGCCAGTGGAGACTGCTTGGCTGGTCTACCCCTGTCAGAGGCTCAGGTGTGGCTCCATATTCCAAAGTCAGGTGTTCACAGATACTTCACCACTTCCCCAGAGGTATGGAGTCTACTTTTATTTTTTCCAAATTAATTTTTCGATTTTATTGCCTTTACTCAAAAATGTTGAACAATATATGAAAAAGAATATTCAGGATTTTTTAAATTACCTAGAAAAATGGAAGTGCCTTATCAGTTCCCATCAATTCCAGGCCTGGGAGTGAGCCTCCTGTGAGAAAGAAATCATTCAGATGAGGTGAACTCTGTCTGTCCTCTCGGTGAGGCCTGGAATGGCTCAGAGGTGGGAGGAGTGCCCAGCGTATGAGGCCCTGGGTGGGACCCCTAGCAGCACCAAGGAAAGGCGGCCAAGGACAGGGTCATCAGCCCTTTCCCTGGGGAGCCTATTCGACCTGCTTGAACCCGAATGGAGACCAGTCTGGGCAAAACAACAGGACTCGGCTTCAAAAACAGCAACGCACACGGCAGGCCTTGCCAAAGGTCCCTCACACCCCAGGGCAGGGGTCACCTAGGATCCCTTCACACCCCAGGGCAGGCCTCGCCAAGGATCCCCTCACACCCCAGGGCAGGGTCACCAAGGATTTCTTCATACTCCAGGGCAGGCTTCCCAAAGGGTCCCTTACACCCCAGGGCAGGCCTCGCCAAGGGTCCCTTCATATCCCAGGGCAGGGTCACCAAGGATCCCTCACACTCCAGGGCAGGCTTCCCAAAGGGTCCCTTACACCCCAGGGCAGGCCTCGCCAAGGGTCCCTCACACCCCAGAGCAGGGTCACCAAGGGTCCCTCACACTCATGGCAGGGTCGCCAAGGGTCCCTCACACTCCAGGGCAGGGTTGCCAAGGGTCCCTCACACTCCAGGCAGGGTCGCCAAGGGTCCCTCACACTCCAGGGCAGGGTCGCCAAGGGTCCTTCACCCCTGGGGCAGGGTCGCAAGCATTTTCTTTCCTTTTTTCAGAGGCACGAGCAGGTTTACTTAGGATAGTGGAGACCTAGTCCAGGGAGAATGGGGCCATCTCAAGAGGGAGGACTCTGGAGTACAGAGAGGAAGGCGCATCCCGGGAGAGCGGAGTTGGCCTCTAGGGGGCAAGAGGGCAGGCTGTCGCTGAGGACCGCCCTGGGGCTTCTCCTGGAACTCTCTGTTCTCCTACACAGCGCAGTCTGTGCCTCTGGCTGGCGCTCACTGTGTGCCAAGGACCCTGCGGGTCCTGCACCAAGTGCCCCCTGTTCTCTGGGACTCCTTGGGCCCTTCTTCAGAGATGTCTTCTCCTGGGACATCTCTGGTGTGGTCCACATGGGGACCTCTGGAGGCCCTGACTTGGCCTCGTGAAACTGGCCTACTAGTTTAAAATCAAAACTTGGAGACCAAACCCAGGGAATGAAAGGGCTAAGGAAAAGCAGCCCAGGGGTTGGCCCTGGCCCTTTAAGGTCGGCCAGGACCTAGGACATCATGGACCCCCTAAGGCCTTGTGACTTCAGGGAGTCGCCCTACCTCCCAGTCAGGTGGATTGTGAGGATCCCTGGGAACAGGAAGCCAACATGTGCACATTCTGCAAAGAGGAGGGTCAGAGAGGGAAATGCTCCTGATTATTCTAAGGGGGCCATGGGTGCTCAGTCAGACCCTGCCCCATCCTGGTGGCTGGCACTACTGATGGGGGAGGGCAGCAGAGCCAAAAGGCTCTTCACAAGTCCCCAAGCATGACCCCTGAGCAACCTCAGCCACCCTTAACCGTAGGTAGGAACCAGTCAATTTTTTACCAACCTGGCCTTAAATACCTGGAAAGCATTTTCTTAAAGGGCCATATTTTTTCACCTTTGTGGGTCTGGTCTATTGTAGCTCTGAGGTGACCGCATGAGTGTGGCTGTGTCCCAGTGTAACTATCTACAACAACAGGCAGAAGCCAGCTTTGGCCACGGGCTGCAGTGGGCCCACCCCTCACATCCCTGGGGAATGTATTAGTTGGCTTACTATTGACCATGAACGTCCAGTCCATGAATTTGAATGTTACTTTTATTTATCTTAATCATTAACACATATAACGGGCTTCACGAGGACACTTCCACCAGGGCACAGATCAAGCTTTGGTCATGCCCACCTTCCTGCCCCTCGTGCCCTGCCTCCTCTCTCTGACTGCCTTCCTAAATCCTAATAGCTCCTCTTCTACTTTCAGGGCCTCCCCCGCTTCCCCCAGTTTCCACATAGGAGAGGAAATGTGCAACAGTCGTCTTTCTGTGTCTCCTTGATTTTGCTTAACAGGAGGTCTTTCAGTTCCATCCATTTTCTGCAAATAAGAGGATTTCATTCTTTTTGTTTTTTCCAGTACTGGGTATTGAGCCCAGGGTGCTCTACCTCTGCACTGTAGCCCCAGCCCTTTTAATTATTATTATTATTTAATTTTGTGACCGAGTCTTATTGAGTTGGTGAGGATGGCCTCCAACTTGTGGTCCTCCTGCCTCAGGCTCCTAAGGACCTAAATTTACAGGCATGAGCTACCATGGCCCGCTGACCTGGTTCCTCTCTACATACTGAATAATGCTCCATTGTTAGGCCATATTTCCTTTATCCATTCATCTGTTCATGGGCACCTGGGTTATTGTGTGTGGGTGTCTCTTTGTATGCTGACCTCATTTCCTCAGATATGTGCCCAGCAGGAGTTCTGTTTTTATTTTTGTGAGGAATCTACATCCTCTTTGCACTAATTTACATGCCCACCAACAGTGTTGAGGGCTTCTTTTTCTGTGCAACCTCATCAGGACTGGTTATTTTTTGCTCTTTTGCTAACAGGCTGAAAGTTAAAAAGTTGCAAGTGACCTTTGGTAGGGATTCAGGAGCTTTGATCCAGGAGAGAAGCTCATCTCAGTGTTCTGCTGCCCACAGGCCACCCATCATTTTTATATCTAAATTAGCACATTTATTTCAGCATAAATCTGTTGACCATCCTGCTGGGCCCTTTTTCTTTGTGCACAAATGCAGGAGTGGGAGGAAGGGAATGTAGGGCAGGATCGGGGTGACTGATAGACAGTAGAGAGGGCTGGGGTGAAGGGTCAAGCTTGGTTTAGGTCCTTCAGCGATGGGAGGTTATGAGTCTGTCTGGAGTGGTATCTACATACACATGTGCATATGTGTCTATATTATTTTACACAGTTCAAAATGTTCTCTGAGAAATGGGTCTAAAATCAGCTCCTTTTCTGGAATCATTATGGGTTGCAGACTTAGCTACATGTGTGTAGCTCTGCTTGAGCAGATTGGAACCCTCTTCCGCCTCCTTCATCTTGACCTTGAGCCCTGCTCCTTTGCCAGACAGAAATCTGAACCTGGCTCCATACTTCTGCTGCCCTACCTTGGGCAAGAGGCTGCCGATCTGGTCTCACGGATCTCTCAGGAGTCACATTGACCTCCAGGCATTTTGAGGATGGGGTCAGACGGTGTGTAACACACTGGACTGTCACCGCACCACCTGTGGTCATTGAGCACAAGCTCTGCTTTCCAGCCCCAAACATTCCAGGCATTTGGACACTGAAGAGCTGAGCACTCAGGATTCTGGCACAGGGAACATGCAGTCTGTGGGACAGAAAAACAAACAGAATGGGAAATTGTGCTACTTGTCAAAGGACGAAATGACAACGATTTAGTTTAAAGATCTTAATTCATTTTCCGCTCTATTCTAGAATGTCTCCATACTTCCTTCTGTAAGGGACCGGCGAAAGGTCAGAGGAAGAGACCACCAAGAGACTGACTTCATGCAATAAGCAGAAGGGGATTTTTATTGAGGATCCGATTCAGCGCGCTGAGGCTCCAGGCTCACTCAGGAAGGGAGAGCAGCCCAGAGCCCAGAGCAGGGGTTGAACAATGCTTAAGTACACTTTTTGGGGAGGGCAGGGGCTTTGCATACATCACAGTCTCCTTTAACAAATCACCTTACACCGCGGGAAAATCAAACAACAACTCCTAGACTTGATTAGTACATTCATTGGCGGGAACAGGTCAGGCTGGAGTGATAGGTCATTCCTAAGGAGGGGGTTACATTCAAACTGATTGGTTTGGGCCTTGAATGCCTACGTGACAAGCTGCACAGGGTCTTGAATGCTTACGTGACAAGCTACACAGGGTCCTAGGCTATAAATCAACTAAATGGCCAGTAGGGCATTGTCTTAACTGCCTCAGGAATTTAACCCAGGCTTTGCAGTTTAGAAGCAGGTTTACAATGCCTGGTCCTTTACATTTTAACTCAGGCTTTGCAGCTTAGAAACTTTACCCTTTCACTTCCATAAAGTTGAGGACCCACAGAATAGAAGTGGTTTTACTGACAGAGAAAGGCCAAAGAGAGCAGAAACAACAGAAAAAGCAAATTGAGCCTTTCAAAGTTACTTTCCTTGTGAAGTGGGGAAGAATAATAGAAAAATAATGGACGTGGCTAACACCAGACTATTTTGGGTTGCTCTGCCTAAGGATGTAAGGCTGCCGGGGTGAAGGTAGAGCAGACAGGGTCCTCAACTTGAGCCAACCTGCCTGGGAGAGTAAACTCCTTTCCTGGTTTTAGGAGGGCAGAGAAGCAGCTCAGTTTGGGTTTGATGACAAGGAACTTCAGCGCAGGTGACTCCCCTTTGTTGATTAGTCTGGTTTTGGGGACCCACTGCAGGAGGATCCTTGTCCAAAACAATGGTCTTTGTAAATTTTATTTAACAAATCAATGAGCCTGGTGAGGAAACAGGGGCTCAGGTGAGATTCCAGGTTGGAGTGTGTGGGTACACGTGTGGCTGTGTGGTTATGTGTGGAAGATGCATGTGTGTGTGTGTTTGCATGCAGAGTTTGCTTGTCTTGCTATTTAGTGTTCCACACATTCAGTTCTGCTCTACCCTACCTGGAAGGAATAGATAGTCAGCAGCTCCTACAGCCTGAGCCACCCGTGGGAAGCCATGTCCAAAGCATGCGGGCAGCGAGGGCTGGGACCCAGGCCTTCCTTCCTCCTGAGCCCCTCCCTGTCTGTCTCTCCCTCCTCCTTCCAGCCTCTCCTCCTGGGTCAGATTTCTGGCAGAGATGGAAGGCTCAGTCCTGGGCTCTTTGAATTCCTGGGAGGATGAGCTAAGCTCCAGAAATTTCCTTTCCAAACACCCGGGCCCCTCTGGCCCTGACCCAGCCCTCAGACTGAGGATGGGGACAGCCAGCTCCAGCCTTGATGTGGACCCACGGGAAGCTCTGCAGATGGTTGGGAGCCCAGCTAAAATGGGCACCAAGTTGTTACTCTTCTGGGAGGGCTGACCTGGGCCCTCCTAGAAAGCACCTAGGGAACGTTTCCCATGTTCACACCTGCTCTAGACTCAGCGGAGCACAGAGCCTTCCCAGATTTCCCCCTGAATTGCTCCCTATCCCAGTCTTCACCCCAGCCCCGACACAGCCTGCCTTGGACACAAGAAGCCTTATTCAGGCTCCTTTCCGCTGTCAGCCATCACCCCCCTTCCCAGTTTTCCACAACTGTGTTCCGAGAGAGAATTTTCTTCAAAGCTTAAATAATAAAAGCTGAATTAAATGTATCTATTAGAAACTAACACTTCCCATAAATAGGAAGTGATTGTTAATTTGAAAACCAGGGAAAGAAAAACTGAGGTCAGAGAGGAGATCTTCAGTGCTCCAGGGGATTCAAGGTTGGCCAGCACTGGAGGGAGACTTTATGTCTGAGGGCTCGAGGAGGACAGACTGGATGGGAGGACAGATTGGACAGCGGCAACCTTCCCACGTCATCCTATGTGGTTTGATGTGTCTGTAAATTACCTGAATGAATATTTGTAAACTGATGGGATCTCAGAGGACCTTGGCTAGTCATCCCTGGCTCTTCTGGGCCCCAGGCCATGAGTCCTCATTGAATAAAAGGGGACAAGACTATACCACCTTGCCTATCTTGCTAGGTTCTCCTCAGGGACAAAGGAAATCAGATGGTGATCTAAAAATCACAGGAGCTCTGAAGGGTCAGTCAGGCATAATGGGTAGGAGCAGGAGCCCCTGGGGGCGCATTTTGTAAATTCATGATGGAAGACCTGTGTTGGTCTTCCCAGTGTTGGGGTGGAGGGGGCTGCTGGCGTTTAGCAGATGGGGTAGGGATGCCGGGAGTTCTGCAAATGCATTGATCTATACCTAGACCAATGGTTAAATGACAGCTCCCTCCCCCGTCGGCCCTCTGGCGCCCCCTATAGGCAGAGACGAACATCAAGCCACCGGGCGAACCAGACCCTGGGCCGCCCAGCTTCTCAGAGCAATGAAGCCACTTGGATCTAAGAGTGGTACCTTCAGCTCAAGGTGAGCTGCCCGCCCTGCCCAACATGAGCCCAGATGGAGCTCAGTTACACATCAACGGCTCCCTCCCTCTCTCCTCTTTCTTCCTCTTTGTCTCTATTTCCTGCTCTGCTGTATCTCTATACCTAGACCAATGGTTAAATGACAGGTGAATGTCTACATTTTCTTATTGATTTGTAGAAGTTATTTGTCTAGTAGGACTGTCTTGGTCAAAGCCAAATCAGGAGATCAAAACCACACCAATAATTTAAGAAGAGAAAATTAAATATGAAGAATTGTTAGCTATAAAAGATGGCTAGCTACCAAAAGGGTACAAAAGTCTATTGCACATGCCTATAATCTAAGCTCCTTGGGAAACTGAGATAGGAGGATCTCAAGTTTCAAGGCCAGCCTCAGAAACTTGGCAAGAACTGTCTCAAAATAAAAAATAACAAAGGGCTGGGAGTGTAGCTCAGTGGTAGAGCAGCTCTGGGTTCAATCCCCAGTGCCAACAAATGCCAGGTTTCTTTTCTGACTAAAACGCTCAGGGATTACTCCAGTTGAACTGGGCTGACTGGGCTGCACAAAATAACCACACAAGAGACACAAACACCTTTTTCTTTGGGGTCGCTATGACGGCTCCTCTGACCTTAAGGGTCCACAGAAAGAGAGAGAGCCCACATGAGCTGACCCCCTTTTATTGAGGAGAAGCTATTCAAATGAGGCAAGGGCTCAGGTTTCAGGGGGCTGAGTCTATCTTCATGATGTCCACTGTCAGCAGGTTGACTGACATCTGGGTAGGCCACACCCGAGGGCACAGTAAGAGAAGGGGACATATACAAGGCACTTCCATGAAGATTCTAGCTTAAACAGGGCAAGGGATTATATTACAAAGGAATAGGTGAGCATAGCTCCACCCATGGGGCTGTAGTAAGACACACCCAGGGACGAAGACACAGTCACTCAACCCTGGAAGAGCGGGGCAGTCTAGCAGCATGGGTGCCTGATGCCACACCGCCCAGTAGGGGAGTTAACTCAGTCACATGCAAGGTTGGTCTCCCACAAACACACACACACACACACACACGCGCACACACACACACACACACACACGGGACAAAGAGCACAAGAGGGCTCTGAGGCAGGGTGGCAAGCTTTTCCTGCCAAGGTCTGGGTGGCAGACATTGGGGCTTTATGGACAAGAGGCACTATCAAGGATACATGTTCCTATAGCAACACAGAAAACAAGCGTCTACTGTCAGGTAGACTTAGAACAAAGCAGCCCACGAGGGAAAGGAACATCAATCAGGTGCCTACAGAAAGCCTGTCAATCAGCGGGATCTCCTGACTAGCACCTGTCAATCAGCAGGACCCCCTGGCCAATCCTGGAGTTCAGCCAGCTCCCCTGACCAACTCCAGCAGGACAAGGGACCCTAAAAATCCCTTTTCCTGTCCAAAGCCCTTCCCTTCCTGCCTAAGCCCCATAAAATCCCAGTCCAGTCAAGTTCCCATGCAGTTTCTCCTCAGTCCCTTCTCCTGTCCACTCTATCAGTCTGATTGAGTTCCGCTCTGGTGAGTCTCAATAAAGGCTCGTTCATCAGCCTTTTAAAATCTGCCTCCTTGGGCTGGGGATGTGGCTCAAGCAGTAGTGCGCTCACCTGGCATGCGTGCGGCCTGGGTTCGGTCCTCAGCACCACATACCAACAAAGATGTTGTGTCCGCTGAGAACTAAAAAAAAAAAAAAAAAAAAAAAAAATGAGGGGAAGGGTGGGATGTCAAATAAAAAATAAAAAATAAAAAAAATCTGCCTCCTCTTGGTCGCCCTGTGTCCTGATCTCACATCTACAACATTTTTATTGATGGGATCCAGAATAAAACATTGAGTACATGTTTTGGAATGCTGTTCAATCAATGAGGACTGGTTTAACATTTTGCTTAGTTGAGGTCCAGGTGTAAAACCCATCCTCAGCTCAAGGGCAGTGCAGAAGCTGGAGTGGACTGATGGCTTTAAGCCCTACCTGTGGGGCTGGGCACGGTAAGCAAGGAAGGACTGAGAAGGAGGGCATCTCCCTGATGACTGGGAGTCAGGCTCCGCAGAGAGAACCGGGCCCTCAGCCCAACAGTACAGACTTGTTGAGGGCACAGGTGGGAGGTTGAGGCCACACTCCTCTAGAGAGATCTGCTCCAACCTGGGCAGCAAAGCTGGTCCTCCCAGCTCCCACCCCCGTCGGCCCTCTGGCGCCCCCTATAGGCAGAGACGAACATCAAGCCACTGGGCGCACCAGACCCTGGGCCGCCCAGCTTCTCAGAGCAATGAAGCCACTTGGATCTAAGAGTGGTACCTTGAGAGTGGTACTGGGGCACTAGGTGATGCCATGATTTTCTCAGTCTGTTTGACTTGAAAACATTTGTGTTTCATAGGACGCAGTATTCAAAACGGAAAGAAATAACACTTTGAAAAGTTAATCTAGCTCCCACCTCTGTCCCGGCTCACTCAGTCCTGGCCCCCAGAGACTCTGGTTACCATGTACCATGTATCTTTATTGAGTGCCGCAGTCTGGCTGGGCACAAATAACCGAGCCGCCACAAAGCCTTGTAGGTTCAAACAGCAAGTCTTTATTCCTGAACTCTCACCGGCACTCTACACACACTTCCCGGGAACACACTCCCTCCACGGGGCTCCGTGCGCCAATTCCCCTGGAGAACTCAAGGGGAACTCCAAAGTAGTGAGCGCCCAAGGCAGCAGAATCCGCCCTAATCCTAGCAGGATCTGCCCTAATCCTGAGCCACCCTATTCCTGGTGGATCCACCCTAATCCCGGAGCCTCCCTAATCCGAGAGCAGGGTCACCTTTCAACCATTCCCTCTAGCAAAATGCCAGGCGTCATTCCTAAACTGTGGCTCTCAACAATTGAGCTGTTCTAAGTATGCAAGCAATGCTTATTTTTAAATTTCTGTTTTAAAGATTTCACAATAAAGTCTTCTTCTTCATACAAATTCTAAATACTTTGGCAACTATGTCTCTTAATTTTTCTCATTTAATGGCCTCTGGCTAAGGTGTCTTGTTTATGAGGGACAGCCAAACACCAAGATTAAAAGCCATTTTCCATATTTTCTTCTACGACTTTTGTACTTTAGCTTTTACTTTCCTGCATTTAAACCGCCTGGGCTTAACAGTGTGAGGTGGGGATGAGCTTCTGTGTAGTGGTGTTTCCAAAAGACCCGTCCCTGTCCCCTATGCCAGTCCAGTAATGAGGACTCGAATTTGACAAAAAAGGTTATTGCTTTGATAGTGTTACCACTGTTGACCAGTGACAGTCCTTGCTTCCCCAATGTTGAAGAATAACACCAGAGAAGCACGGCCGAGGCAAGGTCAGA
Organism: Marmota flaviventris; assembly: GCF_047511675.1. Taxonomy (NCBI): domain Eukaryota; kingdom Metazoa; phylum Chordata; class Mammalia; order Rodentia; family Sciuridae; genus Marmota; species Marmota flaviventris. Next base: position 76,918,567 of record NC_092511.1, on the reverse strand, counting down.
GTAGAAATTAGAAGTTTATTAAAGGACAGCAGAAAAGACTTCTCCTGGAGGAAGAAGGGGACCCAAGAGGTGGAATCCGTGGAAGTGCAGTTGTTTCCCCTTTGTATAGTTCTTTCAGTGATGGAATGTAGGTTGGAAGGTCGGAGGGGTGGGACACAGGTGGGCCAAAGAAGTAATCTGGGCAGGGAGGACTTCATTAACACTTCTTTGGGATGGGCTATCTCCAAATCTGTTGGGGGCTTTTTTTGGGCTCCATTAACATTCCTTTGGGATGGACTTTGGGCCTAGGGCTTTTTCGGGACTTCATTAACATTCCATGAGTTGTCCTGTGTTTCCCGGAATTCATTCAACATGGCCTCCATTTTAGATCTTACTCGATATTAGACCCGATTTACCTAACTACACTGACTACCTAACGTTAAACCTAGCTTCACTAGCAAAGGAGACACAGGGCACTCCTGTCCCAGAGGCTGTGATCCTGCCCATCAGCAGGAACTGGGGGCTGTTAAAGAGGTGACTCAAAGGCTGCATTCCCCGTGCTCTCTGTTGGAGTTAATTTGAGAGATGGTCATTTCTGAGACGTTCTGGTGCCATCCCCAAAGTCTGGAGGACTTCTTTCCTATGGTGGGTGTGTGCTCAGGGACAGATACCTCTGCCTAAGATGGGCCAGAAAGGTGATCCTGTCTCCCCTGAGATTAGGGAGGAACAGGGAGAGATTAGGGAGGAGCAGGGAGAGAGGAAGATGCTGGGAGCCATTAGCCAAGTAGGTTTGACAATTTCCTTGCCAGCGTACCCCATGTTGCAGTGACATTGAATGTAGGTGACCTTGTTCAAGGACCAAGGCGGATTAGGGCGTTCCCGGTTTAGGTTCCAGGTTTAAGGTTTAAGATTATTCCTGCTGGGAATAGGGCGTATCCTGCTGCCTGAGTTCCCCTTGAGTTCTCACGGGATTCAGACAGTATATTTTGGAGATAGAAGCCCAGTGGAGGTGGATTTGGGCAGAGAACGTGGATTTCCCCAGAACGTGTTGGTAGACGGCTGGTGTGAGTTTGGGAATAAAGAGTTGCTGTTTGAATCTACAAGCTGTGTGGTGGCTCGTGATTGTGTGCCCAGCCAGACTGCGGCATTTGTGCCCAGCCAGACTGTGGCAGGAAGAGAAAGAACCCTGTCCATTTAAAAACCAGTTGCGGGGCTGGGGATGTGGCTCAAGCGGTAGCGTGCTCGCCTGGCGTGCGTGCGGCCCAGGTTCGATCCTCAGCACCACATACAAAGATGTTGTGTCCGCCGAGAACTAAAAAATAATAATAAAAAAAAAAAAGCCAGTGGCAGAGCAGCAGGGCCACATTCAAAGCCTGAAGTGGACACTGTTACAGTGGGAGGTGGTGACCATTACCCAGGTCCCTCTCAGCTGCGTTCCTTGGGCTCTACTGCCTGCAGACTGCTCTATGCCTTGCCTTCTCTGTGGGCTTCTGTCTTGGATGTCCCTGGGGCCAGAGCCACTTGGGAGAGCCCCAGGCTTTTGAAATGCTTGAGACTTTCTGGTGGGTTGGACAGTGCGGGCTTGGTCCTCAGCAGTGGGCGTTTGCCAGCTGGGCAGGTGCCTGGCTTTCTGTCCTTTGCAGCCCTTCCTGGGAAGCAGGGCCCTGGTGGCCTCCTGGGGGATGTGGGGCCATGTGCTTCCTCCTCATCCTCAGGAGTAGAGTCCTGGTCACCCTCCTAAGCCACACCTTAGGCTGTAACCCTTTGGCTTTCTGTTTTCTAATGTCAGTCTCAAATTCATGTTGCGAGGGTCTAGAGTTTTCCGTTACATTGACCAGGAATGAACGCTCTCCATTGAATGCATTGCTTGCTAGGAGCCCGTTCTTGTCTGAAGAAGGGCAAGCTCAAATTCCTAGGGGAGAGGATGCTATGTACTGTAAATACTCCTTGTCATTTGTGCTAGTCAGCTTCTCATGACTATGACCAAAATACCCAACACAAACAACCTGGAGGAGGAAAATATCTATTTGGGGCAGGGTTTCCGAGGTCTCAGTCATGGTCAGCTGGCTCTGATGCCTGGCCTGAGGTGAGGCAGAGGTCATGTGGAGGAAGGCTGCTCACCTCATGGTGGGGAAGCAGAGGGAGACAAGGGAGAGAAGATGACCCCTTGCAGGGTATGGGCCAGGGACCAGCTTCCTCCCTACCTCCTACCTCCCAGGCATCCAGGCAGTCATCACTGGGGTGATCCCCTGAGGAGGCCAGCACCTCATAATCCAGTCACTTCCCCCAATCCTACGTATGAACCCATGGGGCTATGGGGATGTTCAGGTCCAAACCATAACGTCATGGATCTTGAGCAGGCATATTTGGTATAGAATGGAAATCATGAAACACAATGGACTATGAAAGTGAATCTCAAAACACTGTGCAAATGTGAGTTTTAATATATAATAAATGTAACTCCCATTCTCCCAGGAGTTCATGTTTAAAATTTATCCCTGGTTACCACAGGTTTGAAGATCATGGATAATGTTAGTCTTTCTTAATTGTTTGGATTTTTGCTATAAATACCATTACTTTGTATATAAAAATAAATGAGATTGAGTCATTTTAAGAAAACAGAAGCAGACTACCAAGCAACTAAGCTCTGGTGAAACCAAGCCAGGCATGTTGGATCAGGCCTGTAGTCCCAGCTGCTTGGGAGGCTGAGGCAGGAGGATCACTTCAGGGGCCAGACTTGGCAACAGCCAGACCTGTCTCTAAATAAACAAACAAATCTAAAATATATATATATATATATATATATATATATATATATTCATTTGTAAGTTCTACATTTGTAAGTTCTACAGAACCAGAACTGGTCATCTTATATGCCAGGAAGGAAAAAGCAGACCAACCAACACGTCCCAAGCACACGTGTGTACTTGGTCCCTCCGTGTCACTTCTGTGCATTGGACCTGAGAGCTGGGCCATGCAGAGCTGTGTGGCCAGGCTCCTGCATCAGGCCCACTGGACAGACCAAAATGGAGTTGCTGGTGCTGATTTCCACCTCCCCAGGTGGGAAGAAGCTAAGCCATGTCTCTGGTCACGGGGGAAATCAGGAGAGAGGCAGAGTCAAAGCTCAACAGGCCAGGTTCATCTGGGATATGCGGAGTCCCCTCAGCTTTCACTCATTAAAGGATGGATGGCATTTTGCCGTTTCTGCTTCCTCGAGCCCATCTCTGCCTCTAAAGCCAAGGCCTCTGCTCGGCTCATGGGAAGGCTCCTGCCATGTTGTGAAAGAAGGTGTTGCCATTTACTTGGACACTGCTTATTCTTTTATGTTCCCTGAGGACAGAGTTTGCTACCACCCTCTCCTAGTTTCAGAATCACAAAAGGCCACAAGTGTGACTGGAGCTTGTGAAATCTGTGGTTTTGCTTATGTATTTGTCAGGCTGCTTCGTTTTGAGCAGCTTTGAGGCTGCTTACCAAGATGAGGACTTTGTTAAAAGAATGTTTGCTTTGTGAGAAAAAAAAATGGGAGGAAGATTAGATGAGAGAAATAAGATAAGGTGGACGCCCCAGGCCCTGCACTGCTTGCCTGGGTGTGCCTGGCCCATGTGATCTTGGCTGGGTGCAGCAGGTGGGCTGTGAGTTCGCCTGGGAGGTGGGAGCTCTGAAACGGGCTCAGCACTGTGACATTCACACTGTCTGGTTTCCCTAGTGCTGAGTCCTGAATGAAGTATCCTTTGGTGTGTGCTGGGGACGACTCTGGGACACTGCGATACCCAAGTCAGTTGCAGCTCACATTCTATAAGAACCTGCACAGTCTCCCCTGTGCTTTGGTCATCTTTAGATGACCTGTCATACCAACAGTAATGCTGTCAAGAGGCGTCACACCGTATTGTTTGGTGAATAATAATAGGTCTGCGCCTGTTCAACAGACAACAGTGGAAAACAGCGTCCACCCATGTTCGTTGAGCCTGCACAGGCTGAGGGCTGACATGCACACTTCTCTGTTCCTTTCTGGTGCCTTTAGCGTGTAAGCACATGCTCTCCCACCGAGCTACCCCCAGCCCTGTATTGGATATTCTGATTCAACTAACAAATGGAACTGGAACATTTTATCTTCAAATCACCTCCTCAGGTGAGACTGTTCACAAACATTGTTTAGTGATAAAAGCTCAATAAAGGTTAAGTGACCCCCTCAGCCACCTGACTGTGAGACCACCTCCCTGCTCCCCTCTCCCTTCCCAGTCCTGAGTTCCCACTCCCAGCTGCTCTGTAAACCCTGGGTACTTGTAAGGGGCCTTGAGTATCAGACAACTTGAGGTAAACGCAGAAGAACCCCTTTTAAAACATGTTTTTATTAGTGTGTTCTAGTTCTACAGAGTGTGGTTCATTGCGACACAATCAAACATGCAGAGAATTTAATTAACTCTAAGTCAGCCCCTAGGACCTCCACTTCCTCCCCTGCACCCCCCTGTCCCCTCCTCTGGTCCACTCGTTTATTCTTTTCTTGTTTGTTAAGTTGGAGCTTCATAGACATACATGTGAAGTCCTCCCTGGAGTATGTGCACAGGACAGAGCACAGCACATCATGGCCCGCTAGCTTCACTCCACACTTCTCCCCCCTCAAGCCCCTTCCTCTACTCCATCCATCTCCTCTCTATTTAGTGGGACGGGCCCTGCTTCCCTTTATTTTGTTCTAGCTTCCGGATATGAGAGAAAGCGTCCAACCCTTGACGTTCCACTCAGCATGACGACCTCCCTTTCCCCCACTACCAGCCGACGTCATGATTTCCTTCTTCTTTATGGCTGTGCAGAACTCCACTGTGTATGGGTGCCACATTTTCTGTGTCCATTCATCTGCTGACAGGCTCCTGGGCTGGTTTTGCAATTTGGCTGTTGTGAACTGCGCTGCCATAAACATTGAGGGGCGGAAAGTGTAACCACCACATGACCCAGCCATCTCACTCCTTGGTATTCATCCAAAGGGAAACATTTTTGATGGTGCTGCCTAGGTGCAGACAGGGAGATGTCTCATGAGGATACTCTTGCTGCTGCAGGTTGGGGGGCCTCTAGGTACCTCAATACACATAGGTTCCTGGGTAGCACACATTGGGGGAGGGAAGCTCCTGCCCTTTCCACAGGCTTACACCATGCACGTCTCCATCTGTAATACCCTTTATAGCAAACCAGTAAGCATCAGTCAAGAGTTCCCCGAATCTGTGAGCTGTTCTAGAAAATTAACCAAATCCAAGGGGGGAGTGGAGGGAACCCAACTATGGCTGGTCACTCTAAAACAGGTACATCTGGGGCCTGTGATTCGCATCAACTTGAGGGATGTCTTGGGAACTGAGCCCTCATCCTGGGTGGATAGTGACAGAGATGAACTGGCTCAGAGGACACCCAGCTGGTGTCTGCTGCAAAAACTAGAGAACCGGGCGATGGCTTGTGGTGGGAGAAGTCCTCACACTTCTTGGTGACCAGAGGTCACAGAGACCTTGTGTTGTTTTGTGAGAGTAGGGTGGGAGGAATCAAGTTTGTTTTCCTCTACATTACAGAGTGGTTGAGGGAGTTTTTATAATTTTTCTTCTGAAAGGGAGACAGAAGCAAATGGATAGGATAGTCCAGTACAGACCCTCAGTGCAGGACAGAGATGAGTCCTGAGAAGGTAAAAGGTGTAGAGTTCATGGCATGAGGAGAGGAGGTGTCTTCAGGAAGAGCAGGTCATCTTCATGAGGAAAGGGGGTGTCTTCAAGAAGAGCAGGGTGTCTTCATGAGGAGAGGAGGTGTCTTCAGGAAGAGAAAGGCATCTTCATGAGGAAAGGGTGTGTCTTCAGGAAGAGCAGGGCGTCTCCATGAGGAGAGGAAGTGTCTTCAGGAAGAGCAGGGCATCTTCATGAGGAAAGGGGTGTCTTCAGGAAGAGCAGGGTGTCTCCACAAGGAGAGGAGGTGTCTTCAGGAAGAGCAGGCATCTCCAGGAGGAGAGGAGGTGTCTTCAGGAAGAGCAGGCATCTTCTGAGGAAACAGGGTGTCTTCAGGAAGGGCAGGGCATCTCCACGAGGAGAGGAGGTGTCTTTTAGGAAGAGCAGGGCATCTTCATGAGGAGAGGAGATGTCTTCAGGAAGAACAGGGTGTCTCCACAAGGAGAGGAGGTGTCTTCAGGAAGAGTAGGATGTCTTCACAAGGAGAGGAGGTGTCTTCAGGAAGAGCAGGGTGTCTTCATGAGGAGAGGAGGTGTCTTCACGAAGAGCAGGGTGTCTCCACAAGGAGAGGAGGTGTCTTCAGGAAGAGCAGGGTGTCTTCAAGGAAGAGTAGGGTGTCTTCACGAAGAGCAGGGTGTCTTCATGAGGAGAGGAGGTGTCTTCAGGAAGAACAGGGTGTCTCCACAAGGAGAGGAGGTGTCTTCAGGAAGAGTAGGATGTCTTCACAAGGAGAGGAGGTGTCTTCAGGAAGAGCAGGGTGTCTTCATGAGGAGAGGAGGTGTCTTCACGAAGAGCAGGGTGTCTCCACAAGGAGAGGAGGTGTCTTCAGGAAGAACAGGGTGTCTCCACAAGGAGAGGAGGTGTCTTCAGGAAGAGCAGGGTGTCTTCAAGGAAGAGTAGGGTGTCTTCACGAAGAGCAGGGTGTCTTCATGAGGAGAGGAGGTGTCTTCAGGAAGAACAGGGTGGCTCCACGAGGAGAGGAGGTGTCTTCAGGAAGAGGCTGGCGTCTTCATGAGGAAAGGGGTGTCTTCAGGAAGGGCAGGACATCTCCACGAGGAGAGGAGGTGTCTTCAGGAAGAGCAGGGCGGCCTCATGAGGAAAGGGTGTGTCTTCAGGAATAGCAGGGTGTCTTCATGAGGAGAGGAGGTGTCTCAGGAAGAACAGGGTGTCTCCATGAAGAGAGGAGGTGTCTCAGGAAGAAAAGGGCATCTTCATGAAGAAAGGGGGTGTCTTCAGGAAGAGCAGGGCGTCTTCATGAGGAGAGGAGGTGTCTTCAGGAAGAGCAGGGCATCCTCATGGGGAAAGTGGGTGTCTTCAGGAAGAGCACATCGACTTCATGAGGAAAGGAGGTGTCTCCAGGAAGAGCAGGGTGTCTTCATAAGGAAAGGGGGTATCTTCAGGAAAAGCAGGGCGTGTTCATAAGGAAAGAAGGTGTCTTCATGAAGAGCGGGGCATCTTCATGAAGAGAAGAGGTGTCTTCAGGAAGAGCAGGGCGTCCTCATTAGGAAATGGGGTGTCTTCAGGAAGAGCAGGGCTGTTGAGAGCCACAGCCGAAGGGGCCCCAGCAAACTTCCAGCTGCCGGCTGATGATTGGCTCACAGCGGCCCCAGCAACATCTAGCTGATTGGCTCCTCTGCGGTGATGCTCATTGGGCTGTTTCCCTGCCCTTTCAGACCACGGAGCTGTTCATGGGGAACCTGCGAAACAAGTGTGTCGTGTGGCCCATAAACTTCAATGAGAGCTATCTTGAAAATGGCACCAAAGGCTTTGATTGGGAAGAGTATATCAACAATAAAACAAATTTTTACACGGTTCCTGGCATGCTGGAACCTTTACTCTGTGGGAACAGTTCAGATGCTGGGCAGTGCCCAGAAGGATACCAGTGTATGAAGGCAGGAAGGAACCCTAACTATGGTTATACAAGCTTTGACACTTTCAGCTGGGCCTTCTTGGCATTGTTTCGCCTTATGACCCAGGACTACTGGGAAAACTTGTATCAGTTGACCTTACGAGCAGCTGGAAAAACATACATGATCTTCTTTGTCTTGGTCATCTTTGTGGGCTCATTCTATCTGGTGAACTTGATCTTGGCTGTGGTGGCCATGGCTTATGAAGAGCAGAATCAGGCAACATTGGAGGAGGCAGAACAAAAAGAGGCTGAGTTCAAAGCAATGTTGGAGCAACTTAAGAAGCAACAGGAAGAAGCACAGGGTCTCACTCTGTTACCCAGGCTGACTTGAATTCCTGGGGTCAAGCAGTCCTCCTGCCTCAACTTCCCAAGTACCTGGGACTACAGCATGCATCACCATGCCTGGCTATTAGCTGCCGCAATGGCCACTTCTGCAGGCACTGTTTCAGAAGATGCCATTGAGGAAGAAGGTGAAGATGGGGTTGGCTCTCCTCGGAGTTCATCCGAAATTTCTAAACTCAGTTCAAAGAGCGCCAAGGAAAGACGTAATAGGAGAAAGAAGAGGAAGCAAAAGGAACTCTCTGAGGGAGAAGAGAAAGGGGATCCTGAGAAGGTATTTAAGTCAGAGTCAGAAGATGGTATGAGGAAGAAGGGCTTTCGACTGCCAGACAACAGAATCGGGAGGAAATTCTCCATTATGAACCAGTCACTGCTCAGCATCCCAGGCTCACCCTTCCTCTCCCGCCACAACAGCAAAAGCAGCATCTTCAGCTTCCGGGGCCCTGGGCGGTTCCGAGACCCAGGTTCGGAGAACGAGTTTGCAGACGACGAGCACAGCACCGTGGAGGAGAGCGAAGGCCGCAGGGACTCGCTGTTCATCCCCATCCGGGCCCGGGAGCGTCGCAGCGGCTACAGCGGCTTACAGCGGCTACAGCGGCTTACAGCGGCTACAGCGGCTTACAGCGGCTACAGCGGCTTACAGCGGCTACAGCGGCTTACAGCGGCTACAGCGGCTTACAGCGGCTACAGCGGCTTACAGCGGCTACAGCCAGGGCAGCCGCTCCTCGCGCATCTTCCCCAGTCTGCGGCGCAGCGTGAAGCGCAACAGCACCGTGTGAGCAGGGCGTCTTCCCTGTAACAATGGGAACGTGGGGCTGTGTGCAGGAGGCAGACAGACAGAGGCATCTATCTCCCTAGTGGAGTGGGAGGTAGGTTATCAGCTGAGAGAAGGAGCCCTAGTTGGGCCACACAAGAAGGTAGGGAGGGGCAGAACATGAGACAGACCTTCTGAGTGGGAGCTGACTAGGAAGGCTGGATGGATTGCAGGCTTGTGGTCATTTGTTTGAAAGATGGTAGGGCATCCAGTCTCCCTTCCTCCCTGCTGTCCCTTCTTCTTGGCTACTTTGGGTCATGAGACAGGCAGTCAGGCAAGCACTAGTGTGCGCACACACATACACACACTCACACACATTAGACTCCTGCATGCATGTGCTCGTAGAGTTGAACCTATGAGATTTCTGCTCACTTCCTGGCCTTTTCCTTTCCTCTTCCTTTTTCTAAGTGTGGCTTTGCCATCGCCAGGGTTTGTCCCAACTCTTCAGTTTCTGCCCGGTCACTGCTCATCCTCGTGGCCTCAAACCCACATGCAAGGAACCCACCAAACACAAGCATCTCTACTGGGGACCTTCATGAGGGTCCAGCAGGTTGCAGCTCCATGTCAAGACCCAGCTTCACATCTCTTCCCAAGCAATCTAGTCCTTCACTTCCTCCCGGAGTCGGCCTGTCAGTGAGCAGTGCTGCCTTCACTGCTGCCTCCACCTCGCTGCCCAGCCCTGGTCAGGCCAACCCTGTCTCTTTCCGGGACCCTGAGACAGCCTCCCGCCTGACCTTTCTGGTGTTGGTTTGCCTTGCCTGCCCTAACCCCCAAACTTAGTTTCAGGTAACAGAGGAGGTGTAACGCAGCGACCTCAGTGGGGTGCTTTTTCAAGAGTGGTCTATTTCCCTGTCCCCTTACTCCTCAGGAGGAAGTTCTTCAATCCAAGGTCTGGGGACACTGCCTAGTAGTCATGTCTCTCCCTGCCACTGAAGATGCCTATGGCTTTGTGAACGCCCCCTGACCCATCCAGCTGTCCTTCAGGAGCCCTCATGTTCTCATGGCCCAAGCTCTGGGCATCAGACACCCAGCTCCCTCCAGTCACACTCTAGGATCCACTAAAGCCAAAGTTTCAGAATGTCTGGGGTGAGTGGGTCCAGAGTCTGTGGGAAGCGGTCTTTTAAATACTGGAACTCAAGGCCTTCAATGTCTAATGCAGGACAAATCCAAGTTCCATAACACAGCCTTGTGGACACCTCTGCTCCTCCCAGCTCGGCTCCAGACTCCTTCTGTCCTCACCCAGAAATATGCCCGTCTATGGCCTTCTGGGTACGGTAGTACCTCTGCGGGGGACACACTCCTGCTCCCTCACCTTCCAGTGGGAGCTGACCCCTAGTGACACGTCTTCCCAAGGCCTGTTCCCACCCACAGATCCGATGCCACCCAGCTACAGCCCGTCCCATGTGGACTGGCTGGCCTCCTCAGGTAGTGTGCAGCCTGGGGTGGAGACAGCCCAAGCCCACTGTCCCAGGTTCCTTCCTGGCACCCCTCAGGCCTGGTGCTCTCAGTCTTGGTTCATCTGTGTTATGACAAAAACTCCAGTTTTGACACTTCCCTTCAAATCTAGCCAGAATTTCTCTCCCCCATCTCCCAGTCAGCTTAGGTTCTGCTCTTGGGAAGTGCTACCCCTTGAAGGGGCAGAAGAGGAGAGCGAGCTGCCCGAAGAAATCTCAGCTTCAGCCACAGCGGCACCACTGATAGCCCCGTGTATGCTGAACGGGGTGGAGAACAAGGCCTCCCTTCATATTTTAGGGCAATGTTTCCGTCCTACAAACATTTTTTTTCCCTATCCTAAAATTTTTTAAAAAGATTGCACAAACCACAGGGCTTCCTCAAGATCATCAGCATCATGTATATAGCCTTCCCCTGCCCAATTTCCATGATTTAATCCCATTCACAAAGGACCTTCATGATACTTGCAGTGTGGACTGTTCATCAGGTGCTGCCTACTGGACCTGAGCCATTCGGAAGGCTCCCCAGCACTTGGTGTCTGCTGATGTCCCCCACAGCGTTGTCAGGATGGGGGAGTGAATGGCATTTCACCTCTTAAACATTCCCATCTCTTCAGGGTCAACTATCTGGAAAATTAGTCACACATTTCTCCTCTGAAAACTGAGTTCAAATATGAATATGCTTGGTACAGGAGATAAAGACCTTCCACAACTCTGAAGTGTCCCACCCCAAAGATCTGGCTGCTTACGTACAAACTGTCTTGTTGTTATTTTGCTCTTCCACTCGCCAAGGAAACTCATCACTGAGGGGAACAGACCACTGACACAGAACAACGTGTAGAAATTAGAACACTTTATTATAAACATTTCCAGAATATAAACTGATTTTTTATTGAGACTCTTCAAAACTTTTAAAACTATATGAAACATTATCTTACTATTATTATATTTATTTTCCACTTTCCAACCTAGAAAATATGATGCCATTAGAGCTAACAAAGGAAAAAAATCTAAATTGCTGCATAGAGAAAAAATCAATCAACTTAAAAAACTCCCACTCAAAACTAAAACAATCCCAACCAAGAAACAGATTCTGCAAAGTCTATTCATCCTCAAATTTAAAATAAATGATCTCCCAAGGGAAATAATCCCATCCTAGCAGTTTGATGAATAAAAGCAGAGTCACTCTCCTAAAGAGAAACCCATCGTGTAAGAACAACATAACAGTGCTTTTAGAAAAGGAGAAAGGGTGACTCCCCGTTGGGGAGCAAGCACATGAAATGCTGCACGTCTGTGGCCTCGTAGGAATCTAACAGGGAAGCCCTGTGCATACCAGCACCATAACCAGCTCCGCAACCCTGTCTTCAGCGCCACCCGGGAGGACCAGCGCCGGCGCTTGCTTCAGAACCCGAGGATGGACTGGTCCCAGAGCATTTCCTCCTCGGTCCTCTCCTGGCCTTGGTCCTTGCTGGCTTTTCTGTGCTTGCGGCCCTCTTTCCTCGAGGCCGCCGCTCGGCTCTTTCTCTCCTTCCGGCTCTTGGGCTTTCCTGCACTGACCTGCGTGGTTTCCGTCTCCACCTTTGCTTGCTTTCTTTGGATGCTCCTGTGTCTGCCCAAACCCAGTTCCTCAGAACCTCTTTTCCTCCGGTGCTTGGGCTGCTCCTCCTCTGCCTCCTCTCCGCCCTCCTCGGGGTGCCTTTTCCTCTTCTGATGTGCCTGCTTGTGGCTGGCTGGACGGGTGCTGGGGCTCTTTCCTGAAGAGAGGTGCCTGTGAACACTGGACTCCAAGTCATAAGAGCCACAATTGTACTCTCGCTGACTAAGGTTCCTGGGCACCGGTGTCCCTAAGAAGCAGTCCTTGGGGAGCTGAGAAACGCTCAGGGACTCTGGTCTCAGCCTGCCGTCCTGAGCTGGCAGGCACTGAGGTAACTGGCCGTCCGCTGTCTGTGGAGTACTGCATGATCTTGGGTGGGTCTGGACAAGTCCAGGTGGTGGTCTCTGGTCAGACATTCTGTACCTGGCTCTGGAGTCAACCTCCTCTCTGTGCCCACAGGTTTCCAGGTAGCCCTCTCTCATCTTCCTGAAACAAGTCTTTGGCTCTAAGCCTCTGGCTTTCTGCACTTTAATGTAATCTTCAAGCTCATCTTGAAAAGAGTCATATGACTTTGAATGCTTCATTAGGTTGGCAAAAAGGGATTCTCTGTAGAGGAGATGGAAGAAAATCCTTACTAGATAATTTTGTTCTGAATATTTCCTTTGCTCTTGAAAAGAGCTTTGAAAAACAAAGAAGCCTAAACAAATTAAAACTTCATCATAAATGTTAAACGTTATGACAATATAGGCCAAAAAGTGGCATCAGCATGGTCACATACCTCCCAGGCCACTCAGGGGGACCTTCACCCTCTCCACCATGGAAGGAAGAGGCAGAGGGGGCTGACAGGGGACCTGTCACAGGACTGAGATGAAGACACACACACGGACGTGTAGGGAAGAACCACGAGTGGTGGCCCCCTCTGAAGGGTTAGATAGTTTCTGAAGCTCTATTAATCAGTTTCCTGTATGTGTTTTCTCAGAAAAGTCCTAGAACCACTGAGAAGTAGTCTGATCTTTAACATGTTCAGTTTACTCAAACAAAATAAACACACATACTCACCTGACTACGTACTGTAAGGCTTAATAATAAAAGGATGACTAATCAGTACAAATTAAAAAAAAATTATATATGAAAATAAAATAAAAGGATGTTTGTGAAACAGTTTGGGGATGCTGGAAATCAGAAATTCAGCTCTAAGACGAAAACTACTCGGGTATAGGGCATGAAGGCATATGAAGGAACAGAGTTCTGTTTCTCCTGCCCAGCGCTATGGTTTCATTCCGTTACTTCTGATTGGTGGGAAAAGCATTCTAGAATACCTTCTGGTTTGTTCTCTCAAAGTACTGATGTGAGGGCTGAGGGAGGAAACTGAGGAGACGGTACTTGGGGATACCTGGTGTAGAGAGTGTCAGGAGGAACGTAGGAGGGGATTGTCTGTGGTCCTGGCGATGGAGCACAGGGCCTGAGCAGGCGAGGAGGCAGGCGTTCTCACACTGAGCCACGTGCCCAGCCCTAGTCTGTTTTCACTGAGACAGGGCTCACCAGGCTGCAGGCGGCCCCACCCTGTGGTCTCCTGCCCTGGCCTCCAGGTAGCTGCATCTCAGGCCTGCTTGGCTGTGTGTAATTCATGCTGTTTCTGCTTGCTTGTCAGATTCTTTTTGCAGGGGAGAGGGGACAAGCAACAGGATTGCTGATTCTCTCTCTTCTCCTACCTCAAGCCCTGATTAAGTACCAATACAGCAGAAAGTGCACTAGGGAATGATAATGCCCTGGGTGCTATCGGTGAGGTTTCACCTGTAAGGCAGGAGGCAGCAGCAAACCTGTGCAGAGCTGCGTTTCCCCTTTCACAAGAACAAGCCGCACAGCACTCTAGAGTCACTGCTGACCAGCTCTTCTCTTGCCAATGAAATCCACTTTTATCTAAATGAAACCCAATTGGGTGAGTTACAAAAATCAGCTCCTATTCCATGTAAATAGCACAAAAATTCTGACTAGGATAATAATAAAATAACAAATGGTTAAATATAGGCAAAATATTTTAAGAAATATTTCTGAAAAGAATAAATAGAAATGGCCAATAAACACATGAAAAGATGTTGAAGATCATTATCATCAAGAAAATGTAAACTATGTAAAGACAAACCCCACCATTATGAACCACTATAATGCACCAATAAAAAACACAGGAAAAAAAAATAAAAAGAAAATGTGAACTAAGCTGGCGCAGTGGCCCACGCCTGTAATCCCAGGGACTTGGGAGGCTGAGGCAGGAGGATCACAAGTTTGAGGCTAGCCTCAGCAACTTGGTGAGGCACTAAGCAACTTAGCAAGACTCTGTCTCAAACACTAAAAAGGGCTAGTGATGTAGTCCAGTGGTAAAGCATATATCCCTCAGTTCAATCCCTAGTATTATTATTAAAAAAAAAAAGGAAAGAAAAAGGAAACGTGAAGTGAAACCACAGGGAGCCATCCCCACCCTCCAGGAGGCCTGAAGTAAAGATGGCCTGAAGTGAAGACTGCAGTCCCCCTCTCATGAGAGTGGACAGCTGGAGCTCCTGGGAGGGGCTGAGGGGTAGAAAAGGGCACCACCACTTTGAAATCAGGCATTGGGGCTAAGCCCAGAGGTGTTCTACCACAGAGCTACATAATCTTGCAGTCCTTTTTTTAAAATTTATTTTTCAGTTGTAGGTAGATAAACAATATCTTTATTTTATTTATTTTTATGTGGTGCCGAGGATCAGACCCAGGGCCTCGAACATGCTAGGTGAGTGCTCTACCGCTCAGCCCCAGCCCCAGCCCCCCAAGTCCTTTTTATTTTATATTTCGAGACAGGATTAAGTTGCCCAGGCAGGCCTTGAACTTGTGATCCTCCTGCTTCAGCCTGGTCCATTGGGACCACAGGCGTGGCTACCGCAACTCACTTGTCTGGCAGAGCTTCAGTCAGCTTTTTTGTTGCTGTGACCAAAAGACCTGGCAAGAGCAATTTTAAGGAGAAAAAGTGTAATTGGGGGCTCACGTTTTCAGAGGTCTCAGTCCACAGACAGCTGGCTCCTTCCTCAGGGCACAAGGTGAGGCTGGAAGAGTGTGGCGGAGGAAGGGGCTCAGGAATTATGTCAGGAAGCAGAGACTCCACTCACCAGGTGCAAAAATATACCCCAAGGGCACGCCCACCTCCCATCTCCCACCTTCCCAGCCACACCCTACCACACAGCTCATCCCATCAGGGAGTAGTTCACTGACTAGGTAAGACTCTCATGATCCTCTAAGCCTCTTTGCATTGTCTCACACATGAGCTTTGGGGGGACACCTCACATCCAAACCATCACAGGCAGTTTCTTAAGAAGTCACACATACATTTACCAAATGATCCAGTGTATATCACTCCTAGATATCTACTCCAAAGAAAAGGAGATCTATGTCTACACAAAGGCTTGGACATCAATGTTTACAGTAATTTCATTTGTAACAGCTCCAGAAAGAAAGAAAATGTCATTAATAGGTGAATGGATAAGCTAAATGGTGTTACGACTTGTATAATGGAATAAATACTATCAGTGATACAAAGTGGGAACAATCCCAATTTCCATCAACTAAAACAAAATGTGGCACATTCATACAATGGAATATTATTCAACGATAAAAAGGAATGCAGTACTGATACATAATATGTCGTAGAGGAACAGGAGGATGCTATACTAAGTGAAAGAAGCTGGTCCCCAAACACTGCAGAGGGCACAGATGAGGATGATGAGGTGAACAAAAGCTTACCCTTCTCAGGCTGAGAACCTGGTGGAGATAACTGATCATATTTACCCATTAACTGCTTCAGATTTTCAGAATGAACTTTCTTCAAATAGTGAGGCTGTGCAAGAATCTGTGAGCTAAAAAACATGATGCAGAAGATTACAACTCTGTATTGTATAATACTCTTATTCTTGCTCACCTGGAACAAAGCACAATCTTGTTATAAAGATTAAATAATTTGGAGCCAGGCGAGATGTCACACGCCTGTAATCCCGGCAGCTTGGGAGGCTGAGGCAGGATTGTGAGTTCAAAATCAGCCTCAGCAACTTAGTGAGGCCCTAAGTAACTCAGTGAGTCCCTGTCTCTAAATAAAATACAAAATAGAGCTGGGGATGTGGCTCAGTGGTGGAGTGCCCCTGGGTTCAATTAAAAAAAAAAATTAGGGTGGGGTTGTGGCTCACAAGTAGAGCGGCCACCTGGCGTTCGTGAGGCACTGGGTTTGATCCTCAGCATGATATAAAGTAAAATAAAGACATTGTGTCCATCTATAATTAAAAAACTTAAAAAAATTAAATAATTCAAGCTAGGTGTTGTGGCACATACCTGTAATCCCAGTGACTAAGGAGGCTGAGGCAAGAGAATTGAAAATTTGAGTCTAGCCTGCCCAATTTAGCAGATCCTGTCTCAAACAATAAAAAGAGCCAAGATGAAGCTCAGTATAGAGTACAGCAGTACTGGGGGAGGGGGAAGGGGAGAAAGAGTCCTCCAATTTAGAAGTCAGTCGGTTTTCTTTCTTTCCTTCTCTCTTTTTTTAAAACACAATACCTTTTATTTATTTATATGTAATGCTGAGGGTCTAACCCAGTGCTTCACACATGCTAGGCAAGCCACAACCCCATCCCCTCTTTTTTATTGAGACAGAGTCTTAGCCGGGTGTAGTGGTGCATGCTTGTGATCCGAGGAGCTCAGGAGGCTGAGACAGGAGGATCGTGAGTTCAAAACCAGCCTTAACAAAATCGAGTGCTAAGCAACTCAGTGAGACCCTGTCTCTAAACAAAATACAAAATAGAGCTGGGGATGTGGCTCAGTGGTTGAGTGCCCTGGAGTTCAATCCCTGGTTCCCCCCTCCAAAAAAAAAAAAAAAAAAAGAGAGACATAGACTTGCTATGTTACCTAGGCTGGACCAAACTCTTGATCTCAAGAGATCCTCCTGCCTCAGCCTCCCACGTAGTGGGGACTATAAGTTTGTGCCCATGGCCAGCTTTAGAAGTCATTCATTTTTATGTTTCTATTGGTTTTTGTTTCTTGAACCAGGGGGTTTTTATCACTGGCTATATCCCCAAGTCTTTATAATTTTTTACTTCAACACAGGGTCTTGTTAAGTTGCCCAGGCTATCCCTAAACTTGTGATCCTCCAGACTCAGCTTCTAAGTCACTGAGATCACAGGCATGTGTCACTGTACCTAGCTATGTTCCTACTTATGAGAAATGACTAGCTGCTTCTCAAAATACTTTGCCCTTCCTTAGTAACAAAACTTAGGCAATATGTCTAGTTAGAAGATGACATTTCCTGGCCACTCTTAAAGATTCGGTCATCTGAATAAATTCTGAAAGAAAGCTCAAGGCCCTGTAGGGCTGCAGCAGAGCTCCTCCCTCCTGCTGCTGGAACGAGACACCTGGGCAGAGCTCAGTATCCTGGGCATGGGGAGGGGAGCCAGTGCCCCAAGGACCAATCTGGTCCTCTCCACGACGTACGTCATGGAGCTGTTGCAGCTGCCTGGCACTGCCTACCCCCAACCTCCCGTAAGTAGGAGGATGAAGAGGCCTCTAGAGGTTCAAGCCAGGGCAAATCTCCAAATTAGTTTAAATTGACCATGTAACTAAAGCGTTGATATAGGGAGAAGGAGATGCAAACATTTTCAGAGTACAGCTGCGAGTGGTTTTTATTGTCTTGTTTTTACACGCCTTCCTATATTGACTGTTACTTTATAGTTGTAGAATCTTGTGGTCATGTCTTCAACAGTCCTGGCTTTCGTTGTGGGGAAAGGATCAGACTAGACATACTCACAACTATGGCAACACACAGATCATCAACCCCACTCTGCAGGTTGAGAGAACAGAGAGGTAACAATTCATAGGAGAGCGGAGACCCGAGTCCACTCCATCCCAGGCCAAGACGTGCCTGCAATCATGGTGCTCTATCTCAGCCTTACGTGAACTAAACCGCAGTTTCTACAAGCTCACCGGTGGGTGAAAATAGAGCCGCTCCTCAGAGCTGCAAAGCTGGCTTTGTGCTTCAGGTCAGTAAATGTGTCCTCCTGGTCTGCAGGTACCAGACCTAAGAGATCCAACAGCTTGTCCGGTCTTAGGAGAATGAAAGGGTCAGCGTGGGAAAGATGGCTTCCTGTGCCAGGCAAAGCAGGAGAGTACAAGACGGCCCTTTCTCCAGGAGATCCCCACACAGGGAAGACTCCACTGGGAGCCCCACCCACAAAGGGAATGGGCACGGGCAGGATCGCATCTCACCTGCAGGCTCTGTCATGCCCATGACTAGTTAAGGAGAATCCCTCTCTTCTGGATCTCAGTTTCTTTGGCTATAAACTAAGAAAGTAGGGCCAATGGATTTTGTGTTTTTTTTTTTTTTTTTTTTTTGTTACTGGGGATTAAACCCAGGGATGCTTTACCACTGAGCCACTTCCTCAGCCATTTTTAGTTTTTGAGACAGTGTCTTGCTAAGTTGCTGAGGCTGGCCTGGAACTTGTGATCCTCCTGCCTCAGCCTCCCAAGTTGCTGGGATTACAGATGTGTGCCACTGTGCCTGACTGACTAGTAAATGTTTACCTTCTGTTTTTAACACTCTTATATTCTAAGACTAAAAATTCTAAACAAACAAACAAACACACACAAAAGCCTAGGTCAAGGGTGAGACTGCTACATATCATATTCATAACCTTCAACTACTACAAGGGAAGCCTCTTTGGGCCTTGATCCAGATTAATAGGTTCCTGCTCAAGCTTTATGATACTATAAGAACTAAGAATTCAGGGGCTTTCTGGATCCAGTGGAAGACATGGGGAAAGCAAATGAATTTTGGAGTTACAAAGACTTGAGTTTAAACCCTAATTCCAAAGGGGTAAGTCACTCTTGAGCAGTCCCACCATCTGTCAAGAGGACAGGGGCACCTCCTTCATAGGGTTCTTGTAAGGGTCAAACAGATGACACTCTGAAGTTCCCTGCTCCATTTAAGCTTCTGGAGGTCCTGTTCTCTTTATGTTCGACTTACCTCATCATAGGAACTTGTTTATCAGTCAGGCTGAAGCAATAGTCCACGGAGGCCTTTTATAAAAAAGGTATCTGTGACAGTTCAGTCTTTGTTCATTTAACGTGGTCCCTATAGAGGAAGTAAAGGGAGGCAAAGACAGGATCAGATTAAACACCTAAGGCAATGTTTCTGACCTTCAGCTAGTAGCATCATTTCATGAACCATCCCAAATCTTCATTTCCCAAGTGCTTACAGGCGACAGCAATAGCTTCTTGTGCTCATTAGAACAGCAATTTTAATGTGAAAACATTTAGTAAATCTCTAATACGGACACATTTTGATTTGGCTCAGAATACTGCTCTGAAGGAAAGGTTAAGGGGCACCGTGGGACCTGGACTTCTGGGACGTGATCTGGAACACCGATATTGAAGAGTGGGTAAGAGATCATCCTGGTGTTTTGTTTTAGAGCAATCACAAGAAATGTAGCCCACTTTATGGTGCTGCTGACTTCAGCTGCAGCAGGCCCTCCATGTCTGTGGGTCCACATCCTCGGACCCAACCAACCGTGGTTGGATGTGTTTGAATGTCTATTCGAACACGTACAGACCTTTTTTTCTTGTCGTTATTTCCTAAACAATATAGTATCGCCACTGATTACAAGCATCTACGTGTATCTGGTATATGAGCATCTAGAGGTGACTTACAGCACTGAAGGATGTGTGCGGGCTGTGTGTAGACACTATGGCATTTTATCGGACACAGTTGAAGGACTGTGGATTTTGCTCTATTTGGGGAGGTCCAATCCCCTGTAGATACTCCAAGATGACCCCACAGCACTAATGTCCTCCCCACAGTTGCTGTAAATGTACCCACACAAATCTCACTGAGTAGGCTCCTCAAGCCCCTTAAAGCTATACTTACATATAACTTCTAGAACATGTGTGAAACATTTTTTCCTCATAATAAGTAATTTATCCCAAAACGACTACAATAATACTGAGAACTGAACTTCAATATAAAGTTCCTAACAGTTTAAATTTATTTTACAGAAGTTTGCCAGTTTATAGTTAGGATCTACTATGGTCTTAACATGTTCCCCTAAAATGTGTGGAAAACTTAATTCCCAAAGCAACCGTGTTGGGAGGCAGGGGCCTAAAGGGAGGTTTGAGGTCAGGAGGGCTTCTCCTTCACAAGAGATTGATACCAGTTATACAGGGGGTCAGGCCGTAGTGTGATCCCTCCACACATGGCTGCCCTCTGCCCTGGAATGGTGTAGTAAGAAGGTCTTCGACAGAGGCTGGCACCTAGACATGGGAATTCCTAGCCTCCAGGTCTCCTGGGCCCTGGAATTAAGAGCCTGATCACAGCAACTAAGAATATTTAACAACAAATCCCTCCATTATGTGAAACTATAAAGCACCAATAAAAAAACAATGGGGGAAAAAGAGCTTAATGGTAGTTGCTAGGAGGAAGAAACCCCCTCTCTGAGTCCCATTAGTAAGATGTCCCTGGCAAAGAGTCACTGGCAGTAAATAAATCCAAAATTGATGAGGCACTGTTTTGTGAATAACATCATGTAAGCCATACTACAAGAAGCTGATTCACAATCCACCGCGTGAAGTGAAACTCACTTAAAAACCTTATCTATTATCCTGGGTCAGGGACACAGGACCAACTAGGGGACACAGCCTGGAGAGAGAGCTTTCACGTACCACATGCTCTTCTGATTCACTGGAATCTCCCAATTGCCTGTATTCTTTAAATAATCACTAAACCTTAATCCTGGCTTTTATTACTGACTCACGTGAGCCTGATTTGACAATCCAATCTATGTGCTAGCTAAAACTGTGCAGAGAAAACCTGAAGGCTGTGTAAGGGTGCGCCCCTATAATCCCAGCACTCAGGAAGCCGAGGCCGAGCTCCAAGACCCTGTCTCAAAGTAATAAGCACTGGGGACGTAGCTCACTGTTAGAACACCTCTAGGTTCAGTCCCCTGTACTGATAAAGAAAAAAAAAATCTAAAAAGGTACACACTAAATTTAATGGGAATAGGATAGGGGAGAATATTTAAATTTTGCTTCAGATATGCCTGTATTATGCTAATTTTTGCAAAAAAAAATGACCTTGTAAACTAAATCTCCTTAAGTATTTACATTATACTGTATATATTCAAACTAAGCTTAATTTCAGTACCAGTGTATAGATTTTAAAAGGTTTGCTTAAAAATATGTGCTCAAGATAATAATTGTAAATCAGAACCAATTTAGGAAGAACTTGATGAGTTCTCTTAATTAGTTTTGAGTTGTTTTAAAATATATAGTTGCACTTGGTTTTAAAGTAACAAGACAAAAAACGTAACGACGTAGGTTTATATACTTCTCTTTCCTCCTTTTGGTTCCGGGCTTGAGCCCTGGGGTGCTTTAGAACTGAGCTGCAGCTTTAGTCCTTTTTTTTTTTCCCCATTTATTTTGTCACAGGATCTTGCTAAGTTGCTGAGGCTAGCCTCAAACTCAAGATCCTCCTACTGTTGGGATTACAGGTATGTGCCACTGTGCTTGATTAGAACGTCAGGATTCAGAATTCATAAAGAACTGTCCATGGTGATGTGATCTCCCACCCCCTTGAGATAGGATCTATGTCGCCCAGGCTGGCTTTGAACTCTTGGGACCAAGTGATCTGCCTGCCTCAACTTTCTGGGTAGCTGTGACTATGGGCGTCAAGTCAGTTTTAATGGTACTATTAGGATTTTGAAAGTGAGAAAGATATTTTAATAACTGGGAACAGGATAATTCTTTGATAACATTTGGAGGACTCTTCTAACAAGTTCTTTTAAAAAAAAAGATATTATTAAGTATCTTGTTTTCCTCTTCTTGTTTATCTATGATCATAGCTGGCAACTATTTATAACTATGTGAAATAATAAGCTTTTATAACTATGTAAAATAAAAATATAAGCTGGGCTTGTGGCACAAGCCTGTAATCCTGGTGACTCAGAAGGCAGGACAATCACAAGTTCAGAGTCACCCTCAGCAACTTATAGAGACCCTATCTCATAGTATAAAAATAAAAAGGGCTGGCAATGTATTTTTTAAACTTTAAATATTGAGTCCCAATAGTGTTTTAAAAAATATAACATATCTAATATTACCATATTAGATATGTTATGTCAAGTGGCTAATAAAGGATATTAACTTGAAATAAAGCTGACAAGATGTATTTTTAGGTAACAATTATATTTTGCTTTTCAAGTCCACAGGAAGGACCTCCACCCTGACTCAGGCGAGTTCATCAGTCTGCAGGTCTGACGGGGTCACAGGCGAGTTTCGTGTTTAATGAGTCACTGTTTAGCACACAACCACTGAGGAGAGTGTGTCGGGTGGAGCTGCTCAGCTGTTGGTGTCAAAGTCTGGACAGTGCAGGCTCCTGTAGTGCACACCACTGACATTCTCAGTAAGATGATCTTGTGCTGTGTGTAGGTTGTCCAGTGTACTTTTAGGATGTTTGTGGCATTTCTGGTCCACAGTAAAAAGATGCCCTTAGTACCTGCCCTCACTCACTATGCCCCTCCCTGCCCAGTGGTGCGACAAGCAAATGTCTCCAGACATTACCCAATATCCTCTTGGGGACAAGGGTGGGTAGGTGGTAAAATGACCCTTGGTTGAGAACCACTGGGCTAGTCCAGCTGCCCCACTCAACAGATGACAAAGTCAAGTTCAAAGAACTGGGGACTTACTCAGGGCCATAGAGTGAGTGGAGAGACTAGCACCAGGGCCTGGGACAAATCAAGACTCCTACTCCAGTGCTCTCATTTACCACCCTGAAGTGGTTCAGAAAGGTGACTGTTGGCACCACATGGACTGACACCTATTAATGTTTTCTGCACACATTTAAAGTCACTGCAAAAACCAAAACAAACACCCAAATGCCACGTTTGGCAAAAAGTTAATTTTCCGTGAAGTGCTGTTTGCACGTCTTATGGGTTGGCCATGAAGCCACACTGACTTGCATCTCTCCTGACACCCATAAGCTGTTCAGACACACTGACAGGAAATTTTGGTGTAAAAGAAAAAAATATATATTTCAGCCAGGCATGGCAGCCTGTGACCTCCAGCTTGAGAAGGGTACGGCCAGCCTGGGCAACTTAGACTGCCTCCAATAAAATAAAAAAGACTGGGATGCACCTCAGTGGCTCAATCACCTTTCTGAGGGGACGAAGTGATAAAATCTGATGTTTCTTGATTTTTTGTTGTTGTTGTTGTTTCAAATCAGAACAATGACACTAATTCAGGCTGACTGAAGACACTCATTTGATTGTAATGGAATTCTAATTAGCATATATATAGGGAATGGAATTTATAATTCACTGCTTATAAAAATGTTTTCAGAGTTATTTTATTCCTTGGTCATTTCTCCAAAGTGAAATAAGTAAGATTATGGAATAGCACACAAAATATACACATCACAATAAAGTATTTTTATAGTTATTACATTTATGGTGTCACTCCTGGTAAAAGGGTCCTAATCACTCTTTAATATGAACTCCATTACCTTTTACTCTGCATAAAGAAAGTGACTTAGGGTAACCCAGCAAGCGCCCCTCCCTGAAATCACCTGTGGACGTTTTGCAGCCTATCCCGGCCGCCTGTAGGCGGACTGTCCGCCGTGGAGGGTACTTGGAGGAACCCAAGTCTCTTACACCGGGACGGGCAAGAAACTGTGTGTTACAGGAAACATGTTGGTGATAACTGTAAAAACTCTCCAGATCCCTGTAAAAGACATTTTTTTGAATATATTTTGTAGTTGATGATGGACCTTTATTTTATTTAATTATATGCATTGCTGAGGATCAGATCCAGGTACGCACAGGTGCCAGGCGAGCGCCCCTCCACTGAGCCCAGGCCTCTAACAGCTGAGGCTGGGTCCCTGCAGAAGCGCTGGGTTCTCTGCTCTAGCCGCCGCCCCAGGACAGGCCTGCTGTCCCGGGGCGCACCCCGACTGCCCCTGCGAACTGCTCCTCGGTCCTTCTGGGAGGTGTGTCCGGGGCCTGCGAGCCACTCCTCTGGACTGGTCAGCGGGGCCGGTCTCCGAGGGGGGACCGAGCCGGGGACACGGGGCCCTGCCTGCACGAGCACCAGCGCCCTGCGGACAGGCGTGCCCACCTCTCCCGCCCAGCGCCCGGGACGCCGGGCTCCCGAGGCAGACCCGTCCCGCTCGGCCCGCCCCGCCCGGCGTCCAGCTCCACCGCGGCCCCGCAGGAGCGCGCCGAGGCGCAGGCGGCGTCGGGACGGGGCTGGGCCCGCCCTCCGACCCCTGCGCCGCGGCATGGCGCCTTCCGGGCCGCGGGCGGCGAGGCAGGGCGAGGGCCGAGGCGGCCGCCGCCGCCCGGCAGGAACTCACCTTCTCGGAGGCGGGGCGGCGTCGACAACTGCGGCCCTCGCCCCGCCAGCGCCGCGGCAGGGCCGCGGAGCCGGTGGCGGAGAGGCGGGGACGCCGCCGCAGCCCGGAGCAGGCGGGCCGGGAGCAAGAGGCGGAGACCCGGTCCCCAGAGGGGAAGTCGCCGCCACCACCGGTGGCTGACTGGGCGGCGCCGGCGCCATGGCGGCCGAGCGCGCTCCGGCGCCTGCGCGGCCCGCTCTTGGCAGCCCCCCTGCGCCACGCCCTCCCACGTGCCCCGCCCTCTGCGCGGCTCTGCGCTCGGCCGTCCCCCGCGCCACGCCCTCATGCGTGCACCGCCCCCTGCACCGCCCCCTGCACCGCCCCGCTTTCTGTGGTCTCTGCGCCACGCCTTTCAGCTTGCCTGATCCCCTGAGCTGTCCAGCTCTCGGCGGCCCCCGCGCCACGCCCTCCCGCGTGCCCCGCCCCCTGCGAGCGCGTGCGGGCTCAGCTGGCACTTGGCCTCTGGGCTGTGGTTCCGCCTTCCCATTGGAGGAAGGGACAGCTGCTGAGGCTGGAGACCCGGGAGCGCGCGTGCCTTCCACCTGCACGACGCATCGCGTGCGCGCTCCCCTTCTTCCTTATTACGCACTTTAATACCCAACGTAGAGGAGGCGCAATCCTCGGTCGGGACTGTTGTCTTCAGGGCACCCTAAGTGACCTCTCTCCCCGCTCTTTTTCAGGCTTTGAGCATAGACGTGCAGCACACGCACGAGTACGTGTGTAGTGCACAGCACGAGGCTGTATCCAAAGCAGCACCCCTGTTTGCAGTCATCACCGCCTCTCTCCTCTCTGTCGTACACACGTATGTGGTCACATCTGTGTTAGGTTGCTTTTGTCAACTCGTAAGGCTACTTGTCCCTGTGTGAAGCATCCTGGTGACTTGTTTCACTTAACGCGGGGTTAACCGTCTGCGCAGTCGCAAGTAGCTGTGATTTATTTAGTTCCACCCATTTTCTCCTTGATTGGCGTTTTTCCTGATAGGCTGCCCCCAAAAAAGTTCCCCTGGTGACCTGTGCATTTCTGTCACACTGATACTGCCTGTTTCACGTCTTGCCTCTTTTGATTGAAACACGCTAAGATCTGCCTTCTTTTGATTTCAGCAGCTACAGTCGATGCTCATGTTGCTGCTGAGGATTCAATAAAGAAGTCATAATTGGCTCTCCATTGTCAGTGGGGAAAAGTTAGACTGAGTTCTGTCAGCTTCTGTGCACGCCCTGATCTTATTCTCTCCCACTGCCCTCAAGCCCCACCCAGCACTCACCTTATGATTCTACAACATTAAACTTTTATGATTACTACAAATACTCCACTACTGTGTTACTAAACTTTTTTATTTGCTCCCTCCTCCTGTAATGCTCTCTCCAGAGAGAGAGGTAAGAATAGAAGCAAGCATGCTATCTTATTTTGTTGTATTTTTTGCACTGCTTGGGACCAAACCTGGGGCCTCACTCCCTTGGGACCCTACTTCCTAATGAACTCCTTTTCCTAAATCCAGCATTTCTCATTCACACGCATTGTTTCATAATTTTACGGCATATATATGGAATATTGCTTTGCATGACTTAGAATTTTACCTAAATGTTATTATACATCCTGCTTATTCCTCTGGAATTTGTCTCCACTTTCCAGTTTAGCGGCATTCCATCCTGTGAACGCATGGTCTTCATTCCCCAGCCATTCTCCTTGGAGGGGAGCTGTTTCCCAGGTTTGTTCTCACAGACGGTGCTGCATCAGGGCCCTCGTGAAGCCTTGGGCACATAAGTGGTGGTTCCTATGGAGGAGATGATGCTGTGTCTTCAGTAGGAGCTCTTAGCCACATTTCTTCTCAGGACCTCCATTTCTTATCTTCCAAAAGGCACTAGTTCCCACCTCACAGGGCGCTAGGGGAACGTGGCAATTCCAAGCATTCAAACGTCTTGCTAGTAGAATCTCTTTCCAATGCACACGAGTCACTGGACATGAAAGGCCTGGGACCAGACTAGTGAAGGAAACAGTTGTGTGCTCTATGTGTCCTGCTGTCTCTCCATGTCCACCTCTCTGGGTCCTTGGGCGTATGCTGGTCTCCTCCAGTTCTGATTTCCCCTTTCTTCTTCCTCTACCCTTCTTTGGAAGATTGCCCTGGTTCCTCATTCTCACCTGGATAAGATTTTCTCTTTGTCTCCTACTCTCTTTAACCATCTTTACATGCTTTTCCATAATCCCCTTTATTATTTATTTATTTGCAGTACTAGGGTTTGAATCTGGGGCGCTATACACTGAGCCACATCCTTAGCCTCCCCTTTCTTTGTGGTGCTGGGATCGCACCCAGGACCTGTGCATGCAAGGCAAGCACTCTATCAACTGAGCTATATACCCATCCCTTTTTAATTTTCTTTTAAATTTTGAAACAGAGTCTTGCTAGGTTGCTTAGGGCCTGTCTAAATTGCTGAGGCTGGCCTTGAACTTGCAATCCTCCTGCCTCAGTCTCCCATGTCCCTGTAATAACAGGTGTGTGCTACCTCACCTGGCCCATAATCTCCTTTAAATGGTCAATGTCTTGAAGCCAGGCCCTACATTTTGTGGGTCTATGTGCCTCAGACCCTGATTATAGTGCTTGCTACATGTGCTGGTAAGTGCATGTGGAATGAGGGAATTTAAGAATTCTCTGATGGGGCTGGGGATGTGGCTCAGCGGTAGCGCGCTTGCCTCGCATGTGTGCGGCCCGGGTTTGATCTTCAGCACCACATACAAAAAAAAAAAAACAAAGATGTTGTGTCCGCCGAGAACTAAAAAATAAATATTAAAAGAATTCTCTCTCTCTCTCTCTCCCGCACCCCACTCTCTCTTTAAAAAAAAAAAAAAAAGAATTCTCTGATGGAAAGCAGTTTGAAACTAAGGATTTCTTAGAGGCAGGGCATTGGGACCAAACCAAGGGCCTCATGCATGTTAGGCAAGTGCTCTACCACTGAACTATATTCCCGGCTTCATACTTATTTTTGTGAGAACACAGGAACCAGAGGGAATGTGTTTTTCAGTGATGAAACTGCATAGAACATAATGAGTATTGAGGAGAGAACCTGCACTGCTCATCCTAGGTGTGGGCTAGACGTGCACAAGAACCTTTCTTTGATAGTGTCTCTGATATTGCTTTTGAAATGAGTGAATGCAGCAGCCAGGGGATGGCTGTTGAAGCAGCAAGCTCCTGTGGCCTCTTCTAGGTGTCCAGGCATGCAGCCATTTTAGTTTGAGCAAGGCTTGGCGAACATTTTTTGAACAGTGCCAGAGAGTAAGTTTTTTTCGGTTCTGGGGACTCTGTGTTCTATTCAACTCTGCTGTTGAAGTGTGAAGGCAGCCTTAGAAAATATGTAAATCCCGTGGCTGTTTTCTAATAAAATTAAATATATGGCCATTAAAATTTGAATTTTGTGTGATTTTTTTGTGTGTGTCACAAAATATTCTTTAATTTTTTTTCCCCAAACCATTCTAAAGGACTCCGGCCTAAGTGAAAGTTAGGGCTGAGGATGTAGCTCAGTGTACAGCACTTGCCAAGAAGCGTCATGCTCTGACTTTGATTCCCAGTACAGAAAAGGAGGGGGAAAAAAAGCTCAACGAGCCTCAGTACCAGGTACTGGGGTGCAGAGGCCGGGCCCAGCCAAGGGTGGGTCTCCTGTCACTACAGCAGGCCTCTGGGAAGATGTAAAATCCTGCAGTTCCTAGACTGGCCACTAGATGTGCTCTCCCCAGGCCTGTGGCTCAACAGGGACCCAAAGGCTGGAGTAGTTTTCCCCAGGTGTGGTAGGTCAGTGGCCACCCTATTCACACAGGCACACCAACTTCCCAAAGATCCAAAACCTATCACAGACTGTGTGGGTCTGTTTTCCCTCTCCATGTTCATACTTTTTGTGCATATTCCCTGAATCGTCACCCACCCAGCTGAGGGGAGTTAGTCACTCTGAAGCCTCTGTGTCATCAGGCTCAGGATGATCATGTAAATACAGGTTTATGGTCAAACATCCGGGAGCTTCAGCAGGCTCTGGAGACAGAGTCTGCCTAGGTGCGTGTAAGCCAGCGGAGCGCCTCCTTATGCTGCGAGGATACTTGAAGCCCCTGGCTCATCTCATGACATGGTACTGACCGCTGTCTCCAGAACAGCCCCCAGGCCTGGCCTCCTCCTCACCACCTCCTTCCACCACAGAGGTGTGTGACAGGGGCCTGGCACTACCTTTGCTTTGCACCAATGGCCTTCAACTCTTGTTAGGGTGTGGGAGTATTGGGTAGCCGTGGTAATGTTCTTTGTGCGTACGCGTGTGTGTGTGCGCGTGCACACGTGTGCACACACGGGCATTTCTGCTGACACAGAGGTATAGCGATAGCCTGGGCATCTGCCCCATGGGTCACAGAACTGACCCGAAGTGCCAGTCACATGCAGATATGCCACCCTGGTCCTGGAGGATCTCTCAGGAGGTGTGGAATGAACCTACCTCTTCCATCCCTCTTGAGGTATGATGTCCAAGAAAGCTCTGGTGTCCTTCCTGTAGCCTTTCTCTGGTGACCTCCACCAGGGTGACAAGTAATCCCGAGGATTTGGAATGTACTTTTCCTGAAGACAAGGAGCAGCCATTCCCAGAGGAGGCAAGTCCACCACAGGGAAGAGTTTAGAGATGTGATGAGAGTCTTTGGTTATCACAGTGACCCCAGGTGCTAGAGGCATGATGCTGTCCATCCAGGGCCACCAGGAAAGATCAGCATCCTGGTGAAAAGTCACTGGAGGAGCCGGGGTGCCAGCCGGGGCAAATGGGCTCAGAGCTCTTTCATCGGGTCTGTGCTCACATGCTACCTGGCAGGTCCGGTGCCTTCTGCCCCCGACCAGCCTGGTCTGGGGTCAACTCTCCTGACTGTCTGATGCTGGCCAGAAATGCTGGCTGTCCTGGAAGCAAGGAGCAGCCTTGGATAATGAAAAACCCTTGCCTGTCCCAAGAGACTCAGATAGCCAGATGTGCCTCTCCAGCAGGCAAAAACCCAGTTTATAATCACCTGGGTCCAGAACTCTGCTTTGTATGGAATCATAGAGCAATTTTTAGAAGTTCTACTATCCACTGAACATTATAGGGGAGATTGTGCCAAGAGACATCTACCATCTCAGGAAGCCATGCCCTGGGCACTGTGCCCCGCGTGGGGTTTGTGTCCCCAGATCAACCCACACAGGGCTTCACTCAGATGTGCACGGTTCTGACCACTCCATCACATCTCTACTGTGGTTGGACCCAAGCATGTGAATAGTGAGCAAACCGGCATCTTAATTTACCATCAAGGTATTAACATTTATTTTTTAGTTGTAGGTGGACACAATACCTTTATTTTATTTTTATATGGTGCTGAGGATCAAAGCAGTGCTTCATGCATGCTAGGCCAGTGCTCTACCTCTGAGCCCCAGCCCCAGCCCCACCATCAAGGTACTTTAATTTATTATAAGTTACCTTTCATTTTCTTCCCCCCTTATTAGGGTGGGATAATAGTTGATTGTGTTTTTTTTTGTAAGAGCTAGTAAATTACACTCTGTATGAACTTCATTTCAGAGTAGCAGAAGAGCCTTAGGTGATATGTACTGTGTGGAGAGACTACTTCAATACTTTATATGTGAGTTTCCCATCGCTACGGTAACAAATAAGGACAAAGTTAATGACTTAAAAACATGAAGTTATCATCTTACAGTTCTGGAGGTCAGAAGCCAGACCTGGGGTTCGCCGGCTGAGATCAAGGTGTCACAGTGCTGTGCTGCCCTGGAGGAGCGGGAGGGAGGGCCTGCTCCCCTGCCTTTTCCAGAGTCGGCCGCTTCTCTGCCCGTGACTCCTTCCTCCATCTTTATGGTCAGCAGCACTGAATCTCCAGAGAGCTCAAGGACTCCGACCCTCTGGCGTCCATTGTGATGACTCCTTCTCTGACCCTGACCCTCCTGCCTTGGTCTTATGGGGATCCCCGTGATCACATTGGTCCCACCCAGATAATCTAGGATAATCTTTGTGTCTCAAGATCCTTAATTCAATCACATTTGCAAAGTCCCCTTTGCCATGTGTCTCGATGCTACAACTGGATATCACAGACTGAGTCACTTATAAAGAAAGCGTGTTCCACTTGTGGTTCTGAAGGCTAGGAAATTCAAGACTGGGTGGCCATATCTGGTGAGGGCCTGCCCACTGGTGGGGATGCTGCAAAGACCCAAGCACCATAGGTTGTCAATAGAGCATCCCCACATCCGTCTCTCCAGTGCCATTGGACCAGGGCCACTCTCAGTCCTCCTTGGGCCTCGATTGCCCTCTGCACTCCCATCTCCAGATGCCGTTGTTGGATCCATTAAGCTTCTGCCCTACGATACCTCACGTGGGGATCACGTTCACCACTGTTTTCTTGTTGGTTTGTTTTTTTGTGGTACCTGGGATTGAACCCAGGGGCATTTTACCACTGAGCTATTTTTAAAAATTTAGTTTTGAGACAGAGTCTTGCTACGTTGCTGAGGCTGTCCTTGAACTTGCCATCCTCATGCCTCAGCCTCTAGTGCTGGGTTTACAGGCGTGCACCACCTGCCTGTCTCGGCATGAGTGTTCGTGGAGACAGTCACTCCATGGACATGCTATGTCAGGTATGTTCAGAGCTCTGGGGATTTGAGCCTGGACATCCCTGGGGGCCTGATTCTGCCTTCAACAGTATTCCTGTCTTTGATCTGGTAAGGTTGCACCCAGGGATGTAACTCAAGCTCTGGTCTCGGGCGGGTCCACTTTGTCCTCGATGACGGCTTGGGCTGAACCTGTTCCAGTCCAGTGTCTACAGGAGAGCACAGGGCCCTGCCAGGCTGAGGGAGGACCAGCTGTCACCAGGCAACATGGGTGTGGGCACTTCGCTGGAAGCCGACCAGTCTCCTCCATAATATTTTTTTTTCTCTTGGGAGTGTGTGATGTTTACTCTTTGAGGCACCAGCTTTCACCATCTTAAGTTGTTGTGCTCTTTGGATCCATCTGAAGTCGCTGAGATACCGTCCAGCCCGCCGGGCTGAGAGGGACCTCCACACCAGGATGTGCAGTCTGAGAGGATTTGGGGTGTGCTATCCAGAGCCACCGGAGAGTGGGGAGAGGCAATTTGCCTGAAGGTCCGTTAGAATTCCTGCACATCTTGATAGTCAGGGGAGGACAATGGAACGGAATAAACAGAGTAGAAGAGCCGTCACTGAATGATGTGACATGAAGTGCCAAGTGCCAGGCTCTGTCCTTCCATGTGACCTCACTTAACTCCCAAACAAGTCGGCGAGGTAGAGACGGTCACCTTGCTCTTAGGTTTTGTGTCAGGGTGACAGTAACAGACCCTTTACTGCTAAGCTACATTCCCAGCCTTTACCTTTTTTTTTTTTTTTTGAGACAGAGTCCCATTAGGTTGCCTAGGCTGGCCTTGAACTTGTGATCCTCAAGCCTCAACCTCCTGAGTACCTTGGATTACAGGCGTGCACCCCCATGATGGGCTGAGACTGGATAATTTGTAACAGAAAACTTACTGACTCGTGATACTGGAGCTTGTGAATTCCAGGCTCCAGGGGCCACGTCTGGTGAGGGCCTTCTTGCTACGTTGCCACATGGTGGAAGGCATCAGAGGAAGAGAGAGAGGAAGGGAGAGAGAGAAGGAGGACGGGAGGGAGGGAGGGAGGGAGAGAGAGCAAGAGGCGCGGGGGGTCGGGGGTGTGGACAACAGACAGAGGCCAAACTTTTATCAATCCTTTCATCAGGAACCCAAAATAACTAACCCACTCCCTTGACAATGGCCTTAATGTGCTCACAAGGGTGGAGACCCTGTGAACCACTCACCCCTTAACCCTAACCCTAACCCTAACCTTAATGTGTTCACAAGGGTGGAGACCCTGGGAACCACCCACCACGTAACCCTAACCCTAACCCTAACACTAACCCTAATCTTAATATGCTCACAAGGGTGGAGACTCTGGGAACCACCCCGCCCCCCAAAGGTCCTGCCTGTCAACACTGTTGCATTGCGAACTAGGTGTCCAGCACAAGGACTCTGGGGACACATTCAAACCATGGCAGGAGGTATCCAGAAACTAGAAGTACTACAGGGAGGATAAGCCACATTTCCAGACCTGGGCTTTTCTTCGGCTTCCGTGAGATGTGCCTGATGGCTAGGGAGAGTGGCACTTAGTTCAGTGAGGATCTCAGAACTGTCCCTCCACGGCCCTGGCACCAGGCGAGGAAGACAGAGCACGCTGGTGTTCTCCTGGCAGTAGATGGTGTTTAAGGGGAGGTTGATGGGTGGATGGAGACAGGGGCCGGTGTTTGTGAAGCCGGCCTTCCCTGTGCCCAGCCTGCCTCTGACACAGCTGCATGGCCAGTGATATTAAGGACAAGACACCCTTGGACCTCCATGCCACCTGGGGGGGCCACGCCCGGGACCTCCATAACACCTGGCAGGGGGCACGCCTGGGACCTTCATGCCACCTGGGGGGGCACACCTGGGAGCCCCAGGTGGTGCTGGAGAGGAGCAATGCCCCTTGGAACCTGTGCAGTTCTGTTAAGCAGCATTCCACTAGGCAGAGAGACTGGGGTGGGAGGAGCGTCTGGCTTGGGAA
Source organism: Marmota flaviventris (assembly GCF_047511675.1). NCBI lineage: Eukaryota > Metazoa > Chordata > Mammalia > Rodentia > Sciuridae > Marmota > Marmota flaviventris. The sequence continues at coordinate 76,885,744 of NC_092511.1, read as the reverse complement.
ATGCGAGCCTGACAGCTGAAGGGTCCCAGAGCAGCAGGCCACCTTTCCTCTTCCCTTGGGCCACTCTGGAGGTCTGCTCTTGATTGATAGAGGCATCTGGCTGCTAAAAATACCCTCCTGCCCGGCTCCCTGTTCCAGCTCCAGCTGAGCCGACACACGCGCACACGCACACAGCTTCTTTTTGCAAAGAACCTTTCAGAACTGGTCAGGCCCCATCCCAGGGCTGCACTTGCCCACGGCATCTTCTGCTTTCTCCGCTATGCTGGGTGACAAGTGAGACCCTCGCCCTGCTGCTGTCCTCTTGCCTGCCTACTCCTGCCTCCAGGAACGAGGTAGAGGGGGAGGTGAGGGCCCAAGGCCAAGGGGGCAGGGAAGGGGAGGTGGCCTGTCCATTTATAGTCCTGCTCTTTGGGATGCCGAAGGTGCCGAAATAGCAGCAGTGACAAAGGGCTTGGCCCAGCGCTGACATCCCCCGTGCACCCGCAGACTCTGAGATGACAATAGGGAGCATGGAGAACGTGGAGGTCTTCAACTCTGAGGGCAAGGGCCGGGGACTGAAGGCCACCAAGGAGTTCTGGGCAGCAGACATCATCTTCGCCGAGCGGGCTTATGCCGCTGTGGTCTTTGACAGGTATGGGGCCCTTGCTTTGGCTTGTGCCAAACTTTAAAATAGGTGGCTCTCATGGTCACCAGGGAGGGGGTGGTGACCACGGGGTCCTCTTAGTGAAGCGGCACTGCTGCCAGGTAACTCCCTTCTGGAGGCCCCAGCATTGCCTGAGATGTGCTGTGGACTCAGGGTGGTGGAGGTGACCAGAGGCCCCGGCACGTCCTCCTGACACATGTGCCCGTGGCCCAGCTGTGGGTGGGTGCTGGGGGGCAGAGGTGGGCATGGTGCTGCGGCAGACACCTTCTGGCAGAAGACCCCTCCTGTAAACTTCCTTTGATACGTTAAATAAGCCAAAGACTTGTAGACATATGTTCAAGAATCAAGGAATTGCTGAGACTTGAAGAAATCAACTGTAAATACAGAGGTGACACAGGGACCCATGTGCCCTTCAAAAATCTTGTCCAGTCCTGGTTCCTTCTGTCTTTCCTGAGGTAACCTGTGTGATGATTTAAATGTATTTCTTTCCAGAATGTTCTTGTGTTATTACATACAGTCACTGGCACTTACCAAAGTGGCCTTTGGTTTCTTTTTATAGAGATGGCCTCTTCCTTCAGATGCCCTTTTAGAACCTCTCCTTTCCCCACACCACACACTCCTGACGGCCATTCCTGGGGGACTGGAAGCTCTAGACACTTCCTTTCAATCCTTGGGGACCTGCTTCCTTTAGGGATGCGTAGCACTGTTCACGTTGGTCCAGCTGCTCTGCGGACCCCGGGTTTGAGGTGCCCGATGAGTTCCGCCCCCCAGACTCGTGACTCCTGGAGTTGGGGTGTGGCTCAGTGTAGGGCATGCGCTCAGCCTGTGAAGGCCCTGCTGATTCTCCATGCTATCGAGCCTTGGCAGGGAGGCCTGCTGTGGCCATTGCTTGCTGGTGGCTGTTCTCTGGGTGTGTGGCTGGAAGAGCCACCCCCAGGCCATCAGAGTGCTGCCTTCAGTTTTAGTAGTGTCTGCCATGACCCTGTCCCCGCAGAACAGCCACTTTTAAATTAGCTCTTAAAATTGGTTTTCAAAAGCCCTGCCTGGTAATTAAATGAACATGATGCTTTCTAAGCCTGCAGTTGGTGTGACCTGCCTGATGTTTACGTGGCCCGTTGGTCCCTGTGATTGGCTGTGGCTCCACCCGTCCTGGGCATGGGCGCTGCTTTCCAGAGACACCTTGCTGGGCACTCAGGGTGTCCTCTCCCTGCTGCAGGCCCTCTGGGGAACTCAGAGAGCAGGCCCTGGGGATGGAGTGAGGTCTCCCTCACCAGTCCATGTGTGTGTTGTGTGTGTATGTATGTGTGTGGGCGTGTGTATGTGGGTTTATGTGTATGTGTGTATGTGTGTATGTGTGTGTGTGTATGTGGGTTTATGTGTGTGTGTGTGTGTGTATACATACAACAAGGAGTCAGCTGGATTTGCAGTTAAAACACAAAATTCAGAAACACAGGGTCTGGGACTGCTGGTCCTGTTCTGGGGCCAGGCTGCCCCCTGACCTTAAAAGAGCACCCCCACTTAACACCTCGGGTTCCCCGGAGCCCATCTGGGGCCCAGTCTCCTCCCAGGAGTGTCTGGAGCTGGGCGGGTTGCACCGTTTAGTTGTAGAGAAGCTTGAGGAGAAGTGCGTTATGGCGGAGTGTCTGCTCTCCATACGCTGTTGTCTCCTCGGCTGGTTATGCCCAGGTGTCAGCATCTGTCCACACAGCTGGGATCTGACCACATGGCTGTTGGGATTTTTCATTTAATGACTACCTATCTCTGGGCAACATACCCTCTTCACGGACACAGAGGTTAAGGACTGCGTGTTCTGCCACTTGCTGAGGATCAAAAGTGTAGGTGGCTTCTGTATCTCTGTTACTATGAATAATGTGTTATTAATTTGAAGTAATAACTACAAAAACAGCCTTAGAGCTTGCTGCAGATAAAATGCTGTACAGTATTTCATATTGTCATTACAGTCGTTGTAGGGTGAAGGGGGTGAATGATCTCCAAATTGATTAAAAGGGGGCTTGGGGCATAGCTCAGTGGCAGGCACATGTTTAGCCTACAGGAGGCCCTGGGAAGGATCCCCAGCAACACACACACACACACACACACACACACACACACACTGATGGGGAAAATGTAATAGAGATAGTGTTTGAAAGTGATTCACCCAAATTCCTTGCTGCACAGAGGAGGGAGCTGTTTCTATGGGCATCTCATGGCCGTACAGCTTGGAAACGGTGAGAGGAAGGCTTTGCCCATCGAGGGCTCCTGCTGAAGCTCAGAGACTGTCCAAGAGAAACACAGCTGGGCAGGTAGGACCGGGTCACCCAGGAAGTCCCTCTGCAGACGTGACAGGCTCTAGTCCACAGATCGGCATGAGGCCTGTTTTTAGTTGAGTAGTGCATTAAATGTGAAAATCAGTTCCTTCAATTAATGGGTGGTGCCTACCGTATCCTGTAACACCCTAACTGTTGTGATGAAGCACAGTGTGAAATGGGCACAGGAGGCCACCAGCTCCCCCTGGGGTGCTCCAGCCTGCTGCCCCTTCTCCTCCCTTCTGAGTCCTGTGTCCTGCCTGCCCGGAGCCCAGGGGTACCCTAAGCTTTTTCTCATACACTCTACTGCTTTTCTCATACAGTTTATTCACAGGATGAATATTTCTAAGCCATATGCAACTTGGTTTCTATTTCCTTTTTAATCAAAGGTACAACAATGCTTGTGGTTTTGTGCCAATTGCTTCCTTCACTCTCAAGTTCATTCTCATCCATGTGGCTTTGCCTAATTAATAAATAAATGAGCTGTGTGTTGTGTGTGCCACATGCATCTTCCACCCCCTGATGGACGGTCAGGGGAGCCTTGTTGCCTTGTCTCTTGGAGGGCAGACACTCTAGGTGCGTGCCCTTGCTGGCTTGTGGGTCTCCGCTGCCTGTGCGTTCTGCTTTCCCGCCCAGGGCTGGCGGGCAGGGGTGAGCTTGTCTAGCTCATGCTGCTGAGCCTGGCCCTCATAGCCCCCTGCCACGGTCCTCAGTGTGCTCAGGATGTCTTCCCCTTTGCCGGCTGTACACATGAGGCGTCTGCTTAGAGGTCAGGGAGACACAGAGAGCAGATGTCAGAAAGCACACCAAGAGCTGGGAGGACTCTCTCAGGCCTCAGCAGTGTGCAGTGTGTCCCATGGTCCCTGGCAGGTGTGACCAATCCCTCAGGCACACCTGCCCCCCCTGAACTTCAGCCTGGCCTCAGAATCCTCCCAGCAGGTGCTCTGGCGGCCACTGCTCATCATCCCAGGAATGGGAACTGGCTTTGGGATGAAGTCCACTTGCCTCCCATGGGTGCCTCCATGGGACTGGGTGCCAGAAAGGAGGGAGAGTGAGGTGGTGGGGGAGGGAAGCTTGCAGGGAGCCTCTGTGAACACAGAGTTTTAAAGTGGTGAGACACTGGTTTGGGGATGAGCTGCCAGAGGCCCTTTAGATGTCTCCTCTGAGGGTTCCCAGGTCCTGGGAAGACAGGGACAGGGAGCCCACAGGACCTTAGCCTCATGCCCTCGCTGTTCTGCAGTGGGGTGGATCTGGGAACTGATGATGCTGGATTGATTGTTGCTGTTTAGATTTTTTTTCTACTTCATTTTAGAAAATTTGTAAATTGTAGAAAAAACAAGGAGGGAAATTAAAATGATCTGAAATCCTGCCATTTGGAGAAAACTACAATTAACATTCTAATGTATTTCTTTCTGTCTATCTCATGAAAATATAATACATATAAAATGTTCTCTTGCTCCCGATGGGGTGTATGTGGGGTGAGGGTGCTGGGAGAAGCACTCCCTTAACTGTAAGGTAGTAAGTGCACCTGATTGTAAGGTGTTAAATACCAGGTAGTAAAATATGGAGGAAGAAGTTTGCTTTAGAATGGAAGGAATATGGGGCACATATAGTATTTTATCAATTCCAGGACATATATTTCATTTTAACATCTCCAAGCTCATCATGTGGGGCCGGGGGTTATAGCTCAATGATAGAGCACGTGCTTAGCAAATGTGAGGCCCTGGGTTCAATCACTACAAGAGTGAATAAATGAATAAAAATAAGCAAATAACATCATGATGGATGCTAAAATCTATGGTTCATTATAGTTTAATTGGCAGAAGTTTTTTGTTTCTTAGTGGTAAATACAAATGGTGTGTTTAATAATCATTTAATACTTCTAATAACTAAAGAATATTAAGTGGTGCACTTAGTTACTTTAGGTTCAATGTAGTGGAGTTATATATATTTTTTTTCTCAAGAGATGAAATTATTTTGAAACCTGTTTCTTTCTTTTTAAAAATATCTTTAATTTCTTTTTTTTAGTTGTAGACGGATAATACTTTTATTTATTTATCTTTATGTGGTACTGAGGCTTGATCCCAGTGCCTCGCACATGCTAGGCAAATGCTCTACCACTGAGCCACAACCCCAGCTCCCCCGAAACCTATTTTCTTTACTTCACAGCATGTTGTGACATTCCAAACCATTAACATCCTTCCACACCTTTTACACACCCATGTAGTGCTCCTTTTGTTGACCCGTGTTTATTAATTTAACCAGATATCAAGGGTGGGTCCTACTCTTTCCTAGTAAGTCTTCCCATAGGTGTCTGATTATTTATTGAAGATAAACTCCTGGAAACAGATTTTTTTTTTTTTTTTACTTCAAAAGACATTTGTCAGGCTTTGGATGTAGATTTTCACATCACCTCCCCAAAGGGGCCACGCTGCCTTCTCTGGCAGTGAAGATTTACCTACCCGCCCTAGCCTTGGTGAGCAGTTATTAGTTACTTTTTTATGTTTTCCAACTTAATCTGTAAAATCTTACTTTACTATTGTTATAATTTGAGTTTTCATTATTAGAGAAGTGAACTTTTAAACTGTTTATTAGCCATCAACATGTATTACTTTATGATTTGGTTTTCTTTGAATGTCCTCAAGTTTTAAGAAAAGAGGGTCCCCACTTAGGACGGTTCCCCACAGCCTTCACCTCTAGATGGTGTGAGGGTGACCACACCCAGTGGGAGCTGCCCTGTGAGGTGGGCCTGTTGGTCTTCTCCTGGGCTGGTGGTGGGCAGCACAGTACTGTCAAGAGGCCGGGCAGTGGCAGCTGCTGCAGCCCCCAGTCACTCAGCTGTCACCAGGTGAGTGACGGACACTCCACAGTGCGCTCTGTTGAGCTAGGGTGTTGGTGGCCAGGTGACCACACATATCTTTGTCTTTTCTTTGGCTGTGCTGGGAATGGAACCCAGCGCCTGGGGCACCCGGAAGTTCTCTACCACTGAGCGGCACCCGCAGCCCTGCATGCGTTTTAACTCAGGATATTTTCAATTTAGGATGTGTTCACTGGCACCTGTCCCTGTCGTAAGCTGAGGAGCAATTGCACTTTTGTGCTCAGATGTTTTCCCCTCCTTTACGTGCAGGTCTTCACCACTGCCTGCGTTTCTTGAAATCTCTTCTGTTTTGATTTCAGCTCCTCCACAGTCTTCTATTAGTTTTGACTTTAATTTTGCAAGTCTTTCTTTGATCTTATCTGAAGACATTTTTAGAGGTGCATATTTTCCCTGTGTGTGCCTTTTAAAGTAATGTCCAGCTTTGCTTCTTTCTTGTTCCTTCATTGCACTCTGATTCCTGTTGTCACTGTGGTTTTCATCTTAGCTGACTCAGTTTGTTTTATGTCAAGTAGAAGGAGAGACAAAGGGCTCAGGAGTGACTCAAGCCTTCAGCAAATGATCAGGTCCTGGCCTTTTCCCTGGGTGGCCTAGGAACTCTTCCAGACCCTCAAAGGAAAACCTCCATATTTTTAACTCCAAAATCTACTGGATAAGCCAGGTAACTTATTGTAATATGAATGAAATTCACCACCATTGCCACCATCATCACCATCATCATCATCACCATCACTGCTACTACCACCACATCACCACCACCACCACCATCACCACCATCACCAACACCACCACCACTACCAACATCACCACCACCACCACCATCACCACCATTGCCATCACCACCACCACCACCACCATCATTACTGTCACTACCATCACCACCATCACCATCACCACCACCATCACCACCACCACCACCATCATACCACCACCACCACTATCATCATCATCACCACCACCAACGCCATCATCACCACCACTACCACCATCACCACAATCACCACCACCATCACCACCACCACCACCACCACATCACCATCACTACCATCACCACCATCACTATTACTATCACCATCACCATCATCACCATCACTATCATTATCATCACTACCATCACCACCATCACCACCATCACTATTACTATCACCATCACCACTATTACCATTACCATTAACATCACCATCACCACCATCATCATCATCATCATTACCATGATCACCATCATCACCATCATCACCATCCCTACCACCACCACCATCATCATTGCCATCACCACCACCCATCACCATCGCCACTGTCACCATCCATCACCATCATTACTTTCAAACAATGTACATACCTAATAACTATGTGGCCAAACTGGAATGAATTCAGAATTGGGCTGGTCAACAGAAGCATAATACACTTCAGATAATTTTCAAATAATTTTGGAGAAATAGCCATCTGAAAATAATGAATTGTCCTTTGAAAGAAAGTGTTCTGAACATTCTGTTTCTCTCTCTCCCCCTGCCTCGCTCTCTACACACACACACACACACACACACACACACACATATACATATTTTAATGTCAATAGACCTTTATTTTATAAATTTATATGCGGTGTTGAGACTCGAACCCAGTGCCTCATACATAAGACATAGTCAGGCAACAGGCCTTTTTGTCCGGGGCACCTGAAAATTTCCAGTCTCTCGGCACCCAAAGCCTCGCCTGCCCTGGCCCAGGTGGGCCTGGCAGTGTTGTTACTCCTCTTGAGGTCCCCTAAACAGTCCCCCCGTCTTGGATTTAGAATCTGTGTGGCCTGGGGGTTCCTAACTTGGATCCAGGGATCCTTTACCAGGGAAATACCTCAACCTGGAAGGTCCAGCTTTCTATGTGTGGGCGTATCCGCTTCTGCCTCTGGGAGAAAGTCCACAGCTTCCATCAAGTGTGAGTGATTCCAGCCCAGATGAATGCTGGGGCCATTGGCTTTTATGCAATCTTCTGTGGCAGATGAGGAAACTGAGGCTTAGAGAGGTAATGGTCCCCCAGGTCACACAGGGTGGGTCCCAGGGAAGGACTGAGTTGTCCAGGCCATTGGTTCTCATCAGCTGCACTCCTACCCCCAAGAGGGCTTCATGGTACTACTACCAAGCTTTCTCGTGCAGTGTTCAATGCAATTAATGGTATTCATTTTTGTTTTGTTTGGGGTACCAGAGATTGAACTCAGAGGCACTCGACCACTGAGCCACATCCGCAGCCCTATTTTGTATTTTACTTAGAGACAGGGACTCACTGAGTTGCTTAGCACCTCACTTTTGCTGAGGCTGGCTTTGAGCTCGTGATTCTCCTGCCTCAGCCTCCTGAGCCACTGGGATCACAGATGTGCACCACCATGCCCAGCCAGTATTTAATTTTAATAAAAGAAAAAGCATCCATCAATTTCAGAAGAATCAAAAGATGATTATAGCCAGGTGCAATTATGCCTGTAATCCCAACTCAGAAGGCTGAGGCAGGAGGATCCCAAGTTCAAGGACATCCTGGGCAATTTAGGGAGACCCTGTCTCAAAAATAAAATAATAAGGGCTGAGGCTGAGAGCAGAGCACTTGCCTAGCATGTGTGAGGCCCTGAGTTTGATCCCCAGCCCTGAAAAAAAAGGTCACTGGCTCCCAGGGTCTAGGAATTAAGACATGAACACCTTGGAAGGCTATTTTTGAACCTACCACAACCAGTAATGTGAATTTTCTAGATCAAAGTTCTTTATAAAGTATAGTAAGAAGAAGGAAGGAGCCAGGATAATTTTGGAGACTTTTCTTTTAATTTTTATGACTCTTTTCTGTGCTAGGGATTGAACCTAGGGTCACGTACATGCTAGATGAGGGCTCTGCCACTGAACTATATCCCCAGAGCTTTTAAGTCTTTTAAATAAAACATGACCAAGTCCAGATGATTCTGGGTGGGAGTTAGGGTGGCCGAGACATTGTGCAGACACCTGTGTGCAGGGAAAGCACAAGGGGCAGCGAGGAGGAGCTGAGGACTTTTAAAGAAATGGTCCCAGCCAGGCTGCTTTTGAAAACTGAACCAGAGAGAGCTCCTTTAGACCCAGTGGGGACAGCTGGGCCTTGGGCCTCTGGAGCGCTGCGTGACCTGTGGGAAAGCCAGGATTAGCCCCGCAGACGCAGGACACACATGTGGCCTTTAATCTGGGAGCAGCTGGTGAGTGGAGGGTGGAGGGCAGATGAGGCTATAAATAGAAACAACTTAATAACGGGATTAGAGAAATTCCTGGACAGTTAGTTCAGAAAATGCAGGAATCAGTGTCTGTTAGGGTGATCAGGTGGCAGCCTCCCAGGTCTGCCCTTGCTGAGGGCGAGTCTCCCCTTTAGTTTGGCGTCTTGGCTGCAGAAAGCTGCAGGGCTGGAGTTCTCAACAGTCCTCAATGGCAGACTTAGAATGGGTTGCTTTTTAAAAATTTAGGCAAATCACCTCCGCAGAGATGTCATCGTCACTCATGTGCTTCTGAGGGCTGAGCAGAGTCTCAGGTTGGGGCGTGGACACGGCTGGAGCAGGGCTAGCATGCAGGTATGGGGTGTGTGACCTCCTCACGGGAGGAGTGGCAGGGAAAACCCCAAGAGTCAGCCTTTCAATAAAATGTGGCCTGTAATCCCAGCAGCTCTGGAGGCTGAGACAAGAGGATTATGAGTTCAAAGCCAGCCTCAGCTACAGCGAGGCGCTAAGCAACTCAGTGAGACCCTATCTTAAATAAAATACAAATAAGGCTGGGGATGTGGCCCAGTGGTCGAGGGCTCCTGAGTTCAATCCCTGGTACCAAAAGCAAACAAACAAGAAAGTGGTAGAGATGGATAGGCCATCCCGGGCCTCCTCCAGAGATGCCATGCCACCCAGTGTATGCTTAGGCACACAGGACAGTGAACAGCAGCACAGCAACGTCCCTCAGGGCCACTGGGCCTGAAACGCACAGCAGGGAGATGTCTGGGGAGAAACGGAGCAGCCAGCTCTGCTCCTGTTGCTCCTCTTTCACAGGCCATCAGTGGGAGCCCCTGGGCCTGCAGGATGGGGACGTGCACTGAGAGGGCAGTCCACGTCCCCCAAGCCTGGTCACTTTCCCAACATCCCTTCCCAGTATGGTGCCTCCTGCAATCTCCCCAAGAGCTGGCCACTCCTGTCTCCTAGAGCACCCCGCCCGCTGCTCACCCACCTCCAACTCACGCAGGAGACCTGGGCCTCCGAGTGTGCACACAGCCCATCTGGGGGGCCAGAACAATGCCTCCTCTCCCAGGTGACAGCTCCACCTCAGTGAAGTAAGGGCTTCTCCCTGACCTGATGGTGTTGCCTTCATACGTGTTTGTGTCCCAGGCCAGCCTGGGGACTGCAGGAGGGCGAGATCAGCCTTCCCTGTGTTCAGGCCCTCCATTACCTACCTCAGTGTGCAGCACATAACAGATGCTCAGTAAAGACTTGTGAAAAGAAGGAGGAGGGGAGGAGTGGGGGGAAGGGTGAAGAAAGGAAAGAAGGAGTGAGAAAACGAATTTGAGACACTGGAGTTGTCTGGGGGCTGGAAGGGGTGCTCTTGAAGAACCCCTCCCCCAGCGTCCTGGCAGCCTGTGGAGCCGGGGGCGCTCTCTCAGCCTCAGCTGGCCCGCCCACTGCGTGCACACCTCGACTTTGCATTTGTCTGTGACTATTTCCATACAAGGAGTGGAGCAGCAACTGCCCTCCGTCCCTCTTGACGCTGACAGGTGATAGAGCACAGGGCACAGCTGCGGGGCGAGGAGCGAGTGGGGACCAGCAGCCAGGACAAGACACACGTGCTGTAGGAGGGCAGTGGGCTCTGGGGCGTCTGCCCTCATGCTGGGAGTGGGTGCAGCAGCAGGCACTCGGGTGAGACCCCTGCGGGACAATGACCACCTGACCATCGGAGCTCCAAAGGCTGCGGTGAGGATTTAAAAAAGAAAAGGACTCCATACACCTCTGGAAACTCGGAGCTCTGTACAAAAGAGAGCTGCCACTTCCTGTGTGAAGGGCACCTGGGAGCCCAGGAGGCAGTCTTGCTGAGCCTGGTGGGACCACACTCTCCCAAAATCCAAGCAGTTATTTGGGGATTTGCTTCTTTTGGACTTTCTTCTGTGCTGGGGGAAGGGATGGGGGTACTTCCATCTGGGAGGGGCCCTGGTCCCACCAGGAGGGTCTCCATACCCGGCTGTACTCTCCTCCTCTCAGGCACCTTGGAGAGCAGGAGGAGCTGGAGGAGAGCAGGGGCTCAGAGGTCACCTGACCAACCTCCCTGTGTGATGGGCGGGCCAGGCTGCCATCCAGGGAGCACCCACCCGGTGCCAGGCTATGCTGGCTACTTCACACCTATTATATCAAAATCATTAAATCCTGAAAAAAATCACCCTGAGTGTAGAACTTCTTTGTAAATTTCTTCTTGCTTTAATTTAAAAGCAGTAATGATGTTTCTTTCAAAAGCAACAAATATTAGTCTAAAAGATATCAAGATGTAGGTGTTGCCATTCCCATCTTCACATAAGGAATCAGGGCTTAGAGAGGTTAGGGGACTTGCTAAGGTCTCACAGCCAGCAGATATTGGAGTCAGGAGTTGAACCCAGCTCTAACTGACTCCAGATTTGACCTTCCACATTATCCAAAAACTCTGGAGGTTTTCCCTGCCACTCCTCCCGTGAGAAGGTCACACACACCACTGATGAGGAGAGGTGAGGACCAGAGGGCTAGGCTTCTCCTTCTTCTTGTTTCTAAATAAGCTTCCTCTTCCTATCTACCTGGTATTTCCCAGTGTGCTCCCTGGAAGGAGCAGGATCCAGGTTCCTCCCATCTCTACTTTCTCGCTCCTGAAAGTGGAGGCATCAGTGTCCCCCCAGAACAGGAAGGGCACAATCCCAGGCCCCTCAGACCTGGCAGCAGAAGATGGATTTAGCAGGACCTCCGAGAATGTGTGTGTAGTGAGCCAGGGCCGCAGTCCGCAGGTGCGGTTCAGGGCTAGGGCGGCAGGTAGCTGAAAGAGGGGCCGCCTGTCCCAAGGGGACCGGGATTTGGAGCTAACTTGCAATGCTTCCTGGGTTTCACCGGCCTTTGAAGCTGGCTCCAGGCCCGGGGAGCTGCAGGATGGATCCCAAGCCGACTTCCTCCCTTGGCTCTGGAGGAAGCACTCGCTCGCACTCGGACCCACACTAGTCAGGGTGAGAAAAGGCCATCCTGATGGTCACGTTTACGATGTCAGATTTGTCCCACTGCACATTTAGTTTTTATGAGAGGAATGAAAGCCTCTTATGGGGAAGTGACGAGGTGGAAGGAGGTGGGACATTGCACTGATAGGCTTGCTGATCCGAGGCAGGCGACAATCAGTGATTGGAAGGCTTCCTGTCACTCAGCCTGGAGTGAAGGGTGAAGGCCTCACAGGAGCAGCCAGGGCTCTGTCTCCAGCCTCCTCCCCAAAGTGGTTGCTCTTGACCTTGAAGCAGCATGGTCCAACCCTCTGGAATTTATTCTTAGGAACATAATTTGGCTGTAGTTCATTGCAAGTGGATTATTCTAAATTCAGGCCTTAGTAGAAGTGATTTAAGTCAGCTCCTGGGAGCTGGGGACAAGTGCCAGGCCAGGAAAACACACCCTAGTGAACCTCGGGCCATGCAGACCCACGGCAGGCGGGATAGGGGTCCAGCCAGGGGCAGGCCATAGGGGGCATTGTTTGCACAGTTACAAATCAATGACAACCAAGTCCTACTCATCTGTTTCTACTGTCATCATGACCCACAGCCCTCGACCATGTCAGACCGTGGGCTCCTGCCTGCCAAAACCCATGTTCTGAACAGTTGCTGTTGACTGACCTTCACATTGGCACATTTGAAAACACTGTCTTCTGCCCGGGGTTTGACTGGACAGACTCTCAGTGGCACCACTGTTCCCTGATACAGCAGGCCGGGCTGCTGTGTTCGCTTTGAGAGCTGCTCTGGGGACGAGACTCCTTCAGCTTGTGCTGGCCACGTCTCCAATCCTGTGATACCACATGGGTTAGGCCAAGCAGTGAACGAAAACGTCAAACGTCTATTATGCCAGGTGATCGCCTAGAGCTATTCACATTTAAGATTTATTTAATTTATTAATTTTTTTTGTACCAGTCATTAAGCCCAGGGGCACTTAACCACTGAGCCACGTCCTTAGCCCTTTTGAATATTTTTATTTATTTTATTTAGGGTCTTGCTGAATTGCTTAGGGCTTTGCTAAGTGGCTCAGGCTGGCTTTGAACTCTCCATCCTCCTGCCTCAGCCTCCTGAGCTGCTGGGATCACAGGTGTGCACTGCCATGCTTGGTTTAAGATTTATTTTTTATTAAAAAATATTTAATAATTTGGGGGTTGTTGGGGATTGAACACAAGGCCTTCCTCTTGCTACGCATGTGCTCCACCACTGAGCTACACCCCCAGCCCCCAGTATTTAACCTTTAAAACAGTGACCTGGGCACTGTGATATTTTTAATATTTCATAAATTTTTGAAGTTTTCTCAAATTTCAATGTATCCATGAAATATGAATATATATTATATTTATATATGTGACTAAAATACGAGGTATATTAGATGCTCTAAAAATATCAATTTGGGGGCTGGGGTTGTGGCTCAGTGGCACAGTGCTTGCCTTGCACATGTGAGGCACTGGGTTCGATCCTCAGCACCACATAAAAATAAATAAACAAAATAAAGATTAAAAAATGTATATTTTAAAAAACAAATACCAAATTGAGTGTAAGGCATTAGACAGTCCCAGTGTGGGGTTTTCTCTGATGGATGACCCTGGAGGGGACAGTCATGGAGTGCCAAGTGACAGCAGGCACCACTGTGCAGCTTCTAACAGTCCCGCCCCAGGTCTTGCTAGCCACCCTCTTTCCTGCCTGTGTTTCTGTGCCATCTGGTTCTGATGTCCCAGAGGTGGCGTCTCCTGCTGTTCCTCCTTCCCCAAGGAAAGGCTCTCAGGTGTGCCGAGGCCTGGAAGCTAACACACCAGCACAGAAGACGCTCTTGATGAAAGGGAACGCCACACCACAAGCAGCCAGGAGGGGACAATGGTGATGCCTCCATTTCCTGTGAGGCAGTTCAGAGCCAGGAAGGAACTTCTGGCTATGATGTGTGTGTGCGCCATCTTGATGACGGTCTGGTACACAGATGTGCACCATCTTGGTGATGGTCTGGTACACAGATGTGCACCATCTTGGTGACGGTCTTGTGGACAGATGTGTGCGCCCTCTTGGTGATGGTCTGTGGACAGATGTACCTGTTGGAATCTGTCCAAGCGTACACACTTTCAGGGTGGCCTGAATGCACTTTGCTTGGGGAAAAGGACATGAGCTTTCAGGGGCTGGAGTAGGTTCCTATAGTTTGAATTTTTTTTTTGTACTAGAGATTGAACCCAGGGACACTTTATCACTGAACTACATCCCCAGTCCTTCTTGATTTTTTCTGTTGAGACAGGGTCTCACCAAGTTGATGAGGGTGGCACAAAGTTGCTGATGTCGGCCTCAAACTCTTGATCCTCCTGCCTTAGCCTCCCAAGTTGCTGGGATTACAGGTGTGTACCACCATGCCTGGCTTATAGCTTGAATTTTGAATGTCCCTCCAAAGCCCATGTGTCAAAGGCTATCACCAGCTGGCTGGACTGGTGACATGAACTGGGTTCAAGGGAGCTGGTTGTATAAATAACTATGAAAACGGTGAAGAAACATGCAGCAAATGAACATAAGTTTCTAAGGCAGGACAGTTTGGTGACCCCAAGGGGGAGCTCCAGCGCTGGAAGGAGCAAGAGAGTGAGCATACCCCAAACCCCTGTTTTTATTTAGGGGAAAGACGTTTGAGAAAGTTCCACCCCAGGGCTGGGGATGTGGCTCAAGCGGTAGCGTGCTCGCCTGGCATGCGTGCGGCCCGGGTTCGATCCTCAGCACCACATACAAACAAAGATGTTGTGTCCGCCAAAAAATACTAAAAAATAAATATTGAAAAATTCTCTCTCTCTCTCTCTTTAAAAAAAAAAAAAAGAAAGAAAGTTCCACCCCAATAAGGCAAGGGATTGGATTTTGAAGGGTGGAGTCTTGCTTGTTGTGTCTTGGGGTCAGAGGATTGACTGGCCTCTTGGGAGGCCACACCCATCTCAGGTGCTGTGTGGGATCATAGGCAGAGCGAGAGGAAAGGCACACAATCAGGCAGCAACGTCGGGCCACTCCCCTCATGCGCTCAAATGCACATGGCTCACACACACAGCCCACGGATGACTCGGACTAGAGGCTTGGTCTTCAACCTGTGGTGCTTTTGGATGATGGTGGAAACTTCAGGAGGCGGGGCTGCTGGAAGGAGGTTAGGCCACTGGGGTGCTTCCTTGAAGAGGTGCCACCTCCTCCTCTTCCTCTCCTTGCTTCCTGGTTGCCATGAGGTGAGCAGCTTCCTCTGCCATGGGCTCCCACCAGGATGTGCCACGTTGCCACAGGCCAAAAGCAATGGGCCAGCGGACCGAGGACTGAAATGTCCCAAGCCGTGAGCTGAAATAAACCTTTCCTCTTCCTAAGTGGACTGTCTTAGCTAGCCTGGTGTGCACATCTGGAATCCCAGTGACTTGGGAGAATTGCAAGTTTGAGATCAGCCTTGGCAACTTAGTGAAACCCTGTTTCAAAATAAAACATAAAAAGGGCTCAGTGGTTAAACACTCCAGGGTTCAATCCTCAGTATCAAAAATAATTTAGGCTGATTATCTCAAGTATTTTGTTATAGTAACAGAAAGCTGGCTGGCACATACATTTGGGGGAGGGTGCTGAGGATTGAATCCAAGGCCTTGTACATGTAGACATGTGTTCTACCAATGAGCTACACCCGCAGCCCAGAAGAATATATTTTAAATATGTGTGGTTGATTGTGTATCTATTTTGTCCCTATAAAGAATATTTAGTGCCCTATGGATAGGCAGAGACTCTGATTGGGCTCGGGCCTTTGGGAGAGCTTAGGAGGGTCTGAAGACTATTTATAATTTGATTTTTACACTAACGTATTTTTGTAAAAGAAACTAATGGAAGTGCAAAGTCAAGATCCAGGAAGTGTAAGTGGGACCTCATTGTGATACTATTCTCTATCCTGGACACGGGGATTGTAAAGTGTCTTCACCTCTGAGTGGCCAGGAGATGACATATGGAGCCTTTTGGGGTCTATTCTCTCGTGTTCTTCAGCAAGCCAGTCTCTGCTAAGGAACTTCAAACTCCTGCCAAAGAATGCAATTCTGACTTATGAGAGAGAGGGAGAGAGAGAGGGGGGAGAGAGAGAGAGAGAGAGAGAGAGAGAGAGAGAGAGAGAGAGAGAGAGGTGCGGGACCTGTAGCTCCCCTTCTCTGGGGCTCGGGGACTGCACACGCTGGCCAGGCCCCGTGGTAGCTCATGTGCCCGCTCTGTTGGGCTTTCACAACAGCGGCCTTCTCTCTGGTGCACCCCTGTGGCTCCTGATGGGGGCTGTAGAATCTGTGCAATTCTAAGTATGCGGAGGAACTCCTCCTTCTGTGTCACAGGGAAGCTTGTGGGGACGTAGGTGGCAGAGCAAGGAGGATGTTACTGTGGGGATAACCTTGAATCTCCCTAACTTACAAATAAGCACTGACTTTCCACACCCTGGAGCACTTCAGGGTCACTAACAAGTTGCCAGCAATGCATCTCGGTGGGGACAGAGCAGGGTGCTGGGTCTGCTGGTGGGTGGCTGGGGGCCGCCTGGACTCTGTGGGAAGCCTGGGCCTGGCTTGGAGCAGCAGCCCATGCAGTGCCCTCTGCTGGCTCTGCATGTGTCTCCCCCTCTTAATGCCACTGTGGGAACATGGGGCCTGGCCATGGGCTGGCCCCCGAGTCTGACCCCTTGCACTGGCCCCTGGACCTGGCTTGATGACATGGTTATGCCCACTTTCCTCTGACTGCAGGGAACATCAGAGGCCACCCAGGAGGGAGGACTCCAGGGGCCACACTATTCCTGCTGAAGGAGCTGTGAGCCTCTCACTTGGAGCAGGGAACGAGGGGGAAGCAGGCAGGGGGTTCCCATTCTGGAAGACTGATCCCCTGGGGCAAGGGTCCAGTGCCCCCCATGAGCGTGCAGGCGATGGCTTCTGTGGAGGCAGATTGAAGCTGACCAACAAACAGACTGGCCACCAGCGTTGTCCTTGGAAGAGGTGCCAAGCTTTCCTCCCTGGGAATTAAGATTCGTGGTCAGGAAGGGACCCAGGGATCGTGGCACTTGGGGGGGGGCCTGTGGAGTTCCTTCCGCCTCAAGCTGCCCCTAAATGCCTGTTTTCTTATCCTTTTGAGATCCCTGTGTAGACTGCCGACTCTAGCCTGGGTGTCCACATCTGCTGCCCACCATGATGGGAGAAGAGGGCGCCAGGGAGTCCCAGAGAGAGGAGGTCTCCACCCAGGAACAGCGGGGTCCTAGACGTACATGAGGGGAGAAAAGTCCAGCACATGTCAATAGCGGCTCAGGGATCTATTTAGGAAGGCCAGGAACATGCATTCAAGGGATCCTGGGCCATCTCTAGAGTGAGGGGTGTGTTTGGGGGCTCCCCACCTCTCTGCTAAAGGAAGCTTGGTGACAGGTGGGTGTGGGAAAGTAGATAGGGATGACATGAGCCTGCGATCTCAGGGTGGCCTCCAGTGGCCATCCTCGGGATCCTTAGGCTGATGTCCCCATTACGGGATCAGCAGATAACACCGGCAATGCCCTAAATTAAAGGTTTTTCAAGCTATCACGTCTCTCTTTGCTTAATCTATTTATTGGGGGCTTAATTTACAGTGCTCAAGGTAGTTGTATAAGTGAGTACTTTATGGTCAACTTCAAGATTTACAGATTTCCCCAAAATGTGGAGAGACAGACCTGGAGAGGCATGGCCTGTAGTTCCAGAGGCCTGGAGAGGTGTGGGGGACCTCAGGTTAAAGGCACAAATGTACAGCTGGGACCTGAGACGCTGGGCTTCATTCCAGAGGCCACTTGCCTGGTGTCAGGCTACGTCTAAAACTATTTCCTGTGTGGCCTGTGTCCTTCTTTATTAATGGTGGGGCGACACGGGGCACGTGGCTCTCTGCAGGGAACACGGGAGGCCGGAAGCTGGGATAAGAAGACTGGCCCTCTAATGGGCATGCATTTCCCACCCTCCCTCCCAGCCTCTCTCTGAGCTGGGAGAGTTTCTCAGGTGACATCGGTGACCTATTCTTCCTGTAGCAAAACCCAGGACTGTGTGGGGGCAGAGTGTGCAGACCTGGTCACCCATGTTATGAATTTAAGAATGGCTACGTGAAATGGGCCAGATGGTCCTGTTCCGTCGTGAGCATGTGTCACTGTGTATTGACAGCCCACTGTCATGTAATCACAGTGCAAACAAAGGCACCGGCATGCAGAGGGCAGAGGTGTCTCCCACAGGGCCACGAGAAATGCCTGCTGCAGGATGGCCAGAACTAGAGGGGACCTCGGGAAGCTCAGGCCCCTCGTCTGAAAGGCGGGAGTCTGGAGTTTGGAGTGATGAGGACCAGCCCACAGAGCTGGTTCCTGAGCCCAGGTCTCCCCACTGGGGTAGGTATGGTTTCAGTGCATATCAGGGCTTCCTGTGCCAGGTGTGGCCCTGCCCTACGGCAAGGCGTTGGAGGTGGAGATCCAGGACTATGGCCTGCAGTGGGACCCGTGGGCAGAATAGGACTAGGTCTTCAGGTTGCGAGGCTCCAGTGCCCAAGATGAAGCTGTGGCTTCAAGGGACCAGGGAGCGCACACACACCCACAGGGAACCCTCCCTGTGGCTCCCTGGGCTGCCTCCCCCTGGAGGCCACCATAGCCAGGTGGGTGTAGCCTGTAATTCTAGCAAGTTAGAAGGTTGATGCATGAGGATCCCAATTTTGAGGCCAACCTGTCTCTTTGGGCTGTGGCTCTGTGGTAGAGCTCCCTGGGTTCAACCCCTAGTGCCCCAAACCAAACCAACCACAACAAACCAAAAAGGCCACCCCAGAGGTGAACCCGAACCCGACCTGAACTCTGAGCCCAAATAAGTGTCTTTTCTTTGAACCTCTCTTGTGGGTTGAGTGCTGTCAGCCGGAGTACTGAGACCCCTGACCTGCTCTCTCTGCCCTGCCAGCCTGGTGACTGTAGTGTGCCACACCTGCTTCAAGAGGCAGGAGAAGCTGCACCGCTGCGGTCAGTGCAAGTTCGCCCACTACTGCGACCGCACCTGCCAGAAGGACGCCTGGCTGGACCACAAGAAGGAGTGCTCGGCCCTCAAGAGACACGGGAAGGCACCCAGTGAGAATATCAGGTCAGGCCCTGCAGACCAGGAGGGACTTCCAGGGCCCTGGGCTGCTCACTCCTGCCGTTCCCCCCACCCGGCTAAGAGGGAGGCCGGGGGAGTTCACAGAGCACGGCAGGCAGGCTCTGCAGGCAGGCTCTGCAGGCGGTCCAGGGCCCTGTATGTAACAGCTGACCTGCCAGGGTTGAGACATGGGGGTTTCCACATTCAGGAAAACCACGGTTTTGGCTTCTCTAGAAACAATGGCAGGAGCTGGGATCTGACAACGGGTGGGACAGAAGAGTACTGTCCACTTACAGTGGTCTCCCAGTCACCCGGCTGCCCCGGCCTGAGCGCTCTGGGCACCCTTGCCCCCGCACATGGGGCCTGGCGCGCATCAGCCGCGGCTGAATGAACGCAGCGTGACCGTGACCGTGACTGGGAGCGTGGCCTGCCTAACGCTGCCCTCCCGCAGGTTGGCCGCACGCATCATGTGGCGGGTGGAGAGAGAGGGCAGCGGGCTCACCGAGGGCTGCTTGGTGTCGGTGGACGACCTGCAGAACCACGTGGAACACTTTGGGGAGGAGGAGCAGAAGGAGCTGCGGGTGGACGTGGACACGTTCCTGCAGTACTGGCCGCCCCAGAGCCAAACTTTCAGCATGCAGTACATCTCCCACATCTTCGGAGTGGTACGGCGCCGGATCCGCCCTCCACTCCCCTCCGGCCCCTCTACTCCCCTCCGGCCCCTCCACTCCCCTCCGGCCCCGCCCCACCCTCCTCCCGCCCGCCCCACCTCTGTCTTCTCCTCCCTCCTTCCCTTCCAGCCTTTGGGTGGGTGGGCAACCATGCAGCAGGAGCATCTGCTGCTTCCCCTTAGGAGCCCAGGGACAGGCCTCTAAATAGTCCTATTTGAAACTAGAGACCCTGGAGTGTTATTCCTAGTAAAGAGGGGAGACGGGGACAGAGGGGGTTGTCCAGCCAAGAAGCTTCCAGGAAGTGCTGGTGCAGAGTCAGGAGGGGACCAGTGGATAGAGGAGCACAGAGCTTTTAGATGAGACCTGGCCCTGACCCTCCATGGCTTTGCTTGATCTGGGATCTGTCCGGCCCTGACTGAACCTGCCATCCCGTCCACACACTATTTCTGCATCATTTCTGAATGACAACTTATCTTCCTGCTTATCAGCACTTGGTAAACTTTCTTCAGTCTGAAATGAAAACAAAGACCTGATCCCCATCCCTCCCTGCCCACCAGTCACCTTGGAACTAAAGCCCTTCCTCTCCCCAGGTCTGCAGGGCAGGACTGAGGGGGCACTGGAGCAGTGGGTCCTTGTGCAGCCAGGGAAATTGGGCTTGTGGAGGGGGCAGCCCAGCCAGGGGAGCCACCAGGTCCAGGAGGTAGGGGTGGGGCCTGTGGATCAGGAGCTCCTTGGCCAGTGGGCCGCGGCCTCTCCCATGGTGCTGGTGATGAGGATGAGGAGGGGGTCCGCGGAATAGCAACAAGAAGGTCACACTTGCTGCCTCTCCAGGCCTGACCATGGAGAGAGGGGTGGGGACTTATTTTAAGGGACTGGCTCAGGCAACTCTGTCCAGGGGTTGCTGGATACCCAGGGAAGAGCTGGGCTTGAGCCAAAGGCAGTCTGCCCCACCAGTCCCTCTTGCTCAGGGGAGAGCAGTCTCTCCTATGTCAAGGTCTGCTGCTGATCAGGACCCACCTGCAAAGCGGTGGCCACTCTGCTTTGCTCCAAGTTCACTCGTTTAAAAATTAATCTCATCTAAAAAACAACTCTACAGAAACACACATACTAAGGTTTGACCAAATTAAATACCTGGGCACCATGGTCCAGCCATGCTGACCCATAAAGGTAGCCATCATGGCCTCTCCCCCCAGATTGTGTCATGAATCGTCACCACACAAGGTGAGGGCCCTCGTTTATAGAACAGAGAACCCAGGCTCAGAGAGGTTGTGTGATCTCTGAAGGCCACACAGTTGCTGCTTGAGGAAGGTCTGGAAGCAGCCTGTCTGGTGCCAGGGCATCTGTCCTTACTTCTGTTAGCCCTGCGGCGAGCTGCTGTGACAGACACACCCTGGGCGTCCCTAGGGGTCTGGGGATGAGAGCCACGGTCCTATAACTACCAGAGCCTGGAGCTGAGAGGATCCTTAGAGTTCCTCTAGTCCATTTGACTCAACCTACAGATGGGACACCAGAGCTCAGAGAGGAAAGAAGTGTGCCTGGTGCTCACGGGTGTGCCCATGTCTGAGGAGAGTTGTGGGAAGGTGGCCTTCTCCAGTACCAACCGCCAGGCCAGGACACACAGGCGTGCTGTTTCCGTTACCCAGACACAGTCACTGACACACTCCAGGTGTGCGCTCTTGTACGCGTCTCGTGCTCTGAGAGCAAGTGTTTAGAACCTGTTTCTAGAAAGAACGACTTATTTTTAAGGAAAAGAAAATCATTTGACTGCTACATCTGTAGTAGCAACTTGATTTGCCTTGCGTTTCAGAGACACATTAAATATGGCCCTCTTCTGATTTTTCAAATTTGTGAACAGGAAATACAAACCGGGACTCAGAGGCTGAGACAGGAGGATGGCAAGTTGGAGAAACCCTGTTTCACAGTTAATAAGTGCTGGGGCTGCAGCTCAGTGGTTGAACACCCCCGGTTCAATCCCAGTACTGGAAAAAACAAGAAATAACTATATGCCAGATTAAAAAATAGTCCAAGAGCGTTGTCAATTTTATGTCGCGGCAGCTACGGGAACTGTGAGAGGGCAGGCAAAGAAAGGAGGAGAGAGACAGGCAAGGGCATGGGCTGTGTGCTCCTACACGAGGGTATAGAGGGGAACCTCGGCGTGCCCAGGGGGACTCACGCGAGCCCAGCCAGGGACCCGGCATTTCCATCTTGAGCCCTTTTAGAATAGAACCTGGGCCAGCTTCAAGGTGCTGATGCACTTTTGCCAAGATGGGGCTCCAGGTTGCTCTCCCCTGTGGGTCATCTGGAGTGATGCAGAGCAGGGGCATCCCCTAGGCTCCCTGGCTTCAGGCTCCCTCGAAGCTGGGTGGCCTTTGCCTTGCCTGTGTCCCTGACGGCCCTTTGGTCTCTTTCTTTGGTAGATCAACTGCAACGGGTTTACTCTCAGCGATCAAAGAGGCCTGCAGGCTGTGGGCGTGGGCATCTTCCCCAACCTGGGGCTGGTTAACCACGACTGCTGGCCCAACTGCACTGTCATATTCAACAATGGCAGGTGAGTCCAGCTGAAAGGGCATGCGGGGACAGGCGGCCTCCCATGTCTGATGACTTCACTTAACCAGAGTGGGCCTTCCACCTTGAACCGCGGTGAAAGTCCCCTGTGCGCCCAGTTGGAACCTCCCACAGACGAGCTGCGGCTGGGAAGGGTAGTGAGGAGAGAGCAGAGTGCCGCGGGTCACTTCCAAGGCCTGGTGTGTTTCTTGAGGCTGCCTGGCATGTTAGATGAGCCTCTAGCGTCTATTTTAAAATGTGAAGCTGGAATCATCTCTCTCAGGTCATGCAGAATTCAGGTTGAGGGAGGCTGCAGGAACATACCCTAAAGCCTCTAGCATTAAGCGCATTTTCCCAGTGATTCCCCAGAAGCCAGAAACAGTAGACTCTGGGTCCCGCTGAGAGCTAGGCCTCGCCATCAATGTGGCAAGGACCCGATTTCCCTCTTCCTGCCCGTTTCCGATGTCAGTTTCTAATGGAATTGAGAAAGACCTTAAGATGGGAAAGTTTATTTTGGATCTTGATGATACTATTTTCCCAGCATCTGTATTTGTCCTCCCAAGCCTCTTGGGGTCACTGCCTGGACCTCCTGCAATCTCCTGAGAGGGCCAGTTTTCCAGTCTGGCCTGGCTGGCAAGGAGATCACACTCAGCCATGTGCAGGGCTGACTCTCTAGGCCCTTCCCTAAGCTATGGCGACCCGGGACTCTGCCAGTCACTCTGCACAATGGCCAAGGAGCCTGGGAACCTTCCTCTGTCCTCTCGGCTTCTGCTCTGGCTTCCCTGTGTCTACTAATTCTGAGCAGCCATGTTTGTCTGGGCTGCTTGGCTTCTGTGTGAGAAGACGCCTTTGCGTTCACTGCCTGGCCACCTGCCATCTGGAGAGACCCCTGGGCCTGGCATTGGGTCCTGATTCCAGCTCTGACCAGTTTTACCTACTAGCTGTGTGAGTGGACCACATCTTAGCACTGGACTTCAAATGCATTCTCAGGACACCACCTGCCAGGTGGCAGGTGAGACCCAGAGGCCCAGGGAAGGAAGCAAGCTATGCAGGGCCAAGAGCCTTCTACCCGCAGACCTCCTCATTCCAAAACCAGGGTACTGTCCACCAGGCCAGCCGCGTCCTGTCCTGGGACCGGCTGGAAGGGCTAGGATGCAGGCTGCTGTGACAGTGAGTGGCACCTTGCCGACTAGGCAGGCCGGCCAGTGGTATTGACTTCACCTGGTGTCTGTGACAGTTGTGGGGCACCTTGCCCACTGGGCAGGTCTGCCAGTGGTATTGACTCCACCTGGTGTCTGTTTTGTCTTTCAGCCATGAGGCAGTGAAGTCCATGTTTCACACCCAGATGAGGTGGGTCAGCCCTTCCATGACCCCTGCTCCTCTGACCCATCTGCCTCCTTTGCCTGGTGTGCTGGGCCCACCACGCCCGAGACTCCATGTCTGCTGTCCGTCCGAGTGTCCTCTGCAAGCCAGTGCCCATCCTCCTTGCATGGCGTATTGTTAATGCTTTTGAACTGGGCATCTGCTGCTCACCCACCTCTTCCTCTCTGTCTGCTCTCTCTCTCTCTCCTGGCCACCAAGCATGAGTCCTTCTAGTCCACATCTTAGCCCAAACCTACGTCTGCCCCCTACACCCTGTTCACCACAAGACGGGGGCTGTGGATCCACTGACCTGCTAAAGGACCCAGTTTGTTTATAACCCCAACTTCTCGCCCAGACTGGTTTCTGAAAATAGCATCCACAACTGTGAAAATTCTGATCAATAGTCATTCATTTTAGTATTCTGTTTATAGTTTCTGGCCAACTCTGTGAATTCGCAGTTTAGGTTAAATTTTGCTTTTGCTTTTCCT
Organism: Marmota flaviventris; assembly: GCF_047511675.1. Taxonomy (NCBI): domain Eukaryota; kingdom Metazoa; phylum Chordata; class Mammalia; order Rodentia; family Sciuridae; genus Marmota; species Marmota flaviventris. Next base: position 76,861,545 of record NC_092511.1, on the reverse strand, counting down.
TAATGACGATCAAATAGCTCCAGAGGGGTCTTTGGGTCGGGCTGTGCTTGGGACCCTTGAAGTGGTCTTTGGGGATGAGGGCTAGGAGAGCTTGGGGCACCTGATTTGTTGCTGTGCCTCACATGAGACTCTGGATGCGCCACACCATCTCCTGGCTTTGGGTTCCACATCAGGGGAGCAAAGGTGAGGAGGACGGTGTCTCTGGGGACCTCTGGCTCTGGCTCTGTTCCTAAGCTCTGCAAAAAAATGCTTTAAATAAGTGGCTGCTTGTCGCTCAGCTAGCTGGGTGATAGATGGCAGAGTGCTGAAGTACAAGGGACCTGGGTCCCGCCAGGGCAGGGACAGGTCCAGGACAGCGGCCACAGGAAGGGCAGTGCCACACCCCTCACCTCCTGCTTCTTCGGCAGTGCTTACTTCAATTCCCGTTTGCCCCCAGCCACCAATTCCACGTACAGATGTCCCTCGCTTACAGTGGCTTGGCACAAAGATTTTTTTGACATCCTGGTAGTGCAGAAGTATGCCCATGTGGTCATCCTGTCACCCACCAGTAGCGCAGTAGTTGAGACATCAGGTGCACAGTGACATCAGTGGGAGATGACCTCGCCCACTGCAGGCGGTGCCCATGTTCTGGGCATATTGAAGGCAGCCGGGCCAGGCTATGGTGTGGGGCAGGTCAGGGGACTGCACATGTCTTTTGAGGGTTGGGACACTTTATTACTTTCACGCTCCCCAGCAGGGGCAAGCCCATCTGCGTTTTTGTCCTGTGATATTTTCAGTTACCCATGGGTTTACTGGGACGTGAGCCCTGGAAGTCAGGGCTCACCTGTAACATCAGACTGGGAGAAGATGTATGTGTGTTTTTTGGTATTTAAGTGATACAAAATTAATTTGGTTTTGAAAACTCTTAAACACCATTAAACCATCTGAGCCACAGATCACTGTTGGATTTCAATCTGTCACCATGGCGAGCTGCCTCTGGGAAAGGAACCGTGGGAGCAGAGTGGGTCCTCATCTCCCGGGACAGGACACCAGTGATCTACCCTACACCCTGGCCCTGGAGTGGCTCACCTGGGACAATTTGCCTGGTAGTGGAGTCCTAAAACCCAGGGCAGTGGTCCATCTCGTGTCCCAGGCAACTGTGCTGGCCGTGAGGCTTCCTGGAAACCTCATGGGAGCAGCACCAGGGGCACCAAGGGCACCCGACTCTAATCTCTGCCACCCCTGTGCTCTGGGACCTGGGAGGAGGCCACTTGCTTTCTTGGTTTGTGTCCTCGTTTCAGAGACATGGGGCCCTGCAGCTCAGCGTGTTAGGATTCTCAGCAGAGCTGTGAGCACAACCACCCACCTTCTGTCCCACCTGCCTTTCATTGCCTCTGCTGAGAACTGGGCTGGGAAGAAAGGAAAGCAGGAATAGGAGGTGGCGTCCGGGGCTTTCCCAGGCTGCCTCAATGAGTGCATTTTGGGGCGCGTTGGTGTATTCCAATTTGGGGAGAGGTTTCCACCTTAAGTGGTGACCTCAGGTGCCAGGCGGGCATGTCTCTGCCACTCACCTTGGAAGACATGGAAGGGGATGCTTTGCCTGGAACCCCTCCAGGTGCTAGAGTCCTGCCCTGCCTTTCACACAGCACCTAACAGCCTTTCTGGGTGGTAAAGCCATGCCCACCTCTGCAGTGCCTGTCCCCAGCCCTCTGCATCCTGCCCCTTGCTCTCTGGATGGTGGTTTTCCCCTGGGCCGTAAGGCCCTGGACTGGGCTTGGGATCTAGCTTGCCAGTCTCACACTTCTCTGTAACCATCTGACCTTGTGGTGCTGGGGGGGGGGGGTGGAGTGGGTGGGGCCCGCAGCCTGCCTGTCGGATCCACTGGGTGTCAGTTCTGCAGAGGGCTTTCACCTTGAGCACCTTTCATATTGTTGCTCAGCGGGTGGGTACTGGAGGGTAAGGTCTGGGGGGAAGGAAATCTACCTACCGTTGCTAGTATGCCGCGTCTCCCAGGAAACGCTGAAGGCAGTGATGAGCAGGCTGCAGACCCAGCCTTTGTTTGTCTACCTCCAGTGATAGTGGTGGGCATGAGTCCCCCACAGGGGGGGCCTGAACATTGGACCAAAGCTGAAGGTCCTGAGGCTTAAAGTCAGACACAGAGTGTGCCAGGGTTGTGGGTAATGGAATGTATTTGTCTTTGAGAGTGTCTCCAAACTAACCAGAAATCGCTTCTAGGTCTTTTTTTCTTGGGGTTTGCCTCCTTGTTTCTCCCTTCCCTTGTCACAGATAACCAGTAACTAAGTGCACACAGGTGGCTGCAGAAATGGTGGCTGTGTATGGTTTTATGGCCCAGCCCAGCCCTCTACTGGGAGCCTATGGGAACCTATTCCAGGGCAATCGGCTGAATGGAGCAGATTTGACCATTATAATACTGAGCGACCTACAACTAGGGGTCACATTCCCCCTCCTGGGGGGAATGGGTGCTTTCTCGGGGTGCTAGTGGAGGTGCAGTCTCTGGGACTTGACCCTTGAGCCTAGGAGAGCACGATCCTCTGTGGGTGGCCTGGTTCTCCTGACTCCTGCCCCTTCGTCCTGCTCTAGGATCGAGCTCCGGGCCCTGGGCAAGATCTCGGAGGGAGAGGAGCTGACGGTGTCTTACATCGACTTCCTCAGTGTCAGCGAGGAGCGCAGGCAGCAGCTGAAGCAGCAGTACTACTTCAACTGCACCTGTGAGCACTGCCAGAAAGGGCTGAAGGATGACCTCTTCCTGGGAGTGAAGGAAGACCCCAAGGTACACGCAGCCCACCGCTGGGCCCAGGCCACTGCCCCTGGAGCCAGGCCAGGGCAGTTCTCACAGCCAGTCGAGGTCCCCATGGCCCCGGGGAGGTGGCAAGGGGTGGTAGGGCCCAGCTGTCCCGACTAGGGGTCTGAGTTTGGGGGAGTCACTCCGTCTTCCCATCTGCGAAACAGGAATGAAGGCCCGCTGCAAGGGTCGTCTTGAGGATGAACCAAGGTGCCATAGGAAAGGGAGCAGAGGCACTCCGCGAATCTCCCACCCCCATGTGGGTGAAATACCCCTGAGCCTCTCAGACATGGAGGTCTGAGGGGCAAAGAGATTTGTTACTGGGTTTTCCCAGAGAAATTCCTGGTCTCACGGATGACAACATGGAGAGGGGGCAGGCTTGCGGAGGGGCCTCTGGAGCTCAGCTGCACCAGGAGGGAGCCGAGTGGCCAGGTGTCAGAATAGCAGGGCAAAGCCACGCACCAAAAACGACAGTGACATTGTCTGGCTCTATGGTCAAGCGGGAAGGGCTGGGTCCTGAGTCCAGTGGGAAGAGTGTCTTCAAGGCCTGCCATGCCTTCGTAAGAGGTGTAGGGAAGGTCCCTGAAGGGGAGCTGGCCCAAGGTCTCAGAGACCCAGGAAGGAAGAAAGATGTAGGTGGCGGCCCTGTTGGGAACACTGAATATTGAATAAAACCCAAATAACCACAGACAGAGAGTCAAAGGAGAAAATACCCTGAACCCACTAAGATGAATGAGCCAGATGTTTATGTGCAGATGTGGAATGAGCTGTGTTTGTTAAAGGGCAAGAATCAGGGGCCAAGCAATGCTGTGCAGGCTAGTTTGCTGGAGCTGCTTATAACAAAGTGCCCCGAACTAGCCCTGTTGATCCCAGGGGTGCTTTACCACTGAGCCACATCTCCCTTTTCTATATTTATTTAGAGTTGAGTTGCTAAGTGCCTTGCAAAGTTGCTAAGGCTGGCTTTGAAATCACGATCCTCCCCTCTCCCCTGGCCCCTCCCCTGGCTCCTTTGCTTATCTCAGGCTCCTCTCCTCTAATCCCGCCCCTCTCCCCTGGCCCCGCCCCTCTTCCCTGGGGGGGCGTTCCTTTCCTTCTCTCTGGCTCCTCCCCTCTACTTGGCTCCTCCCCCTTTCCCTCCCCCTCCCCCTTCATTTAGTACCTTCTCTTCCTCCTTTGAACTTTGACAAATTCAGTGGTTTTTTTTCCTTCAAAATTATGGTGTCCTCATGTGATATGGCTTCTTGATTATGGTACTTTCATGCCTCAAATACCAAAAACGTCTTTGGATAGGTTTTGGCGGGATTAATGCGGTAAACCAAGTGGGTCTCGGTTTCAGATGTAGCTGGCAAAAATCCCTTCTGACGTCCTCTGGTCAGGATGCCAACCTTGTCCAGATGCTAAGACGCTGGGAGGTTTGAATGGGCAGAAGCGCAGGATCCCCCTTAACGACCCCCTGTGAACTGGAGTCCAATGCTGCAGGCTCAGTCCTCGCCTCAGGCTGCCTCCAGAGCGTGCAGAGCGTGCCAGTGAAGGTGGGCTAGTGGATGAGTGGCCGATGTTTTGGGTGATAGATCAGAATCCAAAATGCAGAAAACACCCTACAGGGACCAGCGCCAGGCTCTGCTCCTGGCCACAGCCCACGGGGAGCCTGGACTAGGGATCACTAGCTGGCAGAAAGCAAGGCAGAGAAGCTGCAGGAATCCTGACAGAGCCGCAGGACCCAGAGTTCAGAACCAGGAAGGCACTGATCTCGGTGGCCTCACCTACCTCCGCTGGCAGCTGTCAACAGAGTGGGCTTTCCCTGGAGGGGGCCTCCAACTTCACGTCCCTCTTTTCCAGCCCTCTCAGGAAGCTGTGAAGGAGATGATACAATTCTCCAAGGACACATTGGAAAAAATACACAAGGCTCGCTCCGAGGGTCTGTACCATGAGGTGAGAGGCTACTGCTCTAGGGCTGGGCTGGGGAGGAGCGGGGAAGGGCTGCTCTTCTGCGGATGTCCCTTGATTGAGACTAGGGCTTTTCTTGCTCCTAATCCTTTAGTACCTGCTAGAGGTGTGTTCTCAGCGACCCTTCAGTTCACGGGAACTGGGTCTGAGCAGAGCAGGGGCAGCTTGACAGATGTGTCTGGGGCTGTAGGACAGCTCAGGGCCATTGGAGGTGGGATGGCGATGACAGTTGGACTCATGGGAATGGCCTCTTGCTCTGAGTAATTGAGTGCTTGAATGGCCACAGTTTCTAGTCTCCGCCAACCAAAATTCAGTTGTGGTTTCTGGAAGCACCAGGGGCTCTCACTAGAGAGGGGGCTGTACACTAGAATCACCTTCAAAAAGTCCTGATGCCCAGACCCTGGCCCAGGACAATTTCAGCAGAATCTCTGGAAGTGAGACCCAGACAGTAAGATTTTCAAAGTTCTCCAGCAATTTCAACGTGCAGCTGAAGCTGAGGCCCACGGCCCAACACTGGGCTGCAGTGAAGTGGCTTTGAATTATCCTGGGCAGCTGAGTCTCACCCCCTGAGATGCCAGTCACCCAGTCTGCAGCAGAACAGAGACCAGATTCAGGATGTTCTCCCGAACTCATTAAGCCACTGGGGCATGTGGGCAGGTTTGCGTGGCACTAGGACGCGGTACCATGGGGGTGGGTTCTCTTCCTTCTCCCTCCTCTCCTCCTCGGCCTCTGCTAACTCAGTCATTGCACGTGCAGAGCCCTCCCTGGGGTGACCAACACGACACTGTCCTTGCCTCCCTGGAATCCTGTCGGTGGGGAGAGTCAATGCCCAGTGTTGCGCACAGCTTGGGAAGCCGCGTCAGGGCGTGAGCCGGGAGTGGGCAGCAGGCGGGTTCTCTTTCTCTGGATTCTTGTCTCCTCTTCATTTCTTCTTTGTCTTCATTCAAACTTGGCAGAGCCAACTTCGGGCTGCCCACTGCCCCTTGGATTGGAGAGGGTTTCCTGCAGGACGGGCTGGTCGCAGCTCCCCGTTGCCACCCCACAACCATTTGCTCCCAGGCTCTGGGGAAGCCTCAGAGCTCGGCTAGTTTTGAAATGGAGAGAACTGGTGGCCCTTCCCCATGAGAGCATCCAGGGAGGAGGAGAATAATGACAACCCAATCGAGAGACCCTCTGGGTTTGTGAGGTGCAGTCTCAGCTTGTGTCTACGCATGAGCTGTGGGAAAGCCTGCCCCCACCAAGGTCTCCGGCCTTCCGGGAACCGCCTTCTCTGCCCATCATCTTGTACGTATCTATCAACTTGCTCAGCCTCACTGGGCAGAAGGACCCCCAGCGCCTCCCACAAACTGCACATCCCACATCTTTCTCCCAGATATTTGGTATCAATTAGTCTGGGGTAGAGTCTTTTTTTGGGGGGGGCATCAGCATTTTAAAAAAGCTTTCCAGATATTCCAAAGTACAACCCATGTGGAGAATCACAAGAAGGGTCGCAAAGATGGAGCTCAACTGCTTGGTTCGAATCTTTGATCTCACTACCTGTGTGACTTTGACAAAGTACTTACCTTCTCTGTGCTTCAGTTTTTTCCTCTAGTAAATTGGGAATACTGGTAGTACCCAAGTCACTGCATTGCCGTGGGACAAATCTGTCATGGACCTGTCACCTGTCTGTATTTGTACATGTGCACATATTTGCACATGTATGTCTTTGTATGCACATGTATACACGTATACACACACATACGTACACAGCTTTCACAGCTCTCAGCTGCCCACAGATTTAAAAGCTGCCCACTACCTCTGTCATTGGTGTGTCCCGTGGTTACACTCTCATCCCCGCATCTTAGCCCAGTCACAAACTCGGCTGCCTCACTTCTGTCAGCAGCTTCCCCAGCCTTAAAAGAGGTCCGGGGTCCTCGGGATGCTCCCGTGTGACTGAGGCTCCGGCTCCGGGGTAGTGGTGACGGTGGCCCGTGTTTCGCTCCAGGTGGTGAGGCTGTGCCGAGAGGCTCTGCAGAAGCAGGAGCCAGTGTTTGCTGATACCAACCTCTACACGCTGCGGATGCTGAGTGTCGTGTCTGAGGTCCTCTCCTACCTCCAGGCCTTCGATGAGGCCTCCCACTACGCCAGGCGGATGGTGGACGGCTACATGTAGGTGACCATTGCCGACCCAGGATGGTCTCCTGAGACCTCCTCCAAATGGCACACAGGGCGCAGGTGCTGCGCCTCCTCACCCACGGCCTCTGTGGGCCACCCACATCTCCTTCCCTCCAGCCTTTCTACATGGGCTCCGAGTAGTAGTGACCACCCTTCACTTCCGCGTCCCCATGAGCCGGTGGGTTTGCATTTCTGGACAAATGAGGAAGTCTTCCAGAGGAGGCCGCCTGTTAGACATGCTGCCCACTGCCCAGCGGGCAGGAGGGAGCCTCCCAGAGGAGCACAACCACCAGCTGTCCTGAGAAGGACGCTCTAGTTATTCCTGTCACTTTCATAGGAGAGCCTGAGTGCCCCCTAGGGCCCCAGCTCCCCCTATTCTAGCTCAGAGTACCATCCTGGGCCTTCTCATGGGGATGCAGCTCGGGGGCTCAGGCCGGAGTCCCAGCTCCTACAGCTCCCTGTGCCCCTCAGTCCCACCCAGCTGGCCAGGGAGGCCTCACAGACTAGCAGGAGGGGCAGACGGGCCTAGCACTGAAGGTTCTTTCTGAGCCACTAGGAGACGGGTGGGAGTGGGAGGGCTTGGGGTCATGTCTTGTTATCTTCTGTCCCCCTGCAGGAAGCTCTACCACCCCAACAATGCCCAACTGGGCATGGCCGTGATGCGGGCAGGCCTGACCAACTGGCACGCTGGTCACATCGAGGTGGGGCACGGGATGATCTGCAAAGCCTACGCCATCCTCCTGGTGACTCACGGGCCCTCCCACCCCATCACTAAGGACCTGGAGGCAAGTAGTGCCTGAGGGCTGGGCCTCGACCTCTGAGCTCCCTGAGGGGGAAAGGCCTAGTTCAGGTGGACCTGGCCCTAGGGGAGTCCTGATATCTGGAGGGACCAGAAAGGGAGGGTGCAGAAATGCTTTGTCATCCCATTGTTTCATATCCAGGAACCCCGGGGCCCTGGGAAGGGGCTCTGTCTGTAGTGACTGAGGGGTGACGGCAAGGCTGAGCCTAAGTGCTGGGCCTGAGATGGCCACGGCTGGACTGAGAAGCTGGACCGTGGTGTGTGCACAGCCATTTACACATGGAGCTTGGAACTCGCCTCTGGAGTCCAACTCCGGGGTGGAGTCCCAGCCTCTGCTCTCTCCAGCTGTGCTCCTCCACACAGTGATGGCAGTGACACCTGGCCGGCTCCACCTCTGTGTGGTAGGGACCAGGATGGTGTCGTGGTGTGGGTTCAGCAAGTCAGTGCTTAAAGGCCCAAGGGACGAGGGGCGCAGTTTTACTATCTGCTGCGTCCCTGCCTGCTTTGAAGCGCTGGTTTATTTGAGTGACAGGACTGTCCTCAGGTGACTTCGTCCAGGGGAAGCAGGTATACTTCATGTCTTCACACTGTGACCTCAAGTGTTGCAGAGTGGTCTTGACACTAGGACTAGTGTGACCTCAGGTGAGGTGTCCCTGACTTCTCAGACCCCCAGATCCTCATCTATAAGAGAGAGGATATGCTAGCTCTGAACATGGATTCAGGGACCAAGCGACAGCGGGGAGCGGAGGTGACTAGCTGTCTGTCCAGCCACTAAGCTTGTCCAGGCAGAGTCTCCATCAGTCTGATTCACTGTGGTTTCCAGTGAAACCACAGATGTCCTGACACGTGGAGAGACAGGGCTTTCTCGTGTGCCATACTCCATGATCTTCCAAACCTACTGTGAGGCACAAGGGGATCTCATTTGTGTTCTGGACAAGACTGAGGGCTGAAGTGGTTGTGTCACTTGCCTGAGGTCCCACAGCATAAGTGAGGGACCCAAGTCTGGGTCCCCGCTTGACAGGTCCTGAGGGCAAACATTCTCTGGTGGAAACGTCCCTCTGACTACTCCCTCGGGGCCACGCCGCCTTCCGCACTAACTGCCCACTGCTGAGGTGGAGAGCAGAGCTCCCTCAAGTGTCCTGGGCTGTCCCCACCATTCACTGTGGATGTGTCCCCCAGGCCATGCGGGTGCAGACGGAGATGGAGCTGCGCATGTTCCGCCAGAACGAGTTCATGTACCACAAGATGCGAGAAGCAGCCCTGAACAACCAGCCCATGCAGGTCATGGCCGAGCCCAGCGCGGAGCCAGCCCCGGCTCTGTTCCACAAGAAGCCCTGAGGACCTGGGGCGGGGGCAGCCCGCGGGGAGGGGCTCTGGAGGCAGCGGGTCTCTGCAGAGACCCTTGGTGAGCAAGCTCAGCCTCATGGGGACGTCCTGCCCTGTGTTCACCTTGTCATTCGGGCTCAGTTCAGCTTGTTCAATGAGTTTGACGCTGTCTCCCAGCCCGACGCCTGTAGGTACGCGCTGTTGCTGGGCCCTAGCGTCTGGTAATGGAGCCCCCAGTGTAGGAGGGATACAAATGTAAGTGATCGATTAAAGCCCAGTGTCATCCTGAAAGCAGTGGTGAACCACATGGAGAGGGGTGCAGGGGAGGGATGTGTCTGGTGTGTGTGCACCTGGCGTGTGTGTGGGGTGCCATGGGGCTGTGGTGCCAGGCGCCTGGAGTCTCCTGGCTGCTCACCTATTTGTGCAAGTGTCTCTGGGGCTGGTGGTCTCCCCCGGGGCTGGAATCGTCAGCGTTTGGCGACTCGGGTGAGTGCTGTCTGACTTCCTCAGGTCGGTGGGATTATGAGGAATGGCTGTTAGGCCCTTTAGGACCCACTCAGAGACTTGAAGCCCATTCAGAAGGGGACACATGCAGAAAGAGGCAGGACCTTGCCCAAGCCACCTAAGATCTCAATTCTGGGTCTGGGTTCCAAGTGTAATTTTAGAAATAATTCTAGACATACAGAGGGAATATCTCCCCACCTTAGCACCTGGCCTGGTGCCTCCTTGTGATGTGGGAGCTGCTGGGACAATACCTGGATTTTTCTCGCCATTGACCTAGTAGGACTGAAGAAGCCTTCCCAGGGTGCACCTGGGAGAGAAGGGAGGAGACACGCACGCGATGGCCCTGGGTCCAGCAGAGGTGTACCTGGGGGTTTGGCTCCGTGTGCCTGGGTGGTCTTTCTAGGCTTAGACTCCTTCATTGTCCCAAGAGGCTCCGTCAGAGGGCTGAGTAATTACTTCCCTTGCTGAATTTCTTTTTCTGTCCGTGCCCTGGGGTTCTTGCTCTTCTCACCAGAAGAAACACCTGTGCACCTCTTCAGAGATGTGACCAGTGTGTCCTGATTTCCTGGGAGACTCTTGTTATTTCCATAAAAAAGTGTAGGTCTTGAGAATTGTCCTATTCCAAGAATGGCCTATTATCTTCTGAGACTTCAAATTTCTCACCAATGTTTTCTGAGACCCCGGAACAAACTCCTTCAGTTAGGGATGTCCCCAAGACTTCTATGCAACCTTGGGCTACTACCACTGACCCCAGAACTCCACCCAGCTTCGTGGAGTCAAGTAAGCTCCGCAAATTCCGTGTTTTCCTCCATCCCTGCTCCTCCAGCTCCAGAATGACCCACTGCCTCCCTCTGAACTTCGTCTAGTGGCTGAAAACTCTGCAAAAGGCCACTCTTTGCAGAATATTAGTCCCTGACATTCGGCTCTTCTTCAAGGACACTCTCTTCTATGGAAGGTTCTATAGGAAGACTGGCAGTTCTTTCAATCCCCATTCCGCAGACCAGGAGGCTACGCTCCACTGGCACCTTCGAATGACCCCCTCTTCCTCCTGGATGGAAACCTCTCCAGCCCTCTTCCCTTCTGGGCCATGTTGTCTGCCCACCCACTGGTTGTCTCCCATGTCCGGGGTCATTTTTTCCTCCCGGTCTTCCTGAAGCTGTTGTCTTGGTGAATTATGTGTGTCTGTGATTCTCCTTCCCTCTCTCCTCCAGAGCTAGACTGCTCCTGTGCCGTGGAGCCCTGGTCTTCCTGTGACCCTGGGATCTGCTCCATGTGGTTCCCCTCCCTCCAGGGTCCTGCCACTCCTCACCACTCCCATCTTCAGATCAGGACTCTTGGACCTCCAAGACCCTTGGTCTCCATGGCGAGGGTTGTAGTCTCATCTGCTTTTCCTCCCTCTGCATTTCTGTGGAGCCCACTGTAGCCTGGCCCCACTCCTGCCCTCCACTGCCCCTGCCCCTCCACTGCCCCTGCCCCTTCACTGCCCCTGCCCCTCTACTGAATGGCTCTCGCCCACTCTAGCGTTTGCTGTTGGGGCCTCTGATGAGTGGACTTCTCTCTACCCACTCCACTCCCTGACCGTGACTGTTCCTTGGGACGAGCCTCTGACGTTGTTTCTCCACCTGCCCCCACGTGTGGCATCACAGGAGGTGGTTCAGCCCTCTATCTGCCCTCTTCTCTCCACACACACTCCCTGCCTGTGCTCCAGCAGGTCCTCTGCTGAAGGGCTGCCTGGAGGATGATGCTCTGCCGCAGTCCGGCTGCAGCAAAATAACCGGGGGGTGACGAACAACTTGTGTACGTTGATACAGCAGGAGTAGGAGCTGTTTATTGCAGGACAGGAGCAGTATTTATACATTCCACACAGCTTATCTAATTAGCATAAACTAGATACAGCAGTCAACCAGTCAGGAATCTCCACACTTAATGGCTCGCTTTTGTTACTTCTCAAACCACTCCCTCTGGCATTTTGCCAGGCACCATCCAGACTTGTTTACGAACTCTAACATTCCCCTGGCAAAATGCCAGGTGTTATTTTGACTTATTTACAGACTCTAACAATGCTCTGTTCCCTGACCTTGAGCTCCAGCTCCACTGCCCCCCACCCCTCAGAACACCAACCCCGGGCATTGCCTCCCCTCTGATTGTGAACTCCTGGAGGGTGGGGCTGTTCTTGCCCCAGAACCTGGCCCAGGTCCTGGAGCAGGACAGGTGCCTGGGAAATGTGTATAATGGATGGATGAATTTGCTAATTACGGAGCAGTGTGCACTTTGAGTTTTTGTGTTACAGCAATCGACAAAGCCCTTTAAGCCCTTTATGTTTCCAAGCAAACAGGTGTGGCTTCTAAGGACCTCGGAGCAGTGATGATGGATAATTTTTGCCGCCCCAAACAGTCATCACTAGCGACTCCTGACTGCTGAGCACTTGAGTCTGACTCAGACGGAATCTTTTATTTTATTTAATTTCCGTTTATGTTTGAATAGTCAAAGCAATCAGTGGCTGCTGTGCTAGATTGTGCAATTTTAGGGGAGTAATTAAGGATAGGTTCCCCCCGCCCCCACCTCCTGCTCTCAGTACTAGGGATTTAACCCAGGGGTGCTTTACCACTGAGCCACATCACCAACCCTTTTTTAAAAATTTTATTTTGAGACAGGGTTTCACTAAGTTGCTTAGGGCCTTGCTAAACTACTGAGGCTGGCCTCGAACTTTTGATCCTCCTGTCTCAGCTCCCAAGCCATGGAATTACAAGGGTGGGCCACCACTCCTGGCTCAGAGTAGTTTTTAAAGCCAGACTTCCTTCTCCTCCCCACCCCATGAATCATTTCCTCTAACCCAATCCGTGTTTTGAAAAGGGGAAGCACTCTTCTGGGTGGATGTAGACTGCTGCAGGTGTAGACCGCATCGCACCTGCAGACACCTGGCACGGCACCTGCGGCAAGCGCCCCCTGTCGGCGGGAGGACCGCACCGCAGGCAAGGGGCCCGAGAGGTCGGGGCAAAAACAGCCCACCTTACCCACAGCTGTTGAGCCAATTTGTGTAAAGCAGATTTCCAGCCCAGGGTCTTCTGGGCATCTGTAAAAACCAAAATTCGCTTCTAAAATTAAATCTCCTTTTCAGTCCAAGTCTTAATAGCGATCTTCCCCCAAATGAGTTCCCAGGGAGGAGCCTCGCTAGGAGCCGGGGAATTTTGTGTAGTCCTGGAGGTTTGCTCAGAGTACTTGACTACTCTCTCTTCCTGCGGCTGGAGATCTAGAACCTCAGTGCCACCGCCCCTTGGGGCTGTGGATGAACCTCTTCTCTCAGCCTCTGCGTCTGCTCTCAGAGGTTAATTCCTGTGGCTGCACAGTTGCTGCTAATGCTCTTACCAAACCCAGCGACATTCCCAGAGGAATCCAATGGCAACAATGACGTGCTTTACTCTGATGGCCTTTGGTGTGCACCAATTCATGGGCTTCTTGCAAAAGTTCTAGAGAAGGTCTCCTGCTGCCCATTTCACAGTGAGAATACCGAGGTCCAAAGCCAAGGAGCAATTAGCTACAGTTACATCTTCAAGCCCAGAATTTTTTCTTAAGGCATATGCTTGTTAAGTTCATTGCCCTCTAAAAAATGGTTCCACAAAATCATTTACTTGCAAAAGATTCATACAATGTAAATCAGGCAAAAAGCTTTTGACTTTCAAATTTGTTCCACCCTAGAGGTCATGGCTTTTATCCAGCGTTGCAATCAACTAGAGGTTTCCCGTGTTCACCTATAGCTTTGTTTCATGTTTTAGCAAAATTTACAGGAATGATATTGTCAACATTGTTACAAAACTAGCTTTTTAAACAATGTGCTTTATCTTAAGGGACATTTCTATGCTGTACATGTAGACCTACCTTGTGCATTTAATGTATTGTGGGTTATTTCAGGGCGTGCCTGGACCACAGTTCTATTCTTATTTAGCAGTGAGCATTTATTTACAGCTTTAGGTTTCTGCATCTGTGTGTCTCTTCATGTCTGTGTATAGCACGTGTGTAGGAAGCCCTAGGACAGTGGCCTTGCTAGGTGTTAGGGATCACATTGTTTTCAGTGTGATCAGGGATACTGTCAAGTGGCTCTGTATGGGCCTCACAGTGTTCACCTGCCATCGAAGGCAGGGCCTGTGCCCACGTGCTTACATAGCTTGGGTGTTTCTTTTTACTATTGACTTTTATTTGGGTACCTCGCCATAGACGTATTTCATGTGTGAGCAGTCTATTCACGTCCTCGACCCACCTCCCCACTGACTTGCAGGTCTGGTTGATCTCATGAGTAGAGCTGTCCTGTGTCTGCCCAGTGCTCCTGCCCCTATCCCTTCAGGGAGCCACCCTCAGGACAAGCCCACTGCAAAAAACCAGCTCCTTGCCAATGGGGCTGGCTGGGGAGGGCTGTGCCAGGGCCACCCTACAGATGCGGCACACCTGGAGTTCCTGTCAGGGACACCGGAGAGGGCAGGCTGAGGTCTACAGTGCAGGGTGAGACCTGCCCTCCGGTCCTGAGCTGGTGGGGTGGAACCTGGGGATCATGATCGTAGGTGGCTCATGGTGACCAGATCATCAAGAAGAAAAATCATTTTTAAAACAAACTTCACTTTATTACATTAATTTTACACAGTAAAAGAATATAAAATGCAGACTTGTCTAGATTCTCTTGCTGATTCTCTTGAAGACAATGTCACCCACAGTCATGGTCTGAAAGCCAGAAAAGAAAAAATGAATTGTTCACCTGATGTTAAATTGTAACAAAACAAAACAAAAACCAAGTTCCCAAAATAGCCTAGGATATGCCAGATATATGAAACAAACAACTCAAAGATCCTGCTGTTTTCTGTGGGACCGGAGGAAGCACTGGCAGTTTGTACTAAAACCCTGTGCCAGCCTTCATCACTTCCCTTTTGATGTGGAGATCTGTCCTGCCATTTACTGAATTATCTTGTACATCGATGGCTGTTATAGTAAGACCACCCAAACCAGCCTAATCCAATCCAATTTCCCAAGGTTTCATTGAGCACCTATTATGCACCAAACACATGCTCTGAGTGTCAAGGACACATGTACACAGACACATGGAGCGACTGGCCAGGAGCACGGTGGCCCTCACCACTTTCCGCCCAGGGCTGAGTGGGGCAGTGACAGTGAGGTCTGTGTTATGAAAGGACGTGCCCTCCGCCCTGTGGGCACTCTGGAATGTGACAGCGGTGGTGACCTAGCAGGTGATGAAAGGAGCTCCTGAACTTGGGCAGCAGGGAGGGGCTGCCGCTGAATGAATGGGAGCCCTGTCAGGATGGCCCTGGACAGGTTATCCTGACTAGTGAGTCCCTTGTCCTGCCTCCCCTCAGGAGACCCGAGGATGAGGCCAGACGGAGGTTATGGAAGGCTGCTGGCTGGGGCTCAGTCCTGGCGGCTCAGCTCCACTGCCCTGCTCTGCCCTGCAAGTCCTGCTTGAGGGCTGTGGCTCTTGGGTGGGGACAGACTCCTGGGCAGCCTCCTTCTGCAGCTCCTTGAGCCTCGTGCTGGGGGCAACACTGCAGAGCGACAGGCAGATGCAGCCTGCGCTGGGGAGGCTGGCCAACGCCGGGTACTGGGGTGCCTCACCCCTGAGGGCACCGCCCATCAGCTGCATCAACTCGCCCCCAGGGCTTGTGGGTTAGTGCTGGCAGGAGGCAGGGCTGCGGCTCTGAACCTCCGAGAGGCCATAAAACAGGAAAGGCAATGAAGGAGCCTAACTCGGCCACAGCCTCGTGGTGTGTGGCTGCTGTGTCCTTGGGAAGGGTGGCTCCAGGAGCCCAGAGGCCCGCAGAGGGACACCCGCAGACTGGCTGCATTTCCTCCCAGCGGGGACAGGAGGAGGTGAGCTGTGCCAGTGGCTGCTCATCCCTGTGCCTCTGTCCCCAGCTCCTCCCTCACGCCAAAGGTTTGGGTGTTCAGGCACCAGTTCAGCGACCACTGCCCCTAGCTCCATGCTGCTGCGGCTCCCCATCTAGAAACGCTGCTGTTGAGCCTGTGCGTGAACCACCCGTGCGTAAGGGCTCCTCCAGGAGTGGAAGGTGACACTGACAGCAGCAGCACACTTGGAGACTTGGGGCCTGGCTGGCAGGATGGGGGACCCTGAGCAGATCCTCACCCCCACCTCTCCTCTCCCAGCACTGGGAGCCGAAGCCCCGAGCACCAACTCACACTGGTGATGATGTCACCGTTGAGTTCAGTCACAGACTTGATGTTTTTGATAGTTGTCACCAGCTTGTTGTCACCTTCCATGTTGACCACTGTCTGCAGGAGACGGAGAGGGCCTATGAGGAGGGGTCTGGGAGTGGGCAAGACCCTCGCCATGAGCCTGGCTCCCCTGCACAGGGTCAGCTTCCAAACACCCAAACTCCCGGCCCTGTGCTCCCAGCGGCCTCTCGGGATCCAAGGAGCGAGGTGCACTTCAGAAGGAGAGAGGAGCCAGCACCGTGCGGCTGGAAGTGCATTCTGTGGCATTGACCCAGAAAGACCCCAGGATCTAAGTGTTCCCAAACACAAATGCTAGGATAGAATCAGCTAAGGTCCCTATTCTCCAAGCTGGTGGAGGGAGGTCAAATTCACAGTGCTGGCCAGCTGAGAGAACACATGGCTTGCTTTGGCATGTAACCCATCCTTCCAGAACATTCCTCTTTCCTCCTGCAGCCCCCCTTCCGAGCTGGAGGCATGCCGAAAGAGGTAACACAGAAACCCAGCCAGGAGCAGAAGATGCTGGCCAAGGTGAAGCTCTGGCCTCCAAGCATTCCAATGGAAAGGCCTATGGGGACCCTGTGGGCCTGAGCTCTGGAGTCCCCTCCTGGCTCACACATCATGTCTGCAGGGGAGAGGTGGAGGGCAGCCGGGAGAGGCACAGGGACACCTGGGAGCAGAGGAGACAGGCTCGGTGGCTCTGGCTCCACTGGGTGCACATGGTCTTGTGGGGCACCTCAGAGGCCCATGGAGATGGTGCCGTAGGACAGGCACCACGGCATGCACACGGCCCTGCCCTGTTCCCATCGCACCCCAGGTTGGCAGCCTGTGCCATGCGGGAGCCAAGGTTGGGCAAAGCCGGGTCTGTGCTCCTGCCAAGGCTTGTGGTCCTGTGCTGCCGGCACCTCTGGAGACCTTCCCCACACCCTCTGCTCTGGGCTCATCAAGGGCCTCACAGACGCCTGCTGGGCACCTCCGAGGCCCTCAAGAGCCAGGGGTGTTGGGCCCGGAGAACATGAGCCTCAGAGTCCTGCTCTGAGTGGGCTTCCCATGTGGCCGAGCACCTGGGATGGAACCAGGGAATATGAAATGGGCTTCCCCAGGGCCGTCTGCTGCCCTCCCCTCATGGGGTGCCCGCAGTGGGAACTGGGAGGCTCAGGCAGGAAGCCTCGGAGGCAGAGGTGGCTGCAGGGGCACCTCTTACCTTGATCTTCTCCCCGGTCATGGTCTCCAGCTCACACTCCTCCCCCAGGGTGAACTCGTTCTGGATCACCTTGGAGCCGGTGGTGATGGTGAGCTTGAAGTGCTTCCCGTTCTGCACCACCTCCGACACCCCCTTGAGGTCCTTCCCCTTCTGGATGAGGTCATCGGGCAGACCTGGGGAACCAGGAGGCTTAGAGACGGCAGGGTGGGGTATAAAGCTGGGCAGAGAGAGACTGACACGGGGGCAGGATGGCACTGACCCCCAAGGCCTGAGAGCCCGGGGCTTTGGCCTCCAAAGGGAAGGTGGGTGGCGCCGGGCCTGCCGCCATCTTGCCATTTCATTCATAGAGGATGCTCCTGTGCTTGGAACCTTCCCTCTGCGGCTCCCTGCCTCCCACTCACAGCCACTCCCCTTCACTCGGCTCTTGGAGTGTACGCAGTCCACCCTCCACACCCCGAGGCACCAGAGCTTCCTTTCTCCAGACCAGGTCACTCCTGAGATGGCGGGGGCTATGGACACCCAGGCCAGACCAGGCACAGTTGGGCAGTGCAGGCTGTGGATAGGTCTTTGTATCAGCGGGGGGCTGATTGGCTCCTCTGCGGTGATGCTCATTGAGCTGTTTCCCGGCCCTTTCAGACTGCCAGCTGATGGCGGGCAAAGCGTTCCTTATAGAGTTGGGTGCGGGGTACCTCCTGACAGCAGGGTGGCACTCCTGGTATGGGTGGGCATTTGGACACACAGGTGTGGGACCTGCTGCACATGGGGGCTCTGGGGGTCCCTGGAGGCCTTCTTTCCTGTCCCTCCCCCAGCACCCTCCCTCTTCCTGCTGCACTCTCCTCTCCAGGCTACCCCCCCCCCCTGCCAAGCAGGCACCCTCCCCAGCCCCTGGTGGCACCTGCTCATCTTCCAAGGCTCAACCTCCCTCCACACCCTCCTGGACCTGGGGAGGCCAAGGGGTTAACGCAGGCCTCTGGGCCCAGAACCTATGTCCAGTCCCATCCAAACCCTTCCCACTATGTGACCCTGGCCACAACTACCCAGCCTTTCTCAGCCTCAGTTGTGAAATGGGGAACTCACTGTGCCCATCTCAGCAGTTTGTGAGATTGGTGGGGCATTGAGGATCCTGGCTGGGCACGGTGTCCTACACATCAGGGGGCACCTGCTCACATTCGTCTCTGCTCTCTAAACTGCGCCCTGGAAATGTGGCTCATTGTCATCTGTCTCCTTGGTTATCTGTCCAGCACAGACCTTGATGTGTGCCTGGCCTGGAACCAAGGCTGGCATGAAGGGATAAAGGGATGGCTGGGTGGGTGGGTGGGTGGGTAGATGCATAGATAGGTGGATGGATGGGTGGGTGGGTAGATGTGTGGATGAGTAGGTGGATGGGTGAATGAGTAGATGAATGGATGAGTGGATGGATGGGTGGGTGGGTGGATGAGTAGGTGGATAGGTGGGGGGGGTGGATGGATGGATGGTTGGGTGGGTAGATGTGTGGATGAGTAGGTGGATGGGTGGGTGGGTAGATGGGTGGATGAGTAGGTGGATGGGTGGATGGGTAGATGGATGGGTGGGTAGATGGACGGATGGACAGGCTCACACAGTGAAGTTCCAGAGAACATGAGCTTCAGTCCAGATCAGCTCTCTTTTCACTGGCCGTGGGTGGCCTTGTCCAGGGAGTCACAGCGCATGTGGCAAAAGACTGCAAAAGCCCGCTGACTGACCCTAGTCCAGTGTGCCTCAGCCTCTCCTCCATCTCAGCCTCAGGCCCTGGAGCCACCCC
The DNA here is from genome assembly GCF_047511675.1 of Marmota flaviventris. NCBI lineage: Eukaryota > Metazoa > Chordata > Mammalia > Rodentia > Sciuridae > Marmota > Marmota flaviventris. The sequence continues at coordinate 76,842,821 of NC_092511.1, read as the reverse complement.
AGTAGGGCCAGACTCGCCGCCTGTTCAGCACTCACCAATTGCCTTCATGAAGGGCTCGAAGTTCTCCTGGCTCTGCAGCTGGTACTTGCCGGAGAAGTTCATGGTGGCGGCGAAGCTCCCTGTGCCCACTGACACTGCTGGCTGGGCTGCTCAGTGCTGCAGCTTTATAGGGGCTTCTTCCCTTTCAAATATCGGCCATAGGTCAGTAGCTGTCGATTTCTTTATGGCCAGGTTCAAACATTAACTTCCGAGAGCAATGGTCAACGATAAAATCCAGGATGGGCACATCAGAGGTTTTCCCTACTCAGCAAATAGCGACGATGCCAATCAGGGCAAGCCCGAGGGCCCTGCAGCCTCTCAGTTGAGTGCCCACCCATCATGGAATGTGCATGCATGCACACTGTGTACAGGTGTGTGTGCACGTGTATACACACACATGGGGTGAGTGCGCATCTGTACATGTACATGTTTGTATGTGTACTGCCCACACGTGGATGAGTGTGCATCTGTACGTGTGCATGTTCGTATGTGTACTGCACACATGTGGGTGAGTGAGCATCTGTACATGTGCATGTTCATATGTGTACTGCACATGTACACAACACACCCAGTTTGGGCTCAGAACCTTCCTTCCTTACACGGCCTTAGGGTTGGTCCCCACTGCTGTCATTGTCACAGAACTGTCATTGCCTGTCACATCTCCACAGTCCAAAGCTCTCCTGCGTGAAGTGCTGAAGTGGCCTTGGCTGCGTGAGGGGCAAGCTACTCACACCCTGTGTGTGCAAATGGGGAAGCATTTCTTTGGCAGGACATGGTCAGGGAAAGGAAGAAGGAGGGCTCTGCTGACTCACCCCAACAAGGGACAAGGGACGGGTGACATGTGCGAGCTTGACCCTGCACTTGCAGAGACCTGAGGCTGCTCTAGCCTGTCTCGAGGTGCAGTGGATCCGCATCCCCCACTTCCACACCTGAGGGGCTCTGGATGAGCACCGCCCACTTCTCTCGCTACCCCGTCTGGATCAGATGCCAGTCTCTGCATCAGCAGCAGCCCGTCCCTGACCACCAGGCCTGTCCACTCTCGGCAGCACAGATCATCCTGACATGCAGCCTGAGCACATACTCCTGTTTCAGCCTCCAGGGCTGCACGTCACTCAGAGGCCACAGGCCCTGGGCATCTGGAGGGTGCTGGTGTCCTGTGTCCTAGCCAGACGACCCCCCCAGCAGCGCTGTCCTTTGCTAGCATGAGCTCTGGTTTCTACCTGGGAAGTGATTGCCCTGCTCCACTTCTAGCAGGGTTGCCAGTCTTGCGAAACCCAGCCCCGAGTTACCTTGCTGCCCTTTCCCCTCTTACTCTGCGGGCCACAGTCTCAGGCAGGCGCTCACATGGGGCGACTGTGCCTCTGTCTGCATTCACGGGGCTCCTCTGCCCTCCTCCGCCTGTCAACCGCGTGGCTCCTCCATAAGCCCCCGGGACTGCAGCTCTGCCAACCTCTGTGTCCTGAGGCCTGCAGGACACCTTCCTGTGCCTTCTTTCCTGAGGGTTTTCCTTGCCTTCCCCAATACCCGGCACATAATAGGACCGCATCAGAGACGGATCAGCAAATAAGAACCATTGAAGCTCCCGAGGCCATGCTCTCCTGGTTGAGGGAAAGAGAGATGGTCAGCGATCCTCTGCCCTGCCAGCCAGGAGACGGGGGGATGGTTTATCATGATTAGTACGCATGTCTGAATGGGCTGCAGCTTGGTGGAGAGTCCAGTGGGGCGGGTGTGGGCAGGGCTGGCAAAGTGTACTTCCAGCCTGAACCTCCCAGTCCCGCGTGGCCTTTCTCCTCCCTTGCCACCCGGCTCTGCCATTCTGGCCTATGCTGAGCAGGTGGCTTCAGAGCCCAGACTCTGAGCTCCTGGACAGCTTTGTCCCCTCCCCAGGGACCAAGTAAGTAAGGGACCTTACTTGCAGCACAAGTCTAAACGCTCATTGCCCAGCTGCTGTCCCCTGCTCTGTCCCCAGCAGCTGGCTGGGCAGTGGGCTGTCTGCTCTGGTAGCCAGGCAGCCTCAGCGTCTGGTTGGGCAGGAGACGGGAAACGTGGGTGGATAAGAGCTCACACAGGGGCATCAGTGCCCTAGGAGGCACCCAGGGAGCTCAGGCCGATGCAGCCGCACCAGGCATAGCTGTGGCTCTGTCCCCTGCGTCCCCCACCCCAACCTTTGTGCCTCCAGGGTTTACATCTGCTGTTCTGGAAATGCTCTCTGCACCCGCATCCCTGCCGGGGGCGGGGGGTGTCAATAGGCACCCTGCCATCTGCCAACAGCGTTGGGCACACTGGAGCACGTGGCCCCCTGAGAACTCTGGCCATTCCTAGGCACCACAGTCACCTGGGCACAGGGATGGGGATGGGCAGGGGCCTCAAAGGACGATGGGCACAGGCATGGCCCTGTCATCTTGCTCTATCTTGACTTCATGTCTTTTGATGTGACTCGCTGTCCTGAGGGCTCATTTGGACTCCAGTCTCCAAGTGGAACCCTGCTCTTCCATTTTTCTCTAAGTGAGAAAGTAAAAAAGCCATTATTATTTTTTTTAATTATTATTTTTTTTTGTAAAAAAGCCATTATCTCAGGAAGTGGCCTGAGAATTCCTCTTGGAGAGGGTGTGTGTATGTGTGTGTGTGTGTGTGTGTGTGTGCGCGCACACACACGTACAGGATAAGCTGCTCGGGAGAGAGGGTGGGGAGCCCCCAGACCTGTGTGTCCTTAAGAGGCGGGTGGGAGAAGACACAGGCTGTCCCGATGTGCAGGGGACCACTGAGGACCCAGGGAGAGGGGAGAGGAGAGGGGCCCACAGGAGGGCTTGGGGTGGGGTCACTTGCAGTTCCCAGTGGCCACAGGCTAAGGTCCTAGGAAGCTGCCTGTCTGCGGCAGAGTGAGTGCCTGTCCATCTGTCTCTAAGTCCCTCTGGTGTGATTGTGAAGGCTGTGGTGAGACGCACTATGTGAATCACAAGTCATTGTTAGGAGCGAGAGTGTGACCTCGGCGGGCCTATGACAGCTCAGGCAACTAACCTGGAAAGCAGTGTGGCAGGAAGCTGAGGGTCCACAGGGATGCCCCAGAGGGGTCCCCAGAAATCCAAGGAACAAAGCTCATTTCAGATAGACTCTGGAGTCCCGTGTGCCCCAGATGGCATCTGGGTCATCTACGTTGCCTAAACCTGGGGTGACAGCTGGCCTGTGTCTGTCTGATGAGCAGCGGTCGAGCCCAAGGCTAAATTCAAGATGTCCCGAGACCTCCTCCACCGGCCTCCCTTACCACCTGAGGACCGTTGCCAACACCTGTGGAGGAGTGGATGGGAAAGGGCTTGGGGTGGCGGAGTAACCAGAAGTAGAGAGCACGCCTGGTAGGCACGAGGCCCTGAGTTTGAGTCCCAGCATGGCAGAGAGAGAGAGAGACAGAGAGAGAGAGACAGAGAGAGAGAGAGACAGAGAGAGAGTTTAGAGTCTTACAACTTAAAGCCAATGAAACAAATAACCCCTGTGTAACAAGAGCAATGGTCATCGCCGCCCCACCCATCAAGTGCGCAGGGGCCGGATCCGGGCAGCCCTCACCCTAGGCACTCTCTTGCACCCTGTAATCTCCACACAGAGCCCCTTCCCTTGACCACAGGCTTCAGAGGGCTGGGCCAGTGCAGCCCTGAGTCTAGGGTGGGGAGTGAGGGAAGGGCAGGTTCCCCACAGGGAAGGTCAGCCTCCATCCCAGGACCCCTGGGGAAGGCCCAGTCCATGTGACTCTCTAAGAGCAGGACCCATGGCCATCTCCCCGTGGATGCCCTGCCTGGCCCCGCACTTCTTACTCTGAACAGGCAACTCCTGCAGACGAGGAACAGCACTGGGAATGTGACTCAGGTTGGTCAAGAGCTGGCACAGCTGGTGAGGAAGTGACTGCTCCCCAGAAGGGTCAACGCCCAACAGGCAGAGAACAGGGGAACCAGGCTGATGGGTGGGAGGCCAGGAACCCCCTCCCCCAGCTCCAGACGGGGCCATTAACAGGCAACCAGGCCCCCCCCCCCCCCGCCGTCCCGGGTCTGGAGTGTGTGTGTGTGTGACTTGAGACCACAGGCATTGTAGCCATTTCAAAACCTAACACTCATGAGTAGTTTTCCATAAAATTAGGAGAGGGTAATGACATCTTCCACCCACTGGTTGAGCAAACATAGGAGATAAGCTGAATTACAACGACAAAGTTCAAGTGGCTTTCAGAGAAAAAAAGGCTCCAACTCCCTGGGCACAGCCCTGCGTCTGTCAAACCAGAGATGGCGCAGCCCCACCAGGTCCGCTAGGCTTCCCCCTCCTCATGCTGCCTATGCAGATGGGAGTGCGTGCGCTTGGTGGTGGCCAGGAGGTGATCAGCATTCATTTTAGAGCAGGCACCTCTGCAGGTGTGTCTGACCCTGGGTGCCCGCCTGCTGTGCCAGCTTGCCTGTTTCCTGGGCATTTTGGAGGCAGACAGTGCCCCAGGAGCCCAGGGCTGCAGAGCAGAAGGGCAGGGCCAGCTCTGCTTCACCCACCACGTGGTCCTGGAACCTCCTGCCTCCGCCTCCCCGTCTGTTAGATGGTCACGGGGTTCTTGCTCTTGTGAAAGATCCATGTAAACTGCCAAGTCCTCAGGAACACGGAGCTCACACCACAGGGGACCAGGGCCCCTTGCGTTTGTCTCTCAGGGTCCTAGGGGCCACCCTGGCCCAGGATCCATCTTTCAGTTAATCCCCTGGCTTGGCGGCAAGCTTCCTCCCATCTCCTGGCCAGTCACGCTTTGCTGACGGTCACCCAGGTCGCAGGCCTGAGGCTCCGCTTGGCTCCTGCAGGCTGTGGACTCGAGCGCCTGGTCACCTGGGCTTAATTCCAGGTCTGCCAACCACTCGGGGGCCCAGCCTCCATCCGGGGCTTCCTGCTCTGCCTTCCTACCCGCTGTCCTGGCACCTGGGAGTCTCACTTATTTATTTTTCTCCTATGACTTTGGCCACTCTAGGCCACGCTTCAGCCACAGCGGCAGCCATGCTGGGGGCTTCATTGGCTCAGTTGCTCACTCCGTTGGTGCGGGAGGACCTGTGCTTGTACACACTGTTTTAAGACCTTCCTGTAGGACCCCTGGATGAACATACATTAACAAAAACAGTTTTAAAGACATTGTTAGGCGTCATTGCACGTGTGCCTGTTTTGTTCTTCAGTCCTGGTAAATTCCTTAAAGAACTCACCTGTCACAACTGTACCCACCTAGGAGGGGACCTGCCTTAGGGAACTTTCAATAGCTGTGGCATGTTTTAGAAACCCACCCACTTGAAGAACCCACCAGGACTCAGGGGTAAAAACATGCCCAAGAGAAATGCAGGTGGTGGCTTGTGCTGTGAAAGGGGTCACGCAGCAGAGCACCCAGAGTGAGCGTGCAACCAACACCCTTCCCCAACACGGTGACATTTTAGGAATGTCCTTGTTAAAGTGAAGCCTTCCTGTGTCTCACTCTGAGGTCCCCAGAGAGCTCTTCACATGGCAGGTGGAAGAGCCTGTGGAGGACACAGCAGGAGGTGGGGGACGAGCAGGCTGGTGGAGTCCAGAACGAACTCAATGCTTATCCGCAGTCAGCACATAGGCCCCTATTTTGACTGTAAAAGCTGATGCTGTTTATTTTTCCTGTGTCCTTTGTCCCCTTGGGGTTATAAGCTAGCCTAGTTGGCTTCTGAGTTAGCCTGACACTTGAAAGCAAACCTCTACCAACTCGCCACCCCTGCCCGGCAGCCCAAGATCCATGGGTCAGCAGCCAACCCCTGGCATCCAGGAAGGCTCAGTGCCACACCATTCCCAGGAAGCCTCCTGAGCCCTCTGCCCTTTCTGCAGCCAGGACCAACGTCCCCGCAGCATTTCCATTATATCAACAGTGATAACATAAGAGCCTCCAGTAGCCAAGTGCTTTTTCTCATTGACTTCTCAAAACTACTTAAAAGGTCCACATTATGTCCCCATTTTCAGATGAGGAAACTAAGCTACCTGATTTCTACTCCATGAACACAATATGTCCTACAGTGTGGATTTTGTGTTGGGATCCAATTTTAAATTCACAGAGGACCTCACTGCCTAGCAGGGGACATGAGGGAATTAGAGCTGCCATCTGGATGGGGAAAGTTTGAAGAAGACTTGGAAATGCAGAGAATGTTTGATTAAGAGTACGAAGGCCGGGAACAGTGGCACACGCTGTAACTCTAGCCACCCGGGAGGCTGAAGCTGGAGGATGGCAAGTTCAAGGTCAGCCTCAGTGACTCAGCTACATCCCATCTCAAAATACAAAACACAAAGGGCTGGAGATGGAGCTCAGCCGTAGAGAGCACCTGGGTCTGAAAACCAGTCCAGCAAAAAACAAGTAATAAATGAATAAGAGAGTAAGAAGGCGTTTTCTGATTGGTTAAGGAGCTAAGATTCTCTCAGGAAGAGAGGAGAAGTCATGGAGCCTGGTTGCTGCAGAAAGACCCGAGATGCAGGGTGGAAGGACAGGATGACGGCGAGGGTGGGCGGGGGCACTGGGGCTGGGAGCAGGGGAATCAGCCACACAGGGTCAGGGAGGAGGGTGACCGCGTCCCCCACAGTGGGACATGCAGCAGGGCTGTGATCTGTGCAGGGCACACTACAGACAATCATGCATTTTGTCTACTATGTTCTAGAGAAATATAGACCAGTTTATGATCTTGTGGACATTATTGCTTAGGAGAAGGTCAAGATTCTTTTTTTTTTTTCCCCCTTCAAGGAGTAGCTTAGAGAAAAATATCCCGTGACACGGGACAGGATTATAGCAGTTGGAGTCTGATGTGGTAAACTGGCAATAATCTAGGCATTTTCCATGAATGATTCATCCTCGGGACTGGTTTCCAAGGTGTCGGAAGAGCTGGAAGAGACCAGGAGGGAGGACTCTAAGCTGGTGCTTGTGCCCGGGTGGAGCCCAGGGTCCCCACCGGCTCCCACAGGGCAGGAGGCCGCCGGTGCCTTTGGTTCTGGGTCCAATAAAATGATGCCTCCTCGACCAGAACTTGATCCACTGAAGAGGACGAGATGGTGAGGGGCTGGGAGAAGAGGCAACAAGCTGGCACAAGGACCTCAAAGGAGTGAAGCCGACACATCGGTGACAAATTTTGGATTCACCATTCTGAGTGGTGGAGAGTCAGGGCAAGCTCTTGGCAGAGTTGTGAGATCAGATGTGTAGCTTTGGAAGACTGCTCTCAGGGGGCAGGAGGGATGGGACTATGGCGGGGGGGGGGGGGGGGGGGGGAGACATGGAGGCCGAAGTCCTGGCAGGAGAGGTGGAAGCCTGAACTTGGGAGCAGGCAGGGGGCGCCAGGGAGCACTGTAGCCGGTCACCACAGGGTGCATGCATCCACTGAGCCCTTCTTTCTGCCTACTGTCCCATGTGGGAGTGTCTTTTCCTCACTCTGAATCCTCTGTGGAGATTTGTTGTTCCGACACTCATCACTCAGTCTCACCTCCTTCAATCTCACCTCCTCAGTCTCACCTCCTTCAGTCTCTCAGTCTCACCTCCTTCAGTCTCACCTCCTTCAATCTCACCTCCTTCAGTCTCACCTCCTTCAGTCTTGCTTCCTTTAGTCTCACCTCCTTCAATCTCACCTCCTTCAGTCTCACCTCCTTTAATTTCACCTCCTTCAGTCTCACCTCCGTTCATATCTTCCTTTCCTTTTCCCCTACCCATGGCAAGGTGCTTGATTATAGGGTGCAAGGACTTGTTTGTGTCCTTACTAGACTTTCATGTCCCTGGTGTAGAGACAGGCTAAGAACCCATGACAATGATGATTCCGGGAGGGCCATGCCTGTGACCACCTACAGAGCTCCTCTCCCCAAGCCCTATGTCACAGGTCTCTGGCATCCTTACAGTCCCATGGCTGCTCCCTGTGCCAGGCCCCCCTCTGATGGGACTCCTGGCTTCTGAATTTCGACTGAATGGTTTAACTTTTAAATATTGGGACTATTTGGTTAAGAAATAAAGTTCTTGTAAATCACGAAAGGTAAACTCTCTATTCCTTGCTTTCCACTTGTTGAATTATGATTGGAAGATTTAAATTTTAGGAGATGATATTAAGTTGAGGGTCCAGTGATAAAAATCGGACACCAGGGTTTTGTGATGACTTTTCTCTTTCTGTTTCCTTTTGTTTATTGTGTGTGACATTGGGAGGGCAGATGGCATGAAGGTGCTGGGAAGTTTCGGGATGTGTTCATACAAGTGCCCCCAGCTTCACCTGCAGGCCTCCTGGCAGGAGCTTGGCTGCATACTGGAAAACGCCTCCCCCAGAGCGGAGTCGAGAGAGCACAGAGGTCTGTGGGTGAAGGCTGGAGTTGCTGTCAACATCCTGACAGCATTTCATGGTGACCCTACAGTTGGATGGGCGCGGCCCCAGGGAAGCAGCTGCAGGCTCCGGGTTCCATGCTGCACACAAGCTTCGGGAGGGCAAGTTCCAGTGACAGTGGTGAGGTGGACAGCCCAGCGGCTGATAGGTGTGCGTGTGTGGTGCTGAGAACATGGACGGCTCTGCCCATTCCTCCTGTGACCAAGGCTTTGACAGTTCAGTTAAACTTCAACTAACTATTATTTGACTAAACTATCCCCTGGTTCCTGAGGGGCTGGAGGTGTTGGCCCTCTTTGTCTTTGCTGACAGGAGCTCTGTTGGGGCTTGTTTTACAAAACCAGAGCAAAGTGAAGCACCAGCATCTTGAGCAATACCAGGGTCAGCAGAGACCAGAGGGATTCAACCCTGTGTCACCAAGATGCACGTGGCCCAGGGGAAGAGCAGAAGTCTCAAACCACTTGCTTCCTTCTTCTCTAAGAGGCCCCAGTGGACAAACTCTCTACCCTGCTTGTCTCAGACGAGACTCCAGGTTCCGAAGACCAGACCACAGCCATGAGCTTCCTTCTGCATAGCTCTAGACTGGTGGGCTCTCAGCCTCTTGGCAGGGGCACCTGCAATTCCCACTCACCACCCCATCACCACTGGAGCCTCCTCGGCTCCTAGAGGACAAGTGTCCTGCCTGAGGCCACACCTCTAGGAGGCAGCAGAGAGCATGGGCCTTTAGGGAGCAGTTCAGGATGGCCTCTACTTCCTGAAGACACTGTCCTTGCCCATCTTCCTCCAAGTGCAAGGGAGGCTGTGTCTTGGTAATGGTACATATTCAGGATTTGGAAATTCCTCTTTTAGCACATCACTAGTGAGTCTGGCTATTAGATCAGAGAGCCAGAGAAATCACTGCCAGGCACATTGCGGGTTCTGAGTGCGAAGGCCGATAACACCAAGGTGAAATCTTCCCAGTTAGGAAGGGGAGGATGGGACTTTCTCAAGGACTTTTTAAAGACTCAGAGAGATTTTTTCCCCCTGGTTCTACATCCATTGAATGGCTTGCACATTTCCAGGGTGTGTCTGCTGAGATTTGTGAAATGAGGTCTGCCTTCAAACACTCCTTCAGACCTCAATTCAGACAAGATGCGAGACAGAGCGCCTGCCCAGCCACAGGGCCTCTGTGTGACTAACCTGACTTGCTCTCCAAGACATTATCCTCTGCCCCCAGCTTACACAATGTCATCCCTTCTTGGCAGAACTCCTGCCTTGCCTCAGCCTCCTTGGCCAGACCCACAGGCTCCCATGGAGATCCCCATCTCCATGCTCTGCAGCTGTATTACTAGTCCCTGGGCCCTCCAAGGTGGCTGTTGAGGCCGACATAATGACCACCTAGGTATGAAGGAAAGAAGGAGTCTCAGAAGCCCTGGGCGCAGCCCCCTCTGGCCCAGACTGAGCCGAGGAGGGGCCTGGGAGAGGGGCGGGCTCTTTCATGCCCAGGCCACAGGTCCTTGGGTTACCTTGGTCACTTCTCAGCCATGAGTCTCACGGACTGGTTCTTTCGGGGCAGGGCTGAGTGCCAGGACCCAGCACCAGGTCCCCAAGGCAGCAGAAACTTTTTGGCCTTGACTTTTGCCTCCAAACCCTAGCGGCGGCACGGCCCTGCCCACACTGCCCCTTCCTCTCCTCACCAGTGCACACCAGGAGCACGGGACTGGTGTCGCACAGTCATACGAAGAAGCTTGAACCTGCTTTACAGCAGAAAATAAAAACCAGGAAGGACGCGTTCCGAGCTTCATTAGTGAGGCGGGCTGAACCCCACCTGGGGAGGCTGCTGAGGTGGTGGGCTGGGGGCTGGGGCTGCCCTGGGCACCTGAGGTCTCCCAGGTGCCCCGTCTCCTTCCCTGCAGGCCTTTGGAAGCCTCTCCTCCTGGTGGAGTGGATGGACAGGACCGTGGTGAGGCGGCCATGGTCCTCTCCAGCAAGTCTTCACTGGCATCTGCTCCCTGGCTCAGGGGTCCCCTCTGCCACTCAATGGAGCCTAACAAGATCATCATGATTGCACTTTGATCCCATCATGACTGAAGTGGTCACCGGAGTCTTGAAGCCACATGGCCTCAGCGACTCTTAGAGAGGGTGCCTGCTCTGACTTTCATTTCCCCTGTCAATCTCCTCAATGGGCATAGAAATAGGCATTGTGGTCCTTGAAGGATTCATAGTCACATTTATATGCCATGGAGTCCTGGCTACTCGATTCTGGGTCTGCACTGGTCTCTCTGACCATAATTTTTCTATTTATAGAATTTTATAGAAATTTATTTATTTGCTCATTCAACACATCTTTACTGAGCATTTAGCTGGTGCCAGGACTTTGCTCAACCTCATTAACATCCTGGGCATTAACATGTCATTGCACTGTAGGGGTCTGCAGAGCTCTGAACCTCGAGAGTCAAGCCCAGCTGTCCCTTGAGTTTGCTGGGCAGGTTGAAGGAGGTCAACCATATGTGTACCTTCCCACAGGATGGGCTGGGGATCCCTGGGCGGGGAAGACCTCCTCTCCCCCAGGACTGCTGTGCAGAAATTGAAGGGGCAGGAACAGGGAGGCCAGGGAGTGGGCAGCTCACACCAGCTTCCAGAAGCCTGCTGCCTCAGTGGTGAACCGGGGCTGAGGGCATCAGAGACCAGGGCCCGCTGCTTTCCTGGGTGTAGTAGGAACCAAGACGTACCAGGAGATCAGGCCCAAAGCGCCAGCGCTCTCACATGTTGAGGCTGGCACTAACCCCAGCTCCGTCTCCCCATCCAGGACTGCCTGGCTACACAAGGCCAGCACCGCCACAGACATTCTGGCTGCTTCCTGACACAGCCCCGATCTGCCCCTGGGCCAGGAATCTGTCTTGCTCCTCCATCAGCAGAGCCGGGGAGTCTGCTTCCCACATCCGGGCCGTGCCTGCTCCTGTCCCTTCTTTTGGGTTAGGGCCATCGCAGGGGATATGACGTGGCCTCTCCCTTTGCTTTTGATTTGTGTTTCTGTGATGACCAGTGACGTCAGCTTGTTGGACATCTGTACGTCCTCTTGGGGGAGAAAGTCTCTTCAAATCTTTTCCTCATGCTTAAACTGGGCTGTTTGTCTTGTCCCTGCTGTGAATTAGTGTCAGAGGGTTTTGTGTGTCTGGACAGTTCCTGATCAGACATACCCCTCCTTCAGGGACTGCTTTCCGTTTTCTCAGTGGTGTCTTTTGAAGTGCAAGAGCATTCAGTTTTCATCAAGTGCAATTCGTTAGTTTTCTCCGTTGGTGTTTTGGTGTTACACCTAGGAATCCTCCTGCGGACCTGCGACCACGGGCCATGAGGAGTTCACCGACCCCATGAGGCTGGAACCTGCCAGCTTCCTCTGCGCCTCCCATGTGTCCCTTTATCCCTGTCCCCTTCTTCTCTTGGGTTGGGTATCTTAGGTTCCCGTGTTATCTCCTCTGCGTCTGTTGGACGTGGAGCCTGGCTTCTGGGGTTGCTCAGGGGTTCAGAGAGCAGTCTGACTTATCGGGAGCCGCCCGTGGCTGCGCTACCCCTTTTCCTGTGTGGGAGGGCTTGAGGCCAGCGCGCTGACTTCCCTCCCCAGACCTTTGGGCCACTTTTTGGAACATTTTAGCTCTATGTGTGCTGTAATCTCCACAGGACGTTGTTATCGGTGTTCTAGTGGCCGGTTATCTTTTGAAGAGGTTGAAAGAGGAGCGGAAACCTTATCAGGCGCCCCTCCCTCTGGCCTTCCCCGTGGGGGCCCCATTCCCTCCTGCTCCTTTCCTTCACTCGCAGGACTTGGTGTATGTCATGTGGCTGGGCCTGCGGGTTGTGCATGTTTCCAGTTTGTTTGTCTGAAGCAGTCTGCATTCTCCCTTTCTTTCTTTTTTTTCTTGCAGTGGGTATTGAACCCCAGGGTGCTTAACCACTTTGCCTCATCCCCAGCCATTTTTATTTTTCGTTTTGAGACAGGGTTTCCCAAAGTTGCTTAGGGCCTTGCTAAGGTGCTGGGGCTGGCCTGGAACTTTTGATCGTCCTGCCTCTGCCTCCCGAGTTGCGGGGTTGACAGGGGTGTGCCACTGTGCCTGGCTATTTTGCCTTCATTTCTCAAGGACATTTCACTGCTATAAAGATGTGGCTGTGTGGCCGGTGCTCGCATTCATTCCTAGAGAAGTCCGCTGGCATTTTTACCTCTGTTCTTCTGTGTACCAAGTCTTCTTCTCCTAGCTGCTTTCAATTTCTTTCTCTGGATCCTTGGTTCTGAGCGTGTCGATTATGAGGAGCTGTGTAGCGTTTTCTTCCTGATCTTGTGCTTGGGGTTTGCTGAACTTCTTGGATCTGCATGTTAACAGTTTTAATCATTTTTAGAAATATATTTTGGTTATTATTTCTCCAAATATTTTATCTCTGTCCTCTGGGGACTCCAATCACGTCTATTTGGCGGCTCAGACTTTCACGGCTCACCAGCAGTGTCTTTCGACTCTGGTTTTCTCTGTGTTTGACACTCGGTGTCTGTGATTTCTCTGTCCTCAGGTTCATGAGCCTTTTCTTTGGCAACATGTCATCTTTGAATCCCATCCGGGGTGATTTTTATCTCAGACACTCAGATGTTGCCATTTTGACCTCTAGAAGTTTTATTTGACAGTTGGATCTTCCATCTCTACTCGCCTGGGGAACTATGGGATGCAGGTGTGTTGCCACTCTTGCTCTCACATCCTGTCTGCTGGTTCTAACGCGCATGTCCGCTCTGGAAGGAACAATCAATGCGTTTTCTCCTTATCATGCCTTGTTTTTTCCTGTTTTCTTTGCATGCCTGATAGTTTTCTACTGGGTACCATATATTGTGAATTTTGCTTTGTTGGGTGGTGAATATTTTTGTACTTTCATAGATATTCTTCCTGGGATGCAGTTTAATTTTTTTTTTTTTGGTACCAGGGATTGTACCCAGGGTGCTTTACCACTGAGACACATCTCCAGCCCTTTTTATTTGTTATTTAGAGACAGGGTCTTGCTAAGTAGCTTAGGACCTCACTAAGTTGCTGAGGCTGGCTTTGAACTTACGACCCTTTGGTCTCGCCTCCCAAGCCATTGAGATTACAGGTGTGCGGGACTGTGCTGGGCTGGTTTAATTATGCTGAGACATTATTTCAGGAAGGGAGTCTGGTTTTAAGGCAGGACTGGAACAGTGGCCTGATTAGTGCTATTATTCCCAGTGGGATGCATTCGGTGCCCTGGAGACCACAAGGTTCTCCGTGCTGGGTGGTGGGAAGGGGCTCGTTCCTGACCCTGAGTGGGTGCCAGGCACTGCTGCCCTCTAATCCCTTGGCTAGCTCTGTCTTTAACTTTGATCGGCTCTTGGTGACTACAGGAAAGGCAGCCTCTGCAGACGCCTGGCATCCTCTGCAACGTCGCCCTCCGTCCACCAGGCCGTCCGCACACTCAGCTGCCTGTCCTCCTGGGCACCTGTTCTGCTCCTGCACTCAGGTTCCACTGCCCTCGGGCTTCCCTTGACTGCACTGTGGGCCAAGGCAGCGAGATGGGGCAATCGGAAGACTCATGTCATTTATCTCCCATGTCCCAGAGACCAGTGTCCACCATTGTACGGTATCTAGTAACATTAAAATTGTCACTTCCTATAGATTGTCAGCTTTCTGGTTTCCTGCAGGAAGGCTGACTGCGGCTAGAACCAAAAGTCCTCTCCCTGCCCCTTCTGGCTCAGTGGTGGATAGAAGTCCTCAAGTCAAGGCCTCCTGTTCTCTCCAACCCTTGCGCCTGCCATTCCTTTTCCCAGCCCTGTGGTCTTGGCTAGGTCCAGGCCGTGACAGCAGTGATGCTAATGGGTTCCCTTGTCTGATTCCTAGTTTCAAAGTTTTCTGAGTTTGATGGTTCGTGTGGGTAGAGCCAAAGCATTTCACCTGCTTCATCCTGTCTCACTGGCGCCCACACATCGAATGGGAATGTCCTACTGCTCTGTATGGGGACAAAGAGCTGCCACCATCTTGACACACACGAATCTCCACCTTCAAGATACTGAGTGTCCTGGGAGAGCTGAGGGACCAAGGACAGCTGGGCAATAAGAAAGTGGGTGTCTCAAAGAGGTGCCTTTGATCAGACACCAACTATCAAGGAGATAACAGTCTAGCCTCCTCCCTGGACCCCAGGAGCACGGCCTTTCTGAGAACAGTTGCCTGCCATAATGGTCCGATCGCCCTCCCACCTGCAGGCTCACAGGAGGGGTGTGGGCCTGCTGGGAAGGAGCAGGGCAAACTGTGTAGGTGTGAGGGCCAAAGGTCCCTGCCATCCTTGTCCACCCGAGGTGACCTTTCATCCAGATGAAGCTACACACGGCGTTGCCAGTATCTGGGATCATCAGAGGCCTCTGGGCTAAGTGCTGATTTGAGACCAGTCTGGGCCTAATCAAAGTGTCACTGGCTCCTGCTGCTTCCCTAATCTCAAGAGATTAATAGAATCTGCAGCTCGTGGCCAGATGGTCAATGGTCACGAGGCCACGTTCTTAGATAAGAGGAGCCAGCTCAGGGCCACTGGTGCTGGGAGCCACCCCGCCCCCCCGGGACACGTAAGCTCTCCCAGGGCTCCCGACCACAGTCCACCCAGAATGCCCATTTCCTGCACCAGCTGGCCACCCACTCTTAGTGCCAGCTCTGTGCCTGGCCAAGGCTGCCTGCTGTTCAGAGGCCAGGTCTTCTCTGCTTTGCTGGTGATTTACATGATGACAGGACCATCTGTGGTCCTTGGCTGTGTTATGAAATTTTATCATGTTTGCAGCCCACCAGGACTGTTCCGCTGCCCCCTCTCTGTCCCTGCCCGGGGCCTTCTGAAGGCAGCAGACTCTCGCCACTACACGGCCATGCTAAGCACCCGAGAGCAGAGAGAACAGTGGCCACCTAGTCACAGTCCCAGGCCTCAGCTCCTTTCAGATCCGCCTCCTCTCGAGCCAGAAGGAGGGCCCTGCAGGATGGAGGCCCAGGTCCCAGAGGCTGCCTCGCCTTTCCCCGGCCCCTGCTAGCAGCCCTGGTCACACTGGCCATTCACGCTCACACTCCTCTCTGCGTGTGCTGTTCCTTCTGCCTACGGTGGTTTCCCTGTGAAGTCCGGCTCCTCCTTCCCGGTCAGCCTAAGGAGGACGGCCTCTGGGAAGTCCCCTGGACGTTCCCCTTGCCCTTTCCTTCAGGCAGGTCGTATGCCTTTATCTCTATGCCTGTCCTTCCCTGCATTTGGACTCACCAACCCGATTTCCTGGTTCCCTGCTAAGCTCAGAGCTCCTATTCTCAAGCACTCCGCCCGCCTCTCAGCCTCAGAGAGCCCAGGCTCCTGTACGGGTGCGGAATTTCAGACTACGTTGGTCTGGGACTTTGTCAGCGTCTCAGTCCTGACCTCCCTGACCCTCTGGGCCCCACCTCAGACAATCTGGGCCTTTTCCTCACATTCCTACCTAGAGTCTCAGTTTTTCTTCCCTCTCCCCCATCCCATCCTCTTAGCAGATGCATCATTTCCTGATTTATAGGAAAACCAGGACTGGGAGTCAGACTTGATAGTTTTCAGGTGCCTGCCTGGGCACACATCTGCCACAATAGGGGCACCTTCTCCTCACTGAGGAGCCTGAAGAGCTGCCAGCCTCCCACAGTGGCTCTGAGCCCACAGACGCCCAGCGCTTGCCCAGAAACCTGTGCGGGTAAGGGAGGGCCCCTGGTCCCCCTGGTCCCCCTGGTGTGCGAGGTCCCCCTGCTGCGTCTCTGCAGGCTCTCCTGGCCTTCGGCCTCCTGCCCATTCTCCTGCGAGTTCTCTCATCCTCTGTAGTTGCTCCTCATGTAGATTCAGAAATGCTGACGAAACAGGCCCCAACTCTTCACTTATTGCTTCATTTGCTTTCACTTAAGAACAGGCGGATGTCCAGCTGGGCAGCTAGGCACTCTCTGTCCCCCCACCTGCGGGGTCCACCAGGCGGGGCTCTGGTGTGTTGGGGAGTGAATGACTTTGCCTTACAAAACAGCCACTGGTACTCTTTAGAGTGTTTTTCCCAGTGATGGAGTGGGGAGAGTGGCCTGCTAATAAGGAATGAGGGTGTCAGTCCCACCCAAAGGAGCTCTCTTGGAACAGGGCCCGGGCCCTGGAGATGAGATCTCAACTCGGTGTCATCGGCAAGACGCGGGGAGAGTCCCCCCCGACCCATCTTCTGATTCAAACATGTCACAGACATTCTAGACGATTGCTGCTTTGCGGTTACCACTGACAGCAAAACTAGGGGAACAGGCAAAAGTGAGAGGACACTCGTGGATCAAGCAGAAATCAAGTGCATCGCCAGCGTGAGTTCACGCTTGGTACCTGGGAGGAGGACACAGAGGGCACTGAAAGGGAACAGAGGACAATTCCGGGGCTGCAAATTTCTTAGGGAAATGTTTGTTGTCCCTTCTTCTTTTTCTAGCAGTAATTTCCAATCTACTAGGAAAATTACCATGGAAAATACTAGGGTTCACTTGATTTTAACTCCTTTTGGCGATGAACGTACATGCCATCTGTGACTTAATGGGTTCAAACAGGTTTTCGCTTTAATCCACCAAACACTACTGTCACTACCACCAACAGCAGAAAGAGGCTGATGGCAGAGAGACACCTGTTGCCAGCACTTTTGACCACGTGCTGCCATCTCGTGGCCGCGAGCGAAACCACTGAGGCTTGTGCTGCATCAGAAACTTGACCGTGTCAGCCGCGTTGCCATTGCCGGGGAAGCACAGGCAGAAGAGGTCCCTGTTCCAGCCATGGCTCCAAACCCTCACCCAGCTGCACCAGAGCCACCTCCTCCAGGAGACCGCCTCCGGGTGCCCTTCCCTCTGCGCTGGGCCCAGGCCCACGGGGACTCCCTGAGGGCATGCTCAGTGGGGCTGTGAGTCCTCTGCAGGTGCCCCATGTACAGGAGCTCCTGAGGGCAGAGACCTCACTTCCTGCCTTTCCTTATGTCCTGGAGCTGGCCACTGCCTGGTGTCTTATAGGTGGGCAGTACATATGGCATACATATAATTACACATCACACACACGATTGTATATAGTTCATGCACATAATACCTGCATGGCAGGTGGATGGCCATCACTTTGTAAATGGCAGCCCCAAGAGGACCAGACACCTACTCCTCTCGAACCATCTGGCGGATGTGTTTTGCGTCTCTGCTGAATGCTCCTTCAGGAAGAAAGAGCTTCTTTCCCAGCACTGGGGACTTCTGGAAGAAGGCCATCAATCTGGACTGTTTAAGGGGTGTCCCAGCTGGAGACGCAGGCTCACACAAGGCCACTTTCCTCCTGGGAGTTAGCAGTGTGGAGCGGAAGGGCCTAGCAGAGACCCCTTCTACTCCTGAAGGTGCTGGGGTGTGCCCTCGTCCCCAAGCCCAGCAGGATGCCCATCTCTGTTCCAGCTGAAGCATGCCACCCCACCCCAGGCACACTTCCTGTGTCCCTGCTCTTTCTGCCTCAATCTACTTGTTACAGTGGTCAATCCAATAACATGTGGCCAGCTGTCTGCCTCCACTGGGCCCCTGTGGCTCTCATTGCTTTCTGGGTCTTGGGGCCTGCCTTCCTCTCCCTAGCCCAGACTCGGGCAGGGTCCCTACGGCGAGACCCAGCATGACAGCTCTACACCCTCAATGTGTTCAGCAAACACTGTCCCCTTTGCTACCAGGTGGTAGTGGGGTTGTCAGGCCAGGGCCAGAAAGATGTTTCTGGAAAGGGCGGGATGGTGAATCTTCTGTCCTTGTGGTCTCCATGGCTTGCGTCTCAGTCTACAATACTGCTATAAGGGCCGCCAAGGCTGTCCCCGAGCGAGTGGGGCTGTGGGGTCCAGGCAACCTCATCAACTGTGTGTCAACGTCTGTGGGCTCTGCATCTGGGAGTCCCACCAAGTGCGGCCTGGAAATATTCAAAATGAGACACTGTACAGGACATTATGGGCTCTTCTGTTATCATTCCTTCAATGAGAACAATGATTTACAGAGCATTTATATCATAGTGGGTATCGAGGAACGTGGAGATGATCTGAAGTCTGGAGGCATGTGCCCAGGTTACATGCAAACACCATGCCACACCAGCAATTCTGGAACCACCCCGGGGGCCACCAAGGGACAGGGCCATGATTGCAGTCACTATTGTGGGTGCTAGGAGGGATGGGAGTGCCCTCGGAGCTGCCTCAGGACTGGGAGAGAAGAGCAGGCCGCTCAGGGCTCTTGCCAGCAGCCGTGAAGAATGACAGCCCCAGGTAGAGTGGCCGCAGGGGTTGCTCCCAGGTGCTCTAAGGTCTCAGAAGTCCCAAGTAGCATCTGCCACCCCACTCGGAGAAGAAACGTGGCTTTCACACCCTCTGAGGCCCAGGTGCCTGGCACTGGCCCCCCCCCTCCCCCCCCCCCCCCGTAGGCAGATACAGTTGAACTGCTGGCCCAGCAGGGATGCCCCAGGGGGCTTTGGGGTGGAGGTGACAGTAAGTAACAAAAAATAGAAGCAGACTGGTAAAGAGGGGCGGTTACATAGGAAGGGGTAGGGAGAGGGGAGGGTGGAGGAGGGGAGCAGGAAGGAGGGAGGATGCCGCAGTCTGGCTGGGCACAAATCACGAGCCACTGAAGCAGGAACAAACTTTATTTTTAAACTGCAGGAAAACACTTCACACAGCTCCCAGGGAATCCTCCCGAACGCGCCACGAGGCTTGTCCAGGAACCCCCAGCCGGAAATATCTCTCCCGGAAATCCCTCCTCCTGCACTTCCCCAACCAATGGGAACTCTCGGGGAATCCCCGGAAATCCCCACGAGAACTCCAAAATAGTGCGAGAACTCAAAAGTTGCGGCAGAGGCGGATAGTAATGCCTCGCCTGTCAATCAATACTGTTGGCAAAATGCCAGGGGCCATACAGACTCAGCCGTGGCTCTCAGCATCTCCCCCTTTTTGTTTAATTAAACAACAAGCAATGTGGCTTAGGGACCGTGCCTGTTAGGCAGTCCAATTCAACATATGGTCCTTACCCGTCATCGGATGAACTGACCTCTAGGCGTCAGCCTCCTGTCTTAGGTTGGTACCACTGCAATTGGATCATACCCGTCACTGACTACCGGTCCAGCATACAGCCATACTTGTGGATAGGTCTATGCACCAGTGGGGGGGTGAGGTTCTTTGCCTCACCTCTGTTGGCCCCCAAATTTGGCCTTGGTGCCAGTGGGGGAGTGAGGTTAATGTGGCTTAAGGACCGTGCCTGGTAGGTTGTCCAATTCAACATATGGTTCTTACCCGTCATCGGAAAACTGACCTTTAGGCGTCAGCCTCCTGTCTTAGGTTGATACCACTGCAATTGGATCATACCCGTCACTGACTACCGGTCCAGCATAAGCCATTGGCCCCCAAATTTTAGACCATCACTAGCAGAAGGGAGGAGGATGCAAAATGCCATGACACTAAGCCAATTGAGGGCTCCTTTGAAAAATTGTACCACCGGTGACACCATCAACAAAAATACTCCAGCACTACCACAATTCGCTGTACCAACAGATAGTTCACAATGCATACAAGTGATACATAGTCCAGGCAAGGTCTGCAAGCAATTCAAAGCAGAGGAATCTGTCAATATGTCCATTTCCTCCCAAAGTAAATCGACTCCTTAATTGAGCATTACTTGTGGAGTTATTATTCATTGATGCATCAGTTTTTTACAGTTTGTTGTGATAACTATCGAAGAAGCTGTAGTTTGGTTTTATCTTTGTCTTCACCGGCACTGGGATAAAGATAGGAGTTCTGGCAATGATGCTAAGAAAAAAATTATGTAACATTCCAACAGGCACTAAGAAAACAATTTTTTGAACAATTTACATTATCCTGAACAGAATTATTAAATATAATGAGAAGGAAAGGTGAAAGTAAACAAACAGATCTGTTAACCTCCTATTTGTTCACATATTAAAACAATTTTCAACAGCTGTTTACCCAATCTAAATTAAACCATTAAAATCACGTGAATAAAAAATTCGGATCCATTTATTCATGAGCGCTCCTCATATATGATATATGGACATACGCACATACAGACATACAACACAAAACAGAAGTGTGCACACATAACATACAACACTTAAGACAATAGTAAAGGCCTTGAAGCTTTACCTAGGTGAAATCTCCATTGCAATGCTTAAAAACTCCACAGTCAAAAAATAAAACTGATCAGAAAAACATTAACTTAGGTCTGTATGAGCTCAAAAATAAAATAGAACTTTATGATGTGGGAAAAGGCAAATAATAAAATAAATATTGAAAAAAGCATCCTGGTTAATCACTGTCGCAGATGTAAAAATAGCCAAACTGGAGTTCTGGATATCAGCTGTTATGGATTTGAGTCAAATCATCTTCCTTTTGGCCTGTAGAAATTGTTTTAGTTAATCTCTCTGGAATCCAAATCGGCTGCTGTTCTCCCTGTGGAAAAACACAAACAGAACCCCGACTCCAGACAATCACTGGGTCAGGACCTTTCCATTGTCCTGTTAGAATATCCTTCCAAAGTACCTTAGGCTTATGTACATTTTTTGGACACATATGCCTTTCTGCAGCACTAAGCCCTGAGGAATCCAAATTTAAAAAGTTTAGAGTAAAAAGGGTTATTTTAAGTTTATCTTTGGGTGACATATACCCCTTTCCAATTCCCTCTTTTTGCTTTAGTAAGTACATTTTAATAGTTTGATGAGCTCTTTCAACTATGCCTTGTCCTTGTGGATTGTATGGAATTCCTGTTATATGAGTAATGCCAAATGATGAGCAAAATTGTTTAAAAGAGGTAGAAGTATAACCAGGACCATTATCTGTTTTTAACTGTTTTGGAACGCCCACAGTGGCAAAATTTTGTAAGCAATGAGCTATAACATCTTTAGTTTTTTCTCCGGAATGAAGGGAGCCCATCAAAAATCCGGAAGAAGTATCAACTGTAACATGCAAATATTTTAATTTTCCAAATTGTGGCAAGTGTGTGACATCCATCTGCCAAATATGGTTAGGTATCAGTCCTCTAGGATTGACTCCAAGATTAACTTGTGGTAAAAAGGTCACACAATTTTGACATTGTTTTATTATTTGTCTAGCTTGTTCCTTAGTTATTTTAAAACGCTTTTGTAAAGTATTAGCATTGACATGGAACTTATTATGAAAATGTGTAGCTTCTTCTAGTGTAGAGAAAATATGTATGTCATGTGTAGTTTTATCTGCTAAATCGTTGCCCAAACTAAGGGCTCCAGGCAATCCTGTATGTGCTCTGATATGTCCTATAAAGAATGGATCTTTTCTGTCCCAGATTAGACTTTGTATAGCAGAAAACAAAGAGAAAACAGTAGAGGAAGGGGAAATCCTGCCAGCATCTTCAAGGGATACTATAGCATTAACTACATACTGACTATCAGAGAATAAATTAAATACAGAATCTTTAAACATCACAAAAGCTTGTAAAACTGCATTAAGCTCTACCTTTTGAGCTGATTGTTTGGGTAATAAAAATGTAAAAGTTTGATCAGGGGTAACTACTGCTGCTGTACCATTACTTGACCCATCAGTGAATACATTTGGAGCATTCATGATAGGGGTTTTTCTTGTCATTTTTGGAAAAACTACAGGATGCGAAGACCAAAAAGACAACAAAGGATTAGATGGTAAGTGATTATCAAATGAAACATTAGATTTACACATGATTATTGCCCAAGTATTTAACTCATTAGCTAACTCATCAATTTGATCCATAGTATATGGAGTAATAATTTTATTGGGAGAAATTCCAAACACTCCCTTTGCTGCTTTTATTCCTTTGAGTATTAATTGTCCTACAGCCTCAGGATACCTAGTAAGAATAGTGTTAGGAGAATAAGATAAATGTATCCACAATAATGGACCTTCTTGCCAAAATACTCCTGTAGGAATATTTTTTGTTGGTATTACAATAAATAATAAAGGCAAAGTTATATCAATTCTATCCAAATGCATATTTTCCATATATGTTTCAATAATTTTTAATGCCTTTCTTGCTTCAGGCGTTAACATGCGGGGTGAATTTGGATCTGATGGACCTTTTAGGATATCAAATAAAGGTCCCAACTCTCCTGTTGGTATGCCTAGATAAGGCCTTATCCAATTTATGTCTCCTAATAACTTTTGAAAGTCGTTAAGTGATTTGAGTTGATCTACTCGTATTTGAATTTTTGGTGGACGGACCATGGTTGAGGATAATAGAACTCCTAAATAATTAATTGGAAAATTTAATTGTACTTTATCTATTGCTATCTCTAGATTATAATTTTTTAATAAATTTGTAAGTGTGGCATAACATTCTAGCAATGTGTTTTTATCTTTGTGTGCTAACAATACATCATCCATATAGTGAAATATTTGTAGTTTAGGATTTTGATTTCTAAGTGGCTGGATTGCTTTGTTAACATAAATTTGACACATAGTTGGGCTGTTAGCCATCCCTTGAGGGAGTACTTTCCATTCATATCTCTGATCAGGACCTTGATGATTCAGTGCAGGGATAGTAAATGCAAAATGTGGACTATCCTCAGGATGAATTGGAATTGAAAAAAACAATCTTTAATATCTATAGCTAAAACGTACCAGGTTTTTGGCAAAGCAGACAATTGAGGAATCCCCGATTGAGCAGGTCCCATAATAACCATCTCATTATTAATGGCTCTTAAATCTTGCAATAATCTCCATTTACCAGATTTCTTTTTAATGACAAAAATGGGAGTATTGTAAGGAGATACGGAAGGTTGTATATGTCCCTCCGCTAATTGTTGTTTGACCAGGTCATGGGCTGCTTGTATCTTTTCTTTAGTCAGGGGCCACTGAGGAACCCATACTGGTCTATCTGATTTCCAAGTAATTTTTATTGCCTCAGTGACCCCTTCTGAAAACCCAGTCCATGTCTATTTATTCCCTGATCTATTTGAATGGGTGCTGCTATGCCTTGTTCTCCTAATCTTTTTTCTTTCCTGAAACCTTGTCTAGCCCTAATAGTGGGCGCATTTGGATTGATGTTATTTGTTAATGTCAAACCTAGTTGATCTAGGACATCTCGTCCCCATAAATTTATAGGAAGATGATCCAATACATATGGCTGTATAGTTCCTTCGCATCCTTCAGGATCCTTCCAATCTAATACCATTGCACTTCTATGGGGATTAGTTGCCACTCCTAGGCCTCGAAGCGTTTGAGTGGCTTGTTGTAACGGCCAATGTTGTGGCCATTCTTGACGAGATATGATGCTAAGGTCTGCACCTGTATCCAGTAGCCCATTAAATTCATGTCCTTGAATATTTAGTTTTAGCATGGGGCGAGAATCTAAATTTAAAGACAGCATAGCCCAATCTACACCTGTGGAGCCTAATCCCCTGGAACCTCTTTCTATAGTACTACTGGAAAATTTATCATGTAGGCTGGGTATTATTAATAACTGTGCTATTCTATCTCCTGGTGAAATTACTGATATACCCTTTGGAGAACTAGCTATAATTTTTATTTCACCTTCATAATCGGGATCAATTACCCCGGGACTTATCATAAGTCCTTTTAGCGTAGAAGAACTGCGTCCTAACAATAAGCCTACTGTTCCTTGGGGAAGAGGTCCTTTTACTCCTGTGGGAATGATTTGAACTCCCATCTCTGGAGTTAGTACTGCTCTGGCGGAGGCGCAGATGTCCAACCCTGCGCTCCCTCTGGTTCGTCTGATGAGAGATCTGATGGATAATGTGTCCTGGGCACTACCCTGATGGTATTGCTGGGTTCCTCCATGGTGTTTCTTGGTTCCTCCAGTGCCCCGTACATTTGTGGTCGTGGGCCCCGGAGCATTGGGCCCCCCTGTCCGTTTTTTGGCAATGGAGCTCGATGCCTTTCTCCACGATATCGTGGGTAAACACTTGGTCCTTGTCTGTTTTTTGATAACGGAATACCCTCTATGGTGGTTTGAGAACGGCATTCATTAGCCCAATGTTTCCCTCTACGGCATCGTGGGCAAATACCCGGTATTCTATTCGTTTGATATCTAGCTTTGTTAAACCCTCCTCCTATGGGGCAACTCCTTTTAAAATGTCCTGTTTGATCACAATTATAGCATGTTTTTGGCCTGGCATCTAAAGCCTGTTGTACTGCTGCTAAGACTTGCCCTTGTTCATTAATGTCTCTACATAATTTAACATATGTGTTTAAATCTTCATGTCTCCATGGTCTAATGACCTCTCTGCAACAACGATTTGCTTGGTCATAAGCCAGTTGTTTTATAAATGGCATTGCCTGTTCTGTATCCCCAAAAATTCTAGAAGCTGCTTGAATAAGCCTATCTACAAATTCAGCGTAAGGTTCATTAGTTCCTTGTATTACCTTAGATAATTGACCTTGTAAACCTCCATGCCCCTGTAAAGTTTTCCATGCCCTAACCGCATCTACAGCAATTTGTGCATATACGCCAGGATCATATTCAATTTGTTGCCGTTGACCCTCATAAGGTCCTTTTCCTAACAACATATCTAGATTTCTTTGAGGGTAACCGGCTGCTGCATTTCGCCTAGCTGTCTCCCTGCAAAATTCCTCATTGGCAACCTTCCATAACAAATATTGTCCTCCATTTAGCACAGATTTACACATACTAGCCCAATCTGCTGGCGTCATGTCCAAGTTGGTAATGGATTCGACCATGCTTACAGTGAACGGTGCTTGAGGACCATAGGTTGTTACAGCCTCCTTTAACTGCTTCACTGTTTTGAAATCTAAAGCATGGTGAATTCGCTGCCCTCCTGCCTGCTCAAGTACAGGGCATGCTAATCTTTGAGGTCCTGTCTCAGGATCCCATCTATCAACTACGGGGTTTGAGGGCCACTCAGCTATCTCCATAGGGGGAGCTGTTGGTTGAATTACACCCTCTGATGATAGAACGGTGTTAGTAGCAGCCTCCTGTTGTAGCTTTTCCCCTAATAGCTGTTTCTCCTCTAAGCTTTCTTCCTTTAAATTTTCTTCCTCTGTCTGACTAGCTTGAGAGACCTTCTCTTTTGCTTGATCTAAAATGTCTTTCTCCATGGTCTGAAC
This sequence comes from Marmota flaviventris, assembly GCF_047511675.1. Taxonomy (NCBI): domain Eukaryota; kingdom Metazoa; phylum Chordata; class Mammalia; order Rodentia; family Sciuridae; genus Marmota; species Marmota flaviventris. The sequence goes on along the minus strand of NC_092511.1, from coordinate 76,817,345 downwards.
CTCTAACAATTTACTTAACACTCTTTCAGTTTGTTTTTTACTAATTTCTAATCTGTTATAAAGATAACGCAACCCAATAAGATAACACAAAACAAAACCGAAACAGAATGAAACAAAAACGGAACAAAAAATTGTTGTATCAATTTTCCTATTTTCTTGATATGTGCATTTGTGGTCTATTTCTATCTCTTCCTCAGGGGTGAACAACTTCAAACCTTGAGCCAACCATTTTTCCCAATCTGCCTGAGAAAATTCTAGGGATAGGCAGCTTGAAACAAACACAAAACAAATCAAAACAAGAACACATTGTTTTTTAAAATGGTCACCCATTCTCTCGCCTTCCCTTAGGGGCAAGTAATTTCACTTACCCCGAAGCTTCAGACGTTCCCCGCATGGGCCACCAAATGCCGCAGTCTGGCTGGGCACAAATCACGAGCCACTGAAGCAGGAACAAACTTTATTTTTAAACTGCAGGAAAACACTTCACACAGCTCCCGGGGAATCCTCCCGAACGCGCCACGAGGCTTGTCCAGGAACCCCCAGCCGGAAATATCTCTCCCGGAAATCCCTCCTCCTGCACTTCCCCAACCAATGGGAACTCTCGGGGAATCCCCGGAAATCCCCACGAGAACTCCAAAATAGTGCGAGAACTCAAAAGTTGCGGCAGAGGCGGATAGTAATGCCTCGCCTGTCAATCAATACTGTTGGCAAAATGCCAGGGGCCATACAGACTCAGCTGTGGCTCTCAGCAGGAGGATGGGAGGGGGGAGGGGTGGAGGGGAAGGTGTGAGGGGGAGGCTCTCTGAGAAGGCATCCTTGGTGCCAGCACCTCCCTCAGCTGGGAGAAAGGCCGAGCCATGCAGAGGCTGGGGCAGCATAGGTCAGAGGGCCAAAGGGACATGTGACCACAGACAGGAAAGGCGTGGCTCATCCCAGGGAGAAGGAGGCCAAGTAGGTGGGGCTGAGGTGTCAGGGGAGACACCATGCAGGGCCATGGGCCAGACTTGGGTTCCAACAGTGACGGGAACCAGAAGCTACGGCTCTCCTTGCGGGTGCGTGGACAGTCCCGCGGGGCCAGCAGCCTGTGGGTGGGGGTGGAAGCAGCGGTGCAGAGATGGAGCTGGTGGGACGTGGACTGTAGGTTTGGGGTGGAATCAGGGGCTTGCTGCTGGTTTGGAAGGGAAGCGGGATGGGAGACAGAGAGTGGCTGCTCTGGAGCTCACCAACCAGCTGTGGTCACCGCCCAGAGACTGGGCAGAGGAGGAGGCAGGTCCACAGGGCAGGGCGGGTGGCCTCTGGTTTGCCGTCACCTTGTCTCCTTTCTGCTTCTCTCTCATCCTGCCAGTTTCTGATAGAATATTTGCAGTAGTTAGAACACTGTTTGGATTCTAGCCACAGAAACTAAGGCTTCCCTGAGTACAGGGATTGCTCCAGGGACCCCCGAGGTCCTAGGGCCCTTCTCTCAGTTCCTCCCCCGCCGATCTGTGGCTTTCCTCCTCATGGTGCAAGGTGGCTGCTGTGGCTCTAGATATGGGTACAAAGTTCTCCATGAATATTTCCTAGGGTGGCATGGCCCAGGCTTTTGGAATAAAAGAAATGTTTGAATTGACAAGACCTTGGAAACTGGAGGAAGCATCTCCCTAAAGGTGGAGACCTCAGAGAGATCTGGAGAGTTGGGTCTCTCTCATCTCCCTCCTGGAGACACAGACATTCCCAGGTAATCGACACAGGCATAGCTTCCCTTCTCCCCCAAGATTTACTTCATGAGTGACCTCTCTCTGGATGGAAGAGGGCAAGTAGATGCACCAGCAGCCTATAAAACTTTGAATTTCACAATTTACTCCATCAATTCTGCTTCAGTGGAGATAGTGAGCATGTTTCTCCTGTTTGCATGAACAAAAGTACTTCTGAACTTGGCACGGAGTCTTTCTGCATGCAGAGCCAAGCTGGGCATGGACCAGGAGAGAAAAAGGACTCGACCAGGGAAGCAGCACCAGTCCTCACGACTCCCCCACACACCCTCTGCTCAGAGGGTGGAAGAGAGCCCTGAGTGACACAGCTCCAGGACTCTGAATGCCTCTCTATTGTACTCTGCAGCTTTCTCAAGTCATGGCATAAAACCCGACATCAGACTCTGCCTGACTCTGCACCAGCTACTGTTTTTCCAGGTAAACTCAGCGACAGAGGGTTTAGGACCAGCAGGAAGGAGATGCGACTGATACACGTAAGAGACACCCGTCAGCAGCTGGGTGGGGGCCACTGTTCCTGTGGGTTTTGAAGTGACTTATAAATGCATTTGTTGATGGGTTCAATCACATCTGAGTCCAAACCACTGTCTGGCTGTTTCATTCTCTTGGTGGGAGCAGCACACGCCTTCCAGCCTCAGTCGGCCACTTCAGGCCTTGACTCCTTCTCTACCCGGGCAGCTCCCTTGAACAACAGGCATTCGCTCCTAATCAGTTTTTGTGTTTCTCTTTTGCAATTTTAAATTACAATTTAATTTATGTAATATAAAATCTGCCCTTTTAAAGTGTACCATCCCACGGATTTTAGTAAATTCACAAATCTGTGTGACCATCATCACTGTCTAGTTCCAGAACACTTTAATAAACCCCAGAAGAAAGCCTGGCCCTCTGTCACCAGCTCCGCAGCCTCTGATCCACTCGTGGTCTTAGGGATCGTCCTGTCCTAGCATGTCACATAAATTGAACTCATGATTTGCAGCCTCCTGCGTCAGGCCTCTGACACTTAGCGTGATGTTTCAGAGGCTTACCGTGTTGTTGCAAGGGCCGCTACCTATTCCACTATATGGAATTGCCATGCTCGGTTCATCAGGTCACGGGTGTTCGGGAGGATCCACTCTGGGCTATTATGAACAGTGCTATTTGTTTACAACATTTTTATGAACCCGTGTTTTAATTCTCTGGTTACATGCCCAGGAACGGACTCGTTGGGCCACAAGGTAATTCCATATTTAACATTTTGAGGAACTGCTGAACTGTTTTCAAAGTGGCTGCACCAGTTTACACCCCCAGCAATGGTGTTGGGGGTCCAGTTCCCCCAGAGCCTTGGCCACACTTGCCGCCTGTCTTTTTGATTCTAGTCCACCCAGGAGGTGCAGAGTGGGGTCTCACTGGGGTTTTGATTTGCACTCCTCTGATACCTAATGATTGTGAACAGCTTCTTGTGAGCTCGGTGGCCACTTGTACATCTCCTTTAGAGAAATATCTACTTAAATCCTTTGCCAATTTTAAAATTAGGTTGTCTTCAAAAAATAAAATTAGGGAGATCCAGGATGGCAGGCTAGAGGGAGGCCGCATTCTGTGTGCTCTGAGACCTGGGATTCTAGTTGTGGGAATACTGTTTCTCCTGAGTTACTCGAGGACCTCCGACAGCTGCTCCCACACAGGAATCCCAGCCACCATGCCTGTGCGGGTCTCTAGGCCTCAGTGTCATCACAGGACTCCAGGCCACACGCCCATGCAGGACCTCCAGCCGCCACACCCAAGTGGACCCCCATCTACCAACAGGGGCTCTCCCAGTTGCCTTCATCTTGGGACACTGCAACCACTGCCATAGTTCCCTACGTGGTAGCCTGCACCAGGGACACTGCACAGGGTCTGGAGTCAGCTGCCAGCCACAAAACTGCATGCCACAGAGCTGCATCTCTGAACACGCCACCCACCGCCACCACCTGGCCCTATTCAACTGGACACCCCATCGCTGAAAGCAGCTACTTCCATCTTGGGACACCTTCCTTACCATCTTTAATTGGGGCAACTCCTAGCTTGGGACAGGCTGGGGCCTAGAAGCAGTATCAAGGTAACTTTAGTCCCCAAATCCCCCTGGCCCCCGGCAGCCACTAATCTGGCACCATGCTTGTGGCTACACAGCCGGTCTGTAGTCGAAAAGCCTGGTGCTGAAGTGCCCAATACAAGACAGCTCTCCATGACAGGTGCGCGGCCCCCAGAGCACAGCCCAAAGGACCTCTGGAGAGAGAGGCTCCTGACTGGGGAGTAGAAAGGTAGGAGTGAGTGATATACAGTTAATTAGAGACCAGGAACTGTGAGGTCTATAGGCAATGTAAGGAGATAAGACCAGGCGCCCACATCACACCAGTGGCCCCAAAGGAGATCCTTGGGGTGAGTCTCCCATGGGGACCAGCAGTGCCATACCCCACCCCAGGAGCCACGCTCCCAAGAGCAACCCTCCCACCCCAATGACCTTCACCATCCTGAGGGTGGAGATGCCAGCAAGCAACAGAGCACCCCACCTATTGGATGAGAAGGAAGCAGGAAAGACACTGAACTCCAGCAAAAAAATCCTTGTATTTTCCTTCGAGATTTTCTTTTTGTCTTTCTCTCTCTCTCTCTCTCTCTCTCTCTCTCTCTCTCTCTCTCCCTCCCTCCCTCCCTCCCTCACATCCCCAACATTTATGAAACCAAGTACCTTAAGGCTACTGAGGACTGGGATGTCTGAATAGTATATTGCAGTGGAGTTCTATATTCTTTTATCTCCTATTTTTACATTTTAAAATTTGTCTTAATATTTGTTTGTTTGCTTGTACTCTCCCTATTGGCTTCCCACTTACTCATCTCCCCCAAATCACTTCCTCTTTATTCTCCTGCTACTAGCCAACTTCTTTAGATTCCTCTTTCATGCTTCCTAGATCTCATAACTATATCCTCACCTCCTACCCCCTCAACATCTCAGCCTACACCCCACCCCCAGTTCTCTGTCCACCATCAGAAACTGTAGACCCTTTTGCAAACCTACTGTTTATATTGTAGATAATAATGGAACTCACCATTTCTGCATATTGTGACAAAACCAGAAACATCTTAATAGGAGCTATTTGATTTAAGGCTGTATATTGTTTGTATTGGGATCTGTTAATATTGTTCTTCCCCTTAAAGGAGAGGTATTGGAACCTTACAGGGGCATTATAATCCTATAGAATAAAAACTGCAATGTCTCAGACTCACAGCACTAGAAGGGAAGACACATAGATAACATGAAAGGACAAGGGAAAAGAAGGCCCCAAACAAACCAAGAGACCACATTATTAGAATCCGCGGCCAGCACAGCAGAAGAAATGTCAGATAAGGAGTGTTCATGATGTGCACAATTAAAATGTTCTGTGAATTAAAGGATGATATAAGACAGCAAATACAGACAGCAAAAGATCATTTCAGTAAAGAGCTACATAAGCATATATAGGAAGCAAAGATTACTTCAATAAGCAGATAGAGGTTCTGAAAAAAAAAAACAAACAGAAATCCTTGAAATGAACGAAACAATAAACCAAATTAAAAACTCAATAGAAAGCACCACCAACAGATTAGATTACTTGGAAGACAGAACCTCAGACAATGAAGACAAAATATATAATCTTGAAAATAATGTTGGCCACACAGTGAAGATGGTAAGAAACCATGGGCAGGACATTCAAGAAATATGGGATATCATAAAAAGACCAAATTTAAGAATTATTGGAATAGAGGGAGGCATAGAGTCACAAACCAAAGGAATGAACAATCTATTCAATGAAATAATATCAGAAAATTTTTTAAACATGAAGAATGAATTGGAAAATCAAATACAAGAGGCTTACAAAACACCGAATGTACAAAATTACAACAGATGTACACCAAGACACATTGTAATGAAAATGCCCAACATACAGAATAAGGTCATAATTTCACAAGCCACAAAATGAAATCAGATTACATATAGGGGGAAACCAATTAGGATAGCTGCAGATCTTTCAACCCAGACTCTGAAAGCTAGAAGATCCTGGAATAACATATACCAAGCTCTGAAGGAAAATGGATACCAACCAAGAAGCTTTAGATTTGATGATGAAATAAAAAAACCTTCCATGATAAACAAAAGAATTTACAACTGGAAAGCCTGCACTACAGAACATCCTCAGCAAAATATTCCATGAGGAGGAAATAAAAAACAACAATGAAAACCAGCAGAGGGAGGTATTACACTAAAGGGAAAACCAATCAAAAGAGAAACCAAGTCAAGTTAAATACCAAAAATAAACAAAAACTGGGAATACATATCATGTCTCAATAATAACCCTGAATGTTAATGGCCTAAACTCACCAATCAAAAGACACAGACTGGCAGATTGGATTTAAAAAAAAAAAGACCCAACAATATGCTGCCTCCAAGAGACTCATCTCATAGGAAAAGACATCCACAGACTGAAGGTGAAAGATTGGGAAAAATCATACCACTCACATGAACTGTGGAAACAAGCAGGGGTTTCTATCCTCATATCAAATAAAGTAGACTTCAAGCCAAAGTTAACCAAAAGGGATAAAGATGGACATTTCATACTGCTTAAGGAAACCTTACACCAACAAGACATAACAATTATAAATATATATGCCCCAAACAATGGTGCAGCTATGTTCATCAAACAAACTCTTCTCAAGTTTAAGAGTTGAATAGACCACAACACAATAATTCTGGGTGATTTTAACATACCTCTTTCACCCCTGGAAAGATCTTCCAAACAAAAGCTAAACAAAGAAACTATAGAACTCAATAATAAAATCAATAACTTAGACTTAACAGACATATATAAAATATTTCACCCTTCAATGAATAAATACACTTTCTTCTCAGCAGCACATGGATCCTTCTCTAAAATAGACCATGTATTATGTCACAAAGCAGATCTTAGCAAATACAATAAAATAGAGATACTACCCTACATTCTATCAGATCATAATGGAATGAAATTAGAAATCAATGATAAAATAAAAAAGAAGCTACTCCAACACCTGGAGACTAAATAATATGTTAGTGAATGAGCAATGGATACCATAAGATATCAAAGAGGAGATTAAAAAATTCATAGAGGTGAATGAGAACACAGATATAGCGTATCAAAATCTCTGGGACACTATGAAGGCAGGACTAAGAGGAAAGTTCATTGCATGGATTTCATTCCTTAAAAGAAGAAAAGTTGGGGCTGGGGCTGTGGCTCAGCGATAGCACACTTGCCTGGCATGTGTGAGGTACTGGGTTCGATTCTCAGCACCACATAAAAATAAATAAATAAAATGAAGATCTATCAACAATTAAAAAAATAATAATAAGAAGATAAAGTCAACAAACAAATGACTTAAAATTACATCTCAAAGCTCTGGGGTGGGGGGAAACAAATCAACACCAGAAACAGTAGAAGACAGAAAATAATTAAAATCAGAGCTAAAATCAATGAAATTGAAACAAAAGAAACAATTGAAAAATTGACAAAACAAATAGTTGGTTCATTAAAAAAATAAATAAAATTGACAAACTCTTAGCCATGCTAATGAAGAGAAGGAGAGAGAGAACTCAAATCACTAACATCCATGATGAAAAAAGGAAATATCATAATGGACACTACATACATACAGAAAATAATTACAAAATATTTTGAAAATTTGTACTCCAATAAAATAGGAAATATAGAAGGCATTGACTAATTTCTACAGTCATATGATTTGCCCAAACTGGGTCAGGATGATGTACACAAGTTAAACAGATCAATTAAAAGCAACAAAATAGAAGACACCATCAAAAACCCACCAACCAAGAAAAGCCCAGGACCAGATGGATACAGAGCTGAGTTCTACAAGATCTTCAAAGAAGCACTAACCCAATAGTCCTCAACTTATTCCATGAAATAGAAAAAGAGAGAATACTTCCAAACTCATTCTATGAGGCCAATATCACCCTGAAGCCAAAACTAGGCAAAGACACATCAAAGAAATTAAACTTCAGACCAATATCTCTAATGAACATAGATGCTCAAATTCTCAATAAGATTCTGGCAAATCGAATACAAAAACATTAAAAAGATAGTGCACCACAGTCAACTGGGGTTCATCCAGGGATGCAAGGTTGGTTCAACATAGGGAAATCAATAAATGTAATTCATCACATCAATAGACTTAAAGATAAAAATCATATGGTCATCTCAATAGATGCAGAAAAGGCATTTGACAAAATACAGCACCCCTTCATGTTCAAAGCACTAGAAAAACTAGGGATAACAGGAACATATCTTAATATCATAAAGGCTATCTACCTAAGCCCCAGGCCAGCATCATTCTAAATGAAGAAAAATGGAAAGTATTTCCTCTAAAAACTAGAACAAGAACAGGGACAGCCTCTTTAACCACTTCTATTCAACATAGTCCTTGAAACTCTAGCCAGAGCAATTAAATGAAAGAAATTAAAGGGATACAGATAGAAAAAGAAGAACTCAAATTATTACTATTTTCTGATAACATAATTCTATATGTACAGATCCAAAAAAATTCCACCAGAAATCTTCTAGAACTAATAAATGAATTCTGTAAAGTAGCAGGATATAAAATCAACACCCATAAATCAAAGGCATTTCTGTACATCAGTGAAAAATCCTCTGAAAGAGAAAGTAGGAAAACTACCCCATTTACAATAGCCTCCAATAAAATAAAATAAAATAAATAAAAAACCTGGGAATCAACGAAAGAAGTAAAAGACCTCTACAATGAAAACTACAGAATGCTAAAGAAAGAAATTAAAGAAGAACTTAGAAGATGGAAAGATCTCCCTTGTTCTTGGATAGACAGAATTAATATTGTCAAGATAACCACATTACCAAAAGACTATACAGATTTAATGCAATATCGATCAAAATACCAATGACATTCCTCATAGAAATAGAAAAAGCAATCATGAAATTCATCTGGAAAAATAAGACACCCAGAATATCCAAAGCATCCTTAGCAGGAAGAGTGAAGAAGTAGGGGCTGGGGTTGTGGCTCAGTGGTAGAGCACTTGCCTAGCATGTGTGAGGCCTTGGCTTCAATCCTCAGCATGCCATAAAATTAAAATAAAGGTATTGTGTTCACTTAAAACTAAAAAATAAATGTTAAAAAAAAGTGAAGAAGTAGGCATCACAATACCAGAACTTAAACTGTATTACAGAGCAATACTAACAAAAATGGCATGGTATTGTCACCAAAATAGGCTTGTAGACCAATATGAGATAACAGTATTTATGTGGGTTTGTGCCTTTGTCTAATATGAGATAACAGTATTTATGTGGGTTTATTTAAACCCACATAATAAACCCACATAATGTCTAATATGAGATAACAGTATTTATGTGGGTTTAAACCCACATAAATACTGTTATCTCATATTAGACAAAGGCACCAAAAACATATATTGGAGAAAAGATGGCTGTTGGGAGTCGCCTCAGCTCCAAAGACTAACTTCCCCATCCCCCAAGAAGAGCCGTCCAATGGTGAGCCCTGCTGGCTCACACGATCCTGCCATCTAATGGTGAGCCCTGCTGGCTCACATGATCCTTACCCACCAATCAGAAAGCACCCCAGCCAACTGTCAAACCGTTCATCCATTAAACTGACATAACTGTCAAACCGCCCCCAGCCCTATAAATATGCAGAGCTGTTCCTCAATAAACGGGCATTTTCTCCAACAGCAAGCCTTGATCGTTTTTCATTGGTGCCGAAACCCGGGATGGGGAATGCCTCGCTGCTCGAGGGCCCCCTCTCTCAAGGCTTGCCGTCCTTGTCTACTCTTTTGAGCGCTACTACTCACACAACACTGGCTCTTCAGTAGGTGAGTTCTCCTATTGGGTATCCAACTTCAGAAGGGCTACGTAGGGGCTTTGACCGTGACCATCTGGCAAACCTCTGACGCCCAATCTGGAGGAGAGAACGCACCCCACCACGACCCTCACGGTCACAGTGGACTCTCTAGAACCCGGTTCATGAGTGGGAGGTCCTGAGGGATGGAAGAACAGGCACTCCCCCCCCTCTCTTAACCACCCTTGTCCCTCTCCTGACCTATGGGGGCCTCTTCTTCCCTCCCTGCAGACTCCCCCTTATTAAATTCTGCACACAAGATTGGCCTTACTATCAATTAGACAATCAAAGTCAATGGCCCCCAGGAGGATTCCTAGATCCCGCAATTCTCAGAGATCTGTTTAACTTCTGCGAGCGCTCAAAAAAGTGGAAGGAGTTCCCCTATGTTGAGGATTTTTCTCTTCTTCGTTCTCACCCTGACCTATCTGGCAGATGAACCCTCTTCCTACCGACCTCCCCTGTCGGCTCCGTCCAGCCCCTCAGGTGCTCCCCCTGACTCGACCAACACCTTTAGTTCCCCCCAAACTAGGTCCTGCCCCTAGTCCCACAAACCATGGCCCCTTTAAGAGAGGTTTTGGGACTGAGGGCATTATCCGGGTACATATCCCATTCTCTATGAATGACCTCACGCAACTCGAGAGAAGGTTGGGCTCACTCACCACAGAAGAGAGTTTCAATGGGTCCTCCAGGCTTATAGCCTCACTTATATGTTATTGGCTAATATTCTCGTTCTTGAGTAATGTATCAGAGTCTGGGAACTTGCCAGAGCCCATGTGGATGAAACTCACCGAGTTAATCCCAATCACCCTCTGGGGCCACTTGCTGCCCCAGATCAAACTCCCGACTGGGATTATAATACACAAACTGGCATACAGTGTAGGGACGGATTCTCCGCATGTATTATTGCTGAGCTCAAAAAAGTGGCATGTAAGGCCGTCAATTTCCAAAAATTACAAGAGACTCCATTGGAATTTCTGGATCGGCTTACGAAAGCCCTTCAGCACTAATCTAGATCCCGAAACCCCAGATGGCCGTCATGTCCTTATGACATATTTCCTCTCACAGAGCTACCCCGTCATCTGGGCCAAACTAAAAAAGCTCGAACATGGCCCTGCCACCCCCCCAGACTGAGAAATTTCAGATGCTCGCCCAGGCCCTGCAGGGTGCTTCCTTGGGTCGCTGCCCATCACCGAATCCCCCCCCCGCACCGGGTGCCTGCTTCAAGTGTGGCAAGGAGGGACATTGGGCCAGGGCATGCCCCACACCATGCACTCCGTGTACTCCATGCCCTAAATGTCAACAACAAGGTTATTGGGGCTCTGAGTGTCCTAGATCCCGTAGGAGGCCTATGGCCAGGGAACCTTCCAACCTTCTGGGCATGGCAATCAATTGACAGTGCCTTGGGTCCTTGTCCCCGGCCATAACGATCAATAGATAGGAACCCAGGGTGTGTATTCAGGTGGATAGACGCAAGGTTGACTTTCTCCTTGACACCAGGGCTACCTTCTCAGTCCTGACAGAATTCTGGGGGCAAACAGTGCCGTCCACCTCTCCTATTGTCGGGATAATAGGAGGAAAGACCATCTATCCAAGAAAGACTCCCCTATTACTCTGTTCCATAGACAACTTCCCATTCTCTCAGACGTTTCTAGTTATGCCCCAATGTCCAGTTCCTTTGCTCGGCCGAGATATTCTCTCTAAATTCAATACAACAATCAACATACAGGCTCCTGGCATCAGTCAGGCCCCAGAATTGGCCTATTCATCTTTTCTGGCCCTTTTGGCAGAAGACTGGCCATTCTGCTCTGCTTGTGAGGCTGACATGATATACCATATTAACCTGGTTGACCCGATTGTATGGGATACCCACACCCCCTCCACCATTTCCTGCCCACCAGTTAACATTCATCTCAAAGATCCTAACACCTTCCCAAATCAGGCTCAATACCCCCTGTCCACAAAAGTTCTTCTGGGCCTACAACCTATTATTCAGGACCTTCTTAGCAAGGGGTACCTCCATCCTGCTCATTCCCCTTACAATACTCCCATACTAGCGGTAAAAAAGCCCACCGGGTCCTACCTACGACTCATCAACACCTCCTTTAGGCCCATATATCCTTTGGTTCCCAACCCATACACTCTGCTGTCTCAGATCCCCCACACTGCCACCCACTTCTCGGTCATAGATTTAAAGGATATCTTTTTGCCTTTAACCTGAACTGTCCTTCTTCAGGGATTTCGAGATAGTCCACACCTTTTTGGACAAACCTTGTCCTCCAACCTCCAATCTTTTCACCCCCAGTGCCCCAAATCCACCCTCTTGCAATATGTTGATTATCGTCCGGCAAATCTCTTTGCCTACCTGTGGGGAGGAAAGCACCTCACCACAGGCTTTAAGGCTACGGTGGCCCTCAGGGACTCCTTCCTTTGGGCAGATTCGAAAGTCCTAGTCCTCTCACCTAAAGACTTGCCCGCTTGAGAGACACTTACCCACCCCTTCCTCTCCCCTCTTTCCGGCCCTGGGAGTATCCGGCCTCTCCAGGAGGTGTCCTGAAAAGCCTTGGCCAAGGTCTCCCACTGCTCTGGCTCTATCCAGGATGAGAGCTTTGACTGTCAGGATTTGGTGAGGACCAATCTCTGCAGCTCAAACCTGCCACTTAGGCACTCCTGATTTTTTGGCTCTAGTGGGGACGCCCCTTTTGCCAATAAATCAGTTTCCTCCTTCTCTGTGTCCTCTTCCCTCCTCCTTACATGGGTAATGTGTCCTCTCTGCTGGTCGACTCTCCCCTACAATGCCTCTTGGATCAAATATAGCACCCAGGCCTGGCCCACTTATCCCTTAGACAACCAAAGCAGATGGCCCCTTTTTGGGTCCCTGGATCCCTCCATTCTAAGGGATCTCTTCCAGGCTTTCTTCTTGCTCTGATCCAGTCCTGCTCTCGGCACCCCTTGCAAACCTCTACAAATTCTTCTAGCCTGTCCAAAGGGCACTCAACAGATGACACAGTTCTCCTACTTAATTTCTTGGCCTTAAAGGGATATCGGGCCTCTCCACAAAAGGCCCAAATAGCATGTATCTAGGGTCCTCAATCTCTCAAGGGAAAAAGGTCATTACAGTAGACAGAAAACAGCTTATTGTGTCTATACCTACACCAAAGACCAAAGACCAAAGATGACTCTCCTTCTTGGGTTTGGCTGGGTACTTCAGGGCCTGGATTACTTTTGAATTTCTCCCTCCTCTCCAGGCTGCTATATAATCTAGCCAAGGGCCTCCAAGATGAACCCCTACCCTCAGCGGTAGGGAAGCCCTTTACAAAAAGACCCTCCTCTGGGCACTCGCCCTGCATCTCCCTGTCCTCTCCTGACCCTTCACCCTCTATGTACATGAAAAACAGGGACAAAGTCTGGGCGTTCTGGGTCAGGAATATGGCCCCACATTTGCACCAGTGGCCTACCTATCCAAATAGTTCAGCCCCACCATCAGGGGCTGGCCCCCATGCCTCAGAGCCCTATCAGCAGCCCATGATCTCCAGGAAGAAGCACACAAGCTTACTTTTGGCTCCCCACTATCCATCTCATCTCCTCACCATCTAAAGGATTTCCTCACTTCTACAGTCACTTCCTCCTTCCAGGATTCTATCCCTCCTTGTCTCATTCCTTGAAAATCCCTCCATCTCTTTTCATCCCTGCTCTTCATTAAACCCTGCCTCCCTCCTCCCATCTTCTCCCTCACAAGATCCCGTCCACAAATGCCTGGAGGTATTAGAGATGATTTTACCCTGCCCTGCCACCATTTCTGAGGGACCCCTGCCCTCTTCAGACCTTGTCTGGTTCTCAGATGGTAGCTCCTTTATACACGAAGGGGTTAAAGTGGCGGGGTATGCTGTCATTTCCCTCTCATCCATCATAGAGGTAAAACCTCTCCCACCCAATACCACCAACCAACAAGCTGAACTCATGGCTGCCACAAGGGCATGCAAGCTAGCAGAGGGAAAAACCCTCTCCCTATATACAGATTCCAAATACGTCTTCCATATCCTGATCTCCCACGCAACCATTTTGAAGAAAGGGGGCTATCACCAGAAGGATGGCAGTCATTAATTCCACAATTATTTCTGGCCTACTATGAGCCTCCAGGCTGCCTTCCCAACTGGGAATAATCCATTGCAAGGCCCACCAGACTGACTCCTCCCTTACTACTATGGGGAATTCCAACACCGATCAAATGGCTGGATCAGCTGCCCTACAGAACTTTACCTCCTCTCTGCTACTCTGTTACCACCAGGCATCAGCCCAAAGATCCCCAACAACTCTTCAAGTTTCTTCACTCTCTATTCCATTCTAGTCCACAGAGTCTCACTAACTTTCCTTCACTCCTTTTTCACCCTTTCCCCATGCGATAAGACCCTCCTACAACAGATCACTTCTGCTTGTCAGATCTGCCAGAGAACCAATACCAATACTCCATTAAAACCTAAACCTTTCCCTTCTCATCAGGCCCTCGGTCATACCCCAGCTGCAGACTGGCAGATTGATTTCACCAACATGCCCTGAGTAAAAAGCAAGCCTTTCCCACTTCTAACAAGCAGGCCTCCATGGTAGTTGACTCACATAATTCCCCATTTGGGGATGACCATTTCTATCCAATCAGACAATGGTCCAGAATTCACCTCGCAGGTAACTCAGGGACTGGCTCACGCGCTATCACTCCCTTGGCATTTCCATTGCCTTTACCGCCCCCAGGCTTCTGGAAAGGTTGAAAGGACCAATTGGTCCCTTAAAGAGACCCTCACCAAGCTCACCAAGCTCACTGGGTAAAGGTGCTCCCCTTGCTCTCTCCTTGCTGTATTGCACATTAGAGCCTTGCCAAAGAAGCCTTCTAATCTCTCACCTTACGAAGTCATGTATGGCCGTCCCCTCGTTCCTCCCGGATTGCCTTCAGAACCCCTACCCATCTCCGAAACCTATGCCCTGCCCCTCCTCTTCCAACTATGCTCTGAACTCTGGCGCTATCAAGACTGGCTCCTTCCTGACCCCAGACTCTTTCAAAACCCTACCTCCTTAACACCTGGTCAACTTGTTTACTATTGCCCACGGGGGAAAAGCCCCCTCTAAAACCAAAATGGGAGGGTCCTGCTCAGGTGATTATGTGCATTCCCTTGGCGGCCAAACTCAAGCTGTCTAATAACAATTTACCCCGTGGATTCACATTTCCAGGCTTATGCCCGGCACTCTTACACCTTCATCAGAAGAGCCAACAATCATCACCTGTCATTAAGTACTCTTGTCATCCCTCCCCACAAGATCTCCTCAAGCTCTGCCTCTCCCGTGTCTCTGTTCTTAGCCCAATGTTCCATAAATGGGTTTTGCTAATGCTCCCCCTCATTTCTGGCCCCTCTTGGGTCCTCTCTTTGCCCTATATTCAAGGCAAGTGACCCTAAGGGCCCCTCCAGCCAGACCCCCTTCTTTTCCTTACAGACCCCCTACTTGCTTGGATCTGGCCAGTAGTGGGACCATTGTGTGTTGTCCTTTTGACAAACCACTTAGGTGTCCAGAGCATGGTGACCCCTGAATAAGTGTGATCATAAGAGAGCACTTTACCAGTTGCCTTTTGGGCCTAAGGAGGATCATGTGTGTTTTGTTTACCCTCCCAGTTTCATAAGAATTTCAAGTATCAGTATTTAAAGTTGAGGTGTTTCACATAAAACCTGGTGAGATCTGACTGCTCTCAAAGGGAAATATGGTAACAATGGGCCACTGTCCTCCCTTGGCCACCTTCGAGAAAAGCAAAGAGAGAAGCAAGCTGGTACACCCATTTAGGAGAAAGTTTGAAGAGCAGCCTTAATAGAGAGGGGAGGGAGCTAGATTGTACTAGGAATGAAGAGAGGAACTGAGGGTGTTAGGTGCAGGACAGGCTGGTCTTCAGGTCATGCCAAACAAAGTTACCTGCAGGATGACCTGGCTTCTCAAACCCTCTGTCTGGTTCTTTATCACCTATTTGCTTCAAGCCCAAATGCCCAAGCCCCCGCTCAAGGCTGAACACTTAACCCCCCTTGTGCCAACAAGGCAGCTTGCAGACCCAGAGACCCCATTAGATTTGGGCTATAAAAAATCCCTGTGTCTGTTCCTTCCCTTTATCATAAAGCTCATTCAGACTCAGGTGGGTAAAATTTCTTATCAAGCTTTTAACCAGCTTCTTCTCAGGAATTACCAACTCCTGGCTACGGATGATACCTCCAGTCGAGACTTATGCCGAATGGACTGACATCATCATGGATCTGTGGTGGCAAGGAACCTTCGTTGATACCGGTCTTCTCTGCCCTCCTGTGGGGGCTCCTTACTTCCCTCCTCTCTTTCTCCCACACCTACCCATCTCAGCAGGAAGCAACCAGAATGAGTCGACGCCCACTCTCATTTAATAACAAAGAGGGGGGAATGTTGGGAGTCGCCCCAGCTCCAAAGACTAACTTCCCCATCCCCCAAGAAGAGCCATCCAATGGTGAGCCCTGCTGGCTCACATGATCCTTACCCACCAATCAGAAAGCACCCCAGCCAACCGTCAAATGGTTCAACCATTAAACTGTCATAACTGTCAAACTGCCCCCAGCTCTATAAATATGCAGAGCTGTTCTGCAATAAACGGCATTTTCTCCAACCGTTCTTTCAATGGCCTCTTCAACAAAAGGTGCTGGGAAAACTGGAAATCCATATGCAACAAAATGAAATTAAGCTCATATCTCTCACTATACACAAAACTCAAGTGGATCAAGGACCTAGGAATTAAACCAGAGACACTGTGCCTAATAGAAGAAAAAATAGGCCCAAATCTTCATCATGTCAGATTAGGCCCCGACTTCCTTAATAAGACTCCTATAGCACAAGAATTAAAACCAAGAATCAATAAATGGGATGGATTCAAACTACAAAGCTTCTTCTCAGCTAAAGAAACAATCAGTGAGGTGAAGAGAGAGTCTACAGAATGGGAGCAAATTTTTAACCACACACATATCAGATAGAGCACTAGTCTTCAGGATATATAAAGAACTCAACAATCTTAACACCCCCCCCAAAAAAAAAACCCCAAATAATCCAGCCAATAAATGGACCAAGGAACTAAACAGACGCTTCTCAGAAGATGATATACAATCAATCAAGAAATATATGAAAAAATATTCAACATGTCTAGCAATTAGAGAAATTCAATCAAAACTACTCCAAGATTTCATCTCACTCCAGTCAAAATGGCAGGTATTAAGACAAACAACAATAAGTGTTGGTGAGGATGTGGGGGAAAAGGCATACTCAGACACTGCTGGTGGGACTGCAAATTGGTGCAACCAATCTAGAAAGCAGTATGGAGATTCCTTGGAAAACTTAGAATGGAATCACCATTTGACCCAGCTATTCACTCCTTGTTTTATACCCAAAGGACTTAAAAACAGCATACTACAGGGACACAGTCAGGCCAATGTTTACAGCAGCACAGTAGCTAAACCATGGAAACAACATAGATACCCATGAATAGATGAATGGATAAAGAAACTGTGGTATATACACACAATGGAATATTACTCAGCGTTAAAAGAGAATAAAATCATGGCATTTGCAGGTAAATGGATGGAGTTGGAGAATATTATGGTAAGTGAAGAAAGCCAATCCCCAAAAAACAAGTACCAAATGTTTTCTCTGATATGTGGATGCTGATCCATAATGGGGTAGCACGGGAGGAATGGAGGAAACTTAGGACAAAGGAGAGGAAGGGGAAGGGAATGGGCATGAGGTAGGAAAGATGGTGGGACGAGATGGGCATCATTACCCTAGGTACATGTATGAAGGCGTGAATGGTGTGGCTCTACTTTGTGTAAACCAAAGACATGAAAAATTGTGCTCTATGTGTGTGCTATGAATTGAAATGCATTCTGCGGTCATGTATAATGAATTAAGATAAATAAATTAATTTTTAAAATTAGGCTTTCTTATTATTGAATTTTAAGAGCTTTCTTTATATATTCCAGATATTAGACACTTATCAGGTATGTGATTTATAAGTATTTTCTCCCACTTTGTAGGCTGTCTTTTCATTTAGAGTCCTTTTCATAATAGAGTCCTTTGATGACAAAAGTTTCACTTTGATGAAGTTCAATGTATCTTTTTTCTCTGTTGTTACATATTTTTAGTGTTATATTTAAGAAACTGTTGCCTAATCCAAGGTCACAATGATTTTAAAAAACTTATGTTCCTTTATAAGAGTTTTACAATTTTGGTGCTCACAGTTAGGTTTTGGGAGCTCATTTTTGCATAGATAGATGCCTGTGGATATCCACTCACTAATCTGCAGGTGGATGTCCACTTGTCCCACCATGGTGAGTGGTCTTGATGTCCTTACCAAAAATTAGTGGACCATCGGCATGTGGGCTTGTTTCTAGACTCAGCTGTATTCTGTTCATCTGCTTGTCTAGCCTTATGCCAGTACCATGCCATCTTGCTTATTCTATACCTGAAGCAGGAAGTGTATGTCCTGCAACTTTGTTCTTCTTTTGCAAAATTAGTCTGGTTATTCTTACTACCTGTCCTATCCATATTTCAGGATCAACTTGTCCATTTCTAGGGTAAAAAAAAAGTGGTTGGAATTATGCCAGTTCAGTTTTTCCTTGATAAGTTGGGGCTGTTTATTTGGAACCCTTGTTACAGAGAGTCAGAAACTCAGGAAGGGACCTGAGTGTGATTCAAGGTGCTTGAGCCTAGGTACCACTCACCTCCTCACACAATGCCCCCTCCAACAGGCTGATAGATCATCCAGGTAGAAACTTGAAACCCTCAGAGAACAGGTGCGTCCTGACTCAGATGGCATCCTCTCTCCCTCTGGACTGCTGTCCTGGTCTGGCTTGGACAGTAGAATCCTGCACCTGGTCTCTGCTCTCACAGCAGATGGGGGGCTCCCAGCAGGTTGCTGTCTTCTGCTGAAGTCCAGACCTGGGTTCCTCACCCTCTGCTAAGGTTTTGGTTCTAGCTCCTGCCGCCAGTGCTTGGAGACAGAGGCACCCTGCCTGGAAGAGCCTGAAGAAAGGGACAACCAGGACTCCCGTGTCCGTTGATCTCTGCTTCGAGGATCACTGGTCTCCTAGCTACAGACAGCTGAGCACTCAATCGGCAAGGATTAAAGGAAAAGAAAGTTTTGAATCTTACAAAAACTAAATGCTGACACCTTGCAGAAGTCTGTAAATAAGAACTCCATGCTCCTTCTGTTCCTGCTTGCTCTCAGAATTCTGTCTTCCTCACCACCAGGATAGGGCTTCTGAGTCAAAGTGGGAATGGCTCCTGACCCTGTGTGAGCCCCATGACAAGCCCCTGGTTCCAGCTTGTGTTGGGAGGAGCAGTGGGGTCTCTCAGGCCTCCCTCCATCTTCCTCTTCCAGAAAAGGAGACCCGCTAGACTAGACAGTAAGCTGCAGCTGCCAAGACTTGTGCAGCCATGTCAAGTGGGCCAGTGTGTGGACGGTAGGACACTTGAGTTAACAGAGATCACAAGTTCAGAAAAGTGTCCTGCAGGAATAAAGGGGGAAATAGGTGTGGCTCCACATCTTCTAACCCCCTGAGGCCAGCGACTTCCAGCCACCTGTCAGGTCCAGCTCCACTAACTTTGCCTCTTAAGGGGACCCAGAGTGTGAATGTGAGAACATCAGTCACTGTCCCAGGCGCATTTGGAACTATCTGGAGGTCATTTCTTCCCCAAGTTCCAGACTTTTTTTTACACAACATATTTGTTTGTATGTGGTGCTGAGGATCTAACCCGGCCGCACGCATGCCAGACAAGCACTACCGCTTGAGCCACATCCCCAGCCCAGATTTTGTTCTTAAAAATGAACTAGGAGCAGCCTTTTTGTTTGTTTGTTTAAACACTAGAACAGATCTCTACTGAAGTGCTTCCTTACAGAGGAGCCCAGCTCCTGACTGAGAATTGAGCCCAAGGCTCTAGCGATGCAAGCTCTCTACCACCAAACAGCACCCTCAGCCCCTGTAAAGGATTTTTAAAAAATTTTTTTAATTGATTTGTTTTTTAAAAAATGAATGACAGCAGAATGCATTACAATTCTTATTGTAATTCTTATTGTACACAATTTTTCATATCTCTGGCTATATATAAAGTATGTTGACACCAATTGTGTCTTCACACATGTACTTTGGATAATGATGCCTATCACATTCCACCATCTGTAAAGGACTTTTTTGAGCTAATCTGATGTCCCCCATCCCGTGGGCTCCACACCCAGCTTAGAATTAAGGACTGCCCAGTTCTCTGGTTTCGCTGGGAGAGTCAGGAAGCCCAAAGTAGGGAAGGGACTTTCTTCTTCCCATATAGCCTTCTGGTGTCTCATCTGAAAAATGAGTTTTTCTAGTCTCTCTAGAGCGGAGGCTCCGCACGAAGTCAACTTGAGCCGGTTCTGGTAGGTGAGGCCCCAGTCCTCCCATGCCCGCCCCCTCCCCGCCCACTGCACCACCCCCTCCCGCCCCGTGCTCTGCCCTCCTGCGCCCGCCCCGCCCACTGCCCCGCCCCCGCCCGCGCCCCGCCCCGCCCACTCAGCGCCCCGCCCTCCTGCGCTCTGCCCCGCCCACTGCACCACCCCTCCCGCCCCTGCCCGGTCCCCTCCCGCCCCCTCCCCGCCCACTGCACTACTCCCTCCCGCCCCCTGCTCTGCCCTCCTTCGCCCCTTCCTACCCCCTTTCGCCCCGCACTCCGCCTTCCCGCCCCTGCCCCGCCCCTCCCGCCCCTCGCCCTGTCCCTTCCCGCCCCCTTCTCCGCCCTCTCCCGCGATCTGCTGGGTCCTCCCGCCGTGTCCCGGAGCCTTCCAGTCCCACGTTAGAATCCGGAGCCTACGCTCCTGCCAGGAGGCCCGAGCCCTGCTCACTCAGAGACGCGCGCGCCGTGGGGAGCCCGGAAGGCCCGCCGCGACTTGCGTCCACTGGTAACCGCGCCGCCCCCGCGTCGCCGCGCCCTCCGCTGCCTCTCGGGCCACCTTCTGGCTCTCAGATAGCCCTGCTTCCAGGGCCGCGCTGGCCTCCGCGCCCGGGCTGGCCTCTTCCTGGCGCGCGGCAGCCCGGAGGGGGAGGCTTCCCGTGCTCTGCGCTTCCTGCGGGGTTTGGCAGCTCTTGATGAGCTCGGAACTGGGAAGATGGCGTGGGCAGATGCTGGGAGCGGGCCTCAAGCCTCCTGAGAGTCGCCTCCTGGGCCCAGACCCTGTCTTGGGCCCCACCTCTCCACCTCCC
Organism: Marmota flaviventris; assembly: GCF_047511675.1. Classification (NCBI taxonomy): domain Eukaryota; kingdom Metazoa; phylum Chordata; class Mammalia; order Rodentia; family Sciuridae; genus Marmota; species Marmota flaviventris. The sequence continues at coordinate 76,796,410 of NC_092511.1, read as the reverse complement.
CACCTCCCGCCCGAGGGGCCTCTGCCCCCAGCACTGAGCCCGCTGCCCCACCGCTTCCTTTGCAGTCTCTTCCCAAGAGCGCGTCCTCAGTTGTACCCCTATCCCGACCCAACCTTCAGCGCTCCGAGGGACCTTACCAGTTACCCAGGTTATTTCAGCGTTTTCCTGTTTTCAATCTGGAATAAGATCCAAGGGAGTCACAGGGAAAATTGTTACAGTAATACACTTCAGCGGCCACTTCGCCCAGCTCCTCAGCTGTCAGTCCCAGAACAGTGCTGGATGTTCTTCTTCGGCTAGTGACCCTGGTGGCAGCTGGCTCTATCTCTGCACTTCTCCATTACCTTGGACCTTATGGTGTGTGCTTCTCTATAGCGTTTCCCTGTTGTCCTGGGAATGCTGCCCCTGAGGTCCTTGGACAGAACCGGGACAGTTCTTGCCCAAGGAGCTGGACCTGTAATCACCCACAGGTGCAGAGTCCAGTCGGCCTCTTTCCTTTGATCCTGGACAGGCTGTCTGCCTCCTCTGGCCTGGTGGGGAGCAGAGCAGACCCCAGTCCCCCAGCAGCTGGGTGCTTTTCCATCCGGGGAAGGGCATCCAGAGAACATAGTCTTCTGCTGCTCCTGTAACCCTCCCTCCTTCCAACCCTCCCCCATCCTCTAGCATTCTCTCTACTCTGGTCCTATGGAATGACCTGGTGAAGCCTTCCTGTTAGTTACTCCAGGGACTGGGGCAGCTTGTTGGCCCTGACCCTTGCCACAGAATTTCAGAAACTCTTGTCTTATTGAAGGCATTTCTGCCTTTGCTTCCTGACCCTGTTCCTGTCTTCCAAGGCACTTTGCCTGCTTTGCTGAGCCATCTTAGGTGGCTTTGGAGTTGCCTCGATTTCATGTCTTTGACCTGGACTTCTGTGTAGGGCAACCCTATGTCCCTGGTTGCCCGAGAGGGTCTTCACTTATACCCATTGTCCCAGCACAAAAACCTCTGTCCCTTTCACTTTCAAAAGATCTGTGGGTTCAATGATGGAGCCCATAAACCACATGACTCAGGTGCCAGCAGAGGAGTGGGGCACAGCCCATGCAGAGCAGGTGTCAGAAACACATAGTGTTCGAGGCCTGTCCTTCTCTGTCAGTGTTAGCCACACCCTCCAAGAGACAAGAAACTTTGCCCCAGGGGGCAGAGTCCCTTCCATTCCTTGCAGCACAGAACAATCTAAGTGGTATCAAGAACTGCTCAGTCAAATTCATCCAGAACCCCTAAACTCACTGCTGTGGTCTTCCCATACCACGAGCCCCTGCCAGCTAGCCAGGGCCCCTGAGCATGTCAGTACTACAACCAGTATTCTAGGACCAGGCCAAGAGGTCAGCACCAGTCATCAACTAGGTGACCAGCTGTGCCAGTCTGTGGGGAGCCACTCTGAGTGACCACACCTTCCAGTCCTGAAACAGGAGGCTCTGACCAATCACCACATTTCGTGGTGACTTGGGCATTATCCCACTTGGATAGCAAGACCAGTCTTCTGAGTAGGCCAACCCCTGGGGCTGAACTACACTCACCTGTTCTTTTGTAATCCTACCCCTTTGCCCTGTTGGGGATAGAATGTTCTGTGGAAACTCCCTTTGTGTGTCCCCTTCTCTTGCTCTACCTTTGGTGTGGCCTTCCTAGGTGTCAGTCAACCTGCTGACAGCAGACATCACAAAGCTAGACTCCACCCCCTGAAACCTGACCCCTTGCCTCATTTGAATGGACCCCCTAAGGTCAGAGGAGCCATCACAGGACCCAAAGGAAAAGGTCTCTCTGTCTCTATTGATTATTTTGTGCAGCCCAGTTCCCCTGGAGTGATCCTGAGTGTTTGAGTCATGAGAAATGCGACACCACTCTGCTTGGGATTGAGGGTTTTCTGGAAAGTGAGACTTCCAGGTTTAAAACCAGGTGGGTCCCAGGCCAAGTGTGATGAGCAGCTGCCTGTTGTCCATCCTGGCTGCAGGGGGGCTCCCTCCAGGAGCCGCGTGATTAAAGAGCCTAATGTATTGATCCCGTGGGCTCCAGGCATGTAAATTTTTTTAAAGCTCCTTAATTGATCCTGGAGAAGGACCAGGGTTGAGATCCACTAGGTCAAATGCAGCATCTCTAAATAGCTTTGGAAGGTGGAGGTTTCTGAGCAGAAGCAGACCTACTTGTTCTTCCCGAGGGGGCTATAAAAATGGCAGTTGCCTCTATTGCTGTCCCTGGCCCCACTCCAAGGCTGGCCTTTCCACGGTGACTGGGCTTCCTTCTTTTCCAGTTTGCTTCCCTACCTCCTCACTGAGGTAGCAGTCTGTGAAATGCATCCCTTTGGAGGGGTCATGACTCGGCCTGTGACAGGTGAAGCTGGCGGGGGACTCAGGAAGGCTCCTGTCTCCAGTCTGGGCTGCAGCCTGGCACGTGGTGGTTCATGGGCCAGCTGGAGGGGCTGGGTGCTGCGCCTCGCCTGTGGGGTGCTGAGTGCTGGAGGACCAGGTGCCACCATGGTGTCTCCTCTGCAGCCCCCAGGATCATGTGGTACATCAGCACCCGGGGGCTGGCCCCACGGGTTGACTTTGAAGGAGCCCTCTTCTCTGGCTATGCGCCTGATGGTGGCCTCTACGTGCCCGAGGAGCTCCCACAGCTGGATGGAGAGACCCTGCGGCAGTGGCGCTCACTCTCCTATCCTGGCCTGGTGAAGGAGCTGTGCTCGCTCTTCATTGGTCCTGAGCTCATTCCAAGGGACGACTTGAATGGTGAGCACCCTACCCCAGCTCTGCCCACCAAGAGCTGGGAATCCACCACCCACCTGCCAGAAAGCCTCTGGGCACATTTCCCAGACTTCAAAGTGCTCGAGAGCCTGGGGAGCTGGAGAAGAGGTGACATGCTCCCCCACCGTGTGCCCACCTTTGCAGGTCTGATCGACCGTGCCTTCAGCAGATTCCGCCACAAGGACGTGGTCCACCTGTGCAGGCTGGTGCAGGGGCTGAATGTCCTGGAACTCTGGCATGGGGTCACACGTGCCTTCAAGGACCTGTCCCTGAGCTGCACAGCGCAGTTCCTGCAGTACTTCCTGGAGAAGAGGGAGAAGCACATCACCGTGGTTGTAGGTGCATGTCCTGGGTGTGAGGGGTGTAGCCTGAGTGTCCCCAATGTGCACTGTCCACCTGCAGGGTGCCCTCCACTGGCTCCTCTGGAGCAAGGTCCTTAACCCTTTTCTGTGCCACGGACCCCTTAGGGTCTGGTAGAGGCTGAGGATGCTTCTCAGGAAAGTATCTTTAAATACACAGAACACTTCAGGTGTGTGGTTTCTCACTGTCCGAGGTCCTGAGCTTCCTCCATGGTCTACAGACTGGGGCTAAGTGCGGAATTCCTGTCCAGCAAGGGTTGGAGAGTGGTCGTTGCTGCATTTGGCAGCCATGCTCCAAGGGCCACTTCTTTCCATTCCCCTGTTTTAAAGAGAAGGGCCGCCCTTCTTGTCATCCAGGCACATCTGGGGACACTGGGAGTGCTGCCATTGAGAGTGTTCTAGAGGCTAAGAATGTGGACATCATCGTTCTGCTGCCCAAAGGCCACTGCTCGAGGATTCAGGAGCTCCAGATGACAACGGTGCTGAGGGAGAACGTCCATGTGTTTGAAGGTGGGTGCTGTGCAGAGGCTGGGGCAGCGTCCTTCCTTCTCTTCTTTCTCTCCCCTTTCCTGCCCTCAGTGGTCATATTTTGAGGTTGGAGCTCTGCCTTGGTTTATCTCTGGGGAGGCTCCTGGCTGCCCACTCTCCTAAATTGACAGACGAGTGACCACACCAGGAACCCCCAGGAACAGCACCGTGTAGGAAGCGCAGGCTCAAAACCACCCCCCCCAGAAAACACCACTGCTGTGCTGGCTCAGCCCACTGCGTCGTGTGTAGAAGGCCATGCAGCGACTGGACTCCTGTCCTCGGGCCCTGAAGTTCAGAGGGCAGCAATGAGTTGGATAGCTAAGGGTACGGATCACTGCGTGTTGCAGTTCACGCCCTCCCTGCTGGCAGAGGCAATGCAGCTGACCTGGCTTAGCAGGTCCCAGTACTCAGGACAGATGGCTGCCCATCACTAGTTACCTACAGCTAGCCACACAAGAAGGCCACCTCCTGAGGATATAGCACTGTCACAGCTGGAGAGAGGAGAGAACCGTGTGTTTTCAAGTTAGACTGTCGGTTCTGAACACGTCTGATGACTGCAGAGCCTGAGAGTGGAGAGGATGGGAGACTGGGTGGGGCCGTACCTGGTCTTTCTCCCTCACACCCAGCTCATACTGGGGTACCCCCAGGTGGGAGAAGGGAGATGAGCAGCAGGGGTCGTGGTTGGGGTTTTGTATACCAAGACTTTGGGCACGTTGCTCCTTCACCTGAGGCGTCAGCAGCAGCACTGGAGTAACAGAGCGTTCCTTCTACAGCGGTGGGTTCCCAGTGTGGCCCTCGAGGCTGCTGGCTCCTGGTGTGGCCCTCAAGGCTGTTCTCATGTAACACCAGCTTTGTGGAGCAGACTCCCCTGGGGAGGAGCCTGCATGTCCTTCCCCTGTCCATTCCAGAGCAAACAAAAAGCCCCTGCTCTTCTACTGAGCAAGTGCAGGCACGCCCCAGTGTGCAGTCCCCAGGTTAGCTGACCCGGTGTTGGCAGACCTTCTACCTCAGCCTTGGTAGTTGTCCATGTTTGGCTACATTTTTACTGTCGTCACCACAGGACTTTAATACCCAGGATTCAGGCAGCAGAGGTCCTGGTCACCTTCAGCCTTGCAAGCTGTGGGTTTAGGATGCCTTCCCTGGCGGCCTCTGTGCCCCTGTCCTGCCACCTACTCCTTTCTTTTCTGTACACAGGCATCTGAGGGCTTTCAGCTCTGGGCCGGGTGGGAGCGTGTCCTCCACCAGTGGCTGCAGGTGGGGCCGTGGGAAGTAGTGGCAGCCATATGTGGACAGTAGTGCAGCATGTTGTATACCCCAGTTGGGGGTGGATTTGTATGTATGTGTGCTGAGTTTCCAGAAACAAGGCAGCAGACTTTGGAGAAAGTTTTGTTTACGGGCAGTGTGTTGGCCTCCTCCCTCCCTCCCTTCCTGGAACCTGCTGGCTGGACTGTGGGGGGTGGGGGGGCTGCGTCCTTTCAAAAATGGTGGCAAATGTGTGTTTTCCTGTAGACCAGTGGTCTCAGGGGAGGGAGAGTGGACAACAGGACTGTCGAGTGTGGACACTGATTCAGCTCACAGGCTTGTTGATTTCCACGTAAGTGTGCAATTTTTAAGCACAGAATAATCAGCAAGCACTAGATATTTACTGATTATATTATTTGGGGTGCTTTTGGCTGAGAGTGACAGATAATCCAGTTCAGATCAGCTGAAACAAGAATAATTTCCTCCTCCTGTGACTGGGTGTCCAGAGGTGGGCTGGGCTTGGTCTTGGGCCCTTCAGGAACCCAAGCTCTTCCTCTTCTGCTCTGCCTTCCCCAGTCCTGAGCTCTCGTGGTCCTGTGCAGTGACTTGTGGTTGCCAGGACTCCTCACAAGTGGCAAATTCTTCCCACAACTGCAGCAGACATCCCTCATCTCTCATTGCCCACTTCTGAGCTGGACCCTGACTCCACGGAAGGCCAGGCTCCAACAGCTTGGTCCTGGCCAAGGACTGGGACTGCCATGTTTAGCGAGGCTGACTGGGGCTCACGCCCAGTCCCCAGCCTCAGAACTGCTGCCAGTGGCGAGGGGAGAACGGCTCACGACCCTGAAGCCTGTGCTGCTGTTTCCCCAGTAAATCCACCTCTCCCCTCCCACTGTGGGTCCAGTGCAGAAATGGACCCTGGCATCAGCTGAGAATTGGTGCTGGTGCACTGCTAGTCCAGCTGGATAGGGGAGTGTGCGTCCAGCTAATGGGCAGCCAGCTGCTAAGTCTGCCCAGTAATGTGCCCATGAAGGCCGATGATCCACTCTGCTGCAGGGAAGGGGGGTCGGCCACACGAGCTCACCTGATGGTAGGCACGGGGAGCAGGGCACCTACATGTGAGCTGAGTGACGGCAGGTCACGGGTGCCGTGGCCAGCCCAGCCCCAGAGAGCTGTGGGGCAGAGGGCCAGCCCCTCACTGTCCCCCAGGGAGCAATCCTCCCGCGGGGGACAAGAGTGGGGAGTGGGCCTGGAGTGCAGGGAGGGTCCTCCCCCATCCTGAGGTTGGCCCTGAGTCTTATCTCCTGTGGCAGTGGGAATGCTGGAAGGAGTTCTGGTGTCGCGTTCTGGTCTCTTGAGTAAGTGGATTTCAGGAACAGAACAGGAGATGCTGTTTCTCTCCTGGGTCTTCATGTCAAGGCTAAGCCCCATGAAGGTCAAGAACTGAGCTGAGCAAAGGTGACCTAAGGAGATCCGGGGCTTCCTCAGCTCCTGAGCGCCTGCCTCTCCTGCAGTGGAAGGGAACAGTGACCAGCTGGACGTGCCCATCAAGGCCGTGTTTGCCGACCTGCCTTTTGTGGAGAAGCACAACCTGATGAGCCTGAATTCTGTCAACTGGTCACGGGTCCTTGTGCAGATGGCCCACTACTTCTTCGCCTACTTCCGCTGTGCGCCCTCCTTGGATGGGTGTCCCCTGCCCACCGTGGAGGTGGTGGTACCAACAGGGGCTGCTGGGAACCTTGCAGGTAAGGAGGCTTCTTGTGCAGATGGGCTTTCAGAGGAGCCTCCATGGCCCCACCTTCAGGAGCTGTGGCTGGGAAGGCACGGGAGGGAGGAGGTCTCCTCTCAGCCCAAGTGCCCCTCCCCTGCGCCGCCTTCCTGGGGACAGTGTGGGCTTGCTGTGGAGGGAGGGTGAGGGCCCATTCCTGGGCTCCAGAGCCTGACCCAGTGTACTCAGCAGGGTGTGGAGATGCGAGGCCAAGGGTCAGCTGCCCAGCACGTGGCAGCACCCTCCCCCAGAAGTGGTGGCCTTGCTCCAGCAGAGCCAGCTGCTGCTGAGGCAGCAAGCAGCTCCGTGGCACAGGATGTCCCTGCTGCTGGGCACACAGCCCAGGTGCCATGGGAGGATCTCCCTGCTGTTGGGCACATAGCCCAGGTGCCCAGGAAGATGCCCCCACTGCTGGGCACACAGACTAGGTGCCCAGGAGGATGTCCCCACTGCTAGGCATAGAGCCTAGGTGCCCAGGAGGATGTCCTCGCTGCTGGGCACACAGACCAGGTGCACAGAGGCAGCCTGTGGACCTAGGATGGCTCCGTTCTGCCCAGTACCAGTGGCATGGGCGTGGGGTGGTCCCTGGGTTCAGGGGTTGGAACGCCTATCGTCTCTGAGGACTCCTGTGAGTGGCAGGTGAGATCCGTGTGCCCTGGAACCTTGTAAGGGGAAGTGCTGCCCAACCGGGTGGCGTCTCAGTCCACTGTGCGCACGGGGTGTTGCTCAGGATGCTCATAGCCCTTTTATAAAACGGTGTAGTGTTTACACATAGCCTGAGCACACCCTCCTGAAGACGTAGGTCTCCTCTAGATGACGACTGATGACATCTAATACAGTATATGCAATGCCGTGTAGCCGAGCACAGAGGCGCACATCTGTAGGCAGGAGGATTCCAAGTTCAAAGCCAGCCTCAGCAATTTAGTGAGGCTCTAAGCAACTCAGTGAGACCCTACCCTTGAATTAAAAAAATAAGTAAATAAAATGTGCTGGGGCTGGGGCTCAGTGGTTAAATGTCCCTGGGTTCAATCCCTGGTACGAAAAAAAAAAAAAAGAAAAAGAAAAAAAAAAACTAAAAAACTGTGTAAATAGTTGTACAGTTTAGGGAATAATCATAAGAAAAAGTCTCCACATCTTTGGTGCAGTTGCAGTTTGGGAGGGGTACTGGGGATTGAACTCAGGGGCACTCAACCACTGAGCCACATCCCCAGCCCAATTTTGTATTTTATTTAGAGACAGGGTCTCATTGAGTTGCTTAGCACTTCACCATTGCTGATGATGGCTTTGAACTCATGATCCTCTGGCCTCAGCCTCCCCAGCTGCTGGGATTATAGGCATGTGCCACTGTGCCTGGCTCAGATGCTGTTTTTCAAAAATACTTTTGACGGTGTTTGAGTCTGCAGATGTGGAGTCCTCAGATGCAGGTGCTGACCAGAGTACTGCTGTTTCTGTAACTGTGTGTGGCCTTGCTTCTGAGGCCCCCGGTGATTTAGGTGGGACCTAGAAGCCTCTCTGTGGCCAGGAAGCGTGGCTTCCTCCACCAAAAGCAGAGAGTACGGTGGGTGGTGACCAGGAGGGTCAGCGGCCTCAGGGCCAGGGCCTCCTGCCCTCTCACGGCCCTCCAGGCAGCGATGCACAGACGGGAAGGCCGTGACCAGTGCCACCCTCCTGTGAGTTCTGTGCTGGGTGCCATGGTCACCCTGAGGGCAGAGCACACAGGCATGAGAGCTGAGGGTGCTCCTAGGTGCCTGCTCTGCCAGCCACCGTGGGGCCCCTGTGCTTTTCCTCCTCCTTGTTCAGGGCATCCTGACATTCACCGGGATCAAGTGAAACAGGACTGAGAGTGCTCTGCGGGGTTGGGCATGGTGCTGGGTGCTGGGTTGTCAGGTCCCAGACGTAGCACACCCTCCCCAACCTGCCCCACGTCTGGGCAGGGGATGCTTTGGTTGCTCTGTGCAAATAGGAACTGCTATGGTTGGACAGAGGTTGACAGCTTCCACACTGTGTGGCCACCCTCTCCCCCACAGGCTTATCCCAGAAGTGCCACCCAAAGCCACTGATCCTAGGACACATATACGCCCTGGACTTAGACGGCACATTTTGTACCTAGACTCTGCCACTGAGCAGGCCCCAGACAGGTCATTTTGACCTGTTTCTTGGGACTTTCCTTTTCTCTCCTGAGAATGAGTGGCCTCTGTGTCTGGTAGGTGGCCAGTGTGTGGGTCAGCCTCACAGAGAACAGGGCATGGCAATGTCCTCTCCAGCTGTATCTTTGTTGTTGTATGATCAGTGTCATGTGCATGCATCTGAAGTGTGCACGTTAGTACACACAGAGCTGCGTGACCAGCACACCCTAGAAAGAAACCCTGTCCCCGGTAGCGGTCACCCACTTTCCTCTCGAGCCATTTCTCCCTCCGCCCTAGGTGGCCACAGTCCCTTTGTTGATTCTCTGTTCTAGACATTTTATAGAGTAACATCAGGCAGCAGTGTCATTTCTGCTTCTGTCACTTGGCAGGATGGTTTCCAGGCTGCAGGGGGCACTGTGCGGCCATGTTTTGTTTATCCGCTTTCCAGCTGATGGGCTTTTGGGTTATTTTAACTTTTTGGATATCATTAATACCGCTCCTGGGAACGTTTGTGTGAGGTGTCTGTGTCAACCTCCATTTTTATTTCTCTTGCATGTGTGACTGGGTGCAGTGGCTGGGTCCTGTGGACCTTCTGAGAGACTTCTAGACTGTTTTCCAAACAACATCCTACGTACCCACCAGCAGTGTGGGAATGTTCCAGTTTCCCACATCCTCCAGCGCTTTCTACCATCTGCCCTTTTGATTCTAGTCGTCCTAGTGGGTTTGCAGTGGGTCTCGCTGTGGTTTGAGTTGGTATTTACCTATTTCCATGAGGATGTTGGAGTCTTTTCACGTGCACTGGTCATTAGTGTATCTTCTCTGGAAAGTCTCTATTCAGATCATTCGCCTGTTCTTGAATTGAGTTGTTTGTACTTTTGGTTTAGTTGTAAGAATTTCTTATATTTTCTGGATATAAGTCCCTAATCAGATATGTGATTTGCAAATATTTTCCCTGTCCCATGAGTTTTCACATTGACAGTGTCCTTTGAACCACAAAATATTTAAGAAGCGTTAAGAATTTCTCGATTTGGGTGAAGCCCAAGTTTTTAAAAAGTTTGTTTTTGTTTCTAAAAACTTGCTCTCTGTCTTACTTCAAGCTGGGTGCACTGCTCAGAAGATGGGCCTGCCTATCCGCCTGGTGGCCGTGGTGAACCACAATGACATCATCCACAGGGCCATTCGGCAGGGGGACTTTTCTCTGTCTGAGGCCGTCAGACCGTCCTTGGCATCTGCAATGGACATTCAGGTGGGTGTGAGGTGGGGAGAGCGGGTCCTGCCCAGGCATTGGCTGGTGGGGCTGCTGGAGTGGATGGCTGGCCTGGCCTGGGACCCTGACCTCTGCCCAGATGCCCTACAACATGGAGAGGATCTTCTGGCTGCTCTCCGGCTCCAACAGCCAGGTGACAAGAGCCCTCATGGAGCAGTTTGAGAGGACCCAAAGTGTGCAGCTACCTAAGGAACTGCATGGCAAGGTCAGTCCCCACACCACGGAGAGGAGAGGGCACAGCCATGCATGCCACTGATGTGGGGTTGGGAAATTTGGTTCGGGAAATTGGGGTCTTTCATTCAGCTTTTTCACACTGTGACCAGAAGACCTGATGAGAACGATTTTAGGGAGGGAAAGTTCCCTTGGGAGCTCATGGTTTCAGAGGTCTCAGTCCACAGGCAGCTGGCTGCACTCCTAGGGCTCAGGTGGGGCTGAACATCATGGTGGAAGAGTGTGGCCGAAGGAAGCGGCTCACGCGGTGATCAGGAGGCAGAGACTCCACTGTCCAGATACAAAGGTGTACCAAAGCCACGCCCAGTGCCCCCTCCTCCAGCCACACCCTCCACTCAGTCACCACTGAGTTCATCCCACTGGGGTTAATTCGCTGGGTCACAACTGTCACCACCAGTGAACGTCCTCGCACTGTCTCACACCTGAGCTTTTGGGGGACACCTCACATCCAAACTGTCATGTGGGGCAAGGGAAGGGGACGCTGATTTTTCGACGGCCTGCTGTGAGTTGTGGGTTGACTTACTGATCAGATGGGCAGTAGAAGACTGGGCTGGAGCCAGGCAGGGTCCACCTCAAGCCAGCCTGGAGACACTGGCCAGTTTTCAAGACTCTGCCTCAATGACTCGAGACCCGGGCCTCGCGTGCCCCATGGGATGCAGGTCAGCTGGTGCCTCGAGGCACTTGGTTGCTGCCTGACAGTGTGGAATGGACACAGCAAGGGTCATATTTTTATTTTCCAAGGCTGTAAATTCCCAAGGATAGGCACTGCTCCCTGTCTCTTTCCCTCTTAGAGAAGAAGAAACTTCCTTCACTGTAGGAATCCACTTGGAAAGGATCGCTTTTGTTTTAATGCAGCTTGGTGATGGTTCCTTTTCTTGTGTATAAGTACAGAATTTCTGAAGTCCGCTTGAGTTTTCCCTGAGGGTCCCTCAGGGCTATGCCTGCCTCTGGGGACCAGGCCTCGGCCTCATGGGCAGACAGAGCTACAGTCTGCCTTTTGGCTTGGTGTCCACTTCTCAGCGCTTTCCCCATATCCGAAGAGTCCTCACTAACTACCCAGGTCTTTCCGTTTTTTTCTGGTGCCCCTCACCTCCGGAATCATCCTCTATCCCTCACCTCTGGAGCCCGCAGGCTCCCCTCAGCTCCCTCAGGGATCTCTCACAAAACCTTGTTCTGCAAGGTCAGCGTCCATTTTAAGGGTTGTTCTCAGAACTGGAGACGTTCTGTAGTCTGGGTAGTGTGACGCAGACCTGAGGGGCTCTTGTGTCTTTGGCTGCTTTAGATGAGCATTTGGTTCAGGAGTTGACATCTACCTCCCCTGCCCTCACGGAAACGAGATGCCCGTGAAGACAGAGGCTATGTCCCCTTTTTGCGTCTTCTCCCTGACTGTGCGGGCAGGAGACACTCCATTTGCTGGAATTGTGGCCACCACTCACCTAGTAGAGTGGTGGCTCTACTAGGAGCCAAGGACTGCACCCAGGGCTGGGCCCACAGAGACAAATACAACTGTTGGCCTGGGGGCGGGGGTGCCTCAGGCCTGGGTCCATTAAGCCCAGCCCAGGGAGGGAGGGAGAGGGAGAGGGAGAGAGGGATAGGGAGAGAGAGAGGGAGAGGGAGAGGGAGAGAAGGAGGGAGAGGGAGAGGGAGGGAGGGAGAGGGGGAGGGAGAGAGGGATAGAGAGAAAGGGAGGAGAGGGAGAGAGGGAGGGAGAGGGAGAGAGGGATAGGGAGAGAGGGGAGGGAGAGAGGGAGGGAGGGGGATGGAGAGGGAGGGAGAGGGTGAGAGGAAGGGATAGGGAGAGATGGAAGGAGAGAGAGAGGGAGAGGGAGGGAGAGGGAGGGAGGAAGAGAGAGGGAGAGGGAGGGAGGGAGAAGGAGAGGGAGAGAGGGAGGGAGGGAGAGAGGGGGAAGGAGATGGATGGAGAGGGAGAGAGGGAGGGATAGGGAGAGATGGAAGGAGAGAGAGAGGGAGAGGGAGGGAGAGAGGGAGGGAGGAAATCGGCTGCCTCTCTGACTCCTCAGGGAGGTGCCCGTGTGAACAGTTTTTGGCCCAGGTGGCCTGGCCTGGAGTGTGTGCAGGTGTTCACGTGTTATGAGCACGTTATGCATGTGATCAGAGGATGACTAGAGACCGAGCACACAGTGGGTGGGGGCACCAAGAAGGGGTCTTCTCTGAGTCCAGGAGGCCCCCTGGAGCTGGGTTGTGCTGAGTAGGGGTGGGGGAGGGTGCCACACCAGAGCTGTGTGTGCCCTGGGCTGAGCCGGGCTGCACATGAGGTGCTGAGTCTCCAGTTGCGTCAAACCTCGGCCGAGCTCCCTCCAGGCTGGACAGCTCAAGACAGGGAGGCTGAGGGCATGCTGGGCCAGCACTCCCTAGAGTCCCTGATGTCCATTGTGCGGCATGTGGTGGGGTTCGGTCCTCTTGCCCCGCACCCCAACCCCTGAACCCCCCTCTGGCCCTGGACTCTCTAGCTCTCTGAGGCAGTGACGTCGCAATCGGTGTCCGATGAGGCCATTACCAGGGCCATGGGCCGCTGCTGGGAGGAGAACCGGTACCTGCTGTGCCCTCACTCGGCCGTGGCCGTGAGCTACCATTACCAGCAGTTGGACAGGCAGCAGCCCAGGTGTGGCCGTGGGGTCTGGGTTTCTGGGTCTTTTGACTTTCAGGATCCCTGCTCTTCCCCAAGCAGGGCCACAGGATTACGGGGAAGGGGCTTCGGTGGTGTGATGGGTGCCTGTGAAACTGCCTGGCCCTGTGGCCTAGAGCAGGAAAGAGGGGATACCCAGGGCGCCAGCAGGGGGCAATGGAGTCCAGTGGCAAGGGCAGGATGCTTCAGCTAAGTTCCAGGCTCCCGTCAGTACTGACCGTTCCTCTGTCCTCCCTGGGCCTCCCTGTCTGGCCCTTCCCCTTCCTTCCTCCTCCTCTGCCTTCGCCTTGCCCACCCTCCTGCTACCCCCCTGCCCCTGCTGCCCACCCTCCACAGCACTCCCAGGTGCTGCCTCGCCCCTGCCTCTGCAGCCAAGTTCCCCGAGGCCGTCTTGGCTGCCGGGCTGACCCCGGAGACCCCAGCGGATATCCTGGCCCTAGAGAACAAGGAGACGCGATGCACCCCGATGCAGAGGGAGGACGACTGGACCTTGATGCTTCGGGATGCGGTCGAGCACCTGAGCCAGCGGTGGAGGGGTGCCTCCCCGAGTGCTTCTGCTTAGCCCGCTAGAGTGGCCTCCTCTGGGCCTTGGACCCCAGAGTGCTCCCTAGAGCCACCCTGACACCCTCCTCCTCCTAAAGAGCTAGGGTAGGAGACTCTCTGGACGCTGCTCAGTGGGTCTGGCACCTGCAGTATAGAGGGTCGAGGTGGGGACCCCAGGGGCCAGCGGCAAGCCTCGGTAGCACGGTGTGCAGACCCAGCCGAGCAGCCTGTTGCTTGCACCTCGGGGCCAGGGCAGAGCTGCCTGTGTCCCTGGGTTCAGATCCTGTGGCACTGGGAGAAGCTTTAGGCAAACCTGCATCCTGCACTCTCAGAGTCAGCCTCCTGCCCTGCGTACCAAGAGTCTAGGGAAGACAGGCACAGGGTCAACTGCTGCCAGAAGACACTGGTCCCACCCTCAGGGCTGCTGTGACCTGACCCAGTGGGCACCTGGCATTCCATCAGAACACAGCATCTCCATGGTGCTCCAGGACTGAGGGTGTGAGGGCACCAGCTGCTGGCACAATGGACACGGAGGCCTGGCTTTGGGAGCCCCAGGGAAGGACCAGAGGGCGGGAGGAGACTCCTGCAGAGTGATGGGCTTCAAAGCCCACAACGGGACAGTTTCCAGGACTCCAGTCCCATAGTGGCTCTCTTCCCTTTAGGCCCAACAGGCCCTGGCCGAGGGAGTGCCCCACTGTTCCAGGCCCCTGAAAATGTTTTTGTCTTTGTTTTAAATCAAAAGAGAGCAATGTGGCCAGGCTGGTGGCACACACCTGTAATCCCAGCGGCTGGGGAGGCTGAGGCAAGAGGATCGCGAGTTCCAAGGCAGCCTCAGCTACAGCGAGGAACTGAGCAACTCAGTGAGACCCTGTCTCTAAATAAAATGCACAATAGGGCTGGGATGTGGCTCAGTGGTCGAGCGCCCCTGAGGTCAATCCTTGGTACCCCCCTCAACAAAAGAGCAATGGTTATTTTTATCCTTCACCAACCCAGTTGTGTAATAGAACTTTATTTTATTATTTTTTAATGTAATAGAATTTTAAATGTTTTTGTAGAGGGAGAAATTCCCCTGGTGGCCCCAAGAGCCCCAGCTACGTGCCATTTGACAGTTTGCAAAAATTGGCTCATGTAATCCAATGATGGCCTGTGTAGTGGGTGCTACTGTTTCCCCACCTTACAGAGGAGGAAACCCAGGCTCTGAGGGGCGATGGCCCGCAGGTGGCACCGTGAGGGAGCAGGGGCTGGCCTGGAGCTTGGTTCTGTGGCTTTGAGCTTGTGCAGTTTTCATCCCAGAGCCTCCTGGACAGTGCACACGTTCTTGTGGGGCTCCCTCTGTCCTTCCCCGTGTGTCCCCTCCGGGGTCCTCCTTCCATGCTCCCCTGTGGGTGCTTACGGGCCCTACCCTCAGCCTCACTTCCGTCTCTACCACTTGCTGGCTGTTTGGTCTTGGACAAGTTACCCAACCTCTCTGAGCCCCCTCTCCTTGTTTGTAAAGTGAAGGAATCAAAGTCTGGAAAGTGCTTTACGAAGGGCTCAGCCCCTGGTCAGTGGCGAATGGCCCAAAAGAGGGAACCCTCCCTTCATCGGTGTCACTGCAGGTCACCAAGGCTGGTGGCCTGGCTAGCGGGACCACTACTGACCCAACTGTGGCTCTCAGTCCCCAGATAACCCCAGCAGAGCCCGTGGCTGGACCAGGTCCACCTCCAACCTGCGCCCAGAACAGCTGGGCACCGTTAGACCCCTACAGAGCTGCAGACCCAGGGAAGGCGGCCTCCAGGCAAGAAGACCCCTTTAGAAGGCAGTTGGTAAAAGACACAGGTGGCTTAAAAGTGCTGGATCCTGCTTATGGTAAGAGGTGCGGCAGCCTCAGAGTTGACCTTACTCTGGGAGTGCGGAGTGCTTCGCCTTGCCTGATCCTCAGGGCAGACCTGTGGTGACCGCCAGGAGAGGAGCCTGAGGCTCACGGAGGTGAAGGGTTTGTGACCTCCCAGCCAGCCAGTGGGTGCCGCAGCAGGATGCAGCCTTGCTCCAGCTTCACTTGGCGTGAGGGGCTTGCTTTCATTGAAGTGTGTGTGTGTAGATGTGCCTGGTGTGTGTGCATGTATGTGCATCATGTGTGCTGATGTGCGTGGTGCGTGTGCATGTGTGTGCCTGGTGTGTGTGTGATGTGCCTGGTGTATGTGCGTGTGCATGCATGGCATGTGTATGCATATGTGTATGGTGTGCATGTGTGCCTGGTGTGTGTGCTTGCGTGTGCATCATGTGTGCTAATGTGCATGGTGCGTGTGCATGTGTGCATGTATGTGCCTGGTGTGTGTGTGATGTGCCTAGTGTATGTACATGACATGTATGTGTAGATGTGCCTGGTGTGTGCATGTGTGTGTCTAGTGTGTGTGGTGTGTGTGCATGTGCATGGCATGTGTGTAGATGTGCCTGGTGTGTGTGTGTGCATGTGGCGTGTGTGTGGATGTGCATGCACACGTACCTGTCGGCTCAGGCTGACATGTCACACTGACTGCTCAGGGACAGCCATCTCCTCAGCTCTGCAGGGTGGACGTGCAGGGCTCCGCAGGGCTGGCTTCATTCCAGGGTCCCTCTGGCCCGCAGATGACACCTGCTCCCTCAGCCTGCACTTGGTCTTCCCTGCGTCTGGGTCTGCACTTCCACTTTTTGTATGGACTCCGGTCCTGTTGGACCAGGGACTACCCTACAGACGTCCACCGGTGCTGGGCAGCTGGGGAGAGGCAAGGCAGGAGGAGGCCTAGCAGGGGCAGGATAGGCCAGAGCTGTCCAGGGCAGAAGACAGGCTCCCGGTACAGGTGCTAGGTCCCTGCAGCCCCTCTTCCTCCACTCCCGCACTGGCCAGCTCTTGCTGCGATGGGCTTGGGGTCTCCTGCCCTACCTAAGCACTCCCCAGGGGCCTGCAGAGCACCCCATATGCCCAGGACCTGACCCCCAAATGTGGCCTCCCCTGAAAGCCTTCATGGGAGCAGATCCAGGAGGAGCTGCCGGGCGGCAGGGTGGGTGCCGGGCTGCTGCTCCAGCGGCCTCCTGGGCTCCACCCTGCTTTTTTATCCGCAGTAGGTTGGTCAATGCAGAGGCCTGTTGGACACCAGCAGGTGGAGTAAGCCTGTCCCTGTGCATCTCTGCTGCGAGGAGCACGCCTCTTTCCTTTGGGCAGCTGCTCTGGAGACCAGGCCAGGGCCTGGAACAGGTGCCAAGTGGAAAACTCGGCAGGGCTCCGTCTTCAGAGCCACCATGAAACCTCTGGAGACTTCCCTGGGCTTGGCCCCTGGGGAAGGTCACCACTCACATGGGGAGGGTTGCCACCCACCTGGGGAAGGACCCCACCCACCTGGGGAAGGTTGTCTCCCACCTGGGAAAGGTCGCCACTCACATGGGGAGGGTCGCCACCCACCTGGGGAAGGTATCTTCCACTTGTAGAGGGTCACCTCCCATCGTGGAGGGTCTTCATGACCCACGTCTCCCACCTGGGGAGGGTCACCACTCAATGGGGAGGGTCGCCACTCACATGGGGAGGGTCTCTCTGTACCTAGGGAAGGTCGCCTCCCACCTGGGGAAGATCGTCTCCCACCTGGGGAGGGTCGCCAATCACATGGAGAGGGGGTCACTTCCCACCTGGGGAGGGTCCCCTCCCCTCATCTGGCTTGGATCACTTCTGTCCCTCACTGCTTGCCCATAGGCAGGGACAGCGCTTGCTTGCAAATGAATTTAGGGCATAAGAGTTCAGAGGGGTTGGGGCCCAGCTCTGGGCAGAGCTTCTGCAAACAAAGGTCACTGCGAGGTGCCACCTGCTCCCCTGGACAAACATCCCCCCGCCGGTGCATTTCGTGGCCAGAAGAGGGCAGCAGAGCACACGCAAAGTCCTCCTCCCAGCTCCCACAGCCTCTGGCCCACACCACAGTGCCCGTCTGACTTAATTCTCTGGGAATTAACCATTGCAAGGGGCCCCCACAGGTGTCTCTCTCTCTCTCTCTCTCTCTCTCTCTCTCTCTCTCTCTCTCTCTCTCTCTCTCTCTCGGTGGTGAGGTTTGAATTTGGCCGCACACATGCTACGTGAGCGCTCCACCACTGAGCCACACCCCCTGCCTCCAGAGATACTGTAAAACTTCATTATTTCTCAAAATTAGTATTGGGACCGCCCTCTTTTTTTAAAAAAAAAAATCACACATGCCTCCAATGTTGTCTTAAGTAGTTTTTGGCTTTGTAATAAAGGTACTGAGACATGGATAAACGTGGAACCCTGTGAGCTTTGGATGCTGACAGCTCTTGTGCGGGATGAGCAGAAATCGAATTCCAATCTAGTGTGAACACATCTACAGACAGCATCATGGAAAGCAAGGTCTCTGTCACTGTGTGATACCCTGGCCGCCTGGAGCCTGGCCTGGGGTCTGATCTTCCTGGGGCTGTTAGCGCGGTTCTCTCCCTTTTAACTTGGGGCTTGGCTCCTGTGCTTCACTTCTTCTAACCACAGGGGCAAGTCCCATCTCAGCCACTGTGACGTCCAGCTGTCCTGTGGATGTCCTATTGCCTCTCCTTCCTGGCTTGTGCCTGCTGAGATGGTATTGTTGCTTGTGACTGTTAAATTCACGTTCAAAGGCAGACGCTGAAATTACGTGTTAAGACTTAGTTTTTAGGTGGCAGACGATCCAGAGAATCTCTTTTGGCAGAGAATTCTCAAACAGCAAAAATGCGAGCCTGGAGCACCTGTGAGAAACTTCTCTCCCAATCTCTGTTCTTTATACAAAATCTTTGTATGTGGTGCTGAGGATTGAACTCGGGCCGCATGCATGTGGCTTGAGCCACATCCCCAGCCCATTCTCTGTTCTTTACAGATGAGCAAACTGGGGCTCAGAGAGGGGAGTGGACAAGGTCACACAGCCACGGGCACGGTAGCTGAGGACCCTGGCTCTCAGGCTGCACAGCAATTTCTGCTGTCATTCCCTTGGGCAGCCAGGATGGACTTGGCCCTGGGAGGGGAACCTGGACACGGACCTTCTGAGGGTCAGCTGTCCCAGCTTGGGCACTTTCTGCAGGTTCCAGCAGCTATTTTCCAAAGCATAGAAAGTGGAAGACCACTGGCTTGACCCAGTCAGGGGAAGACCCCAGCTAAGGCTGCCCCTGGAGAGGCCAGACCCCTCCAGGTGTCAGGTCTGGCAAGAAGGCCCAACCGCAGCACTGGGGCCTTTTTTCCTGATTCTGCTCTCTTGCCGGGCCCTTTAGGTATTACCTTGCTGCAGCCATCACTGGGGTCTTGGTGGAAAAGGACCCTTCCTCCTCCCAATCCAGGGCAGGCTTGTAACTTGAGGTCTACTAATTGCCTGGGGCTCATGGTTGGAGTTCAGAGGGTCTGAGAACTTGGAGGGGAAGAAGCTGTGTCTTTCTAGTGCTGCCAAGGTTAGACCTTCCCTCAGGCACACCAGCTGGTGGCCAACCTGCTAGTTAGCCACGCCTGGCACTTGTCATCTATGGAACTCACTGGTGTTTCTAGGTGACATTCAAGCAGTTATAAGTATCCCGGCTTATCACTAACACTCTTGGATACTTTGAAATATTATTAGACACAACACAATGTTATTTATCAATAAAAGGTGCATTTCTATATTGTGTTTTAAAATATGTCGGTCTCTGTGCTTCAATATAACCAGCTTTTCTCTTCTTCCATGTATTTCATTGGATGCCTCTGAAGATGTTATTCCAGACTGTGGAAGGAGGGGTGGCACACAGAAGCTTTCTGTCCAGGGGAGACAGATCTGTCCAGAGTGGTCACTTCTTGACATCAACTATATACTGGGCACATCCAGGTTCTTCATATACTTTCTCTAAACCTTGCAACAATGAGGTGGACATTGCGGTTCTCAGCTTCTCCCCAGGGAAACTGAGGCTCAGGAAGGCGCCGACAAAACAGTCAATACACCAGACACTGGAAAACCCAGGAGCAGAGTTCATGTTTCCCTTCTCAAGGGTACTCCAGGCCACACCTCCCCCATACCCCATAGGTAGTTGACTGGATGAAAAGAGATCAGCTGGCCCTGCCAGGAGTGGACCAGCAAATCCTCAAGAAAAGGTGAGTCAGGGACCAGCCTGAGACTCAGGCAAGTGCGGCTGCTCTACCCCAGCAGAGGCACCCCCTTCCCCTCTGCAGTTCCAGCCTGTGCCTACCACGGGGTCCTGCCCATGGGGACACATGGAACTGCTGTACCCACCTTGCCCCATGAGCAGAGAGGGGCAAGGCCCTCAGTACTTGGGGAGGCAGGGGACCTCTGAGCAGAGTGGCCCTGCAGCAGGACCTCTGGAGCACTCATCAGGACCTCTGGAGAGCTCATGTAGACCTCTGGAGAGCTCCTGTGGACCTCTGGAGCGCTCCTTTGGACCTCTGGAGTGCTCCTGTGGACCTCTGGAGTGCTCCTGTGGACCTCTAGAGAGCTCGTGTGGACCTATGGAGAGCTCATCAGGACCTCTGGAGCGCTTGTCAGGACCTCTGGAGAGCTCGTGTGGACCTCTGGACAGCTCGTGTGGACCTCTGGAGTGCTCAATAGGACCTCTGGAGCATTCGTCTGAGGAGATACGAGCCTCGGAGTATTTAACTCCATTTCAGCTGCATTTTAGGTGCCCTGTGGTGTGTGTGAGGAGGGAGGAGGCCCATATTGGGAAAGGTGTCCAGGATCATTCTAAAGACCTTATGGCTGGCCCCATAATTGGTGACCTTGGCCTGGGTGGGTGGGGTGGGGTTAAGTGTCAGGAGCGAGAGACTGATCAGGGGGTTTTGCTGTAGACAGGTCACTTTGGAGGCAATATGAAAGGGGGCAGTGCAAAAGTAAGTAAATAGAATGATTTACAAAGTGGTAAAGTTGTGGAAATGTGGTGAATGAGCAAGCTGGGTTGAGTCCTGTGTGGCGCTCAACTTGATCATGAGAATGGGACGAGTAGGTGAGTTAAAACGGGAGACTTACTGAACAACCCGACTTCAGGAAGCACCTAGAGTAGGTCCACCTCATGGACTCCACAGAACCAGCTGCTGAGGACCAGGCTGATATCTCATGACCTGTGCAGGCGATGGATTCAGGGTCACTCCACGTGAATTGGGCTGGCAGTGAAAAGACCACACAAATACAGAAATACCTTTTGTGGGGGTCAGGGATGGCTCTGAGACCTCAGGGGTCAGCTCCCATGCTAGAGGTCAAGAGGAGCAAGGGAGGCAGGAGAGAGCTAGTGCACCCCGAACCCCTGTGGTTATTAAGGGAAAGACATTAGGTAGAATATTCCACCCCAATAAGGCGAGGGATGTGTTCCAACAACAGGGGGTGATGCCCACTCCCAGAGCTGCACTCCTTGCCTAGCGAAGGTAAGGACCACTTGCTCCACACTGTGTGTGATGCAAGTTCCACACCCCTGTTACTCAAGGCTAAGGGGGCGTGCTCAGCTCCTGTTTAGAGGCCCTGGACAGAGGCTCAGGATGGTCACCATTGGCCTCCTGAGGCTGATGCCCAGGACAGTGACCATCCTCCTGGTGAAGATGAGGCTCAGGATAGTGACCGTCCTCCTGCTGAGGCCCAGGATAGTGACCATCCTCCTGCTGAGGCCCAGGATAGTGACCGTCCTCCTGCTGAGACTCAGGATGGTCACCATCCTCCTACTGGGGACAAGGCTCAGGATGGTTGCTGTTATAATAATTAAAAAAAAAAAAAAGATCTGGTCTCCTAGAACATTTAGGATTCTTCTCTCCCAGAGCACAATTCTTAGAAAATTGATCATTTTTCTGGGATTTAAGTGGTTCCTCTCTTTTTCAAGTACCCAATCCGTGGCCACTGATAATGTCACCATGTTGTGACAGGTCTCTGAGCTTGTCCCTCCTTGTTAATGGAAACCTTGGTCTTTCCTGGACAACAGGAAGCTCTGAGCCTGGCCCTGGTCTGTGCTGCAGGCTGCTCACATTGGCAGAGGCTCCCGCACACAGGCCTGTCCTGAGGATGGAGTGTCGCAGCCGGGACCTCTAAGACCCTCCTGTCCCCCTCAGCGCTGCCGTCCTGGTCTGTGAGGGGGCCGGCTGTGTTCTGTTCCTTCCCAGGCCCCTTGCCCATGGGCGTGGCCAGGCCTGCATTGGGCAGCAGCTTTTCCTGTCACTGTCCTGCCAAGGGAGAGAGTGAGACTCCTTGGGACAGAAGTGTTGCTCCTGCCTGGGTGTGGTGTCCATAGCCAGGGAACACCCAGCACTTATCAGTCCCTGCTGTGGTTGTGGTGGCCAGCTAGGTCCAAGGCAGCATCCTGGAGAAGGCAGAGCCTACCTCCAGCAATTTCTAGAAGACACCCCCAAACACACTCAGGGATGGAGTAGAGGAGCCACCAGGTCGGTCACTTCTGTGGGCTTCTGTCCAGTGCTGGGCAGTTAATGACAGAGCCCTGGAGAGCGTGTGTCAGGCACGTCACTGTAGCGTGGAAGGATATGGTCTTGCCGTTGTAGGGGCTGCACCGTGTACCCTTCCTGATGGTGCTAACCGCAGTGACCAGAATGTGGTATCTCTGGAGGTCTTCAAAAGGGCCGTTCCAGAAGAATGAGGCCACTGGAGAGGAGTGTCACAGCCGGGACCTGACCCTAGGCACTGGCCCAGGTGTTCTCAGAGGGAAGCATCCTGTCATCGGAGCTGACCCTTGCAGACAGAAGACCCCGGGCAGGGAGAAAGCAGCTGTCTTCTGGCCAGGGAGCATCTTTCCGTGGCCATCCCTGGGGGGAGCATCTCTCCGTGGCCGTCCCTGGGGGAGTACCTCTCTCTGGCAGTCCCTGGGGGGAGCACCTCTCTGTGGCCACCCCTGGGGGAGCACCTCTCCATGGTCATTCCTGTGGGGAGCATCTCTCCCTGGCCATCCCTGGGGGTAGCACCTCTCCGTGGCCATCCCTGGAGGAGCACCTCTCCCTGGCCGTCCCTGGGGGACACTGCTGACTCCTTCATCGGGAAGGCACAGTTTCCAGCACTGGGTGGAGAGCTGAGGACGCCCAGCCTGTGGCACTGTGTCGTGGCATCCTGGACACTCACACGGTCAGGAGGCAGCGCACTGCAGAATCCTCAGACCCGAGGGAGCCAGGAGGCCTCTCGAGGAGGGGAGGAGGAAGTCTCAGGGGTTCTGCAGCCCCGAGGATACAGATATCGTGATCTCAGCCTCCCGCTGCTTCCCGAGGTCGGGATGCGCTGCTGGCCATGGGCTCCTCCATCTGCTGTTCCAGGATCACCCGGCCACGGCCGGTTGGCTGGACTGGTGCTACTCACTCAGGCCACAGCCCTGCTAAGCTCGGGCTCCCCATCCCAGCGCTGGCTGCGCACCGGACATTTCCAGGGCCACATAGTAGATGCTGCGGTGCTCTGCCCAGAACCTCTTCAGCATCCATGCTCCCTCACCTTAGCTGCAGCCCTGACAGGGCACAGCCGGACTCCCAGGGGCCTCCCAGGGGCCTGTGACTAGTGGCTCTGAGGCCAGCTTCTCCCGCATCCTGCCTTCCTCGCTTCCTGGCAGGTCTGTTCCCTGACGCTCACCCTATGTACAGCCTCTGCCTCAGCATGCTCTGGTCCTGGCCCGATGGGCATGAGTGCACCTGGCCTGTCCGTGGGAACAGAGACAAGGTGCCTTCCCTGGCCTCAGTGGCCGGGTCTGCCAAGGGCTGGGCTTTCCAGCCTTGGCTTCTGACATTCTGTGGAGGAAAGGGCAACCAACAGGACCCTCCTGCCCTGCCCCCTGCCCCTGAGCCCACCCCGCACACAGGCATTTATTCCCTCTTCTGGGATGAACTGTGTCCTGAAAATGGTGACGGAGTTGTGAGCTCTAGGCCTGTGCGGTGACCTTGCTTGGAAATAATGGCAATCTCAGCGGGAGGCATTAGGATGGCCCCAGACCAACAGGACCGTGTCCTTATAAAAGGGGAAATGTGGACCAGAGACAAACCTGCACAGGCAGGACCTGGGAGAATGTCCTGGCCACCAGAAGCCAGAGGAGTCTGCAGCTCTTCCAGAGCCCTCAGAAGGAAGGACCCTCCTGCCTGCAGCCAGGAGCAGGACTCCTGTGGTGTCGGCTGCTCACTCCTTCCAGTCTTATTCACTGTAGTAAATGCAAATCTAACATTTGCCCCCCCAGCCTTCAAAGAGGGTGTCTGTTCCTAGGTGCCTGGGCCTTGATGCTGACCTGGAGAACCCTGTGCCCTCTCCAGCACGTGGAAAGCCCACGTAGGTTCATCCCCTCATTCCTGCAGCCTGGTCGAAGGAGAAGTGCTGCAAGCCAGGTGGGTTTCAGGCATATAGTGACCAGGTGAAGTGCCTGCTGCTCCGGAGCTCTCACCCCTGGGGACAATAGGAGGAGGCAATAGAGAAAGACACAGGTTAGTGAGCATGGGGGCCGACGAGGGGCACAGGCCCAGGGCCCAGTGTATGCCGGGAGGGCAGGGCTGCTCCGTATGGCTGACCAGGGCTCTGGGAATCAGAACCCAGCAGAGAGCATTAGAGAGGGGCCCAGCGGGGCAGGGCTTGGGTGTCGGGAGTCCCCAAGGAGGTCAGTGTGGTTGTGGCCGGGGCTTCTGGGAAGTGGGGTGGGATAAGCTCCCTGAGGGACCCCATTGTGCAGATCCTGCTGGGTTCCCAGAGGGGTTGAATTTTTTCTAAACAGTGGAATAAAATGGGTTAGTGGTCACGTCTAAAAGAGCAGTCCGTACCCTATAATCCAGCAGCCCCATTTCTGGGGGTGCACCCAAACACCTGAAGCAGGGACTCAAAGTTGTCACACATCACGTCATAGCCACGGCATCGACAGGAGCCCAAAGGCAGAAGCCCCCGAGTGTCCATCTGCAGGTGAGTAGGGGAGCAGAACGTGGTCCGTCCATAGGACAGATGACCACCCAGCCGTGAGGGACAGGAAGTTCTGATACCTGCTTCAACACGAGGACCATTCGCTGAGGAAGGAAATGACAGGGTGCTAAGATTCTACACGTGAGGCTCCTCATGACCAATCTGCAGAGCCACAGTGGGTGGCAGTTACCGAGGAGGAATGGCCCAGAGAGAGGGCAGCTCCACCCCACCTCTACTGTCCTCCTCCGCAGCGGGTTCCAGAGTGTGACCGGCTGGCTCCAGACCAGGCCCAACGTGCCCCAGGAGGGACTCCCCATGATGTCGACTGGCTGCGGTGGGGAGGGGGCTGTAGGCCGAGGCTGGGACACCAGCTACTAGCCAGGCCCCTTCCCAGTTCCTGGAATGGAGCATCCTGAGCCGCATCAGAAAGTCCTGCAGGCTCCTTCCTGCACCGGCCCCTGCGCTGCCCGGGCAGGCCCAGAAGGGGAATCACCTGCCCTGGGAAAAAAAAAGGCGAGAGAGGGAGAAAAGAAGCACAATTAAAATCTTAGTGTATGAATAATTACATTTTAAAAATCCCCACATTTTTTTTACATCAAAAGGAATTCTGTAATCAGAGGTTTAATTTGCAGATTTAGTGGCATTTGGCAGGTTGAACGTGGACGCTCTGAAGTGAGAAAGCGTGGGATTTGGGGATGGAAGCACAGAATGGGAGGCTCTGTTGGGCCAGAATCCGGGCTTTGAGCCCCTCTGTGCTGCTGCTGCTGCACTTCCCCTGCCCATAGTGGCTGGCTGCAGGGCCAGGAAGGGCCACCCGCCCTTAGCCTCACGCCAGTTGGCAAAATAGCCTCTTGGATTTGTTTCCTGATTATTTGCTCTTTGAAAAAAATAAATAAAATAAAAAAGAAAGAAAGGAAAATTTGAAATTCTGAAAATATAGGAAAACAGCAAAAGAACAAAAGGAAAATGAATGTCACCTATGTATTTTTCTCCTAAGTGAAAAGAATCAAAACAAAATAGTAACGTTGACACAGGAAGGTGGGAAAGAGATTTGGACCCTAGAAGCTTTTCAGAACCCATTGGGATGGAGCGTGGAGGGGGCTGAGACCTGCCTCCAGGGCGGGAGGGTCAGCACGAGGAGGGAGATGCAGATGGCCTTCTCTGGAGCTTAGGGGAGACAGGCCTGGGTCCAGCCAGTCCTGAGATGGGTACCAACCCAGGATTGAACCCCGGGGGGACGTGACCTCCTCTACCGAGGAAGGTCAGCAGCCAGTAGTGTAGGGACAGTGGCCTGGGTCCTGAGGGTGGCGGGTTCATGTAGGGGAGCAGGGGCTCACTGAGGGGCACCTCAGAAACCAGCACAGCAGGGGCTCCTGAGGAAGCGGCCAGGCGCATTAGGGAGGATGAAGACAAGGGAGGGCTTACTGCGCCACAGCCGACCAGAGCCATGTGGCCACAGGTCAGTTGGGGAACAGGACAGGCCCTTTCAGAGGATGTGAAGATGAAATCCAGAGCCAGGACAAAGCAGGACTGTCAGGGTGAACCCAGGGGGGCACCTTCCTCTTCTAGAGCTGAGGTGTCCAGCGAATTTGAAGGGCTGCCATTACTGTAATAGGACAGGCCACCACCAAGGTATCATGACTGTAGAGTGACAGGCTACCACCAAGGTATCATGACTATAGAGTGACAGGCAACCATGAAGGTATCATGATTGTAGAGTGACAGGCTCTTCCCCAGGTGTCATAACAATAGAGTGACAAGTTTCCCCCCCCCAGCTGTCATGACTGTAGAGTAACAGGCTCCGCCCACAGGTGTCATGACTGTAGAGTGACAGGCTCCCCAAGGTGTCATGACTGTAGAGTGACAGGCTCTGCCCCCAGGTGTCATGACTGTAAATTGACAGGCTCCGCCCCCAGGTGTCATGACTATAGAATGACAGACCACCACCAAGGTATCATGACGGTAGAGTGACAGGCTATCACCAAGGTATCATGACTGTAGAGTGACAAGCTCCCCCCCTCCCAGATGTCATGACTGTAGAGTGACAGACGCCCTCCAGGTGTCATGACTGTAGATTGACAAGTTCCTCCCAGGTGTCATGGCTGTAGAGTGACAAGCTCCCCCAGGTGTCATGACTGTAGAGTGACAGGCTCCCCCCAGGTGTCATAACTATAGAGTGACAGGCTCCTTCCAAGTGTCATGACTATAGAGTGACAGGCTCCACCCAGGTGTCATGGCTGTAGAGTGACAGGCTCTCCCCAGGTGTCATGACTATAGAGTGACAGGATCCTTCCACATTTCATGACTTTAGAGTGACAGGCTCCCCTCAGGTGTCATGACTGTAGCGTGACAGGATCCCCCCAGGTGTCATGACTGTTGAGTGACAGGCTCTCTCCATGTGTCATGACTATAGAGTAACAGGCTCCTTCCAAGTGTCATGACTATAGAGTGACAGGCTCCCCCCAGGTGTCATGACTGTAGAGTGCAGGCTCTCCCCATGTTTCATGACTGTAGAGTGAGTAGCTTCCCCAGGTGTCTTGACTGTAGAGTGACAGGTTCCCCCCCACCCCAGGTGTCATGACTGTAGAGTGACAAGTTCTTCCCAGGTTTCATGAATGTAGAATGACAAGCTTCCCCCAGGTGTCATGGCTGTAATGTGACAGGCTCCCCCCAGTTGTCATTACTGTAGAGTGACAGGCCCCCCCCCCAGGTGTCATGACTGTAGAGTGACAGGCTCTCCCCAGGTGTCATGACTGTAGAGTGGCTCCCCCCAGGTGTCATGACTACAGAGTGACAGGCTCCCACCAAGGTGTCATGACTCTAGAGTGACAGGCTCTCCCCAGGTGTCATGACTATAGAGTGACTGGCTCCCCACAGGTGTCATGACTGTAGAGTGACAGGCTCCTCCCAGGTGTCATGACTACAGAGTGACAGGCTCCACCCAGGTGTCATGACTATAGGGTGACATGCTCTACCCAGATGTCATGACTATAGAGTGCCATGCTCTCCCCAGGTGTCATGACTGTAGAGTAACAGGCACCCCTCAGGTGACTGTAGATTTTTGACAGGCTCCCCCCAGGTGTCATGACTGTAATGTGAAGGCTCCCCCCAGGTGTCACGACTGTAGAGTGACAGGCTCCTCCCAGGTGTCATGACTATAGAGTTACCGCCACCCCCCAGGTGTCATGACTCTAGAGTGACAGGCTCTCCCCAGATGTCATGACTGTAGAGTGACTGGCTCCCCACAGGTGTCATGACTGTAGAGTGATAGGCTCCCCCCACAGGTGTCATGACTTTAGGGTGACAGGCTCTACCCAGGTGTCATGACTGTAGAGTAACAGGCACCCCTCAGGTGTCATGACTGTAGAGTGACAGGCTCCCCCCAAGTGTCATGACTGTAATGTGAAGGCTCCCCCCAGGTGTCATGAATATAGAATGAAAGGTTCCTCCCAGGTGTCATGAATGTAGAGTGACAGGCTCCCCTCCCAGGTATCATGACTGTAGAGTGACTGGTTCCCCCCAAGTGTCATGACTGCAGAGTGACAGGCTCCCCACCAGGTGTCATGACTGTAGAGTGACAGGCTCCCCAACCAGGAGTCATGACTGTAGAGTGACAGGCCTCCCCAGATGTCATGACTGTTGAGTGACAGGCCCCCCCAGGTGTCATGACTGTAGAGTGACAGGCTCTCTCCAGGTGTCATGACTGTAGAGTGACAGGATCCTCCCAGGTGTCAAAACTGTAGAGTGACAGACTCAACCCAGGTGTCATGACTGTAGCGTGACAGGCTCCCCCCAGGTGTCATGGCTGCAGAGCTACAGGATCCCCCCAGGTGTCATGACTGTAGAGTGAAAGTCTCTCCCCAGGTGTCATGACTGGAGAGTGACAGGCTCCTTCCAAGTGTCATGACCGTAGAGTGACAGGCTCCACCCAGGTGTCACGACTGCAGAGTGACAGGATCACCCCAGGTGTCATGACTGGAGAGTGCCAGGCTCTCCCCAGGTGTCATGACTGTAGAGTGACAGGCTCGCCCAAGATGTCATGACTGTAGAGTGACAGGTTCCCCCCAGGTGTCATGACTATAGAGTGACAGGCTCTTCCCCAGGTGTCATGACTGTAGAGGACACATTCCCCCAAGGTATCATGACTGTAGAGTGACAGGCTCCCCCCAGGTGTCATGAGTATAGAGTGACAGGATCCCCCCAGGTGTCATGATGGTAGAGTGACAGGCTCTTCCCCAAGTGTCATGACGGTAAAGTGACAGGCTCTCCCCAGGTTTCATGACTGCAGAGTGACAGGCTCCACCCTGGTGTCATGACTCTAGAGTGACAGGTTCTTCCCCAGGTGTTATGAATGTAGAGTGACAAGTCCTTCCCCAGGTGTCATGACTGTAGAGTAACAGGCTCCCCCCAGGTGTCATGACTGTAGAGTGACAGGCTCCCCTAGGTGTTATGACTGTATAGTGACAGGCTCCCCCCCAGGTGTTATGACTATAGAGGACACATTCCCCCCAAGGTATAATGACTGTAGAGTGATAGGCTCCCCCCAGGTGTCATGACTGTAGAGTGACAGACTCCTCCCAGGTGTCATGACTGCAGAGTGACAGGCTCCCCCACAGGTGTCATGACTGCAGAGTGACAGGCTCCCCCACAGGTGTCATGTATTTAATGTGATAGGCTCCCCCAGGTGTCATTACTGTAGAGTGACAGGCCCCCCCCCCCAGGTGTCATGACTATAGAGTGACAAGCTCCTTCCAAGTGTCATGACTTTAGAGTGACAGGCTCCCCTCAGGTGTCATGACTGCAGAGTGACAGGCTCCCCCTAGGTGTCATGACTGTAGAGTGACAGGCTCCCCCCAGGTGTCATGACTGCAGAGTGACAGGCTCCACCCATGTGTCATGACTGTAGAGTAACAGGCTCTTCCCCAGGTGTCATGAGTGTAGATTGACAGGCTCTTACCCTGGTGTCATGACTGTAGAGTGACAGGCCTCCCCACAGGTGTCATGACTGCAGAGTGACAGGCTCCACCCATGTGTCATGACTGTAGAGTAACAGGCTCTTCCCCAGGTGTCATGAGTGTAGATTGACAGGCTCTTACCCTGGTGTCATGAATGTAGAGTGACAAGCTTCCCCCAGGTGTCATGACTGTAGAGTGACAGGTTCCCCCTAGGTGTCATGACTGTTGATTGACAGGCTCTCCCAGGTGTCATGACTGTAGATGACACATTCCCCCCAAGTTATCCTGACTGTAGAGTGACAGGCTCCCCCCAGGTGTCATGAATGTAGAGTGACAGGCTCCCCCCAGGTGTCATGACTATAAAGTGACAGTCCTTCCCCAGGTGTCATGACTGTAGAGTGACAGGCTCCCCCCCAGGTGTCATGACTATAGAGTGACACGTCCCCCCCCCAGGTGTCATGACTGTAGAATGACAGGTTCCCCCCAGGAGTCATGACTGTAGGGTGACAGGCTTCCCCCAGATGTCATGACTGCAAAGTGACCGGCTCCCCCCAGGTGTCATGACTGTATGGTTACAGGTTCCCCCAAGCAGTCATGGCTGTAGTGTTATAGTCTCCCCCCAGGTGTCATGACTGCAGAGTGACAGGCTCCACCCAGGTGTCATGACTCTAGAGTGACAGGCTCCTCCCCAGGTGTCATGAGTGTAGAGTGACAGGTCCTTCCCCAGGTGTCATGACTACATGTAGAGTGACAGGCTCCCCCCAGATGTCATGATTGTTGAGTGACAGGCTCCCCCAGGTGTCATGACTGTATAGTGACAGGCTCCCCCCCAGGTGTCATGACTGTAGATGACACATTCCCCCCAAGGTATCATGACTGTAGAGTGACAAGCTCCCCCCAGGTGTCATGAATATAGAGTGACAGGATCCCCCCAGGTGTCATAAGTGTAGAATGACAGACTCCTCCCAGGTGTCATGACTGTAGAGTGACAGGCTCTTCCCCAGGTGTCATGACTGTAGAGTGACATGCTCTTCCCCAGATGTGATGAGTGTAGAGTGATAGGTCCTCAATGCATATTTTCATATATGTTTCAATGATTTTTAATGATTTTCTTGCTTCAGGCGTTAATATGCGGGGAATTTGGATCTTATGGACCTTTTAGGATATCAAATAAAGGTCCCAACTCTCCTATTGGTATGCCTAGATAAGGCCTTATCCAATTTATGTCTCCTAATAACTTTTGGAAGTCGTTAAGTGATTTGAGTTGATCTACTCGTATTTGAATTTTTGGTGGACGGACCATGGTTGAGGATAATAGAACTCCTAAATAATTAATTGGAAAATTTAATTGTACTTTATCTATTTCTATCTCTAGATTATAATTTTTAATAAGTTTGTAAGTGTGGCATAACATTCTAGCAATGTGTTTTTATCTTTGTGTGCTAATAATACATCATCCATATAGTGAAATATTTCAGGATTTTGATTTCTAAGTGGCTGGATTACTTTGTTAACATAAATTTGACACATAGTTGGGCTGTTAGCCATCCCTTGAGGGAGTACTTTCCATTCATATCTCTGATCAGGACCTTCATGATTCAGTGCAGGGATAGTAAATGCAAAACGTGGACTATCCTCAGGATGAACTGGAATTGAAAAAAAAATAATCTTTAATATCTATAACTAAAACATACCAGGTTTTTGGAAAAGCAGACAATTGAGGAATCCCCGATTGAGCAGGTCCCATAATAACCATCTCATTATTAATGGCTCTTAAATCTTGCAATAATATCCATTTACCAGATTTCTTTTTGATGACAAAAATGGGAGTATTATGGGGAGATACAGAAGGTTGCATATGTCCTTCCGCTAATTGTTGTTTGACCAGATCATGGGCTGCTTGTATCTTTTCTTTAGTCAGGGGCCACTGAGGAACCCATACTGGTCTTTCTGATTTCCAAGTAATTTTGATTGTCTCAGTGACCCCTCCTGAAAATCCAATCCATGTCTGTCTATTCCTTGATCTATTTGTATTGGTGCTGCTATACTTTGTTCTTGTTCTCCTAATCTTTTTCCTTTCCTAAAACCTTGTCTAGCCATAATAGTGGACACATTTGAATTGATGTTATTTGTTAATGTTAGTCCTAATTGATCTAGGACATCTCGTCCCCATAAATTTACGGGAAGATGATCCAATACATATGGCTGTATAGTTCCTTCACATCCTTCAGGATCCTTCCAATCTAATACCATTGCACTTCTATGGGGATTAGTAGCCACTCCTAGGCCTCGAAGCGTTTGAGTGGCTTGTTGTAACGGCCAATGTTTTGGCCATTCTTGATGAGAAATGATGCTAAAGTCTGCACCTGTATCCAGTAGCCCATTAAATTCATATCCTTGAATATTTAGTTTTAGCATGGGGCGAGAATCTAAATTTAAAGAAAGCATAGCCCAATCTACACCTGTGGAGCCTAATCCCCTGGAACCTCTTTCTACAGTACGACTGGAAAATTTATCATGTAGGCTGGGTATTATTAGTAACTGTGCTATTCTGTCTCCTGGTGAAATTACTGATATACCCTTTGGAGAACTGGCTATAATTTTTATTTTACCTTCATAATCAGGATCAATTACCCCAGGACTTATCATAAGTCCTTTTAGAGTAGAAGAACTGTGTCCCAATAATAAGCCTACTGTTCCTTTGGGAAGAGGTCCTTTTACCCCTGTGGGAATGATTTGAACTCCCATCTTTGGAGTTGGTACTGTTCTGGCGGAGGCGCAGATGTCCAATCCTGTGTTTCCTCTGGTTTGTCTAGTGAGGGATCTAATGGACAATGTGTCCTGGGCACTACCCTGATGGGGTTGCTAGGTTCCTCCAGTGCACCGTATATTTGTGGTCTTGGGCCCTGGAGCATTGGGCCACCCTGTCCATTTTTTGGCAATGGAGCCCGATGCCTTTCTCCTTGATATCGTGGATAGACACCTGGTCCTTGTTCGTTTTTTTGATAACAGAGTATCCTCTATGGTGGTTTGAGAACGGCATTCATTAGCCCAATGTCTCCCTCTATGGCATCGTGGGCAAATACCTGGTATTCTACTCCTTTGATACCTAGTTTTGTTAAACCCTCCTCCTATGGGGCAATTCCTTTTAAAATGTCCTGTTTGTTCACAATTGTAGCATGTTTTTGGCCTGGCATCTAAAACCTGTTGTACTGCAGCTGCCAAGACTTGCCCTTGTTCATTAATGTCTCTACATAATTTAATATATGTGTTTAAATCTTCATGTTTCCATGGTCTAATGACCTCTCTGCACCAATGATTTGCTTGATCATAAGCCAGTTGTTTTATTAATGGCATTGCTTGTTCTGTATTCCCAAAAACTCACCAGAGTTTTTGGGAATAAGCTGTTTGAATAAGCCTATCTACAAATTCAGCGTAAGGTTCATTATTTCCTTGTATTACCTTAGATAATTGACCTTGTAAACCTCCATGTCCTTGTAAAGTCTTCCATGCCCTAACTGCATCTGCAGCAATTTGTGAGTATATGGCAGGATCATGTGCAATTTGTTGCTGCTGATCCTCATAAGGTCCCTTTCCTAACAACATATCTAGATTTCTCTGAGGATAACCGGCTGCTGCATTTCGCCTAGCCATCTCCTCGCAAAACTCCTCATTGGCAACCTTCCATACCAGATATTGTCCTCCATTTAGCACAGCTTTACACATACTAGTCCAATCTGCTGGCGTCATGTTCAAGTTGGTAATGGATTTGACCATGCTTACAGTGAAGGGTGCTTGAGGACCATAGGTTGTTACAGCCTCTTTTAGCTGCTTCACTGTTTTAAAATTTAAAGCATTGTGAATTCACTGCCCTCCTGCCTGCTTAAATACAGGGCATATTAATATTTGAGATCCTGTCTCAGGATCCCATCTATCAACTGCTGGGGTTGGGGGCCTCCCAGCATATGGAGGTGGTGCTGTTGGTTGGACACTTACACCATCTGGTGATAGAAAGGTGTTAGTAGCAGTCTCCTGTTGTAACTTTTCCTCTGATGGCTTTTTCTGCTCTAAACTTTCTTTCTCTGTCTGACTAGCTCGAGAGACCTTCTCTTTTACTTGAATTTTTTCCTCTGTCTGAATAACTTGAGAGACCTTCTCTTTTACTTGAATCAATATGTCTTCTCCTTCCTCTACCATTGTCTGAACTGAAGGCTTTGGACTAAGCAACCAAGATACCAATGCCCACAATGGCAATGTGCCAACTGGCAGAGTTCCTGGGTTTTTCTTTTCCTTTTCCCTTAAATCTTCACCATGATGGT
Organism: Marmota flaviventris; assembly: GCF_047511675.1. Classification (NCBI taxonomy): domain Eukaryota; kingdom Metazoa; phylum Chordata; class Mammalia; order Rodentia; family Sciuridae; genus Marmota; species Marmota flaviventris. The sequence goes on along the minus strand of NC_092511.1, from coordinate 76,762,807 downwards.
TCCATTGTGATATATTTAACAACTCCTCCTTAAAAAAGCCATGGGCTACATTTTTGAATTGTATCAACGTATGCCCTGACTGTTCTTGATTTTACTGAGACGCCTCCTTCCTCTAACAATTTACTTAACACTCTTTCGGTCTGTTTTTTATTAATTTCTGATCCCATATTTCTACTATAATACAACCCAACAAGATGATGCCAAACAAAACCAAAACAGAATGAAACAAAAATGGAACAACAAAAAATCATTATGACAGCCTTTCTATCCTCCTGAAATGTCCATCCGTCCTTTCTCCCTATCTGTTCCTCAGACGCAAATAGTTTTTCCTCAGATGTGAGCAGTTTTTCTTCCGTCTCACTCATCTCCAGGGACAGGCAACTTAAAACAAAAGCGAAACAAAACGAAAGAAGAATCTTAAAATGGCTACGTATCCTCTCGCCCTGCCCTCAGGGGTGAGCAGTTTACCTTATCACTTACCCTCAGTCGTTCCCGTGCGGGCCACCAAATGCCGCAGTCTGGCTGGGCACAATTCACGAGCCACTTATCAAGCAGAAACGAACTTTATTTTTGGAACGCACACACTGCACCACACAGCTCTTCAGGAAAAACCCTCAGAGCCCAATTGCCACCACCGGCTTCCCCCAAGCCTCTCAACCCCCCCACTCCTCCTGCTCTTGAGGCTGATTGGCTGGGTCGAGTGGGCCGGAGCCAAAAAAAGTCCCCCAGTGAGCAGCTCCATGGTCTGAAAGGGCAGGGAAACAGCCCAATGAGCATCACTGCAGAGGAGCCAGTCAGCTGGCAGCTGGAAGTTTGCTGGGGCCGCTGTGAGCCAATCATCAGCTGGCAGCTGGAAGTTTGCTGGGGCCCCTTGGGTTGTGGCTCTCAACAGCCTGGGTAACCCAGAGAGACTCTGCCTAAAAATAAAAATAAAAAAGGGCCATTGATGAAGCTTGGTAGTAGGGAACACCTTGGTTTAATCTCCTAAACCGAGAGAGAGAGAGAGAGATAGAGAGAGAGAGAGAGAGAGAGAGAGAGAGAGAGAGAGAGAGAGAGAGAGAAGAAAAAAAAAGTCAAGCTATGGAATAAACCTAAGTGCTCATCAACAGATGAATAAAGAAAACACAGCGTACACACACACACACACACCGCAGTGGAACATCATGCATTCTTAGAAACACAGACAATCCATCATTGGCAACAGCCTGGTCGAAGTTGGAGGACTTACACCAGACAGAATCCAGGGACATGAAGACAAATTGTACACGACCTCTCTTACACGTGGAGCCTAGAGTCTAGCTGGAGGAGTACGAAACCGAAAGGGGGTTAGCAGAGACTGGCATGTTTCAACACTGTGTAAACAAAAGCACCACCAGAAAAAGCATTATCTGCCAGTTAAAAATAAAATAAACTGGGACGTCAAGTGGCCGTGAAGGGCATCCTGTTAGAGCTACCAAGTCTTAAGGCTGGGCAGGGGAAACGGTAGAAATCTCTCATAAAATAAAAGTGACAGGCAGCCTGCATGTTTATGATCCCAACCACTGGGAGGCTGAGGCAGGAGGGTCCCAAGTTCAAGGCCAGCCTCTGCAACTTAGGGAAACTTTTACAAATAGAAAATTAAAGGGCTGTGGTGCAGCTCACTGTAGAGCACCCCTGGATTCAGTCCCAGGACGGGAAACAACAGAAACGAAACTACAGGTGGTGTGGTGAGGGGAGGGGGGCTAAGTGGGAAGGGGCAGTGGGCTGCTCAGTGGGTGACCCCCACCCTGTCACCAACATGACCTCCTTGGCTCACAACAGGCCTCATTGGGCAGGTTGGAGGTCCTCCCCTCCCTGCTGGTACAGGGGAATCCAACCTGGGTCATGGACAGCTGTGCAGGGAGCTGAAGCCTGGAGGACTGCAGATGCACCACAGCCTCTCCAAGGTGACCTGGAAGGACAGTGAGGATGCCTTGGTGATGTCGTGATAAGTTTGGGCTCTGCCTCAGCTCCTGGCACACAACTTCTAAAATCCTTGGAATGGCTATAGTGGTGAGTGTCCTTTGTATGATAAGGAGATGACCAGAGGCTAGCCTTCCCATCCCAAAGAGTGTTGGTCACCAGAGGATGCTCAGCCCACCCCCATCCAAATTCTGGGGACAACAGAAGGGCTGAGGTGGACTTGATCACCCATGGCCAATGACATCATTACTATTGTTGTTAACTTTCTGATACTGTAACAAGCACCTGAGGAAATAGACTTTGAAGAAGGAAAGGTTTGTTTTGGCTCCTGGTTTCAGAGATTCCCATCCATGGTCACTGTCCCTTGTGTCTTTGGGCCTGTGGCCAGGCAGCACACCACAGCAGGTGTTGCCTGGTAGAACAGGGTGTTCACCAAATGGCAGCTGGGAATCAGAGGTGGGGAGCAGGGCTGGGTGCTGATATCACTGCAAGGGAAGCCCCAAGGACCTGACCTCCTCCCATGGGCCCCCCACCTCCCAGATACAGAGCCAAACAAAGCACAGCCCAAGAAACAAAGCTTCTGTGAAAGCCCAAGTGATCGGGGTGCAGAGAGCGTCCAGGTAGCGGGACACATGAGGTGCCAGGAGGGCAGTGTTCCAGAAAGGTAGCAGTAGCTCCTCCACCCGCCCTGCGCTAGGAATCTACCCACTTGGCTGTCCATCCACACCCTTCGTAACACCCTTTATAATAAACTACTAAACATGGGTCCTTCCCAGAGTTCTGTGAGCTGCTCAAAAGAAGAAGCAGATGATGGGAGCCCCAGGTAAGATATCCTGGGGCTCGCAATTCATACCAGAAGGTGGGGGCCGTCTTAGGGACTCTGCCTTCACCTGCAAGATCTGATTGTAGTTCCAGGGAGGTAGTGTTAGAATTGAGTTGAACTGAATTATATGACACCCACTGGAGAACTGGTAGGTGGATGTGTTAGGAAGGTCCTCTGCACACACTTGGGTGACCCCCCGACACAGGTGAGGTGTTGACTTGGGAGGAGGAGAAACCCGCTTGGTTTTTCCCTGCCTCTCCCATATCTCTGGTCAATGTTTTCCTGTGGACAAAGCAGTTCCCCGGAGAAAGAGCAGCATAGATCCCTGGGTTGTGTGGAATGGCAGGGCTGGTTTGCCAGGAGGAGCAAAACTGGAAGATCAGGGACAAAGGAAAGAGGCTGGGGCATCCTGGGTGAAGGTCTGCAGTGCGAGAAGCTTCACCGGGCCCTGCACAGAGGGCTGAGCCGCTGAGCAACTAGAAGGGCTCAGCCAGCGAGCCAGCCTGCCCCCCCACCCCCACCCCCCAGTCCCCGGTGTTTTCCAAGTGGCATATGAACAGATGCAGCCCTGGTAGCAGAGGCATGTCTTACCAGCACGGCAGCAGGGATGCCACCACAGGAGGCTGCTTCCTGTTCGGAAATAGCAGTGAGATCTGAGTCTGATTAAGCTCTAGACCCCAGTGCTGGCTCACAGAGAATAGGAAGAAGGATGGGGGGAGATCACATTAAATACCCCGGGGATGTGATCAGCAACATGCAAACTCAGGGGAATTTCCTGGGACAAATGCTTGAATTTCTTCAGCAAAAAAAATTGCAGGGTGAGGAAGAGAGTGTGGATTAAACTATTTTAGTATTCACCAACAAATTGTGAAGTGTGGTCCTTAGCAGGATCATGATTTCTTCATAAACGGGAAAAATTTGGACATCTGCCAAAATCTACCAACACCTACCAAATTGGAAATGTGGGATTAGGATGGATATTTGATGATATTGGAGACTTATGTTTAATTTGGGGTATGATAATGGGGTCCTGATCGTGTTTTAAGAAGGTAGGGAGGGGCTGGGGTGTGGCTCAGTGGTAAAGTGCTTGCCTGGCATATGCAAGGTGCTGGGTTCAATCACCAGTACCACAAAGAAAAAAGAAAGTCTTTATAAAGGGAGAGAGTGATTCTCACCTGTTAAGACATACACTGAACTGCTATGTGCACGACAGGACAGCTGGGATTGATTTTAAACCAGGAGGACATGTGAACCCGTAAGGGAGGCCTGGCCATGACATGGCCATAACCGGTGTCTACCTGCACTTAATTTTTAATAGCTGGCTTTGAGCAAGGCTGCTCCCAGGAACTGACAGCTTTAGCTGCGTGCATTGCCTCTCCTGCTGGTGTCCAAGTGTCCAGGTGTCCAGGCGAGCGCCCAGGAGCCTTTGGGGTCGTCACAGCACTGACTGGGGCTTCAGAGCATTTCATTTAAAAGAGATTACTTTGCTTCACCCATGCCTGGTGTAAACCCTGCCTCGCTCCCCAACCTGTGCCCAGCTTGCTGTGCACCTCCCCTCCTAGGCTCACTCTGCTGAGCACCCTGGTGCGCCTCTGGTGCTTATTAGAAAGTCTTGCTGGAGGCCAAACCTGACACCTCCTGGCCTCTGCTGAGGGCTTTTCCTCTGCCCTCGGGCTCTGCTGAGTAGGCCCACTGCTTGTCCAGGGCTGCCCCCCCACCCCCCAGCCAGGCACCTCTGGGCCTCAGCCTGTTTTCTCCCTTCTCTGTCCAGGCCCCTCAAACAGTCTCCCCGGGAGCGATGCTGCCAGTACCTGGACGAACTGTGCTCACCAGGGCGCGTGAGTGGAGTCACACAGCAGGGCTGGTGGCTTCAGGGGCAAATACTGGCCTGTCTGATTTGGGGATTATATTTCTAGAGTCTGCATTATGATGTTGACCTCCCTGTCCAATAAATACCACACAGCCTCAAAGGGCTCAGAGAGTTCAGAAAACTCAGTTTGAGAAAGGGTTCCCAAGCGCCGTCTGTCCCTGGTCAATGGAGCATTACCCAGAGTCTGAGTACCCAACCAAGGAGGGCACTTGTCAATCAAACACCCTGCCCCTAGGGTGGATAAGTGGGATCACCTGGGCTTCTCCTTTAAGAAGGCCTTTCCCAGGAGGGAGCATGGCTCTTGTCACTCAGAGCATCAGGGGTTGGGGTCCTTGGACCTGCCAATTGCTCTCTGGATGTCATTGGTGCCTGTGGTGACCCCTTCCCCCACCCTACCTGGGAGGTATTTCCCTGCAGGAAGCCTGGGAGGTGGGGCTGTGGATGGCTGGCCCAGGCCTCTGCACTGCTCTAGAGGAAAGGCAGGCCAGGGGGGCAGTGCCATTGGGTTGTTTTTTCAACGTGATCCTTCTGTTTAAGATTCCCAGGGTGGGGACCCCTCCAACACAGGAGGGGGAATCCCACTGGGAGCTGACAGGAGCCTGCACCCCCAAAGTCATGCTAGGTCCCAGGCCTCTGGGACATGTTTACTAATCCCAAGGTCCCTATGGTTCCCAGGTACACCACACTCCAAGGGGGCTCCACACCCAGAGAACCAGGGTAACCTTGGGTGAGGAGGCCCCAGTGACTTGCCTTGTCCTCTGATATTTAGAATCTGGAGACTCACCCTACCCTCACCCTGAGTGCGGCTTACCCAGGGTGCTGGGTGATGTTTCAGAACTCACTGGAAAGTCTCCGCTACCTGGAGAAGAAGCCGCTGGTCAGCCACATGCTCAATCACCTATTCAGCCAGACGAGGCACCAGACTCTTGGGGTGCAAAGAGGAAAGCCATGTACGGAGTCCCGGAGAGCTCAAGTTCAGGGTGAGGGGGACAACTTCAGCAATATTACATCTGGAGGCAGGGAGCATGTCCCAGGGTGCACGGGGTCCCCATGTTGAAGCCCTTGTGGCCTGGGACTCATCCCCCACTGTCCTCCCTGTGTCCTGCACTCCCTTCAAATCCAGACTTGGGGCTGGGAGACCTCAGAGGTTGCTCTGAGTCCCAAGTGCAGGCAGGTCTTGGGGAGTGGGGTGGGAAGGGAGAGGGCTGTGGGATTCCTGCTGGGCACACTCTTCAGTGTCCACCAGGAAGACTGCTCTGATTCCTCTTTAAAAACTCAACACATGCATGGTCAAGGGAGATTAAGATGCATTTTAATGTTTTCAGTCCTGGAGGTGCGGGGTAACTCCCCAGAGCATGACTACCTGCCTCAGTAGGCACTTGTTGCCCACCTGGGGTCTTGTTCCAGGCTTGCTCCCCCAGTCAGACTTGTGCAGGACAGGGCTCCCCCAGGGCTCTCCCCAAGCCAGCTGGGGGCTCAGGAATAGCTTGGTGCTTGGGGGACACTCCACCTCCGCCAGCTCTAAGTGAGGAATCTAGGACAGAAGATAAAATAGCTCCTGCCTGATGGGACTTGCTGCCTCTCAGATTGGCCAGCAAGCTTTGGTTTCTGGCCAAGTCCATGGTGGGCTCCCTGCTTTGATGTGGTTTTGCAGGGAAAACATCCGCAAATGAGCAACAACCAACAGAACCTCTCTTCTCTCTTAGTCCACCCTGAGTTTTTAAAAAGCAGTGCTAATTAGCCTCTTGGGGTTGTCTGGGGCTTGGGTGGCCACAGCTCCTCTAGAGGGAGGAATGGGGATGGCCTCAGAGTCTCCACGGCAGGATGAGTGCAGCGAATTTAGATTTCCAAATAGTCTCTTGAGCACGTGTCATTGGTACAAATGCAGAAGATGGAGAATGTGGAATCAGGGGGCCTTTCATGTTCCTCCTGTTGGACAAGCTCTATGAATGTTCCTGTTTAAACCACAGTTTTCTCATCCATAGAATGGGCATGAGAATCTATGGACTGTCTCAGCACTAATTAGAGCACTGTCTGTGTTGCATTGACCAGGGAGAAAGGTCAGTTCCAAAATAAGACAAAAAACTGTCCAGTGGTAATAGAAACAAAACACATTACTTGATTATTTTTGGAAAAGGCTTTACCAGGAATAGGAAATACTTTATATCAAAATGCAGCTACACTGTTGCCCTCAGAAAGAGGTATATTATCGAAGGAGGTTTTTTGCCTTTTCTTTTGAATATGCAGAGCATTTTCTTGACTTTTTATTTTGAGATAATTGTAGATTCACAGAAAGTTTTTTTAAAAAATGTACAGGGTCCTGCACTTTTGCCAGGCTGCCCGGTGGGTCCTGTGTGGAGCCCGGTCGTGCGGACGCAGCAGACACGCCTGCAAAACCTGTCCATGTGGCTCGGGTCTCACTGGCGTTCGCTTTTGTGTGTTGCACAGGGCTCTGCAATTTAACCACACGTGTGTGTCACCATCAAGACACATTGTCAAGATGTCCATCCCACAGGGCTCTCTGGTGCTACCCTTCCCCAGCCTAGTCCCTGACCCTGGCAACCACACACCTGTTGTCACTGCAGTTTTGATATTTCAAGAATATTATTTGTATATAACCTTTTGAATTTGGCCTTTTCTCAATGAACTTAGTTTCCCTGGGGTCCCCCTGAGTCGGGTGGGTCAGCAGTTGGTCTCTTTTTGTGCTGAGTCGTGTGGACGGGAGGGACGTGCCACAGGTGGGTTAACCATCCACCATGGCAGAGCATTTTTATTCCTTTTATTTTTAAAAAAGGAATCGTTGGTGTGTGCATTCCATAAATATGGGTCAGGCTCCCTGATGGCCAGGCCTCAGGTAGCTTTGGTGAAGACAGCAAAACTGTAAACAGAGGCTGGTTGCCCAGGTGATGAGAGACCAAGAGACAGGCAGGGTGGAGAGCAGGACTCCTCCTGGAGGGCAGTGGAGGGGCCTCTGTGCAGGCAGCGCTGAACCCAGGCCTCACTGAGGAGGAATCCACCCCAGAAAAGCCCCAGGAGGGAGCCTTCTAAGCAGAGGGACGGCAAGTGCAATGACCCGAAGTGGACATAGCCAGTGATGGAGGGGCAGTGGGGAGCTGGAGAGCAGGGAACCCTGGGGAGGCTGGGCCTGCGTGGGGGTGGGAGCAGGCAGGCCATGATCTTTAGGGCGGAGCATGGCTCTCATCCTGGATGAGAGCCATGAGATGGCCCCCAGAGCCTAGAGATGGCTCCCATCTGAGGCCCCAGGGGTGATTTTCATTAATTACAGGGCATGGGCTGGAGGCGTACTCAGTGGCAGGTGATTGCCAAGCTCGCCCAAGGTCCCGGGTTCCAAACTCAGCACCACGCAAAAGAGTAAGACAGGCAAAACTGATCATTTATTATTCATAAGCCCCAAACAAAAAGTAAATGCCATCAGCCTCTGTGCCAGCAGCCACGTGGGGCTCCCTCCCTTCCGGTGAAATGGGGCCCTGGAGGAGGGGCCGGCCACACATGTTCCCTGGGGCTCCCCTGGGATACCCAGGCCAGGGGCTCAGCTCCTGGAGAAGAGGAATCCGCACAGGGCTCTCTTCACAGACACCCACTGAGCTTCATTGGACTCCATGGGACTGCACTGCCCCTCTCCTCCCCCTTTATCACATAACAGTGATAATACTGCATCTAGAAGTAGATTCAATATTAAAACGCTTTAGGGCAGGGCTGAGAGGAAGGGGAGGGGGAGAGCGGACAGGAGAGAGATGCTCCACCAGGCCTCAAGGGAGTACCAGCCCCACCCTGAGGGACTGGAAGCAGGGACAGACACATGCACACACGTGCACACACCACCAAACACACATGTGCACACCAACATGCACCAGAACACATGTGCATGCACCAACACACGCATGCACACCAACACGCACCAGAACACACATACATACACCAACACACACCAGAACACACATGCATACACCAACATGCACCTGAACACACATGCACACACCGACACATGTGTGCGCACCAACATGCACCAGAACATATGTGTACACACCAGCACTCGTGTGTGTACCAACACGCACCAGAACACACGTGCACACACCAACACGCACTAGAACACGTGCATACACCGACACACATACACAGAGGGTGGGAGCAAAGGAAAGACAGGAAGATGATGGGCTGAGAGTTCTGGTGATGGGTGGCCAGTCCCCTGCTTGCTAGTGGGCCAGTCATCTTGTCCCCTGGACTCACCTGGGTCCTGTGTGTTCTGATCAGAGGGCACTTTCTGGCCCCAGGACAAGTCAGTAGCAGATGTGCCTTACTCCATGTCCTGTTAGAGTGTGTAAACAAGCCAGGATGGCGCCTGGCATTTTGCCAGAGGGAGTGGTTTGTGAAGTAACGCCAGCAGCCATTAAGTGTGGAGATTCCTTATTGGTTGACTGCTGTATCGATTTTATGTTAATTAAGATAAGCTGTGTGTAATGTATAAATACCTCTCCTGTCCTACAATAAGGGGCTCCCACTCCTGCTGTATCAATCTACACAAGTTGCTCGTCACCCCCTGGTTATTTTGCTGCAGCCGGACTGCGGCAATGTCCCACCTACCACGGTGAAAATGTGGGGGTGCTTAGGGCGCAGCCAATGCACAGAGCCACCAAGTGCTTCCTTCAGGTGGTGCCAGGTCACTGAACTGAACAGTGACAACCAATAGAGGTTGATCCCGGGCAGAGGCGCTGCTGGAGTCTCCCACCCTGCAGCAACTTACTTGCATTAAGAAAACTTGACGTGCAAAAGTCAAATTTTTCTAACTGATAAGTTAGGGCAGGATTGGCAAATCATGGCTCGCAGGCCAACTCTGGCTTGCTGCCTGCTTTTGTGTGGCAGTGTAAGCTGGACAGGGCTCCTACGCTTTTCAGTGGTTGTCCATCAATGGACAATTGGCGGAAATTGTGGAACAGCCATTAGTGGTATGTTACCCAGCTTTCAAAACACAGTGGGAAGACTTGACACCAAACAAATCACACAGTGAATAAATGGGCAATGAACAAACTGGCACCTCTCAAAGGAAGGAATACAACTGGCCACCAAATCGATGAAACAATGCTCGACGTCATTAGCAACTAGGGAAATGCAAACCAGAACTACACTGATACCTCATCTGACAGTCAGAATGGCGGTTGTCAAAAGCACAGGCAGAGTTCGTGCTGGGGAGAACGTGGGGAAGAGGAGAGCTCCTGAGTGTGGCAAAGGGCGTAACTCCTGGGATGACAGAGGACTGGAACTCTGTCCTGCTACGAGGCTGTTCCAGACCTGGCTGCTGCGCTATGAGCCGCCCTGGGAGAGGTCCACAGGTCAAGAAGCTGAAGGTGCCCTGAGACAGCGGCCGTCCAGTGAGACTGAAGGCCTTGCTCTGTGACCACTGTGAGCCGAGTCCTGGAGCATACTTCCTCCATCATAGGACAGGCACGGCCTGCAGCAGGTTCACTCCTCTGTGGACACTGGGCCTCCTGCTGCTTCTCCTCTCCCCGGTGTTACTGGTGCATTGCACGGTATGTGTGCTGGATTTGTTGTACACATCCCTACGTGCACACAATGCACGATGTAATTTGGGCAATATCACTCCCACCTCCAGTGGTTATCTTGGCTGCTCTGCCTTTGGTTTTCATGAGATTCCTGCACCCACCCCACCTTTCCTTTCCTTTTCCTCTCTAGGTTCCACATATGAGAGAAAACATATGACCCTTAACCTTGTGAGTTAGGCTTATTTCACTTAACATGATGGTCTCCAGTTCCATCCATTTCTTTTCCCTGCAAATGACACAATTCCATTTTTCTTTACGACTGAGTAAAACTCCACTGTGTACACAGGCCACGTTTTCCTTTATCCACTCATCTGCTGATGGACGCCGAGGCTGGTTACGAAAGGTGCTGCTGTAAACATGGGCTGCGGGTGTCACTGCAGTGTGGTGACCTCGGTTCTTCAGGATAAATACCAAGGACTGGACCTCTGGTGATATGGTGGTTCTGTGCCTAGTCTTTTGAGGAACCTCTATTCTGATTTCCATAGCTGTTGTACCAAGTACGGTCCCACCAACAGGTTAAGTGTCTCTTCCCCATGTCCTCCCCAGCAGGAACTCTGCCTGTGCTCTTGACAACTGCCATTCTGACTGTCAGATGAGGTCTCAGTGTAGTTCTGGTTTGTGTTTCCCTGATTGCTAATGACGTCGAGCATTGTTTCATCGATTTGGTGGCCAGTTGTATTCCTTCCTTTCAGAGGTGTCATTTTGTTCTTTGCCCAATTATTCACTGCATGATTTGTTTGGTGTTAAATCTTCCCACTGTGTTTTTTTTTTTTTAATTTTTTATTGTTGGTTGTTCAAAACATTACAAATTTCTTGACATATCATATTCCACACTTTGATTCAAGTGGGTTATGAACTCCCACCTTCACCCCATACACAGATTGCAGAATCACATCAGTTACACATCCATTGATTTACATATTGCCATACTAGTGTCTGTTGTGCTCCGCTGCCTTTCCCATCCTCCACCATACCCCCCCCCCACTGTGTTTTGAAAGCGTGTAACAGTCCCACTAATGGCAGTCCCACAATTTCCCGCCGATTCTCCACTGATGGACAGATTGTAAAGTCACCTACAAGCAGTCAAGTGCAAGCCACAACCCTAGTGCCCAAATCTGGGCATTCTTATATAAATATTCCTGTAGAGCAAAGTCTTAGAATGGGTTTTTAAAAGACCAGCTGCGTGGCGTTCATTCTGATCACAAGCTGCCCTGGAAAGAGGCGGGCCATGGAGGCTGGACCCCTCCTGCAGCCAGTCCCACCCTCAGTGCAGTCACCTGCAAGTCACCCGGCCACCCTGAGCCGTCTCCTTTCTGTGACTGGGGCATCATGGTCCCCCACGAGCCATCCCTCGGAGTGCCGGGGAACAAATACCATCAGGAGCACAGGCGGGCTTTGGAGGTAGTGGAGCACCACAGACAGGGCATGGGCAGTGGTACTGGTACCGTCGGTGTCTGTGCATGGTGGGGTGATGGAATTTCATATGGGAATTAATTAGCTTTATTTTTAAATCCTGCCAGAATATTCTGGGGGTATGGTGGGGGGAATGGATGCCAGATCCGTGGACTCAAAATAAACATGAGACTTTGCTGGCAGGACTCCAGGGCTTGTCTGCAGATCCCCAGAGGGCTGTTGGTCTGGACTTACCACATGGCCTCCGAGGCCAAAGGACGAGGTCCCCAGGAGGCTGGTTCTGACTTGCTCTGCAGAAGCGTTTTCTAACAGTTAGCCGGTGAGCAAGAGCGCGGGGAGAGGGCATTGTCCCAGGAGGGAGCACCCTGGAGGGAGCACCCCGGGAGGGAGAGCTGCAGGGTAGGGAGCACCCCGTGGCCAAAGTGCAAGGAGAAGCAGACAGTCCCCCTAGGAACATCAGAGAGGTTCCCCAGAAAACTTGTCACTGAGAGTCCTTGGACCAGCCATTTCCTCCCCAGAGAGTCAATGATTCTCAGAGCAAAGGTGGCCAGGCTCCAATGGGCCCTGTGACAGGCTCAGTTTCCAAACTGAGGGCTTGGAGCCCCTTTGTTATTTAGCACCCTCTCTGTGATGTCTATTCCTCAAAGGTTTTGCCCACCAAATAAACCCCATATCATGAAACCAGGAAGCTCCATGCACATCATTTACCAGGTCAGGGCTGGTCAGTGGTCTCCTTCCAGACAACAGGTCTGCTACTTGATGCCCTCAAGGACAGCCTCAGACAATGGCACTGGGTTCAGAGAGGTTGGTGTGTCGAAGGACACACAGTTGCAAAGTGCCTCACCAGAACTGGTGCCCAGGCCACTGGAACTGCTTCCTCCCAGGAGCAGAGCCCCCTCCTGAGGGCCCTCGGCAAGGGCAGCTTCTAGACCAGGGGCAGGGGCTCCAATCCCAGCTCCCCTGCTTTCTCGCTGCCCTTCTAGGAAATGAGAACCAGGACACGGAGCTCTCAGAGAGCCCAGGACCAGCGGGGCCACGGTGTGCAGGCTTTGCGGTCAGAAGCTCTGCAGTTGCCTGGAGGGATGGTTGGTTTTGTGATTGGACGTGGAAGGGCCTGGCCTGTGTGTAGCTGCCTCACCCTGCAGCAGGCACTGCTGCCCGAATGGAGTGGCCTCTGGCCAGAAGCCAGGTCCCAGCCCGGAAGCCTCCTCCACCCAGGAGGAGATGATCAGGGACTTCTTTCTCCTGCAGCCTCTTAGAAGAGCTGTAGGAGCGAGGCCGGCCGCTTGGAAGAGCCAGGTGATCCAGGGCGGATGAAGCGGTGCTTCAGTGCTGGGAATGGAACACAGGCTTCGCTCAGGCTAGACAAGGCTCTGCACTGAACCATGCCCCAGCCTGAACACTCACGATGCCTCTGATGGGTCCCATGGACACGCGCACCCAGCACACTCTTTCTGGCATGGTGCATGGTTCTGGGGTTAATCTGTTCCATGGATGTCTGCACAGCACCCAAACCCACATCACACAGGCCCAGGAGCCTCCTCGGGTGGAGCACATAGACCACCAGCTCAACCAGTCCCTTCTCTCTATAGGAAACCAGGCCGAGAAGGAGGGGGATGAGTCCAGGGTCTCAGACTGGAGTTGGCATGAGCCTAGGGCCCCTGGGTCCTCTAGAACTCTCCTCTGTGAGCAGAGGCAGCCTGGGACCCTAGCCCTCCTGAGTGGGGAGGCCTCAGGCAGAGGTGGCAGGTCAGTCTTCAGAGCCTCTTCGCCCTTCAGATGAAGCCCTGACCACACAGCAGCACCCACCCCAGTGGCACAGGATTGGGCTCCAGACATCTCTGTCCACCTCAGAAGTGGATGCTGGGCCCCTCACCTTGCAGACAAGTGTAAAGAAAAAATAACGAAGGGAGACAGAGACAAGGTGCAGAGGCAGGAGAACGGCCTCTTGTCCAGGCGGCCACGTTTATTTATACCAATAGGTCACATTAGGTCACTAGTACCATAACTGCAGTATTGCTTGGAGTGTCAGTGAGGTTGCTTATCCCGCAATTACATTCCACAGTTTCAAGATGCAACGTCAGAAGCTTTGTGCAGCTCTCAAGAAAGTCCATTGTCTAAAGTCACCGTTAGGCAGGCAGATCCTGGAGCAGGGGCACTTGGTGAAGCACAGTAGTTATCTAGCAAGCAAGGTCCTTTATTCCCAGGAGTTATGTGCCTAAGATCAAGGTCGAAACTGACGAAACTCTTAACACAGAGCTTCCTCTTGAAGAACACAGCTACAGTGGCCAGGCTTCCCGTGTCTTTTACACGGAAGTTTCCTAGCAGCCAGGCATTCGTGCCTTTGCACAGAAACTTCCTAGCCACCAATCACGCCAATCCTAAGCACAAACCCCCACAGACAAGGAGCAGAAGACTCAGAAGTCCTGTGACCCAGCCAGTTGCACAGCCAGGGAGTGGTGAAGTTGGGTTTCGAACTCGGGATTTGCCAGAAGCCATCACTGGGTAAGAAGCAACGGAGCCCATCACTCTTCTGGTCCAGCTGAGGGCTCGCTGGGTGGGTTTGGATTTTCTTGTTAGCTCTTCAGTCTCTGTGACCCAGTCTCTCTGAGCCTGATAATTCTTTAGAAGGTGCAGATGCTATGACCTCCTTTATGGAGTGGCTGAGGTCATAGGTACAAACCTCCTGCACAGCCCTGACCTGTGTCTGGCACGCAGCTGGGCTCTCAGGTTTTTGCTTTTCCTGCAGCCTCAGGACCTCGTGGGCCAGGGTCTCAAATCCTGGGGCAGGCTGTGTTCTTCAAAAATCAATGCTAGAGACAGCATCGGATCTAAGCAGGAAGCTGATGCCCAAAGTCTGCCCCTGGCTCCATCAGACACAGCAGGGATGTGGGGAGGCGGCAGGGAGGCCAAAGACCAAGGAGGACAGCTCCCTGCTGCCGCAGTCTGGCTGGGCACAATTCAGGAGCCACTTGTCAAAAGAAATGAACTTTATTTTTAGAACACACACCCACCACACAGCTCTTCAGGAAAAACCTTCAGAGCCCAACTGCCACCACCGGCTTCCCACAAGCCTCTAAACCTCCCCCATTCCTCCTGCTCTTGAGGCTGATTGGCTGGGTCGAGTGGGCAGAGCCAAAAAAAGTCCCCCAATGAGCAGATCTGTGGTCTGAAAGGGCAGGGAAACAGCCCAATGAGCATCACTGCAGAGGAGCCAATCAGTTGGCAGCTGGAAGTTTGCTGGGGCCCCTTCCGCTGTGGCTCTCAACACCTGCATGTTAGGCACCTGGAGACCCAGGGCAGTGCCCCTAGTCGCTGGTGGTTAGACTCTGGGCCTTGTCACACAGTCATGTGGCAGGAAGAAGATGGCTGGGGGTCTGTCCTTGCCACGTGGGGCCTGCCTCCTGATGCACAGGTGCTGGGGTCAGGGGACCAGCAGCTGGCCGGTGGGCTGGGTGCAGCCTGCTCCTCCTGCTCACCCCTCCCTCAGGTCACAACTGCAAGATGGAGACAGGAAGGACTGTACCTGGGCTTAGCCCCAGAGTCGGGGTCAGTTGCAGCCGTGATCCCTTTGCCTGTCCATTGGCTGGTGAGACTCCATTGTGGCCAGAGGAGTCTGCACCTCCACTCCCCTGGGCCTGCTGCGTCCCTGTGGAAGTGTCCCCTTGGGGACCAAGATGCCTAACCAGCAGCAGGTGATGGAGCCGGGTGGGGGTGTGGATGGGCAGGGATGACTGAGAGGGGCCGCCGTGTTCCCACCGCTGGTCCCCACAGAGGACCATGGCCGTGGGGAGCCTCCAGGGCTCAGCATCACTTCCCAGCCTCACAGCCGCCTGGTGCTGGGGAGGGGAAGCAAACTCACCTCTGCTTCTGTTTTCATTTAATTTCACTGTCAGCAACACTATTCACTCAGGACCATCTGCGGCCTCTGGCCCAGAGGATTCCAGACAAGCAAACCCATTCTGCTGCAGGAAGAGTGCACACGGGCAGCTGCATGTGGTGAGCAGCGCTGGGGAATGGTGACTGTTGCTCTCCGTGTTGGTACTGTGAGTCTGAGCGCCTCCTACTTAGAGAACAAAGCCTCGCCTCCTCCACCCTGTCCACTGCCCTGCTCTGCCTCTGCTGCACTGAACCTCGGGCTTTGCTCATTGTGACTGAGGGCCCACGGCAGGTCCTGGTGGACACCACGCAGGGCAGCCCAAGTAGTCCAGGTGTGAGAGTGCACACGGGGACAGAATCCCCCATGTCCATGGCTGGGAGCCTGGCCCTGTATTTGAGTGACACCTGTGATGCTCTAAGGAGGAAGGCCTGGCCACGTGGCCACCTGTCTTCCATCCCGCTCCCCACCCCCAGCAGCCTGGCAGAGCTATCCACTAGGCTGCACCTCTCTGTTCGCCAGGACCCTTCCTCTCTTGCCTGTCACCTTCTCCCAGGGCACTGTCACTCTGAAATGATCTTATCTATTGTTTGTGGGCTTAAGAGCTTGCTTCTCCCCACAACCTTGAATGGAGATGTTCTTTGTCCAGTTTGCTGGCGTCCTCTGGGCCAGCACGGTGCTTGGTGGGCAACAGGCATTCAGACATTGGTTTTCAAATGACCGGGTGGAAGAAGGGAGCGCAAGTCCCTGCCTTCACAGCAGTGCCTCTGTGCCCCATGGACATGCACGTGTCCATCAGTGGGAGCCTGTAGGTGGTGGCCGCAGTGGCAGGGAGGCCTTCTAGGTAGAGTCTGTGAGCACGTGGGAAGGGGCTTAGTCTCCTGGGACTGCTGTGACCAAGAACCACACACCGGGGGCCGGGAAACCAGAGATCAGGTTCCCCCACAGCGCTGGACATGAGGGCTGTAGTCCGGCTCTTGGTGGCCGTGCTCCCAGAGACTGCGGTGGAATCCGCCCCGTCACTTCCAGCTTCCGGTGGTGGCTGCTGGTCTGGGTGTCCCTCTGCAGGGGCTGTGAGGCTCCGGCGTCTGCGTTCGTCCCGCATCTCTCTTCATGTGGCAGTTTCTCCCTCTTAGGAGGACCCAGTCCTGGTGGGTCAGGCCCCAATGGTGCTTGACTTGACCCCCCCTGTGACCCCTTCCTTCCAAATCAGCTCACACTGAAGGTGCTGTGTGAGGACACTGGCCTTTTGGTGTAACACGAGTCAACCCAAAGCAGGAGGGACACTTGGGAGGATAGAGTGCACAGGAGCTGTCCACATGGGAAGCCAGGTGAGGTGTGATGACGAGCGCGGTGGGAGCCCATGGCAGGCGGAGCTGGCAGGGTTGTCTGGATTCCCAGGTGAGTTGGCCAAGTTGCAGTGAAGTCACGTTGCCCTGAGTTCCAAGATGTGAGTCCAGACCTGTGATTCTCTGCTGAACTGTGTCACCTGGCAATTCCTGTCCTGGGTGGTGGGAGACCTGGGATCTCCCCACTGGTGAAGAGGTGGAGATGGAGCTCCTGCTTCCAGGCCCCCAGGCTGGACTGCTGGGAGGTCTCCTCTCTGCCCCTCAGGGGGATTCTGCCACGTTTGCTCTGGCACTGGCCACTTCTCCAGGTTGGCCCTGTCCTTACTTGGGCCAGCTGTGCCCTTGGCTTGATTGCATTGGCCAAGAATCCACCAAGGGAGAGGAGGAGGCCTTGCTGACCCACGCCCCTTCCCTTGTGGCCTGCAGAGGTCCATATCACAGGCAGCGCCTTGGCCTGGGTGGCGCTGATTGAGAAGCCCTTCCAAGTGCTGATGGCCCGCAGGACCACAGTGGGAGGCTGTTCCCTGTCTGCCCACCTGGAGAGTCAGCTGGGCAGCAGAGGGTGGCGCAGCTGGAAGGGGAAGACATGACATCAGCGTGCTGGGTGCCCGAGCTGCTCCAGACTGCAGCATCTGGAGCTGGAGAGCGGGTCCATTGTCACTCCTGCCTTTGACGGGCCCAGAGGTGCATGGAAAGCATAAGAATGGAACCAGGAGCCAGGGAAGACGCCAAGGAGGCTGGGTCACAGGTTTGTCACAGGCCAGCCTCAGGAGCTCCTGGACTGAGCAAGTGAGTGACAGTCTGACAGGATCACAGGTGAAACACGAGCCCTTTCCTGGCTCCCCCTCCTGTGTCCCAAGCGAAGAATAATCAGAGACTGAAACTGAGCTCAAATGGATCCCTCTCCAGACACAGTGCTGTCAAAGTGGACCTAGGCCAGGTGATTCTGAGGCCTGGCAGTGGCACCTCAGAACCAGGAAAGACCTTGGTGATAACACAAGGCAAGCTTTTCAGGTGGCACGCACATTGCAGTAGATATGGCAGCCTCAGAGGAGGGGGCACACGAAGGAGCTTTCAACTTGGTAAAAGATTTGGGGAAAAAAATTCAGTGTTTTCTGTCTTGTGCATTGTTCCCTCCTGGATGCTTTCGTTGGGTCATTTGCTTTGTGACATGAAGCATTGCTCCTATGGACCATGAGAGCTCAGAGACTGGTCTGATGGTGGGACCCGTGTTGTCCCTCTGCTTACATGTGTGAGAGCTTGGGTAAGTGAGAAGACATCTACAGGGTCATGTGTTAAAGCAGCAAAGCAGGAGCCACTCAGATATTCATTGAGCACCTACAGCGTGCTGGATCCAAGTTAGTGCCGGCATTGGTGTTTTTCAGACTCATTATCTAGCTTGAGAGACCAGATGTGTTTCTGATGTAACCAGGTAACATTGGCAGGTAACTCTAGCAGGTCCTAGGCCTCAGACCTGGTTTAGCTCCCCATTAACACACTTGGAACTAATTGTGGGCAGCTAGAATGACTTCTGCTCTTTTTACCAACAACTTGTCTGTCCCACCAAGAGATTTCATTATTTAGTACCAAGGCTTTCAACCTATTGGTTGGGGCATAGCCTTGTTCATCTCTCCTATACCCACACAGGACAAGTGAAGAATTTATTTATAAAACTCAGCAGTAACCAAAGCCTGTTTGTCCCTTTTTATTTAAGGACTTCTATCATGCAGGGGGTGTTCAGGTCAGAGAGAATGGTGTTCACTAAAATCCAGAACTGCAGATTTCATCTTGGTGAAATCTTCTGTAAAAGTCACTTAGATCTTCTTGGTGATAGTGGTGCTGAGTTCAGTTATATCCCTTGATTTTCCATCTAGTAGTTCTACCAACTGTTGAGAGAAAGGTACTGAAGTCCCATTTGTAATTATGTGTTCATTCATTTTTCTTTTCAGTCCTATCTGTTTTTGCTTCATGTTTTGAAGCAATGTTGTTTGATGTGTACGCATTTAGAATCGCTATGCTTTCTTGGTGTATCTTTAATCATTGTTTTATGTGTTTCTTGGCCTCAGGTACTTCAATTTTCTTTGGTCTGCTTTATATGACAGTAATAATGACAATATTATTGTCATTCCCACTCTCTTATGTTTAATGTTAAAGTTAAACCTATCTTTATCATTATATTTGAAGTGAGTTTCTTTTAGAGAGTATATAGTTGGGCTGTATTTTTAATCTACTGTTCCAATCTTTGTCTTTTAATTCATATATTTAGGACATTTACATTTAATGTAACCAGTGATATATACTAGAACATAAGTATGCCACTTTATTATTTGTTGTTTTGTTTATTCCCTCTTATTTCTATTCTTCTCTCTTTTCCTGCTTTTCTGTGAATTATTTGAACATTTTTTAGAATTCATTTTGATTTATTAATATTATTTTTAAATGCATACTTTTGTATAGTTTTTTAAAAATAATGATTGCTTTATTTATTACATTATGCATATACAACACCATAGTCTACTGGTGTAAGCATTTATCACTTCATTTAAAATGTTGAAATGTTGGGGCTGGGGTTGTGGCTCAGTGATAGAGCGCTTGCCTAGCACGTGCAAGGCCCTGGGTTCAATCCTCAGCACCACATAAAAATGAATAAATAAAATAAGTGTTTTGTGTCGAACTACTTCTAAAAAATATATTTTTTAAAAATGTTGAAATGTTACTTCTGTTGAGGTTCCTTTATCCTCTTCTATTTGTGATTTTCTTATATATTTCCTCTACATACTTTAAGAAACACTTTCTTTCTCTGGAGTTTTCTAAATTATATTTGATGGTTGAATCAGTGTTCAGAACAAACTGCTGCCATTGTCCCTTGCTACTCTTCTTTCTGTCAAATCATGACAGGTCACCTGGGCATTGGGTCAGGGTTGTGAGAATCTCATTATCTCTGGTCCATCCTTTCTGACCTACCCCATCCACAGTTCTTGGGGTTTGTGAGGTGCAGTGGCCTTTTAGGTAGTGTTGCTCTTGTAAGGAAAGTCCTGCTGGGTGCCGTAACTTTGTGGACTTGGCTTGGTGTTCTCCTCCCTGTTACTCTGTCTTCCAGTGGATGGGTGCTATCCTGGCCTGGACTGCAGTGTTCTGCTGGAATTCCTGTGGAGTCCTGGTGTGTGTATCACATCTGCATCCACCTGACACATCTCCGTGCTGTCTCCTCCCTGCACATGGGCCTGGCCCATGCCTTGGATTGGTACGGGTCAGCCACCAGCCCACTCTTTTTCCTTATATGTAAAGTAGGGATGCTGATAATACCACTCATTTCACAAGTCTCAACGTCCAGTTTAACTCCCTTTTAGAGTTAATACAAAAATGAATTATAGTTATGGAGTTTCGGCTTCAGATGTTGTGCTAAGCATTTAAGTTAATTCTCAAAACATATAGCTTTTAGTTAAGGAAACTAGAGGAGCAGGAATTTTTTACCCTGCCATATTGAAAATAAGAATTTTATGAGCTAACTGTGCATAGACATCCTTGGCTTTTGTCCTTCTAAGGGTCTTCTCAGTGGGAGAGCAGGTGCTGGGCTCAATCTCCAGCAGCACCACCACCACCAACAACAAAACCCAAATAACCAATCTTTGTGCAATTAATTCATACTAACAATTACAGGTAAGAGTGGCCTATGGAGAAAATAATCAGGAAAGAAATATGATACTAGCTAAAACGATGCACAGTAGAATCTGGCAGAGAGAAAAATTGAGAAGTCACGTATTGTGGGTATCATCAAATATGTGAAAATTTGAAGAAAAAGTTTGTATAAAAATAGTCAATGAAACTATTAAGAGTTTAAGCAGTATGTTAAAAAATTGCTTTGGATTAAAAATCAACAGAATAAATTTTCTTGGAAAAATTGAAAATTATAGAAACTCACTAAAAATATATTTGTCAGAAACACAACTTCAATAAAATCAACATTAGAAAAAAAATCAGTAAAAACAGGAGATATGATCAACTACTAAACTTAACAAAAATAAGGTCCTAACTGATAGTGAATCTTTCATTATCAAATTTTGTAGCAGGAAGGGAAAACATGATCTAGATGAAATTTTCTATAAAATAAAAATGGAAACGGGGGAAAAACTGTGACTGTGTTGTATAGAAAATTGATGTGGAAATTATATCAGCTTGATGAGATTTATTCCCCCAAACGTTCTCTTGGTGAAAATGTGTAATATTCATGAATCAATTCTATTGAAAAAAAATTCTACTTTACAAACCCAGACTCCAGACACCTTCAGTCTAATAAAATGGTGTATTGTTTGGAGTTGAGGAAAAAATGATTTAGGTTTTGCAAGAGCAAGGTGCACTGCAGCAAGTGAATGGCTTAGATAGAGGAAGCCAAGGACCTTCACTAGGTTTTTGGCCCAGCTTCCATGTAAGTTGCAAACCAAGGTCAGACAGCTGTGGGCACAGATAATAGGCAGAGGATGGGTCGTCGAGCCGAGCACCGAGGCTCCCTTCAGCAGAAGCTCATGGTCCAGTCCTGGAGCTGGAGGGGGTGCTTCTGCCTTGCTTCCTCACCTATATCCTGCTGGCAAAGTAGTCTAAGCAGGTAGTTCTCAGGTTTCTTGCTTCCGCGATACAACAGAGGGCACAGGAGGGGGTGGGAATGTACCCTGGTCACCTTCAAACAGTCCCCATCTCAGGGGGGTCAGAACCTCTCAGGGCTGGAGGAAGAGTTGGCTGCCTTAATAACATCTCTTCGGAAGCACTGTGGTGCGGAGACAGCGCCTGGCCTCACAGTGGATGGAGACGGGCATTGAGTCTCTAGGGAGACATGGCTCCATCTGCAGACAGGGTTAAGTTAAGAATCCCCAGGCAGGGAGCAAGCCCCTGCCTGGGACAGGTGAGGCCAAGGGAAGGTTTGAAAAGTCAGGGTCTTCAAGTTGGGCATTGGAAGTTGGCTGCATTCACCGGGCAACCAGAGGCAGAGCTGAAGAGGGGCAGACTGAGTGAAGGCTGGCGGGGGCCCTGCGTTTGGACATGCCAGGTGCTGGGGGGAGGCCAGGGCTCGGGTGTGCACTTGGTGCGAGGCTGGAAAGGGAGCCTATGTAAATCGGCAAAGCCAGATTCCGACTGATGGGCGTCCCCCTTGGCCCACAGGCACAGGAGGTAGTCGAGTGGCCCCAGAAGCCCCGTGGAGCTCCCCAACATAGGATGTGGTGAACACTGCTGTGCTCACCCACCACTCCAGGGAGGCCTCTCTGGGCCAGGATCCCCAGCAGCCTGGCCTGGCAGGCGGACTCCAGTTCCTTCCTCACCTGCACACGTCTTGCCCTTTGTTATAGATAATCCACCCCTGACACCACTTTCTGCCTTTTTGGCAGCAACTGCCTAAAACCCCAACAAGGAAATGCTTTTTGTGGTCTTCCAGATCTTCTAAAGTCACCTACCAGTTTGCAGGGCTGGGTCTGGATCCAGCTGCCCCAGCACAGAGAGAGGGCTTGGGGTCATCTAAGCACATGGGATTCTCATAGTGCTCCCAGAGAACCCCCACAGTGGCCAGCCCTGGGCTCAGGGTCCCCATTGAAAAACTGGTTGAGCTGAAGCTGAAGTGTGCCAGTACCACAGGTCACCGCCATGTGAGCTGCAGGGACCTGAGTTTGCCAAGGCCCATTTGACGGATGAAATAACTGAGTCCTCCTACCCATGCGGAAACTTCAATTTCAGTCAGCTGAGACTTAAACTCCCGAGTCTCATGTTCCTCCCCTGGAGCTCCATGGCCAACCCCGACTTGTTGGCCTTGTCCTCTGCCTTCTTTGATCCTTGTCTTGGAAGGCTGTTCTACAGCTAATGCCCATGAGGACACTTCTGATGGTGGCATGGTAAACTAGACAGGGCTCAGCACTGAGGACACAAACCTGGCTGCCCCTCTAACAGGGCTGTGTGGGCATCCTGTCTGTAATGGGCAGAGTTCAACACACATCTGGGAAAACAAGGGTGTGGTCAGGTTGTCCTGGGGACAGAGCAGGAGTTGGCCAGCCGCGGAAGGGCCACTGTCTCCTCCTGCCTCTTGAGAGTGCTGCAAGGTCCTCCTTGTAAGGCCTCCTCCTTGCAGGCAGCTCCTCCCTGGCCCACGGCCTCTGCGCCTATGTGATCTCCATTAATATTCTGGTCTAAGCCGCGTCCTGTGCAGAGGCAGCAGGAAGCGCTGCCTGGATTAGCCAGGCAGCGTGAGGCTCTCAGGGACAAAAGATACCCAAATCTCGCAGGTGTGGGCTGGATCCCAAGTCTGCTTGGCAGGGAAGAGCTCCAGAGGCTTCCAGGGATACAAATGAGCCCCTTAGCTGCCTGGGAGTGGGATGGAGTCCGTAGGCCCCACTCAGGGACCCCCCAACCCCCAGCCACCTGTGCACCGGCTGAGCCGGTCCTAGGGCCCTGTGCCTGTTGGAAACGGCTAGCCACCGAGAGACTTCCTGAGACAGGGCCTCAGGAACCTCATGTGGGTGGTGCCTTCGGTGCTCACAGCAGTGTGAGCCCAGGGTCACTGTGTTCTGGAGATGCCGCCTCCTTACCTGTAAAGGTGGAATCAACTAGTCCGTTGAGCTGTTGATGGATCTGCCAGCTCACTGCCAGCTTGCAGAGTCCGGCGTTGGTTTAAAAGTGGGTGTGGTGATCTCGGTGAGGGTGATGTTGATGACGGTGGTGAGGGAGGCTGCCGTGCTGCCAGTGGTGACAGGGCCATGGCGTGAGCCAGGCTGGAGGTGAGGAGGTCGTGGGCGCTGCTGCGGCTGAGCCTCCAGGAAGGTGTGGAGGAGCAGAGGGGCCACGAGAAAGCTGGGGGCAGTCAGAAGCCGACTTCAGACTCTGGAACCGCAGAGGCACAAAGAGCAGGAGTGCTCTGGGGGAAGAGGGGAAGCTGTGCGTCCTGGGCACTGGCCTGAGGACCACCAAGAGTGTTCAGTTTCCCTGACTCCTCCACAGAGACCCCCTTAAGTCCTACGTCAGTAGAATCAAGGGGAACAGATTTGCCCAGTCATGTGGGCTAAGAGGGAGGAAGGGAGGCAGAGAGGGAGGGAAGGGATGAGAGAGGAAGGGAGGGAGGGAGGGAAGAAATGGGGGAGGGAGGGAAGGGAGGGAGGAGGAAGGAAGGGAGGGAGGAGGAAGGAAGAAGGAGGGAAGGGAGGGAGGGAAGGAAGAAGGGAGGGAAGGAAGGGAGAGGGGAGGGAGGGAGAAGAGAGGGAGGGAGGGAGGGAGGGGGAAGAAAGGGAGGGAGAAGAGAGGGAGGGAAGGAGGGAGAAGAGAGGGAGGGAGAAGAGAGGGAGGGAGGGAGGGAGAAGGGAGGGAGGGAGAAGAGAGGGAGGGAGAAGGGAGGGAGGGAGGGAGAAGAGAGGGAAGGAGAAGGGAGGGAAGAGGGAGGGAGAAGAGAGGGAGGGAGGAAGGAAGAAGAGAGGGAGGGAGAAGAAAGGGAGGGAGGGAGGGAGAAGAGAGGGAGGGAGGGAGGAAGAAGAGAGGGAGGGAGGGAGAAGAGAGGGAGGGAGAAGAAAGGGAGGGAGGGAAGGAGAAGAGAGGGAGGGAGAAGAGATGGAGGGAGAGAGGGAGGGAGAAAAGAGGGAGGAGGGAAGGAGGGAGAAGAGAGGGAGGGAGGGAGGGAAGGAGAAGAGAGGGAGGGAGGGAGAAGAGAGGGGGAGAGGAAGGGAGGGAGGGAGGGAGAGAAGGGCCAGAAAGGAGGCATTCTGGCTTTACAAATTCTCAGCCTTCATGTCCATCACTTGACCATGGAGGGCTTCCTGCCTACAGTTGCCTCCTCAGGAGGAGTGCGGAGACCTCTCTGCTGTGTCCCGAGCTCACGGAGCTGCCTGGCAAGGTAAGGTTTCCTGACACACACACATGGCCTGTGTTTTCCCTGCACTGCCTGGAATGGCAAATCTTTCCTCCTCTTTTGAAAGTATAAATGGAGTCAAGGTCAGGGTCAAGGTTGGAGACTCCTGGGTCACATCTCCCTGGGTGCAGCCTCTCACCACTCTACGGGGATGTGGTGAGGATGGTGCAGAAGGGCTGTGTGAGGATGCGAAGAGCAGGGCAGCAGCACTGGGTGCAAACCCTAACCCTGGCTCCTCCCCCTCTCACCTGTGATGCCAGCCTATGCTATGCATGCTACCTCTTGGGGACAGTCCCCTCCACGTTAGTCTACCCTATGGACCATTTAGACCTCATTTGCTCCTCACGGCTCTCCTTGGCCGGTCCTTCAGAGTTGGGCAGCATCCTGGAAAGAGCCAAGGGCAGTGGCCCCTGGGGCAGATGGTAGCCTGGCTGTGCGACTGAGGCAACTGGTCTACCTAGTGGTTTTATTGCCACCTCAAGCACAGCTGGGTGAAGCAAGCAGGGCGGGACAATTACCTCTTGTTTTCAGATGAGGTAAGCCAGGTCACTGGGTTTGTGTGGCTGTCACTCCCCTCTGTGCGCCTCAGTTTCTTCACCTGGGCAATCAGGTGTTTTCCATTCTAAGAGTCTGTCCTTCCCTACGTTGCCCAAGGTCACACAACTACTTAGAAACAAAGTCAAAATTTGGTGGAGGTCTTGGGCTCCTAGGCCAGGACCGAAGTACCACAGGGTTGGTGCTTAGAACAGAGCCTTTGTTCTCTCCTGGCTATGGAGCTGGGCCATGCTTCCTCTCACCTCTGGAGGAGCAGCTTCCTCCTCTGTCTCAGCCTCTGGCATCCCTGGGAGCTCAGCTCCAATCTCTGCCTCCGTCTTCACACCACTGTCCCCACTGTGCCTTCTGTGGCCCTCTCTGTGCATCTGTGTCCAAACGTCCTCTTCTTATCAGGACACCAGCTGAGGGGGATCAGGGCCACCCTCACAACCTCAGATTAGCAATGATTACATCTGCAAAGACCCTCTTTCCAAAGAAGGTCACATGTTCAGGCACCGGAGGTTAGAACTTCAACAGATCTTCAGTCCACAACTAGTAATACCTAACCTTGAAACATTCTGTCATTGCAGTCAGGCTTATTGGCAAAGATTGTCTCATTTAAAATGCTCAAGAAATTAGGATTCTCCGGAGCTCCTTGCATGGCAAGCCTGGCTGGAGGAGCTGAGGACTCTTCCAGGGTCACACAGGTGAAGACAGGACCAGCCCCACCCCAGCTGGCTGCGGCTGCACCACGCCACTGTGCTGCGGCCCTGTTGTGTGGCCCTGTGGCCCCGTTGTGTGTCCTGCGGGGGTGGCTGTGCCGTGGTGGGAACAGCAGACGCGGCTGGCCCAGGGGTTCTGTTTTCCCAGCTGAGAAACACACGCCAACTCACACTGAGTGATCCCAGCCTGGCCTCCTGGGCTCCCAGGGGCTGTGGCTTCTCAGGACAGCCAGCAGCTGGGTGAGGTCACTGCAGGGAGTGGGCCCCGTGAGTCCCCGGAGGCAGAGACACTGGGAACTCTACCTCCGCCTTGGACTTTGGTGCTGGGGACGGTGCACAGTGCCTGGACCAGCCCACTTTGGCCCCTTGGCCAGCCAAGAGTCCCCTGAGAGGCCCAGCATGGGTAAGCAGAGCCTGGGTTCAGACAGCCCCAGGACAGGGCCCTGAGCTGCGTCGGCTAGCTGGTGACCTTGGGCACCTTGTCTGAAACCTCTGAGCCTGTCTCCCCACTGTCCCACTTCCTAGAGCTCTTGTGAAGGTGGCAGCACTCAGCCAGCACTGAGCCCAGGGCCAGGCCCTCAGTGGGGGCTGGAACCCGACTCGGGGTGTGCCAGGAGGTAGGAGAGGAAATCCAGGGCTGATCCCCTCAGGAATTCACAGGCAGAGGGTCATTCAGGAGAGTGGCCTTGGTGCATTGAAAGCAAACTCAGGTCAAAGAAAGGCTGAGACTTGGAACTGACTGGAGGTGAACAGAGACCCTTCATGGACAACTGGAATCCTGAGAAGAAGCTGAGAGAGGCAGGAGGGAGGACTGAACAGCGAGGCCTGTGGGGGCTGCAATCTGAGGGTTCTGGAGCCTTCCGCAGCTGCCACAGGCCCCAGGCAATACTGGCTCTCCTCTGGGCACCATGGGCAAGGCACTTCCTGAAGTCACCAAGCCCTTCCTCCCTGCCTCCTTCCCCCCAATCCTACTGGCCCCCCCCAATACTTACACACACGCACAGTACACCTACCCACCACACCCATGCACTAACACATGCACTCTCACACCACATAAGTGCACACACGCATACACATACCACACACGTGCACACACACACATGCAGACACACAAGCACACCACACACCACACATGTGCAGACACACATGCACACAATCACGTATGTGCAGACACATACGCACACCACACACCACAGATGTGCAAACACACACGTATACATACATGCAGACACACATGCACACACACATACACACCACACACATGCAGACAAATGTGCACACACACCACATGAGTGCAGACATGTGTATGCACAAACACCACACACGTGCAAACGCATACAAGTGCGCACACACACCACACAAGCAGACACATGTGTATGCACACACACACACCACACACACTCTTCTACACCACTTTTGTTTGAAGAGGCACTGAGCCTGGGTTTTCCCTGGGAAGGGCCTGTCAGTCAAGAAGCGTGTTCCCCAGAGCTAATGAGTAACTCGAGAGATCAAAAGATACAAGTGATGCCTTTTATTAAGCTCACAGATTCACCGTGAGAGTCGGCAGGACCACACAGGTCTCGTCCCAGCACAGGCAGCGAGTGTGTGTGTGGTCCATAGCCCCGTCGCGAGGCAGCGAGACACGGGCATGAGCCTAATGAGGAGTGTAGTTGGCATCCTCTTCCAGAAAAGCCCACCAACCACCTTCTCCCATGGCCAGGCCCTTTCTTCACACAGGAAGCTCAATCCTGAGGGGTCCGAGCCCCTGTGCAGGGCCAGGCCTGGGGACTCCCTAGAAGTCCAGTGACTCCCAAGCCAAAGGAGGCAAGGAGGGGGCGCTTCTTCTCAGGAGATGGCCAGAGGGCAGAACGGGAGCTGTGTCTTGAGGACACCTGGGCTGGTCTCGGGTATTCAATCACAGGCCCCTTCCCAGGACA
Organism: Marmota flaviventris; assembly: GCF_047511675.1. NCBI lineage: Eukaryota > Metazoa > Chordata > Mammalia > Rodentia > Sciuridae > Marmota > Marmota flaviventris. The sequence goes on along the minus strand of NC_092511.1, from coordinate 76,734,889 downwards.
AGGGCCCAGAGAGCTGTCCTGTCCATAAACTGGCGACTGATTCCTGTTGGTGTCAAGATGTCGTTACCAAAAGTACTGTAAGTGCTCGTTGCTCCCTCTAGTAAAAGCCATAAGTTGACTTCAGTTCCCACGGTCCCCACATTCCCCGAGGGAGTCCAGCTGGCCCACCGTGTCCCTGTGCAGGAACCCTCCATGCCCAGGCAATGGAGAGCAGTGGGCACTGCTTGGGGCATTCCAAGGTGAACTTCACATTGCATGGATGCCTACTTCTGGGTGTCCCTTCTCTGAGCCCTCTGGGGACTTCCCTTTTCTGAAATGACCCTGAGAGCCAGCCACAGCTCTTCTTTCAGAGACCCCTCTGGCCCTGGGCAGGAGTGGGCAGGCTGCCCCTCAGGGGCCTCCTGAGGCTGGGCCTGCTTTGGTTCTGGCTCTCCTAGTCTGGGCCTTTAAGAAAGGCCCATGCGGGACTCCAGCACTCAGGTCCAGGTCCATCCTGACCCCAGCCCACACTTGCTGCTGTCCCTCAGGCCCACCCTTGCAGCTGCACACCCCTCCCAGCCCCCGCATGCTCCTAGTGTCTCCCATCTGCGCGGCCCCCTAAGCACAGGAGAGCCCGCCTCCTTCTGCTTTGGCAAACCCGCAGCCTGATAATCCCACCAGCGTTCCTTGGCAGGCTCCCCTTCCCTCCACAGAGGCTGAAGAGCTGGGGTGGCCGCAGGCTTGCGGTCTGCTCCGGCTCCACGTCTGCCAGGCTCAGCTGCATTTATCAGTGCACTGTTGCTCTCTGCTGCAGAGAATGGAATCGAGTTGAACATCTCAAGACAGCCAAAGACAGTCACACTGACAAAGTACCTCCCATCCAGGAGGCTTCCTTTGGAAGCATCTTTATCACTTACTTTGCCTTAACATTTTCCTCTTATGGCAAAAAAAGTTGCAGGAAAATTATTGATGCACACTGGGGATCTGAGGAGTTTGGGGAGATGGAGAGGACTTGGGAGAGACTGAGGTGGGGTGGGGGCATTTGGGAGAGACTGAGGTGGGGTGGGGGCACTGAGCACGAGGTCCCCTGTATTTGCTAACTCATCTAACATCGGAGGAACTGGCCTTTATCATTTCCTTTTCACAGGTGAGGGACCAGAAAGTCCAGGGGCCGAGCTGGGCGTGGACCCAGGCCTGCCGCCTGGAACCCTGGAGTTCACGATGCCATGATGACCACTGCCCATGTCCACTCAGGGTGGAGGGTCCGCAGGTGAAGCTCCACCATGACCACGGGGAGTGATCTGTTCCCTGGGGTCTCACTGTTCCCATGCATTGCTTCACCCCAAGTTGGGAACAATTGAAGGCCTTTAGACCTTCTAGAAAAATCACTTGACACTTTGAGTAGGTAAGGAAAAAAGTCTGAGCGCTATAGTTAGCAATAAAAGAGTTTTACTTCACAGCAAAGCAACAGAGAGGACATGCAGGCCACTCTACTTTATACAGTTGGGTTTTTTTCCAGTTTAAAAGTAGTGTTAAAACACACTTCAGAGCTGGAATGCAGATGCCACCTCTCCGTAGGCCCTGCCACCCCACCTACCCTACTTCTTAAGAGCCATACTTCATGGAAAGCTCTGCCTATTGTGTGTGTGTGTGTGTGTGTGTGTGTGTGTGTACCAGGGATTGCACCCAGGGGTGCTTAACCACTGAGCCACGTCCTCAGCCCATTTTACTCTTTATTTAGAGTCACTCAGGGCCCCACCAAGTTGGGGAGGCTGGCTTTGAACTCCTCCCCCATCCTCCTGAGCCACTGAGATTGCAGGTGTGGGCCACCAAACCTGGCTGGCTTCCTCTTAATCCCATTCAGCCATGGGAACATGTGGCTCAGGACGAACGGCTTGAACGCCGGCACAAATCGAGGTATTTGTTAAGAGCAAGGGGATGGCTAAGGTGGAAAGTTTGCTTGTATTAAGTTTGCTTTGGAGTCACCACAGCTGGGGTGGGGTGGGAGAGGGGAAGCAGGTCAGGAAGGGAAGCCAGACTTTCTTGGGTGGTTTGAACTCATCTCTTTACTTTAGGCCAGAGGTCAGATCTGGACCATCGTCTGTTCTTGTGTGAGTAAAAATGGATTTTTCATTTTTAATTGTGGGGAGGAAAAAGCCCAGAGAAGAGTGATCTTGTGTGACACATGCAACTTTTATGGAATTCAGATCTAGTGCTTATAATGAGGTATTAGTTGACATGGCCGTGCTTGGTCCCTTACACGTCATCTAGATTGCCTATAGGTCATGATGGCCGGTCAGTAGGTACAACAGACAGGAGCCTGAACTACCCACCACCTGGTGAGCACCGCCAAATGCCCAGCCCCTGCCTGGTACTTCCTAGCCCCGTGGCTGTGCCATGGCCTTCTCTGCCACGGGCCTCCCTCCACATTCCGCCACCCCTAGGAGGAGGACAGGAGGGGAGGTGGGGGACACACAGGCCATGTGGCAGGTCGGCCAGGTGCACAAGCTTTCAATTCAAGAATATTTTATGTCCCTTTAATTTTCCGTTGCTCAAGAATCAAATTCTCGTCTTCTGACTCAGGCACCTAGCCAGGTGCCCTGGTGGCCAGGTCCCTGCGCTCCCCTGGACGCCTGGTGGGTGAAGTTGGGGTGAAGATGGGGTTGTGGCTCGGCTAGACCTCCGGGCTGGGGCAGATGGAAGGTCGGGTCAAGGGTCCTGAGATCCTGGGAGCCTGCTTGGCCTTCAGGGAGAGAGCGGGGGCCTTGCTCATCCCGGGGCCTGCTCTGCAGTCTGCCAGGATGGCCCACGTCCTCTTGGCTTGCTGACCCTGAGAGCCCATCTCTGCACCCCTTAAAGCCCTGGCGACCTCCTGGTGGCCGGATGACCGGGTGTCCTAGACTTCCTCCTGGGCGCTGGCCCTCTGCTGGCTCCTCCAGCCTCCCCGGGTGGGAGCTCCTGTCTCCGTGCTCACGTTTTCCTGGAGGCCTCAAACTCCCGGAGCTCAAGTAGCCCTATGTCAGACCCCTAAGTCGGGTTCTCAGCCCTGGCCCTCTACAGCTCTTCAGTCACGGACTGGTCATCCACTGAGATCCTGGCCTGCTCCCGCACTGTGCTGAGCACCTGGACACACGGCACACAGGAAGACTTGCCCTGTCCCCGGGAGCAGACAGACAGACAGAGATGATGGATCCCAACACAAAGCTGTTACCCATTGTGATCGGTGCCTGTGTGGAGCATGTGTGGTATTGAGTGTGTGTGGTATTTGTGTGCTATGTGTATTTGTGCTGTGCATATGTGTGGTGTGTGCCTCTGTGAATGTGTGTCCTCTGTGTGGACAGAGGTGTGGGTGTGCATGGCATGTGGGTATGTCATGGGTGTGTTGCATGTGAGGGTATTTGGTGTGGGTATGACTGTGTGAGTGTGGTGTTTGTGTGATGTGTGTGGTGTGTGCATGTTGTGTGTGGTGTGTTGGTGTGTGTGGTGTGGTGTGTTGTGTAGTGTGTTGGTGTGTGTGTTGGTGTATGGTGTGGTATGTTGGTGTGTGTGTGTGGTGTGTTGGTGTGTGTGGTGTGGTATGTTGGTATGTGTGGTGTGGTATGTTGGTGTGTGTTGGTGTGGTGTGTTGGTGTATGTGTTGGTGTATGTGTTGGTGTGTGTGTTGGTGTGGTGTGTTGGTGTGTGTGGTGTGTGTGTTGGTGTGTGTGGTGTGTGTGTTGGTGTGTGTGGTGTGTGTGTTGGTGTGGTGTGGTGTGTTGGTGTGGTGTGGTGTGTTGGTGTGTGTGTTGGTGTGATGTGTTGGTGTGTGTATTGGTGCGTGTGGTGTGATGTGTGTGTTGGTGTGTGTGGTGTGTTGGTGTGTGTGTGCACTTGTGCATGTGGGGAGGTGGTCCTACCAGGGTGCAAGGAGGACACTTGGTGGCCAGAGGCTGCAGCTGGGTGGCTGATGGAGCTGCTGTGGAGATGGATGCCAAGCTGCTGGCGTGAAGGCCGGGGAGCCGGGGAACTGGGGAGGCGGGGAGCCCCAAAGGCCGGCTGGAGGCCTCCTATCCGCGGGTGGGCTCTGGCCCTTCCTGGCTGAGTCAAGACCCCTGTGTTTCCACCTGCTTCCTTCTGACTCCAGAGCAGACGTGAGTCTGGCCTGTTCTGCTGGTGGAGCACAGCCCCCTTGGAGCACGAGGACCAGGTTCTCCTGCCACAGCTGCTTGGACCGGGGCTTGCCATGTCACTGCCCAGACAGTCTGGCCCCCAGGCACCAAGTATCCCCTGATCCCTGGCAGGGCTTCCAGAGGGTGTCCAGGAGGACAGGGCTGGGAACTCAGGACCTGTGTGGGCAGGACCCCCAGCTCCTCCACAGTGACCCTGGCCACCTCTGCCCCTCAGCCCCACCCCAGCCCTCCAGGCCCTGCCCCCTGCAGCTGTCACTCCCGACTATTCCCGTCCTGTGCCCATGCGACACTTGGCTTTGAAGGACGGTTCCAAAGCAACACTCCTCCTGGAAGGGTCCCCAAGGCTTGCAGTGGACACAGAGACGGTGCTTGCAGCAATGACCCCACAGTGCCGTGTCTGTGTACAGGTGAACCAGGGCCAATCGCGATCACCACGCACTAAGTAACAGTAACAGACAGAAGGGACATCAGCAGAGGGGACCCAGCCACTGGGGGGACATGGAGGGGAAGGGACCAGGAAGGAGATGGATCGAATTGTTATTGCGTGTACAGATATGGCATGAAGTACCCCACCATCATGTATAATCAAAAGGCCAAAGCCCAGCTTCCCTTGTCCTCTTGCCCTCCCGCCCTCCTCCCTCCCCCTCCCCCCTCACTCCTCCTCCCCTCCCCCTCCTCTCCCCCTCCCTTTCTCCCTCCTCCTCCTCCCCCACCCTCCTCCTCCCCCTCCCCTTCTCCCTCCCTTCTCCTCCTTCTCCTCCCCCTCCCTCCTCGCCTTCCCCTCCCCCTCCTCTCACCTCCCTCCTCCCCCTTTCTCCCTCCTCCTCCCCCTCCCCCTCCCTCCCCCTTCCTCCCCCCTTCCTCCCCCCCGGAGAGGAAAGGCCCACGTGTGGGTGGCCCTGTTGATGCTGTGGGGGAGAGATTCTCTCAAGGGAAGCAAACCATCACCATGTGGCAGCTCGGGTGGGAGGAGGAAGGGTGGTCTCTCCACAGGTGGGGGCCAGGAGGGGCGAGGATGTGTCTGTGTCATTTGGTGGGGAAGCGCTGTGGGCCATGCAGGAGAAAGGGCCCAAGGATGACCTTTCTTCTTCCTCTTTCAGTCACCCTGACGGACCCCATAGTCCCAGCCAGCACAGGGTCCTGAGCTCTGAGAGGAGGGGAGGGTGGACCCCGCAGCTGTGAGCAGGCAGAGGTGGGGTGGGGGTCTGACAGCATCTGTCAGGTGTGATTGAGGGTGCCTGGCTGTCAGGGGCCTACCCAGACACGCTCACGTGTGTGCACTGCTCACGACGCTATGTCCACAGCATAACCATGGTGTGTCCAGGTGCTGGCAGCTGCTGGCACCAGTAAAACCCACCCCAACAAGCTTCTGCTTTGACACCATGTGGTCAGCGGGTCCTTCCCAGCAAACCTCCCAGAAGGTCACCCCCACCTCTGACTCCCGTCCACCTAGACTCTTTTCCACCAACCCTAAAGGCACTGGCTGTCCTGGGCTGCACGGTGATGTCCACGATGCTCCTCCAATACAGTGGTGGTCCCTGAGGTCATGATGGGCACCTGTGGGAGAGCAGTGTGTTCCTCTCACATGTGTGGAGGTGCTTGTGTAAACACAGCTCCCTCCCACAAAGTCACACGTGAGTGCAGTGCTGTCCATTACACAGCACCGGGACAAGGCCATTCATGATTGGTGCCTTCACTAGGTGCCTCACCTCACTGAGGAAGCGTCCTGTAGCAGAAGAGGCTCTGCTGGCCGCTCTCCTGGCCTCTTGGATGAAGCGAGCCCACTCCAGGGGCTGGCTCTGCACTGGGGTTGGCGGGAGTGCACTTGACCACCACGTCCTGACCAAACCACTCCAGGCTGCATCGCTCATCCTGCCCCTGGGTGAAGCCCAGCACCACCTTCTCCTCCCTCTCCAGGGGCTGGAAGGCCAGCCTCCCAGGGAAAGGCCATTGCCTATACTGCCACCTACTCTAGAAGCCTCTGGCCTGTAGAAGCTGCTCAATGAGGTTTTCATTTTATTTTATTTTTTAAGAAGGAAAAGAGGAGGGGAAGGAAAAGGTGAGAGAGGGACAGAAGGGGAAAAAGAAGGAAAGACAGGGCCCGGCCCAGTAGGGTCTGACGATCCAGCCCACATTCTAACTGGGGCCATTGGACGCCCCTCAATGGGCACGGAGATCTTGGCCCACAGGCTCCTGGGTTATGGGCTTGGGCAACGGGGTGCGGGAGGAGCCCTGGGCGCCGGCTGTTTGCCTTTGTGCCTGGGCAGATAGGAGACTCTGGCCAGCTGTGTGCTGGGGCGGGCAGCCGAAGTGCCCTGTAGACATCGAGCCTGGCAGCACGGCTGTGAGATGGGCACTGTTAACATCCTGGAGTCCCAGAAGGTTCAGGTCGATCCAGGGCAGGTGGCTTTATGCCCTGTGCCACAGAGGTGGTCCCTGGGGACTCTGAGCCTGGCCAGAGGCCTCCCTCCTCCTGCCATGCCCATTCCTGCAGGGGCCCTCCTTGGCCTCCCCCCTCCCAAGCCTGGGCAGGCCCCCACTGTGGGTCCAGGTCCGTTCATCCCACAGAGGGCTGGTGCTGGTGGTGGCCTGGCTGTTCATCCATAGAGAGCTGCCCGGGTGGCCTGCGGCAAGCACAGAGCAGAGGGCAGCTGGCCTAGGCACTGGCCTGGCTGCAGGGGAATGACTTCCTGTGGCTGTTGTGTGCTCTTGAGGTGGGTGGGGACCAGGACCCCACATTCTTTGCCTTGGCCTTTCTTTCTCCAGCTATTTTCATTGTGACCCGAGGACATCGAGCCACTTCTGCAGCTGAAGATGTTCTCTCGCTCACCTCCGGCTCTGCAGGAAGCCAGACAGGGGCTGAGCAGTCCCGTTTCTCAGAACGAGACACCGAGGCTCCAGCCAGAGCTGTTTCCCCTCCCAGCCTCACGCTTGCCGTGAGGTCCCACTCCTTCCAGGAAGCCCTCGCAGCCTGGGGAGAGAGCAAGAGCCAGGCGTCTGCAAGTCTGGAGGCTATGCTCTTTGGCCCTATAGCGTGTGAATTTGGGCCCATTTTTTGTTTAATGCCAAGCTTGCTCATAGATCTAATTTAATGTAAAATTCATTGAATAAACTCATTCACTTTGTTTTGGTATCAGGGATTGAACCCAAGGGCGCTCAACCACTGAGCCTCATCCCCAGCCCTTTTTATTTTGAGACAGGGCCTCACTAAGTTGCTTAGGGTCTTGCTAAGTTGCTAAGGCTGGCTTTGAACTTGCCATCCTCCTGTCTCAGCCTCCCAAGCCCCTGGGATTAGAGGCCTCCGTGACTGGCTAACTGTGTCCTCTGTTAAAGGTGGAAAAAGAGACTGTCATGGATCATGATGCCCTCTGACAGTTACACTCTGGATCTGTGGCCTGGAGAGCTAGCCGCACAGTGCTCAGTGTCATCACGCACAGTTATGTGTCATGGTGACTGAGCCGAGCCACACAGCTGAGGGCTGTTGATAGCCGCACCTGGCAACCCCAGGAGCTCAAGTGAGGGGCCTGGGACCCCTTGTCTCTTGACCCCACTCGCCGTGTCCAGTCCGTGGCCAAGCCCTGCAATTCTACACCCTCAGTGTTCTACAGGTTGTCCTGACCTCCCTCTTCTGCCTCCTGCAGGGCTCCCCTTGCTCCTGGCCTGTGGACCCCTTCTGGCCTGTTTCTGCATTTCCTGGTCCCTCACAACTGCCAGGTCTGATGCTGTTGGGGCACTCTTGCTCAAAGCCATCCCCTGTCATCTGTCACCTGGGGAGCACAGCTCCCTCTCTGTCAACACTGGCTGGGAACCACGGACTGTGCTGTGGCTGGTCCACTCTTGGTCCACAGTGCCACTCTTTCTGCGGGACCTGCCATGGCTCTCCTGTGTGGCCTGTGACTGCTCTGACCACACAGCAGTAGTGGACGGCCCCTGTGCCCCTGTGCTCTGGCAGCAATGTGTTCCAGGGGCAGGTGTACTGAGCTGCTCTGGCACGCTCTTCTGTGCGAGGACGCGGAGCCCGAAGCTGCCAGGAGTCTGCACGGGGCTGTCTGTGTGGAATGTTCCACTTGATCACTCCCACCCAGCGTGCCACAGACTGAATGTTTGTGTCCCTCCAAAGTTCACGTGCGTGAACCCCGAGGTGATGGCATCAGTAGGTAGGACTTCTGGGAGGTGATCAGCCTTGAGTGGAGCCCTCCACGCGTGCTTGCTGAAGCCACTGCTTCCTGAGCGTGAGCAGGAGGTCACCTGCGGGTGGCTGGAGTGGAGACGCCAGGCTTCTGGGGATTTGGTAGGAAGGGAGAAAGAGACACCTTCTTTCTTAAACCCAGACAACAGGACGTTGGTGGGGTCCCCCAGGCCAAAGCCCCGCTCTGTCTCCTGCACAGGTGAGGGGCCCCGTCCCGCCACCCTGGAGTGGGGTTCTTGGAAAGGTATCATGGCTCCATCCGCCAGGGCGGGACGAGGCTCATCGCCTTCCAAGAATGTGACTGACTGACGGCAAATTCGAGTTCAAAAGAAGATTAGATTTCAAGGCGACTGGAAGCTATTCAGTCAAAGCCAAGTTCTCCGGGGAGAGCTTCCGCCTCCCTCTCCTGCTCCCTCCAGGGCAGCCCAGGGCCTGTTGGGACCTGAGAACAACTGACATTGCCTTTGGGTTTCCCTAATTGGGGAAGGAGAGAAGGAAAACCGGGCGCTGGACTTGTTCCTGAGCCAGGAAAGGTCCAGGAGTGCTGTTCCCGGAGCTCTGGGGGCCAGCCTCCAGGAGGGGTCTATCCAATAGTGACATGCCCAGCCTGGGCATCATGTCTAGCACTCGGTGTCTTCTATAGAAGAGGCCTTGGCCACTGCTCCCTTGACCTTGATGAAAGGAGAGGCCTCTGGTGGCAAACTGAAGCCCCATTTGTGTGGAGCCTTCAGTGTCCACGGCCTCCTGCAGCCTGAGCTGCAGCACCGAGGAAAGCAAGGGGACTGGTGCAGAGCAGAAATCCGGGGCCATGACACGTCACAGACTTGATCCTGGTCACACAGAGGCAGAGGGACGGAAGCCAGGCCCTCCACGGTGCGCCTCGACTGTACTGGCACTCCTGAGAGTGCTTTCCCTCTGGCCTCGGTCCTCATGCTGTTCTGAGACCGAAGCTCAGAGGCGTTCAGTAATTTGCTGACACCATGGAGCTGTTGATGGTGTGAGGTCAGCCATTTACACCTGGGATGACAGTGGCCACACAGCCGTGCAGCCAGTCAGTCACGGCCACAGTGCCCCTGTTCGATTCTAGTTTCTGAGCCCAGGGGAAGATCTCATCCGATTCTTGGCCAGGTTGGGGTGTCCCCATGTCTGAACTCTGAACGTGGCCACAGCTCATCACTTTCCCTCCCCAACATCCACCAAGGTGGCCAGGGCACCCGTGTGGCAGGCTGAGGGTCTGGGAGAAGCCCAGGCCATGTGCAAAAGCTGGGAGGCAGCACACTGAGGCAGGCTGAGGACGCAGCCCCAGGAATGCAGTGCCAAAGGGCACCCAGGAGGGTGTTGGAGCTCACAGGGCCAGTCAGTGCCCGGACGTCTGGAAAAGGACAAGAGAGAAGATGGCCTCAGGGAGGCCCGTGAGCCTGGTTAAGTCCAGGTAGACTTCACCCGGTGTCTACTTGGTGCCTGGCTCCATGGCCCAATCTCTAAATCTCACCAGTGCAGGGCGCTCCCAGGGACCCAGGGGCTGTGTTCACCCACTCATCCCACTAAACATTGGCAAAGCTTCTTAGCTGCTAACTGGAGATGCTCTAAATTCTAAGCTGTCCTTGTGAGTAAGTTCCCAAGGCTTTCCCCATTCATGGTCCCCGTGGGTGGATCAATCAAAACCCCACGGCTACGTATCACCCAAGATCCTCTGCAGGGGGTCAAAGCAACGCAGCCCTGTCCCTGTCCACCGAAGGCTGGGAAACCGCTGGGGCAAGACTCCTCCCCGGGCATCTCTCCGTCCGCTACTGGCAGCAGATGAGCCAGAGGAGCAGGGCTTTGTTTGAATAGCAAAGCAGGGTGCTGTAGGCGTGGGGTGCTCCGGCTCCGCACACCGAAAACAGCACAACAAACAAACACGGAAGCAGCTTTTCATTCCCTCATTAGCACTGACTTTAAAACACCCATTAACAGTAATAAAACAAGCTTTCTTAAAAGACACCCCTCGTTATGAAATAAGGGGGAACACACGCTGTTCCGCTGTTCCGAAGCAGGCGGTGAGGAGCGAGCCACCCCTTGGGCGAGGGCCAGGGGGTCCTCACACTGGTGACCACTCTCAGTGTGATGAGGACTACTCCCGGTCCTCCTCACCCCATTCCCCAGGTCCACTTGCTGGTCAGCTGTTCTCCTCTCCTGTGGCCCTTTAGGGCCTTGGGAAGAAAAGTCTCTCTGTGCTTCTCAACTCCAGCCCAAGGGCAAACTCCACCAACAAGCCAACCAACCTGGCAGGGTGCAGGTGGGCACGAAAGCAGATCAAGCCAGACTCGAGAGCCAGCTGTGCCACCCCAGTCGGGCTAGACCAGAGGTCCCCAAACTTTCTTGGTTCACGGAACCCCTAGTGGCTCAGCAGTTTCCTCACGGTGCCCCTAGGCGGAAGAAGCACCAACACTTCCATTTATTAAATAATTACATAATTAGGTCCAAATGACTTAATAAGTATTTATGGGTTAAAAATTTAGTAGCAATGTGAAAAATTAACACCCGAAAGGTTGAAAGAAAAATATTTGTATTTCTTTATTAAATAATTACAATCACTTATTATGGACACTGCATAATTTCTTAGACTCTGGACTTGGGTGAGACACAGCCACCACCATTTCCTACTTCACACTGATTTTCACATGGAACTTCTTCTTCTTCTTTTAAACACAATTACAATATGTACACATGTCATCAAAAGGATTGTGGGGCTTGAGGAGTTCCAGATGGAAGGAGGTCCGGGTCTGGCCATTCCCAGCCTTGGGTCTAGGAGAGGCCCTGGTTCTTAGCCCGTTCTTCTGTTAGAATGCCTGCCTCCAGAATTTGTCTTCTGGGTTAGATGCGTAGGGGAATAAAGTTACCGAAATGCAAAATTTTAAAAAAGGAATGTGGTACAATCTAATGTTGAAACCACGTGACCCCTCGAGCCTGGAGTTTGCGAGTTGTCTGACGGGCGTCTCCGTAGAGAGAATCTAACATACGCTGGAGCCCCCTGGGAACTGGATGCTTGCCCTGGACGCCTTGGCTCACCAGTTGGGGATGGTAGCTCCACACAGTAGATTCAGGAACAAAGCCCTTCCCACTGAGACATGTCAGAATGCAGAGAAGTCGGAGCTGGGCTCCAGGGCTTGGCTGGCTGGGGGCGGGGGGGGGGGGGGGGGGGGGCGGGGCAGAGAGGACTGCAGGCTGCAGCATTGTGCAATCAGCGTCAGCCTGGGGGCTGAGACCTGCTGGGCACAGGCAGGTCTCCCTGAACCTCCTGAGCTCCTCCTTGTTGACCAGCTCAGCCAGGCTACTTGCTTGGGGGGGCGGGGGGGAAGCTGCCTCATGTCTTCATGCCACCAAGAACAGCACTGCATGCAAGTGCTCTCTCAGTAGGGACTGGCCCAGGGACCTTGCTAAATGCTGACGTCTGGGTCCCTGCAGGCCAACGGCTCCACTACAGGGGTGAAGGGAGTGGCAGGACTGTGCACCAGGACAGGCTGCTGGTGAGCCCTCGGTTCCTGCTTCACAGTCCCATGTGACTCGTTTTTTAGAGAACGAATGGGCAAGGAAACCAGCCCTGCATAGTTTTTGGAGTGTGCAGGGAATGCTGGTTTCCAGATCCCTTATCTGTTGCATCTCCCAGGTTTTATCAGGAGGGCAGATGCTAGCTCTCCCAGCCAGCCAAGCCTCACAGCGCCTCTGTTCCCACGCGGCAGCCCAGCTGTGACAAGAGCTCAGAGAGCTGTTTGTGTCTCTCTTGTTTACAGTGTCAACAGCATTTAGACTGCAGCCCTGGAAAGCCTCCTCTATTTGTTCAGGTAAATCCATGGCCCTGGATGTGGTTCTGTGAGGATCTCAGGCCATTAAGGCACAGGGACGTTCTAGATTGTTCCTCGTTGCCAGCCGTAATAGGAAAGAGAGGAGATCTGCTGGCCATCCATGGTTGCTTCTGTTCTGTTGACTTGGGCTGTTCTCCAACAGAGCTTCTCCTGGAGCACAGAGTGGGTTGCTTTTCTGTCCCTCTGTCCCTTCCTTCCCACACACTGCTTTACACAACCGATTTCCGGAAAACGTGGCCTTCTGACAAAGTTCATCAAATTTAAAGCAAAGTCAACAATAATGAGTGGTATTTGCACAGCCCAGGACATCGGGGCAGGCTGTATTGTTGGAGTCTCTGCGTCACAAATCTGGGTATGTTCATACTCGGTGTCTTTCACTTTGGGGAGAAGCTGAATTCTACCGCGTCTAACACACAGTCTGTTTACAAGGGAGACCTATTGCTCTCCCTTTATAAAATTGAAAAGGCTTTCTCTGCTTCTCACGGTCTTTTTTGAAGGTCTGGGTTTACAAAGTAGCAATCAAGAGACATTTCAACTCCTCCTGATCTTTTGTCTTCAATTAGAGAAATTACCGTGCATGGAGAGTAATGCTTCATGATTCAACCACCCAAGCTTCTCATGGGGTCCTTGTGCCAGAAAAAAAATCCACAAACTTCTTTAAATGTACCTTTAGAAGTAAGAGCTATAATTGGCTGTGGCCACTTAGCAAAGTCCTAGAGAAGAACTTAATAAGAAAAGTGAATCTAGACAGAGATTTGGAACTTTCCCCACCTATCTTCTGTTATTAATCCGGCTTCAAGGGATCTGGCCTCTGCTTTCCGGCTGGTGAAAGAGGTCCCTCAGCTTACTGCTGCTCCTAGCCCCTCCGCCCCGAGGCCTCCTGGTGTTGCCATCTTCACCTCCCTGGGACTGCGAAAACAAACAAGCACGACGATCTGTGCTTCTGCTGCTGCTCAGATACCTGCTTTTGAGGGTCCCCTGCCACTAGACCATGAGCCCATGGAGGCAGGGCTGCCAGCTCTCTCCGGGGCCTAAGAGAGGGTATGCCCGCGGCCCCTGCTCAGGAGAAGTTTTCTGAGGGGCAAGGAAGGAGGCAGCTTGGGGAGAAGCACTGCGGAAAAGGGGCCTCTGCAATAAAAGATCGCGATTCTCTTTTCCATGATCCAACGGTTCCTATGGTCACTGTCTAGAAGAGCCCGTTGATTCCCTAGCATCTCTGCTTACAGGATCGCGAGGGTGCGAGTTTCCTGGGGCTGCTGTTCTCACACAATTCTGGAGGCCAGGAGCCCGAGCTCAGGGGTGGGCAGAGCCTTGTCCCTGCAGAGGCTGTGCTGAGACCACTGGATTCCTCCTGCTGAGGAGACTCCCATCTGTCCTTGGATTTCCTGGCTTGCAGCATGTCAGGCTGATCCCGATCCCCGCCATCTTCATACCTCCTTCCCCTCTTCTTAGGAGGTCACCTGTCGAGGGCTTTAGGACCCACCCAAGTCCAGGGTAAGCTCACTTAGCTTCCCCTCCCTAAATAAAGGAAAGGCAAAAGCCCTCTTCCAAAGAGGGCCACATTCACAGAGGTGCTGAGCTCAGTTCCCACCACTTTAAATGAGATATTCTCAGCCGGGGGGCTCAGAACCTCAGTGTGAGCCTGTGGGTGGGAACTTGCAGCCCACTCCTGCTCCCAGCTGTCCTGAGAGATGAGGGCAGCTTCCGAGCCCACTCCACAGATGGCAGTGCTGGTGAGGATCGAGGGACACTCGTTCACAGACGCTGGCCTTTAAAGGAAGTCACTGTGGTGAAGAGATCACTGGTGCATGCAGGGGCAGGTGTCCGTGCCAGGTGGGGCTGCTCGTGGCGGTCCTGTCTGAACAGGAGAAGCCACGGACCCCTGAGAGCCACCCTGCTGCTGTAGTTGAGGACCCCAAGTTTGAATCGGGACCCCTTGCCCCGAAGTCTGCATTCTCTGCCCCAGAACCTTTCCTTCTTCAACCTCTCTGAAACAGGAGCCGTCTGGACCCGTGGCTCAGCATAGCTGCATCCGAGGACACAGACAGTGACGGGTTGAAGGACGCTCAGGCCGGCGCCGACCGCTGTGAGACGGCTCTCCAGAAATAATGCAGAGAAGTTTTAAAGCTTCCATGCAACTCTAACACAGCTGAGCTTCTGAGCCCCCATCTGAGACTAGCTCATTTAAAGGGGTGCCAGGGGAACGCAAACCCAGCTCTGCTTAGCAAGCTCACGAGTGCGTTAGGCCGGGTCTGGTGGTCATGTTGCCCTTGGAGTCTGATCCGCAGGGCCTGGAGTGCGATTCAGGGTTTCCATTTTTAACCAGTGTCTCGGGGGACTCTAAAGCATGTGGTCCCTGGATCACACTTTGAGAAACGCCTGGTGCGATGCTCTTTGGGGCCTGGGGTGAACTAAAGTCATCTCCCTTTCTGTCTGTGTCTCCAGCCGTCTGGAGATCATCCTTACCTCTGAAACCTAAGCATAACAGGATCAATTAGGCAGGTCAGATGCTACTACAGTGACAAAGAGACTCCACATCTCATGGGATGGAACCGCGTCTCCCCAAAATTCTCGTGTTGAAATTGTCGGCCTTAGTACCTCAAAGTGTGACTCTTTGGAGGCAGGTCCTTAAGGAGGTTCCATGGAGGCTGTTAGGGTTGGCCCTGCCTCAACCTACCTGGTGTCCTTGTAAGAAGAGCAGAGGTACCAGGACGTGGGCACACAGAAAGGGTCACTTGAGGACTCAGTGGGCAGGATGCCAAGCCAAGGAGGAAAGCCTCAGAAGGGTGGCACCTGGGCCACCTCCACCTTGGACTTCTCCCTCCCACTTGTGCCTGCCCTCTGTGGTGTCTGTTCCACAGCCACAGCTAACATCCACGCCAAGGTGTCTTTCTGGTGACAGCACACGACCTTTGCTTTGTGGACCTGCTCTGTAGGGCCTGGTGGAGGCCCAGGCAGAGGGGACCCCAGCATATTGTTACCCTGCTGTCTCAACAGAGCGAGCGGCTGGGGGCCGAGGACAGTGTGGAGAACGCTGGGTGGCTTGAGGTCCCGGGGATGGGAAGGGACAATGGGCACCACCACGCACAGACCACTGGCCAGAACTGCTCACCTGAGCCCCAGGTGGAGGCCAGGGAGTGGGGGTTAACAACTCCAAGCCAGCCGTCTCTTCCGTGGGATCCCAACAGTTGGGCCTTTCCTCCAGCTGCTTCTGTCTATTGACAACGTGTTCTCTCTATCAAGTGCACATTTATTAAGCCCAACTTGGTGATCAGCCCTATGCCAGGAATTAATGGAAGACAGGCTCCAAAAGAAATAAAGACGGGTGGGAAATGCCTGGTGAGGTGCTCTGGAGCGTGGAGGTTCCTCAGGGCGATGAGGCTTGGAGGTGAGAGAGCCTGAGCAAGAGACAGCATGGGAAATGGAGGGCCAGCGTGCAGGCAGGCGCTCGGAGGGTGTGATCCAGGGCCTGGGTGGCCAACGAAGGTGGTACCAGGACACGGAAATGGGACTGGGGCATGAGAGAGGCACTGGCCACAGCTCAGGGACGTGCGGAGGAGGGCTGCGCCGACGTGCTCCCAGGGCCGAGCAGTAGCTTGCAGGTGTCCTCGCCTGGGACATGTCTGCTCTCAAGTTCATTTTAGTTCTGTTTGTGCCCGGAAGTGACCAAACTCAGGCTGTCACCAAAGTCAATAGCTGGCAAGTGGGAGCTCTTGATGGTGCCCTGGTGTGGACTCCTCTGCCTTGCCTAGGGCAGTCCTTCAGTCTGTGACCATGGGCAGGATGCGCTGGGGAAGCCTCCCCAGAGTCCCCCAGGGATTGTCCCTAGGGGACCTGAGTGCTTGGGGCTGGCTGTGCCATACAGGACATGCAGCCATTTAAGACCCAAACCCCCGTGCCCACTATGCCTGTCTGTGGCCACCTCCTGTAGGTGTCTAGAGCAGTGTCTGGAGTGCCCGAAGCCTTGTCCCCTCAGGCAGTGCCCTGCCAGCCCAGAATTCAGCAGGACGATAATAACAGATGCTGTCACCGCCCTCCAGAGGCTTGTGTAACCTCCACTCCCAGGCTGCCACCACCACTCCTGCCTGGGACCAGAGAGGAGGAGGCAGGTGCCCAGCTCTCTACAGACAATGCGCCAAGTCTCTGAGAGGGTGAGCAAGGTGCTGGGGGCAGCGCCTGCAGGCGGGGCGGGCCTGAGATCCAGATCTACTGGGCTGTGTTGAAACGGAGTCTCGTGCTGGGCCTGGAGGAACAAAGCCGTCTGCAGATGGGGTGCTGGGCTGGCAGCCTGGGTCAGGATGGGCTCACCCCTGAGAGCAGCCGGCCTGCGGGGCTGTGAGAACCGAGGTTTGGGCTTGCCTACCTGCTTGTGGCTTTGGCCCCACGGCGAGGCGGGGGTTGGGAGGAGAAGTGTTGAAACACCACCGGGAGGCAGAGGTGGTTCTCATGGGTGGCTGCATCAGGGTGGCAACAGCAGCAAGGAAAGACTTGGACTTGGGTCTGGGAGGGGCCCCTTTCAGGGGTTGTTAGGGGTGGTCCCATATCACTCCCGGAGATCCAGAGTGGTTTCCCAGGTTAACACAAGGCAGCCCCAGGAGGCCCAGAGAGGAGCCGACAGAACCAAAGCGGCACAGCAAATGGGGGAAAGTCAGCACTGCCCAGTTGCCCTGGCTGGCCCACACCCTTCTGTTATGCTCCTGTTGGGCTAAACACACAGGCACCCACACGTGTGCCCTGTGGAAACCAGAGAGCAGAGCAGGCGTTTACCTCTGATGCAGAACCTTCTGCTAGGTGGGAAGGGGCCCAGGAATGCCCCTCACAACCTCCTCAGCATCTGTGGGGCCCCACTTGTGTCACCCAGCCCTTGAAGGGGAAAGTATCATTTTCTGGCCATAGGTCCTTAATCCTGTGTCACAGAAGAGCTGCAAGGTTTTAGTGAAGTTTCCATTTGGTCATTGGAGAGGTGACCATTATATAGCTTTGATGTGACCACAGAGAATCTCTGGTGCATTTGAACTACCTATAGGGCCTCTCTGTAGGGCCAGAGTCAAGGCCCCCAGGGGTTTGGGGGATGGGCTGAGGAGAAATTCTGCTCACTGGGTGGGCATCATCACATGCTCATGTGTGGTCACTTTATGGCTCTCTAAAGAAGTCACACGTGGGGTATTCTCCTGTGGAGGGACCTGGCAGGTTGGTGGGAAGGTCACTGCAAGGGGAAGCCCGAGCACAGGCTGGGACCCAGAGGACCACAGGCAGCCACCTAGAACAGACGCCAAACTGTCCTCTATGTTTGAGTTCTCAAAGAAACTGCCATGCCCACCCCTGATATCCGAGGCAGCTCCGCAGACACTGAGCCCAGAGGATGTGTTGCCTAATGGTTAGAGACACCCTCCTGGGTCCTGACTGCACAGTGAGCCTCTCTGCTCCAGGAGGCTCCATGCAGTCCTGAGCAAGCTACCTCACCGCCGTGCCTCCATCCCTCCCATTAAGTGGGGATAATCACAGCACTTCCATAGTAGCATGGTTACTGAGGATCACAGAAACTCCGTGGAGCCCAGCACAAAGCCTTTCCTGTTCTCACTGGCATCCCCTCTGCCAGGCCCGAAGGCATGTGACAGTCAGCATGAGGGAGGGACAAATGGGAGGTGTCAGTGGAAGCCCCCCCTCACCTCATGCATTCAGCACCCCTGTGCTGTGCTCTTTCCTCCCTCCTCCCTCCTCCCTCCTCCCTTCCTCCCTTTTTTCTAAGTAATAACACAGTTAAGACACAACTGCTCAGATGGGCTCCAGGCTCAGCTTGCACTTGCCGCTGCTGGGTCTCCAGCTGTTCTCCACAAACCCAGAAGGGTCCCAGCTGCTTGCCCCCTCCCAGGGGAACAGCCTGGCGCCAGGGTCCCACCTGGGCACCCTGCAGGAGCATTTGCATACGTGCTGGCTCTCCTTTTGAAATTCCACACTGATAATTAAGGATTTCTAATTCTCTAGTAATTGAGTGCCATTTGGAACTGATTAAGCAGATACTATCTAAATAATTATCTATTACAGCATTGCTTCCCTTTGTGCCTGTGAATGGCTTGTCAAAAGTGAGCAGAGTGCTTCCCCCCCCCCCCCCCCGCCCTGCTTGCCTGGGGGGGGCCTGCTTGCCTGGCCCCTCTCTCCCTGTCCCTTGGCTCCTCTCTCTTGCCACCCTCTCTCTGCTCCCTGTCCCCTTCCCTGTCCCCTTTGCCATGCTCTGCTGCAGTACCACACTGGGCTCCAATCAACCTCAGTGAGCAGTAGGACTATTTTTGGCTTTTAAACTCCCTGGTAGAAGTGACTGGGTGTCCAGGCGACCCTGTTTATCACACCTGGAGCCTGGCCCTTTACTGAGGCCTTTAGTTTGACTTGTCTAATTCAATCAGCTGTCTGACAACCCGACCAAGCAGAGAGACGAGGAAGAGGAACACCTAATAGTCCATCACCCCAACTGCTAAGGGACGTACGTCGCAGAACACACACAGCACACATGAGAACATGTGTGACTCTCAAACCCCCTTTTCATTCCAAGTCAGTCCTGGGGTGACAGGAACACGAGGCCCTCCCCAGGCCCACAGCCTTCCCTCCTCATTCTGTGGGCAGCAGCGGGAGTGTCCTATGTACCCAAGGGCCAGATGCTGGGGCTCCACAGTGGTATCTTCCACCCCCAAGAATAGTCCCCAGCTCCCACAGGGCAGGGACCAGGTCCTGTTGGCCTCCTCCACACCTTCAGCTGTGTTCAGCACACAGTAGGCCTTCAACCCTTTTGTTGTGAGTGTGAAGAGCTCCCAGGGCCTTCCTACTGCAGGGGGTCCACGTTGACCTGGACACCAGTGAGGGGAGCCTCATCTTAAGTTCCTACCTCTGACTGTCCTGTCTCTAGTGCGATGTCACACATTCCTTCTCTAGTATCCCGGGGCACCCAAAAGGTCTGGGGACACAGTGGGTGCCCAGAACCTTCTTGCCAAGTTAGACTGAATTACCAATAGCTACTCCAGGGCAGGCGTTATGGAGACTCTGAGCTACAGGACACACAGACACCTACCTGCTGCCTGCCCCACTGCCCCCCTGTCAGTGCAGAGGGCTGGTGACCGTCTCACTTGTTGTGGAGCACACGTGTCACCTAAATGGTTGGCAGACTGGCATATCTCACATTTTAGAGACTCCAGGACTTCCCGGCTGTGGCCATCAGACGGTTTCCCAGCAGCATGAGTGAACATGCACAGACAGCTTACATTTTAGGTCCAACCTGGCTTGAAGCTGCAGCTGCTGCCCCTGTAAGCATGCGCAGGAGCTTGGGCGTCAGGGAGCAGGCTTTGGGCTCTCTGCAACCTGGAAGGGTCACTTTGTCTCCTGAACCCCCTCATCAGTAGGATAAGGGTTATTCTCTGACATCTCATCCACAAATTTAACCTGCCGAGACCCTGTGATGGCAGAGTGTGGGACGAGAGCGAGTTGGGAGGATATTCATACAGCGATCGGCCAGGCACCTGATGTCCAGGAGCCAGAAAAGGGAAGGAGGTTGACCTGGGGAGGACCTAGTGGCAGGGAGAAGAATCAACAAGTTAAAGAGGAAACAGTCAAGGGTGGGAGAAGCTAGAGGGCGACAGGTAGGCAGTGGACACTGGGGGCAGTGTGGTATAGGCCAGGCCTTCAAGAGAGGAAGGAAAAGTGTCTGAAGCCACCCAGGGGCTCTGGGTCATCAAACTTGGGCACTCAACAGAACTCCTTGGGGAACTTATTAAAAGTGTGTGGTACAACGGAGGAGTAGTCTCCTTCATAAGGAAGAATTAAATCACGGTGTTTGCCAATGGATGGTGGAACTAAAGACTGTCAAGCCAAGTGAAGTAAACCAGTCCCCCAAACCAAAGGCTGACTGTGGTCTCTGATGTGCAGATGCTGACTCACAATGTGGGGGTAGAGAGGAGCCTCACCTGATTGGACAGGGTGTGTGAGGGATGGGAGGGGGATGGGAATGGGACGCGCAGCAGGATGAATGGGACATTGCTTTCCTGTATTCACACAAATACATGACCAGTGTCACTCCACATCACGGACAACCACAAGAAGGGGCAGTTACACTCTGTGCATGTACGATGTGTTCTACCATCATGTACAACTAAAAAGAACAAATAAGGGAAACCGAAAACGAAACCTTGCTGTCCTTGCCTCACCCCTGGGGACCCAGAGTGGGTTCATATAACTCCCAGCACAAGCCCCAGGTGTTCTCATGCCGTCGCCAAAGCCTGACCTGAGTCCATAGTTAAAGCCAGCGTTGAGGGGCTTCCCTGGGGGTTCTGGGGCAGTGGAGCTCACTCATCTAGGGCCAGAGCAGGGCTTGTGTCTCAGGACAGGAGCATCAGGTCCTGTGACGGTGCTTATCCTTTGAGGATTCCTCAGGGTTGTTTTCACCCATCTACATGAGGACTGTGCGAAGTGAGCCACCCAGGTCCAGGGAGGTGCCTCTGTGTCTCAGAAGACAGCACCTGCAGTTACGGTCCTCTTTAAAGGCAGCAAGACGGAGGCACAGGAGTTCCTGTCTGGAGCCAGATCTGCAGCTTGGTGTGGGGTGGGGCCGCTGGCTCAGCCACTGCAGGTCCCGGAGCCCAGGCCACGTCAGTGCAGAATCTCACTGGCAATGCCATCCAGCCCAGCACCATGTGCCCTAGGCACTGCTGGGCCTCCTCCTGCTCTGTACACTGGGGAGCACAGTCCCTCTCATGATGTGGCTTCCAGGGTAAGTGAGTTAAGTCACCCTCAGAGCTGGGACAGAGCTGCAATGTGCCAGGTGCTAGACAAACACTTGACTTTCTGTTACCCGACGGTGTCTCCTGTGTTTTCATCACCCAGGCTAGGGCAGACTGCTGGAGTTCTTCAAGTCACAGTATTGTTACTTTTATTCTTAAATAATGTGACTGGCACTGACTTCCTGTGGGTCAATGGATTCACAGACTGGGAATGTTCGTGGTGAAAGCTTCGTCACTAGTTCCGACGGGAGGTCTCTTCAGGTGCCCTTCTTGGGTGAGGTGAATTGACTCACCCTGGGCTGCTGCTGTCTTATCCCACTCCAGGCTCCTGGTGGAGGTCAGCTGTCCCCATCCAATGCCTCTCAGAAGTGAGCAGTAACTACTTACGCATCAGACATAAATAATTTTAGTGTTCGGAGGCGTCAGGAGCCTAATTGACCAGCATTAACTTTTACAATGACGGAGACATTCTCCGTCTACACCATCCAGTATAGCAGCCTACCTTGCTTGTGGCTCTTGAACACAGGAAATGTCGCTAGAGCAACTGAGAAACGGAATTAGTTCAAGTGCCAGCAGCTACCATGTGGCATCTGGAATCCAGAGGTAAAGTGAGCTTCTGGATTGTTTATGAGGCTGGGGCCCCGGCCCACGTCTCCGACTCCTTTCCCAGTGCTTTTTCCTCCTGCAGTGCTTAAAGCCAAGTGCTGAGAGGGAGGGAGACAGCTCTTTTACCTAGAAAGCTTGAAACATTAAACTGGGTCACGGGTACTCCTACCCATGAAGCCTGAGAACACAGGCAGGAGGAGCAAGGGGGCCAGATGCTGAGATGCAGCCAGAGAGTGGCCCACATTTCTTGAGGCTTTAATCCTCAAATAAACAGCGCTGCTCTTTCATCTCCTCCGGATGACACCTTCTTTGTTCAACCTGTCAAGCACCTGACACCTTAAGCCCCACTGGCTACATTAGCGGCTCCTTGCAGGGGCCCACTGGGCTGGGTCCTAGCCCTGTGTGCACCGGACCTGCTTCACTCCACAGCACAGACCCTTTATGTCCTTCCCAGCTGCCACATTCCTGGGGACCCCATCGTGGTGGGAGAGGGTGAGGCTCAGCAGGAGAGCAGAGGAGAGGGTAGTGTGACAGGCTTGGGGGACAGCGAGCCAGTCTCAGCTCTGCTGCGTACTGCATGGGAATGCTGCTTACCTCCCTCGGCCTCTGCTTCATCCCCTGTAAACTGAGAGCCAAGAGCCACTCCCACATCCTAGGACCCCAAGGGATTAGATGTGTTAATACGTGTAAGGCACTCAGAGCCATGTCTGGCAGAGAAGGTAAGCACCAGCTCTGGTTTAGGGGCTGCAGGGGAAGCTGTGGCTGGGAGCTGGCTTTGAACAGCTGCTCAGCGCTCCTGCGGGTCAGCATTTTCAAACCTGTCCTAATGAGAACAATGGGGTTCCCTTGTTAAGAGCCCCAGAGACAAGAGCAGAGAGGAGTCAGAAGAACAATGGTATTTTTGTGTGACTCTGAGCTGTTCTAAAACCTTCCTCTGCTCCTAATGCTTTCTGAGAAGCCCGCCCTTCATATGGAAGGGCAGCAAGTACCCTGCAGCCAGGATCACAGAGTATCTCAGACCGCAGGACAATGTGCCCTGGCAGTCGGGGGCAAATCCAGGTTGCACGGGGCTTTGGTTGGCTTGTCGTGAGGACCCAAACTATGTTTTTAAAATGTTGAATTAGCTCCCAACATCTGAAATACAGGAGATTTCATATTTTAAAATCTAAGTTCTCAGCTTCTCTTGCAAAACCGTACACATCAACACGGCACACACTGAGGCCGGGCAGCACCAGCTGGCGAGACGCACAGGCCCTGAGGCAGGAGATGGTACCTGCCTGCCACCTCTCTGTGCGCTCCACCTGGTGTCCACAGGTCTCAGCCCTGCCTCCTTCTGATGGGAAAGCTGAAGGTCCTGGTTTCCCAGCCCACAGGCCAGAGACCCCTCCTTTACACCAGTGGGTCTCCGACTCCAGCAGCCTCAGATGGCCTGGAGGACTTGCTGAACACTCAGGGCTGGCCTCATCTGAGTTTCTGATTCAGTAGGTCGGCATTTCCAGCACGTTCCCAGGGGATGCTCTGGTCGGGGTGTACTCTGAGAATTACTCTTTCTGCCAAAACCACTTCCTGTTTGAGCAGTCACCTGGCCTGCAACTGGACTGGACGAGGTCCCTGTTAATTCTACCTTGCCTTTCTCATGTTTTTGTTTTTCTTTTATTTTTTTCTGACCCATTTTTTTCTTACCCATTGCCTTACCACACCCTCACTTTCTGAATTGCTTATTTACTAGAGTACAATTCCCCACGATCTGCCTTAGCACCCTGCAACCCTGTTGTGCCCGGCACGGCGGACAGCCCTGCCCCAGAATGCAGGTGTCACTGCAGCAGAAGGCCAGTGTCCCTCCTCTGTCCAGCCAGAACCTCAGCCCTCCACAGGGATGCTTTTGCACCTGGGTTGCTTCTAGGTCTTCATGGATATGTGCACCCCCATAGTCACAGTGGTCACATTGCCATTGTCATTTATTTCCTGGTCAGCCCCTTCTGTCTCCAGGAGCTGAGCTGCCCAAGCGCCCCATAGCCTCGAGAGCCGCAGAGGTGGGGACCATGGGACCCAGGACGGGACCGGGAGAGCCAGAGCAGTCCACGATAGACAGCTTTGAGTTCATCCCGAAAGAGCCAGAAACACACTGGTCCTGGGGGCTGTGGCCCTTGGGCCCCTTGGCCCTGCAGTCCTCCACCTTGCGCCCGGGCTCCTGGCCTTGGCTGCAGCCCGATAGGCCGTGGCGCCTGCCAGGTTTCCGTGGGATCCGGCCGCTCGCCACCTGGCCGCCCGCCTGCCCGTCCGCAGCTGCCGCCTGCCCCAGGCGCCTGATTGCTGGTTTTGCACCTGGAAGGGGCCCCAGGCCGCGTTGGGGAGGCTGCCCCACCCGTGTGGTGCAGGAGCCCTGGAGTATGGGTCAGAAGCCCCAGGTTAACTCTGCACGAGGAGGCCAGATGAGGGGGGAGGCCAGAGCTGGCTTCTGGGGCCACCCCCAGCCCAAGGAGGAAGAGTACTTATCCTGAGTCTCACAGGTACCCAGCATGTGCCAGGAAGAGTTAAGATCTCGGCAGAGTGGGGTCTTGATTGCTGTTCACTCTTTCAGCCTGGAAGCCACTGGCATGGGTCCAGTGTTTCCCTTCCACCCTGGCCTGCCCACCAAAGGGGAAAGGGGACCCTGGTTGCCGCTGGCTTCTTACTCTGTGCCTTGGAACTTGATGCTCAGCAGCGGGCACTTACCTGTAGGGTTCCTGCAGAAATGGGCAGGCATGGGCTGCAGTTTTCCTGAGGTGGAATTTACCAACCACCTGGATTCAATATAACAATTGCTGGTGTTTGTTGGCGAATGTCTCTTCTCCAGGCAAGAGAAGGGCACAGCCTAGAACCTCTTGCTCTCATTGAACCCCAACAGCCCTGTATGTCAGGTACCCATCATACAGATGAGGAAACTGAGACTTAGAGAGAATTACACCTACAGCCATGTGTGTACATGATGGAAAGATTCAGACTCAAGCTGGTCAACCCCAACGTTTGCATTTGGACCCTTTTTAAAATCTGGCTTTCTAAAGAGTGACCTGGCCTCTTCAGGCAGGCGGGGTCAAGAGAAAGCCAGGATCTCCAGGGAGGAGCTGGTCAATGAGTTGTTGGCCCTGAATAAAATAATGAGATTCCCCCACACACATACTTTTTTTTTTTTTTAAGGAACAGAACAAGAGCACATTTAACAGCCAAAGCGTCCCAAATGTCATCCTTGGTGCACCCACTAATCACAACGTTCTCTTGGCAATGGACATCCAGGCCCAGACTGCCCTTGGATTCTGCATATCTGGAAAGCCACGGGACCTTCACCTGTTGCTCTGTGAGTCCCACCTGTTGACATACCAGCGATGGTTTCTGGTGTCAAAGGCACTTTCCTGCTGTCG
This sequence comes from Marmota flaviventris, assembly GCF_047511675.1. Classification (NCBI taxonomy): domain Eukaryota; kingdom Metazoa; phylum Chordata; class Mammalia; order Rodentia; family Sciuridae; genus Marmota; species Marmota flaviventris. Next base: position 76,709,941 of record NC_092511.1, on the reverse strand, counting down.
CAAAAGGGCTTCCTTTTACCATCACTCAGAGGAAACAGAGGCTTCTTAAAGGCAACAGCTCTCCTTTATTTGTTAGGGAAAGACTTTCCCTGGAGCTGGAAGGAACTCACAGGTCATCTCCTTCAACAGCTCCTAACTGGGTGGTAAAGACAGGGAGGCCAAGTTCACACTGTTGCTGGCCCAGGTGGCACTAGAACCTGGTGCAGGGTTGGGACCAGGACGGTCCAGCCCGGGGTGTCCAGGGCCTGTGTCATGGTTTCCTGGAGAAAAGAGGGGGTGAGAGTGTGAGGGGCTGCTGCCAGTCTGCAGGGTCCTCGGAAGCAGGGTGGGCAGGGCGCCAGGGAAGGAGAGGAGTCCCAGGAGGAGAAAGGGCCCTGGGCCCGCGGAGCCGAGTGTGTCCAGCAGCCATGGCCGTGGAAGGCTGGGCTCTCAGAACAGTCTCTCCTTGTTCCACAGCTTGGCTGTGGTGTTGGTGTACAGCAGGGAGCCACCCTCCTGGGCACTGCTATTGTCCCTCCCCCTACATCTGAGGACCCTGGACTTAGCCAAGCCTCACCCCCAGGGGTCCTCCTCCTGGCTTATGATCTCGCTCTCATCCTCCTGACCAGTGCTGCCCACAGCCTCTGGGATGCAGAGGAGCACATTTCCCTAGGGGCCGGACGAGGCCTAGTGGCTTCTACTATGGAGTTGTCCTAGGGATCATCACAGGGGCAAGAGGTCAGCAGGCCAGCTGTTTACCAAGCTGAGGTTGCAAGGAGGATCAGTGCTCACCTGGCTACACCACAAGACCAAGAGCAGTGGGTCTTTTAAGATCAAAGAAATCTTTCTTCAGAAGTGATCATACTTCCAATGTTCCTGCTAAAAACAAATGGTTTGCACTTTAGACAATAACAATGGTGTGAATGTCACACACACACACACACACACACACACACACAAATACACACGTGAAGTCTGAACTGCCAGAGACACACATGGCCTCAGGTGCCCCCTGGGGCCAGCACAGTTCCACACAAATGGGTGGAACCATGTGTTTTAAAAGGTTTGAGCTACTCAGGTCCCCTAGGGACACCACATCGGCTTCATATTTCTGTAGCAACGGCTCAGCTTGACCTTTCCTGTGTGCAACGGGCATCACTTATGTACGTGGGCACTCAGCCCACGCTTGGGCAGCAGGTGTCAAATGGCTCTAAATGACGGGTTTCACCTGGTGCTTGTGCTCCGCGTCCATACTGGGCTAGGTGACAGCTCTGCTGTGCACCTTGTTGGTGTCGTCTTTAGTCTGGGACAGCTGTGATGAGAAGCTTCTAACTGGGGCCATGCCCAACGGCCCCCAGGAGAGAAGGGAACTGGACGAGCCCGCTGGGGTCCTGAAAGCCTCTCTCCAGCGAGACACACTCTATTCTGCTCACATGTTGTTGCTCAAAGCAAGTCACCTGGCCCTGGCTGAATTCAGGAGGGCAGGGAAGTACAACCCACCATGTGCTGAAAGAGAAACAAATGTTGGCAAACAGCTGTGCTGGTTACCAGGTTAAAGAAAATCTGTCCTGCCCCAGAAAGGCCTGTGCCCGGCACACACCAAACACTACAGCTGGCCCAGGACCGAAGACACCAAGATAAGCAGGGGAAGCCACAGATACGAGAGTGAGCTGGGCATGGCGGCCCACGCTGCTGACCCCAGAGACGTGGGAGGCTGGAGCAGGAGGGTTGCAACTGTGAGACCAGTCTGAACAACTTAGTGAGTTCCTGTTTCAAAATAAAAAATAAAGTGGAGCTGAGGATGTGTCTTAGCAGTAGATTGTCCTTATATCTCCTGTCCAGTACCAAGAAAAAAAGAGAGTGATAAAGGAGATGGATTAGATAGATAGATGATAGGTAAATAGATGGTAGAGAGATGAGAATGGATGAATAGACAGTAAGAAGACTAGAAGGGTTTAACCAAAATGTTGGCAGTGGCCAGCTCCAAACAGCTGAGATGATTTCATTTTATTTTTTATGGTTTTCAGTATATTCCAGCTTTCCTTCAATCATTACTTACCCGTTTTATAATCAGATTTTTTTTTATGGAAAGGGTGGCTCCAGTTTCCATTATAGAGGAGTAGCTTCTATTAGCCTAACCTTTCCAAGGTTACAATGATAAGCTGGATAAATTACTTATATAATTTGAAGGCGCGGGAAAATTTCCAAAAGCAAGTAAAAACTGGAAGGGATTTGACCAAGGGGAAAAAGTGTTAGATTCACAGTGTATGCTGTTTCCTTGACAGCACTGCGAGTCCGTGAGCCCAGGTAAATGGTATTCGAGGATGAAGACTTGACCTTATTGGGTTGGGGTATCAGAGGAAGTTTGTAGCTGCCAAAGTACCAGGAAACTGAGAGAGGAAATCTTATAAATAAAGAGCCATGGCAGAGGAGCTCCAATTTGTAAATAAATCCCTTTGAACCCTTGGCTGCCCCTTGAATGACACACCTATGGGAAGCCACCAAGGAGCCCAGCAGAAGCACAAGCCCAGAGTGTGAAAGAACTGAGAGGAGTTCCAAGTCTGGAGCTGGAGCCTACAAAACCAGAGGGGCGTGGTGAGGACCCTGGGCATCGCACAGCCTGAGCGAGGATGATCTGACTAGTAACTTGACTGCCCCAACAAACAGCAGCGCACCTCAGAGGAAGACCGCAGAATCCAGGGTCTCTCCACAAAATTTGCTGAATGAACCTAAAGGAATGCAATTTAAATGTTCTAAGTTTGTACATTAAGAAACTAGATAAAGAAAAAAAAAAAAACTAAATCCAAAGTTTTATGGAAAAGGAAATTACAATCCACAATGTCCAGCATGTAATAAAGCAATGGCTAGATTGTGAAGAAACAGGAATCTGTGACCACAGGGAAAAAATGAGCCAACAGAAACAGACCATGAGCCAATGGAGGTGTTAGTACTCACAGACAAGAACTTTAAAATGCTTTTGAAAATACTGCATGTTCAAGGATTTAAATGAAAAGGTGATCAAAGTGAGTGAACAAGTAAAGAAGCTCAGAAGAAAAATGAACTCTAGAACTGAGAATTGCAAAATCTGAAATTTTAACATTCATTAGCTTGTTGGACTTAACAGCAGATTGGTAATGTCAGAAGAAAAGATAAGTAAAACCCAAAGATAAATCAATAGGATTATCCTATTGAGAAACAGAAGTAAAAATATTGTTTAAAAATTAGCAGCATTTCAGTGACCTTGAGACAATATCAAGCAGAACACAGGTATGATTATAGCCCAGAAGGGAAAAAAAGAGAATAGGGCATAAAAGAAGACCTGAACAAATAACAGCTGAAAACCTCCAAATTTGATTAAGAAAAAAAATTGATCAAGAAGATCATGAAACTCTAAGAAGGATTCTAAGAAACAAACATTTAAACAAATTTCATCAAAGTACATCATAGTGAAACTTCTGCAAACCAAAGATTCAGAGAACACCTTGAAACTAGCCATTTGGGGGCAAACCTCACTGAATGGTGGTGTGACTAGTGGAGACTTCTCAGTTTTTAAAAAAGGAGACTGAGAGCAAGAGACACCCAGTCACCATTCAAGATTTTTAATCATATGTTCCACACTTGGATAATTATATCAAAAAGGAGTCTGCTGTCATGTATAACTAAAAAGAACCAATGAAAATATTGTTTTTTTACCATTTTCAACCACTGATAGAACAATAAGCCAATAAATCAGTAAAGATGTGAACAGTATTGGCAACTGACTTGCCCTAATTGGCATTTACAGAACATTCTCTCCAACCACACCCACACTGACCCCCATAGAATACACACAAGGTCATAAAACACATTTCCATAAGTTTTAAAAGGTTGAAAGATTACAGAATATGACATGGAAGTAATTTAAAAATAAGTCACAACGAAAAATGTAGTGATGTCCCAAGTTTGTGGAAATTGACCTCATTCTTAAATAACCCATGGTTCAAGGGAGAAATCACTTGGAAATTTTGAAAATGTTATGCAGTGAATGAAACTGTAATCACAACATACAAAATTTGCTGAATGTACCTAAAGCAATGAAATTTAAATGTTCTAAGTGTCTACATTAAGAAACTAGATAAAGAAAAAAAACTAAATCCAAAGTATTATAGAAAAGGAAATTACAAGGAACAGAAACAATTGAATAATTGCTATCTTTTTCTATCAAGAAAAGATAGCAGAGAAAATGAATAAAGCCAGAATATAATTATTTGAAAATATTAATAAATCCTAGCAAGATTGATCATGACAAAAGGATGAAAACATAAATTTCCAATAGGACCTAAAGAGAAGATGGCTTGGATTCTTAGGACAACAAGATCGTAAGATAATATCATGATAGATTTCAACCGAATAATATCAATAGCCTTCTAAAACAAAAATTTCGGAAGTTGATTTAAGAGGAAATCGACATAACTATTTATTGAAAAATTGAATTTATGATCAAAAAACCTTCTCACAAAGAAAACCCGGGCCTGTTTACACAGGTGAACTCTGCCAAGCATCTGTGGAAGGAAGAGTACCAACCCTGCAAAGTCCTTCAGGAAGCAGAGCATCAGGTGGCTCAACGTGGCTGCACCGGAGGGAGGTTGCTCCCGGGACCTCTGACTTGCTGTGGCCCATGTACCATGGCAGCAGCCACCCCAACAGGCCAGACCTGGTCGTTAAAGGCCTGGTAACCTCCACTTTCATCTCAGACAGCCAGTCCCCAGCCTGGGGTGGACAGTGTGGAGGCCCAGCAAGGAGTAGTGGGAGGGAGGCCCTTTTGGACATACAGTCCAGGTCCACCATCTAGCGGATGTGGGCAAATGCATGACCCCCAGTCAATGCCACATGCAGGGGAACATCCAGTTGAATTTTTCCCCAATTCCTGGCCTACAGAGTCCTGGGAGAAAGAAACCATTGCTGTTTTGAACAGAGGAGAGAAAACTTCCCAATTCATCTTATGAAACCAGCACGAGTCTGCTATGAAACCCTGAAAAAGACGTGGCAAGAAAAGGAATTGAAGAGGATCTTTCTCATGAATCTATTGAAAAAAACCTTTTGAAATCAGCAAATTTTAGATAAAGCAGTAAAAAAATTACATATATATTTACCATTACGGTGTTAGTCGGTTTCTGTCACTGCAATAAAACACCTGGGAAAATCAACTTAATATTTTGGCTCATGGCTTCAGAGATTCCAGTCTATGTCGGCTTGATCCTGTTGATTTGGGCCTGTGGTGGTACAGTATATCATGGTGGGAACATGTAGCAGAGGAGGACTCTATCTCAAGGTATCTGGGAAGCAAAACAGAGGAAGGAGCCAGGGTCCCATTATTCTCTTAAGATACCTCCAAATTACCTAACTTCCTCCCCAAAGGCCCCACCTCTTGAAGATTCCACGACTTCCCAGTAGTGCTACATGGTGGCTACCAAACCTTCAAAACATGGGCCTTTGAAGAACATTCTAGATCTAGATGCAAACGATAGCAATCACCAAATATCATTTTCTGAGGAATGCAAGGTTGGTTTAACATTCACAAAATCAATCAATGTACCCTGAAAGGAAACTTAATGGAGTAACAGGTGAAGTTTTAAATAAAGTCTATAGATAAGTTAACAATATTTTATCAACATAATTTCCTAGTTTTGATAATGTTTCTGTAAGATTCTCATATTTGAGGAAGCTGTAAAGGATAAATGACAATTCAATGCAGTATGCCATTCTGGCAACTTTTTGAAAATTTGGTTCTTTTTTCAAAATGAAAAGTGAAATTCTGAGCAAGAGCAATGCAGGAGACATCACAATAACTGTTCTCAAATTATGCTACAGAGGTGTAATAACAAAAACATCATGGCATTGACATCAAAATAAGCATGGAGACCAATGGAATAGGATAGAAGACACAGACACAAAGCTAAGAGATATAGTCATCTGGAACTCCTCAAAGGTGCCAAAAATATGTGCTGGAGAACAGCCAGCCTTTTAAATAAATGGTGCTAGGAAAACTGGATATCCACATGTCGAAGAATGAAACTAGAGCCCTATCTTTCTTACTGCACTAAAGTCAAAACAAAGTGGACCAAAGACTTGGAAATTGGACCAGAAGTTTTGCAACTGCTAGAAAAAATCACAGAGTCAACACTCCATATTGAAATGGATTTCTTTAACAGCATTTAAAGCTCAAGAAATAAAACCAATAATCAGTAAGTGGGACAGCATCAAATTAAAAAGCCTCTGTACAGCAAAGGAAAGTTTAAGAACATCAAGAGAGAGCTGACAGAATGGGAGAAGATCTCTGCCAGCTGCTCCTCTGGCAGAAGATTGATATCCAGAACACATAAATAAATAAATAAATAAATAAATAAATAAATAAATAAATAAACAAACAAACCAATCAATCAGTGGGCAAAAGAAGTAAACGGACATTTCTCAAAAGAAGAAACACAAATGACCAACAAATATGTGAAAAAATGTTCAACATCTCTAGGAGTCAGAGAAATGCAAATCAATTTGCTAAGGAAAAAAAAAAAACTATGAGAAGATCTTATCTCCCCCAGCCAGAATGGCAGTTATCAAGAACACAGTAATCAACACTGGTGAGGACGTGGGGAAAAGATACACTTGCACACTGTTGGCAGGACTGCAGATTAGCACAGCCACTCCTGAGAGTATGGGAATGCCTCAAAAAACTAGGAATGGAGCCACCATAGGACCCCGCTAGCCCACTCTCTGGGATTCATCCAGATGATATAAAATCAATGTTCACAGCAGCACAATCCATAACAGCCAAGCTGTGGAATTAACCCAGATGCCTGTCAACAGATGAAAAGGTTAAGAAAACGTGGTACATATGCACAGTGGGGTTTTGCTCAGCCATAAAGAAGGATGAAATTATAGCAGTTGCTGGTAAATGAGTGGGAATGGAGAATACAGTGCTAAGTGAAATAAGCCACACTCAGAATGTCAAAGGTCGAAGGTGTCCCCTCATATGTGGACACTAGAGAGAAATAAGGGGGGAAAGCAAGGGCTGGGATACCATAAAAGCATAGGGAAGATGGGCGGAGTACAAAACTAGCTCTAGAGGGAGGGAGGAGGAGCAGGAAAGGGAGGAGGAGGGATGAATTTTCAGTCACTCTGCAGACCTACACGACACGGCATGCGAGCTCCGCCTTCATGTGTGTGTGGAAAACACCCACAAATAAGCAGATGAGTGAAGGGCAGACCCACAGAGCCCAGGAAGGAGAAGAGGCAGGGCGGAGGGCAGGGAATCCAATCCCATGCTTGTGTGCTTTTGTCAGGAGGAGCCCGACTCCTGGGCATAACTGCAAAGCTGTAATGGAAAAGGGCCACTAAGGAGCAGCCAGAGAGCATGTGCGTGTGTGCTGTGGGGTGGAGCCACACGGTAGGAGGACCGCAGCCTGCTGGTGAAGGGCCGAAATAAGGTCACTATGATGTCCAAAAAGAGAAGAAACCTCGGTAAGAGAAGATCAGAAACCAACCTTAAAAACAGTTAAAATAATATGAATATTTAATATTTAGAAGTGATAATAATAAATAATATGAAATAATGAAATATTGGTGGGGGGTGAATGGGAATGTGGTGGAAGGGACTGGGAGGGACTGCATGAAAACTATTAAGCTCTTAATACCAAAATTAATTGAAATATTTAGTGAGATATTTCTAAATATTGAATTTATGTCAATAGGATGAGAATAAACCTCAAAATTGAACAGAGTGGAGCAAATGAGTCAAAAGCACCTAAGAATTGAATGAGTTTAAGACAATTTTTAAGGAACCTTATTATCATCATCATTACTTTGCAGTCTGGGGATGGAGCCCAGGGCCTTGCCCGAGCTGGGCAGGTGCTCCTCCCCTGAGCTGCACCTCAGCCCTTGATTTCAGGTTTTCTTAATGGAAGTTTTAGGAAGTCATCACTCACTGTGTGCCCAATGGTGGACACGAACCCACGAGAAGAGCAAGGTGCCTGAGAACGGCTCACCTGAGCTCCTGAGGTGAACCCCCACCACCAAACCTCTGCCAGGGCCACGTGACGTCAGGAGTCCGCATATGATCACGGCCACTGGATGTGACCGATGGCACTCACAGTTTCCTCAGCTGTGTGTTCCTTAATGTTACTGAACCACGTGTGGCCCGTGAGTGCCCGGCTCTGCAGGACTGTAAATGAGCATCTGGACGTCGTGTCTAGTAAAGGTCACTATGGTGTTATTTTGGGTCTTAAAAGAAGAGGATGAATTTTAGGAAACCACTGTTTTCTGACACTGGATAGCACGTAGAGCAGGGCTGGGACCTTGAGAGACGGGGAGCGCGTTTGACAACAGGTGGCACACAATCACTTGTGCAGTCTTTTGGTCCATCGAAAAAAGTTTTTAAAAATCATCATGGCTCAGAGGTAGAGCACTCACCTAGCATGTGTGGGGCATTGAGTTTGATTCTCAGCATCACATAAATGTAAAATGAAGATATTATGTCCACCTATAACTAAAAAATAAAATATTTTAAAAAATCATCATGAAATCTCCTACCAGCCCTGTAGAAAGTCTGAAATACATTCAGGGTACCAAATTCAGGCAAGACCAAGAGCAACTGAGCCCTGGTGTTTGCTGGAGGGAAGGTAAATGGCACGTGTGTTTAGAAATCTGAAAACTCTGTAAATTGAGACCTCCCCCGTGCCGTGGTCCAACAGCTCTACTGCTAGGTATTGTCCCAAGAGAAAGAACATGGCCACGCACACACTCATACAGAGTGGGCACAGCCATCTTATTCCTAAAACCACAGCCAGAAATAAATAACCACCAACAGATGTTCAGATTGCAAATCACGCTGCACTCACTAAATAAAACTGTTCTTGGTAACGACAAGGAGTGGACAGTAGACAGGCCCGGTGGTGTGGGCGAGTCAGAAACACCTCAGAGGGGTGGCGTCAGACACACAAAGCAGTGCATATGATACGTCTATTGGCGTGAAGCCCTAGAAAGGGAAGGCCTGTCCACAGCTGTAACACAGGGCAGGGCCTGTGCGCCTGCCTGGAGCAGGCGTGGGGAAGACTGTGGGTGTGATGGAATGGTTTCGTCTATATCTTGGTTGTTGTTGCCAAAAGTCACAGAACTAAACACTTAAAATGGATGTAATCAGCACATGCAAAATGTACCGCAATAAAATTGATTTGTAAAAATCGTGAGTTAAAATATTGGAAGTTCCTTTCTGTTAACCATGTGCATTGCTCAGCTCTCCACCACGGTGACAAAATACCGGAGGTTGTCAACTTATAAGGAGGAAAGGCTCATTTTGGCTCATGGTTTCAGTCTGTGGTGGCTTGGCCCGTAGCCTTTGGGCGGATTGTGAGCCAGAGCATCATGGTAGGAGGGTACAGCATCAGCCGAGGAAGCCAGTCACCTCATGGCAGCCAGGAGCAAAGAAAGACAGAGAGGGGCATTGTCCCAATGACCCCTGGAGGACTGCCCCCCATGACCCCACTTCCTCCAAGTAGGTCCTGCCTCCTAAGGCATCCTCTACCTCCAATAGTGCCATAGGCTGGGGACCAAACCTTCAACATGGAGGCTTTTAGGGGACATTTCAGTCCAACTTATGGCAGTATGCCCAGTGGGGGTCTAACTCTGTGACCCTCAAAGCCATAGTTCCACCAGTACCACTGGATCTCACCTGTCACGCAGGATGATCAACAGATGATGATGCTACTGCCAACATCCCACCTTCTCTCTCAGCTCCTGGGATGCTCCAGTGCCTTGAGCCCGCGTTTTAAATCTTAAGTGCCTCACACCCTTTGAACCAGCCATTCCACTTTTAACAAGGAAACACTCCTAAGAGTCACACAAATTTCTTCAAAGATGCTCACTCTCATGGTCACAGCAAAAGTAAACCAGAAACAGGAGATTAGGTAACAATCCAGATCCACCCACAGGGTGGAATAGCACACAGCCGTGGAAATGTGGTGACCACAGAAGCCAAATGGCATAAGAGATCATCTTCCATATAAATCAAGGGGCATGATTTATACTATGTGGTGCTTGGTCTTGGGGAAAAAGCAAATATTCATTTAAAAAAGATTGGAAGAGGGCTGGGGACATGGCTCAGTGGGTAGAATGCTTACCTCACATGCACAAGGCCCTGGGTTCAATCCCCAGCACCACCAAAAAAAAAAAAAAGGACATAAACTATTATTGACAGTGATAATGTTTACAAGGTGAATTTATGTCATGTCAGTGATAGGGGTACATATATATTTTATATTTCTACAGGTAATATGCATTAGTTAATCATGTGAGATAATAAATGTGCTATTAAAAAGCAATCTTTGGTGTTAGTACTTGGGCAGATGCTGTGCTAATGTGCCATGTTTAGTAGACATGAATATTCCCAAATGTTGTGCCTCGTCTTGTCTTTGCTCCTGGTTGCCCCCCAGGTAAGCACCTTCCTGGCGATGCTGTACCCTCCTACCTCAGTGCTCTGGCTCGTTGCCGCCCCAATTCCGCCTTCACTGCCCCATCGTGTCCTGCTGCAGACTTGCTCTGGGGTTTTCTGACGGGTGAATGGTCCTTCACAACCTGTCCACGTTGTCTCTGATTCGAAGGTGAATATTTCACAGCGACCTCCTGACACGGAGCCCCCCTAGCCTAGAGCACTGCCCACACCATGTCCCAGCAACTGGGTCAGAGAATGGGATGTGGACTCCGGTGTACAGAGCTTCACTCGCCCTGTGCCTAACCCATGTGGCCACCTTGCTCCTTCACCCCTGGGCTCCAGGGTGGGGGCCCAGCCTCACTGTCCCCTCCCAGGGGCTGTGACGGCTCTGCTGGACGGTGCATGGCTCCCCAGTGAGGTGCTCCAGGAGTCACCGAGAAGCTTCTCAAGGAAGACTCCTGTCCTTGATGCACACCCCACCGGGGATACCACCTGGGGAGGGTCCTGCGGCTGGGGGCCAGGTGGGAGGGGGACGCTGAGGGGTCTGAGGGTGGGAGAAGAGCCTGGGAACACAGCAGAGTGGGCCCCCAGCCTAGCAGAGGCCCAGGCAGGGAGCTGGGGGTTTGGGGGGTCAGCTCTGCACGTGCACGGCCGCCCTGCACGGGCCTCTCCAGCTCAGAGGCTCCTCTACAGCCTCACCTCCTGGGCTCCCGTGCAGCCCCCTGCAGTGGGGCAGAACTGGGACATGGCTTTGGCCTCGACCTCCCCACTGCCGTGTGGTTTTGCCTTGGCCTTCCCAGGTGCTCAGGTCTGTGAAGGACCAGGCAGTGCGATGCTGCCCCACCCCCGTGGTGTCACTGTCACTCACCCGGGGACTTTTGCCACATAGACTTCAATGGAAAAGGACGATTCGAGGGTCACCCTTGCTCTTCAGTGGGATTTTTGCCACATAGCCCTCTCCTTGCAGGAAGCCAGCACCTGGAGAGGGAGGAGCGGGGCTGGGCTGGGATCCTGAGACAGGTGTGAGTGCCCTGGGGTCTGGCTGCTGGCACTGATCTCTGCTATGCAAATGAGCACAAAACTAAGTCTTGTCTAGACCAGAAACCAGACTTGGTGGGAGGTCGCAAAAGGGTGTGGTGCAGCAAACGAAAAATCCACTTCACCTGGTCCTGAATAGAACAGACGGGGTACTCATCAGACCAGCTGGGGGTTGGGCAGTGACAGAGCCCAGGAAGCCAGGAGCCCAGCGCCCAGTGCTCCCAAAGCTCCTGGCCCTGTTCCCCACACAGGATCCAGGGACCAGGAGGGACCTCCACAGACCACTGGTCCCCGCAGCCGCCCTGCTATCAGCCTGGCCTTCATGCGCCCTGTGTCCCATCTGTGTGGATTCCAGCCATGCAGGGACCTGCCTTGTGGCCACCTTGACAGATGTTGGTCCCTGCTCTCTTCTCCCTGCATGGCTGCTAAGAGGATAAACACCTCTTAGCCATCAGCGCTTTGTTCCCCTGGCCAGAAACCCTTCAAAACCATGGTCCTTGTTTCCCTGAGTCCCAGGCTGTGCCTCGGTGCCCATCCTCTCTGGCCTTCGGTGGCACTCTCTGTGTCCCCTCGGGTCACTGGCTGCCTCAGAACCTCAGCTGCACCCTTTTCTCCCTTACTCTTTCATGGAGGAGGCCCATTCATTTTCTGTCCCTGTGGTCCCAAATCACCACAAAGCTGGTGGCCTACACGGATTTACAGTTCTGGAGGTCAGAAGTCCCAACAGCCTCACTGGGCTGAAGTCCAGGGCCACCGACTGTGCTCCCCTCTGGAGGCCCCCGGGGAGTCTGTTTCCTGTGGTTCTGGCCCCGGGGCTGCCTGAACTCCTCGCTCTTGGTCTCCCTCCTTCATCTTCAAAGCTGGCAGCTCCAGGGCTCTCTGACTCACACCTGCCTCTGATCCTGCCAGGGAGGATTCTCCACTGTGAGGACCCCTGTGATTCAGCCAGGTCTATCTGGATAACCCAGGGTCACCTCCCCCACTGAAAATTCCTCCCCTAAATCATATCTGTGAAGTCACTTTGCCAGGTAAGTAAGGGGACACAGTCACAGTTTCCAAGATCTGGACATCTTGGGAGACCTGTCTGCACTCACTGCCTATGACATCCTCCAGGTCTGAGATGAGCTGTGGCTGGGACTCCCCAGCCCCTTTCTCCAGGTGCTCCTGCCTCCGAACCCCAGGTCTCCTCATCACTGACCAGGAGACACCTCCAGTGAGCTGCCTAATAGGTCACACCTGTCCCAAGACCAGCCCTGCACCTCCTCCCATCTTCTCCCCTTCTGATGATGTCACTCCGTGCCTCAGCCACCTGTCCCCACCCTCTTGGAACCACCTCTGCGCCCCTTCTGCCTCTCACACCCCACACCTCATGTCAGGAGATCTCTGTCATAAAAATCCATCCAGGTTGCTTCAAAGGGACCCAGTGTGGGCGGGGTTGGTAACAGCCGGAGAGGGTGGTTCAGGGAAACGCTGCTCATGTCTGCTCACACACGGGAGGGGGTGTGAAGCCCATGTCATCATGTTATTGGTCTGAAATTGTCCATGATGCAGTAGTTTTAATGGCGGGTGCTCTGGAATCCGTCCCTCCTGTTCCCTGGACTGTGTCCTGTATTGGAAAGACAATAGTGCACAGTCACAATGTGTGGAGCTTCACTCTAGCATTGTCTTCAGAGGGAAGAGCAGTACAAATGAAGCAAACACCGTCGGCAGAGATGCAGTCGACACTCTGCACACGTAACAGAGTGTCACCCGACCCCTGGAAGGACTCCTGCACTAACTGTCCTCTCCCAAGGGCCTTCCTCCTGGCCCTTCCTCCTGGCCCTAAGAGTTTGCTCCTGGAAACGCTTGTCCATACGTCTCTTAGCCTCCTCCTGAGTTCCTTTGAGTCACCTCCTCAAGAAGACCCACAGTTCCTTGTCTACCTAATGCAAACCCCAAAAGCCCTGCCCTACCTTCCCGACCCATCCCACGTCTCCTAAGTGGTGTGAGGACCTGTTATGCTACACAGCTGACATATTAAGTGTTATGTCTTTCCTCTCCGTCAGAGTATGGATCTTGGTTCTGTCCATGGATACCCTTTGGGAGCCTGAACAGTGTCTGGTTCACAGGAGACCTAATGAACACCTTCACTGCCTATAATGAGCTCACTGAGGAGGCAGATGTGAGCTGGGCATAGTGTGGCACCTGCAATCCGGCTACTCTGGAGGCTGAGGCAGGAGGATCGTTGAGCCCAGGAATTCAAGGGCAGCCTGGGCAATATAGTGAGAACCCATCTCAAAAGAAAAATGAAGGCAAATGATTTGACAGAATTTGCATGAGAAATGTCCTCTTGGTGGAAACTCATCAATGTTGCTATGGTTCTCCTTCAGGTATTTAGAGATTATTTTGTTTCTGAGGTGGTACCTCTGGTGCAGAGGGTTCAGGAAATCATGAACTTAGTTGAGGGACACTGTCACCAAAAGTCCTTGACCAAGACTTTGTCCTGTTCTTCTTGTTCAAGAAGTTCTTCAACAAGTCCACCTCTTGTTTGAGAAATCTACCCAGCTGCCCACCCTCCATCCCACCCACCTATCCACCCAGTCATGTGTCCTCCCACCCATCCAGCCCCTTGCCCACTCTCCTCTAACCCAGACCCTCAGGTGTCCACCCTCCCATCCACCCCTCATTCCCTATTCATGCTCCTTTCCCACTGTCCAGCCCCACTCCCTCTCCACATGCACCTAGGTAACTGTCCTCTTCCGTTTGCGTTATTTGTATATGTTCTTGTCCATATTTTTGGACACGTGTTTTCAAACTGTATTTTCTTGTTTTCCGCCATGTTGTTTGTAAAATCTAGCATCTTGCTCTAGGTCTATTTGGATGACTCTTCTTGCTGTTCCAGATGTACCTGGCACGACTCACTCAGCCAGCTCTCTAGTGAGGGATGCCTGTTTCCAGCTCTCGGCCACCACCAGCAGCCCCAGGTGGGGGATTTTTCTGGAGTCACGTCCAGGTGCAGAATGGCCAAGTCTTCAGAATAATCGGGTTGGTGTGACTCCCACTGATGGCAAACGATAATTCCTAAGTCACCTCTGGCCACACCCGGAGTTACCAAATATTTAATTTTTGCCAGTCTACTACTAAGAGGCATTGCCGGCAGTTATTCTCCCAGTGTGCCCTGCGCTGGTGACCTTTACTTTGAGCATGTAGCCACATGTTCTCTAGCCTCTTCCACGTCCCTCTCCACACACCACCTGTTTATAGCCTTTGCAGGTCTCCTGCTGGGTGCCTGTATTTTTCTCACTGATTAACAGAGCTCCCTATACACTTTAGATAAAGAGTTTCTCATTCATCAGACATTCGAAGACACATTTGTCCAACCTGTCACTTGCTGTAATTTGTCCCAAGCTTCCTTTGTTGCATAGAAAGCTTTTAATTTTTGTATAAACTTTTATTTTGTTTTGTTTTCTTTTTCTGGCTAATGGTTCATGTTTTGGATGTTTTATTCTTTTAAAAAATCATTCTCTGATTTTATTTCAGTTTCACCTTCCATATTCCAGTTTCTAGTCCATTTGGAGTCCCTGTTTTATGTGTCCACTCTGATTCTGTGTATGTCCATACAGTAAAGCCAACAGTGTCTCCCTGAGTGCTGAGGCTGGCTTTGACCTAGCAATCCTGCCTCAGCCTCCCGAGTCTCTGGGATTACAGGTGAGGGCCACCGTCCTGTTCACCAAGGCCATGGTGCCCTCTCCATCACCAAGTTCCTGCCCGTAGCTGATGTGCCTCTGGAAGCCTCTGGCTTTTCCCTTCTGGGCAGCCGTGTGCTGGTGTCACTAAGGCAGACGTAGTTATAGTGAGAAGTACTATGTTGGAATTCTTTCTCAAGGTAACATACCTGCTGTGGACCAGTGTCTTTGTAACTTGTATTTGGATTGGAATTGCATTAAATATGTACATCATTTGGGGAAAACTGACATCTTCATCTTGTAAGTCACTCATCTGAGCCTGGAGCATTTCTCCATTGTTCAGGTGAGTTCTCTCTGCCCGTCATTAGAGAGTCGTTAAGCAAGGTCAAATCATTTGCCATGTCCTTTAATTTTTTGTTGTTGTTGTTGCTACTGTAAATATATTAATTTTACTATTTTTCTGGTTAATTATTGCTAGTGTAGAGAGATGGTATTGATTTTTTGTAAATGAATCGTGAATTGTTACTTCAAATCAAAATGCCTATTATAGCTTTCTTGTGTTAGAAATTGAAATCAAATGATGCTTAATTTATCACAAATTTTTCCACCATTTTTTGTAGTATGGATATCAACTTTTAATTGTATTCTGCAGAAAACACAAGGACCCCTACATGCTGACCATGAGTGCAAGAAATAGGCCAGCAGGCCTCAGGTACCAGGCTGAACACAAATGCCCTGCTTCGCCTCCTCGTGCCACCCACCAGCAAGTCCCATGGCCACCCAGGCCCAGGCCCCCACAACCCCTCCTGGACATCATAGGCAATGAATCTACAATGAGTCCACTTTATGGTTTATGGCTCAACGTCTGCTTTCCCACGAGACTGACGCTGTCCAAGGAAGGACTGTGCCCACCTTTCCAACTGCGCACCTCCCCTGCTGGGACGGTGGCTGGCACGACATTCCAAAGGCAAAAGAATGGATCAGGAGGGGCTTGGGCTGTAGCTCAGTGGTGAGCACTTGCCTAGCATGTCCTGAACACCACATAAAAATAAATAAATAAATAAACAAACAAACAAATAAATAAATAAAGGTTTTTTTTTTTTTTTTTTTTTTTTAAAGAAGAGTGGATAACGAACAGACAAAGGGGCAATTTCAGAAGCAAAAGCACACAGCATGCCCAGGTACATGTGCACGCCCCAGCTACTGGGGAGACTGAGGCACGAGGATCGCAAGTTTGAGGCCGGCCTGGGCAACTCAGTGAGACCCTGACACAGAACGAAACAGGTGAGGAACAGCTCAGTGGTGGAGCATTTGCCTAGCAGGCGTAAGGCCCGGGGTTCCATGCCTAGCACCCACAGCACCCAATCACATGGCATGCAACTCCCGTGACCACACCCACCTCCATCCTGGACAGAATGAAGTCCACACTCCCTGCTGGCAAGAGAGGCCCTCCTCGACCTGACCCCCTCCTGCCTCATCTCGGCCAATCCCTTTCTTGGGGGCCACATATGGAAACCCCTTGGGAGTCGCACATCCGCTGTCCCCTTGTCTGCTCACTTTCTTGGCCTGGACCGTCCTCTCCTTACCTCCACCTCTCCCTCCTTTCACCAGACTCTCTCCTTCAGAGTCAGAGGACACTGACTTCGTTACTCTATGGCGTGGACCTACCAAGGCTGACTGGTCTGCCATGGACTTGAATTTTCTTTAGGGAACAAAAGCATCACAGATGCAGCGGATCCCTGTGTCCTTGGGCAGCCCCACTCCCTGCTCCCCTTCCACACACATCTGCTGTGCAGATTTTGTTGTTGACCCTTCACATGTATAGTTCCTGATGTTTTAAATTGGAGTTTTAAAAGCCTCCCTCGTGATTCTTATGCTTTAATCTAAATGAAGACTACAAAGTCCAGAAAGGTCAAGACTTGCCCAAGTCACACAGGGAGTTAGCCCAAGAGCCCAGAACTCCTGACTCTGAGAGTTCAGTGTGTTCCCAGTATACCATGGTGCATCTTTTTAAAAATGTATATAAATAAAAAATACATACTATCTATTGTGTCCCAAAGACTCTATTTTTAAGTACATTAGCCCATCCTGCCTTTCTTCCCAGAAGAGAAACTGAGGCTCAAAGAAGTGAAGTCACCTTCCCAGTGTGGCCCAGCCTCAGGCAGCAGAGGTAAAATTGGCACCCAGGCCTGGCTGATCTCTATCGCTGCCCTCTGGTGGGCAATGTGAGGGAGCAGCTCTGGGTGGGAAACCTGGGTGAGGCTTCACATTCACTGAGCCCTTATTAACTTCCATAATTTTTACACATTACTCATTTGGCCCCTACAGTCACTCTCAGAGATGCTACTTAATCTCCACCTTTTAGGGAGAGAAACAGACTCCGGGAGTCAGGCTGCCCACACATGTGAATGGCCGATAAACAACACAAAGAACTCTTCAGCCAAAACACACAGCCCAATGGAAGGTGAGCAGCGAGCACTTCATTAGAGAAGCTATGCAGATGAAAATTAGCATATGCAAAGCTGCTCAATGAACTTGTCACCAGGGAAATGCAAACTAAAACCACACTGATACACCAGCTTACCCACAGGTTAGGACACACACCTGAAAATACCCCTCCATGACAAAGGTGACAGAAATAGGAATCCTCATTCTCTCCTGGTGGGAAGACAAAATGGTACCCCCACCTTGGAAACATCTGGCAGTGCCTGGCACTGCGAGTCAGAGTTGTGTCACCAGCTGCCATTCCCCTCCTAGCAATCGCCATGGGAACCCAAACTATGAAGACGTTCAGGCGTCTTGGTTCATAACGATCCCAAATGGAAGCAACCCCAAAGTTCCTGGCTTCTGAATGGATCAACAAAATGTGGCCCGGCACAGCGGAATATTATGCGTGGTGGATAAATAGAAGGGAGCGCCCACCGCGCCGTGGCATGAACCTGCCAGGCGAAGGCAGCCACTATGCTCCAGCCACCACGAACTGTCCAGAATGGCAAACCCGCAGGCGCAGGGCGGGGTCAGAGGTCGCCAGAGATCAGCAGGGGAGACCCACATCACCAGCCTCGCTGGAGGCAGCCTGCGAGAGGCGCGGTTCCGGTCCAGAGTGTCCCAGCAGAGCGGGGCGGGGACCACAGGCGGCTGCGAGGCTTGGAGCGGTGGCCTTCCGCAGCTGAGCTGGGCCGCGGGGACCTGGCGCCATCCCTGAGCCGCTGCGTGGGGACCCTGCACGGGATGAGGGCCTGTGTGACATCATAAACGAGGGCGCCAGCCGGTGTCAGCCCGTGCCAGACTTGAATGCTGCTCTGGTGAGCCAGGCTGCCTGGACCCTCCTCGCTTCCGAGACGGACGCCTGAGCCAAGCGTGCAAGACGGTGCCAGGCCTGGTCTGCAGGATCCAAGGAGACCCCGCGTCGCACCCACCCACGGGGCAAATGTCAAAAAGCACGACAACCCCGCGCACGGGAGAAGATGTAGGGACGTGGAACCGGGCCTTTGAAGAGCAATCGATCAGCGTCCCCCGGCAGCCCAGCGGTCCCCCGCCAGGCCTCCAGTTCCCTCCCGCAGTCCTTCCAGGGCTCTGCGAGCGCCAAACCGGCGCCGGAGGGGAGCTGCAGGGAGCAAGGGCTTGGAGAGCCCGCGAGGGGCTTGACGCTGCGACCCAACTACCCCGGCGGGGTCGGCGGAGCGTGGGCGCCCTCCAGGGCGTCGCGAGGCGGTTCTAGGAGGCCGGGGAGGCCGCGCTGGGCTCCTGGACGGTGGCGAGCAGCCCTGCTGCCCAGTCTGCGCCCGGAGCGCCACTCGCTCCAGCGGAGCCCGGCTTTGCGCCGTCCTTTGGGTTCATTCCAGATAGTTCTGGGCCAGTGATCAAAACAAAAGGCTGGATTTTGTTTTTCAGAACACAGGACCGCAGTGACTGCACGGCCGTGGAAAGGAAAAATCCAGAAAGCAGGAGGGTGTTAGGAGGCCTGAGTCTTCCAAGGGTGCCCCATGGGGCAGCGGCTGTCCTACCCTGTAGAGGTAGTTTCGCAGGAGTGAATCACCGGCAGCACCAAGGGCCAGCTCCAGAGCCCGCCAATCCTGAGCACAAGAGGAAAATATATCCACACCATATCTTGAGCTATTTGAACACAAAACCCGTTGAGAGACTCAAAATTCTACTCTGTGATTTATCCAAGTCCTGGTTATCCAGAGCTAAGTTTGCAGGTAAGATGAATTGAGCATTCATTATTCCCAGATGAATAAATTTAAATATATCTATATCTATATATAGATATAGATATATCACAAGTACTGTATCTTAAAATGTGTCTGCAAGAGCATCTGAAGTTTTGTTTATATATGTACCTTGATAATTCATAAAGCTGGAGTCTACAATTCAGAGAAACCCATTTGTTCTGTTTTTTAAAGTCAAAAATTAATGTCTTTTAAAAAGACATTTTCAAATTTAAACATCAAAATGTATGTGAAAGTACAAAAAACAAAACAAAACAAAACTATTTTGAATACCCTACATACCAGGGAACACTTATTTTTCTTGCTATTTTTTCATTGAACTTTCGATGACTTTGGTCAAACTTCATACTGCAGCAACTGTATGTATAAATAAAAACAGAAAATAATGGGTGTTGATGAGAGTGTGGAGAAATTGGCAGCTGTCTGCCCTATTGGTGAGAATGTCAAACATTGTAGTTGCTACCAGAGACACTACTGATATTTCTTGGAAAATTAAAAATAGAACTACATTATGATCTAGCAATCTCACTTATGCATTATCCAAAGGACTCTAAATCAGGATTTTCAACAGTTTTTTGCATCCTTATGTTCATTGCAGCATCATTCACCACCTAAGAGGTGGACCCAGTTGCCATTTGAGAAGTGAATGGGTAGGAAAAAATGTGGCATATACATGCGTCTCGCTGTGGCTGTACCCTGCTCCTTCGATCCTGCAGACCAGGCCTGGCACTTTCTTGCACCCTGGGCCCAGGGCGGCTTGCAGGAAGCAAAGTGGTTTCCGTCTTCTGGACCAGATTGGCTGTCCTTGCAGAGAAGGTCCAGGCCCATCTGGATCACAGAGCAGCACTAGAGTCTGGCACGGCTGGCACGTGCGTGCTGTTGATGCTCAGGCCTTCACCCCTGCAGGTCAGTGCGTGGCTGCCATGGCTCCGATTCCTGTCCTGTGCCCGCCACCTTCCAAGGCTGTGCTTCAAGGCAAGGGCCGTTTCCTACTCGTTCTTTTTATTCTAGAAGATTAGTCTTTAAGCAGAGTTCCACAGGTATATAAATATATACTTATACATATATGGGTAAGTCTTTTCCCTCGAGGCCCGTCCATGCGCTTGGCTCCAGTGAGTCTTCAGGCAGATTTGGAGTCAGCGAACTGCAGGTCAGCTCCTGGCCACGTTGGGCTGTCTTGCTTGCAGCTTCTCTGGAGTGGTACGGAAAGGCCAGAGAGTTTTCCCGAGCTGATGAAAGCGGCCTTGCCTACTTTGAATTTTCTCTCTCTCTCTCTCTCCTTCCTTGCAATGCTGAGGATCCAACCCAAAGCCTGATGCAGGCTAGGCAAACACCCTGCGCTGATTGCCCACGTTGAAACAGAAGCGCAGAGGATCGGTGCACCCCAGTGTGTTTATCCTGTCAGGCTTTTACCTGTGACACTAACCTAGCAACGATTATGCTGCAGCGACTACAGAAACAGCATGTTCACATAAATCAATAAACTGAAATCAAATGCTACCACCTTTAAAGCACATCTTTGATTAATATTTGTGTATTGAATACTGATCTTAATCAGGATGCTTCACCCCCTCTCCCCCCAGCCCAGCAGAGGAGCTGGGAGGACTGGAGGGACCCTGGGGATGTGACCTGTCAGGGCAGGCTGTCCACCACCCCCAGTGTCTGGCCACAAGTCAGAAAGGACAGGCTGTGGCACTTGGTCTTGGTTCCTCAGGCTGGACTCTAGCCTCACCCTGTAGGGGTGGAGGTCCAGGTGGGGTACAGAGGGAAGCTGAGACTTGGCTTTGTCCTAGTGGGTCTCCCTGGGAGGCTGCTGGGCATTTGGATGGGGCACTGAGTCACCCAGATGTTCTGCAGAGATCCTGCCTGGGGAGAGCTGGGGAGGGCTGGGCCCCTGCCCCACACAAATCCGACTGACGACTGGGCCCAGTAGGGAGGGAATTTTCCCAGCATGCTGGGTGGAAGTGGCCCTGCCAGAGAACCCAGCACTCATTAAAGCCATTAGCAGGGATGAAGCCGAAGACCGTGTCCCTGGTGAGGCCCCTTCAGCCAAGAGCCTGCGCTTCAGGGTGCAGGGCATGGCTGGAAGGGCAGGCTGCTGACTGCACCTGACTTGCAGTCACTCCCCAACCAAGTGCATTGGCTCTGGGTGATGGCCATCTGGATTTGCCTGGGATGGAGGGTTTCCCAGGATGTGGGATCATGGTATTAAAACCAGAAAGTGTCAGGCAAATCCAGAATAGCTGTTCACCCCCTATCCACTCCCTGCCCCCATTGTGCGGCCCTGCCCACAGCAGGAGCCCAGATCCCAGCACAGTTTCCCAACCTGTGAGGCCACCGTGAGTCACCAGGGTGAACCTCTTCTCGGATGCAGCCCTTCCCCCAGAAGTCCCTGTAATAGCACCAGCTATCATTCCTGGTGTGCTTGCTGCCAGGAACTATAGAATAGGCTGAGTTTTTATTATTATTACTATTAATTCTCTTACTAATCCTATGAGAAATTTTATCCTCATTTTTCAGATGATGAATTTCAAGCTACAAGAGCTTAAATAATTACTCAACATCACACCAGAAATCGGTGGGAAGCCCAATGGCCTGATTCCCTGGCCACAGTCATGATCACTGAGCTATTCTGCCTTCTGGTCGGGCTGGCCCCCCCCCCCCCCCCCCCCCCCGGTGGCCAGCACTTCTCTTTGGAGGGGGCTCTTGTTTGTGACCTTCACAGTCCTCTTTACATAAGCTGGGCGCTGTTTTTATGCTGTGGCTTTTTTTTTTTTTAATGGAGAGGACTCATCTTCCCCAGCCAGAAGCAAAATTTTGAGGAATGGAAGAACTGAGAGCCAGCTCACTGGGCTGGACACCCACCTCAGACCCTGTTGCTGCGTGGGCCTTAGGGCTTTGCCTCTCGCCCCCACCACGAGGTGTGAGGGTCATGGCCATCCACACCAGGCAACTGTAGAGCTGCGGCTGCTGCAGCCCCCTGCTCTCCAGATCCTGGCCAGCACCTCCAGCTTGCTCTCCAGATCCTGGCCAGCACCCCCAGCCTGCTCTCCAGATCCTGGCCAGCACCCCCAGCCTGCTCTCCAGATCCTGGCCAGCACCCCCAGCCTGCTCTCCAGATCCTGGCCAGCACCACGGCAGCTCCAGGCACCTCTGCTTGCAGTAAACATGACCTCTGCCTTCTGCTGCTCATGCTGATCTGTAAACACAATTGTGTTTTCAATCTTCCTACTGAATTTTGTTACTGGGATCCTAACAGGCAGCAGGTCTGTGTTTATCTGTAAACAGCAGCCCCACTCCCTGAACAGAGCTGAGGAAGCTGTTTGTTTTTATTCCTTTACAGTAAGAGGAAAAGATGGTTTGTGACAGGCCACACTTCCCCTCCCCATCCTGTGCTTCTGAGAAGATAATCGCCCCTCCTGCTCTCCAGGCAGGCACAGAGAGATTCAAAGACTAGAAATAGGGCAGAAACAGGTCTCCTCTGGACCTCATAGCCTCTCTGGAATGACCTGGAAGAACTCGGTGGAAAGCACAGGTCCAGTGCCCTGTGGGACAGCCAGGAACTCACCAGGAAACAGCCTGAGGCCCTCCAAGTGTGGACAGCCAGGAACTCACCAGGAAACAGTCTGTGGCCTGCCAATCCTCGTTCTGCTGGCTCCCTTCTTTCTTGCCTGTGCTGGAGATGGAGCACAGGTCCTTGTGTGTGCTAGGCAAGCCCTCTGCCACTGAGTCACACCATCCCTGGCCTTGGGGTTCTGCTTTGAAGGTCATCCATTGTGGGGAGCCCTGGATGGAAACGAGGGCCAGAGAGATTTGCATATTTCTCTCTGTGCACCTTGGAAGCACTTGAATCCTCTTTCTGCAAAACCTTTCTGTGTAAGTGGGTATTTAAGTTAGATTGTGTTCCTGCTAAGACTAAGATCCTTCAACAGAAAGCACAAGTAAGATGGTGAGTTAAAGTTTTTCTAAGAAAATTTCCATAATGATGATTAGCTATCAAATTTAGCTGCTATGTGTCACCTTCATTTCCACTAACCCTTGTTATAGAAGGCAGAAGTTGGCATCTCCTTTTCCACAAAGTTACCTTAACAGGGACATTATGGTTTATGAACATTTATAAAGTTTCATATGCATTAGAGTATAGAGAATGTGATGGTAATTTCCTTCATATCCTCTTACTTGGGGAAATGGAAATGGAAATTAAAGTATTTATTCTAATTATATGAAAAGAGCAAAAAAGAAAAATAGAATAAAAAGAAAAAAAATGAGTAGGCTGGGGAGGTAGCTCAGTGGGAGAAGTTGGGCTTAGCATGTCTAAAGTCCTGGGTTCTATCCCCAGCACCAAAAGAGAAAGAAGAACAACAACAACAATAATAATAATTAAAAAAAAATTCCAGATGTAAAATGCTGGAAGATGAGGAAGGTATATGGCTAAATGAATCACAAAGATGCACTGAAAATCAAGTCTGCTTATTG
This sequence comes from Marmota flaviventris, assembly GCF_047511675.1. Lineage (NCBI taxonomy): Eukaryota > Metazoa > Chordata > Mammalia > Rodentia > Sciuridae > Marmota > Marmota flaviventris. The sequence goes on along the minus strand of NC_092511.1, from coordinate 76,686,089 downwards.
GAATAATTACTCTGATTACTAAAAAGGGAACTTTGAGTCTTAATTTTCTTCCATCATTTGTTCTAAAATGCATTTTTAAGGGCAGCCTAAGGAAACTTCAGCTGGGTCTCAAAGTAGAGGCCCAGATGTGCTGTCTAACAGTGAACTCAGGGAACTTAGTTAAGATCACCTGGGCAGCCCCCTCCTGTTCCACCCTGACCCAGAGCAGGGGGACATCAGCCCCAGGTAAAGCTCACAGAACAGCTGTCCAAGGAGCTGCAGGCTCTGCTCTGAGCCAGGGTGTCCTTGCTTAAGATGCAGAGCAAAGCCCAGGGTAACTCCTAAGTCCAGGTGAGATGTGCAGAAACCAAGGGGGAATCAGCCCTCCCAGGAACAATATGCCCCCAGAGCCTCTCCTGCTCCCCGCTGCCTGGGAGCTCATGTCTTGGTGCGAGCTGCAAGGCACAGTCTACTCAGCCTTCCATTGCAAGGTGAAGTCTGTCAAGGAAACAGCAGAGGGATTCATAACAGTTATGAATACTTATCAAGAGTTGTGTGTTTAGAATACAAGCAGATAACCAAAGATCACCACTACATGATAACAGCTAATGATATCAAAAAGAACAGCCAGTCCTGAAAGGGATGGATGTCATACAGGATGTAAAAGAAATGAGCAAAGTTCTTAGATATCACAAGCACCACGGTTAACTTCAGAAACTGTGACACAACAGAAAGATCTCCAGATCAACGAGATACTAGGGTTCAAAGCTAAAAACAAAAGCTGAAAGCAAAAGGAAAGGAAAAGATACAGACAAATCCTAACCTCAAGACAGCTAGTATGGCTATATTTAAATGTCATAAAATGATTTAAGACACAAAACATCATCAAGAATAGAGATTGTGCTGGGTGAAGTGGCACCTGCCTGTAATTCCAGCAGTTTGGGAGGCTGAGGCAGAAGGATCAAGAGTTCAAAAAGCCAGCCTCAGCAACAGCGAGGTGCTAAGCAACTCAGCAACACCCTGTCTCTAAATAAAATTCAAAATAGGGCTGGGGATGTGGCTCAGTGGTCAAGTGTCCCTGAGTTCAATCCCCAGCACAACACTCCCCCCAAGAAAAAAATAAGAATAGAGATTAAGCCAGGTGTGAGGGTGCACACCTGTAATCCCAGCAGCTTGGGAAGCTGAGGCAGGAGGATTGCAAGTTCAAAGCCAGACTCAGCCACTTAGTGAGGACCTAAGCAACTTAGTGAGAACCTGACTTAAAATATATATTTTTTAAAAAAAAGGCTGGGGATGTGGCTCAGTGGTTAAACACCCCTAGTTTCAATCCCAGTACCAAAGAATAAATAAACAAGAATAAAGATTGTACGGATAATGAAAATGTGGTGTATATACACAATGTAATTTTATTCAGCCATGAAGAAGAATTAAATGTTGTTTTCTGGAAAATGGATGGAACTTGAGAACATTATGTTAAGCAAAATAAGCCAAACTCAGAAAGTCAAGGGTCCTACATTCTCTCTCGTATGTGGAAGCCAGAGAGGAAAAGGGAAAAGAAAGGTGTGGAGCATCCCATGAAAATCTAAGGGAGATCAGTTGAGTAGAGAAAATACCAGGGGAGGGAAGAGGGGAGAGAGGGGATTACTGGGAATGATATTGGCCAAGTTCTATTGCTGTGATGTGTCCGTGTCCACATATGTAACCATCCAACCATTATGAATGACTGCAATGCACCAGCCAACACTCAGGGAAAGAGTTGAGAATGTGAAGATATATGATAAAGAGGTTTTAAGATCGTAAAATAATATTTGCACTTAATAATATAACTCCAAAATATATAGAAAAAATTGATAGAACTATAGAGAGAAATTTAAAATTTCATTTTTACAGTGAGAGGTTTCAGCGTATGATTTTCAGTATTGGCCAAATAGACCCCCAAAATCAACAAAACATAAATAATGAACTTGAATTAAAGGACATCTGTGGAAGTCTATGCCAATCTATTAGAGAATATACATCCTTCTCAAACACAATGGAACATTCACAAAAATGTGTTGTGGAGTGGGCCACAGAGCAAGCCTCAGCAAGTCTGAAAAATCAAGTATCACAAAAACCACTGCTTTTTCAGCTAGTAGGTACATGAATCACCCAGCAAGCTTGTTAAATGAGATTATAATTCAGGAGGGTTGCGATGGACCCTGGGAATCTACATTTTTATTAAGTTCCCAAGTGATACCTGATACTGCTGGTCCCCAGACCACACTATCTGTGGCAAGGGTTATAGATGATGCTCCTCAACTTGTTTCTCTCTTGCCTTTTACTTTATTTTATTTTTGGTACCAGGAATTTAACCCAGAGGTGCTCAACCACTGAGCCACATCCGCAGCCCTTTTTTATATTTTATTTTGAGACAGGGTCTCGCTAAGTTGCATTCCGGGGTTCAGTCCCCAGTACTGCAAAAAGAGAAAAGAAAAGAAAAATCTCAATAGAGAAATATAAAACATACAAGAACCAAATGGAAATTCTAGAACTGAAATATAATATCTAAAAATTAAAAAGTTCATGATAAACAGAGTTAACAGAGGAAACAGTAAGTGAACTTGAGGAAATATCAATAGACACTAGAAATTAACTGGTATGAGAAACATAGAAGGAAAAAAATATTTTAAAAATTTAAGAGTCTTTGGTAACTATTAGGTAATGCAAAGGGGCTTGCCAGTATGCAATCATAGTGTGCAAGGAAAAAGAGAAAATGAGGCACCAAACACATTGAAAAAATAATGACTGAACATCTCCCAAATTTCATGGAGAATACAAATTTACAATTTCAGATGGTGGGTGCTGTGGTGCACACCTGTTATCCCAGCAGCTTGGGAGGCTGAGGTAGGAAGATTTCAAAAAACCTAAATAAAGAGCAAATCTTGAAAGCAGTAAGAAAACATGACAAATTATATGCAGTGGAATGATTACCATTGATTATTCCTTGGAAATGCAAACATAACAGTTTAAAAAGTCTTTAAAGTCCCAGTGACTCAGGAGTTTGACCCAGGAACATTGCAAGCTCAAGACCAGCCTGAGCCACTTAGCAAGCCCCTGACTCAAAATAAAAAACAAAAAGGGCTGGGGTGTAGCTCAGTAGTAGAGCACCCCTAGGTTCAATCCCTAGTAACTAACACGCACACGTCTTTAAAGTACCTAAAGGGGGAAAAAAGTCCCTGGTAAGTCAGAGTTTTATATCCTTTGAGGCTAAAGGTAAAATGAAGACTCCCCGAGACACAGTGTAGTACAGAAAGAACATCAAAGCACTGTTCCAATCTGCAGGCAACCAAGAAGCAGAGCCTTCTGCCTTCTACTGTTTGCCAAAAAGCAGAACATGAATTTACAAACATACCTGCTCCCATGTTCACCAGGACAAATGCTGGAAATCCCTTAGATAAATAATAATAAGTAAACTCACTCCCAACAGACCCTCATGCAATGAAGACTTCCTCAAGGGAATTCTTCATGCTGAGTTAAAATAGTGTCACCCTTAAACATCTTTTACAAAGGAATACAGACCATCGGAAATGACCAATATCTGGGTAAATAAAAATACCATCTTTGTCTTTTTTTTCTTAATTTTTTATAATACATATGACCATTGAAAGCAAATATTGTATCATTTTCCAGTGGGATTTATAACCTATGTAGATTTTCAGCATATAATAAATATAGGAAATGAGAGATAGGCCCGTGTGGCTGCAAAGTTTCAGTATTTTTTCCAAAAAGAGAACAATAGTAATTGAGTAAACTACAAAAAAGATAAAAATGTATGCTGTGATCATGAGACCTATCACAGTGGGCAGGAACTGTCCAAATAAATACAAAGAAAGATCCAACTGCCATGGACGGAATGGTGTCCCATTCAATATGTTGAAGCCCTAACTCCTGTATGTAGAATAAGAAAATAATTAAGGTTAAATGAGGTCATAAGGGGGGAAGCCCAATACCATAAGATTGGTGTCCTTTGAGAGATGATATCACAGAGCAAGCAGTTTATCTACCTTCCTACTTACCTACCTACCTACCTACCTACCTATCCATCCAACCCCCTATCCAGCCAGCCATCTAGCTCCACCACAGGAGAACACGGGGAAAAGGCAGATATCTGAAATCCAGAGGACAGTCTCACCAGGAACTGAACTGGCCAGCACTTTATCCTGGGACTTCCTGCTCTCCAGAACTGTAAGAAAAACACTGTTTAAGCCACCAAACCTCTAGCATTTTGTTACCACATCCTGAGATAACAGAGACACGAACTGTATTCTTTCTTTAGGCTACACACAGAGGTGAAAGTAGAAGAATGAGAAAGCAGACTTCATTCCAACAGCAAGCACAATACGGTAGTGTCAGATAAAATACATTTCAGGACAAAAGCTAGAGATAAAGAAGAATGTTTCATAATAGTGAAAAGATCAATCCATTGGGAAGATTTAATAGCCTCAAGTATGTATACACCAAATAATGAGCTTCAAAAACATACAGTAAAAATTTACAGAATTAAATGGAGAGACAGTTTCATAATCATATCTAAATGTTAACATCTTTCTCTCTCCACAATTTGTAGAAAAATACAACAGTAACAAAATCAGCAAGCATACTGACAAAATGTATGATACTATCAACCACCTTGACCCAATAGTTATTTACAGACCATTACACTCCTCAACTGCAGAATACACATCTATTCAAGTATATGTGGTGTATTCACCAGAACAGACCACACAGTGGTCCATAAAACGGGCTTTAATAAATTTTAAAAGATTAAAACAGGGACTGTGGTTGTGGCTCAGTGGCAGAGCACTTGCCTAGCACGTGTGAGGCACTAGGTTCAATCCTCAGCACCACGTTAAAAAAAAAATAATAAAAATAAAATAAAGTTATTAAAAATAGTAAAATAATGTCAACAAAAATAATATCAGTTATGTTCTTTGTCTACAATGGAACAAAATTGAAAATCAAGAACTATAAAAATAATTGAAAAAGTCCATATATCTGGAAATTAAACAGTATAATTTTATACAGGGCTTATCACCCCTGGGCTGGGTTTTTGTCGTGGGGACTTGCAGTAAGCCACCCATGAATTACATGGCTCTTCTTTCTTGGCTCTCCTGTGGCAATAGATTGCCCAATGCGTGTGACCTTTATCCTTGCTCTGCTTGGAAGATCCCTCATAGCAGGTCCAGAGATGGGCGTTAACCTGTTGGGAACTGGACAGCCTACATTGAATCTTTTTTTTTTTTAATATTTATTTTTTAGTTGTAGATGGTTGTAAAATAAAATACTTTTATTTATTTTATTTTATGTGGTGCTGAGGATGGAACCCAGGTCCTCGGCATGTTAGGCGAACTCTGTATTGCGGAGCCACAACCCCAGCCCCATCTTTAACCTTTCCTGGTGAAGAGCATTCTAGGGAAGGCCTTTGATGTTTCCCGATATAAATAAAGCAGCTGCGCGCTCCATTTTGCTAGAGTCTACAAGTTTGAGCTGTATGATCAGCTAGCCCATCTTGACTCTGCTTTTGAAGTTATTTCCTGTGTCCTGTGGGTTTTTTCATCATTCTATTTTTCCTAGCTTTTATTTCTCAGCCAGCCCATACCACTGGGGGAAACCCCATTTCCACCACCTGTGCAGGACATGGGGGAGAGGGGATCCCCTGTGCACTGCAGGGAGCCCAGCAGGGTACCTGCCTCATGTACCAGGCAACAGCTGCACTCTTCCCAGGTAACAACCCAGAGCATCCCTTGACATTACCTAATATTCCTGGGACCAGGTTGCCCTGGTTGAGGACCCCTGTTCTAGATAACACACGGGCTAGAAAGTAATCACCTTGGAAATCAGAAGGTATTTCAACCCAGTGATAAAAATTGAGCATGTCAAAATTTGCGGAATGTGGCTAAAGCTGGACTTTAAGGACACATATTCAGTAAACTAAATGCTTATTTTAGGAAAGAAGAATGGCCCAAAATGAATCATTTAAGCAAATTAAGCCTAAAATAAGTAGAAGGAAGGAATAATAAGAGCAGAAGTCAATGAAAAGCAAAATGAACAAACAATAGAAAAAAATCAGTAAAACCAAAAGTGTGTTCTTTGAAAGGTTCAATGAAATTGATAAGACTTTAGCTAGACTGATCCAGAAAAACTGAAGACACAAATTGTCAAATCAGGGATGAAAAAGGGGACACCAGTAGATATTCTATTGATATTAAAATGATAATAAAATATTAAAACTTTATAACAATGTAGTTGAAAACTTAACCAGACTAATTTGTTGAAAGACACAAAACTATCAAAATGTAATGAAATAGAAAATTTGAAAACCCTAATGTCATGTAAAAATTTCATAAGTGAGAATGTTCCCATAATGAAAATACCAGGCCCAGGTAGTTTGCACCCATGGACTCTATCAACCATTTACAAAAGAATTCTACACCAACTCCACCAGATGCAGAGAAGAGAAAACTTGCTATTTCACTTTTGTGTTCAGCTTTCTACTGAGGGTAAAACCCAACAGTGACATCGTCAGAATAGAAGACTGCAGATGAATATTCCTCATGAACCACCTTTCACAGCATGTGCCTGTGTCATCAGCTCCTTGGAAGGCTGAGGCAGGGGCCCCCTGAGCCAAGGAGTTCCAGGCCAGCCTGGTGACATAACAAGCCACAGTCTCAAAACAAAACAAAACAAAACAAGAATCTTTAACAAAAATTTAGCCAATCAAATCTAAGAATATTTAAAAAGGATAACATATCATGGTTTTTCCTGGGAATGAGAGATTGATTTAACACTTTAAATCCCCAAATATGTAATTTACCATATTAGCAAAAATAAAGGAGAAAAACCATGTAGTCTTTCCAATAAATGCAGGAAAAGAATTTAACCATACTTGGAGAGCTTTGAAGAACCTGCTTATGAACACACATATGATAAAAATCCTCATCACACTAAACCAACATCACTAATGCCTGACATCACTAATAGATCTAAACATGGGCAAGGAAAATCAATAACTGAATTTGTAAGATTGTATGATATGATACAAATATACAAAAATCAATTGTATTATATTGTAGAAATGAACGAAATGGTATTGTAGCAATGAACAAATTGTATTGTAGCAATAAGGTCTCAGAAAATAAAATTAACAAATGACATCCTTTAAGCTGTAATAAAAAAAATTCTTCATGATATCTGTAATAAAAAATGCAATATCTATATACTGAAAACTGAAAAACATTGCAAAAGAAAATGAAAGAAGAGCTTAGTAAATGGGAAGATATACTATATTCATGGAATAGAAGCTGATCTATAGAATCAAGGCAATATCAATATAAATCCCAAAATGATATTTTATTTATTTATTTATTTTTGTCTTGTTTTTTGGTACTGGGGATTAAACCTAGAGACACTTAACCACTGAGCCACATCTCCATCCCTTTTAATTTTTTATTTAGAGACAGGGTCTTGCTAAGTTTCTTAGGTCCTCCCCAAGTTGCTGAGGCTGGCTTAGAACTCATAATCCTCCTGCCTAGGTCTCCTGAGCTGCTGGGATTACAGGAGTCCCTCTGTGCCTAGCCTAAAATGAATTTTAAAGAGGCTGATTCTAAGAGTTACCACTAAGATTTTAAATAACTGTTGCAAATCTAAGAAAATCTACTAAAATTTATAAGCAGGTTCTTCACTAACCCTTCAAACATGTTGAAAATGTGAATCTGATTCTTTTATGTGTTTTACATTTTAAAATCAATTATAAAGGAAAATCAAAGGCATAAAGCTAGATTCTTTTAAATATATTCAGAAACAAATTCTGGGGGCCTCATAAGTTACCTGACTTCCCACTTTGTGGGCTGGGCTGCAGCTTAGTAGTAGTGCTAGGCCCATATGTGCGTAGGGTCTGGGTTTGACACCAGCTCTACAGAAAAATCAAAACCTTATTTCCTTTCCTCCCCAGATTTGCCAAACTCCTTATCAACAAAGGAAAGTGCACTTGGCATTCAGAGGGGCTGGGGTCTGGGCTCCGACTGGGGCTGCTGAGGTGGCCAGTCCCAGACACAGGCATCACCTCCAGGATAGGCCACCAGCGACCAGCCACTACAGAGAGCCGCTTGCTTCTCCCGTCTCTTCCCCACGTGGAGTCCCTTCTCACAGTGAAGATTTGGTCGCAAGCCCACGTATCTATGTCCCATCTTCAACAACCCCTTCACCCTTCACCCCCTTCTCTGTGTAAGTAGACCCGTGTGTGTTGGTGTGCATGTGTAACTGGGCATCTGATTGCTGACGCGAAGCCCCTCACCTTCAGCTACTCCACTGGGGGACGTTGCCCACCTGCTCTTACTGCCTGGGCTTCCCTTCCTGCGCCGGGGACTGGATCTCTGGAGCTCATTGTGCACACACAGCATGGCTGGTGACACTGCCATCCTGGTTGGCCTTGATGGCCTCCAGTCGCTGTGCGGACCCCGTTCGTGATTTGTTGTCTGTACCTGTCACCATGACCAGCCTCACGGTCGGCTTCCCTCAGTCTACACATGAGGTCCCTTGGATCCGAGAGGCAGGGGGCTTTCTCCAAATCCAAATCCCAGTTCTGGCTTCCATGAGCAGCGATCTGTATTCTACTCCTTCACTCAACTAAGCCTTGTCCTCCTCTGCTGGTGGCCAAATTTAACCAAAATGTGCCTACCCTGAACAGAGCACTGTGGGGCCCAGCTGTGACCCCAGCAGCTTGGGAGGCTAAGGCAGGAGGAAGGCAAATTTGAGGCGAGCCTGGGCTATTTAGTAAGACCCTGCGTCAAAATGGACTACAAAGGCTGGAGGTGTGGCTCAGCGGCAGAGGCCTGACTGGCACTCAGGCCCTGGGTTAATCTCCAGTACCATGGTCCCCCTGGGGGAAAAAATCTGTCCTAGCCAATTTCTATCAAACATTTTTGTGCTAAGAAGCAGAATTAAAGTTAATAGTTTAATGAGTAACGTGTATTTCCTCCTGAGGATGCAATGGGAACCCCGGGGAGTGGGATGGGCCAAGGATTGCTGTCCCCACTACAGGTGCAGATATTTGGGAGAACGGAAGAGATCAAGAGATCCGGTCACTGGGGGATTAGCTGCCCTGGGGCTTACAAACCTTGGGCCCCTGGGAGTAACTGCTGTGTCAAAGTGGCCCCTCCCCTGTCCTCCTGGAAGTTCCGTCCCTTCCCTAACAGCTCTGTTACCCAACACCCAGTCGGGAGAGCGGCCAGTTTGTGCTGTGGGTGATCTCATTAGAATGGAGGAGGTGAGTCAACAGAGACAAAGGCCTTCTAGCCTGCAATCTGAGAAGAGGGTTAAGAAGAACAAAGCCAAGGGGAGAAATGTAACCAAGAACTATCTCTTTATTGCTTTTGAGTTGTTTAAGGGGGTTTTAAGGGATTAAGGCTAAAGAAACGTTGGCTGTAAGCAGAGGAGCAGTATCAGCGGAACAGAGCTTTGTGCTGACTCAGAGGAGAAGCAGCAAAAGGAAATGTCAGCAGAGGCGGTGGTGGGGGCCCGGCTGGGAGCTAACGGTGAGCCGGCTCCAGCCTGGGGGGACACCCAGGAACAGGGGCTCAGGCAGCCTTGGACTGCCAGAGTCCCCAGCCCCTACCTTCAATCCCCTCCTCAAGTTTTGTGTTTAATAAACAACAACAAAAAGATATTTTTCTTAGAGTTCTGGAGGCTGGAGGTCTGAGATCAGAGTGAGAGCTCCCCCAAATTCTTGAACGAAACCCTGGGAGGAACCTCACTATTAAGCACCAAGAAGAGCCAAGGCCGTGAGGTGTGGGAGCAGGGTGGGAGCTGACAGCCGCCCACACCTCAGTGAGTGGGAGCCTCTCAGTGCCACGGAGGTCACCCTCCTTTCTCCCCTCCTTCCCGGGCTCTCTGTCCCCATCAGGTATGTCCCTCCTTTCCGTGTCCATTTCTCCCTCGACCTCCTGGCACACACTATGGGCACACCCCCCACCCCAATGGATGCAGGACCAAGGGGGATTTCCGCGGATGAGGTGTGTCCCCGCCACCCCCTCCTCAGCCCCCACCTGCTGCACACCACCCTCAGAGGTATAAAGAACAAATAAGGGCTCTGGGCGAAAGAATGATTTATGCTCTTCTTTCAAGTGAGCATCCTCAAAAAAACCAACAATGCTTTCTATTTTTACCCCAGCAGCTGTCCCTCCCATCCTTGCAGCCAGCCTGCCAGGTAGAACGTGCCTGAGCGGGAGCTCCATCACAGCAGGCCGGCGGCCTACCCTGGCAGACACCCACCTGCCTGCTGCCTGCTTCCCACTGGCCACATTCACTTCCTCTTGAAAGCCCATCCGGAACTTTCCGTACAGCCTAGGCCCTGCCAGCAGGAAGCTGGAGAGGAGGGTTGCTCACCTTTCTTGGCTCTTTCTCTTTCTAATCTGCAAGAGAAGTTGGTAAGTCTGTGTTCCCACCCCTTTGAGGACAGGGAATTAAAATTATCAGGAAACTTCCTAAAGCATCCATTCTTACCCAAGAGGTACATCAGAATCACTCACGAAGTTTTAAAACTTAATTTCACATAAAAGTCTTGCCAGCCCAGAAAACTCTGATGCTATGATTTTGAGCCAGAGCTTGGAGATTTTTCCCTCCTTTTCCTCCTTCTTTCCTTCAGCCCTTCCTTCCTTTCTTCCTCCCTCCCTTCCTGCCCTCATGGTTTCTGACTGATTGGCAGAGTAACTGACATAGATGGCCTGCTTGTGTCTCCAATACAAAGGGAAACGGATGTGCCTAGTGATTATCTCATTATCAGTTTACCCGAACAACCACAATTACCAAGGAAGATGAATCTTGACAGAAAAAAAGAAACCCACAGGCTCACTCTCTCCTGGGCCTTGATCCTCCGCGGGAAACTTGGGTAAGATCTCAAGTTGCTGCAGCCGAAGCCAGAGACAATCTGTACTCCAACTCAGAGGGTTTTCTTCACAACTTTAAAAGATGAATAGCTGGATGTACAACATGGGACGTCAGCAAGCAGATTCTCTTTCCTTTGTGTGGTGACTGATGCCCTGGGACAAGTCCAGGGACAAGTCCAGCACAGGGAGTCTGTAAGGAGTAGGAAGGGCTGGAACTGGGCTGGAGGAGCTGATCTCAAGGTCCTGCTGGACACCAGGCTGCAGCCAAAGTGGGGAGTGAAGGCAGCTGCTGCGGCACCCTGTGGCTGAGACCAGTAGGCACCGGGTGTGAGGTGCTGAGCCTAGAGTCTGTCCACACCTCTCCCCTGCTTGGGCTCCAGGTCACTCACAGAGGCCTCAGCCTCAGGAAGAAAGCCAGAGAGGGGTGGGATGGTTCAGAGAGACCTACAGGGCCACGTTCAGCAAGGCCTTGCGTCCAGCATAAAACACATTCCTGTGACCTGTGTGTTGGGCGCACGCTAGAGGGATCTGAGCTCTGACTTATGTTCCTAAAAGACCATCTGGCTGCTATCCAGAGGAGGCATATAGGGGATGGCAAGAGTGGGCAGAGAGGCTTATGGAGAGTCCACTGTAGAGGTCCAGACTGGACAGAGTGGTAGTGAAGGTCAGCGAGGAATCATCGTGGAGACCAAGGGACATTTTTAATAGACTTGTTAATGGATTAGATATGGAGAGCAGGAGGGAGGGAGACATCAGCATTGATTTTCATGTATTTGAACTTGAGGAACTAACTAGATGGCTGTAATGGAGAAGTTTAGGAAGGAGTCCGTGGGAGAGTAGATGACCTAGGGAGTCCCATCCTGGCTCAGCCATGTCATGTCTCAGGCATTAAATTGCCAAGTGGAGTCCTCAAGTGGACAGGAAAGTGTGTGGCATTCTCCTGATAGGCCTGGGCAAGCGGTGTGAGCTCGCCAGCATGTAGCCGAGGTTTAATGCCGTGTCTAGGGTGTGGGTGGCCAGAGGTGCTGACTCAGGATCCAGCTCTCTCTCTCCAAAGTGTCAGACAGACCCAAGGGCCTGTGTCAGCCGAGGTCCAGTGGAGAGGCAGATCCCACCTACAGGATTTAAAGAGGTAGGGTGCTCACGAAGAGCTTCACCTGCACACTGTGTGGTCCACTGGGCTGGAGACAAGGACGAGGACCCACTAACTGTGGGAGGCAGCAGAGGAAGGGTAGAACGTTCAGAACCTGGGAACTCAGAGCAGGGCCGCGGAGCCTCAGCAGGCCTCGGGACAGTACCTGCCCTGCCAGGGCTGTAGTCTCTGAGGGGGGTCCACGGCGACTGTCACACCAAATGCAAAGCTTCTGCTGAAAGGAACTTCTGCTGCCACAGGAAGACACCCCTGGGTGTCGCTCACAGGCAGGGAAGCACACACCAAGGGGGGCGCCCCACTGTACCCCATCCTGAAGGTAGGCTCTGGAGCTTTGCACTGGCGAAGCCCAACCCAGGACAGCATGAGGAAGGAATGTGACCTGCAGAGCCCCCCAGCACCACCCAGCTGCGCCCAGAGCCTCCATGACTGACGACTGGCACAGCCGCCCTGAACACTCTCCGGCACACTTGTGATTCGCACAGCCACAAGCAGCTCTGTGCTGCCCTCCCCACCATGACTACCTACAGACAGACGGTGCGGCTCTCATGGGGCACACCAAAGAGGTGCCAATCCCCAGTCAGGCGCTCCCTGCCTGTGCCACTTGATTCATTCAAAACCCTATCTGAATGTTCTACCTAGACACTAAAATATGAAGTTAATCTGTGACAAAACTTGTCTACCACAGTAAATGAAGACTGGAGCGTCCTTAGAATGTGCATGTCCACTTGAGGAAGCCGTCTACAGGCGGTCAGGCTCCTAGTCCTGGTCAGGAGGTGGTGGCTGAAATGCATGAATGTCCTCCTCCAGCCGGTCAGGACCCTGTACCTGTAGAGTGCTACACACCTGACACTCAGAAGGTATGAACCTGCCCAGGGCTTGCCCACAGCTGCTGAGGCTTCCCATTCACTTTAACTGCTAGATGTGGGCACCCAAAGGTGCCTTTGCTTCCAAACACTGTCCTTCCACACGTTGTGCTGTGGTGAGTCAGATCCTCCTCAGTGTTGGGACCAGTCACCCCATGGCCACCAGAACAGGACCCCCTTCCTTGCCTGTTTGGGTCTCCAGCCTGGGCAGTCCAGTGGCTAGGTGGCCGGTTCCTCTACTTCTGGACATTTTCTTTTGGGAATAAGGCTTTACAATCAACAGATCTCGCCAGGCATGGTGGCACATGCCTGTGATTCCAGAAGCTAGGGAGGCTGAGGCAGGAAGGTTGCAAGTTTGAGGCCAGCCTCAACAACTTAAGAGAGGCCCTAAGCAATGAAGCAAGACCTTGTTTCAAAAAGAAAAGGGTGGGGAATGTGGCTCAGTGGTTATGCACCCCTGGGTTCATTCCCCGGCACCAGAAGAAGAAAAAGAAAGAAAGCTTCTACCAACTCAGTCATCCCACTCCTAGAGTTATACCCAAAGGACTTAAAATCAATGTAGGACAGTGACGCAGCCACGTCAATGTTTATAGCAGCTCAATTCACAATAGCCAAACTACGGAACCAACTTAGATGCCCTTCAACAAATGAATAGATAAAGAAAATGTGGTGTTTATCCACGATGGAATGTTACCCTTAAAGAAGAGTAAAATGATGGCATTTGCCGGTAGGTGGATGGAACTGGAGACTATTATGCTAAGTGACATAAGCTAGTCCAGAAAACCAAAGGCTGGATGTTTCCTGGATATGCCACACCAACTCACAACAGGGCCGGGAGAACAGAGAGAGGTACTTTGAACTAGACAGTGGGAGTGGTGAGAGGGCAGAGGGCATGGGAGTGGGCATGACAGTACAACTGGACATTATTATACTATGTGCAGGGAGATTACCTGACCCATGTAACTCCACATCATGTATAGCCAGACGAACGAGAAGTCAGACTCCACTTAGGTATCATGTGTCCAAATGCATTCCACTGTCATGTGTAACTAATTTGAACAAATAAGAAAAACTTAAAAATAAAAATAAATAAATAAATAAAAGCTTCTATCATTCCCAGGGCCAAGGACACATGGAAAAGGTTGGAAAAATCAGGGTCAGAAATTCAGAGGAAGGACAGCAAAGGGCTGAGACTCAATGCCCTAGGGAGGGGCTCCACCCTGCTGGTGTCCACTCGGAGGAGGCCCCAAACCTGAGAGTCTCACCTTCCGAGGGGCAGATGCAGTTGGTCCTTGGGAAGCCCGTTTGGCAAGTGCTGGGAAAGCTGCCCACCGGGTTTAGATGTGGCTGTTGTGATCATCCCAGGCCCTTCCTTCCCTTTGTTATCCAAACCTCGGTTTTCCTGTGACGTAAAGTAAGCTGTCCCCCTGTTCCATTCCTGGGGATACTAAACGAATTAGTCACCACCAAAGGACAGCGGCATCTCATCACCACCCACTCGTGCTTCCGCTACAGGCGCTCCTTGGTTTATGGTGGAATGTGTCCCAATAAAGCCATCGCAGGCAGAAGGCCCAGCGAGGTGGAGACGCAGGTGTTCACCTGACCTGCTGAAGTCACAGCTTGGCCTCGCCTGCTGAAGTGGCCTCAGAATTCTGCACAACTGGGCAGAGTCAGCTGTGCACAGAGCCTATTATGACAAAGTGCTAGGACCTCGTGCGACTCATTGACTATGGGACAGAAGGTCCAAAACAGGGGATGCCTGTGAACAGGACAGAGGAAACCTGAGCTGAACTGCGGAAGGTGCGCACATCCACACCAGGGTGAGAACCCAACCTGCCCCTTGGCCTCTGCTGCCCAGACCTCTGCAGGCTCCTTGGTGGCCAACCTCCTGGTCATTCCCACAGTTATATAGAATATGGTGCCCCCTCAAGGACGTACTTAGCGTCCCTTGGGCCTTCTGGGAGGGCGTAGGAGTGGCAGAGTGCTGCAGGTGCCTCAAGAGGAAAACACTGGGCCTTCTCTCCCTCTGCACACCCTTCCTCTAAAGAGGTCCTGAGACTCCCGCGTCTCATACCCAAGGCTCTTGTTGAATCCAGTGGGGGAAGGAAGCCACACCGGTTATTTCAGCAGGAAGCACTGACTATAAAGAACTGTTAACCAGGAACTGGAGGACTGGAAAGGAACACAGGACACCTGCGGTATCAGGAAAGCTACCTGGGAAGCCACAACACACAGGGGAGGGGTGGAGAGACCCAGGCCCCAGCTGCCTGAGCAAGGTCCCTGCTAACCTGGAGCTGCCGCCTTAAGATCCCCGAGGAAGAGCTGGGGCTGGGACTCAGATTTCTGAGGAGGGGCACCATGGGCTGTTGCTTGACCTCTCCAAGGGCACAGGCTGGGTCTGGGAAGGGGCAGATGAGAATCAGCCATTACCACCGCAAGCAAACCACTGGGTGGCCAGGGTGAGACCAAACTGCTGAGGGGAGCAGATTCCTCCCTGTCTTCAGCCTCCCAGCCTCCCTCGGCCACTTCCACCAGCACAGTCCAAGGAGAGACAGCTGGCAAAGGCGTGGTTTGCAGGTCTCTGGTCCAGCTAGTGGAGTGGAGTATAAAAGGAAAGTGAGCTGGGCACTATAATCCCAGTGACTCTGGAGACTGAGGCAGGAGGATCGCAAGTTTGAAGCCAGCCTCAGCAACTTAGTGGGGTCCTAAGCAATTAGCGAGACCCTGTCACCAAATAAAAAGAAAAAAGGGCTGGGGACGTGACTTAGTGGTTATGCGCCCCTGGGTTCAGTCCCAGGAAACCAGACAGCCATGGAGGACATTTGTGACTGACTTGGGAGGGAAACTCCAAGGCCTCTCTCCTTACCTGTTCTTCCCATTCTGAACCACAAAAGCTGAAGAATGTGGTTCCAAGGGCCAGATTCCCACTGAACGGCAGGAGAGGGGAGAAGGTGAGTAGCCAAAGGCAGACCTCTACCCAGCAGGTAGAAACAGGGGAGCAGAAAGCTGAGTCAGCCACTGGGCTGCCCATGCCATGCTCCCCCACAAGCCCGGTGTGCAGCAAGGACCCAGCACAAAGCTGTGATTACTGTAAGTGGTACGTGGCCATAGTTGTAGCAAAATACCTGGTACATGATGGGCTCCCAAGAGACAGTGATTTGTCTTATTTGTATCTGTGACCAAACACAAAACTTCAGACAAAAGATTCCAGCACAAGGACTCATCAAACAGAATCTCTGGATGTGCCAGCCTAGGAACCTAGACCTGTTCACCCTTATATAAGCCTTTAGCCCCCAACTCACACTGCAGAAGGCAGCAAACCATGCGGAAGATGTCCAGGTCCTAAGCTCTAGAAGCTGGGCTGGGGTGCAGCTCAGTGGCAGAGCCCTGCTCAGCATGCATGAGGCCGCGAGTCCAGTCCCCAGCACCAATAATAATAATAATAATACAGCAAAAGTTAAATAAATAAAATAAGCAAACAACAACAACCCCCTAAGCTCTGGAAGCTGGGCTGGGGTGCGGCTTGGTGGCAGAGCCTTGCTCAGCATTCATGAGGCCCTGATAATACAGTAATAAAACAGTAAAAGTTAAATAAATAAAATAAACAACATCAGCCTCCTAAGCTCTGGAAGCTATACGCAGCCACGGGGACATGGACTCACAGGAGAACCAGAGAGCTGGCAGCCTGAGAGGGCCCCATCTGCCACTGCCAGCTCTGAAGATGCAGAAGGAGCCACCAGCCCAGGATAGCAGGCAACTGCTCACCAGGAGCTGAAAAAGAAGGAAATGGACCCTCCCATGGAGCCCGCCAGGAGGGCCGACTGGCCAACACCTTGACCCTACCCAACCAGACTGGGGTCAGACTTCCCACTTTCCAGTAGAGGGCCATCCCTGTGGGCTGCTGCAGCCCCAGTGCTAGTGCCAGGTTCCAGCCCCAGGAGACCAGAGAGCATGTGACCCCTCCCCTTCTTCCTGGGCACACCTGGACCATCGGCTGCCTTTCAGCACTGGGCACTCCAGGCTCCGATGTCCCTGTGCCTTGGGCGGCAGTCTTAGAAGGAAGCAAGCGGACACTTCAGAGAGAGAGAGAGAGAGAGAGGGCTCTTGGTCAGCAGAGGATTGGTCCCCAGGTCCCTGCCTGGACCTGTGGGACATCAGCCATGCTTTCCATAGGCTCCTGCCCTCGGCTCCCTTGAGCTCCTCTGCCTTCCCAGGACCTTCAGCCACTATTCCTTTGCCCTTCACCAGCTACAAGAAGCCTGTCTTTCATTTATTAAATTGAATTCCTGAGGCTGGGGCTGGGGCTCAGTGGTGGAGCGCTTGCCTGGCGCGTGTGAGGCACTGGGTTCCATCCTCAGCACCACAGGGAGGAAGAGAGGGAGGAAGAGAGGTAGGTAGGTATTGTGTCCCTCTACAACTAAAATAAATAAATAAATAAATAAAATTTTATATATATATATATACACACATATATAGATTGGATTCCTCCTGCCACAGCCCGTAGGCCTGTCCTGTCCGCCCACGCACCAGTTTCCCACTCTTCTCCTCACCCTGTGGGAGCCGTGACTGGCCTGGCCACCTCCCACCAGGCCCACTTAGCCGCCCAGCCGATCACTAGCCTGCTGCCCACCGAGCAGCCATTCCTCCTCTATGTGATCACTCCGCATTCAGCGAGGCAGACCCCTCCCAGCCCTTCCTGCCCTGCTGGCTGCTGAGTTCTGTTGTGGACGCCCCTCCACGTGCGGTCATGTCCCCGCTCACTTGCTGTTCTCCCCGGGATGTAAGCTCCATAGGATTAGGCCCTAGTATGGTGACTTGCTGGCCCCTCGTTTCTGGAATGGTGTCTGATGTGTCACTGACATTCAGTAAATACTTGTGAAAAGGAGGAAGACAAACAGAACATCTTGGTGATGTCCCCCAACTCTAACCTAGTGCAAGAGTCATCAACAGTGACCCAGGCCTGCCCTCGGCCTGTCCAAACCCCAGTCAGACTCCAGGGCTCCTGAGACCTGCCTTCTGGGGCTGAGTCCTGGCCCTGCCCTGGAGTACCACAGGCAAACCCTGACCTACATGCACCCAAGAGTGGCTTCTGGTTGACCCTGGCAGAGCCACAGGGCACTGCCCCTTGTGAACAGGGACTCACTGATGCTTTGGCAGTGTGTGAGTGTGCTGCAGATTTTGAAGTCAGAGAATTGGGGTCTGCATCATGATAAGGACATGACCAAGTTGTGTATTAGTTTGCTCCTGCTGCCATAACAAAACAGCCTAGAGGGGGGCTCACACAGCAGGACTTCATCATCTCCCAGTTCTGGAGGACAGAGTCTGAGACCAAGGTGTGTCCCTCTTGGTGAGGGCTCTCTTCCTGGCAGGTCAATGCCACCTGCTCACTGGGTCCTTCATGGTGGAGACAGGACACTAAGGTTTCTCTCCTCCTTCTTATAAGGACACCAGTCCTATCTAAGTAGGGCCCACCTGAATGACCTCATTTAACTTTGATTACCTCTGTAAGTGCCTCCAAGGAGTCATGCTGGTTAGGGCTTCAACATGATTTTTTTGGGGTGGTACAAAATTCAGTCCCTAACGCCTGTAACCTACCCACTCTGAGGCTTGCTTTTCCTGCCTGTAAGTTGGGGTCGTGATGCACAGGTCCCACAGACATGGGGAGTATCCACAAGGCAAGCCAGGATGTGGGTTCTAACTATTCACTACTGTCCAGCAGGCTACCCCCAAACTCAAAGCAACATTTTTGAGAGCTCTGGTGTGGGTCCCACTCCATCTTGTCCCCTCTTCCCCCCTTTTCCTCTCTTCTCACTTAGTCTCATTCAGCTCCTGTCTTTCCAGAAATGCAGCCTTGGCTGTCCCTGTTCTGGCCATAGAGACCAGTGAGCCACACACCCTCTCCTCCATGCTGGGGCTACTGGATGGCCCAGATTCTGGGCTGTGCTGGGCTCCTCTGATCTGGGACAGGCTTAGCCCAGGACTCTTGGGCACTATCTCTGTCCTCTGCCTGTCCTGATCCAGAAGAAAGTCCAATTCATCCTTGCTCCTCTCAGAAGGCTCTGTCCATCTGAAGGCAGAACTGCAGCCACCTTTGCAGGTCTCTCTCTCACTGTGGCTGCCTTCTGGCTGACTGTGGCTGCCTTCTGGCTGTTCCTCCCTTACCCCCTCTTGAGTGGTAGCTGATCAAGTTATCCTAGATGGGGATGGGATACCTCCCTGAGGAGGGGGCCAGGTCCAGTCAAAGACCTGCAACTTTCTTTAGATCACATTAGAGGCCTCTTCAGTGACATCTCTGAAACACTGGCTTCTGAGCAGCACTAACCTGAGGCCACACCGGGCCATACGGTATGAAGTAATTCTAATCTGCAGGGACAGGTAACAAGGGGTGCTCTGCCCCCAGCAGTGGAGGTCTGCAGAGGTCGCTGGGGCTGGAGCTTATTCGTGTCAGGTGAAGAACTGGGAAGAAAAAGAAAAAGCAGGGCCAGCTGCAGGACAGACCGGGCAGGCCATGAACTCCCAGACCCCTTTCAGAGGCCGGCGGGGAGCAGGTGGGGCGCGGGGATCCCTGCGGGCTGGCGCTGGCTGTCCACGGTGGCCGGTCTGGGCGGGGCGCGGGCTGCAGGCTCCCTCCCACCGGGGCCTCGGGGGTTCCGAGGAGCCCGGGCAGGCCAGCGCCTCCCGCCAGCTCTCGGCGGCCCTTGTCCCGCGGCGACTGCTAAACGAAGCCGCAGTGCCGGGCGAGAGTGGGACCCTGCTCTGCCAGGCGGCCCGGAGCCCACCTGGCCGGCCCTGGACCCCGGGTGGGCAGGCGTCCCGGCGGCTTCCGCGAGGACGCGTCCCAGGGCGCGCAGAGCGTGGGCAGCCCGCGCGGGAGCTGAGGAAGGACCCGCCCTCCCGGCACCTGGCGAGGCTGCACAGCGGCAGAGGCCGTAGTCGCCGCTGGTGGGCCCCCTTATCACCGGACGATGCTGAAAGGAGTGGACAACTCACTTCTTAGGGCGCTCCTCCCCGATTTCTATAAGGGTTCCAATCTGCAGAAGAGGGGCTAAGAGGTGAATCGGAACCCCACCTGCTTCCCTCCTCCTGGCGGCCAAGGAATACAGGTTTTTTTTTTTTTTTTTTTTTTTTTTTCTTTTTTAGCGTCCTTGAGGAAAGCAGTTTTATACGCAGATAATTATAATGCAGCATGGTGCGGTTGTAATAAAGGTTTGCAAGGTTCCTGGAAGTTAGGGAGAAGGAGATTAACTCTTCCAGGGAAGTGGAAAGAGATTTCACGGAGCAATTGGGTTCTGATGAAGAGTAGGCGTTCGAGATGAGGGCGACGGACATTCGGAGAATCACAGCAGAGGCCAAGACCTGGAGGCAGGAAAGAACTGCCTGAGCCCGCGGCATGCTCACCAGCAATCCCAGTGACTGCGGAGGTGGAGGCAGGAGGGTGGCAAGGTGCAACTTAGTCAGACCCGGCTCAAAATATCCTGGATCCTGAGGATCCAGGATAGCCCGGTGGTAGAGCACCTCTTGTTCAAGTCCCAGTAACGCTGATCATCTGAAGAGGATCGCTGTTTTCAGATGGTGTGAGAATGCATAGTGAAGAATCATCTGAAGTACTGTTGGAGCTAATCAGATCTAAGTACAAAATGTACCTGAGAAAAATCCATAGTTTGGGGATTTTGTTTGGTTTTTATTCTAGAGCTAAGCAATTAGTAAAGGGGGTTTCTTTTAAGTAACAGAAGCAACAACAAGAGCCACACACTCCTGTTCCTGGTCTCTGACCAAGTGATGCCCTGCACTGTCTCTGATGCTGCCAGCAAGGAGGCCATCACCAGGTGCCCGGGGTCTGGGACCTTCACCACCAAAAACACCTGGAGAAACAGATATGCTCAAATGGCCTCAGCGTCACTCAAGCCTGCCAGTCAGCCCTGGGTAGGAAGGAAGCACAAAGCTAAACCTGGCACCAAGGCAGGAGTTCATGTACTTATGGCTAAATATCTTATTTCTATAATAAAAAGGTAGAATACTGTTTTTAAAGATGGAGAAATAAACAGTAATAAGCATGCAGGGTGTGGATGAACAAGATCTAGCCCCTTCTGGAATATCCTGAAGGAATGGAGAACACAGTGTAACTGAAAGGAAAGACACAAACAGACATGAGACTTTGGTGTGTAAAAAGAGGAGGTGGCTTCAAATCCACAGGCCTCCCATGTATTCCCAACAGAAAGCAGAGGGGTCACTAGACGACTGGAATAACCACTTAGTAAGGCCCCTTTCACACCTCCAACGTCAACTCCACAAAGAGTCCATTTGTTTCTCCTCCCTCCCTTGGAACTTTACTTTTTAAAAGACAATTTATTCAAGAATTCGTTTTTCCATTGGATGCATGCCTGCAATTCCAGCAATTTGGGAGGCTGAGACAGGAGAATCACAAGTTTGAGGCCAACCTCAGCAACTTAGGGAGACCTTGTCTCAAAATCAAAAACTTTTTAAAAAGAGGGTATCCCAGTGGTGAAGCGCCCCTGGGTTAGATCCCCAGTATTGGGGGGGAAAATCAATTATAATTTTTTTTTTTAAAAAGAAATCTTTTCCCCACCCCCCCTCCCCCCAGTGCTAGGGATCAAACCCAAGGCCTGTGCATGCCACTGAGCTACAGCCCACCCCTGGTCACAGCAGCTGTCCTTGCCAGGGTCCTACAACTATCCCTTGTGTTTCAGGGGGCACCTCACAAAGTCAGAGGCCATGATGCTGTGCTGGGCCATGTCCACCACAGAGGACATGTGGAGACCTCTCCAGCCTTCTTCACTAGTGGGCCTGTCTCACCCTCGGGCATAGAGCGCAGAGCAACGCTGAGGCTGAACTGTGGGCTGCGCTTAGCCAGAGCCTGAGCAGCCACCTTCTAGGCAAACATAGAGCTGTGCTGATACCTTTACCCTTCCTTATGGACTCCTTAAAGAACCATGTTGCAGCCCTAACTCCTGGGACATCAGAATGTGGATTCATTAGGAAATAGGATCATTGCAGGTGTAGTTAAGTGAAAATGAGGTCATACAGGTGGGCTCTTAGCCCAATGGGACTGGTGTCCTCTTAAGAAAATGACCATGTGAGCCCAGGCACGTGCTCACACACAGCACACACAGAGACGCACAGCAATGCACAGACACAGGTGCACATATAGACACAGGGACACCTGCACACAAACGTACATAGTCACAGACACACACAGAGACAGATGCAAACACAAAAACACAGCAACACATAGACACAAACACTTACGCAGGCACAGGCAAACACAGAAACACAGATGCACACAGAGAGACACATGGCAACATAGAGACAAGAACTAATAGGCACATAGATGCAGACACACAGAGGCAAACAGAGACACACACAGAGATGCACAGACACACAGATGCACACAGACGCACACATGAAGGCTGATCAGGAACTGGAGGGATGCCCTGTGAGCCAGGGAGGTGGACGGCCTGGCTGGAGCCCTCAGCAGGACAACTCTGCCAGCAACTGACCTTGGACAGCCCAGCTCCAGAGCTGGGTGAGAAGCAGCTTCTCTTCCAACCACCCAGGGTGGGATGCGCTGTCATGTGGCCCTTGGAGTCCTTACACCCTCTGGAAAGGGGGACTGTTGTTTGGGCATCATTGCTATGGGTTCTTCAAAGTCCACCAGCAGGTGAGCATCTCTCGGGCTGCCCATGCAGTCATGCCTCCAGGAATCTCCTGCTCCATCCAGTGGCTGGGGGGCCACACGCTCCACGGTGCCCACTGCTCAGCTTGGTGTGTGTAAACTCTACTCTTCCTTAGGAGTTTAAATTCATCAGAAAAGAGCAGTGCACTCTGGTCTCCTTCCGCCATGGGCACAGTCAACTTTATAAAGAGAAGGCTGGTGGCAGAGGAGGGTCAGGTGGCTGGGGCACAGGGAGAGGGCACAGCCTGTACCCTGGTCCCCCAGGCAACTGCCCCAGGGAAGCCACCAAGCGCCCTGCCCAGAAGTCCTCCAGACAGAACCAGCTCTTGCCTTGTCACCCAAGTTGATTTCAAAGTCCTGCATGCAAGTGATGTCCTGCCTCAGCCTCCCGAGTTGATTAGACTAGAGGCACATGCCACAGCACTGGGGACAGTGCCCTGGTGGGCGCAGCGACAACCTCCACCAGCTGTGGAAGAAAGAAGTCCTTTGTGAGCCCACACCTTTATAAACAGGGAGCTGTGTGGGGGACCCGCTGCTCCACCCAACCGGCCCAACCCAGCCTGTGGGCTTCCGGTTGCCTCCTCCCACCCAGACTCCCGGCTGGGTCCTCCCGGTCCTCACCTGCCCACCTAGACCCTCCTTCTTAGCCCCCAGGCATCATTTTCTGATCTCCAGGCAACACCATACTTTCTACTCAAAATTTTAGATAGGGCCTAGTTAAAAGATCATCTCAGAACTGCAGGATCAAGCATGTGTTAAGGTTTTCCAGGAATAAGGTGATCTAATGCACCGAAATTCTCCAATCCAGAATCCACTCCACCTCCAAGGTGCCCCAGGCTTGCAGAAAAGAAAAAGAAACAGAGAGCTAGGAAAGGGGAGCCGCTTGTGAAGGCTGAAGTTGGGCACCGGCTCCCCAACCAGGTGCTGCCGGTCAGACCCCAGGGAGGGGACGCCAGTGGGGAGCCAGGGTGGACCTCCATGGGGTGGCACTTAGGAAAGAGGGAGCTGAAAAGGTCTGACCAGGAAGGGACAGCAGGGACAGGTTTTCCTTTATTAGCTCCTTCCTCCTTTCCTTTCTCTCCCTTTCTAGGGCAAGGCATTAATTCTGAACCTAGAATTATCCACTGAGTTCAGAGTTTATCTCCCTCCAGAGTCACAGGTGACCACCTCGTGGACTTTCATGCCCACCCCACTGCCTGAAGGTTGAACCCAGGGCCCTGCATATGTTAGGTGCCCTGCCCCTGGACTCCATCCCAGTGCTGTCCAGTGGATTTTCTGACTTGGATGCCGAGTAGACGCACGTGATGGATTAGAAACAATCCAACCCTAAACTCAGCACAATGATGCTCGCCTGTAATCCTGAGGTCTGGGGAGGCTGAGGCAGGAGGATCACAAGTTCAAGGCCAGCCTGAGCAACTTAGTAAGACCCTGTCTCAAAATAAAAAGAACTGGGGATGCAGCTCAGTGGTAGAGCGTCCCTGGGTTCAATCCCCAGTGCCAAATTAACAAACAACAACAAAGACAGAAAAAGGAAACTTAGTCAACAGTGGCGTAAGTTCCTACGGACATAGGCCTGCATTCATATTATTCAGGTAAATAACAAGCAAACATTTTAATTTAGAGGGAAACACCTGAAGCAACCACAGCAAACCCTGACACTGTGGAGCTTTGGAATCCAGGGGTACGCTGCGGGTGCATTTGGTGAGCTCCTCGAGGGCAGGACGCTGCAGGATGAACAAATCACCAGGGAACAAGATTAAGAAGAGGTGGCAAGGACATTACTACTGAAGGGATGTGGGTAGGGATGGAGCTCAGTGGTAGAGCACCTGCTAGCATTTGCGAGGCCCTGGGTCCATCCCCAACACCACAACAGAAAGAAAAGAAATAAACAAACAAAAAGTTATGGTTCTCAATATGCAATTCAACCAATTGCAATGCGTGGGCCTTATCTGAATCATGGTTCAATTGTATGTAATAAAAAAATAAGACTTTTGTAAGCAATTGGAGATGTGAACACCTGGATGTAAACGAACAACTTCATAAACAATGGGGTTCTGCCCCGACACCCGACGATATTAAGGAATTGATGTCAGTATTTGGAGGTGTGATGATGGTATTGTGGCTTTGGGATTTTTTTCAAAGATGTTTGTTATTTGGTGAAATGGTGCCCACCTGTAATCCCAGCCACTCTGGAGACAGAGGCAGGAAGATCACAAGTTCCAGGCCAGCCTCTGCAACTTAGTGAGACCCTGTCTCAAAATAAAAAATAAAAAGGAGTGGGAGTGTAGCCAAGTGGTAAAGTACCCTGACTTCAGTCCCTAGAATTGCGGGGGGTGGGGGAGGGGGATAGAAAAAGTACTTGTAGTGAAAGGTTTGTGGACACAATTGTATGATGTTGGAATTCGCTCATGAAGATATAGAAGGGAGAAGTGGCCAGAGGTCATCAGTGGCTACTACAGTTGACCATTGGTGCAGCTGGGTGATGTGTACCTGGATGGGGGAGTCTTCTTTCTAATTCTGAACTTGTTTGAAACTGTCATGAGCTAAAACAATAAAATGAAGTGTACCAAACCTGGCGGTGCTTAAGAGGTATGTCCATGTCGTCCATCCGTCCGTCTGTCCTTCCTTCCTTTTCTTCCTTCCTCTCTTCCTTTCTTTCTCCGCACTAGGGATCAAACCCAGGGCCTGTGCATGCTGACAATGCTTTACCCTGAGCTTCATACCCAGGCTCTATTTTTTATTTTGAGGCAGGGTCTTGCTAAGTTGCCCAGGCTGTCCTCAAACTTGGCAACCTTCTGCCTCAGCCTCCCAAGTAGCTCAGAGTACAGGTACGTGCCACCACGCCCAGCTGCTTCAAGATGTTCAAGAAAAAAATGCAAATTCTTTCCGAAGACATGTACAGTGTCCAACTTACAGTGTTTTGACTTACAGTTTTTCAGCTTTATGACAGTAAGAAAGCAAATTATATTGGGTAGAAACCATGGCTCCGATGTTTATCAGGTCGTAACCTCATCGGAAGCTGGGGGACTTCTATACCTTCTCCAGAAACTTCACTGTTTCTGGGTAGCATTGCCATGAGTAAGAGTTCACAGCCCCTGCATGATTCTGTAACACCCATGGGTCATTTAGGAAATACTGTTTCCCTCAGTTATGCAGATCTTCCAAATCCTGAAACATATCATCATTTAAATCTCAAAGTCACATTCATTAATATCCCCCCCCACACACTTTCATCACAAGTCTTTAATTACAATGTATCTACTTGCAATTCTTTCAATGAAAATGACAGTCATAAAAGCTCAAGTGTTTTAGTGCACAGCTCAATCTAATGCTCCTTCTCCTGTCCTTCGGGCGTAAGGCAGTCGGACCGGTCACCTACCTCCCACTTGTCACGCAGAATACTGAGGATCAGGACTGAACAAGGTGGAGGATTCCCACTGCTCACCAAGGGCACCCTTAAGTGGAACCAACTTGTTTTCTTTTTATTTAGGGAGAGTTTTTGGTGAAATTGCCTTGATTTGTGTGGAGGCACCAATGCTAAAACACAAATGACATCGTACAAATTTCCACTTGGTGAAAGCAAAACAAAACAAATGCCATGCTGTAGGCCTACCGCCATAGACTTACTGGTAAGTCAGGTCTGGGAGGAGGGAAAGAAGAGTGAAAGATGCTCAGGCCTGGCCTGAGCACCACAGAGGTGGGGTGTCCTTCCTGTGATGGGAAAGATCCAGACTTTCAGCTTGGGAAGGTTGAATCTAAGATAGCTACATATGCTGAGTGCAGCTCAGGAGGCTGAGGCCAGAGGACAGCAAGTTCAAGGCCATCCTCAGCAGGTCAGCCAGACCCTGTCTCAAAATAAAAAAATAAAAAGGGCCAGGGTTGGGCTGAGTGGTAACCCCTGGGGGTTTGATCCCCAGTACCAATATAAATAAATTAATTTAATTAAAAAAGAAAAGAAAAAGCACAAGGAAACACTGCAACCCTGGTACAGGCAATGCTTTTTGGATTTGCTCTCAAAGCACAGGAGACAAAGGCAAAAATAGACAAATGAGATTACATCAAAGCAAAAACCTAGCTGGGCACAATGGCTCATACCTGTAATTCCAGTGGCTCGGGAGGCTGAGGCAGGAGGATCATGAGTTCAAAGCTAGGCTCAGCAACAGCGAGGCACAAGGCAACTCAGTGAGACCCTGTCTCTAAATAAAATGCAAAAGAGGGCTGGGACGTGGCTCACTGGACGAGTGCCTCTGAGTTCAATCCCTGGTACCTACCCCTTCCCCCAAATAAGCGAAAGCCTTCTCCCAGCTCAGTGGGCCTTACTTGTTATCCCAGGAGGCTGAGGCAGGAGGACAGAAAGCTCATGGTCACATCAGCAACTCAGTGAGAGCTTATCACAAAATAAAAAAAGAAAAGGGTTGGGGGTGTAGCCCCATTTTAGAGTGCCTCGGCATTCAGTCCCCAGTACCTAAAATAAGTAAGTAAGTAAGTAAATAAATAAATAAATAAATAAAACATTTAAACATCCTTCAAGAGAGGAGTGGCTAAGTGTCTGTACAGATGCATCCCTGGGAAGAAGGGTCAGTGAGTCCTGGTGAGGACACAGGTCCGAGAATACTGTCCTTGAGAAGAGAGTCCCAGCACGCTACGGAGAGCGAGATCCCATCACATAACAAGGACAAGCCAGGCCTGTGTGCACACAGAAAAGGCTCCAGAGGGCTTCACGCCACCTGGGAGTGACAGGGCAGGCCCAGGCCCTTGTCTGTCCTCTTCTGAGTGGACACTGTACAGCAATTGGGTGTTTTCGTTACAGTACGACATTGATTAGTGTTTTTAAGTGTTGAAGCTGATCTGCAGGGAGGAGCTCTCGGCAGTCAGGGAAATGCAGTCTTCCTAAGAGACCCAGAGCTTGAGGCATCCTCCTGGTGCCTGCTCAGAGCCCGTGGGTCAGTCAGGTGCCCAGAGCCAGGACAGAAAGCTGCTGCTGGGCTAGGCTGGTCCCCTGCATGGCCACACAAGCTCCTGTTGGGAAACCCCAGCCACAGGAAGCATGTTTTGCAGAAGAAAAGGAGGTAGGGAAAGTGGAAGAACAAAGGGGTGAGGGGGGAATGTGAGTGCTGGGACCAGGGAAAGAAAGACATTGACAGAGGGGACCTAGGACAAGTAAAAGGGAGACTCCCCAGCACCACACGCAAAAATAAAGAAGCTGGGCAGAAATATGCTCTATTCGCCCCACCGGTACAAAGCTGAGGACAGGTAAAACTGAGCTTCACTGTTGGGGCTGCCCACGTCAGTGGGGAAGTGATGAGGAAAGCAAGGAAATAATCAGAATAAGAGTCAGGTGCCATAGACAGTGGCACTCACTTGTCATCCCAGCTTCTCTGGAGACTGGGGCAGAAGGATCCTATTTTTGAGGCAAGGCTGGGCAACTTAGTGAGGACCTATCTCAAAATAAAATAAAAAGGACTAGGTGTGGAGCTCAGTGATAGAGCATCCCTGGGCTCAATCCCCAGTAACTAACACACACACACACACACACACACACACACACACACACTCACGCACACACTCCAGGGAGTGGCTGCTCTTAGGGGTGGTGAAAGGCGTCCAGATCAGAAAGGGGTGGTGGGACTTCTGACAAAGCTCTGTTTCCTTGCCTGAGTCAGTTCCCTTCCCTTCTCTTTCCGTTTTTCCCTTGTTATCTATCTATCTATCTATTTTTGGTGCTGGGGACTGAACCCAGGGGACTCTACCCCTGAGCTACACCCTCAGCCCTTTTATTTTTATTTTTTATTTTGACTCGGTCCAGCTAAGTGGCTGAGGCTGGCCTTGAACTCTTGATGCTCCTGCCTCAGCTTCCAGATTCGCTGTGGTCACAGGTGTGCTGCAGCGGTTCCCTTTTCAGGAACTCTGTTATATTCAGGCAGACATTCATGTTTCGTGCATTTTTCTGTTTACTGACATATTTCATGATAAAAAGATTTTTTTAAAAAAGTACCTTTGGAATGGCTTTGGAAATAGATATGGGCTCAGCCAGCAATCTAAGATCTTGTCTCAGAAAACAGATTCTCAACAACAAGAGCAACGAGCAGTGTGTGACGTGCACCTGGGCCCTGTCCCTCGAGCAGTGTGAGGGAGGGGTTTGCTCTGAGCACAGATGTGAGGAGGCTGATGCCCTCAGATCAGTGACACGCAGTGAACCCTGCCCTCGGGTGCCCACAGCTGCAGAGACTCACGCCCGGCGGCTGTGACCTCTGGGCTTCTCCTTCTGGAAGCCTCGGTCTGGGGAATGTCAGCCTGGCCCGCTGTCCTGGGTCCCCAGCACTCCTCCTTTCCTCCGTCCATCCTAACGGAGCTTTTCCTTTTGTTAAGCTGACAGAAGCCATAATTGAACCCCCTGACAAGAGCTGGACTGCACTTTTCTCTCTTTTCCATTTCTGCAATCTACAATGAACCTTCCAAGTTCATTACCGCAGATGGTCCTGGTCAGGACCCAGGGCCAGTGGCAGTAGCTTATTATCTAGCCTCCAGGTCGGTGAGAGCTGGCGGGCGGCCGCGGTCATTCTGAGGCAGTCATGTCCAATTAGAAGCCACATTAGGCACTTTCCTCTGGAGCCCTATTAACAAATTAGTCCTACCACAGACCCAGAGGGACTGGATGGAACCAAATACCTTCTGATCACTGGGCAATTTGAAGAAGAAACAGTGCAGAACACTGGAGAATGTGTGTGTGTGTGTGTGTGTGTGTGTGTGTGTGTGTGAAGTAGGAGTGGTGGGTGTACAGGGAGGAGGATTGACCCCCAAATGCCCAGGCCACCCAGGAAAGAGAGCTTCCCATCCCTGAGCAAGGCCTGCTATTGGGTTAAAGTGGCTGGGGGTGGACAAGGGTGGCCGAGCTTCTGTGGTCAGCGTTTTGCCCCTGCTATTCTTGCTTGACTGGAGGGGTTGTTGCACATGCCTTCTGCTGGGTCGTGTGTTCTTTTGAATTTTTTGCAAGTTTTAGTTCCAAAGAGTTTGTGGGGAGAGGGCTGGGGAAACCAGTGCCTCATATACCTACTGTGATCACATCATCTTAATTCTCTATTTTAAACCTATGCTGGGTTTTCAAAATCTTGACTGTGAATGGCTTGCTCAAAGGTAAGTATTAATTAGACCTCCGGGATTTTTTAAATTCCAAAGTCTGAAGTACAAATATGTTCTTGTTGCTAAGGAAACAACTGCGTTCAAACTACCATTGCAAATTGAAGTTGCAATCTTAGGTTCCTTTGCAATAGAGCCAAAGACTGGGGCAAATCCTCTAAAAAGTAGAGAGAAAAAGGAAGATGAGGAAAAGATGGCTATGGGTGAGCATACCATTCCCCTTTCTGATCTATACCTGAAGAGCTAAGACACCTAGAAACAAGACTCTACAGATGATCCGTGCCGTCTTCCATGATGGCATTAACCTGGAATTCCCCATGTGGAAAACTCTTGGAGGTTTTCTGCCACCCATTAAGAGCAGGAATGTACTTTTTATTCACTATGGATCCCACATATACAAACAAAAAATTATAATACCTTATGAGCAACTTCATGCCAATCTATCCAGCAACCTTAAAAACACAGTTTGTCAAAACTGACACAAGGAGAAATAGAAAACCTAGACAGCCTTATATAAACTAAGTACATTAAATTTATAATCAAACTCTTACAAGTACACACACACTAAACCTCCAGCTCCAGAGGGCTTATTGATGAATTCTACGAAGCATTAAAGAGAGAGAGAAGCCGGGCACAGTGGCATGTAAGTATAATCCTAGTAATCAGCAGTATGAAAAAGGAGGTTGGGAAATTGGAGGCCAGTCTCAGCAACTTAGACCAACCCTGCCTCAAAATAGAAATAAAAAGGGCTGGGGAAGTAGCTCAGTGGTACAGCGCCCCTGGGGTTCAATCCCCAGTGAGAGTGAGAGAGAGAGAGAGAGGAGAGAGAGAAATAACACCAGTCCTATACAGACTCTTTCAGGAAAACAAAGGAAGAAAAACAATTTCCACCGAGTCTAACATAACATAACCCCAATAACAAAATCTCAATAGATGCAGAAAAAGCATCTGATAATATTTAACATCTTCTCATCATCTAAGCTCTCAGCAAATTAAGGGTAAATCCCCCCACCCACCCCATTGAGGGCAATGATAGAAGCTTATACCTAGTATCATGTTTAATGGTGACATGTGAAACCACTTCTCAGTGAATTAGGGAACAAGCCAAAGGTATTGGCTCTTACCAGTTTTATTCAAAATTAGGACATGAAAAAGAAATAAAGAACACAAGGGTTGGAAATGAAGCACTAAAACTAAAATGTGCAGACAACTTGATTTTGTATGTAAAAAGATCTTCCGGAATCCACAAAATAACTCCCAGCTTGTAGTCGATTGCAAGATACAGGGTCGAGCAGTCATGATGGTGCACGCCTGTAATCCCAGCTACTTGGGGAGGGAGGATTGTGAGTTCAAGGCCAACCTGGGCAACTTTGCAAGACCCTGTCTCAAGAATACAGCAAGCAAAATGAAGCAAACGGAATGGAGAATCCAGAGACGAACCACTGTATATAGTCAGCTGGTTTTCTACCAAAGTGTCTTGTCAATTCCGTGGAGAAAGAAAAGCCTTTTAAACAATTGGGATAAAACAACTGCAAATCTTTTAAGGAAAATAAGTAACCCCAACTCAATCTTACTCTACACGTAAGTTCAGTTTGAGAGGGGTCACAGACCATACATGAAAGCCAAAACCATCAAGCTTCTAGAGGAAAACCA
Source organism: Marmota flaviventris (assembly GCF_047511675.1). Taxonomy (NCBI): domain Eukaryota; kingdom Metazoa; phylum Chordata; class Mammalia; order Rodentia; family Sciuridae; genus Marmota; species Marmota flaviventris. The sequence goes on along the minus strand of NC_092511.1, from coordinate 76,654,688 downwards.
TCCTGAAGTTGGCAAAGATTCATCAGACAGGAGACAAGAAATACTGAACCATTAAAAAGAAATAAATAGCTGGGCGCAGTGGCCCACACCTGTCATCCCACTGGGTCAGGAGGCTAGAGCAGGAGGATCCCAAGTTCAAAGCCAGCCTCAGCAACTTAAAGGCCCTAAAGCAACTCAGTAGAGACCCTGTATCTAAATAAAATATTTAAAAGGGTTAGGGATGGGGCTCAGTGGTTGAGTGCCCCTGGGTTCAATCCCTGGTACCAAAGAGAGAAAGAAATGTCACTTCATCAGTAAATACTTCTACTTCCCAGAGGTGATAAGACTGGAGAAGATACTCAGAATGCACACACGTAACAGGAGTGCTGAATGTAAGATCCAAAGAATCCACCAAATTTATTTATTTAATTTTGGGAGTGAGGGTTCTGGAGGATGGAATCAGGGTTTCTTTGCTAATGAACCCCATCCCCAGTACTTTTGTTGAGTGTCTCATTCATTTGCTGAGGCTGGCCTCAACTTTGTGATCCTTCTGCCTCAGCCTCTGGAGTCACTGGGATTACAGGTGTGTGCCACCATGCCCAGCCCAAGTCTGCTTTTTAAATGGTCAAACTCCCTTATTGGCAGGTGTGTGGGGATGGATAATGGGGATTGGATCTAGGGGCACTTTACCACTGAGCTATATGCCCAGCCCTTTTTAAATTTTGATACAGGGTCTCACTAATTTGCTGAGGCTGGCCTCAAACTTTTGATCCTCTTGCCTCAGTATCTGGGAGACAAGAAACATTCAGTATCTCCCAAGTTTCTGGGATTACAGGTGTGTGCCACCATGTTCAGCTCTAAATGGTCAACATTTTGACCAGAAGTTTCATCAGAGAGTTTATATAAATGGCTAAAAAGCACATAACATTATGTTCAACATCGTGAGTCATCAAGAAAATGCAAAATCTCTTTCATATAAAAATTCACAATAGTTACTTTGGTCTAAATGTGTCCCCTTAAAATTTGTGTGTAGGGAACTCAATCCCCAGTACAACACTGTTGGGGGGCAGCAGAGATATGGGGTCCCCAGGGCTCCACCCTCATGAATGCCACTCTAAACAGGCCTGAGGGGGGAGTTTGGTCCTTTCATGGCCCCCTACCTTCTGCCAGGTGAGATGCTGCACTTGGCCCTCTGGCAGACCCCAAGTTCAAGGTGGTACCCTGGAGGCAGAGAACAGCCCCCCGCAGGTGGGGCTAACCTTGTCCTCGGAGCAGACCCGACTACGCCAAGAGCTCTGCAAGACAGGAGGCTCCTGCTCAGGCCTCTGCAGATGACCGACACTCAGACCAGTAAATGGAGAGGCGAGGACCAGGCCTGATTAAAACTCACTCTTTTGTGATTGACATCTCCATAACACTTAGCAATCTACATACAATTTCCACAAATGTAAGCCTTTAATGCAACAATCCTGAGAGGCATCTCTTTTTATCCTTAATTTGGGGACAAAGAAAGTCAGATTCAAAAATGTTCCGAGCAGGTGTAACTGTGCACCTGTGGTCCCAGCTGCTGGGGAGCTGAGGCAGGAGGCAGCTCCAGGTGGTGGCCCTGGGAGCAGGGCTGCAGGAGCTGGTCAGCAGGGAGCCCTACCTCTGAACACTGCTGCTCCAGCGAGCCGCACAGCACCAGCTGCCTCTCCCTAGGATCCCCAAGGAGGCAGAGGACTTCTCAGAACATGGATTCAGACGCAGGACTTGGACCTGCCCTTCGGACTCCGTGACCTCTGGCCTTGCTGCTGCTCTGCAGACCTGGTCAGAGATGGCTGTGCCTTCCAACCCAGAGCTGAGAATGTGTAATCTGTTCTTGCAGGCCACACAGGCTGTCCTCAGCCCCAGCCACTGACCCTGCCCCTCAGAACCTTCTCAAGACCCGGGGTGTCCTAACTGGGTGCAGGGCCCCTGTGTGTGACCCCAGGTACTTAGGCCCTGTCTCAAAACAGAATATAAAAAGGAGGGGGATGTAGCTCAGGGGCAGAGTGCTTGCCTTGCATGAGGGAGGCCCTGGGTTCAGTCCCCAATATTGCCCAAAATAAATAAATAAAGTTAAGTAAATAAAATAGTTGGTTGGTGGCCTGAGGTGGTGGCTCAATGGTAGAGCACTTGCTGAGCATGTGTGAGGCACTGGGTTCGATCCTCAGCATAAGATTTAAATAAAGATCCATTGACAACTATATATATAAAAGAGTTGGTGTCTTCTAAAGAAATGATAAACAGCCAGGTGTGGTGGCATGTGGCTGTGACCCAGTGGGTGGCTTGGGAGGCTGGGGCAAGTTCAAAGCACCCTTGGGTTCAATCCCCAGTACCAAAAAGGAAAAAAAGGGGGGAGGGACCTCTGAGGTGAGGATGTACCAATTACCCTGATGGGATCATTACGCATTGTATACATGATATTAAAATATCACATTGTACCCCATAAATATGTACAATTGTATCAATTTAAATTCAAAAAGAGTATGTTCTTACTACCGCCCGAAAAGCTATGAGGTCGGGGTGTGGCTCAGTGGTAGAGCGCTTGCCTAGCATGCATGAAGTGAGGCACCAGCTTCCATCCTCAGCACCATATAAAAATAAATAAATAAAGATATAAAAATGAAAATTTTTTAAAAAGCTATGAGGTGATGGATATGCTAATTAAGCTTCATTATGGTTCTTAGTTCACAAGGTATGTGTATAATGTATCAAAACATTATGTCCTGCCCTTACATATATATGTATATATGTGTACACACACAAACACACACACATATATATATATATATATATATATATATATATATATATGAGGGTGGAAGAGAGGGAGGGAAGCAGGGAAGAGGGAGGGAGGAAGGAGAAAGAGAGGGAGGGGGAGGAAGAGGAAAAGAGGAAGGAGGGAGAGGGAGGAGAGAGGGGGGGAGGAGGAAGAGAGGGAGGGGAGGAGGGAGTGAGGAAGGGGAGGAGGATTAGAAGGGGAGGGAGGAAAACAAACTAATAGAATGTATATTAGTAATATACAGGACAGGGTTTCTAAAGATGCCTCGTTCCACAGGAAGTACTTCTCGAGGGGGAACAATGGAAGGACACTGCCACGGAAGCTCTCCGGTGGATGAAGGAGCCCGCTGCAGCTCCTGTGGCTGGACCTGCTGCCCTGTAGTGGGCACCCCTCCTGGGTGCCGGGCTCCTGTGAACCAAGGCCCTTGAGGCCCACTTGTCTCATCAGATCCTGGAAACCAGCCTCAGAGAGAGGCCTGGGGCTTGTTTTACAGATAAGGGTACAGGGAGTCCAAGGTTAAGGCCAAGTAGCCTCCTCAAGGTCAACTGGCGAAAACAGGAGGCCCAGTGGAAGGCTGAACTCTGATTCTGAACCCTGGAGTTGACCCTAGATGTTGCTACCTCCCCACAGAGGAGGGCCCAGGGACCCCTGACCTTGGACAGTGCACCTCCCCACAGGGGAAGGCCAGGTGGGGGTGGGTGGAGGTCCCTGACCCTGGACAGTACACTTCCCCACAGGGGAGGGCCATTGCGGGGGTGGGAGGTCCCTGACCCTGAACAGTGCACTCCCCACAGGTGAGGGCCCCAGGGATCACTGACCCTGGGCAGTGCACTCCCCATAGGGGAGGGGGGTGGTCTCTGACCCTGGACAGTGCACCTCCCCACAGGAGAGAGGGGGTGGTCCCTGACCCTGAACAGTGCACTCCCTACAGGCGAGGGCCCCAGGGATCACTGACCCTGGGCAGTGCACTCCCCATAGGGGAGGGGGGTGGTCCCTGACCCTAGACAGTGCACCTCCCCACAGGGGGGCCCCGAGGCATCCCTGCCTGGCAAGGACCCTGGAGGAGGGAGGCACCCCTGCCCGCCAAGGAGCAGCCTGACTGCACAGGCTGTGTGGGGACTGGGGCTTAGGCGGTGCTGGCTTTGCATGGAACCCGTCCACGCCTCAAGGTGTGGACAGGCCAGGGAAAGGTACCTGGAGGAAAGGGCCGGGCAGCGGGCAGGGGTCTGTTCAGCGCCTCACGACAGTTACTCCTCCCCCGTTCCCCTCCACCTCTTCCCTTTCTCGCAGGGGCTGTGGGAAGGCCTGGCATCCTCCTGAGCCCAAACCTTTAGAATTTCCTAATCTGATTTCAGAGGGCACGGGCTGATCCCCCCATTGTCTGCGAGGTACAAAGCCCAGGCCCGTAATTATCTCTCCTGCGGCAGGCCCCGAGATGAAACAGGAAGACCGAGCGGATTCTCCCAGATGCCACCTCTGAGCAGCGGCTTTGCCAGCCTGTTATTTGGGGCACTGCAGAAGGCGAGGCCTTACCCTGCCGGGGATCAATGGGAAAATAAGCAGTTGCTCCAGCGGGCTGCGGCCTCCGCGGTTGCCGGCCTCCGCGTAATGGCTATTTATCCCCACTTAATTGGTACCTGGCTCCCTGGGCTGGCGGGTGCTTCCCACCACCGCCACCCGGCTGCTCAGGGCAGCTGCAGAGCTGCAGCACCCTGCCACTGCCCTCCCCAGGGGCCAGGGGTGCCCGTGGCCACCCCATAGGGTGACAGCAGCGGCCCTGCCTTTTACTGCCTCTCAACCAGCTGGAGTCACTCTAATCACAGATGCCCACGGACAGCTGGGCTGGCTCCAACCTCTCTGTGCCAAGCATCCTGAGGGTCTCCAGTAGGCAGGGGACACACTGCTCTTTGACAACAGTCTGCAGCTGAAAAAGATTCTGTGTTCCTGGAGAAGGAAGAGCCCAGAGAACTCCAGAGAAAGGGACTCTAGGCCCATCTACATGTGGACCTCTTGGTACGTGATATTCTTTTTTATAGAAAAGGTCAGGGGGTTATGGCCCACACCTGTCATCCCAATGACTTAGAGGCTGAGGCAAGAGGATCACATGTTAGAGGCCAGCCTCCGTAACTTAGTGAGGCCCTGTCTTGAAATAGAATAACAGAGGCTGAACTGGGGCTCAGTAGTAGAGCACTTGCCTAGCTTCTGCGAGGCCCTGGGTTCAATCCTCAGCACCACATAAAAATGGATAAATAAAATAAAGGGATTGTGTCCAACTACAACTAAAAATATATATATATTCAAAAAAAAAGGAAATAGAATAAACAAATAAGTAGAGGGCTGGGTGTAGCTCAGTGACACAGTGCTTACCTGGCATGTGCGAAGCCCTGGTTTCAACCACTGATACCAAATAAAGGAAAAAGAGAAACACTTCACCACATTAACAAAAATCCCATGCAAAATATCATAAATCAAAACACATAATGTGCTTGCTAATAGCACCACGTGTTGTGTGCCTAGTAAGCCCGCTCTAGCAGGAACAGTGCCGGCAATGTGAACTGGCAGGAGCCTGGAAAGTCAAATACTGGGCTCACAACTGAACACAGTTTTAAATGACAGGCTCCAGGGTGTCGCCCTCTGTCTGCTTGGTAGGCAGCCCCCGGAGAGCTTCAGTCCCCAGCTTCTCACTCTTCAGGGATCTCTTTCTCCTGGTCAGGGGCAGACAGACAGTCTTCACTTTGTTCCCATTTAGACTGAGCGGTGGGTTTGCCTGAAGTCCAGGGCTGGGAAGAGTCTGAGGTCCTCCTGGGCTCAGCAGGAGAGGGGCCTAGATCATACGTGAGGTGTGCTGGGCACCCTGGTGGAGGACACCAGGCTGATCAAGGCTGGTCAAGGCTCCTGTGCTGGGCAGTATAAAATCTTCCCCAACGTCTTGTGTGAAAGAATCACCTTGCTGTTCCAATTCTTCACACCAAAAGTGAAGGCCAAAAAAGATTCTGTATTCTAATTGGTTAGACTGTCTTTGAGGGTTTTTTTGTTGTTGTTTGGATTTTTCTGGTTTTGTTTTTTGTCTCGTGAAGTTGCCGAAAGCCTTGCCAAATTGCAGAGACTGGCCTCCAACTTGCCATACTCCTGCGTCAGCCTCCCAAGTTCCTGGGAGTACAGGTGTGTGCCACAAACCCCTATGGAAACAGTTTTTAGTCTAAATTCAACTTAATACCATTATTTTTTATGGTGCCCAAGATAGAGGCTCAAAACACATCCTCAGTGCCTTCAGATCAATGATGCATTTACTTGGCACATGTTAGCAGTGTGACAGGCTTGATGAGTTCCGCTTTCAGAAGCTGGTTTGATTCAAGGGGACTGAATGATGGTGGCGTTTCTGAGTAGAGTAGGCCCATCTCGGGAGTAATGGGAACTCTGCTGCAGTACTGTGAACCCAATTCCCTGAAAACAATGGGTTTATTTGGTTTTCTCCCCAGAGGAAGTCCTCTCTGAAAGTTTAGCCCTTGTGTAAAAGAGCTTCAATTATTCAGAATTACACTTTGATTCCAGAAATATATTTGCCTGCTCACAACATGTGCAGTCCTGCAGGGAAGAGGAACTGAGAAGGCGAAGGCACCGTGCCAAGACCATCCAATGGGGAGCTTTTTATATTGGATTTTATACTGTCCAGTCTTCAGCCAGTGGTGCTGGGACCCCGGCACCTGCACGCAGGTGGATGGCTCTGGACCCCTACCTCACACCACGCGCAAAAGGTAACGCAGAGCCCATCAAAGACTTAAACACGGAAGCCAAACCCGCAGGATTCTTAGAAGAAAGTATAAGTATGAATCTTCATGAGCGTGGGCCGAACACTGACTTCTCAGATGTGGTACCAAGTACCCAAGCAACAAAAGAAAAAAATAGATAAACTGGACATTAACAAAATGTAAAGCTTTTATGGTCCAAAGTACACCAAAAAAGACAACAGGAGAGCAACACAACAGAATAGGGAGCGAACCGAGAAGACCACTGGGGCTGGGAGCATCTTAGAGAGAGTGCTTGTGACACCCAGGCCCTGGGTTCCACCCTAGGGGAGAGAGGGAATGGGGAGGGAGAAGGGAGGGTGGGGGGAGGGGGGAGGTAGGGAGGGAAGGAGGAATGGACAATAAGACAATGGAATATTAGATGGTCATGAAATCAAAGGCAAATCTATAGAGATGGAAAGTAGATGAGTGGTTCCAGGGTCAAGGTAAGGAACTAAAAGCATGTGCCATCACACCCACCTAAAACTTCCATTTCTTTTTCTTTTTCCTTCCTTCCTGCCTGCCTATCTGCATGCCTTCCTCAGTACTAGGAAATGAACCTGGGGGCACTCTGTCACTGAGCTACCTCCCCAGCCCTTTTTATCTATCTATTTATTTTGAGACAGAGTCTTGCCAAGTTGCTGAGGCTGGCCTTGATCTTGCAATCCTCCTGCCTCAGCCTCCCCAGTTGCTGGGATCTCAGGCCTGCACTTCCACACCCAACTGAAACTTTCATTAATTAACAAGATAGCAAACTACAGATTTTTAAGTGACAATTACATGAATTATGGCCAATATATCATGAGTAGGTATGACATAAAGTTGAGTAGGTATGACATAAAGGTAAGCAGAAAAAAACAGAGGATAGGTACACACTGACTTCATATAAGTAAAAAACTAAGGTCAGTTGTGTGTGGTGGTGAAGTTCATAGGCCCAGTGACTTGGGAGGCTGAAGCAGGAGGACTACAAGTTTGAGGCCAGCCTCAGCAACTTAGTGAGACAGACCCTGCCTCAAAATAAAAAATAAAAAGGTCTGGGATGGCTCCCTTGGTTCAATCCCCAGTGCCAGAAAAAAAAAAAAAAAAAATCATTGAAAAAGCCTGAGAAGAGAATGCAGAGAGGATCAGAGTGGCGGTGTGAGATTTATACACAGGAATCTCCCCTTTCTCTGAGGAGAGGACATTCCAGGGCCCAAGTGGGTGCCTAGAAGTAGGACAGCACTGACCCCTCTTCCTGCTTTACCCTCTTTACCGTGATGTAGCTTAATTTATAAACTGGACCCAGTAAGAGGTCAAGGATAACCTTCTGCACAACAGAACAGTGAGGACAAGACTGTGGTGAGTGGCCATGGGCGCCCTAATTTGCCCCACGGGGACATCTAGTAAAGCAAGGGTCACCTGAACACAGGCACCAAAGTGCTGTGACATCCACCCAAGAACTCAGGCAGCTGCTGATGACTTGCGGGTCCTGGTAGTGTCCAGGATGGGAAGAGGACTGGAGTAGGTCTATCGTCCCCCTGAAGGGCATGCAGCCCACTCTGGGTGAGCAGCATATGGGCTGGTGTGGCCAAGGGGTGGAGCCTGTCCCAGCACAGGGAGGCCCTGGCCTCCACCCCAGAACCACACACAAAACAGTCCATTTCTAGAATTCTCCAGGTAGCATTGTCCAGCTGTCGTTACCCTTAGGTGACTGAAGTGGACAGCACAGGATCCAGAGCGGGGACTGGACCTGCAGTCAGGGTGGAGGGGGACGTTAGAGGGAGAGGTGGGCCGGGCTTGGTAGACCCCAGTCCCCATCAGGTGAGGTGAGGGGAGAACACAGGCCAGTGTGGGGAGCCTGCCGCACTGGCCATCACCAAAGCCCTGAGACTGACAGCAGGTCGCCAGGCGGCCCAGGCTGGGCGTCACCTGGGGGTCACAACGCCGCAGGTGGCGGGAAGGCTGGGCGCCCCTGTCCTCAGGGAGGCACTGGGCGGGCTGACTTCGAGGCTCTTCCCTGGAGGGCTGCGCAAGGGCTTCGCTGTCACTCTGTCGCCTCCGCTGGGAACAGCGGGGCCGAGCAAGAGGAGCTGCTCCGCTGCAGCCACGCGGCTCCTGGACGCCACAGCTGGCTGCTGGCCTCCAGCCCAAGACCCGGTCCTCAGTCCTGACCCACCTCCCATGGGTGGGAAGGGGGTCCCACGGGGACTGACGTCAGCGTGAGGGACTTGGGCTGACGTCAGCGTGGCTGCAGCGGAGGAAGGGACCCGCAGACACAAGGAGGAAGCGACAGACTCACTTTACAATTGAACTGCAAGGAAATCCTTCTAGGCAAGTCCCAGGGGCTGGTGTTTGGGGTTTGGTCAGTGTCCCAGGATAAAACAGGGACGTCTGCGCTCAAGAAGGGTCTTGGGTGGGCGCCTAGCCTTCCTGCCCCCTGAAGGGGTGTGTCCCAGTTTAGTTGTAGGTGGACACTCTACCTGTGTTTTATTTATCTACTTTTATGTGGTGCTGAGGGTCGAACCCAGCACCTCGCATGTGCCAGGCAAGTCTCCCCACTGCGCCCCAGCCCAGCCCCCTCAAGAACGTTCTGGGTGAAACACAACAACCAGTCCAGTTTATTGATGAGGAATGGATGTAACAGACCTCAACACGGGGGTGTTCACTGCCAGACCTCCCTCCCTTCTAGAGGCTTCTGTTGGTACCACATGGCTGCCTTCTTCTGCACTGGGCCCCCCACATACCCTGATGGGCTGAGAGGTCAACCTGGCCTCCCCTCCAGCCCAGGCCATGCAGTGTAACTTGGTGAGTGCACAGTGGACACAGGAGCTCGGTGACTGTGGGGTGGCTGGCCTCACCCATGGGGACAGGGCCCAGGCGAGCCCAGGCAGAGCTGGTGCCATGACCTTGCTGAGCCTCAGCTGCAGCAGGAACTGTTCGGGGGCCAGATTTGCAATATCCCATAGACCGCAGCCCAGTCTTATGAAGGAGGAGTGTCCCTTCTCGCTTCAGACCACAGAACCAGGGACTTAGAAAAGGGACAACTTACCTAGCCTCTTGGCCACCCCAGGGACCCTATACTGGAGCCCTCTGTCTGGCTTAGCCACTCTCTCTGGTCACTGTGGTCATGGACAGAGAGTGCTAGCAGAACCCACCCAGACAGGTGACATTCGAGGGCCCTGAAGGATACGCCACATGTGTCAGGAAGACCAAAGGGACAGTGCCTGATCAGTAGAAGGAAGGATCTGGGCAGCGGCAGGTCACCTAGTGCTGACTGAGAAGTGGTCATGAGCAGAAAGTGAGGCCACGGCAACCACAGTCTAACATAGAAGAGTGTGAGAACCCCTGCAGCCGAGCTCCAGTGCGTGGCCACTGGTCCCCCAGAGGGCAGCCAAATACATACACATGTAAACGAAGACCTGACTTCACCCAGGGCACCCGGCAAGCAGAGAGCTCTTGGCTCCTTTGACTGTCCTCGGTCAGTGGAAACACGCTTCTCGGAGTGGACCTGCTGCAGACTCTGCAGGGCAGGGCCTGCACAGCTGCTCCTGCCCGTCCTGGGTACGATTGGTGTCTCAGGTACAGGTGAAAGGTTTTCTGTGATGTGCTTTCTCTAGCGCTGTCTGAGCCGCCTGCTTCTAAGAAACACAGGGAAATATCTCATTTCTCAGAAAGACCTGAAGTGGTCCCATTGCCTTTTGAGTAGATTGCTAATGATTATTCAATTGATTAAGTAGCTCAGTTAGCAAATAGTATCCGAGCAACAACTATAGGCCAGGTTCTATGCCCAGGCAATGGAAAGAACCAGAAAAAATAATTCAATAAATAGAACTTGAAATTATTCTCGTGGGACTCAGAAAGTTAAAATAAAAGGATTATAAAATATGTCTTTTATTTTCTATTTGAAATAATATACAAATCTTCTCCACTTCGTTATACTTCTCCCCTCAGTCATTGTCTCTTACCCCCTTTCTTTCATCTCCACAATGACAGCAGAGATGCGGATTGATCCACATTGGTGGTGATCAACAGCCATTCAGCCAACAAACACAGGGTGAAGTGGGCAGTGCCTGATGGAGGAAGTCTGAAAGATGAGTGGGTGGACGTAAAGACCTCGACACACAGCGTGTGCACTGCTAGAACTTCCCAGACCTTCCCAGCTCCATCCAGGACATGCCGGGGGGAGCCCTGCTCCATTGTGGAGGTGCCGAGGGGAGCCCTGCTCCACCCTGGAGATGCACACACTTTATTATTAAAGGGTTTGAAAAAAGATTTTCGGCTTTGGCTAGTCCAGAATTTCCAGATCACATCTGACTGAAGAAACCTTTTTACTTAATTTTTAAATTATTTATTTAGTTAGGTGCTGGGGATAGGACCCAGGTCCTGGTGCCTGCCTGGAAAGCACTCTAACTCTGAGCCCCACCCCAGCCCTTATCCTGTCTGACACAGGATCTGGCTAAGTTGGGATCATAGGCCTGCACCACCGTGCCTGGGAGGTATGTGCAACTTTTTTCATGTCAATCAGAATAATCGGGGGTGGGGAGGTGGGGGGGTGATTATCAAAATCTTGCAGAGAGACTTTCAGAACTTAAAATTTTTTTGGTACCAGGAATTGAACCCAGCCACATCTCAAGCCTGTTTTAGATTTTATTTTGAGACAGGGTCTTGCTCAGTTGCTTAGGGCCTCGATAAGTTGCTGAGGCTGGCTTTGAACTTGAGATCCTCCTGCCTCAGCCTCCCAAGCTACTGGGATTACAGGCATGTGCACCACCACATCAGCTAGAAGTTTAACTTCTCAGATCATGAGTTAGTGGACAGCACGGAGTGAGGCATCATCCCTAGGAAACTCTGGGCTGATGACATGGTCCTAGTTGTTCAGGCAGATCTGTGTGTGATCTGGGGGAGACATTTGCCTCCTAGAATAACCTGTCATGCAGGTTTGGATCAGACTGGATGGCACCGCCGATGGGGCACCGTGGAGCTGCAGAAGGGACTTGGGTTGAAATGGTCTCCGCTGATATGGGGTGCGTGGGGTGGGGTCCCTGTGTGTGCAGTGTCCGTAGGGTGGTCTCTCATCTGGAGGCTGCATGGTTTTTGCAAGCTCCTCTGGACATTCGCATGAGCTGCTTCCCATGTTCTGATCCTAGAACCCCAAACTGCCCCCAGGTGGCTCTGTGTGAGAAGTAGAACTGAATGAGAAACAGCTGTGGATCAGGAGAGGGTTGCACTTTGTATATGTGGAATTCTCCACCACCGTGGGGAATGGCACCTCCACCCTCAGCCTCAAGTTACATTGCCCATCCCAAGCCTGAGTTGGTCCTGTGCCTTGACTGACGGGTTCAGGCGTCTGCTGGCCTTCCTGAGGGTGTGCTACAGGAAGCTCCGCTTGCTGCAAGGCCAGGAGCGTGCAACAGAAGGCTCATCACCCTCTGGCTTCTCCCAGGAAAGTCAGTGAAGAAAATGTCCCCTGCACTAATAATGCACGTGGGGTGGACTTGATTTTCATTCTGGTGTCAGCTTTTTATCTCACTGCAGATCAGTAAAGATTTATTTTATGTTGACAGCATATTGATCTTTTTATAGTCATGTGTGTAAATAGGCTTTCTCATTGATGTAGTTCGTTTCATATCAGTTATTAGAAAAATACAACTGGACTGGGCATGGTGGCACATGCCTATAATCGCAGTGATTCAGGAGGCTGAAGCAGGAGGATTGCAAGTTAGAGGCCAGCTTCAGCCACTTAGTGAGGCCTTGTCTCAGAAGAAAAAATAAAGAGCTTGCTTAGCATATGCAAGGCCCCAGGTTCAATGCCCTATACCACAAAAAATTAAAATAACAAAATAAAATTGGCTTCACAGGCTTGATGATCACTGACTCGGATGACTGCCAACAACAGGGGTGTGTGACCCTGGTGACGGCTTGGCTTTACACCCTGAGAGGAGTGGAGATAAGGACTCCTGAGGAGTCTGATCCTGCACACAGCTGAGTGTGATCAGGGGCTACTTGGAGACATCGCTCAGCCGGACCCGCTGTATGAAGGTTGGGGAGCCCTGCTCACTAACTCCAAGGTCTTTTCCAGAACGTTCCTTCTTTTTTTTTTCCCCCAGATATTCTAAATCTTTTTTTTTAATCTTTTATTGATTTTAATTTTTTTGATACACGACAGCAGTGGAATGCATCACAAGTGTTATTACGCATGGAGAGCACGATTTTTTGTACTCCAGCGTGTTTCTTCCGACTTACCTTTTGGGCTTTGTCCCTGTGCACTTTCCCCCATCTGTACAGCTGCCCAAGTCACAGGAAGAACTGGGTGCCAGGTCACCAGCGAGGAGCCCCCAGCCCTCCCCACCCCTGCAGGAGCACGGCGGACCTCTGAGTGGCCTCTGCATCACACTGTCACACCGTGATCGGCTCCGTGCAGCAAGGGTTAAGGCAGCTCCAGTCCCTGCTGGGGAGCCGTGGATGGCCGGGCTGCGCCTGCCGTGGGCACAGATGCCACCGTGCTTTGTCACTTAGGATCGCCCACACCCCAAGGCTCTGACTGGGTTTGACATATTCAGCTCACAGCCCTGCTCGCGCTCTTTCACAAACAGGCCGTTTTCACGACCTTTTCATGGGATCCGACAAGCGGAAAAATAATTAATGTTACCTCTGCCCAACAATGACCCTGGCTGCGATCCCGAGGGAGGCAGGTTGCAGAACGGCCCTTTAATTGCAGGCTGGGGCAGACCCCACAGGCTCCTGCACGGGCTCTGCCCCTGGTCAAGGCTGATTAAGGCTTCCCGAAGACCCAGGGCCGTGGCCACCGAGCACTGCCCGGTTTCAGGTTCAAAGAACTCGATGAAGGAATTCTGCTCCTGGTATTTGGCAAGCACGGACCTGCTGCCCCAGTCAGAGGGCTTCAGACCATGCTGGTGGCCATTCCCATTCCATGAAGGGAAAGTCACTTACAAAATTAGAACCCACAACTGGTTTACAATAAGTTCTTTTCTTTTGAAAAAGAAAATACAATTGCTTGTTATTATAGACATCAATTTGAACACTCAGGCAGCAGTCATGAACCTCTGGAATGACCTGGAAGTTTATCAAAGGGTTAAACATAGGGTTAACATTTGACCAGCAATTCTACTCCTAGGGATGCATCCAAGAGAAATAAGAACATATATCCACACAAAAACGTGTACACCAATATTCATAGCAGCATTACTTACAATAGCCAGGAAGTGAAAATAACCTAAATGTTTACCAGTTGATGGATGGGTAGACAAATGTGGTACACCCATACAGTGGAATACTATTCAATCATAAAAAGGTATAAATCAGGCACAGTGGCACACACCTATAATCCCAGGAACTCAGGAGGCCAAAGCAGGAGGAACACAAGTTCAAGGCCAACCTCAGCAACTTAGGAAGATCCAGTCCCCAAAAGAAAGCAGAGAGAGAAGGATAGAGTTCTGATACAAGCTATAACATGAATGAACATTGAAAACATTTTGTGAAGAAGCCAGTCACATATGTACAAAACACATATTATGTTGTTTTATTTGTCTGACTGTCCAGGATGGATGGCTATAGGCAAAGTAGATTAGTGGTTGCTTGTGGTTAAGGAGAAGGGAAAGTTGGGAGTGAATATCTAAGGCATGTGGAGTCTCTTCTGAGGTGTCGGAAATGTTCTAGGACTGATTGCAGTGTTGGCTGCATGTAGAGATATGCTGAAAACCATGGATTTGTACCCTTATAAGAAATATGGAGCACACCAGTCTTACCCTGTAAGCATGTGACCTTTGGCCACACCTGTAATCCCAGTGAATTGGGAGTCTGAGGCAGGAGGATCACAAGTTCAAGGCCAGCCTCAGCAACTTATTGAAGCCCTAAGCAACTCAGTGAGACTCTCAAAATTTAAAAACAAACAAACAAACAATAGAAAGGGCTGGGGATGTGGCTCAGTGACTTAGTGCCCCTGGGTTCAATTCCCAGTACTCAATAATAATGATAATATCAATGAGCAACAGGTACTGCTAAGAAACTAGAAATCATAATGAACTCCAAACTACTGACAGCAGAAGGAAACAGATGAAGGGAAACTTCAGTCTCTGGTAAAAACTACTGTAAGGAAGAATAGTCGAAGGCAACACTGAGTCAACCATAGATCACAGTCTCTCATCTGGAATTCCTAAATCCAAAATGCTCTCACACAGAACACTTTTCCCCCTAAGTTTGGCACCATCTCATGTACAGTGACACCTGACCAGAACCTGACCAGAACTGACCAGAACCGAGATGAGCTATTTATAGGTGTTATCTCACTTAGTGTGAACATCCATTTATTCATTTGCAAAAAAAAAAAAAAAAAAAAAAGTATATATACATATATATGATTACAGGTGCCATCCTAAGCCTGCTTGGGATGTTATGGAATCTTCAGTAATTCTAAACTCCAGGAAGGGGATTCGAAGCCACAGCCAGCCCCTGGGGTGCAATGCAGGGTGTGGCTCATGCTGATAGCAGAGGAGGTGCCCGGAATAAAAGAGGAGCCAGGTTTCCAGCCACAGGAAATGGAGGCACTAGCTGGTTGTCTCCCACGGATTGAAATTTCCATAAGGATTGGGATGGGGGAAGTCAACTGACCCTATTTGCAGGGGACACAATTGTCCAGAGAATCACAAGGATTTACTGAAAAGAAAAGTGTCTTGAACTAAGAAGTGAGCGTAGCAGGTGCTCAGATGGCAACGTGCATGCACACAAGCCACCAGCTACTGCCAACAAGGAACAGTTGAAGCAAGAATGAAAAGCACGATTCCATTTATAATGGCTTTTTAAAAAGAGGAAATACTGGTTGTCAATCTAAGGAAACATGTACCAGATCTGTGTGCTACAAAATGCTGATGGAAAAAAAGTTAAAAAAAAAAAAAGAAAAAGAAAAGAAAAAAAAAAACAGAACAAAATAAAACCCAAGGAAATGGAGAGACACACGATGTTCATTAATTGGAAGACTCAGCATGGTAAAGATGTCGATCATCCCAGATCCATCTGTGGACATCCCGGCCGGGGTCTGTGGATATACATGAGCTGACTCTGGAACTCACGCTGAAGCCAAGGGACCAGAGTAGCCGGGAAGTCTGGCAAAGAACCAGGTGGGAGGGACCAGCCACCAACTCCGACTCCGAGACTCCTTGTTCCAGCTTGGGTCTCCCACCTGAAATGCTTGGGACCAGCAGCGTCTCAAAGTTTGGGACCTTTCAGGTTGTGGCAGATTTGCATGTGTGCAGTGACAACCTGGAGATGGACTGAGCTCTAATTCTGAGATTTGTTCATGTCTCATCTGCACAGTAGGTGACAGGCTGCAGGTGGCTTTACACGACATCTTCGGTGCACCTGTGTAGTGACAGTGGCCCCTCAGATGAGGCCAGCTGTGGAATTTTCCTCTTGTGGCATCACATGAACACTCAAAAAATCGTGGAGTTTTGGGTTCGGGATGCTCAACATGTACCTAACTGCGATAATGAAGATGGGTCTTGGCAGAGAACAGGGGACTTCCGGGGTGGTGGGGGGACCAGGACAGAGCCCAGAGGCAGTCCTGCCCAGTCTCTCCGACAGAGGCCTGTGTGTGACGTGATGCTTATTTATGTATTTATTTTTGTGGGGTGGTATCCTTATGTAATGATGGCACCCACTGCTATTCACAATTTGCTCAATCTCTCTCCCCAGCACCAACAGGCCTTTGACGACGGTGTGAGAGGAATTCAATAGAGAAGGATGACCTGTATACTGAAGGTTGAAAGAGAGGGAAACCTTGAGGACTAGCTATGTAGCTCAGCGGTAGACGCACTTGCCAGGATTCAATACCCAGCAGTCGAGGGGGGAAAACAAAACAGAAACACTTGGTTCAACCTTAAACCTTATAGAAATACTAACTCAAAATGGGTCATAAGGCTGGGCATGGTGTGGCAGGCCTGTAATCCCAGGGACTCAGGAGGCTGAGGCAGGACGATTGCAATTTTAAGGGCCAGCCTCAGCAATTTAGTGAGACCCTGTCTCAGAGGATGTGGCTGATTGTTGGTTAAGTGCCCCTGGGTTCAGTCCCTGGTGCCAGATACATAAATAAGAAAGAAATTCTACAATGGTGTGTGCAAGAAGAGCCCACTCACATTAAGGAAGAAAGGTCCGTTTCCACACGCTCATGTACGTGCATAAATGCACAGGAAAAAGCACAGGGAATACAGCCCCAAGGACTAGTGGTCAAATCTCTGTTGAGAATATGCTATCGTGCACAGACAGGGAAGGAGGGAAAGCAAGGGAGGAGGGTGAATTGGGTTTTTCCCTTTTATTACCTTTTATAGTTTAAATTCTCCACAAGTTTTGTGTGTGTGTACCGGGGATTGAACCCAGGGGTGTTGTACCACTGAGCTATGTCTCCAGTTGTACCACTGAGCTATGCCTCCAGCCTTTCTCATTTTTTGACAGGGTCTTGCTAAATGCTGAGGCTGGCCTCCAACTTGGGATCCTCCTGCCTCAGCCTCCTGAGTTGCTGGGATTGCAGGCGTTTCCTGCACACGGTTAAGAAAGGTGTTTCCTCTGTTCTGGCTGACCCCTGGCCCTGCTTCTAGCTGTGTCCCTCCTGCAGGGCTCTGACAAGGCCACCACTGTGTCCTTGCAGTCTGACTTAGGAACTTCTTCTACAGCAAGAGAGAAACAGGGTATGATGGTGGATTCACCTGTTCCGTGTCCCAGCACCCAGTGGGGAGCCGAGCAGCGAGTGCCATCCACAGTCCCTGGGCTGCCTCCATGGCCAGGGCCCTCAGTGGGGACCAATGGGGGTGGGGGGAGGCCGTGGCGCTTCTCAGTTGTCCCTGCCCATCCCCCCACTTGGCAAAGGGGGGTCACGGCTGCAACTGACCCCGACTCTGGGGCTGAGCTCAGATCACAATTGCAAGATGGAGGCAGGAAGGGCTGCGGGGTCCCCGAGGCTTCTGAGGACCCGGCCAACTGTGTGATTTAGGGGCACCCGGCAGGGCCTGTGGCTGGCTGTGTGCAGCCTGGGGCACCGAGACAGGAGGGACACCGGGTAGGCTGCGGCCGCAAGCGTCGTTGCCGCCGAGACCTTCTGGACAGACGGGCAACGGACCACTGGAAGACTCGCTCCCGCCTTTTCTTGGGCGCAGTCTGCCAACAGGGCTGCCTGAGCCGGGCTTTGGTCGCTGGTACCGACGTCTCCTGCTAAGCGCTGGGATCCATGCTCACATCTCTGCTCGGCTGAGGTGTTGTAGAGCAGGGAGGCGGCCAGGCACAGGGTCATCGTGTTCTGCCTGTGGCCTTATGTCCCAGCGAGGGGTGCCCCAAATGGCAACTCCACGGACCATCACAGCGATGGTGCCCTAAAGCACCCAGACTCGTGCTCCTAACCCAGTCCCCCAGCACATCACTTCCACGGGTAAGATGGAAAAGACAGAGTTGAAGAAGAAGGAGAAGGAGAAGGAGAAGAAGGTAGAGCCAGGCATGGTGGCCTCACGCCTGTATCCCAGGGAGGCTAAGGCAGGAGGATCACGAGTTCAGAGCCAGCCTCAGTAACTTAGTGAGGCCCAAAGCAACTCAGTGAGACCCTGTCTCTAAATGAAATGCAAAAATGGGCTGGGGACGTGGCTCAGTGGTTAAGCACCCCTGGGTTCACTCCTCAGTGAGAGAGAGAGAGAGAAAGCGCGAGTGAGTGAGACAGAGAGCGAGTGAGCACGCTCTCACTGGAAAAGACAGCCCTTTATCTTGCTTAGCAGAGGCTGAATTTGAAGACATTAAAGTTCTCCTTGGCCACTGCCTCTTCCTGGGCAGACTTGCTCATCTCCCGAACTCATTCCTGCCCCAGATCTCTGCTGCAGATATGCAGATCGGCTGAGTTAGCCATCACTGCTCCAAGGACCCTGATGTCCCGGATGTCCTGACCCTGTATCCCTGTCGAGGCCCCCAGGGGAGGTCCCGGGCTAGAGGTAAGAGGTGGGGCTCGGTCGTCTCTGGCATCTGAGGGTTGGTGAGAAGCTGGGTGCTCTTGTCCCAGCATGCCATCGCCCAGCAGCCATGGGCTTGCTTGTCCAAGATGCTCTTCCAGTGGTGGTGACACTGGCCACACTTGGCTTTTTTGGTTCTAGGGTTGAACCAGGGTGCTTAACCACTGAGCCACATCCCCAACCCTTCTTATTTTTTGAGACAGGGCCTCACTAAGTTGCTTGGGGCCTTGCTAAGTTTCCCAGATTGGTCTAGAGCTTGTGATCCTCCTGCCTCAGCCTCCCAAGTGATGGGATTGCAGGAGTGTGCCACGGTGCCCAGCAAGAGGGGCGTCTTGTGGGGCTGGTGTCACCGAGCTGCTTTCCAGACTCCCAGCACATCTCCCTCTGGTGCTCCCACCCTCAGTCCAGCTGGCCGTGCAGTGGCCTTCCCCAGGGCCCACCCTCTAGCATGGTGCCAGCTGTTCCTCATTCGCTGGCCTGTGTGCAGGGTGGTTGACGGTAAATCACAGCAACGGCATGACGTCAGCCCTCCTCTCCTGTGAGATGTGTCCAGTGGCCTCTATTTTAAAATGGCAAGACTGAAGCCTCAGGACTGGGAAAGCGGAAGGCAGGAGCCTGGAGTAAGTCAGGATGGGCTGCCTCCTGTCCACACTCGCCTGAGGGCCCCGGGAAGGTTCACTCTCCAGCACCCCCCTTCCCACTGTCACCCCAGCCACCACAGGGCTTTGGGTCTTGGAGGCACTCCTAGGGCCTTGCTTCCTAAACCTGGTTCATGGGAAGGATCCATCTGAAGCCACATTGAAAAAGGTGCTGGGGTCCCAGCAGCCCATGCCACTGGGTTTGCACCCTCAGCCCAGGCTTCTCCCAAGGTGCCCCAGTTTGGGAACCAACTGTGGAATGGAAGGAGCTCCTTGTCCGTGAGGTTCCCACCAGCAGGAGAGCTGGGTGAGGTGGACTACTGGGAGGGGTGGACTGATCCTCAGGAATCCGAACAATCCCATCCTCGGAGTCTGGCAGGAAGGTAGGGCAAAGGGCGGTTCCCCACCTCCAGGCTTCACCCAGCCTCAGTCTGCAGAGGACCAAGTCTGGCCTTCCCCTGGGCGGGAGTTATCAGGTCAGATGGCTAGAGCTTGCCTCCTGCTTCCCCGCCTCTGAACGCTGTGAGCCTGGACAGATGATCCGGCTCTCTGTGCTCCGGCTCTCCCTGTTAAAAACGGGACATCATTGTTGACTACCACCTGAGTACGTCAGAATTTTATAATATGCTCCTGAAAATGGTGCTCATCACAGCAAGCATTCAACAAATACTACTGTTAATATGGTGTAAGATGACAATATCAAATAGAGCTCAGGTGACACAATCCTCATAACAAAGGACAGATCTCCTCGAATACCCAGGCCTTCCTAGCACTGTGTCAAGTGCTCTGCAGATACTTTATACAAACTCCTGATTCTGGAGTAATTATAGGCTCACAGGAAATTGCCAAGGCAGTGAGGAGAGGCTGCCCCCTTCCCCTAGAGGGACATTTTATACATTTACACATATCACATATACATAGTGTTTTCTTTTTCTTTTTATTTTTGGCTGTGGGGATTGAACCCAGGGTGCTCTGCCACTGATTCACATTTTGATTTTTTATTTCTGAGACTGGTCTGGAACCTGCAATCCTCCTGCCTCAGCCTCCTGAGTTGCTGGGATGACAGGTGTGCGCCTCTGTGCCCAACAGAAATCTTCTTTTCTAAGTGTACTGTCACTTGCAGAATGCTTCTGCTTTTCCAGAAGTGGCTATACATTTTTCACCTTCATTTCTGGAAGCAGCAGCGGGTGGGTGATGCATGTTTGCAGCTTGAGATCTGAGGAGAGTGGAGTTTTGACAACACGTCTGAGTTGCACAGCTGACTTCCATACAGCCGCCTTCCGAAACGTCCAGAAAAGTGCTTACAGAAATAAGCACCAGTCCATCTTTTCCTTCTATGATCTCAGTGCCACCCTCAAACAAACAAACAAACAAACAAAAGGAACACTCTGGGGAGAACACAGCCCTGGGGGGGCTGTCACTTGCCCAGGTACCTCCCAGAAGCCTTTGTGCTGAGATCCTTAACATCACCTTGAACTCCCTCTTCAAAACCCGTGGGCCAAACTGGGTTTACTGTTTGAGTGCAGGAAACTTCATCAAGATTATGGAAACAGGAAAGAATCTGAGATTAGCACCCACTGTACACTTAGTACAGGTGGCAGGACAATTAGAAATGGAGGTAAGCTGTAGAAAATCTTCCTAAACCTGGGAGGGATTTAGGTCTTGCTGTGTTCTGGCCTAACCCATCATCAGCTGCAGGCTACGCTCAGCCCAGGGCTCCCAGACTCCCCAGGTGCGGGGAGACACGAATAGGGAAGAATAAAGACAAGACTTTTCTCTGATCCGTCTTTTGTGTGGAGCAAACAATTAGGTGGCCCTGGTGCCTGCAAAGGGAATGAGCGAGTCTTACTCTGTGTTGGAGAAGTTTCACGTCCTCCTTCTGAAAGTAATTAAGACATTCTCATAAAAGGCAAAACGGCTAAGAGTTCAAAAGGAAAGATCACCGAGACCAAGGCGGCACCAGCCATCTGTCTGACTCACTGACAGATTCTCCAGGATGAAATTTGCTAAAAGTGTCGCTTAACTAAGCACAAACAGAGCAGAGTGCGGCCGACCTGGGATGTCTTCCCTCAGCCACACCGAGCCAGGCTGGGCTTCATCTGTGGTCTCCACCTCGCTTGGGCACACTCTTTCTGTTGGGAGAGTAGACATTTTAAGCTTGGAGGCCACATGGTCTCGGCCTCGACAACACTGGACTGCGGGAGGCTGGGCTAGGACAGAGCTTCCTGCACGAGGTACTGAAATTGGAATTTCCCCGTCATGAGAGACTGTTCCCATCTCTTCCTTCCATTTAAAGAGTAAACCATTCTTGGCTCTCAGGCTATGGTAGGATTTGGCCTGAAGGCTGTAGTTTGCTGACTACTGGTGTATGTAGACCTACTATGGGTTGTTTTTTCTTTTTTTTGTACTGGGGATGGAAGCCAGGCCTGGTGCATGTTCCACGAGTGCTCTACCACTGAGCTACATTCCCAGATCTTCTATTTATTCTATTTTGAGACAGAGCCTCTTGCTGAACTGCCCGGGCTGGCCTTGAATTTGCAGCCCTCCAGCCTCCGCCCTCCAGCCCCAGCCCAGTAGCTGGCATTATGGGTGTGGACCACAGCCTCCTCACATTCCTCTGGAGGCTGCCCTTAGGCTGAGGTTCGCCAGGCTTCCCCGGGCTGTGAGGGGGGGTCTCTTTCCCAGCCTGAGGGGCCTGATCCTTTCTTCCAGGTGCTCCTACCTCCTGTGCCCCACCCAGCACAGCTGCCCCTGTGCCACTGAAGCCCTTAGGCGGGACTTGCCTTCCCTTGGACGGCCCCATTCCTAGCAAGGAGGAACTGTAACAGAACACCTGTGGGTCCCCACGTCGCCCTGGGTTGCAAGAGGCTTCTGGACTTGTCTCCCACAGGCGTGTGGCTCTGCGCTGTGCCCGCCGTGGGCCACAGACACAGGACACAGTGGGAGAGGGCTGGGAGAAGCTGGGCCAGGCTTCTCCTGACCACCACGGTGAGAGATGAAAGCCCCCGGGCCTTTACCAGGGCTTGCAGGCGGGATGAAGGACTGCTGCCGGGTGCCAGGGACAGATCCTAACCTCAGTCGCCTCTCCAAGGTCAGACCAGACAACACCGTGAAAGCTGGAGGATGGGGTCCTTCAGCCAGGCCTCGCAGGGACTGGCACCCAGCTCTCAGAGCAGAAACCTCCCAGCGCAGGGGTCTGGTGAGTCCCCACCTTCCCGACGGTTCTCAGGCCAGAAGGTAAACATAGAAAAGAACGGGATTCGCCTCGTCCAGCGCTGGGGCCAGTGTCACGGAGGCCTTGGATGTGCAGTGAGACAAAATGGCCAGAGTCCTACACCCAGCCCCAAAGTGGGGTGAATGAAGAGGTCGGCCGGGAAGCTCTGCCCACGCGTCTGTGGGCCAGTGAGGAGTTGCTTCCCGAGTGACAGGTCCAAATTCCTGTGCTTGGGGTGGAGTTGGGGCACATTCCGCTCTATCTAGGGGCAGGACACCTGTGCCTCAGGTTTCAAACAGAGGCGTGGAGGCGGGAACAAGGACGTCAGGGCAGCCCTGTGTCCACCCAGTGCACCAAGTGTGGACCCCAGGTGAGCCTCGCTGGCCCTGCCCCCGCCACCTCTGAGGCTGCGCTCTATGGCACTGCAGGGAGCGGCAGGATCTTGCTGAATTGCCACTGACATTGAACTTGGGCTCCTCCTGTCTCAGCCTCCTAAGTCACTGGGATACACAGATGTGTGCCACACTTTCCTTAGGTGTAAATTTCTGGCGACCATTCAGATTTCTTCTTTGGGCACAGATATTTTCAAGGATTTAAGCCTTGAATAATTTTATTCATTGAAATAAGTCCTAGAAATATTCTATTTCATCTAGATTTTTTTTAAGGGCATGATATTCTTTTGATGTGTGTGTGTGCGGGGCAGATATCAGGGCTTGAACTCAGGGGCACTCAACCACTGAGTCACATCCCCAGCCCTATTTTGTATTTTATTTACAGACAGGGTCTCACTGAATTGCTTAGCACCTCGCTGTTTCTGAGGCTGACTTTGAACTCTCAATTCTCCTGCCTTGGCCTCCTGAGCTGCTGGGATTACAGGCGTACACCACCACGCCCAGCAATATTCTTTTTTTTATTATGGCAGATACACATAACAAAAATTGATCATTTTAACCATTTTAGGTATATTATTTATTGGCATTAAGTTTTCATCTAGATTTAATCATTTACGATTATTCAGTATTCACTGTGTACAAACTTACTAATTTATGTCATTTAACCCAAACTAAACAATACCAAGATGTCTGAAGCACTGGTGTGTGAAAGACATAAGATTGACCTTGACTAGATGGAGTCTCCTGCCAGGCGGGGATAAAGGTGAAGTTGCGGGTGCCCGGAGTGTATGATGAACCTACTCTGGGTGACTCACAGCCTTTCCTGACTGAGACGTGGTCCCTTCACTAAAGAAAGTGAACATGGACTTCAGTACCTGACATGTCACTCTCTACATGATGTGGCTTTATTTTTCTTCATTCAGTAAAGACACTGGGAGGTGGTCTGCTGTCCTCTGGCAGGGGCACTTACACTCCCACAGCTCCGCCAGTGGGACTGCTGCATCTCCACGGGCAGCGACGGGTTTCCTCTCAGCAACTTTGTCATTTTACCCCCTCCGCGCCCAGGACATCGCACAAGTGTTCTCCAGGAGCGGCATCGTAACAGAAAAAGATGTTGCTCTCACATGTGTCTTGTTTTTTGAGACTGGGGATTGAACCAGGGGTGCACTACATCCCCAGCCTTTTTTATTTGTTTTGATAGAGGGTCTTGCTAAATTGCTGAGGCTGGCCTCCAACTTGCGATCCTCCTGTGGGTCTCCAATGTCACTAGGATTACAGGTGTGCATCATCATGCCTGGCTCAGCTTTGTCTAAGACATGCTTATGAGAGGAAGTAGGGAAAAAAGACTCCAGAAACATATAGGGCTGCCACCTAGTGAAGTTCTGAGGTCATGTACTATGAAGCCGGACAAAACACCTCTCCCAAATTCCAGTCATCCGCCTCCCATGTGGCTGAGAAAGAAGAGCACTGCGTGGTGGGTCAGCCTGTCCTTCCTTGTCCTGCTCGAGGGTGGATCTACAATGCAGCATCCTTGAGTGGAGCAGAGGAAGAAGAGTCTCTCTAGCTCCATCTATGGGCTCATGGGGAGCCCCACCCTATGTGACGATGTGCACCATGCCCCATGTGTTCAAAGAGATGGAGATGTCTCCTGGAGTTTATGGCCAGTTCCAGCAGGAGAACATTATGGAAGATGCTAGAATTGGAATAGACACATGCTCCATGCTCTCTCCCTTTAAGATGCAGCTCCTGGCCTTGTGCGGTGGCTCACGCCTGCAATCCTAGGGGCTTGGGAGGCTGAGGCAGGAGGATCACAAGTTCAAAGCCAGCCTAAGCAACTCAGCAAGGTCTTAGGCAACTTAGCAAGATCCTGTCTCAAAATAAAAAAAATTTTAAAAAAAGGGCTGAGGATGTGGCTCAGTGGTAAAAGACCCCGGGTTCAATCCCCAGTACCATAAAAGAAAATGCAGCTGTGTCTTGAGGACGGGATTTGGCAAGCATTACACACCCTGTTGTGAGCAGGTGGCCCTGGAGGCTTGACTGCCCGTCCTGGTTGCTCAGAGCAGCCCTTCATCATGTGGCAATGAAGAGACAGAGACAGAGGGACTGGCACAGTGGGCGTCTTGCACGGACCTGTGGGTGCATAAACCTCGGGGGGGGCCAAGGAGATTGGCTGGTGATTTAACAAACACACACCACTTCTCAGCATCTGTCCCACCTCAGCCAGAGGTGCCTGACATCACCCTTCCCCACACAGCGAGCAGCCCTGACCACGGCAGAGAAGCCAACTCTGCCAGAGGACAAGGCTCTGCCTGTGGGCCTTGCTGACGTGGCCCAGAGAAAAAGGCCCTGGCTGAAAGCCTGAGCAGAGGCCCGTGGCCAACTGCATTTTCTTTTGGTAATTTTGTGTGTGCTGGGTGGAACCCAGGACCTGGCACAGGCAAGGGGTCGGTGTCCCTGGGCCAGGCCTCACTCCATGACACACGTGGATCCCCACACAGATCTGTCCCCGAGCACACCGTATAAACAAGCCAGCGCACTTCAACGGGGTTCACGTTCCCTGTGAGAGAAGATCCATTGGCAGCTTCCAGACCTCAGTCACCCCACGCCAATCCTACTTTGGCACTGCAGCCCTGCGCTGTCCCTGGGACGCCCCGGCCTCACGTCCACCTGGCTCCAGGGGTCACGTGGCAGATCTTCCATGATGGAGGAAGGGGAACATGCCTTGGCAGATGTAGGTCGCTCTGGGCTGGGTTTGTTCTGCTCATCACACCTCTGTAGGAGCCGTGCACACTGTGACAGGCACCAGCAGTCCCTGCATCGAGGAAACTAGCTTCACGTAGCAGAGCAGGTGAGTCACTTTTGCACCAGGGGAAGCCTGAGCCCTCCAATGTCCCCTGTCATCCTGCCTCTCATCCAGCCAGAGCTGCTCCTGACGGAGGGCTATTCAAATCTCCACCTAACAAACCAACCTAGAGCCAGGAGCAGTGGCCACGCCTGAGATCCCAGCAGCTCAGGAGGCTGAGGCGGGAGAATCACAAGTTCAAAGCCAGCCTCGGCAACTTTGCAAGGCCCTAAGCAATTCAGTGAGAACTTGTCTGTAAGTAAAACTTACAAAAGGGCTGGGGATGTGGCTCAGTTGTTAAGCAACCCTGCGTTCAATCCCACACACAAAAAAGAAAGAAACAAAAAAAGAAACCAATCTAGAGCTGGGTTAAATACTTAAGGATTTATGGGTAGTGGAGTATTATGTCTGCCTCTCAAATGATTCAGAAGAAGTCTGTGTGGGTATAAATACATTCTGTACCCTTCCCTCTCCCGCCTCTCCGACATCACAGAGCAGGGCCCCATAACCGGACAGATTTCAGTGAAGTTGCAGGATACCAAAGGCAACGAGGACATTCTAAAAGCAGCCAGAGAGAGAGGCCGGTAACGGAAGCCAGAAGATAGGGACCAACATCTCCCCAGAGCAGGGCTGAGAGGACCTGGGTCTTGGACACACCTACCTGCCTGTCAAAATGAAGCATTTCTACACAAATAAAGACCAGGGAGATTATGACTAGGAGGACTTCACCAGAAGGGTCACTATGGACGTTATTTCAGCAGGAGAAAAGCAGCCCTGAAGAAATGCAAGAAAGGAGGGCAATGAGTGACAGCACACGGCGCCCTGAAACACCAGCTAAGCTCTGAGCTGCCTCCCCTCACTCTACAGCCTCAGGTCAGAGTGGGCCTTGGACTGTCAGGGCCCTGCCTGGCCTGCTCTGAGCCCACTGGGTCCTGGGAGCCCAGGACTTCTCTGGGGCTCCCAGCCTCCTGGACCCACCCTGGAGTCCCATCCCTCCCTGCATGGTAGGTGGCTCACATGCCCAAAGCCCTGCTGCTGGGGGGACTCCGTGGGAGGTTGCCTCATGGCGATGCCCAGGCACAGTGATCCCTGCCACTTCTGTCTCCCTCTGGGCTTCCAGGCTGATGGCAAGCTGAGCAACTTCACCAATGCACCCCCCAAGATGTGCTGTCCGACCTCAGGCCCGAGAGCTCCGGGCCGACTGCCGCATGCTGGCACTACCCCAGCCCAAGTCCGCCTGTCCTCTTCCTAAGCTGACTGCCTCAGGCGTTCTCCTGCAGCGGAAGCTACTGCAGACTTGCTATCTGATCTCTTTTCTCCCCAAACCCTCAACACTGGCTACGGGTCCCACCTGTGTTTCCTACCATGAGTTTGTGAGGTGGCTGTCCCTTGTCCTCTCACAGCATAGTAAGTTGTCAGCAGTGACATCAGCTCTGTCTTCAAAATACATCAATAGGTGAGATTTTTCTTCAGTCTGTACCCAGTCACTTAAGATTAGTAAACACAGAAATATCGATGTCACCACAGCTGGGCGCTTACAGAGATGAGTCATGAATCTTTAGGAAACAACGTGGTGTTCTCTTAGAATTAAAACGGGGAGTTCAGAGCTGGGACTGGGGTTAGGGCTGGGGCTCAGAGGTAGAGCACTTACCTAGTGCCCAGGAGGGCCTGGGTTCCACCCCCAGCACTGAAAAAATACAAACAAAAAGCACAACTGGCCATAAGGGGCAGCCCTTCTCTGCCGTCCTCCCCTTGGCTCTGGGCTTCGGAGCCTGCCTTGCCCTCTTCCTCCTGTGGTTCCTCTGGGGACTCGTCCGTGTCCCCAGGAAGTCATGGCATCCTCCAGGTGCTCTCCTCCCCATCCGCATGCCACTCTGCTTGCTAAGTGACTCCTTCCACAGCCTCAAGGAAGCTTTCATTAAATTTTTGGAGAATTCTCAGCCATGATGGCCACGAATGTCCCTTCCATTCCTGTCTCAGTTTCTTCTTTCTGGTATTCCCGATTTGTGAAACTGACAGTTCTATTTGAAACACCAATTTCATTCTTACAATAAAATCAGACTTCTTTCTTTCTGTCTTATCCAACTGCGCTTCTTCCCTGGCTTCCTTGGCCTGCCCTTGCTGTCCAGGCCTGCCTGGCTACCTGTCCCCAGCCAGCTCCTTCAGCTCCCTACAGAAGCCCTCCTGTCCAGGCCTCTGCTGGGCTGCTCCCCACCTGCCCTGGTCCCTCCCTTCCCGCATCCCTCACCTGCTCAAGTCCTACTGGGCGGGGGGGGGGGGCTATCCCCAGCATCCCACTGCCCCCTCCCCCCGTGGCCACTTGTCCCCCAACTGCTGTCCCTTTGCAGGGTCCAAGTACCACTCTCCTTGGGGCGTGGCATGTGGCTGCTTCCCCCAGTGGGCACAGTAGGTACTTATCTTCAAGCACAGTTGGAGAAGACAGAATGGTCTGATGCTGCCCCTCCAGAGTCACCTTAGCGAGGCTGAGCCGGACCGTGGCCACCCTGTGAGTAAGAATCCTGTGCTGCCAGGACACCAGCTCTCCCTGACTCCTGAGTCCAGGAAGGTGGGTTTCCCAGGAGGGGCACGTGTTCTGAGGAGGCAGGGAAGAGGGCAGCCGATGGCCACTGCTTCTGAGCAGCACGGGGGGGGGGGGGGGGGGGGCGTGTCTGGGGCACCGCAGTGAATCTCACGGAAGGAGAGGCTCTAGGTTGGGCTGAAGGCAGTCCTTCTGCTCCTAAAGGCACTTGGTGAAGGCTGCCAAACCAGAAAGGGGAGACCTGGGAAGTGTCCTAGCTGCAGGAGTGCTGGGCCTCTGGAGGCTCCAGGTGTTGGTGGGATTCTCCTCTGTGACAAGCCAGAGCCAGGGTGGGGGGTGGGGGTTTGGGGAGGTGGTGCTGAGGTCTAGATCCAGGCAGAACAGAGCAGAAGTTCTTGGGAGTCTGCCCATTTAAAGCCAAAGGACAAGGATAACTTTTCCTGTTCTCTGTACCTATGAGGCCGCAGTGGCACATGCCTATCATCCCAGCAGCTCAGGAGGCTGAGGCAGGAGGATTGCAAGTTCAAAGCCAGCCTCAGCAACTTGGCGAGACCCTAAGCAACTTAGTGAGGCTCTGCTCTAAATAATAATTCAAAAGGGCTCGGATGAGGCTCTGTGGTTAAGCACCCCTGGGTTCGATCCAAAATAAATAAATAAATAGTGATGAAATCATGGAGATGTGGCTGCTCTGTGCCTTGGTCCCCCAAACAAGGGAGAGGAATACTGTACCTTTCTCTTAGGGTCTATGACAATTTCTTCACTTGGATGTGGGCTTTATTTTTTAAGCAAAAGTAGGTGGCTATAAATGGGGTCACCTCAGAGTGCACCTCAGAGTGCATGTACCTTGTCCCCCTCTGGCCCTAACGCTAGCTCCAGCCACAACCCCAGAAGTCATCCTTATTGATAAGATGCTTTTATCTTATTTTGAGTCAGACCGTTAAGACCGCCTGGGGGAGTTGGTGGGAGTGGGAGGGGTCAGGATGCCAGGGACAGCTGCTCCCAAGAGGGAACTGTGAACCGGAGCCAGAGGACCTGGGGAGGTGCTCCGTCCTGGCAGAAGGAGCAGAGAGGGTTTGAGGGCCGCACAGCGGTGAGCGGCTGGGAGTGTGAGGCCGGCGAGAGGCTGTGGAAGGCCAGGAGCTGGAATGTGCAGGGCCAGATAAGCCTCTGCGTTCGCTCCTACTAGAATTTCCGGAGAGGCTCTAAGTGGGAGAGAAATGTGCTTCTGGCATGATATTTACATATCATGCTGGTAGTCAGGTGCCGGGGCCACTCCTATAATCCCAGCATCTCAGGAGGCTGAGGCAGGAAAGTTCAAGGTCAGCCACACAAGTTAGTGAGAATCTGTCTTAAAATAACAAAAGGACTGGGGACATAGCTCAGTGGTAAAGCATTCCCAGCTTTAATCCCCAGTGTCCCCACCCTCCCCAAAAGAGGTGAGGTGCCCCCAGGTGAACAGGTGAGCTGTCAGAAGCCGAGACCAACTCAGGATCCGGAGCCAACAGCTCTTATTTTACTCACTGGCAGTTTAGCCCAGCAGGAGCGTGGGCTTAGCCTGCTCAGGGCCTGGGCTCCCTCCCAGCCCCAGGACCCACAGACAACAAGGAGCTGAGGAAAACAGGCGGCAAGGTGGGGGGCCACCTGGGACTGTGGGGTTGGTGAAGGAACGTCCCTTTCTGCCGAGACCCCTGCCTGCTTTCACCCTTCTGTAACAGGAGGCTAACTAGCCTCACCTTCCAGCTGTTGAACCACAACACGGGCATCCTGACAGCGACTTTCTGAAAAGAGACCCGTGGGGCGCTGTGGGTGGACAGAGTCGGCACACACAGATTAAAGGTGATATCCACACATTGCCCCTCCCGGCCACCCTGGCCCGAGAGAGGCCTTCACCCACTTCACCTTGGAGGGGATGCAGGCCTAGGGAGTTTGTGGAACTGGGCCAGGCCCAGGTGTGGAGTCGAAGGCGAGGGGGGACAGGGTCAGTGGGCCTCATCCTTGGACAGAAGAGTCCTCCTGCTGCCTGGTGCCTGGTTTCCCATCCAGGTGGAACGGAGGTATCTCCATGTGGTGACACAGGCCACTCACGAGGATAATGGAGAGGAGAAAACCCTATACACGCGGAGCTCCAGTGAACCTCCGCTCAAGTGCAGTCCAAAGAAATCAGTCCCCGACCCCCAAGGCTGGCACAGGGGCGAGAGAGGGGAGCCAGGGGTGCAATGCCACGGAGGGCAGTGCACTCCAGGCCTGGAAGGGGGCCAGGGAACCCGCTCTAGGCGGTCACAAAGCCTGAGGCTGCTTTATTCTGACCAGCTCTGTGGCCCAGACACACCATGGATCTGTGTGCCTGGGACCCTCTTGGCACAAAGATCTAGTAGGAGCTGTCAAAAAGGGAAGAGACTGGGGCTGCAGCCTCTTGGCCCAGGCCTGGGGAGCTTGAACCAGCCTACCCCTCGCTGGCCTCCATTTGGAGGCTGATAAAGAGGCTCAGGGGGGCTTGTGGCCCCTGCTCTGTGCACCTCTCTTCTTGGCCTCCCCCATATTTTTTAAGGACTGATCTCCTCTCTTCTGAGTGGTGAGCAACTCAAACCAGGGCCTGGGGCTTGGTCATCTTGGTGGCCACTGGGGGTTGCTGAGTCAGCGGATACATTCCTCATGAGTTCCCAACCATGGTTCCCAATGTCCGTCTTCCCTGGGCAGCTTCAGAGCCCAAGACCTGGGCCTTGATCTGGCTGCCGGCTGATGTGGAGGAGGATATGCCAAGGAAAAGTGACTTCCCTTCCCACGGCTCACCTTCCTGTGTTCAGAGCAGGAGCCCAGACCCCAATCCAGCCTTGGGGACACGCAAAGGAAGTGCCTCATCAGGAACACCACTCGGCTGGGGGCAGGAGCCGGGGTTCTAGGCCCAAGTTGGCAACCTAGTAGCCACCTTGGGAAGTCCTCCAGCCCCTCTGTCCCTCCCCTTTCTGCCTTTTGAAATGCAGAGGTGGTGAGCTAGGTGGAGGGCAGGTGGGCTCTGACATCAGATGGTTTAGTTTGAATCCCAGTTCAAGCCCTTACCTACAGCACCACTTAGGTGGGTGAGCAAGAGCAAGGACCCAGGCTCCAGGCCTGGGCGTCCGCCGGGTGGGGCCGTGGGCAGAGGGCTACTTTATACTTCACCTGTGGGCTTGGGAAGGTGCCGGCACTTGGTAAGTGGGTTTTTATTATTGCAACGCTTGTCTCTTTTTAAAACGGTAAAGGACTGTTCCCTGCCTGTTTTCAAGGACCCTTTAACATCGCGAATGGTAAACTGGAGGGCCTCGTGGGGGAAATTCCTTCTTTTCTCAGTGGTGCCAGCCACCCAGTCACAGCCCCTCGATGGCTTTCCATGACAAAGGCAGGGCGGGCCAGGTCTCTAGCTGGCCTGCAGATCTCTCGCCTCAGGACAGACTGGGGCTTCTGTTTCATTAGCCACCTCCAGGTTTTAGCTACAGGGGCAGCCAAAGGAAACAAAAGCCCAGCTGGACCCCAAGACAGAACCTGTGGAAGATCTGGGAAGCCTCAGGAAGGAAGAGAGGCAGTTTGGAGTCTGCTCTGAAGGGCAGTGGCCTGCGCTTGGCCCTTTGCCCAGGGAGCGCCCTCGGGCCAGGCAGGGGGAGGGCCAAGAGGCACAGGGCTTTCAAAGCCTCTGGGCTCCTGGCTGTGTTTTCCAGTAAGTTCAAGAATGGGACAGAGGATCTAAAAGAGTGTCAAGAAGGAAACTTGAAACCTGCTCTTCAGCTCCTCAAATTCTCCCTGGGTCCCATCGGCATCCCGGATGCCCCAGTCCTGGGACGCAGGGAGGCCACTGCCGGGCCCCCGGCTCCCCAGAGATGCACCTTAACTGAGTGCTGTGGGCCACATCTCATCCTCTGCGCTGACTCGACCGGAGCCACAGGGTGTGACCCAGATCCAGTGTCAGACATGGTTCCCAGGCAGTGTCACTGCTGCAGGAAATCTGTGTGAACTGGGCGCTGGCCCATGGGACCTGGAAGCAGCCCAGGCCCAGGCAGCTGCTTCCCTGCTCTTCCTGCCGGTGCCCAGCAGGGGCCAGGCTGGTGGACACACAAGAGCACAGCTCCCACAGTGTGGGCAGCAGGGACCCAGCCTCCCCAAAAGAGGGAAACTGGTTCTCTTCACCTTTGTCCTCATAAAGGGCATCATTCTGACATTTAATGTCCATCAACTACCCAGACCCAGGACTTTCAGATGCATTGTATGGTTTTCTGTTTCTTCCCAAGAAACCTGGATGCCTGAGCCCCACACTTCCCGCCCCAAAAGAGGTTTAGTCAAAATATTCCCAGCCTTTGGTCTCTAATAACTTGATGTCAAGAAGAAAGCTACCTTGAGAATCTATAATCAGGAACTGAAACACTGACAGATTCTACCTCCACGTGACAATGTGGCCAGCTATGACCTCAGTTCCAAGAAATGCCCCAGTCATTTGGGTTGCTTCTGCTCCAATGGTCTTTAGGGAGAAAAGGCACTGTATAGGTCAGAAGCTGCCCGGACCGAAGCCAGAGGCCTATGCAGACAGACCGGGCTCACCCTCTGGCCCCAGGACCTAGGGTTTTGGAAGCGGCTTTTTGGCAAATGGCAGGTGTTGGGCTAGATCACCTGTCCCTCACCTCCTCAGGGGCCTCTGGGCAGCTTTTGAAGCCCTGGTCCTTTGGCTTCTTTTCAGATGGGGCAAGTTTGCAATACCAGCTCTTTCCTTAGCATTGATGGGGTGCCAAGTCCCTTCCCCTCAGAGCACGGTTTGTCTGATGCACTGAAATCTGGTTGATCCAGATAGTGAGCCCGTCAGAAGCCAACAGTCATGTTGTGTGTGGGGGGGGTGCGAACCTGAGGGACAGGTGACAGCTCGTCCCCCAGTGGCTGATGCCATGCCCCTAACCCTAACCCTAACCCTAGAATTCCTTTAGGACAAAGCAGGAATGCCCCAAAGAGGCCAGAAGTCACCCCACTTGAGTTTATTTCCTATGGTCTTTTTCAGCAGGCAGTTTACTTTCCTAAAAAATTTTTTTCTTTGCTGCCCTGGTTCACATTATAAATTAACTCACAAATATAGAGTTGTGCTAGAAACAATATTTATAAAAGTTCATATGCTTGCTCACATACAAAAATATCCATAGAAATGGTTTTCTGTACACATAGTAGAGGGTAGGGAGTCTCTTTGGTTGTCTTTGTATAAAAGGTAGTGGTGACGATCTTGAGCTCAATAAGTTCATGATTTTTTCCACATGCTCTATTTCAAAATAAGGATTTTTAAAAAAAATATTGTATCTTCAGGAGTATTCAGGAAACAGTTTTTTTTTTAATTACAATGTGCATGTGATCCTGTTTCTAGAAAATTCCAAACCCCAGACAAAAAATGCTCACATCAAAGGCTCAAAACCATGATAAAGGGGACTCAGACTATCTTCATCTGAATAGAATGCTGTTCCCAGGGTGTCATTTTTAATTAACATTTTCTTACTAACTCACTAGTCCACCAATAATGGCCAAGTGTTTGCCATGTAAGGTGCCAGGTCTCTGCTGGGCCCTGGGAGGGTGAGGGCAAGAGTTACTCAAGGGACCATGCCTCTGAATGAAAGGGTGCTAAGATAAATAAAATCATCTTTTTTTAAAATTTGAGCACAAATGGTTTATCATATTAAAAGCTATGAAATTCCATTTTAAAACTATTTTTAATAAAATTCTAACAATACTTGACTACAAAATGAAATGCCCAGGACAGGAGCTAAGAGGGACAGGCTACCATGGTCAGCTGGCTCAGCGGTCACCTCAGCCTTGGACTTGGGCAGGAGGTGAGGCAGAGCCAGTGAGCGTTTCCCTTCCTGCCCAGGGGAGCATCGCCAGGGACTGCCATTTCCACCAGAGTCTCTGGTGGGGCGAGACTCAGCTCCTGTCATGCCTGCCTCCTTAGCCTGACACGGTGCAGTTGGTCTCAGCAGCTGGGATACAGGTTACCAGCTCCAGCTCTGCAGCCAGGCCCAGTTCCACCATTTTCTCCCTGGGACCTAGGGCAAGTCACATCTCATCTCAGAAGTCCATGACGCTTGCATAGACAGCAAGTGTGGGACAGGGCTCTGTGGCCACCCCTGTGAGGCAGACTCGATGGGCTAAACCCATTGAGACTAGGGCAATGCTTGGTACCTAGGGCAGCCTTAAGGCAATAAGTATGTCACAGGTACCAGTCAGAGGTGAATTGCTGCACACTTGTAGTGCTTCCTGGCACACTGATACAAACTTTAACTGGAGGCCAAGGACACAAAGTTGGAAGTTTCCTATAAAAGGCCAAATTACCTGGCTTTTCTAGAAAAGATCAGAGAGTAGGACAGGGGATGGCCAGCTGCTTCCGAGCCTTTGGCTGGTGGGTTCAACCACCGGCTCCAAGTGCCAGCTGCTGTTTACCACCTAGGGACTTCAGGGCGGGCTCCAATTGAGCACCCCTGAGCCCACAACCCGGCACAGACCAACAAGCCCCCAGACCCAGTCTCTGCCTCACAGGGCTGCAGGCTACCTGCCTCGGAATGCAGGCAGACTTCTGCCCAGAGGCCCATCTTCAGGAGATCTGTAAAAGTTTGCTGGGGTCTGGGGGTTCCCTGCTCCCTGGCAGTTACACCATGGGATCACCCAGGAGTTCAAACAAATACGAAGCTCAGCCCCACCCCAGACCTCGATCTGCTCAGCAGTGCCTCCAAGTCTGAGGGCTCCTACACCTCGGAGCCCTCCCGTGGGTAGATGAGGCTGTTGACCATGCCCAGGTTGTAGAAGGGGCTGCTGAAGGGGCTGCTCTGGCCCCCACCGGCGCTGGCCGGGAACGGGCTGTAGTAGGAAGATCGCTGGCTGCTGCTGCTGCTGGTGCCCAGCGCCAAGGTGTCTGCAGAGGCCTCGGAGATGGAGGTGGCGGGGAAGGCGCTGCTGGAGGGCAGCTGGGGGCCTTGGGCCCCCAGGTGGCGGCCGCCAGGGCCGGCGCGCTGGGCGCTCCCACCGCTGCCGACGCTGAGACCGCTGAGGCTGCTGAAGAAGGCACCGAGGCAGGGGGCGGAGGCCAGCACCGGGCCACCTGGTGGGGACGCTGGGCTCTTGGCGCCCTCAGGCTCCGGCGACTGCGCTGGCCGCAGCACCGAGGAGGGGCCTTCTCCCTCCGGGGCGCCGCCCACTCGGGCCCCCAATCCCGAGGACAGCCCTTCTTCTGACTTGGAAGTCCCGGTGGCCACCGCAGAGCTGCCGCTGGCCTCCGAGCGCCGCTTGCGCTTCCGACGGAAGTTTCCATTATCAAACATCTTCTCGCAGTTTGGATCCAGAGTCCAGTAATTACCTTTCCCTGGGAACGAAGGACATATTAGAGAAGGACCTGTTTATGCCCGTGCATAGTCGTCCACGGTCCCCTCAGGTCCCAAGACCCCAGGGGCTGCCTACAACCCTGGAAGCGCCAAACCTCTTTTTTCTGTTTTTTTTTTTTTTTTTCCCCCTATACATATTTACCCACGATACAGTTTAATTTCTAAAATGAGGCAAGGTAAAAGTTACTACTAATAACTAATAATAAAGTAGCACAATTAAGGAAAATGTAACTGTGATAGAAATCATGTGATCTGGACATGCCCCTGTCTCCCCAGAGACTGGGGAAACTGAGGCAGGGGCATGGCAAATTCCAGACCAGCCTGGGCAACTTGGCAGGACCCCATATAGATGTCAAAGTTGGAGATTGCAGGACTGAATTAGCTCAGCAGTAGAGTGCTTGCCTAGCATGTGTGAGGCCCTGGGTTCCATGCCTCCCCCAGACTTAATTAGATTCCCAAAGCATTTATAATTAAATTGCCCAACACACCTTCCCTTATTCTAGATCCAAAAAAGTGTGACCTTGCAAAATCATGGAACTCTGTTGCTACTTAAAACTTGGGCTTTGGGGCTGGGGATGTGGCTCAAGCGGTAGCGTGCTTGCCTGGCATGCGTGTGGCCTGGGTTCGATCCTCAGCACCACATACAAATAAAGATGTTGTGTCTGCTGAAAACTAAAAAATAAATATTAAAAAATTAAAAAAAAAACTTGGGCTTCCATTTTTTACAATGATAGGGATGAGAACAGCACCCATTTACCAGATTGAGGTTTAAATGACATCTCAAGCATAGTAGCTGGCACATGGCGAGCAGTGAAAAATACAGTATTTATTGTAAAATTCTTATTCCCTAAAAGTATAAAACTCCCACCATTGAAAAAACTATCCTACTGGAAAAAAAAGCAGCCTGCAAATGAAGATAATTACTGTGCAATCTCCTCGGTATTAGCAGCTCATGGGATGGCACTCCTTTGGAGTTTGAGGAAATGCTGGCCATCGACCTCCATTCCTGTTGGGCAGAACACACCCCTGAAAATCTTCTAAGCCTTCTGTCCACATGGCAAACATGGACAAAGCTTGTCTGCTTAGAAAATGTCCCTTATGTTCTACAACCAAGGTGGGAAAGAGGGATATTTCATCCAATAGCCCTTTTCACTTCTAGAAAAAAGAACCTTTGATGTTTCAAAGCACTACCAAGCATTTACCTTTAATGAGAGTTTTACATGGAAAACCTTAGTACCTCCTCATAGTTTTATGGAGACTCCTAATACAATTGTCCTCACTCTTCAGATGGGGAAAATGAGATGCAGACTGGTCAGCAACTTGCTGTATTCAAGAGCTACACAATCACTGCCATGATAGAGCCAGCATCTAGGCAGGCTGACTCCAGACCCAGAATTCTTTGTTAACTACTGTGTTAAGCTGCTTCCACAAACTAGCAGGCACTCACTCTTCCAAGCCCATGATCTTCGGTGAAGCATTTTCTGCAGATAATTGTAGGAAAAAGAAAGTTTTATATGACTACAGTTTAGGTAACAATACCTGCATCTATCAGGTGTATATATTGGACCAATTAGGTACCAACAGATTATTATTATTATGTGTGTGGGGGGAGGGGTTGCTGGGAATGGAACCCAGGGCCTCATGCATGCAGGCAAGTGCTTTACTACTGAACCACACCTTCAGCCCAAAATGTTTTGTTTTGCAAGTACCAAGAGCTTTGATGACACTACCAATAACTTTAAATGTTTACGAAAGTTCAAGAGTTCATATAACTAACAAGATAATCTTGGGTAATTCAGAGGCCAAATCAGGAAGATGCATCTTCTAGAACTGTCTACTCTGTTCAATACAGTACCCACCAGCCACAGTTGGCTATGGGCACTTGGAATTGAGATGTGGAATAAAATGCTCACAGGAATCTGAACATTTAGAACCAAGGAAAT
Source organism: Marmota flaviventris (assembly GCF_047511675.1). Classification (NCBI taxonomy): domain Eukaryota; kingdom Metazoa; phylum Chordata; class Mammalia; order Rodentia; family Sciuridae; genus Marmota; species Marmota flaviventris. The sequence goes on along the minus strand of NC_092511.1, from coordinate 76,617,205 downwards.
AATATAAAGAATGCACTAGTAATTTTTATAATTGAAACATTTTGGATACTTAAATAATATTAAAAATGTCACCAGACTCTGGACTTTTTGAATGTGACTTTGTACAGTATTCCTGTTGGAAAGTGCTGCTGCAGCATGGCTTCAGGGGGCTAGGGAAAATCCCAGCCTGAGCACCATGCCTGAGAACACTTCTGTTTGACTAATATTGTTTCCCACGGCAGCTCTCTCCCCTCCCCTTCCCTTGTCTTGGGCTCCTTGGGAAAAATCTCAAGTTTCTCTCTTGTTTTTAAGCTGCTTCTCTCCACCTCCCGCTCCTAGGCCAGGTAAGAAAGGACACTCAGCGCTGTAAGGTGGCCCTCCCTGCTCCAGGGGTTTTGGAGCTCAGAGCAGAAGAAAGTTGGGGACATTCTTTTTAAATTTCTAACTAGTTAAGGCATCAAAATCACAATTTGTAGGGTCATGAAAGCTGTCCCAGCTCTATCTAATGGTGCCGGAGCCACGGTGGTCAGGTCTTCTCTCTCAGGTGGCCACAGTGAGATTCGTAGGAGTCGGATAGAGGAGGAAACGCGCCAGAGTCCGCTTCCTTTGTGAAAGCCGACGGGGATCCCAGCTTTCTCAACCATCTATCTCCCCTTTCGGGTGAGTTTCCCGGCATTCCTACTCCCCATCGGCCTTCCTTGTAACTAGGCGACCCTTCAAAAGGGCCGATGAACACTGCCCAGGGGTGGCCTCTCGTTTGACACGAACGTTCCCCCTCTCCTCTATCTAACTGGAGGTACGGAGGTAAGGGACCAGCTCCCCGCTCACCGGGTGCTCCCTCCAGACCTCTCTGACGTTTCTTTCTCCTCCGGTTCCCCTCACCCTGGTCAGACGAGGTGGCTGCCCCTCCACCTGCTCCCGCCCCGGCTCGGAGGAGACCAGGCAGCCACAGACCCTGCCCGGCTCCTGCCCGCGCCCGCCGACTGAGCTGCGAAGCACCTGCCTCGCCGCCCTCACCTGGGTCATCCTCGTCGCGGGGCACCTTCTTGAAGCAGTCGTTGAGCGACAGGTTGTGGCGAATAGAGTTCTGCCAGCCGGCCTTGCTGCGCTGGTAGAAGGGGAAGCTGTCGGCCACGAACTGGTAGATGTGGCTGAGCGTAAGCTTGCGCTCGGGCGCGCTCTGGATGGCCATGGCGATGAGCGCTGAGTACGAGTAGGGCGGCCGCACCATCTTCATTAAGTCCTCGCGGCTGGCCATGGACAGCCAGCCCAGCTCTCCGGGCGCCGCGGACCCCGCGGGCGAGGCGGGCGCGGCGGGCGCGGGTTGCGCGAAGGGCCGCTGGGCGCACGTGAAGGAGCCGGCGGCGGGCGGCGGCTGCAGGAAGGGCCCGGCCGCGGCCCCGGGCGGCGGCGGCGGCGGCGGCGGCGGTGCGCCCAGGTAGGCGGCGGCCGCGGCGGCAGCGGCGGAGGACGGGCCGCCCACCCCGGGCCCATTGAGCCACAGGTAAGGGTTGGCGGCAGCGGCCGGCGGAGCGGCGTAGTCGGCCAGCGTGTAGGGCGCCCTGGAGGCCGGGGGCGCGCCCGGGGCGGCGGCGGCGGGGGGCAGGCTGGGCTGCGAGTACACGCCGAAGTTGTCGCCGCAGTAGAGGGCCATGTCGGCGGCCGAGGGCGGGTGCGGCGCGGCCGCGGCGAGCGGGGAGCGCGGCTGGTCCCGCCGCTCGGTCGAGAGCATCCCTCTGCGGGCCACCCTGCGGCCCGCCTCGCCTGCGCTCGGCGCCGGCTCCCGGGCCGGGGTCCGGCAGGTGCGGGCGGAGCCCAGAGAGCAGCGGCTTATATCCGCGCGCCACCCCCGGGCCGCGGCCCGCTCTCCACGCCCCCGGCCCGCCCCACCTGCCGCGCCCCGCCCCGCCCCTCCCCGCGTGCGCTGGCCGAGCCACCGGGTTTAAGGTGAGCAACGCTTCCCGTCCTCTCAACTAGGCGACGAGATAAGAGCACAAATGTTAAAAAGAGGAGGTAACGCAAACTTATAAATCTCTTCGGGAAAGTCTGCACGTTAATTCGGGGGCCGCTCAGGCCGCCTGCCCAGACCTCTTCGCTTCTTCTACCTCGAGCCCCAAACCTTTTGTGATCCAGGGCGATGCACGTTCCGCGATGCAGATCGTCTCCCAATCGTAAGCCGTAGAGGAAAATTTCAGCCCTTTTGGGGGTGCGGCGGGAGGTGTTCCCCGGCACCTAGGCGTGTCTGCGCTCCCTGGGGATTCTGTGATCAGAGCCACTGAAGTCGGGGTTCAGTTCTTCTAGCCAAACCCTGCGTTCCATCACTCCGGGAAGCACTTGCTCATCTTAGGTCCGGTTTGTTCAGACTTCTGGTGTAATTTCGTTACCTTTAAAACGGTGAACGTTTTCAAAGACTTTCAATTAAGTGGCTTCGGAATTAGCCTTTTAAAGCTAGTTTAAAGTCATTTAAGTTGTGAAAAAATGTTCATTTTTTAAAAAGTCTAATCGGATTATATGACTTGCATTCCACTTATTCTAATATGTGGCTCCCTGCCTAGAAAAAACAAATGCAGTAAAATACTGTGGCGATCCCAAGTACCGCGCAATCATTATTTATTGGTTCAAAACAACAATAAGAAAATGGTCTCTTCCAATACAAAGTATTCCTAAATGTGTCCTTACGTCTGAAGGACACCCTGTCTCTAAGTAAAATCCTGAGTTCAATCTCCTGTACTCACCCCTCCGCCAAAAAAGAAAAAAAAAATGCTGGAGGAGAGAAAGGAAAACGTTTTATTCTGCATATGCCAATTACAGGCTAACAGTTCGGAATATTTAATCGTTTGTCACCCCACCCACCCACCCATATAGCAGGGCATTTATTTTCATGATAAATTTATTTATGTACTTTGGTACTTAAAGAAATTGAGAGATATTTACTTAGCAAATTTTGGTGCTAAGAATGTTAATCTCACTTCAAATGTAACTAGTCATCTTTTTGGAACCAGAAACAATTTCTTTAAATCTCCTACCAAATACTGTGGAAAGGAATAAAAGGAATAGTGTTTGTCTACATCATATTTTGATTTAGATTTAAGGATCTAAATGTTTTCTTTCTTTTTTTAAAAAATATATTTTTTAGTTGTAGATAGACACAATAACTTTATTTTTATATGGTGCTGAGGATGGAACCCAGTGCCTCACACATGCAAGGTATGTGCTCTACCACTGAGCCACAATTCCAGCCCCTAAATGTTTTCTTAATGTAGATAAACAAATTTGTTGGATTTTGAGATTTCTCTCCTGGGGTGTTAATAGTTAATAGTAAAACCATTTCCAAGAAATTGGAAAGAAATCCTTGATGTTATTATAATGCCCCAATTTAATATCTGTTCTTAAATTGTAAAGTTCAAAGCTAAAAAGAGGAGGTCCAAAAGAAAAGTTGGCTGGATGGCAGAACATTACTAAAGTTTGAAGCCATCTCCCCTTTAGTAATTGGTGCCTTTAAGAATACAATATCTTTCTTTTCAGCAAATTCATCACCCATACAGAAAGCAGTTTTGAAGGTTTCCTTTAGGGTCTAATTCTTCACCCAGTAGCTCCAAATTATTCTGAATGAGGGACCATGTTGGAGATTATAGTTTATTGTTTTGATTAAAGGTTCTACTGAGTAACGATACTTTGTTTCCTAACTGTAACCTTTGCAGACTTTAGTCTTTATTTATTTATTTTTTATTTAAAAAGGACAGAGCCACCTAGCGACTCTTTGTTTCTATTACAGCACACACCTGTAAGAGATGGGTGGGGGCACCCCCTCTAGGGAATTGGAAGTTACATTTCAATATTTTCAATTACATTTTAATTATATAAACATAAAACTAGTTTGGGTCATGGCCTGAGTTATTTAATGTCAACATTAAAATAATGCTTTTGGCCAGGCGTGCCAGGTGCCTGTAATCCTAGCTACTCAAGAGACTGAGGAAAGAGGGTGGTAAATTTGAGAGTAGGCAAGGCAATTCAGCAAGAACCTATCTCAAAATAAAAAAGGCTAGAGATGTAGCTCCAAGGTAGAGTGCTTTCCTAGCCTGTGCAAAGTGAATCCCTGGGCTCAACCCTTAGCACCACATTAATAAATAGATAAATAAATCCCCATTTTAAAAAAATGAACAAACTTTTAAAAAAAAGTTTTTTAGTTCTTGATGGACCTTTGTATTTATGTTGTTTATTCATATGTGGTGTTGAGAATTGAACCCAGTGCCTCACACATGCCAGGCAAGCGCTCTCAGGCCCCCAATAAACAAACTTAAAAAGCATTTGAGATACTTAAAAAAAAAAAAGATTAAAAAAAGTGCTTCAAATGCAAGTTCCCTGAAAGAATCTTTTGTTCAGTTTTGTTCCATTGCTTTTCACAAGATATATAATCAAGAAAATTGATGCATTTATATCAGTGAAAAATATGGACAGGCTGTTACATGTTTGCATCACTGGAAAATAATTATTTAACCCACAGAAAACATCTCACTGATTTTCTGCTGCCATTGGGTCACATTCTAGCTGCATCTTTGAAATTGCTGAACAACAATAAATTTAAAGGAATGTGGTAATTTTGAACAGACACTGTAATGGAATGTAAAATTGATCACACTTGTTAATCTGCAGTATCACAGAAAAGTCAGCATGTTAGGGTTTGCTAGCATTTCCCCGTATTTGCACAGCCGGATCCTTCCCAGCTCAGCATGGTGGTTTACCTCACAGCACCTAGGAAAACCCAGGAGCAAGAGGAAACCCACCCACCCATGTTTCCTCCCTGGTCTTCTTGGCACTACAGTTAGTGTGCTGATCCTACCTCTTTAGACTCACTGAAGAGGAGTCTGTGCAGAATTAATTATGTCTTTTGTTTTCCCTCCCTCCCTCCCTCTCCCCCTCCCCCCCTTCCTTGAACCAGGGGACCTTAGTCACTGAGCCACATCCCAGCCCTTTTTATTCTCATTTAGAGATAGGGTCTCACCAAGTTGCTGAGACTAGCCTTTAATTTGTGATCCTACTTAGCCTCCCGAGTTGCTGGGATTGTAGGCTTCCACCACACCCAGCCCAAACACCCCTTTTTAAAAACATCCGTGTCTATGGCATCAGTGAACGACTACTTACTAATGCCACATTGGGACAAGAACAAACCCACTCTAGGGTGTGTAAATACATGTACATACAAAATAAGCAAAAACCCAGATGGGACTTGGGGAAAATTTCTAAAGCAAAAAAGAGTTGAAGCATTCCCCAGATTGGGGTGGAGGGAGCCCGACCCTGACAATACATTACAGACGCATCATGGAAGAGAGGCTTTGGACAATTTCTAAGTGTTTTGTAAGAGGTAAGGGAGTGTGGCATTTATGAAATAAGAAGCCAGAAGAGGAAGAGAATCAGGCGAACTCTGTCCCAAGTAGGGATGGGAAGGAGGCGAGCAGAGAACCTCAGGTCACTGTCATCTTAGAATCCAGCGTCAAGATCAAGTGGCCCTGACACACTCAGCTTTGTGTAAGTGGCACCCGAGGACAGAGGGGGCCGAGGCAGGGATGGACACATCCTGACCTGCTCCAGGTTCTTCCAGCTCTGCCCACGTGGCTGGTTCTCACTTCAGGCACCTCACCTGCTGTGACTCACAGACAGAACTCAGAGGACCTTTCCTTTGCTCCTTAACAAACACTGATGGCTTCACTCAGCACTGAGGGAAGCGGGGGCAGCCCCTCTCCTGGGGACAGCTAGCTCCCCACCAGTGTGGGATTCGTCTTCTGTTCCAGGAATCCCTTTCCCTTCTGGGCCTCATGCTGACTGCAGCTGGTGCACTGGCAGACCCAAGACCAGTCCCCTCCTTCCCCTTTAGTCAGGCCAGAAAGTCTAGCAAAAGGGCGCATCTAAAGGACATTAGAAGTCTAAAGCATCTGAGGACCCCACGGAAGTTTCAGGTACTTAACCCAGAAAAATAAGAAGTGATCAGTGCCAGAGGGTGGTGCTCCAGCACCTCCTCAACTGAGCCCCGCCTGAACTCCCAGCCCCTTCCTACCCATGGTGCACCCCTCCCCGCCTGTGGAACGCTCCCTGGCCAGGCCCTAGCCCAAGCCCTTTCTCTCCCTCCTGGGAGGGAACCCAGGGGGCTCTACCACTGAGCCCCATCCCCAGCCCTTTTTATTTTTTATTCAGAGAGAGGGTCTTGCTAAGTCACTTAGGGTCTCATTATATTGCTGTGTCTGGTCTTGAACTTTTGATTCTCCTGCCCCCACCTCCACAGTTGCTGGTATTGCAGGCATGGCTGCCAGGCATGGCTGATTAGCCCCATTCTTGAGCTTTCTCAGCTAATTTCTCACACTTTTTTTTTGCTGCTGCAGATGAGCCTCCCAGCCTCCCTGTGTGTCCATAGCTCGCCTGGGAAGATTGCCTGCAGGGACTCCCTGTCCAAGGTAGGTCCTGGCCCAGGAGTCTCCCCTGTGCCTTCCTGAGGGGTCTCACCAAAGGCTGGGTCATCCCCTGACTCCTCCCAGCTCAGGCTGGGGGGCTGCTGTCCTCCTGGCTCACCATCCATCCCCTGCCTGGGCATCTTCCTCCTCCCTCTTACTTTATTTGTTATTGTTGTGTGTGGTGCTGGGGCAGCCCAGAGCCTTGTGCTGCTAAGCACCCATTCCACCAGGAACCCTGCCCAGCCCTTCTCCCTCTCTGGGGAGTGCTCCTCAGGTCCTCCGCAGTTGGCCTCCCTTCCTGCTTCCTCTTCCTCAGCCTTCGTCCTCTGTCCATGGTCTTCTTGTCCCTCAAGCCTGCCATTTTGCTGAATGGCCACCATCCACCTGATGCAGACCCTGGCCCCGTGGTTCGGCAACTCCTCTCAGGTCCAGCCACCCACTGCACCGCTTTCTCCAGGAAAGGGCAATGTCACTTTGAAAGCTGGCAGTTTATGAGGCGTGCGAACCCCTGGCCCTGAGCACAGCACCCCACATGCGTCCTCCTACCACCTTCTCAGCAGTCTGCAGCAGAGGAAGTGAGATTCCACGTACCACAAACAGAGCAGCAGGCCCCGGGAGGCCAAGTCACTTAACTGTCCCTAACCTGTGAGGGTGCACTGGGTTCCAGCGCAGGTGTCTGGCTGGCGAACCCAGGCTGGGGCCCAGCTGTCCATGCCTTTGCTGTTATTCCCAGGACCTGGACAATGCTGAACCCTAGTGAGTGCCCAACTCTTGGTTGTTTCCAGAATAAATTAAAAAGCATTAAATGGTATGAAACGAAACAAGGTGTCTCCTACCCCTTCTGTACCCCAGTCCCTCTCAGTAGCGGCCACTTGTCACCCATTTCTGGTGCTTTCTTGCAGACAGTGTTTTTCAGGTACATATCTGCACACAGTTACAAGCATCGAAAATGTACAAGATGAGCCAGGTGCTATGACGCACACCTGTAATCCTAGCTATTCAGGAGGCTGAGGCAAGTTTAAGACCAGCCTGCCTCAAACTAAAATAAAAAGGCCTGGGAGGTGGCTCAGTGGTTGAGCCCTTGTCTGGACTGCTCAGGTCCTGGGTTCAATCTCCAGTCCTGCAAACAAAATTTAAAAACATACAGGAAGAGTTACAAACTGCTCACCTGGCTCCATACTTCTCACTTTCTTGGATGTATTCTGGAGGGTTTTCAGAACAGCTTGAAGTCTGCCTCCTTTCCCCCCCCCCCCCCCCCCAACCCTGTGTTCCTTCTCATGGACTACCCTGGGAACCTGCTTGTGTGGCCACTTGCGGGTGGTTTGTAGCCAGTGGTGGAGTGCTCCTGAGTTCAAGCTCTACTACCCTCCAAAAAGGTGGGGGGGGGGATTGGAATGTAGATCAGTGGTTAAGCACCTCTGGGTTCAATACCCAATAACAAAAAAAAATCTTTAAATGAACACAATAAAGATTACTTGCCATAAATAGAAAGCAAAGCAACTTAAATGGATGATAATATGGATCATCATTTATTACTGATAAAATTGTTTCTTTATGTAATGATGGTGAATATTAATCCCACCTCCCAACCCTGCATGTGGTTCTGGGTCCTGGGGATGGAATCCAAGGGCTCTCCTGAACTAGCAGGTGCTGTTGCATGGGGCTACTTCCCTGTCCCCAGACTTTATTTTATTTTGAGACAGGGTCTAATTACATTGCCCTGGGGGTGCTGGAACTTATGATCCTCCTGCCTCAGTCTCCCAAGTAGCTCAGCTGGTTTTTAAAGGATAAGTAACATATTGCAGGTAATAGCAGACTCAGTTAACAAAGAACCAAACCGGAAAATAGCTTTTCCCTAGTGATGTTCAGTTCTATGGTGCTTATTTTCAAATAAAGATTAAATTCCACTTTAGTAAAATAAATTCAGGGGTTTTTTTGTGTGTGTGCTTTTTTAAACCAGCATAAAGATTTGTAGCTCCTAAGTGTCTACATGGGAATAGAAAAAAGTTCGGTTGTCCCCTTTGATGGTTTGGCTTTTGTCCAATCCATCTTTGCTTCAAGAAGCCATCTGAAGAGATCCTTGGGATCTGTTAGAAACTTAATCCAAGGTAATATACAGAAGGGATGGAGGAAGGACCTCTTGTTCCTGGTCTATGGAGAGCGATGACACTTATGCAAACCTATTGATTCTGTGAGTATTGTTCAGGCTCCGTGAAACATTCCCAGCACATATTTCAGGTGAGTTTGCAACCAGGGGTTGACTTGTTCAAGACTCTACCCTGAGCCTGACAGCCCCGCTCTGGCTCCAGGCTGGGATGATAAACAGTGCTCGCCTGGTCCTGCAGGGCTTCAGGCCAGAAGTTCCACAGGACCCTGGGCCAGGGGACTCTGAGGCTTCCAGTCCCCAAGGTCACTTTATCATGCCAGAGAGACCTGAAACAAGTTTGTCCTTTAAGAATAAATTGGGCTTTCAAATGATGGAAACTTATCTAAAGATATGCTGATTTGCAAATCCTCACAAATCACACATAGATCTCTAAAAATAGACGTTTTCTTCCTCAAAGAATTAATTCTCCATTTTGCAAAGATGAGTATACAGCTTCAGTGTGAAGAAGCCATCACTGCCCGCCCTCCCCACAGCTGAAGGGCAGAATCCAGTGACCTCTGCTTAACATCACTGACAGTATCATCAGCCTTCTGGAGTTTTCCTGTCTGACCTCTATGGCCGAGACCTCCATGGCCTGCCCATCAGTGACCACTTGTGACTTCTGCACAGAGCCTGCAGGGGGACTTGTCCTCCCCTGAGCCACTGGGGCCCTGGCACCCTGCATGCTCTCCCTAGGCCCCCTCCCAAGCCCTGTGAGTAAATGTATTCAGAAGCCACTTTTCCTCCTTGTGTCAGCTGTGGGTCACCTGTGACCACGGGCTTCATCAGCCTGTCCTGGGATGAGCCAACTGCACAGTGCAGCTTCGTCTGCTCGTGACCCCCAAGACCCATCAAGTCTCTGTGTGAGCATCAGAGTGTCTGACTGGCTTCCTGTACCCCTTCTTAAGAACCTTCCAGCTGAACCCAATTCATTCTTTTTTTCTTCCCTCCTTCTTTTTTTCTATAATATTTTTTAGTTGCAGATGGATACAATACTTTTGTTTTATTTATTTATTTTTTTGTGGTGCTGAGGATGGACCCAGGGCCTCACAGTGCCAGGCAAGTGCTCCACTACTAGCCCCAGCCCAGCCCCTCTTTTTTCCCTTCTACTGTTCAGTGTTTAATTTCTTAACCACTTTCCCCTTTGGTTCCCTTCAAGTGAAGGTTCATTAAAAGAACCCTACACATGGGCAGTACTTTCTCCAAGAATGTCCCTTTCTTTCTTTCCTTCCAATACTGGGATTGAACCTGGGGCACTCTACCACTGAGCTACATCCCCAGTCCTTTCTATTTTTTATCTTAAGACTGGGTCCTGCACATTTGCTGAGGGTCTTGCTAAGCTTCTGAGGCTGGCCTCAAATTTGCAATCCTCTTGCCTCAGCCTCCAGAGTCACTGGGATTATAGGCATGTGCCTGACTACTCCTACTACTACTTTTCCTCATCACTTCCTCCTCCTTCTCTTCCTCTTCTCCTCCTCCTCCTCCCTTCTTTGTCCTCCTCCTTCTTTCTTCCTCCCCCTCCTCCACTACCACCTCCTCCTCTTTCTTCTTCTGGACATGTAGTAATAAGGCTTTCAGCAACAACGAGCAGGTTTTCAAGACAGCGACAGCATGAAGCACTAAGAATTTACTGCAGGCTTCCCAAATGTAAACCTGCGGAACCTGCCAAGCCTTGCTCTTTGCTTAGGGGAGTGACCGAGCTCCACACAGCAGGGTGCAGAGCCCGCACTCCTGGTCACAGGACAGACACTGCGGATGAGCCACCACAGCAGGTGGCCTTGAGCCAGCCGCTCTGCCAGGCTACTCGGGGTTCCCAGGTGCCAGATGCTAGCAGGGGCAGAAGAATGGCTACACCCCCCCCCTTACCTGGGGTGGCCCTGGGTGTCCCATGGCCTGTCCTTCTGCAGGAGGCTCCCCGCAGCCGCCTGATCCACTCTTCCCGTCTGCTCTCACAGACTTAGGGCCTCACTAAATTGCCCAGGCTGGCTTTGAACTCAGGATCCTCCAGCCACAGACTCCCCAGCAGGAGCAGCTGGGATTACAGGTGTGTGCCACCCCCCCCCACCCACAGATGTTTTTCTATGATGATGACTATGATAATGGTGAAATTGGTGATGACAGTAGCGATAATGTGCCACCACATCTGGCTTTCAGAAGCTCTAAATAATGCTTGGGGATGATGCCCCAAACTCAACAGCGTCAGAACTGCTGACTGGGGGAGGTGGAGATTACAAAGAGCACTGGCTGGGGGCAGAGTTTAGTCTAAAACTTGCACTTAGCCTATGCAAGGATTTAATCTCAACACCAAAAGAAATGTAGCCTGAGGCTTCCACCCGGGAGGTTCAGGCTCTTTGACCCTGGAGACTGTAGGGTGGAGACAGCTCCTCAGTAGGAATGGGAGGGGCAGGCTGGGAAAAGCCTTAAGCAGCTCCTGCAGCCCCCGCCTGGCTGGGCGGGGCCAACCAAGTGGCCCTGGAGTCAGGAAGAGCCAGAGTCCAGGTTAAAAGACAAAATAATTGAGCAAGTAAACCATTCCTGTGTTAATGGGAACAGGCTGATTTGGAGAGACCCCGGAAGACAAGATCACACTGAGTTCTCTCATGAGGCGGCCACACAGCCCTGCGAGCCTCCCAGGAACCCACCAGTGCTCCGTTGCTGTCTCTCACCTGTCCTGGGCCCACCCCAGAGGCTAGTACCCCATCTCCTCTGTCCTACCCATGGGAAAGGGAGGTGGGGCAAGAAGAGAAATCATTCCTCTTTCAGGTGGTGCCGTAAACTGCCCTGAATTCCACTGGACCCTGGTCTCGTGACCTCTCCCAGTTGTGAGGGCAGCTGGGAGGAGTGGTCTTCAGCTGGCTGGGCTGTGCCCTGGGGAGACACTGTGGTGGGCAGAGGCTGGCTGTCACCAAGACAATCAGAGGACACTGGTGTGCCTGGCAGTGTGTGTGCCTTCCCTTCTCTGAGCGCCCTGCTAGACGGCCTGTCCTCGGCTCCACAGCGGCAGCTCTGCGCACACAGGGTTTCCTCCAGGTCTCTTGTTGGTCAGTTACATGAGGTGACTCAGGACTAGGAAAAGACAAGACAGGTGACACTGCTCGCCCCCGGGGGTCTTGAGATGTTCTGCTTGGCTGGCCGGGACTTTGCCAGCCTCCCCAGCTGGGCACCTGAGTCCTCAGAAGGGCAGCCGTGCTCCCTCCCTGCTCTTGCCCTCCTGCATGGCTGAGGGCTCCCGAGTCTGTGTTCACTGCAGGGTTCAGTGGGTAGCTAGCTACACTTGCTGGGCAGCACTGGGTGTGGACTTTGGAAGGCAGGGGCTGTGCCCATTTGCTCACCTCCAGATGGGCACAGCACAGAGTAGGTCCTTGGTGATATTTCCTCCCAGGAGCACAGGAGTGAGGATGGCGGAGGAGAGAACAGGCAGGCAGGGGCGGAAGCAGCTGCCCTCTTGCATAACCTGGGAGATAGGCTGCCACTTGGGGAAGGTGGGCCAGAACTGGCCAGGCCACTGGGAAAGCCCAGGAGCTCCATGCATGGCTGGGAATGAGAAAGGGATGCCTCCAGGGGCAGAGGGGTGCTGGGGACAATCCTGTCTCACTCTGGTGCCGGGGCTCAGGCCCCTGTCCCTTTTGAGGTGGCCTGATGATGATTGCTGAATTCACAAAATATCACACATTGGCTCCTGGCCTCCTCTGTGAGATAACATTACTGGTTCCATGACTTCATTCATTTTCTGAAGTGAAGTCCTCCTCAGAGACCTTTGCAGAGTATTTGCTACTCATCTAAAAGGGGAGATCTATATTAGGAGTGGTGGCACAATAAAGGTGATCAGGATGCCACGGCTCCTTCTTGTCAGTGTGTGTGTGTGTGTGTGTGTGTGTGTCTGGGGATGGTCCACCCAGGGCCTCGCGCACGACCGGCACATCCCCATCTCCTCAGCACACTTTCTGATGTTACTGTTGGCATTTGACAGGTGTCCTGGTCAATGGGGTGTGCAGCATTTTGAATAACAAAATAACTGCTGAAGCACCCTTTCATTTTGGAGGGCTGCAAGCTGCGTTATATGGAATATATATCTGTTTATCTCTTGCTGACCAGAGCTTTGCCTATGTTCACTTTGGGACATTGAAGCACTTTATAGTAGAGCATCTCCCTGCCCCTTGTGCAGCTCTCAAGTGACCTCAGCTTCAGGAAAGTGAAAGGAAGGAGGAAGGAAACCAGAGTGGGTGGCCAGTGGGCGGTCCTCAGCCTGCTCCCCTGCGTCATCAGGCCCTGTGGGCGCTGCAGAAGCCAAGAGCAAGCTGTGCTTGTGGCTTGTACTGCCGGCCAGCATCCATTTCTACTGTCACATCCTTGACAGAGAACTTGGAGGGAAGACATCTTAAACGTGACTTGTCTGTTCATCATGTCGGGGCCGCCTCAGTTCTGTTTGCAGAGAGGCAAGTCTTTAGAAGAGTACTGAGTGCAGCCAATTCCAAGCAGGCAGAGTTGCCTTGCTGACCCTGCAGGAGTGCACGCCGGCTGCTGGGGCCAGTGCAGGGTGGACATAAGGCCAACAGTGTGAGGCCTCACGTCTCTGAGGTTGCACTGGAGCCATCTGTCCCTGGCAGCTTTGCACATCCGTGGAGGAAACTGCAGTAGGGCTGGGCTTGGCCATGAGGTGGCTTGGAGTGGACACTTCTGCCTGGCTCTCCACTGAGAGCAGCCTGGACGTCTGCTCAGCACCTTTGTTAGATGCATTTTCTTCCTGAGCCAGGAGAGACACTCCTCTAGGAGAGATACTCCTCTGGAGGGAGTGCAGAGGCTGTGCTCCAGGAGCTGGCTTTGGAACGCCTGAGAAGCCCCGGTTCTCACTGACCTGGCTCCTGTGACCTCCCCGCCTGCCCCAGGACTCCCCTCTCCCTCTGCTGTTCCTCAGGCTCCCAAAGCTGTGTCTTCCAATCTTGGGAATAAAGGTCCCACCCCAGGCTTTTGGGGTGGCAAAGCTGTCTGTCACCTTTAGTCACACACCAGGAGAAAGCTCTGGCACCCTCTCCCCCACCAAGGAGGTTCTGGTCCCCCACTAGGATTCCGGGCAGTAACTGGAGCTGTTTATGCAAACAGGAGCCTCAGGGTTGGAGCTGAGAGTAGTTTTTCAGCATCTTTAAAAAAGATCCTCTAGAAATACAGGGAATATGGGGCTGGGGCTGGGGCTCAGTGGTAGAGCGCTTGCTTGGCATGTGTGAGGCCCTGGGTTCAAATCTCAGCACCACATATAAATAAATAAAATAAAGGTCCATCAACAACTTAAAAAAAAAATCATTCTTTAAAAAAAAAAAAGAAAAGAAATACAGGGATTTGCTGGCCACAGCAGTGGCACCTGTGGTCCCTGCTACTCCAAAGGCCGAGACGGAAGATTGCCTAACCCAGGAGCTCAAGGCTGGCCGGGGTTAGCAGAGAGTGGAAGCTTGCTCCTCTTATAGTACCTAGCCACTTTACTCCCTCAGGTCCTGCAGACCAGAGAGAGGTGACCATTATACAAAATAAACTTTTAAATCTAAAAAATTAACATGTAGGAAATGTACCCCATTAACTTGGGATTAGTCTGCCTGACACTCAGTTCTCCTGCGTGCCGCTGGCCTCTCAGGCAAACTTGAGAAATGGCAGCTGCCAACCTGAGGCTTGGCGTTGAAAGTTGCATACAGGAGACACCAAGGGAGGACACTGTCTCTGCACAGTGTCACTGCAGAAGCTCCAAGGGGACCCCAGCAGGGACCATCCTCAGTCATCAGAGAGTCGTTCCCCAGCACGAGTCCTCTGATTGGCAAAACCGGCTCAGACTCAGGAAGATGTCCCCGGGTCTGCTGCTTCCTTAATCCTGCTGCAAACACTGACAGTGTTTTCACAGAAGAGGAAAAGCTTACTGTCTCACCTGACCTGCCCAGCGACCAACGTGGGATCAGGGCACCCAGGCTCAGTCCGTAGAACTGGAAACAGAACAACACAAACTATCTTACTATCACTTGTCGACTTCTTATTGTGTCTGCTTTGAAAATGTAACTTTATCACAGGGAGATATGTGTGACTGTGTGTGTGTGTGTGTGTATCAGTACATACAGGGTCCAGTACCACCCAGAACTTCAGGCAACCCCTCGGGTCTTGGAACAAACACATTCACCTTGGATGGGGGTGCGCAGGGGTGCTGCATATAATATATATATATATATATATATATATATATATATATATATATTTAATCCCAATACAAAGAAGAATTCCAATAAGACCCTGGAGCCGTGCTAATCAGAGTAACTCATCCACAAGCAGCCCCTCCTCCTCCTCCTCCTCCTCCTCCTCCTCCTCCTCCTCCTCTTCTTCTTTATTATTGTGCAATAAAATAAGAAACTGGTGCTGGAATGTTGATCTTTGATTGAGAAGGTCTTATTTTGAATTGAGATGTCTCTGAGAGGGTCTTGCTCTGAATTATTTTCCACGTCTGACTTTCTCTGAAGGGAGAGCCTGACGGCTTGGTAGATGGGCACTCAGGTCTCAGGTCTCAGCTTGCTCTTGGCAGACCGTGGAGGAACCGGCTGCAGACCTAGTAGCAGAAGCGTTTCTTCAAGAGGGTGGGAGGTGGGTTCACTCTGAAGTGTGTGCTCACCGTCCAGCATCTCTGACATTTGTTCCAATTCAGCCTCCAGATAAGCCAGTGTATTCCTGGAAATCGCAAAGATCAGAGCACTAAAATTACACATTCATTTTAAAATTAAAATAACTTATTAAAATTAACTCTGCACTGCATGTTATAAACAATCAACAATTCTTTGATAAACTGGTATATAATAATTAAGAGTATTTCACCTATCAGTTGAGGACTAAATGGAATTATAACCAGCATGACTTATATCCATTAGACATTTATGTCAATTAAACATCTCATCAACATTGTGATCCTGCATTTATCAGGCACAGAGTGTCACCTGCCTGCCATGTGACGCAGAGACAATGTTTTCACCAGCCTGGCAGAAAGATGAGGTAGGCAAAGCCATGCAAACCGCCCCCCACTCCAAAGATCTACATCCTCCTCTGGACCCTGAGAATACATTGGAAAAAGTCTTTTTTTAATGTGATTGAGTGAAAGGTCTTGAGATGGAAGATTATGCTGGGCTGCCTGGTTGGGTCTGGTGTAATCCAAGAGTTCCTGGGAGAGGGAGCCAGAGGTCAGGGTCAGGAAGAGCCAATCGGCCACAGCGGCAGCAGTTGCAGAGATACTCTTGAGGAGGGAGGAGGCAGGAGCTAGAGGCTGGGAAAGACCCTGCACGGATCTTCCTGGAGCCTCCGGAGGGTCTTGGCACCTTGATTCTAGGACCTCTGGTCCCAGACTGTGAGATCGTCAATCTGTGTTGTTTTAAACCCCTCGGTTTTGGGGAATTTGTCTTACCTGCCACAGGAAACGGACACAGGAGGAGAGGAATTAGTTGTTCACTGCTGGCTCGGCGCTGCCTCTGGCCACCAGCACGCCCTACTTGCTGCACAGAAGGGCGGCTTCCATTATGGGCCACTCACTACTCATTCTTATCATATTATATATATATATATATTTTTTTTTTTTCTTTTTTCTTTTAGTGACAGGGTCTTGCTATGTGGCCCAGGCTGGCTGTGAACTCCTGAGCCTCAGCGATGCTGCTGCCTCAGCCTCCCCAGTGACGGGGACCGCAGCCACGAGTCACTGAAGCCCACCACTAGTGGCGTCTGTGACTGAGGACGCTGAGGCAGAAGGGGTCAAGCCTGAGGGTCCTCAGCTGTGAGCCTCTCTGGCTTCGTCCTCTGTGCCCTGAACGTGCAGTCTGCCACTGGCAGGGTCAGTGAGGCCCTTGGGGAGGGTCAGCAAGGGGTGAGTTACAAGCCACATCACTCCTGGAGGGCATTTTATTGGCCAAGACAAGGCCAAAATGAAGGCAGCCTTCCAACGGTTTCTTTCTGCCCCTGCCAAGGGAACCCATGTAACCGGGGACCAGGGAAGCCTTGGGTGACAGAGCAAGAAGGCTCCACTCACAACAGGCAGGAGCTGTTGCCAGCAAAAGGGGCCTACAGCTTGACCTGCAGTAGGAGATCCTGTAGAGGGGACAGTTAGCCGGGCACGGTGGTTCAACCTGTAGTCCCAGTGGCTCTGGAGGCTGAGGCAGGAGGATCACAAGTCCAAAGACAGCCTCAGCAAAGTTAGTGAGACCTTGTCTCTAAATAAAATGTAAAAGGGCTGGGGATGTGGCTCAGTGGTTGGCTGTCCCTGGGTTCAATCCCTGGTAACAAAATATTAACCTTCAACTGACCTTTAAATTTTTATTGCACACATTAGTTTAGTGAGTGCTATTCATGTTTTACTGTTGGAAATAAATATTCAGATATTCCACTTAGATTATTCATTTTAATACCAAAACACATACACATACATGCCACTGTTTAACAGGAAAGTTAGAAAATAAAGTTGAAGGCATTCTTAGAAAATAGAACAAAAATACAAAGAAGTGATATAGGACAAGATAGATAAGAAAATCAGAGCATCAAGCCAGAGAATCCAATATCTAATAACATGACTTCCAAGAAGAGCCAAGAAAATGGGAGGTGGAATAGAAAGAAATCATAGAAATAGAAAGAAATCAAAGAAAACCGTGCATTTTGGAGCCTCTGGCATCTAAGTTAAAGGATCTATTGAATAGCTGAGCACAGTGGTCCACGCCTGGAATCGCAGAGACTCGGGGATGGGGCAGGAGAATCCCAAATTCAAGGCCAGCCTCATCAACTTACAAGACCATGTCTTAAAATTTAAAACATTATAAAAAAAATAGTTAGCTAGCACTGGGGATGTAACTCAGGGTAAAGGGCCCCTGGATTCAATCTCCAGTACAACAACAAAAGCACCCCATACTGAGGACTATATCAGACTATATTAACATAATAATTCTGGGTAGGAGAGAAACAGAAATGTCTTCAGAATCCAGGGGAATTTCCCCAAATGAGGAAACAACCATGTACCCATGGACTGACTAACGGGTAAATACAAGGAAATCCATAAAGTAACAAGGAATGAAGGGAGCCGGGGCTGTACCCAGTGGGGCAGACCGTGCCCGGCTTGCACGAGGCCTGGGTTCAAGCCCCAGCTTTGCAAACATAAATAAAGGAACAAAACACTGATCCTGCTCTGGCGTGGATGGGCCTTGCCAATCCAAAGTTATGGAACCAGTCACAGGAGTCTATGTGTGCCACCCAGGACCCACGGGTGCAGGGCGAGAGAGAGGTCAGTGATCGTTAATGGTGAAGGGGATCACTGCTGATGGGCGCAGAGGTGTTCTTAGGGGGTGACGGAAGTGTTCTCAGCTGGGTTCTAGGGTCCACTCATCACCCTTTTGTTTGGCCAACTGTGAAGTTCTTGTTTGGGACGCTGAAATCCCTTGTCTTTTGGGATGGGCGATGGTCACTACCGCATCAGTTATGAGGCAGTCCCTGCCAGGAACAAGCTGGCCGACCATGTGCGACTCTCTTGGGCCCAGCTTGGCACTCAGGGCACGGGCCTCCCCACTGTCCTTCAGAGGTGAGGACAGTAGTGCCGACAGGTCCTTTCAGGTGCAGGGAGAGCAGGGGGCGGGGTGCAAACACATGCTCCCCTTGCAGGGGTGACAGAGGGGGCAGGAGAGAGGGGGATGGAAACACACACTGCCCCTGCAGGGGTGACAGAGGGGACATTGATGCATATTCGTTAAAAACCTGGGCTTTCACAAAGCTGGAGGCTCCAGTCTCTCATCGCCCCGCCAGGGGGGGGGGGTCCGCCCACACCATCCCTCTTCCTCATGACGCTTCGCCTGCCTGGCTGCCGAGAACCGTAAATAAAGGCCTCTGCGAATGGCCTCTTCATCTGACCCTTTAACCTGAAATAAAAATAAAGGTGGAGAACGTAACCCTGACTCGGACTCCCTCCTGGGCTCCCCCTTCCCTTACCTGTTGACAGGTGCCTGCCAGACCCCACAGTTACCTTTGATTTAGGTGAAACGGCATCTCCACACCTAGCAGAGGTCGGCCCTGTAATCCTTCCCCGAAGCTTAAGTCAATTTATAGGGTAACTCGAGAGCCATTTCCTGCTTGGGGTGATGTCACATCTGTTAACACGTCCTGGAATGGCAGGCTTCAGTGCAGTGACAGCGCCCTAGAGCACACTCACAGGAGAAGGCTCACAATCAGAAGAAAGCTGGGCCCACGGACCTTTGTCCAGACACCTCAGCACTTGTTTTCTGAGAATCAGGAACAGGTTTTCTAAGTAAAAAATCTGTACCTCAGAAGTCTACGTATATTTTTTGAGACAGGGTAGCAACTTTAGAATTGGGGTGGGAAATGATAGAACCATCCAAACCTCCAGCCAAATTTTAGATCACGGGTTTTTCTCAATTCAGGGTCTTCTCCCTGGAATGGGTTGGCATTGATGAAAATTATCCCCAGTTATTTGGGTAAAAGAGTGTTCTCAGGATCTTTTTTCTCAGTTGTTTGGAGCTCTAGAGTGAATTGCATAGTAATTTCTTTCAGTTAAATAGTATGTCTTAAACACAGCAAATTCACGATCCTATCATTATAAGACAGATGGACTACATTGATTTTACTATGGACAGAGATGTGTTTGTGTGTGTGTGTGTGTGCACAAATGTGAGGAAATGATTTTAAAAATACTTGGCTTTAACTTTTCTGAATATATCTAATTCCAAAATGCCAAGGTTGCCCTTCCCCACTGTATTAGTTTCCGATTGCTGCTGTAACAAATGCTCACAGGGCCGGGGGTGTGGCCTGGTGGTAAGGTGCTTGCCTACCATGTGTGAGGCCCTGGGTTCCATTCCCAGCACCCTCCAAAAGATGACTATAAGTGACCACAAGCTTGGAGGCCAAGCAACACACGTTTATCCTCCATCAGTGCTGGAGGCCAAGAGCTTAGAGTCGAGGTGTCCGGTAGCCGCACTGCTCACTGAGCCTCCGCCACCCCCTGCCTTCCTCAGCCTCTCGAGGCTGCCTGCATCTCTAGGCTAGTGGTCCCTTTCTTCCTCATCAAAGCACACGATTCCATCCCCTGCTCTATCCTCTCAGTTCTTCCTCACCCTCACCCTTCTGCTTCCTGCTTAGAATGACCCTGGTGCACTAGGAGCAGTGGTGACTGCTTGCAATCCCAGTGGTTGGGAGGCTAAGGCAGGAGGATCTCAAGTTCAAGGCCAGCCTCAGTAACTTAGTGAGGCCCTAAGCAATTTAGTGAGACTGTCTCAAAATAAAAAATAAAAAGGGCTGGGATGTAGCTCAGTGGTTAAGCAACCCTGGAGTCACTCCTCAGCACCAAAAAAGACTAATCCTGGAGGGCAAGGCAGGGTCACCTCCCACTGCAAGATCCTGAACTGAATCATCTGCAGAGGCCCTTCTCCTGGGCGAGCTGCTGTAGCCAGTCTCCAGGATTTGGGTAAAGGCATTGGGCAGGGGTCAGGATTCAGTCCAGCACACCTTCACTGAGCACCTGTAAGCCCATGGACTGGTCGGGAGGGGGTTAGTGCTCCTGGCACGCTGTCACTGAGTGTCCAGGAATGCACCTGTCTGTCTGATCTCTGGCCCAAAGACTGCTCCTGGGGGTCCTCCCTGCTGAACCTGGCCCCTGGCTGCCCTGTCCCTTGTGAGGGTTGGAAGATGGGCACTGGATTGGGCTGACTTGACGACCGAGCTATGGTCTCCTCTAAGGCGCAGTTGCCTGGGTTTAACAGGAGCAGCCGGCAGGCCACACCCCCTGGGCCGTGAGGCGGCCGGGACTGGGCAGGTGCATGTTCCCATGGGCCAGGCCCTTTAGGGCGCACAGTTGCGGGGAGCTCGTTGTGTGGACGTGGCTCGGAGGCCGGTGTGGCTGCCCTGACTGCTCCGCTCCCCAGGCAGGCAGTGCTGGAACCCGGGTGTCCTGGTTCCTGGAGCGTCCTCCCTCCCATTGCCTGCCACCACAGGGTCAGTGGCTTGAGCTCAGCATGAGCCTCCAGGCCTGGGCCTGTCCCCAGGGCTGCCCTGATCCTCCTCCACTTCCACCAGCTGGGCTGCCGTCAGCTTTTGTAGCGCGCAGCTGCCCAGCGAGGAGCCAGGGCCCCAGGAGTCTGAGCCTCTCTCCCCGTTTCCACAGCCAGGTGCTTCTCCCCAGCCCCTCGTGGTCTAATTTAAAGCCTTTACTGACTTCCTGTTAGCACCTCATCAGCTGCTTGTCTCTGCCCCCAACCGGCCAGCTACTCCATGGGTCCCCCAGGATGATGGGCTCCTGGGAAGCTCTGCGTGTATACAGCTAGGGCCTACAGAGCACACTACTTCCCCTTTCATTCCTGCCTTCCCTCCTCCTCCCCCTCCCCCTTTCTTTCTTCCTTTCTCCCCCACCCTTCTCCATTTAAATCCATTGTATGTATTGAGTTCATACATGAAATTCACCATGCTCATGTCTGTTTCCAGGAATCTGAACACACACGTGCAGATGTGCAGTCACAGATGAGCACCAAATGACTCCCCCAAGGAGCATGCTCTTGGTGTCACAGCGGAGGAATCTTTACCATCCCAGAGTCACAAAATTTTGTCTAATGTTTTTTCTGGAAGCGTTATTTTTGTAATGCTGGGGATGCATCTCGGGCCTTGTGTGTGCTAGGCAAGCACCTCTACCACAGAGCTGCATCCCAGACCACTTAATTTTATATTTTGAGCCAGGGTCTCACGGAATCACCCAAGCCCACTCCACTATTTTTGGTTTTTTTTTTTGCGAGATACCGGGAGCTGAATTCAAGGGCACTTGACCCCTGAGCCACATCCCCAGCCCTATTTTGTATTTTATTAGAGACAGGGTCTCACTGAATTGCTTAGCACCTCACCATTGCTCAGGCTGGCTTTGAACTTGTGATTCTCCTGTCTCAGCCTCCCGACCTGCTGGGATTACAGGCATGAGCCACCACACCCTATATATACAGATATTTAGAGACAGGGTCTCACTCATTTGCTTAGGGCCTCACTAAATTGCTCAGACTGGCCTTGAACTTGTGATACTCCTGCCTCAGCCTCCTGAGCCACTGTGATTACAGGTGTGCACCACCACATCCAGCCACCTTTGTTATTTTTAAAATTGCTCTGGTTATTTTTCTTTGCCTTTCCATGTAAATTTTCAAATAAGCTTATTGAGTTTTACAAAAATTCTGCTGGAAATTTGTTTGAAATTGTAATAAAGCTAAGATCAGTTTAGAGCCACGTCCTCAGCCCTTTTTGCTATTTTATTTAGAGTCAGGGTCTCAATGAGTTGTTCAGCGCCTCACTTTTGCTGAAGCTGGCTTTGAACTCGCTATCCTCCTGCCTCAGCCTCCTGAGCCACTGGGATTACAGGCGTGTGCCATTGTGCCCAGCTGCATCACACAAATTTTGATGTTATATTTTAATTTTCATTTAGTTCAAAACACTTCCCAAGTTCCCTTTTGATTTCTTTAGACATACATTATTTAGTTTTCAAATATTTAGGAATTTTCTAGAAATATTTGCTTTTATTTCTAATTTAATTCCATGGAGATAAGAGAATGTGCTTCGTATGATTTGAGACTTTTAAAATTTATGGAGATTCCTTTTATGGTCCAGAACGTGGTCTATGAGAATTGAAAAGAATGTACACCCTGCATTTGTTGAATAGAGGGGTCTACAGATGTCTGCTTGGTCAGGTGTCAATCCTGTTGCCAAGTCTTCCCCATCCTTGCTGGTTTCACTTGTTTTATTGAGTGGGGACAGAGGAATGCTGAGATACCACTCTCTTTCCCTCTCTGCTGACTGAACTCCGGGCCTCCAGTGTGAGGATGAACCCTCCACCCAAGCTGCTCTCCTGACCAGAGTCTCCAGTCCTGACTGTAGGTTCATCCGTTTCTTCCTGCAAATCTCTCAGGTTTTGCTCCATGTATTTTGAAGTTTCAGTATTTGGTGCATAAATATTTAGTGTCGTTAGTTCTCCCTGCTTTTGTGGTTATGAAGTGACCCTCTTCATCCCAGTGATGGTCTTTCCTCTGAAACCTACTTTGATATTAATATAGCCATTCCAGCTTTTTTTTTTTTTTAAGTTATCATGGTCTATTTATTTCTCCATATGCTTGCCCTAAATTTATTGTATCGTTGCAGCTAACGTGGGTCCTGGTAGATCTGCAGAGTTACTTCTTACTGAGTCTGTTCATCTCTGAGATGTTTTCCCTGTACTTACGCATCAGACATTGAAGTAGCTTTCTTTCTTTTCCCTGAAAGAATGAATACCAAGGTATATAAAGTAGAGGGTCCGAGACCATAGCAAATGCGATGTTTTCAAAAGCTGCATATCCTTCCTGGTGTGTTATTTGTCTGCATTTGTTTCCAAACTTGAATGAGTACAGGTTTCAAGCATTTAGGGTCCTGGCCCCAGCGTCAGAGTCTGGCTTCCTGGGTCTGCCCCCGGACCTGTCTTATGGCACCTCTCTGTCCCTCCGCCTTCACTGGGAGCTTCTGCTGATCCAGGGACCTCAGTTCACAGCTGGAGGACCACTGGATATTTCCCACCACCATTTAAAAAAAATTTTAAGGTTACCAACCCTACAGAACAAGTATGCGGGGGTCTGCCTTTCTACTCTCAGCCGTGTGGACACGAGGCAATTCCATTAAGCCCAAGCCAAGATGCATTGGCAGAAGTGGGCCCTTTGAGGAGGCAAAATTATCTTTCAGAAACTTAGTACGGCCCTAAGCAACTCAGTGAGACTCTGTCTAAAAATAAAAAATAAAAAGGGCTGGGATGTGGCTCAGGGGTCAAGCACCCCTGGGTTCAATCCCCAGTACCAGGGAAAAAAAAAGGAGGAGGAGGAGGAGGAGGAGGAGAAGGAGGAGGAGGAGGAGAAGGAGGACAAGGTGAAGGAGAAGAAGATTCATGCACCTGCAACAATAAGAGCACAAGTAACCGTGGAAACGCTCTGTATTTGCCACTCATCTTATTTTTTTTTTCCTTCTTTTTATGGTGGAGGAGCTGGTGGTGGAAAGCTAAGCAGAACAAAGTTCTTTTTTCTTTCCTTCTTTTTGCTCACACTGGTTTCCTCCCTGGAATGTCCCTGCTTCCTCCCTCTAGTGCTTCCCAGTTCCAGCTGCTCTTTGGGATCAGCATAAATGCCCCCTGCCCCGAGCCTGCCGCTCCACACTTACTCCAGGAGGTGGAGGCAATGTGCAGATGGTCATCTGTTGACCTGTGGGATGTGGGACCTTCCCACCAACCCCTTGGAAGCTGGAAGTCCAATGAGGAGCAGAAGTTATATCCTTAGCCCATCAAGGAAAAGCAATTCTCAAGTCTTGGTTCCCTGACTCCTAGGACGGATGGGAAACCACACCTTCCAAAGTAGGCGTGGGGGCTGCAGGATTGAGGAAAGGGCTCTGCTCTTTGCAGAGGCAATGAAGATTAGAAAAGAAAATGCTGGGGGCTGGGGATGTGGCTCAAGCGATAGCGCGCTCGCCTGGCATGCGTGAGGCCCGGGTTCGATCCTCAGCACCACATACAAACAAAGATGTTGTGTCCGCCGAAAACTAAAAAATAAATATTAAAGAAAAAAAATGGGTACCTCTCATGTCAGGTGGTCTCTGAGTCATCTCAGCCTGTTTGAGGAGGAGCAGGCACGGCACAGACTGGCAGTGAGAATCTGGGGCAACCAGGGGAGGCAACTGGAGGAGGTGGCATTGGAACCGGTGGCCACCATAGCACGATTTATTCAGATGATATCGGGTGCATTGAGGGTGGTATGGCCACAGAATCAGATTCGCTCAGACCAAAAGAACAGTACGGAGGTCCAAAGAGATGACAGGGAAAGACCTTTCACAGAGAGAGAGAGAAATGGCGACTGAGGCTGAAAGGTGGGAGGCTGGGAGAAGCCAGGTCTTTCTGTCCCACACTGGGAGGACATTGACTCATGAAGTTCTGACCAGAGTCAAGCAGGGATGAGGCTTGCTTTGCTGGACAGCTCAAACCAGGATTTGGTTGATCTTTCTGAAGCCTGTGGAGGCTTCTCGGTCTTTCCCCAAGGGCAGGTGGTGATCCAGGGACAAATCAAGCAGTGTAAGGACAATGATCATCCCAGAGGGGCTGCTCACCCCCAGCACTGGACGTCTAGCAGCAATGGAGGAGACCAGGTGAAATGCAGGGAGGGGACAGTCACTGGCGATGCCTCCTGGGCTCTGGCCCCGTTGTTCTTTCTCTGCTCGTGTTTCTGCAGTTCTGTGACTACTCTGCGTTCTGTGGGATGACACTAATCATGTAGGGGCATCGGTTTTGGCTGAGGTTTACACCCTACCAAGTATAACCCAGGCAGTTTTAAATCCAAGAAACACAGGGACAGAAAAACACAGAAATATCAAAGCTTCTGATTCGGCCTCTGTAGGTCTCCCGGCTGTCAGGGAAAGTCCCACCCAGGAGCCGGGATGCCGTGGACGTTAGCCTGGCACATGGGAGGCCTTGGATTTGATTCCCCCAAACCAAAACCCACGATGCTGTGCCCAAGTCCTTCTTTGTCCTCATAAACTCCAAACTTTACAAAGGGTATAGATATTGAGAACAGGCTTCTGGTGGGGCTGTTTGAATCTGTACCTGATGGGAGACCATACTCTTCACGGGAATGTGAGAGGAGCGTGAGTGCAGAGGAAAGTTCTAGAACAAACGAGGGTTCATATTTTGTATATTTAACATTGACTGAGGTCATTGGTGAATTATTCTTTTAAAATAAGACTTACAGGGCTGAGGGCTCTGACTCAGTGTGTTTAGTGAGTCTAATTCCCAGCATGAAAAAATGCTTATAAAATAATTGTGTTGTGCTGAGTATGATAGCTATCCATGCCTGTGATCCCAGCAGCTCGGGAGGCTGAGGCAGGAGGATTGTGAGTTCAAAGTCAGCCTCTGCAACTTAGTGAGGCCCTATGCAAATCAGTGAGACCCCATCTGTACATAAAATACAAAAAAGGGCTGGGGATGTGACTCAGTACCCCAGTGCCCCTGAGTTCAATCCCTGGTACCAAAAACTAAACTAAACTAAATAAAGTGTTGTAAACTAGTGCCTCTGTCATATAGAAAGAATGTGTGCTGTTCCACCAATCATGCTATTTTATTCAGACTTTCTTTTTCCTACACTAGTTTTGAAATCTTTTTTTAAATAAGAAAAAAAATAAATCCTGTCAAAAATATGGGGAGCCCTGGAATCTCTGAGAATTACTTTCTTTTCTTTCCTTCCTTCCATCTTTCCTTCCATGTGTGGCGCAGGGGGTTGAACCCAGAGGGCTCTATGACAGAGTCACATCCCCAGCCTTTTAGTCTTTTTATTTTGAGACAGAATCTCACTAAGTTGCTTAGGGCCTTGCTAAATTGCTGAGGCTGGCCTCAAAATTTTAATACTTGCACCTCAGCCTCCTGAGTTGCTGGGATTATAGGCATGCACCCAGCCTGAGAATTACTCTTAAAATGGGAATGCCCCCCCATTCCCCAAATGCACGGAAACCCATGGGCCTGGCATCACCCAGCTTCTGGATGCTCCCGCGGGAGCACCTGACACCCAGGAGCCTGATTATGGAGATGGGTCCTGACTTCCTTCCTCAGCCTGCACTGATTAAACCCGCCTCTGGGGTCTGCACAGTGCAGGCACAGGTCACTTAAAAGTCACCACCCACTCTCGGTCACTGAATGTAAAAAGTTTCCTTGAACTGAATGGTCAGTGCTAGAATCCCAGGAGTCCGTCAGTCAAAGCCACCAGTGGACAGAGACTTCGAGGGACAACAAGGACTATGTCTTTTGTGTAAGACCTACGGGAGCCGTGGAGAGGAACAGCTGTTTTCTCAATTTCCAAAAAAGCATTGTGTGATTTCTGCTCTAAGATGTAACAGGGGACGCGTCATAGGGTCTTCAGCTTGTCCCAAGTGCCCCTGGGGTTAGCTCCCTCCAGCTTCCTGTGACAGTGAGCGTGGGTGGTGGCCATGGAGGCCCAGGGGGACCCCGATTTCCTCCGGAGGAATGTTGCCACCTTCCTGATTCCACATCTCCTGATTGGAACCGCCCATCTTCCTCTTTTTTTTTTGTACCAAGGATTGAACTCAGGCGCATTCAGCCACTGAACCACACCCCCAGCTCCTTTTCCCCTTTTTAAAAATATATTTTTAGTTGTAGGTGGACACATACCTTTACTTTATTCATGTCGTGCTGAGGATTAAACCCAGCACCTCACACATGCTAGGTGAGCGCTCTACTGCTGAGCCACAACCCCAGCCCCCAGGCCTATTTTGCATTTTATTTAGAGTCAGGGTCTCACTAAGTTGCTCAGGGCCTCACTAAGTTGCGGAGGCTGGCCTTGAACTTGGAAGCCTTCTTCCTCAGCCTCCTGAGCGGCTGGGATTACAGCCCTGTGCCACGGCCCTCAGCCCTCCTTGCTTTAGTCGGTTAGATCTGAAAGGAACACTGACTGTGTGGATCAGCATCACCTTCAAACTGAAATGGCAGATGGCATATTTCATGGTTGTGCAGCCGAGAAACTGAAGTCCTATGTCCCAGAGAACTGAGGCTTCTGCATCTGGAAAGACCCTAGTGATGGGCTCCGCTAGGTTCCAGGATTTCTGATTGACTCAGGTAAAAGCGGAGTGAGCCAGAGTGGGTCTGCCAGGCTCATCTTTCTTCCACCTGATGGGCCTGGGGCCTTGCAGTTGGGAAAGCACAAAGAATACCCAGCTTGACTGCCCTGCTCAGGTACGGAGTCCTGGGAGGGACACAAAGGAAAGGACTGCCTCCTGGAAGTGGGCTCCCAGCAGCAGAGAAAAGCCCTCTTTCTGCAAGCATGTGATCCACAGGACCTTTTCCCCATTCTAGAGTGACAGACTTCCCGGACTCTTAATTAACACAGCCATGATTCTGGTGTTCAGAGGGTAGACAGAGCTGCTTGTATTCCGCACCAAAGACAACTTCGCTACCCCTGCTGGGTGTGGTTCAGTGGTCAGCACCGGCCTCACGCGCCAGGCCCTAGGTTCCATCTCCAGCACCGCAAAAGCAAAATGAGACAAAACTACTACATTAAAGAAAAAAAAGTCACAGGAGCCCAAGAAACCCAGGACGCGCCCCAGAACCCACAGCCTGCATGGTACTTGGCACTGGAAGCCTCTCAGAAGCCAGATTCCTGAAGTCTGGGAAGCAGGCTGAGGAATGCTGGGGACCCTCATTAGGAAACAGAGGGTAGATTTTCACCAGAGAGGAAGCGAGACGAGAAGAAGGAAACAAACACTTCTCACTCCTGGGTGCCCTGAAATTCCTCCCGCACTGCCCCTCTTCTCCCATGACCCCAAGGTCCCTGGCTGCACCTCAACTGAGTGCAGATCAAAGGGAGAGGGGACTTCAGACAGCCCTGGTGTTTGACGGTCTGTGCGAAGGCCTCCCTCTCTGCCTGTCTGTCAGTACAGGCGGGGCGTCCCCAGCAAGTCTTTGATTGTCCGCACAGGTCTCTGTTACCTACCAGAGCCAAATGGGCAGCTCATACATATGTGCATCTAATTGTTCAGGTTGCGGTGACGCTTAGGGACAGAAACGTCCCAGCCCTATGGAATGTAGGCTAGCCAGTCTTGACTCAGAACCGGATGCTAACTGCATGCTCAGGTCTTACATTATTTTTTTCTTTTGCGTCTTTTAATAGCCAAATGCCTTCCTTCGGTATTCTAAAACAGATCACGTGGCAGTGTTAGAAACGTCAGCTGAAACGCCCTCCACTGGTTTAGTGTGAGCGTCCTCTTTGTCAGCTTTGAGTTTAAAGGTTACAGTGAGTTGGCAAATGTGGCCCTGAAAAGGGTGAAGTGAATCGCTCCACGGGCAGTGAGGACACTATAAATGCTGGCCTGAACCCAAATTGAGCCCAAGGCCAGGAAAGCAACACGATAGCTAAAAAAGTGTGGACTTTGTAGCCAAACAAATCAGGAGCCTCTTCCTGGCTGTGTGACCTTGGGCAAGATAATGCGAGTCTCTGGTCCTTAGTTTCCTGTCTGTAAGACTGGTGTTCTGCCATTTGACAGCAGGCTGAGGATTATTGATAATGTTTGTGGAGTAAGCAGCACATGATTCTCATGAGGTGACTTGGGTGAAGCAGATTGATTCTGTACCCTGCTACCACTTACCCTTGAGCACCCTAGTCGTGCCTGCAAGTCCAGTGAACTTAGGGATCAGGAGAAGTGTGCCTGCCCATCAACTACAGTCCTAACACTATACCTGAAGGGCATATCCAGCCTTTTAAATCCAAGCCAGGAGAGGTGACTGTCCTATCAGCAGCATGTGTTTGTCCTAGGTGAACAAGTGGCTTCTGAAGCCTGGTGCAGCCTGTCCCACCACATCCTTGTGTGGGCCTGGCGTGGCTCTGGGGCCACAGCAATGCTGAGACATGCTGTGGAAAAGCCACCCCTCGGCTCAAAGCCAAGTTCAGGCTTGAAGACGAGAGGTCTGCACGCTCGCTGCCCTGGCCGTGCCACCAGAGGACGGAGCTGGAACGCGGCTTGTGTTCTGCAAAACTGCGGGGTCTGTTGGTGAGGTCTGTTTGAAACATGGGATGTAAGGGAAATGTGCCAGTGAGGGCAGTTCAGGGAGGACTCACCTTGAAGTGCAGAGGAAAAGCGAGAAGGGCAGAGAGAGTTATAAAATGCAAATCAGAGGAAGAATATCTCCTTCACAAAGGATCTCACCAATTGTAAATCCCTAGAATTTCTTACCACTGGGGTGGATGGATAGGCCTCAGGGGCTGTGGGAATTCCTTCAAGATGCAGGCATGATCACTTTTGTGAGTGTGTGCATATGCATAAATATTTGTGGTTTTATCTGATTATATTTCTTAAGTGCAGGGGTGAGCAGTAAATTTTTCTTGAAATACTGGATTTTTTTGTGTGGTCCTGGAGATTGAGCCTAGGATTGTGCCCATGCTAGGCAAGAGCTCTACCACGGGCACGCACCCGTAATCCCAGCACCTCAAGGAGTTGAGGCAAGAGGCCATCCTGAGCCACTTAGCAAGACCCTTAGCAACTTAGGGAGATCTTGTCTCAAAATAAAAAATAAAAAGGGATCATGCTAAGTGAAATAAGCTAGTCTCAGAAAACCAAAGGCTGAATGTTCTCTCTGATATGCAGATGCTGATTCATAATAAGAAGGGGCTAGGGAAAAACAGAGGTTCTTTGGATTAGGAAGAGGGGAGTGGAGGGAGGGGAGGGGCCTGGGGTACGAAGGACAGTAGTGGGTTGACATTATCACCCTGTGTGCATATATGTCTACACGACCAGTGTGATTCTACATCACGTGCAACCAGAAGCCTGGGAAGTCATGCTCATCCATGTATGATGTGTCAGAGTGCCTTCTACTGTCGAGTGCAGCTACGAGAACAAATTTTTAAAAGACTATTTAAATGGGCTCCTGTACCTATCAGTGGGAAACGCTAAAGTCACCTCTACATAGTTCTTCATTACAGTTCTCCGGTAGCACCCTGATCTGGACTGCGAATCTGGTGAATTGTGCCTTCAGATAGCGTTTCCATCCACTAGCTGCTACAGATCGCACTCACATCACCGCGTGTGCAAAATGGACCCAGAGCAGTCTCAGGTCCGTCTGGCCTCTCCTGCGTCGGGGCACACAGCACTACTTGCATACGGTGTCCTGCACATGTCGTGTAAGGCAAGAGAGGAGGTTCTTCAGTTTGGGCATTTGGCTCTGGAGGGGCCTCTGGCCTCAGGCTCCTGCCTGTGGACGGAGTGTCTGGGAGGCTGGAGGCCGCAGTGCAGTCCTGAGGAAGGAGTCCAGCACACAGAGCCCCGGAAGCACACACGGGCGCGTGGAGAGGCAGCTAGAGAGGTCATGCTCCCGAGAGGTGACTACGGGGCCAGACACGTGCTCTGGGGGACACCGTCCCGCAGTCCCCTGATCTGCTCCTGCCAGGGGCTGAGGGTTGCCGGAGGGGCCGTTTGAGAGGTTTCGCAGGAGGAGACTCAGATCTGCTGGACATGCTGCATCTTCCTACAGCCAGACCCGCTCTGCTTTGCCTCCCTGGCCCAGTCAGTGCCGCCTGAGTTAACAGTAGGGGACCTCACCTTTGTGATACCTTGAGCCCAACGTCCCATGTCTGTGGATGTTGGTGGCAGTATCCGTGTCGATGCCTTTGCTAGGACAGTGCTCCCTGGAGATGGAGGCCTTTGTTAGCAGCATGGATGGGCCTTGCCCCTCTAGGGAGATCGGAGCTGCCAGAGTTGGAGAGTGCTCCTGCTCAGGCAGTGGGGGCAGGAGCCAAGCTGGGCCCAGCTGTGCACACTGCTGCAGTCAGGGTGCCCAGGGGACCGCCAATGTACCCAACTGTGCTCAGAGTCAGACTTCAGGCACAGGATGCAGGGACGGGAATAGCAAGGCAGCTGGGCAGCTTCCAGCAAGCCACAGGCCTGCCCCACAGGGCCCGCAATGGTGAGGTGAAGGCGAGGCTGCCTCCTGTCTTCCTCCAGCCTGGAGGAGGCAGGGCCTGCGGGACCCCGGACACCATGGCATCTGATCGATGCTGCAGCTGTTGC
This sequence comes from Marmota flaviventris, assembly GCF_047511675.1. Classification (NCBI taxonomy): domain Eukaryota; kingdom Metazoa; phylum Chordata; class Mammalia; order Rodentia; family Sciuridae; genus Marmota; species Marmota flaviventris. The sequence goes on along the minus strand of NC_092511.1, from coordinate 76,586,053 downwards.
AGGGAGGCCTGCAGCTCTGTAGAGCCAACACCCGCCTGGACACCTCTTGGTGTCTCCTACTGAATGTGGCTCCCACACACCTCAGTAGTGGAACTGGAAAGAAAACCAAGGATGCAATCTCCAAAAGTCAGGGCGGGTTTTGGGAGCTCTGCGGGTGGGATGTTCGTGATGGAAGGAAACTTGGGGTGAGGAATCCCAGGGTTTTTTCTGAACCTGGGTAGAAGTTACACACATACAAAAGCCTTCCTTCCTTCCTTCCTTCTTTCCTTCCTTCCTTCCTTCCTTCCTTCCTTCCTTCCTTCCTTCCTTCCTTCCTTCCTTCCTTCCTTCCTTCCTTCTTCTGAGGATTGAATGCAGGAGCGCTTTACCCCTGAGCCACATCTCAAGCCTATTTTATTTTGTGACGGGGTCTTGTTAAGTTGCTTAGGGCCTCACTAGTTGCCCAAGCTGACTTAGAACCTGTGATCCTCCTGCCTCGGGCTCTAGAGTCACTGGGATTACAGGTGTGCAACACTGTGCCCAGCAAGAAGTCCCAATTTATTAAGATTATGTGTAGCCGGGCACAGTGGCACCTGCTTATGATTCCAGTTGGAGAGGCTGAGGCAGGAGGATCGTGAATTGCCGAATTCAGCCTCAGCAATTTAGCAAGGCCCTAAGAAACTTAGTGGAACCCTGGCTTTAAATAAAATATTTTAAAAGGGCTGGGGATGTGGCTCAGTGGTTAAGCCCTTCCTGGGTTCATCTCTGGTGCCCCCCCCCCAAAAAAAAAAAGAATTTGTATATTTTGTCTTTTTTTTTAGATGAAGCTTTTCATAATGGACAACAAGCGTGTCTGTGAGCCTCACCAACCTGGCCCTGGCCTCCCCTTCCCCTCCTCCTCCGTGACCCACAGCACTACTGATGATCTGCTCTTCAATGTTGGTGCCCTCCCCCTGAGCCCCACCCCAGCCCCATTAGTCACTGAGGTCTAGGCCTGGGGCTCCCACCCATCCTTCCCACCAGTCCGTCAGCACCCTGAAGCCTCCGTCCCTCCTGGCCTCCCTCCTGGCCTCCCTCCTGGCCTCCCAGCTCCTCTGGGATTCCCTGTCCTGAGCTCCCACAGTCACTCTTTCACCCACAGAGTGAATTTCTTAGAGAGTTTCTTGTTTCCAAAATGCGTCTAGATTCACAGGAAGCAGCAGGAACCGCGCAGAGGTCTCCTCTCCCATCCACCCACTTCCCACTGGGTGTCCAGGGACCCCCACTGTCAATGGGGAAGTGGGCGCGGCACATCCTCAGGCCCATCCAGAGCTCAGCCTACCTGCTCTCGTTCATACGTGATGGTGCGTGTGACTGCGATTTTGCCACAAGTGTGAGCTCACTCAACCTCCAGTACGTCGAGAGGCAGAGTTGGCACGAGGCTCGGTGGCACACACCTGTGATCCTCAGGGCGGGAGGCTGGGGAGAAGGATCACAAGTTTGAGGCCAGCCTCAGCAATTAGCAAGACTCTGACTCAAGGTGACATGGAGCCAGGCATGGGGCTCAGAGGTAGATCCACTACCCACCAACGCAAGGCCGTGAGGTCCATCTCCAGCACTGCACACCGCCACCCCCCTCCCCCGCCTCCACCGGCCTGTGCCAACCCCAGACGCTCTGTCTCTAGGATTTGCCATTTAGAGAGCGAGGTATCAGCAGAAATCTGCAGCCTGTGGCCTCTGGGTGGCCTTTCCCTCCTGGCTTATTGCCACGTTGCTGTCCCAGCAGTGGCCCCTTCTCACTGCTGGGTGAGCCCCGTGATGTGACTGCAGAAGATACTTTCAGACTCCGGGAAGTAGCTGTGCTGACTCTGCATCAGCCACCGACCAGGTACAGCCAGAGACACCCCTTGCTCTCAGGGGGTCCCGTGGCCAGGGGAACACGGATTCTTGAGAGAAGGGCTTCTTTAGTGTGGAAACTTTGGCCCCCCAAAGAGGACTTCCCTGGGAATATCCATCAAGATATCTGTAAACTTTAAAAATATGCTCAGTATAATCAATTTAACATTATCTGTGGCCTTTCGTCCACTCCTTGCCCGTGATGCAGAAGGGCATGTCCAGCACCTTCCATCAGTGGACACTGTGGACCAGGACCATGTCTTTGGTGTCAAACAGCACATTGCTGGATACAGCCAACCCATGGTGCGGTCCAATTGGGGCTGCGAGATGGGGACGGTTCTTGGGGAGATGACAAAAGGCGAGTGTCAGGGATGGCTTCCTAGAGGAAGAACCTGCTGCAGGAGAGTTCTTGGAGGAGTGCTGGGTCCCCCGGGAAGAGCAGGACCAGCCTGGGGCTCAAAGGAAGGCCCACCAGCTCCCTTCTCCTGCTGCTCACCTCCTCCGGACTCTGCTGGAATTGGGCTGCAGGGCCCAGGAAGCCTCTGCCCACACCAGGTGCTGAGGGGGCAGGGAGCGTCCCCTCACCTCGGGGGTGAGGCCGGCTGCCACCTGGGTGGTCGCTTCCAGAACTGCCAGTGTCCTGTTGCTCTAGGCAACGGGCCTCCAGGGGTCTGCCCTGGTAGCCAGAGGAAACTACAATGGAGCCCTCCTGCTCCAGGGCCTCTTTGCCGCTCTGGCCCTCCCAGCACTCGGACAGTGGCCAGGGTGTCGTGCTGAGGGTACAGGGCCACAGCACACGTCCAGCCACGGGGAGGAGATCAGGCAGCCCATCTTGCGAGAAAACCCTCAGTGGAAATCAGGTGCTAGAGTCTATTTGTTTGTTTGTTTTTGTTTTGTTACAGGGGATTGAATCCAGGGTGCTTGATCACTGAGCCCTTTTTATGTTTTATTTAGAGACAGGGCCTCAGTAAGTTGCTTAGGGCCTCACTAAGTTGCTGAGGCTGGCTTTGAACTCGTGATCCTCCTGCCCCAGCCTGCCGGGCTGCTGGGATTACAGGTGTGCACCCTTGCATCCAGCTACAACTGTAAGGGAACGCAGAGCATTTGCAAGCAGGTGACCTGAAAGATGGCAGCTGGACCTACAAGGCCCCCTTGGTGCCTGGGGCCTGAAACAAGCTGGCCATTTCAGCACAGGGGAGATGGGGGGGGGGGAGCAGGACAGAAGCCGGGCAAGCGGCAGAGGCAGGCCAGTTCTGACTGCTCTTAGCCCCCTGTTATGGCCACCCCTGGGTCTTGTGAGGGGAGACTGGATGTCCTTGACATAGAGCTATTGAGGATCTACTCTGAGCCAGCTCAGACCCAGCATGGACTACTGAGGGGGTAAATGTGGGTCTTACACTCACAGGAATGACTGGCATGTTGGAATATTTTGGTTGCAAGTAACAGAAAATTCAACGTCAGCTGATCTAAACAATAAAAGAAGTTGTAACCTCAGTAACAACCATGGATCTGGGCTCCCCCTGTGAGCTAAGATTGGACTTCATTCTCTGTGACCTTCTCTTCTGAGTGTGGGATCCACTGAGGCTGGCCTCTCCTTTGTTCCCACAGTGGCCACAGCGGCCTGCTTCATGCTGGGGAGGGGGCATCTAGCAACCAGGATCTGGGAGCCCACCCCTGACTATGCATAAGGAAAAGGAACGAGAAGCCCTGTTTTGTCAAAGTACCAGCTCCAGTGCAGCACCTCTGGGAACTTTCTAGAAATGGGAGTTTTCACCCTGAGGGTGGGCTCAGCACTAGGCATCCAGGCGAGGTTGACGCCGCTCAGTTTACTCAGGGGCTGATCAGAGCCGCCTGTGGAGCTGGTGTGGTGTTTCTGCTGCCCAGAGGCCTAACGGCCACGCCACGGCAGCAGGATGGACCGGATACTGGAGGGCCACCCTGATGGACATCGCCCTCAGTACTTAGATGACTATCATGACAGACTGTGGCTATTCTGTACCGGTCACTGTGCACTTTGGTGCCCTCTAACTTGCCGGGGCTGACTTTGAACCTGCGACCCTCCTGCCTCGGCCTCCTCAGCACACGCGTTATATTTACACCACTGGTTTTCCCTGTTTTTTCCACACGGCCATGCAGAGCTAAATGACCTGCGCAGGAATCACACTGGTGAATGGCAGAGCCCTGCCTTTAGACCTGTGTGGGGCTGGTGACGTGGCCAAGGGTGGAGCACTTGCCTAGCACGCGTAAGGCCCTGGGTTCAATCCCCAGCACGGCAGAACACAGAAGGAAAAACAACCTTAAGTCTGTCCCCAAACTCCAGTCCAGCCACCATTAGGAACAGCTATGGGGCACTGTCTTCATGCATTACCCATAGACCTTGATACAGCTGCACTTATGTGATTGATTACCCAGATGCACACGCGCATGCGTACACACACACAAACACACACACACACACGAAGCCCATTAAACATCGTGGAGGTACAAGGAGTAGGAACATGTTTTTTGTTCATTTATGGGTGCATGGCATGTAGCAGCTGCTCAATAAACATTCATAGGAAGGAAGGGGTGATGACAGCTCCCAGGTGCTGTCATACACGAGTAGTTAATCGGTTCTGATTAATGATAAAGCTACACTCAAGGTTCTGGGAAGAAGAATGGAGAATTTTTTTTTTTAACCTGTGTATATGACATGTCACAAATGAATTCAGATAGAGAGGACATCTCCAGGGACTGAAGACAGTTTTGTTTGTTCTAGTTGTAGATGGACACAATACTTTCATTTTATTTTATTTTTATGTGGTGCTGAGGATCGAACCCAGTGTGAGGCAAGCACTCAACCTCTGAGCCACAACCCCAGCCCCTGAAGACAGGTGTTTATGTAGAGCTATTTGATAAATGCTGTGAAACACAGGGATCAGTAAGGGCATATATTCACACAACTTGTCTTGATGTTTTCTTTTCTTTTTCTTTTTTTTCAAACATTATTGCTACTGCTTTTGGAGTTGTGTCGTGGTTGCTGGAGTACACACAGAGGGTAAAATCAGCCTTTACGATTTCCAGTTGTTTTCTATGCCAGTGTAACAGAATAGAGGGCCTCTTGACAGCTTATGACAATGCTCCACTCAGAATCAGACAGGATGGGACCCTGAAAGATGATTGGGGGCAGGCTATCTGCCGCAGTCCGGCTGCAGCAAAATAACCGGGGGGTGACGAATAACTTGTGTACGTTGATACAGCAGGAGTGGAAGCCGTTTATTGCAGGACAGGAGCAGTATTTATACATTCCACACAGCTTATCTAATTAACATAAACTAGATACATCAGTCAACCAATCAGGAATCTCCACACTTAATGGCTTGCTTTTGTTACTTCTCAAACCACTCCCTCTGGCATTTTGCCAGGCACCATCCAGACTTGTTTACGAACTCTAACATTCCCCTGACTAAATGCCAGGTGTTATTTTGACTTGTTTACAGACTCTAACAGCTATCCCCAATCCTCCCTCAGTCGGGTCCAAACTTCAGGACACAGAAGACCTCGTCAGCTCCTGTTTAAAATGCTGATTTCTGTCCCCATTGCTGCCTCCCAGTGAAATTCTGAGCTGGAAGATCTGGAGGGGACCTTGGATTCTCTTAGCTGTCACACTGAGAGGGACAAGGACAACACTTAGGACCCACCTACTCATCTTGAAAGTGCTGAGACCAGAAGAGTGGGTCCCTCAACCTCGCCCTGCCAGCTTGTGCCTGCGCATCACAGAGCTGACCCGCGATGAATGGCAGCCTGTCAGCTCAACCTGGTGGCAGCGTGCTGCCTGGGGGGAGATGCGCTCACAGATTACACCTGCCGCATCAGTCAGGCGGGGTGAGGACCGGCAGGACTTACTGATGGCCAGGTGCTTTCAACATCCCGTGGCCGACCCAGCACTGACCCTGGACACAGGTCCCAAAAAGCATTTGAAAGAATTTAGGAAAGTTGACGGAGGGACAGCGAGACAGAATATGCTTGGCTGACGTTTCCGTAATTGTTAGGCAAAGAGGGTCTCTAAGGGGCAATGGCCGGCTTCCAGGTCTCTGGGGCCCAGACTCGGCAGCTGTCCATCTTCACTATCAGCAGCTGCGGTCACAGCAGCCATCAGTAGTTAGTGAGCACTCCCGGGGCCGGGGGGGGGGCACCGTAGATCTGCATGGGAAAGAGCCCCTGGGCTGTGAGTCTCCGCTCCTCTTCCGGTCCTTTCCGCACAGGACCATAGCCAGCCATCTTGGAGACTATCAGAGTTGTTTTGATGTCATACATACGTGCCTCTCCTGCACATGGGCTCTTTCTGGTTCCGCTGGTCCGAAGAGATTGTTTTCTCTAGAAAGAGACTGCTGTTCCCCAGGTGAACACTGCTCACACCATGTTCACCTCCTCCGTTTCTGCCAGTGTAGACATAAGTTAATGCAAGTTTTTCCAATTTCCAGCCATGCCTGTCCTTGGCACAGGGAGCGATCACGGCTGTGTGACCGACATCTGGAAAGGCAGCCACAAGGTCAAAGGGACAGCACTGACCTCCTGGGGAAACCTCCAGCTGCCCTGAAAAGGCTGCTTGAGCTGGGCATCATCTTCTCCTGCCCTTGACACTGAGCTCCTGGTCCTCAGGTCTCCGGGTCAGGCTGGAGGACGCCTGGCCTTTCTGCTTCTCCAGCTCACAGAGGGCAACTCGTGGGCTGCTCAGCCTCTATAATCATGTGAGCAATTTCTCTCTCGCTTTCTGTCTTCCTTCCTTCCTTCCTCCCTCCCTTCCATCCTTCCTTCCTTCCTTCCTTTCTTTCTTTTTCTTTCCTCCCTCCTCCCTTTGTTCTTTTCTTTCTTTCTTTTTGGTACTGAGGATTGAACCGGACGCTTCACCCTGAGCCACATCCCCCAGCCCTTTTGATGTTTTATTTAGTGACAGGGTCTCAGTCAGTTGGTTCACTAAGTTGCTGAGGCTGGCTCTGAACTCGTGATCCTCCTGCCTCAGCCTCCTGAGCTGCTGGGATGACAGGTTGCCCCACTGCACCCGGCATATGGAGAGTAAATCTCTCCCCATCTCCCTTCTCTCCACTCCTCTTCCTGATCTCTACATCTCTGTCTCCACACACTACTGGTTCTGTTTGTCTGGGGAACTTTAGTATACTCATACTCTCTGTGCCTCATTTTCCTGCTTACACAGTAGGCAGAATAAAAAGGACCTCTGCATGTGGTTAGGAGGAGGATTAAATGAAGTCTGTCCACATCCAGCTGTCAGAACCCTGCCCAGCATCAAGTCACCATCACACCGAGTCTCCGGCCAGTCCTCAATGCACAGTGCTTGCAGGCACCTGGCCTCTGGCCGCTGTCCTTTCTCCTCCACTCTTTTCTTTCCTGGCTGTGCTGCTATCTTTCCCATACTGAAATTATTCACTTATTTATTTTTGTGCTGGGATTAAATCCAAGGGTGCTCTACCCTGGCTCCAACCCCAGCCCTCTTTATTCTCTCTCTCTCTCTTTTTTTTTTTTTTTGCATGTTTTTTAAATGTGCGGTGCTGGGATTGAACCCAGGGCCCTGTGCATGCCAGGCAAGCACTCTACCAACTGAGCTACACCCCCAGCCCTATTCTCTATTTTTTTTTTTAATTTTAGTTGTAGATGGACACAATATCTTTATTTTATTTATTTATCTTTATGTGGTGCTGAGGATTGAGCTCAGTTCCTCACACGTACCAGGCAAGTGCTGTCATCACTGAGCCCCAGCCCCAGCCTATTTATTCTCTGTTTTGGGACAGGGTCTCCCTGAGTTGCCCAGGCTGGCCTGGAACTTTCGAGCCTCCTGCCTCAGTCTCCTGGTCACTGGGACTACAGGTGTGTGCCACTGTGCCTGATCCCACACTGATCTCTTAGAAGTCCCCATTCGTGCTGGGCAAGGTGGCACTCATCTGTAAGGAGCAAATCAGGAGGCTGAGGCAGGAGCAGCCTGGGCAATTTAGTGAGATCCTGTCTGAAAATAATAATAAATGGGGGACTGGGGAGTACCTCAGTGGTAGAGCACTTGTTTAAGGCTCCCTTCACCCTAGGGGAATGAACTAGCGCACTCTAGTCTATCAAGCACGCACTACTGGTGGGAGTTGAGCTCAGGAGGACATTCCCAGGACCTTGCCCCATTCTCCTGCAAGGCTGACACTTTCATCTCATTTTATCACTTCTGGTGGAAATGGAGAGGACAGCATAAGTCACTTACCCACTGACACACCGTGTATAAGCAGCAGCGCTGAGTTCTACTGCAAAACCAGCTTGCCCTAAAGCCTCCGCTGTGATCGCCCTCATCCCCTGGGCCTGCACTGAATGTCCTTGGTGACCAGCCACAGCCTGACCTTTAAAAATCCCCAGCCACCAAAGACACAGTTACAATTCTCATGGACAGGTCTAGTCTGGCAGGCTGGGCGGGAGCCAGGAGGGACCTTCCATGGGGGGTGGGCAGCCAGAGTGGTTCTCTCCACTGTCAAGAGTGCGCAGCCTGCAGGGGTGGGCCAGGTTTGAACAAGAGGACCGCAGCCCGGGGGTCCTCGGGTCCTCGCTGTCCCTGCTCTAGCACCTGCCTCTGCCCTGCCCACCTGTGTCGCTCATCCCTCTCCCAGCCTGCAAAGAGCTAGAGGCAGGATCTTGTAGTGGGCTCTTTAATCATCCCGGACACCACTCCCTGGGCAGCTAGCACCACCGTGCTCTCCTAGGGCCACTGAAGTCAGCGCACTGCCCCTCCTTATGGGTGGTTACTTTCTCTGTGGTTATGCAATCCGTAGGTCTTGAGGAACTTTTACTACAGTCCATGGTGTTACTGTTCAACAGTACACAGTATGTTCTTGTATTTTATTGCCAATTATTGCCTTCAATCTCTTCCCGTGCCTAACTGTAAGTCACACTTGATCATAGATAATGTATGTCAGGGGAAACAGAGTCAGACATATAGGGTCGGGTACCACTCTGCAGTGCCGGCAATCTGGGGGTCTTGGGCCTTGTCCCGGTGGATAGGGGGGCACCCCTGTACGTGTGTTGACCGAGGACGCTAACTTCCTGAGGTCCTGTCTCTGCCTAATCACCTCGCAGGGTGCCCACCCTGCACACCCACCACCTTCAGGCAGCGCAGGATGGCGCTGATGGGCTGTCCGCCTCTGTCCCAGCCCTGGAAGGCTCTGTGTTACAGGGTGGGTCCCGGGATGGGAAGGTCCCCCAGGCCGTGGAGTGGAGGCCATTGAGTGGCCCAGGGGAGCCCAAACGAGTCTTCAGGCGTGTCCACCCGAAAGCTAAGCATGCCCAGCTGGCCTCCTGTCCTGCCTGCTGTGCGCGGGGGCTGCCCTTGGTTTGCCTGCCCTGGGCTCCCCTGGAGGCCGGTCCCTGCAGGAGGTGGCCCTTCAGGAGGGGGCGTTGGTTGGGCCTCCTGGGGCCTGGGCCTGAGGGGGGGGGCAGCTCACCGCCCTCAGTGTCCAGCTGTGAGCAGCCAGAAGCGGTGGCTGTAATTAAAGGCCCTAATCCTGGCCTGGGGCCTTCCATGGGCATTATCGGGTCAGGAAGGAAATGGATTGTAATCCCCTTATTAGGAGGCTGGAGGCTCCCGCTCAGGAGGCTTTCCTCCTGTGAGTTGAGTCCAACGTGAACCTGTTGGGTTTACACAGACAGGAGCTGGGGCAGGCACTCCTTCCAGGCTGCAGGGTGACATGGAAGTCACTCTGGGGGCATTCCCTAACAATCATTAAGCTCCTACGGCATACCAGGCCAGGAGCCAGGTAATCAATTTACATGTTTTTCTCCTTCCATTTTCACATCCAAGGCCATGAACCCGTATGAGTTGTTTTATCACTAAAAAAAAAAAAAAAAAAGTAGATTTAAAGGTGAATATCGCCACCCAAGGAGGGAGGGGCGGATTGAAGGAGGCTTGTTGAGAGCCCGGGGAGCGTGGTGTACACTGGGCATTGATCCTGTCCACACATCTTTTTTGCATCCTTTCAAATAATATTTATTTTATTTTATTGGTTTTTTGTACTGGGAATTGAACCCAAGAGTGCCTTATCATTGAGCTATATCCCCAGCTCTGTATGTTCTATTTTGAGAGAGGGTCTCACTGAGTTGCTGAGGCTGGCCTCCAACTTGCCACCGACCTGTCTCAGCCTCCCCAGTTGCAAGGGTTACAGGCATGCGCCAGGCACCGGGCTAACTAATGTTCATTTTAACGTCCCAGAACTTCTACATTCACATTCCTATAATGCAATTAATTCATTTTTTCCTGCACAGTTTGAAGTAAAAACTTATATGTGATTGAAATGGTGCGGTGGCGCACAGTTGTAATCCCAGCAGCTTGGGAGACTGAGGCAAGAAGACCCAGAGTTCAATGCCAGTCTCAACAAAAGTGAAGCCCTAAGCAACTCAGTGAGACCCTGTCTCTATATAAAATACCGAAAGGTCCCAGGACGTGGCTCAGTGGTTAAATGCCCCTGGGTTCAATACCTGGTATCAAAAAAAAAAAAAAAAAGTACAGGTGACCCCTTTGCAGTCTGCCAAAGTGGACAGGAACCAGGAGAAATACAACTATTTCATACTCTGGAAACACAAGATGGACTCACCGTGGAAACGCTTAACAACAGTAACATGTGATGCTGTTCAGGGCAGGCCCAGGCGCTCTGGAGGCTGCGATGGTCTGCGGCGGAGGAGGTCCTGCCACACAGGATGTCAGCTACCCTGAAGGGGACCCTGAGGCTCCTGGGGCCAGGCGCCTGGCCTGTCACAGCACCAGCCTCTCGCAGAGCAGCCTGCTGCATCTAACACGGCCTTGCTGGAGCCCAGAGGTTCTGCAGGAATCCAGGTGCAGCGAAGGAGGCAACCAAAGGTGCCCGAGGGAGGCCCGCATGCTGGAACACTCCTGGGAGGCCGCAGGACCCCCTGCTGCTGCCAGTGTCCCCCGCCCCCCACAGGGCTGCCTGGGAGGCAGACTTAGGGACTTAGAGAGCCCTAACAACTCCAGGTATCACCGGGTCACCAGCGCTCGGAGCCTGCTCCTTGCCCACGAGATCCCTCTCCGGAGGCCCTTCAGCTCCAGACCGAGCCCTACTGCGTTCCTGGCCTTGCTCCCCGACTTGCGCCTCCAGTGTTTCCTTCCTCATCAAAGGACCCAGGGGCTCCTTCCAAAAGGCACCTCTCTGGGCCTCGTCCCTGCCGCTTCCATTATAACCATGGCTGAACCCTGGACCCTCTCCTTTCAAAATGCCCCTCAACCAATCCACATCTCTCCAGGTCCGCTGGCACCTCGTCTCACCCCCCAGCCACCTTCATCACGCAGGGGTAGAGGATAAAGTCACGGACCCCCCTGTGCCCAGGGAGGGAGCTCCCCGAGTTCCTCCATGGTCTGTGGAGCAGCAGGGCTCGGCTTGCCCAGGGCTTTGCCAGTTCTGCAAGGCTAGCGGCCACGAGCTCCTCCACGTTGGGTCTTAGTGCTGGAAGAAATGACTGTGTGCTTTGTCTGTCCCAGTGGACAGCCACCACCTGCCTGGCACAGCCACCAGGCACAGCTGAAAAGTAAATTAGCCACACTAATGAGAATGACCATCTGTGAATCCATCAAATCAGTCAGAAGCAGGCGAAATCGCAGACACACCAAATCCATGTTGGCAAACCAGGCCTGTGAGTTATGGAGCACACCAGACCACCAAGGATGCACCCCCAGACCCCCAAGAGGAGGGGCACCTGGCATAGAGCCCTTCAGGAACCTGAGCCACCTTGGCAGGACCAGGCCGGTTTCCCTCACAGACACGCAACACATGCGCTTGACTACTGCACCCTCTCCAGGTAGCTATGGCGTCTGTCCCTCAGATGGTCCAGCTGCCTGGACCCTATCACCTGGTCATTCGTCTTGAGCGAGTGAACCACAGCCAGGAACCTCAGGACCTCTGCTTTAGCAAAACGTGGTTTCTCCTGTCTGTGACAATCACAGAAGTCCCACTCCTCAGGCTGACACTGTGAAATTGCCCTGTCTGGACCTTGGCCTGGAAGAAGTCCTGTGCTTTGGTGGCTCTGTGCCCTGCAGAAGTACCTTGGCCGGTCCTAACCATGTCACCACCTGCAGTGACCCTGTGCCTTCATATCTGCTCTCTGCTCTGCTGTCAGTCCAGCCTGCCACACCCTGGGGCTGCCTGGCCCTTTCCCAGCCTTGCTGTGACCACATATGTACCTGTGTCAAGTCTGATTGTGGCTGGAGTGTCACAGATATTAGGAAGCAAGACTGGTATGAAAGGACCGGTGATGGCCCAGCTCAGGCCTGCCAGGTGACTCACCAGTGTTCAGTGACCTGCCAATGAGGAAAGAGGCTCAGCCTGCGAATGTGTTGCTGACACTGAACACGACATTGTGACATTGCGCACAGCCACAGTGTTTGGCCTGCGTTGAAGGCACAGCGCTCAGGATGCCATGCAGGAGGCCCCTCCCTGCACTGACAGAGCTGCCTCTCCAGCCCTCCGGCATGGAGGACTATCCCCAGGACCAAGCAGGTCTTCTCTGGCTGCCCGGGGCTGGATGGGCTCCCCGCCCAGCTCCCTCTGTACGCTGTCATAACTGCCATTAAAGACTCGCCTGTGTGATTCTTTAGGAATTTGCCTACTATCGAGCTGTAAGTGCCGGAGGGCAGAGGTCATCTCTGTTTGTTTATCACTGTCTGGGCCCTTACGGGTGCCTGGCATAGAGCCCTTCAGGAACCTGGGCCACATTGGCAGGACGAGCCCAGGTTCCCTCACAGACACCAGACACATGTACTTGACTCCTGCACCTTCTCCAGGTAGCTATAGCGTCTGTCCCTCAGATGGTCCAGCTGCCTTCTTCTGAACTTACACCATTGATCAGGGCAGCAGGACAGTAAGTATAGACTCACATTGTTTAGCAAAAAAGGACCTGTTCTTAGTAGTTCACTGGGTGTGGGGTGTGGTGGCCATGCCTGTGATTCCAGCAGCTTGGGAGGCTGAGGAGCAAACCGACACGAGATTCACTCAGGCAGGGACCGAGTGAGGGGGCCTGGGCTGCTGCCCCTCAAGGGCCTTGGTTCTAAGCAGGAGCACACGGCCCCGCGGCACAGCAGGTGTGGAGCCCATGTACTGTGCACACTGCCCTGCTGTCCTGGACTGACGGGCGGCCTCTCCCGGGCATGCAGGGACGCACGCACTGCCACCTCGCTGTCCCAGGCAATAGGAGTCTCAGCCCTCTAGGGTCTGCTGGGACTGCGTTCCAGGGTGCCTGCTGACCGCACTGCCATGAAGGGGCACCCACAGTGTCAGCATGAGGCCAGGTTGCAAAGGCTAGTGGCCCGTATTTCCCTGAAAAAGATTATGCTTGGGCCACAGAACCACTGGCCTCACCAGCCGTCCCCTGTGGAATTCCTGCTGTGCCCGCTCCCTGCCGTCTCTTTCAGCTTTATCGGATTCACAGGAACTTTTTTCTTTTTTTTTCTTTTCTTTTGTACCAGGGATTGAACCCTGGGGCACTTAACCACTGAGCCATGTCCCCAGCCTTTTTTATTTTTATTTAGGGACAGGGTCTCACTAAGTTGCAGAGGCTGGATTTGAACTTGCGGTCCTCCTGCCTCAGCCTCCTGGGCTGCTGGGATGACAGGCGTGCGCCCTGGGCCTGGCTGTGTATATACACACCACTTAACCGCTGCTCTTTGTTTGCTTTGTTTTTCCCTTTTGTGGCACCAGAGGCAAGCACTCTACCACTATGCGAGGCCCTAGCTGTTTATATTTTGAGACAACGTCTGGTTAATTTGCCCAAATTGACCTTGAACTTGTTATCCTCCAGCTCAGCCTCCTGACTAGCTGGGAATGCAGGTGTGCAGTGCTGTGCACCACTGTGTACACCATGCACCACTGTGTATACTGGGGACCACTGTGCCCAGCTATCTTAGCCATTTTCAGTGACAGTTCATAGGCACTAAGCACAGCCACAGAGGTGAGCAGCCATCACCACTGCCTATTCCCGCACCTCACCCTCTTCCCACCTCCGTGCCCATTTAAACATCACTCTTCATTTTCTCTTCCCCCAGTCCCTGGAAGCTCTTCCCTCATTCTGTGAATCTGGTTGGACTAGGCACCTTAATTAAGTGGAATCATACCTCATTTATTTTTTCGTGATGCTCTTTTTTTCCACTAAGTACAGTATCTTCAAGTTTATGAATGTTTAGCATCAAGGCTGCGTAATATTCCACTATGTGTATGTACCACATTCGGATGATCCATTCATCTTCTGATGGGTGTTGGGCGTAGTGAGTCATGCTGCCTTAAACACCGGCATACACATGATGTGTTTGAGTCCCTGCTTGCAACTGTTTGATTTATAACAACTAAAATTGCTGGATTGTGTGGTGAGTCTGGGATTAACCTCTGGAGAAAGCACCAAACTATTTTCCATAGCAGCTGCTGCCCCTGTGCATGATCACCAGCAATGAACAAAGGCTGGGATTTCTCAGTGCCCTCCACTACTGCTCTTATTTTCTGTGTTGTATTGTTTTTCTGATTTTATTCATCCTAACACATGCAAAAGAGGGTGGGATTTGGACGCAGAGTGAGCGGCCCCCCCCCAAGCAGCAGAGGCCTGGGGACTGTGGCATAAGGTAATTCAGCTGGACAGTCTGATGTCACAAACCACCTGGGATTCTGTTCACCTGCTTCTCTGCTTGCTGTGCAATGTCGGCAGTGCCTGATCCTGGTGCCACTCAGTGCCACCAGGGTTCATGTTGGCCCTGGGGTGCAGACTGCTGAGGCTCTCTCTGAAGATGTGAGCCAGGCACGGGGCACTGCCATGCAGGACAGCTGACTCACCACCACTTCACAATGGCCAGGCCTGTGACCACAACAGCCCCACGGCATGGGTCAGTCTGTCTCAGCACAGGTGTGGCATGGGACACCACGGCAGCTCTCCCTGCAGCAGGGGCACTTGGGCTACAAGGGCAGGAACACCGTGCACGCTGGCAGAAGGAGGGGTAGGCTCCGAGCATGGAAGAGGGTCCACAGCCCTGGGAGAGCAGTTGTCTGCACAGGAGGGACATGGGGCCAGCTGAGCTGTGCCTGCGCCCCTCCTACTGGCCACGGCTTGCTCAGCAGAGTGAATGGAGCCCTCATCAAGAGTGTCAGGTCATTGGGCACAGAGGCCCACACCTGTGATGCCTGCTACTCGAGAGGCTGAGCAAGGGGATGGCAAGTTCAAGGCCAGCCTGGGCAGCTTGGCAAGACCCTGTCTCAAAATAAAATAAAAAGGGCTGGGGATCTAGCTCAGTAGGAGAGCTTCCCTGGGTTCAAGCCCCAGAGCTTGTGACCCCCAAGACTCCCAAGGGTCCACACACATGCAGTGGAGTGAGCTCTCTGAGTTCACGGGTGCTGCAGCCGAGGGGCAGGCTGGACTTCGAGCTGCCGTCCTGAAACCCAAATGCAGAGCTACTGACTCTTGGCCCAGAACACGCCTGCTCCTGTGGGGTGCCCGGGACTGGGCCTGAGCCAGCCTCCCCCAGGCAGGCTGAGCCTCGGGCCCGTGGGAACTGGGTGCAGGGAGCTGGCTCCCCAGGGCCTGAGTGTGCATGTCCTGCAGTCCAGCCTCAGTGACTTCCTAGGTGGAGTGTTTACACCATGGAATTGGCAGGAAATATGGGCTCAGGGCTTACATTCCCTACACAGGTGGTGGTTTGACATTTCCCACAAACCACCTGCCCTCTGTCTGCCTCTCCTGTGGGAGAGGTAAATCTGATGTGTGAGAGGCCTTAGGTCCCCTGACCCAGGGCCCCTGTCCACCATCCATGGGTCTCTGGTGCCTCCAGCAACCCTGGGTGGGGGCTCTGTGCAGGGAGGTGGCTGGGAGGTGGGAGGTACAGACAGGAGGAGCAGGAGCAGGCCTCGGTCGGCACGACTGTCAATGGTAGCTGCTGGCTAACCAATTTGTCCCTCTAGAGCCTTGGACATGGAACGTACGGTGTACCCAGGACAGGTGAGTGGTGTGGTCCCCTGTGACCATCTCAGCAAGGAGCCCCAGGAGAGGACGGGGCTCTTTGGAGGCTCCCTCTGCTCATCTGGAGCAAAGGCCTTTGTTTTTATGTTTTTGCAACAGGCATAGAGCAGCTAAGCATTACAGCATTCTGGGATCTATTTATTTATCCAGCATGCATTTATTAGGCACCCTCAGCGTGCCAGGCACCTGTGCTGGGCTTGGGCTACAGAGATGCCTAAGACAAGGTTCTTTTCTCACGACACACCACAGGACTGCCCTGGAGGGGGGTGAAACTGCTCTCCGAGCAGAAGGGAAAGGGTTTGATTTCGGCGAGGTGGAGAATGGAAGGTTGGGAGAGAGACTTTGGGGGAAGTGGCACTTGATCTGGGTCTTGAAGGATACCTAGGAGTTCGCTGGTGGGAGAAGAGGGAACCCTGTTTCCATCAGGAGACAGCAGGGTGCAGCCCTGAGACAAGTGGGAAGAGGAGCAGCTGGACACGCCGTGGTGGGGAGGTGGTGAAGGCAGGTGGATGCCAGGCCCCACAGCTGGCCCTCGTCCTGCAGCGAGAAGCTCTTGGATGGCTTGGAGGAAGGGTGACGAGACGGGATCTTCTTTCCCACTCTCCCTGTGCTTAGGCCCCTGTGGATTTAGACATGTACCAGAGCTCCTACATGGTGCACTTCCAGCCTTATGGGAAGCACAGATACTCCAGGGTCATGCCGGGAGAGGTAGGACAGTGTCACCACCTTGACACCCACTCAGCTCTCCACCCGAGTCACCCTGCTCATCCCCTATGAGTGCAGACCTTACACACTTACCAAAAACAACACCCAGTGCCAGGAAGCCTGGCTCAGAGGCCCTGTGTGTGCGCACGTGTGTGCCTGCATGTGTGTCTGCATGTGTGTCTGCACCTATGTGTCTGCATGTGTGTGTGCATGTGTGTGTCTGCACGTGTGTGGGCACTGGTTAAAATGCACATCATATAGAAATTATGCACACAGCCAGGCACGGTGGTGCACACCTGTAATTCCAGCATCTCAGGAGGCTGAGGCAGGAGGACTGCAAGTTCAAAGCAAGCCTCAGCAACACGATGAGACCCTGTCTCAAAATAAAAAGTCAAAAATGCTGGGGGCATGGCTCAGTAGTCAGGCCCCCCTGGGTTCAGTCCCTCCTACTGCAAAACACAAACAAAAAAGCACCACGTAGGAAAGACTGTAAATTATACATGACACTGACAGAGGGAGCACCAAGTACCCACATCACCACCCAGGGCCCCCCACGCCCGCGCCTCCTGTGTAGCCCCAAGCCCTCCTTCCTGTGGGCCTCCTGTGCAGTGGCTTCTCCCTATGTGTGTCCCTTTGAACAAATGGCCTTTGAATGTTCTCACGTGTTGGCCTGGGCCACTCACACCCTCCCCTGGCCTTCATGACCGAGCGCCCTGGGTGACCTAGCAGGGGACTTCCCCTTTCCTCTGGGCACTTGTCCCACTCAGCCACACCTGGCCACCTGGCCTGTGGTGTTCACCCACCCAGAGGTGGGATGGGGGTCTGGGGGAGGCCGAGCCCCTTCCTCTCTCCAGCAGAGGCACCCATGTGTGTCCCCCCCAGTAGTGGATGGTCACTCCTGTCCCCTACCCTCTGGCTGTCGTGGGCATTGCCAGGCCTTTGACTGCTGCTCAGTGCGTGTGGTCGTGGTTCCAGTCACGACTGCAGATGGGCCGTCTCTTCCCCGGTGAGAGGTCGTGCCCTGTCGCAGGCTGTCCCCTGTTGCAGGCTGTCCCTTATCGCTACCCAGCGGGCGCCAGGTGGGCTAGTGAACCTGCAGGGCGCTCAGATGCGCCGGGCTGGCAGCCTCCGGGGGCCGCACAGCAGGAGTGGTCTCGGTCGCTGGTTTGTACTGGACATAACTGTCATGTGCACAGTGGTCAGAGTCACTATCATTCCTCTCCCGGGGCCTCTTTCCCCACCCAAAACAAGACCCAGACTGAGGGAGGTGTCGATCCACAGACGGGAACCCAGAGGGAGCAGAATGGCGGGCCACGCAGAGCCAGCAGCTGGGGCAGATGCACACGCAGATGTTCCCACGTCCACGAAACATTCTAGAAAGGCACAGACACCGGGGGCTTCCCTGGGGGAGCAAGCCTGAGTCCCACCTAAGCCCTCTGTCCCCCAGCAGCCCCTCTGCCACTTATACCACCACGCAAACAGAGTTTAGAACTTTTAAAAATAAAGAAAAGCACTTTGTCTGGGGTGCATGGGGAGGCCGGGTGTCCCCCTCAGCCCTGGCCTGTGATCTGTCTCCACAGCAGGCCAAGCTCGATGCCCAGCTCCGCTACAAAGAGTTCTATAGGCCTGTGGCCAGCCCCAACCCCAAGCTGGAGGATGGGTTCCCCGCCTTCGAAAGACCCCTCATGACTGCCAGAGACCAGGGACTGCCTGGCTTCTTCCCTGCACAGGACTCTGGGGCCAGCGCGGAGTCGGAGTCGGGGTCGAGGTGCGTGCTGTCCAGCATCTGCCCCTGGGCGTACCCGGCTTCCCCCAACGTGTGTCTGGCCCAGGGCGACCCCAATAAGCTTCCCCAGATCACCCACTTCCCGTGCCTCCTGGAACCCTGGCACCAACCTGCTGCAGTGGAGGACAAAGGCTACCTTCTGCTGCCTGGCTGTCCCTGTCCTCGTCACCAAATGCTCAAGGTCCCCATCTTGTATTGGTGGGGGCCTCTCCTGCCATTTTACCAGTAGGAGTGGCAAGGACACCTGCCAAGGGCTGTTCCCAGGGCACGTGGGAACCCTGCACCCACTGCTTTGCCTTCGGGTACCCAGAGGGATATTGAAAATAAAAGGGACAGATTCCAACTAGACTGACAGTCCATGCATTCTTCCTGCTGCCCCTGCCCCAGGGCACAGCCTCCTCCCTGCAGAGGGAGGAGGGCCAGGGTGCGTGGAGAACTGAAATTGGCCACGTTTTGTTGTGGTCACGAGTCCTGCTCCACAGCTCCCTCCTGCTGTAGGTGCCTCCTCCCACCAGGTGGGGACCTGGTCCCCAGGCTCGTGTTACTGGCACGTGGTAGTAGGGCCTTTGGGGAGACACAGGGTTTGATGAGGTCATGGGGCTATGATGGCATCCGTGGCCTTACAAGAGGATGAGACCTGAGCATGCACACTTGCTGTCTCACCACCTTGCCAGAAGCCAGGCACCATATTCATGGACTTCCCCGCCTCCAGAACTTCTCTTATTTATAAGTTATCAGGCCTCTGGTATTTTCTTGTGGCAATAGAGAATAAGACTACGACATGAAGTGGGAGAAGGTGTGTTTCCCACAGTCACCCAGATATTGGGTGTGATTGTGAAACTGAGACGCTGTTGGAGAACTTTCCCCTCAACACTCCTGTGTTGTTTTCCCACCCTGTCCACCCTCGTAGTAATCCATGGAAACAGTTGAGAGGACACTGTTCATACTGTCCTTCTTGCTTGGTGGACTGTATGTAAAAACATATGTTCTGGGAAATAACTTGTTAGGCCAGTATATCACTGCAAACATCGTGGAGTGTATGTGTGCAAACTGGAGGTGTGTTGTGCTGAAGCTGTGACATCACTCGGCAATACGATCTTCTGGGAGTACCATGTGGGAGGCCATTGTTGATGGAAACCTCACCATGCAGCACACCACGCATGCATGTGTCAGCTTGGGAAACGCCAAGTCGCTGTAACACAGAGCCCAAGTACACTGGCTTGACCCACATGCTCGATTCCCTTCTGAGCGCTGGGCTCTGGCCTCCAGGGCTGCATGTTCCTAAGGATGGCCTGCAACTTTGTCCACTGACTTCTATTTTCTACCGACTGACGCAGTCTTTGGGGAGAAAGCAGGATTGTGGGGACTCCACACTGGGTTTGAGTGGTGTCTGTCTGCCCGGTACCTGCCTCGTGCCAGCTCTGGCCTGGTCCAGTAACTATCTCATGAGTAGATGTGGGAGGAGCCTGCCGTGGGCTGCACACCCTCTGAGTTCTCAGAACCACACTGTGCTCCTTGCCTGGGTTGCCGCTGAGGCAGAGAAGGGCCAGGAATTCATCTAGGACGCCCAGAGCCATCCTGACACTGCTTGATTCCTCAGGCGAGCTTGAGCCTCAGACCCCAGGTCCCCCTGCTGCCATCTCAGCCAGGCTTCTTTCTCCCATGAAATCTCCCTGTGACCCTCCGTCTTCTCATGGGTGAAGCGAGGGTAACTAGGACTGGGGATGCTGCTTATGGGCACAGGGCTCGCCAGGCATGCACTGGGCGGGGATGCACACCAACACCAAAACCAAAACCAAACACAAAACACGGGAGTGAAGACAGTTCCACCCGCCCCCAGGTACCAACAGCAACGGGCAGGAACACACTCGGGAGCGGCCATGGTTAGTGACGCCTCCCTCTCCCTCACTGGCTCTCGCTTCCTGCACTTGATGGCAGACCCTCCTGCTCAGCTGCCCACCCACTGTGGCTGGCAGGCCGCAGGAGGGGCTGGGGCTGGAAGGTGAGCTGACCCCTCCTGCTAGCCCA
Source organism: Marmota flaviventris (assembly GCF_047511675.1). NCBI lineage: Eukaryota > Metazoa > Chordata > Mammalia > Rodentia > Sciuridae > Marmota > Marmota flaviventris. The sequence continues at coordinate 76,565,658 of NC_092511.1, read as the reverse complement.
TGCGCTCAGAGTTGACAGACCAGCCCCGGAGGGCATCGGCACCTCCTTTGTCTCTGGGACCTGGGAATTCTCATACCCACTTCAGAGGGGACACTCACCATGGGGTTGGGTGGGATTCACACTCTAGGTTTCTCTTGCAGGGCATCCTCTGGTAGGTTCAGCGGCCCCTGTAGCCGGTGGGTCTCAGGGTGCCCTGGTAAAAGGCTGACCCCTCAGCTCCACTGGCCACTGGAGGTGGAGACAGGGAGAGGGAGCCACCCTGGGAACCCACAGTTATCCAGGTCAGTGGAGGCGGAGCTCCTGGGAGGCAATGGTCAGTCCCACTGGAGATGAGCTTCCTACCAGGCGGGCTGGGTGCAAGGGCCGACTGGGTTCAAGCCCGAAGGAAGGAAACATCTCAACACCGCCGTTCTTAATAAATAGTGGCCAGAATGTGTCCCCTATCCCCGAACATCAAAACAGAGATACGTTCCTCAAATTCAAGGTGCCTGGACAGTAGTCCAACCCCTGGGGACAGGTAGAAACGGGGCGAGGCCGGAAGGAGACTTAGTGTTCAGAGGGAACAGGTGTGTAAGCAGGGAGGCAGGGAGGTGGAGTGGGGGGGGACAGAGACAAGAGAGATTGGGAGAGGGAGGTGGAGACAGAGAGAGAGAGACGGGGGTGGAGACAGGGAGGGAGAGACAAGGGGGTGGAGAGACAGAGAGGGAGAGACAGGGAGGAAGAGAGGGAGGGAGGGAGAGAGAGAGAGGGAAGGAAAGAGACAGGGAGACAGAGAGACGGGGTGAGAGACAGAGAGGGAGAGACAGGGAGGGAGAGACGGAGAGGGAGAGACAGGGAAGGCGGGAAAGGGAGGGAGGGAGAGAAAGGGAGAGATGGGGGTGGAGAGACAGGGAGGCAGAGATTGGGAGGTGGAGATAGGGAGGGAGAGACGGGGGTGGAGAGACAGAGAGGGAGAGATTGGGAGAGGGAGACAGGGAGGTGGAGACAGGGAGGGAGAGATCTGGAGAGGGATAGACTGGGAGGGGGAGATACAGGGAGGGGAAGACAGGGAGGTAGAGACTGGGGAGGTGGAGAGACAGGGAGAGGGAGACAGGGAGGTGGAGACAGGGAGGGAGAGAGAGGGAGGTGGAAGCAGAAGATGGAGAGACAGAGAGGGAGAGACAGGGAGAGGGAGACAGGGGGTGGAGAGACAGGGAGAGGGAGAGACAGGGAGAGGGAGAGGGAGAGACAGGGAGAGGGAGACAGGGAGGGAGAGAGGGTAAGAGGGAGGTGGAGAGATGGGCGGTTGTGCAAAGTGTGAATGTGCTTAATATCACTGAAGGGCACATGTAAAATGACAAATTTTATGTTCTATGTATATTTTAGCATATATATATATGCAAACAAATAAAAGTTTTTTAATCTGAATAAAATCCAGAAACCACAAATTAAAAATTAAATATTTTGCCTACTTAGTTATCAAAACTTCTGCATAGAAAAAAATACCTAAATAAAATCATAAAGCAAAAACTAGGAAGATATTTGCTACATTAATGCCAGAAACATCTGATTCCCTTCACACCAAGAGAAAGACTGTTGGTCATGATGGTGCACACCTGTGATCAGCTACCTGGGAGGCTGAGGCAGGAGATTGCAAGTTGAAGACCAGCCTCAGCCACCTAGTGAGACCCTGTCTCAAAATAAATAAAAATATACACATTGAAGGGCTGTTGGCATTCCTCACACCCCTGAGCCCGGTTCTGGCGAGGAGCTGGGGGCTGCTCAGTGGTGGGGCACTGGCCTAGCACACAAGGCCTGGCTTCCATCTCCAGTACCACAAAGAGAAAAAAAGGCCACCCTGCAGGAGTGTAAGTGACTATTTAACTCAACCATCTGCTCATTTGGCAAATATTTATCTCATGTTTATTTGACAGCAAATTCTAAGTGGCGGCCACCATGGCAACTTTAAAAATGGGAAAACAAGGAGATTCCATTCCATTTGGGGACAATGGCCATAAACGGCAGGAAAGCATGGCATGTTGGAAGGTCACAGTGAGCCTAAAGCCAGCAAGAGCAGGAGCTGTGGTAGAGGCCGGGACCCACCAGGCAGGTGTTGATGAGCAGAGTTGAGGAAGGGGAGGGACCTTCTCCAGGGACCAATGGCCAGGAGAGCAAAACCCCAGAGGGCCTGAGGGGGCGCAGGAGCAGAGGGCCCAGGCCCCTCGGGGCTTTCCAGGGACAGGTGAGCCACAGCAAAGCCTTTGACTCTGGGTAGATGGAGCCGGTGGAAGGCGGTGAGCAGAGGAGAGGCATGACCGGCTTCTGGTTTAGAAGGATCCATTGTCCACTGGGTGGAGAAAAGACCAGGGCAAAGGCAGCAGCAGGGCAGGGGACCAGCCAGTTTAGGCTCAGGTGGCCACGGCGTGGCCAGAGTGGGGAGAAAACAGACCTGAGGCCCGGAGTCGTCCCCCCCCTTGTGAACTTCTGCTTCCTTTGGTTTCAGTTACATGCAGCTGTGGTCATGGGAAATTCCAGACATGAGCACATCACAGACTTTAGATCTCATGCTTTCTGAGTAGTGTCAGGAAATCTCTGTCCTGGGAGGAATGTGAGTCGTCTTTCATCACCTCTGAATTGCCAGCACCACTGTCTTTGCTCTTTAGAGTCCACGTTAAGTAATGTAGGAGTCACCTGAATACAAGCACCAGGACACCTGACCGTCTATCTGATAACTAGACAGCCACTTAGGTGACTGTCAGGGAGGCAGCATATACAGCATGGATACACTGACAGGTGCAATGGAGTCAGACTGGGCAAAGAAGTGGGAACATAAATGGAAACACGTGGCTTTCAGATATATAGAAAGGACAACTTCAAAATCCAGTAAGTGTCACAATGAAGAGAAGTCACTTTACACTGTCAGATTAGAAGAGATTTAAAAGTCAGCAAAATAGTGCTGGGAAAGGCAGAGAAGCCAGCTCCCACCCACCATGGCCAGGACTTTAAATTCATACTGCCTTTCTGGATGGTGAATGCACTTACTCTCAGACAGGTGTTCTCCTCCAAATCTGCTTGGGAGAAGACACACTTAACCCTGAATGCACATGTTCAGTGTTGTTATTTGAATTAGCCAAGGGCTGGCTGCAGTCCAGATGTCCATGTGCTGGCCTCAGGGTGCAGCCGTGAGCAGAACACAGGCAGCCATGTGTGCAGATGTGGACTTACTGCGTGAACTAGAAGCAAGGACGCACGGCACAGAGCTGCCTGTATTGTTAGGAACGGGTACACCTACCCCCCACTCCCCTTCTGAAAGCCCATACAGGACTGGCTGGGAAGGAGGGCGGGTTGAGGAGGGAGAGGCTCCTTTCGCACTGATTGACATTTTAACCGTGTTCATGGACTGTCCTAAGAATTAAGTCTAAAACACCAGTTCACACGGGGGTCATATCTGGCAGGGCCAGAGGGGACTTTGGGGTTCTCTAACCCAGTGGCACCCACTCCCCTCACCCCATCACTTGGTGGCATGTGAAGACACAGATTCCTGGTCCCAAAATAGTCATGCAGAGCCAGCATATGGTGGTCCCCCTGAGGACCTGGATTCCTTAGGCCACCCCCTGCCCAGTCAGGGGAAGGCAGCGCTCCTCATGACGTAATGTACTCTGGAGAAAGGGGGCCCTCCTCTGTGAGAGCAGAGCCACCAAGGTGGCCTCGTTAGAGGTAACTATGCTCTCAACAACCCTGAGAAGGCAGGTACTATTGTTCTTCCCTTTTTAAGATGAGAAGACTGAGGCACAGAATCACCCTCCCACAGCTAGTGAAGGAAGAGCAGGATGGGAACCCCAGGTTCGTATCTCTGAGGATCACAAGCAACTGGCTGGGGAGGCACCCGGTGACAGCATGCCATCAAGCATGCACACTGCCTTGGGCTCAATCCCCAACGCCACAGAGAAACCGTACCAGGGGGTGGGGGGGAGATGCAGACACACAGGATAGGAGAGGTCTGTTGTCCCCTCTGGGGATGGTGCTCAGGGCAGACCTCTCTGAGAGGCAGTTAATCTGGGTAGGTGTTCCCCAGCGCAAAGCCATCCAATGCAGACTTGGACCGAGGTCCCCTGTGGTTAGCTATGGGAGCTGAGACGGGGCACTGACTCGTGGAGGCAGGAAGTACCTGACCATGGTAGAGCGGCCAGTCATCCGGGAGCATGACTTCCAGGTGTGGAGCGCATCGCGGCTTCCGTTCCATGACAGTTCTGTCCTTGAGGGAATTCTTTCTTGGACTGGGCCCCACTGGATTCTCCCCACTAAAGCCAGCAAGGGGTGGGAACTGTGATACAGGTGTGGGGTGAAAGGTTTTTATGCAATTTTTCTTGTGCATTAACAGAACCCGTGTGGGTGGCACGACCTGTGGCACGGAAGTCATCTGGGAGCCTTAACAAACCCATGGGCCGGGGGTGCAGCCGAGCGACAGAATGTGCTTCACATGCACAAGGCCGTGGCTCTTTTGTTTTGTACCAGGTATTGAACGAACCCAGGGGCACTGAACCACTGAGCCACATCCCCAGCCATTTTTTGTATTTTACTTAAAGACAGGATCTGGCTAAATTGCTGAGGGCCTTGCTAAGTTGCTGAGGCTGGCTTTGAATTTGTGATCCTCCTACCTCAGCTTCCCGAGCCATTGGAATTACAGGCGTGTGCCACTGTGCCCAGCTAAGGCTGTGGGTTTGATGTCCAACACAAAATAATAAGTAATGAAGAAACTGATACCTGGGCTGTGCGGCCACAGGCTGAGATGTGTAGGCTGAAGTGAGGCTTGGAGATGGGCTCAGCACCGTGTGTGGTGCTGGGGACTGACCACAGGCCCTCACATGCGCTAGGCAAGCACCCTGCCACTGAGCCTCTGAGTCTGATGCCTTAAAGGTCTCAGTATCCTGGTCAGACACAGTGGTGCATGCCTGCAATCCCAGCGGCTGGGGAGGCTGAGCAGGAGGATCACAAGTTCAAAGCCAGCCTCAACAATGGTGAGGTGCTAAGCAACTTAGTGAGACCCTGTCTCCAAATAAAATACAAAATAGGGCTGGGGATGTGGCTCAGTGGTCGAGGGCCCCTGAGTTCAATCCCCAGTACCAAAAAAAAAAAAGATCTAAGCATTCTAATGCACCGTCAGGACTGAGAAGTGGTACATTAGAGTCACCTAGAAAACATCTTTAAAACGTCAGTTCTAAACTGGGAGCAATGGCACAGGCCTGTCATCCCAGCAATGCAGCAGGATGGCAAGTCCAAGACCAGCCTGGGCAACACTCAGTCAGACCTTGTCTCAAAATAAAAAGAAAAAAAAATGGGGGGCGGGGATCTGGGATGTAGCTCAGTGGCAGAGGGCCCTGGTTCACTGCCCAGCTCCTCCTCCACCACCAAAAAGTACGTCTGTTCTAGGACGATCCCCCTTAGAGCTTTTGGTTTCGATGTCTTAGAAGAGGCCCTGGAAGGCATGTGTATGCCTGGAGGTGCCATCTCAGGTGAAGGGAAACCCACTTGGAAGAGGGGACGGGTCCTGAAGATGCAGTGTGGTCCCTGGAGCCCAGGGCGAGCATGTGGCTGGGCAGCCCCTTCACTTCCAGGTTCCTGTTTCCCAGCACCCAGGATGGGTGATGGAAACAAAGAAACCCACCAGCCCTTGGACGGGCCCTTTCCACTATGGACAACACTGGCCGCACCTGCAGGTTAAACGGTGGATCTCAAATGCAGAATTGCTGTGTCGAGGGAATTTTTCCAATTTCGACAGACACTGTTGAGAAAACCTCATAAAAATGCATTTCAGTTTGCGGTTCCAAGGAACGGAGGAGGGAATTCCTCCTCATACCTCCACTCGCACAGGCAAATCTTTAAAATTTTTTGCCGCTTTAAAAGTGGAAAAAATGGGACCCTACTGGTGCCTTCCTTGTACTTCCCGAAGAGTAACCTGGGCGGAGTTCATTTTATTCTTAAAAAAATTAAAAACTATTAACAATTCAACGGAGATGTGCCTGATTATACCCACGTGGGTCATTCCTCGGGCTAGGCACGCGTCCCTGTCCTGCGATGCCGAGGGATCCCACGAGCCCCCATGGGCACACTCCTGGGTCAGGGGTGCGCCAGGTCCCGAGACGCCCGCCTCCGCGCAGATGCGCATTGACAGCCCGTGGCTCCCGCCCACACCGTTGCGGTAGCGCCTAAGGGAAGCTGTCTAAGGGAAGCTGTCTAAGGGAAGCTGTCTAAGGGAAGCTGTCGCCTGCAGCGGTCCTGGTCCAAGGCCCTGCGGGGGACCGAGGGCACCTGTCGTCCCTGCACGGCTTTGCCCCCGCCCCAGCGCGGAGGATGGGGGACATGGAGTTTTCTCTCTCCAGTCCCCGCGGACCTCGCAGTTGGCTCGGGGGTTTCCTTCCTTCACTCCCCGAGGGGCCAACGGAGCAGCCCCGGGTTCTCAGCTTTGTGACCATATAGCACACGCTAGCCTATCTCCTAACTCGTGGTCATGTCACCAAGTCCTCGGCATGACCTTCCACGGAATGCACCCAGGTCAGAGTGCAGGGAATCTCTCCTTATTGAATTCGCACGATTCCCCATATTCTGTGCTCCGGGTGAAACGTTTCATTGTTTAATCTCCACACCACGCGCCATGGGAGGCGAGCGGAGGAAGCAGTCCAGAGCCAAAGTAAAATCAAGGTACCCTCAAGCTGCAGTCCAAAGCCCAAAGTTACCTTGTCACCTGCCACTCCTCTGAAACACCCTCCAGACTGCGGAAGGCAGAGAAGTGGCACTGTCTGCAAGAAGGTGGTGGAAGGCTGAGTGGGTAGTTGAACTTCCTGTTGGCTTACTGTAGTTACTTTAATCAGTGCAAGCTGCTCCCTCACAGGTAAAACAGTGAGAAGGACCTGCTTCGCCAGGTTGTGGTAGAAGCATGTCAAGTTCTTTTGTTGGCAGAGGACAAACCCGAGAATATGAGAGCCACTGGGATACTGCACATGCTGCTTACTGGCACCTCTTTCCCTAATGTTTGAAAACAATATGGGGCTGGGATGTGGCTCAGTGTAAAGCTCAGCGTGCTCACACGCTACAGGCCCTGCGCTCAATCCCCAGCAGCACCACCAGCAAAACTGCAACATTATTTTGTCACTTCACTGGACTAAACCCATCAGGGTCACTGCAAGTAAGTTGGGGAATAAATAAAGACACAGACACAAGAAGTATCTTTTCTTTGGATTCAGTGACTGCTCCTCAGCTGCAGCTCCCACAAGGGGGACAAGGCAGGCAAGAACACTTGAGGAGCACCTGCTGAATCCTTTTACTGGGGAGAAGCCATTCAATTGACGCAAGGGGTCAGGTTTCAGGGGGTTGAGCCTGGCTTCCTGATGTCTGTGTCAGTAGATTGACTGACAGCTAGAAAGGCCACACCCATCTCATGTGCCCTGTGGGGATCATGGCAGAAGAGGGAAAAGATCCTTATGTCGACGGCCCAAACAGAGAGGCAATGTGAGTTCAGTCCACCCTGTGCGCTCAGTGCTCATAGTTCACAAACAGCCCATGACTGGCTGGCCACATCTCCACACTCTCATCGCTCAAAGCTAAGGGACACTTGGTTCCTATGTGGCAGCTCCCAACATTATTTAGTCCCCAGCACCTCCAAAAATTATTAATTACACCCTTGGAAAGAAGTCAAACCCCACTGAGGTGCACATTAAAGTTAACATCTCCTCCCAGCTTCCCCAAGGTGACCAGTGTAGCCTTTGGGTGTGGGTCCCTTAAAAACGTCATGCCCATTGACACAGGCAGCGGAGCTATCTGGCTTGGCCATAGTCCGACTATTCACATCTCTAAATTTGAATGTGCCACTTATCAACCTTGGTGTGACTAAGCCGTTTAGTGGTTCCACTTCTGCTGCCCACTCCTTTGCTTTCGCAGGTGCTTCACATCCAGAGAATGGCCGGGAGGCCTCTCCACTGGAACACTTAGTTTATTCAGCTGCTCTGAGGTCGTCAGAAGAGCCCTTGGGTGTGGATGCAGGTGGTGCTGGGATTGGCAAACCCTCCACCATGCAGCGTGCCCAGCCCTCAGAAGACCCTCCTGGAGAGGGGACACCTTCTCCTTCATTACTTCTGATGTCAAGCTCTCCCCCCGCCCCCAGGTGGAGCTGTGACCTTGCTGGGCAGTGAGCATACTCCCCAGCTCCTCCTGGGTGGCACCCTAATTCTGGGCTGGGAAGCTCTGCACATCCCCTGGTAAGTTCTACCACATTCCCCGGGGAGCACAAGAGAGGCACTGGGCCAGGGTGACTGTCACCTGTCATGAGGATGTTCTCTGGGCTATCATCATTCAGGAAGTTGATGGGTTCTTCCTGACAGGAAGCCACCACCACAGCACCCCCATTAAGTCCCTCCAAACTCCACACCAAAAGCCACCAAAGAGTGCCCCTCTGGGTGGTGGTGGGTGCACATGGAGCTGTCTCTGGCTCATGCTGTGTGAAGGCCTGGCCTTCCACCTGGCCCCTGGCTCAGCTCCTCCCTCTGGGCAGCCCTCCTGCTCACTTGCCACAGTGACTTTAAAATGTGTCACCATGTCCTTCCTCAGCTCAGGAGCTTTCTTTGGCTTTCCATTAAGACCCCAACTTTTACCACCGAATCCTGGGAAACCCACCATCCTCAAAAGGGGCACTAGCCAGCCTTCTGCCCCTAGCCACCCCCTCCTGGGTTCCACAGAAGTTCTGGAAGGGAAGCTCAGTAGCTATCTTGTCCACCTACATTGGGCCAATTGAGGTCCTGGCCTTCCTGCTTCCATTGGTCTACTGCCCACCCCACCGACCAGAGTTCTCCTACTCCCCGGAGCCACTGCCCAGGCACTTCTCTACTTCCCCCAACGTTTCTGAGTCTCCCAGAGGGGGAAGGAGGCACCAGCAGGGGGGCTGGCTACTCCCACGCCCCAAAGTGGAGGTGCCTAGTAAGAGACTGGACATTGAGGTCCTTGGAAGTGGTCACTAGGTTAACTTCCTGTCTTCTGCTTTAAGTCATCGTCCCTGTGAGGAATTTAAAAACAGTTTATGGCAAAAGTGCCAGGAAACTTTGTATGGTCGAGTCTTGCGTACACAGCTGGCACGCGGCTAGCTCAGGTCAGTCGCTGTAGGTGTGCTGGACGCAGGGGGTCAGGGCGCTGAGCCCACTGTCTGCGCGCTTCTTGGAGGAAAGGTGAGCGTGAGCCACCTGGTGGCAGGCACGGCAGTTGCGGCGGTAGACTCGCAGGGGAGTCCTCCTTAAGGGATGGCAGATGCTCCCGGGTGGCCTAGAGTCGCAGCTTGGAGCCCCCTCCGGTGCTGCCCAGCCAGACTGCGGCACTCCGGGGAGAAGTGCTGGGGCCGGTGGTTCTGTCCACTCCCTCAGGGAAAATGGCCCCAAACTGCGCTTGTTGGATGCCTTCCCAGGAAGCCACCGAGCCATCGGCAGTTCACCGGGGTCTCTGGGGCCTGGCCAGGCAGTGCAGGGTGCGGTCCGCGGGGCAGGTGAGCGCCCCCGCGCACTGAGTCAGGCGGTGCCCACTGGGTCTGGGCCGGGTCTCCTTCCTGGAGAAGGTGTCTGGGATCTGAGGCTTTTATCTGCGTTTGGCATTGGGATTCTTCTTCCTTCCGCAGAGGATTGATCCCAGGCTGCGCTACCACTGCGCTGCGCCCCAGGCCGCTTTATTTTTTGAGACGGGGTCTCACTAGTAGCCCAGGCTGGCCTTTACCTAGTGACCCTCCTGCCTCAGCCTCCCAAGTAGCTGGGATTACAAGCTACACCACTGTATCCAGCACGACATTCTTTTAAAAAACTTAATTACACAATGTTTTCTAGATTTTTTTTGTTTAGCTCTTTATTTTTTCATTTTCTGATTAATGAAATTAGTGCATACACAAGCAGTTTCTGTGTAGATCACGTCCATCCACCTTTTTATCTTGCCCTCTCCCCTTCCCAGTCCCTCATAATCACACTGTTCAATTTCCAGGTTGGCCTTTCTCCTTTCCCCTCTCCTTTCCTTTCCTTTCTTCCTTTCATGTTTTCACATGTGAAACTGAATGTACAGTACTTGTTTTTCTGTGTCTGGCTTATTATACATAATGACCTCCAGATCCATCTTTTTTCTTACAGCTAACAGGATTTCATTCTTCTTTAAGGCTGCATAATATTCCATTGTGTGTACCATATTTGCTATATCCATCATCTATGGACAGGTACCTGGGCTGATTTCATATCTTAGTTATTGCGAATCGTGCAACAACCATAGCCACGTAGGTATCTCTTGTATTTCCTTCAGATAAATACCTGGGAGTGGTACAGTTGGATCATATGTTAGTTCTGTCTTGTTTTATGAGAAACCTCCATATTACCTTCCACAGAGGCTGCCCTGACATTCCCACCAGTTAATGTGAGTGTCTCTCTCCGCATCCTGGGCAGCACTGGCTTGTTTTTGTAATGTAATGGCCACTCTGAGGTGAGGTGGTATCACCTTATAGTTTAGTATTATTTATACATATGTAAATAGATATATAATTTTCTTCTCATTACTAGAGGTGGAACCCAGGGCCTCTAGAATACTAGGCAATCATTGTTTTGATTTGCTTTTCTCTGATGGCTAATGATATTGAGCATTTTTCCATATACTTATTGGACATTTGTATTTTCTTCTTTTAAGAAATGTCTGTTTAGATTATTTGCCCATTTTCCTTTTTTTTAAAAAAAATTTTTAGTTGTCAACAGACCTTTGGTTTTTTTAAATTTATATGTGGTGCTGAGAATTGAACTGAGGACCTCACACATGCCAGGCAAGTGCTCTACCACAGAGCCCCAGACCCAGCTGCTTATTTGCCCATTTTAAAAACTGGACTACTTGTTCTTAAATTTTCAAAGTTCTTTACATATTCTGGATGGGAACCCTCATCAGGTGATTGGCAGCCACCTTCCGTGCTGCAGGCTCTCTCTTCACTGCGACGATCGTTTCTTTTGTGTGCAGAAGCTTTACGGTTTGCTGTGGTCCCGTTCGTTTTTCAATTCTTGCTTTATTTCCTGTGCTGTTGGAGCCCTACCCAGGCAGCCGTGGCCTGTGCTGCTGTCTTGGAGTGTCCCCGTGTTCCCCTAGTAGTTTTCAGAGTTCCAGGTCTTGCACTACGGTTTCTGTTCTGTTTTGGCTGACTCTTGGACAGGGCGAGAGACAATGGTTGGGTTTGTTTTGCAGGTGGACACCCAGTGTTCCCCACACCATCTTTAAAAGGTCACGTGTAGGTTTTTGGCACACTTGTTGAGACTTCATTGGTAAAGCTTTGTGGGTTTATTGCTGTCTTCTCTATTCTGTTCCATCACTTATGTGTTTGGGGTTTTTATTTTGTGGGGGGCAGTTTCTTTTCTTTTCGGTACCAGCATTGAGCCCAGAGGCACTCTACCACTGAGCCACATCCCCAACCCTTTTTTGTATTTTATTTAGAGACAGGGTCTCACTGAATTGCTTAGAGTCTTACTAAGTTGCTGAGGCTGGCCTTGAACTCAGTCCTCCTGCCTCAGCCTCCTAAGGCAGGTGTGTGCACCCCTGTGCCTGGCTTTTTTTCTTTTTGAGCTATGATCAGGTTGGGCTCCGACTTGCAATTGTCCTACCTTAGCCTCCATAGTCGCTGGGATTGTGTGTACGTGTGCGACACCACGCCTGGCCTGTGTCTGCGTATATCCATGCCATGCTGACTCTGTGATGTGGCTTCACTATCAGGACATGGGGTACTGTAGTATCTCCAGCTTTGTTCTCTCCGCTCACTGTGGCCATTCTGCGTCTTTTATTCTTCCATATGAACTTCAGGGTCCTTTCTCCAGTTCTTTGAAGAATGTCTTTAGTATTTTGATGGGGATTGCATTGAATCTCCAAATTGCTTAAGACAGTGGACTTTTTAACTCTGAATTCTTCCAGTCCGTGAACACGGAGGGCTTCGATTTCTCTCCAGTTTTGTAGTTTTCACTGTAGAGAGCTTTCACTTCCTCAGTTTATTCCCAGGTATTTTGTTTTATCTGTGGCTATTGTAAGTGGGATTGCTTTCTTGCTTCCTTCTCAGCAAGTTCATTGTTGGTATATGGAAGAGCTACTGGGTTCTGCATGTTGATTTTGGATCCTGCTGCTTTATTGAATTTGTTTATCAGTTCCAAGAGTCTTTTGGTGGAATCTTTAGGGTTTTCCAGGTATCAGGTCGAATCATCTGCAAACAGGGATAATTTGACTCCCTCCTTTCCTGTGTGTCTGTCCTTCATCTCTTTCTTTGCCTAACTGATCTGCCTAGGATTTCCAGTACTATACTAAGAGCAACAAGAGGGGACCGCTTGCCTTGTTCTCGATCCTGGAGGCAATGAATTCAGTTTTCCCCACCCTGTGATGTTGGCTATGGGTCACCCTTACTATGTTGAAGAATGAAACTAAAAATCAACAGCAACTTTAGAATTTACGCAAACATAGGGAAAGTGAACAGCACACAACAGCAAGTCATTGAGCAAACCAGAAGGGAAATTTAAAAACTCTTTGAAACAAATGAAAATGGAAACAGGACATGCCTGAGCCCAGGAGCCACAGCCCACCGTGCTCCACATCCCCTCCCGTGAGCACCTGTGGAGATGGTGGCCCAGCTCCAGCCCCAGCCTCTGGATCCCCACGCACAGCAACGTGTGCCCATATCAAAACAGTAAGTTCCAAATACACAAGCTGAGGGTGACTTTCAAGGTCTCACAAAAGCAAAAGTAAACCAAACCCGGAACTAGTAGGAGGAAAGAGCAGAGCAAAAGCCAATGAAAGAGAGGCTAAAAGGACAATGTGAAGAGTCCATAAATCAGAGAATTGCTTCTGTGAAAAAGTGCTGAGAACTGAGAAACCTTTAGCTAGACTAACGGAAAAGAGAGACAGAAGAATATCGTAAATAAAATTGGAGATGAATCAGGGAACATCCCCACTGATACCACAGAAATTCAAAGAGCACCATTAAGGGTTATTTTGAAAACCTTTATGTTAACAAATTGGACAATCTAGAAGAAATAGGCAAATTCTGGACATATGACATGCCAAAACTGAACTAAGAGCATATTAAAAAAAATCCCAAAGAGCCCAATAACAAGCAGGTAGTTGGACCAGTAGTGAAGTCCACCAGAGATGATGAGCCCAGGACCCTGGGCTGCCGCCGCTGACCACCAGACCCTGGAAGAACACCACGCTCCTCACTGCTCCCAGAGCCGAAGGGCAGACACCTCCAAATCCCTGGGGCCTCACTGCCCCATTGCCAACACCAGGTAGGGACACAGCAAAACAGAGACTCCAGACTGAGATCCCCGATGAACAGAAGCAAACTCAGCAAAACACCAGCAGCTGAACTCAACAGAACCTCAAAAAGATCGGACACCACGGTCACGTTAGTCACATCCCCGAGATACAGTGACGATTCCACAGACGCAAATCAATAACCGTACTACATCACATCACCAGAATGAAGGATAAAGGCATTGGATAAAATGCAATATTCCTTCAGGATAAAAAGCCCTGCAGATCCCAGCGGCTCAGGAGGCTGGGGAGGGAGTTCACAGCCAGCAGCTGAGCGAAGCCCTGTCTCAAGAAACTGAAGGGCTGGGGACACGGCTTAGTGGAGCAGCATTCCTGGGTTCAATTCCTAGTACCAAACCACCCATGAACAAGTTAGGTACAGAAGGTCGCTCCCTCCAGAGCAGGGTCCTCTCCACATGTCCAGGCACAGGTGGGCACTGCAGATGCTGCTTGGTCATGAACCCTGTGAACTGGGTGAGGACCTGCCACGTCTTTGGAAAATCGGGGGGAAAGATGCCTTCCTTGATGGCAGGGCTGTGTACACCTACGGCCCCAACCTGCACATTAGGAAATCCGTCCCTGTGGCCTGACTCCCCAAATAAGAGCCAGCTGTAAGTTATTTAAAAATTTTTTATTAAATCATTTAGACTTGAAAGAAGTCACAATAGTTAACACACGTATGTGCGCTCTGTACACCACCAACCCAAATGGATTGATTTCAGAATTTTTATAAATAAAAAATAGACATTTACAGGGAAAATAAAAACATGTTAACAAGCAAGATGATTAAACTTATCTAAAATCAGTCCGGGGAAATGAACCTAAAGATTACATATGCGACACGATCAGGCTTAGTGCGTAGTGGAAGGAGGATCTGGAATATATGATTCGTTTCTTACAGAGCTTTTCTCCTCCCCGAGCCAATTGACCAGCTTACAGAAAAAGCTTCATTTTCCCTTTCATGGAGGTAAAAATACAAAGACCTCTTAGACCTTCTCTAGAGCCATTTAAGGACACAGCTACAAACAGGACCACAAAGTCACAGACATACACTGCTATGCAGTTTGTGCTACTCGACTCCAAAAGTGTGGAACCCGCATTTACCCACAGGGACAGCAGTGGGGTCAGCTTTTTAGCAATCAGTCTCAAAATCACCCTATCCCTAGAAAGCATATTTCTAGAGCAATATAGTTACCACAAAGTGGGGAGGTTTTCTTCTTCTGTATTATAAAAATATTCCCATCTCAAAGCTCTCTGTCTCTGAGGGACTGCTTCCTCCTGGGATGGAGGACGGGCCTGGGAGGCTCCGCTGGCCAGTTTCAGGAGGCCAGTGGGGAACAGGGAGCAGTGCCTGCAGACAGCCCCTCCTCAGGTACCGCCAACAGGGGGTAGGCTCGGCGTAAGTCCAGTCTGACTTGGAAAGAGCAGTCCAGAATAAAATGGAGTGAAGCACAAGTTGAGTCCGCCATCGCCATGGTGGAAGGGGTGGCCGGGGCTAACTGCTGGGCTGCCGCGGGGACTTGGGTCCCGAGGAGCTCAGGGAGCGCGACCGCTGTCTGAGCACAGTCTTCCCTGGAAACTCCAAGTCCTCAAACACAGGGTCTTCAATGATGTCCGTGGCCTCGGGCCGTTCCACGGGGGTCGGAGAAAGCATGTCCCCAACCATCGCGTACTGAAATACAAAATTGCTGTGATACAAGGCCAGGCATGGAAGCTAGACAGCCCCAATGGACAGTCGTGGGGGGAACTGGACCCAGAGCCCGCGCCCAGGAAGGTGCTGTGCCCAGCTGCACCCAGCCCACATACAGTGCTTGGCCAGGCGCACACTCCTCCTGTGATGCTGTCCATGTGCGAGATACGCGGCTCCTGACACAACCACTCAGCCCTGCCCCAGGAACCCAGAAGCAACCTAGACAGCAAGTGAACTTTTCAGGGTAATTTTGAGTTTTCTAACATGAAATAAATGCATTTTAAATCATTCTTCAAGACTGACATCATCGAATTTCTAAAATTAATTCATCTTTCAACTGCATGAGAATCTACAATGCCTCAATAAAAATTTCAATTAAAATGCCAAGAGTTAGGACACGTCACTGTCTCTCGAGTTTTTTTAAATTGCTGTCTTTGTTGTTGTACTGGGGACTAAGCCCTGAACCCTGTGCATGCTAGACAAGAGCTCTGTCCTGAGCCACACCCCACCCTACCCTGTTTTGAGACAGCCTCAAACTTGCAATTCTCCAGCCTCAGTTTCCCAGGTAGCTGGGATTCCAGGCGTGTGCCACCCCGCCTGGCTTAAATCCTTTAAAATGTACCATAGGCTCTTAGGAACATCCCGAGAATAGATTCATCAACTTTGCAAAATGTAAAATAACAATTTTTATCAAACATTGAATTTTAAGTCAGTGTACCTAAGTGAATTATAAGGTTCACTTTTATCCAGTGCTTTGCCATTGGACTTATGATAATGCTCAGAGATAAAGTTTGATTTTTTCCTATTTGATAACACACACTGTTCAATTTACTTCAACTTATTATTTAAGAAAATTCAAGATTTACCAGTGTACAAATTTTAAAAACGATAGGCCAGCGGGCTAGACATTAGGAAAGGAAGGACACTTCTGAAGGCCATTCTGCAGAATCTGCCCAACAGGTCTGCCCCGGGGCTGTGGCTGTACCCAGGCCCCCAGCACTGCCCAGCAGTCTCTCTCTTAAAGCTAGTTATGAGCTCTCTCACAGATCCACTAAAGCAGAACGAGCAGCCAGCGGAAGGCCTCTGGGGAGGCTGGTGGAGGAGGCTGGGCCCCACTCTTCTCCAGAGACCTGCCTTCCTCCTCCGTGAGGTGAAGAAACTGCCAGCGACTGCTACCAAGGACCCTGCTAAGTTTCTAAATGTGATTAAGAAAATAAGGGATGAGAATCACACATACCTCCCGAGGATATTTCTGAGTGAACAGTGGTGGAAACTTGAGATTTCTTACTTCAGTTAAGGTCTAGAAAGAAAGAGAAGTATTAATTTATCTTAAAAAACCTTCTGATGTGGGTGCTGGGGTAGTGTCTCAGAGGTGGGGCGCTTGCCTAGCATGTGTGAGGCACTGGGTTCAATTCGCAGCACTACATGAATAAATAAAGGCCCATTGAAAACTAAAAAATATTAAAAAAAAAAAAAAAAAAAAGCCTTCTAGAGCGTGGAACCGTTCGGACAGGGTTTTCCGTTTGGCAGTAGGCGGGCCCTGGGCCTGGTGCATGCTGGGAGGTGCTGCCACCCTGATAGTGCTGATTACTTAGTTATTAGATTTTGAAAGCTAAGTATGAAAGCTGATTGAAGCGAAGCTCCCACTGTTGGGCGGGCCCTGAGGGGTGTCAGTGGAGGCTGCTGTCTGGGGTCACATGGATCTATTTCGGCCACCAGCCCAGTTCTGGGTAGGCGCACAGCATCCATCTCCGACGTCCTGACGCGCCACACCTGTTTCAGTTCCTCTCTGGCACTTACAGGGCCTTCGTTTATGGAGCTGGGCAATGTCGTTATTTTTATTTCCTCTCCCTCCATGTACTGTATGGATGCTTGGACGGTCCTTTTGGGGAGCGGCGGGAGTCCTTCAATTCTAAGTGAGAAGCACATCTCTTCCACCAAGGCCAGAAGCCAACAGGTGCAAAACTGACCATGGGGAAATGGTGACCAGAGCCTGCTTGGGAAATAGGAACCATGGCTAACGGGAAGGGAGGAAGGGAGGCGGGACAGGCTGTCCCAGACCTTCACCACTCTGAAAAGCTGTGCTCGTGGTTTAGTCTAACAAGGAGAAAAAACAGAAAACCAAACACCCGTGTCGTTTGCTGGTTCCTGTAAGTACAGTGTGCAGTTTCCTGTCCTCTGCCAACGTCCACCAAATTCCCTTTCCCTTGGAATCCCTTGGGGGTCCTCTGGCGCGGCACTTCCCACAGATGGACCCAGTGCAAGGTTCTGATGGGCTGTGAAGCACTGAGGCCCCAGTGTGAACAAGCCATCCAGGGGCCGTTGAAGGCCAAGCTTTACAGGGAGCAGACAGTGGAAAGTGCTTCCTGGGTCGCCCGCTTGACCTCTCCTGCCCCTACTCCTCTGCTGGCAAGAAGACTAACTTCTTCTGTAACTTCCTGTAAACCTCGTTTTCTCTTTCAACCTTTTTTTGGGGAGGGGGACACTCACCTGGACTCTCTCCATCTGAGTGGTGAATGGGTACAGCAGTTCAAACAGAATCAGGCCCAGAGAGAAGATGTCCACCTTATGGGAGTAGTTGTTCCCATGAATCTGAAATCCCACAAAAGAAATCTCTAATTAGCAGAGGACAGGACTGTCATGGTTTGATTGCAGATTCCCAGCGTTTTACTCCGCAGTGCAGGGTAGGAATGGGAGGAGGGCTAATCCCCTCCCCTCAGCTCGCCAGGGGCACTCACAACACTCTGCACTACAGAGGGAAGCCCAGGCCCAGGAGATATGCATCAGCAAGGCCAGCAGAACCCTGGAGCCGGCTGCTGGACAGCAGCCCCAGGAGCCGTCCCACTGCCCCAGGTGAAGATTTTCAAAGCAAGTGCTATCTCAAGCCCATCTCCCATTTGCAATCATCTCTGTCCTCACCCATTTTTATGAAAAAATCTCCATTACTCCAAACCATTCATCGACTGTGGTCAGCCCTCATTAGGAGCTTAATTACCCAGAGCCACATTCTTGGCTGCATTTTTTCATGTGCATATTCCTTACTCTTCACAGCTAGGTTGTGAAGACCCAGGGGATGGCTGCTTCTGCATTCCCTGAATTCAGCAGGCTGAGTACAAGGGGCCCTGCATAAGCAGCTCAGAGGACCCATGAATCAACCGGCTGCACCCCTAAAAGAGGCCTCATTCAAATGGAAAGTGACCTCCTTGACTTCAGAGCCCTCGGACATTTCTTTGGGCCTAAGGCTTGGTGTTTAGAAAGGGCCCTGAGAAGGGCAGGAAATGCTCCTGGCCTTGCTCCTGGGGGCGGAGGAGGGTTAGGCTGGAGAGGGCTTCGCAGCTTCCCCTCCACACCCCTCCAGAGCAGCCCATCTGCCTGCGCTACAGAAGAGCAGTGGACAGTCCCCAGGACACCACCAGTGGCGCCTCCCTCCCCCCTTCCCAGTGACTGTAGTGATGGGAACCCTCCCTGGGCTTGGGAGCCTCACAGAGAATGTGTGGGAAACAGGCCTGCAGGGGACACGGGGGACCCCACACACAGAATCTGGATAATGGGAACAGAATTCCCAAATTCTGGGAAGCAACTGGGCAATGAAAGCTCCTGGCCACGTCAGGTCCCCAACTATCTGTCCACCTGGGCAGATGGAATTGAGCTGGATCTGGGCACAACAGTTACCCAGGTGACAGTACCAACCACAGAGATGTCCAACACGCGTTCAGCACACTCACCACAGTACTTCTTAAGAACGTTTCTTGATATAGGAGTGCTCGCATTCTAAATGTATCCATAATTTTATGGAATAGAATCCCAATTTTGTCTTCCAAAATAAGGTATGAATCTATAAGACGCACGCGCGCGCACACACACACACACACACACGGAGGAACTAACCCTGCGGACTGGGACTTTCAGTGTGGCACGCTAGGCCGGCCTCTGCACTGAGTTACATCCCCAGCCCTTAGTGACTTAATGTTTCTCTATACGTTCCTGTTTCCACAGTCCTACATAAAGGACAGATTAATATATAACATGAAGGAAAGCATTATTAATTTTAAATGCTATGAAATACATTTTTTAAAAAAACTAATGAATAACCTAAAAAATTAGGAATTATCACAGTGCAGTGGCACACGCCTGTAATCTCAGCAATTCTGGAGGTTGAGGCAGGAGAATTGAAAGCTTAAGGCCAGCTGGGGAATTTACTGAGATCCCATTTCAAATAAAAAAAAATTAAAAGGGCTGGGATGTAGCTCAGAGGTAAGCAATCCTGGGTTCAATTCCCAGTACAAAAAAACAAAAATGGTATCATTTCCAACCTCCTAAATAATAATCACTTTTAAAAAACGCTATTAAAATCTCTGTAGTGTTAGCTGTGATGTGGGCTGATGAACTCCAAATGCAGAAGAGCCCAGAATAGGTGAAAGTTCGTTCAAGGTCCCCAGTGACTGTGAGTAGCGTACGTTTCGTCCACTCTTTCCTCGGGCTGCAACGTGCGTCCACAGCACTCTGAGATCTTACAGTTCTTTCCACCAGGACAGGTCATTTACTTGGACCAACAGACTTCTTTTTCTATTAAGTTGGATACTTTGCAAACAACCAAAATATGTATAACAGGCTCTTATAAATTAAAATCTTGCTGTACCCTTTCTGATTTATTTGTTTTTCTTCCCCTTGCTTAGATTTGCTGAGGGGATTCCTTCTCACATCTACACACTCGGCCCCGGGATGCTGTTCTAGGTTTCCCGCGGCTCCTCCCTGCCTCCTCCCAGCCTCCTGCCAGCCACAGCATGTTTACCAAAGCCTCTCAACACACTCCAAAAGAACCTGGGGAACCTGATGGATTTCAACATTTCTCACTTCTTTCATTAGTTTCTTAATATTTTGACGGTTTTTCCTTCATTGTTGGCCTGGCACTTATGTAGGGTGGTTTGCCAACTAGCAAAAAACAGAAGCAAAAATAAATAAAAATAAGATAAATTAAAAATCAAAACAAACCGCCATCACCTCTTCTCACTGCACGGTGATCAGAGAAAGCGGGTTTCTGTCTTCCAGCACAGACGTGCCCTGAAGCATGAAAGTGCCCGGTTCATTCATCGCAGGGACGGTCCCTGTTACCTGCGCCTCCTTACACCAGCACAAGCCCAGGCAGCCCTGCCCGCCGCACTGCCCACTGCACTGCCCACCTGGCCTTTCACCTCCTACCCAGCTAGAAATGCCTGACTCCCTGCACGTGAAGGAGCCCAGGACCCACCCGGGCTCCCAGGCCACAGACCCTTCGGGCTGCGTGCTGCTCCGCGTCTTCTTGGGCTGAGCGCTGCAGAAAACCAGTTCCCAGCCTCAGCCTGTTTTTCTGACCTAAATGCTTACTCCACTCTTCCTATCTTTGAAATCCGTCTATACTTCTGGTTCTTTAAAACACTTTTTCATTCAAAATATTTAAAACACGAAAAATTAATATTTGAATAATGGGAATGAGTCCAATAGCGTGAGAGTGAGACAGAGTCCTGCTCCTCCAAGGCAGTTCCTATCCTGGGCCTCTGATATAAGCTAATCCACCGGTTCCCAAAGTGCGGGCCACGGGTCCTGGGAGCCTAGCACCCATGTGGAGGTCCGCAGGGCAAGACCGTGCGCACAGTAACACCCACACCTCTGCCTTTTACTACGTGGACCCCCACCGATGGGTGGGAAACGGACCCTGGGAAAACAGGTGGCATTCAGAAAGTCCTCAATGAGCGGAAGAATAACTACGTGCACTACATCCTGACCCCGTGGCCATCTGGACACTACTGAGAAAGTGCTGCTGCTTTCCAATCATCTACAAACGACAAAAGAGCACATGCAAAATCATGTATGGGCAGAAACTCTGCTCAAGGCACATGATGGACCAAGGGGCAGTAAAGTAACTGTGAAAACCCAGCTTTGGATTCCATGGTGTAAATGACTTTTTCTTTTTGGAACTTGGGATTGAACCCAGGGCATTTACCACTGAGCCTCATCCCCAGCCCTTTTTATTTTTTTGAGACAGGGTCTCACCAAGTTGCCCAGGCTTCTTTGAACTTGTGATCCTCCTGCCTCAGCTTCCCGAGTTGCTGGGATCACATGTGGGTACCACCCACCATGCCTGGCTCATATGACTCTTAAGAAACTATCACTTGCATGCATGGTGGTGCATACCTGTAATCCCATGGGTCGAGAGGCTGAGACGGGAGAATCACGAGTTCAAAGCCAGCCTCGGCAATAGCAAGGCACTAAGCAACTCAGTGAGACCCTGTCTCTAAATACAAGATAGGGCTGGGATGTGGCTCAGTGGTTGAGTGCCCCTGAGTTCAATCCCCAGTGCCAAACAAAACAAAAACAAAAACCCCCAAAACTACCACCTGCTGCTTTTGCATAGTTGCCAGACATGAAATATTGCTTCCCTTCCAACTGCTCATCTGTGTGAGGCCAGGTTTTCTTCAGATAAAGAAAGAAACCAAAAGCCACATGGCAGTGGCTGAGTGAAAGCAGACAGGACAACCCGGCCTTTCCTCCACGGGTTATTGTGCATCACAGTTATAGAATCCAGGGTTTGTAAGTCAGGTTATAAAGAGATTTGCAAAAATTCAAACAAATCCCACACTTCTGATTTTTGTTCTGGAAAATACTTTTTCATAAGAGTATCTTAAGATGTGATGGGCTTTGTATAACTAATTAGAAAAATTTTAAAAAACATAAACAAAGGAAAGAAAGGACTGAGGGCTTAATATTTTGATGAAATGAATAAAGTTGATGAATTTCTCAGTTTTAATTTCTACTGTGGCAAACACTGATAGACTAAATTCTGTGAGAAAGAGGCACCGCTCTTAATCAATCACTCTGCTGGTGTGAACCGTCACTGAGACCAGAGGGGTGACACCGTGTGCCCGTCCCACAGAAGCCTGGTGGTGGCTCCCTCTGTGGCTCCGAAGCTCCCCAGGGCCCTGCTACCACCACTCGGCCCCCTGGGCCACTGCCTGTCACCTGCCCTGGTGAATTCTGGAAGCTGCTGTGAATCCCCAGAGGGCAGCTCATACAGCACCCCGTCTCCGCAGAGCACAGAGGGACCAGGGTGGGCAGGGTGGTGGTCACAGTCTCTCTGGGGTCTTGCTGCCCTCTGGCTCTTGTTCAGAGGGTGAGCACCTGTTTCTGGGGTGGTTACCTTGATCCACCCCAGTTCCTGGGGTGCTGGGCTGCCCGAGCACCCACCGGCTGTCCCCTTGGGTGTCAGACTTCAGTGGTGCACACTGCAGAGACAGGGGAGGAGGTCCGCGGGCATAGAACTTGCAGCCAGGCTATGAGCTGGGGGGGCTCACCTGCTCTGGGCTCATGTAGAGCTTGGTCCCCACTTGTCCTGTGTGTGTGGCGTAGGATGGCATTGGGGTCAGAACCGCCGGCTCCTCCTCATCCTGGTCCATTGCAGTCACTAGCCCAAAGTCTCCCACCTTGACCACATCGTCCATGGTGAAGAATATGTTGGAGGGCTGGAAAACACAGCGGAGCACAGGCCGTGAGTGTGTGCGGGGAGGAGCCGAAGGAGCACAGAGAAGTTGCATAAGAACCTGGGCAGGCTCCAGCACATGCCCCCTTTTTTTGTTGGGGTGGGTATCGGGGATTGAACTCAGGGGCACTGGACCACTGAGCCACACCCCCAGCCCTATTTTGTATTTTATTCAGAGACAGGGTCTGAGTTGCTTGGCACCTCGCCTTTGATGAGGCTGACTTTGAACACTTGATCCTCCTGCCTTAGCCTCCTGAGTGCTGGGATTATAGGCATGTGCCACCATAGGATATGTCCCTTTAAAACTGGCTGCTATGAATATAGAAGGTTCTCTGGCTTCAGTGGCAGATAGCCCTGGGGTACGGGGAACTGGAAAATCAATTCAAACCCTGAGGGAGCCACTCCAAGGGCTCCGCAGGCTCAGTCCTCAACCTCTGCACTCCACACTCACTCTGGCCACCAGGGCATGAGGATACCAACAGCAAGCAACAGGCGCCACGCACAGTGTCACAGAGCCCCGCGGTTGAGGGTCCATCCCATTATGGAGGCCCTGAAGTTAACGCAGCCCCAGGCCACCGGCTAGTGGTGGCAGTCCTCAGAGCTGTGCTTCCCTGCGATCACAGCATTTAGGGCCATCCTGGCTCAGTGGCAATTAACCACTCTGATGAATCCTTTGGTTGGTGCCAGAGAGCAGGAAGCAGGCAACCCCCTCATGGAGGGAAGCAGAGCCAGGCTGCTGTGCCCAACACTTTCGCACGACGCTTGTCCTTTCTAAACTCACATGAAACTAGCCAGCGTCCCGGGGCTCCTCCAACTCAAGGTGCCTTGCACCAAATCCACTGTTTCCTCCCTTGCAGGGAACTAACACAGCCCTTCAAATAAGGAAAAAGGGAGTCACTGAGCTCCTGAAATGGAGTCTCACCATGCTTCAAAGACAGCAGGAAGACAGCATTCTGTTCCCCAGGGGGCCTAACCTATCTTTGGAATCCCACTCCCTGCCAGGAGATGGTTCAGGGATAGGTCGGTGCCCTGGGTGTACCAGCCCAAGGTGAGACAAAGATACTTTGCCCTCCCCCCTCCAAGACTTTAAAGAAAATAGGCAGCCAAGAGCGCAGCAGCCATTCGCTCTCCAGGGCTTACATGCAGGGAGAGGCAGGAGTGGGAGGAGAGAGGCAGGTTCCAGCAGCACCACCTGATCCTGCAAGCTCTCCCTGAATCCTGCTCCTGGTTCAATCAATATAAATGCTTTTTGTTGCAAAAATAGAAAATCCAAACTAAAATGTGTGCCTCTAGGACATCTAAGGCACTGTGTGCAGGCTGTAAGCAGACACACTGGTGCCACCATGGAACCAGACACGATGTGAGTATGGTGACAGTGCACACAGATACAGGATGCACAGGAACACCGCCTCTGAGGAGCTGCGAGGCCAGGGACAGAGAGACTAGAGCAGGGCTGGAGAGGCAGGGGATATTAACTTCCTGGGTCTTTTTCTAGTACACATACAGAAAAAAAATCTTTAAACAACATTGTAGCATTAAGCAATTATTCCCCAGCATCTTGTTGACAGTATAAAATCAGAGGAATGTTCACTATTAGTGAAAATGTGACTGTCTTTCAATTTGCAGTGCATGTGTGGCAGCATTCAGGAGCATGTGGGCTGGGCTTGGTGGCCCACACCTGTGATCCTAGCAGCTGGGGAGGCTGAGGCAGGAGGATAGAAAGTTCAAGGGCAGCCTCAGACACTTAGGGAGACCCTGTTTCTACATAAAATATTAAAAAGGGCTGGGATGGGGCTGGGATTGTGGCTCAGCGGTAGAGCACTTGCCTAGCGCGGGCGGGACCCGGGTTCAATCCTCAGCACCACATAAAAATAAAGGCATTGTGTTGTGTCCATCTACACCTAAAAAATAAATACTGAAAAAAAAAAAAAAAAAAAAAGCAGCTCTGGGTGGTTCAATCCTCAGTACCAAAAACAAACAAACAAACAAAAACAACCCACGTGTGTCTGTGAGCCAGCTGGCCGTTTGCCTGCTCTGATGCTCTGTGAGCTGCCTCCCTTCCCATGCTGCCCCTCCCTCCAGCATGGCTCTGCTCTGGACACGTGACTGGGGCAGCGCCATTCCTGGCCACCATCTGGAGCAGCAAGTTGGTTAGATCACCACCAACCGACGACAGTACTGCAAGTGGGGATTCTTTCTAATTCTTATTCCTATTATTCCCAAAGTCTGAGAAATCATTCAGGAATTTAAAAACCTACCGTGACTTCAGAAGGAAATAACTTGTCTAAACAGCAACTTTGGTGCTTAAAGCTAAAGTCCGCTACTTAAAAATTAAATTGATCAAGAATTTACATTATCTTATCAGAAAAAAACATTTACATTCCAGACATCTACTCTCTATTATTGACTGCCATGAGCACGTGGAAAGCGGCAGAAATTAAGTGAAGCTTCTGGATCCTTCTAGAAACGCCAGGGAAGTGCTATGCTTCAGGAAGGACTATGCAAGCGTGCAGGCGGCCCTGCGCTACCATGGCAACCGAGAGCAAGGCCAGGCTGCAGACTCGGCCTGTCCACTGGCATCCTGCCCTTCTGTACCCAGCTGCCCCTGCATCCCAACGTCCAGGAACAGGTGCACAAGTGCAGTCCCCTGCCGCCCCCCTCAGAGCCCGCTGGTGAACAGACTCCTCCCCCTTCCACGGGTTGCTCCATGACTACAGGGGCATGTTCAGGGCTGTCGCCCAAAGCACATGCGGGGCAGGCACAACTGTGTGTAGGTGAGGCTGCCCACGACCTCTCTTCTCCATCACGACTGGGGGGACAAACGCTACAGCCAGCCACACTTCGCAGTCCAGGGCGCAGGGTGGTGCCTGAGGCGCTCTACCCACCACGCGCTCACTGCCCTCGCACCCCTCCCCTCCTCCGTGCCAAGCACAGGCACGTCCGCGGGTCCTGCCCAGGACCCCAGCATCGGAGCGAAGCCGCTGTGCTGTGCTGCAGACACCCACCTTGAGGTCCCTGTGCATGAGCCCCTTGCTGTGCAGGAACTCCACGGCCTCGGCGATCTGCAGGAAGATGTGCAGGCATGCGCTCCGCTCTCTCTGCTCCAAGCTGCAGCGGCGGCTTAGCCAGTCCTTGAGCGTCTCCTTCCGGCACAACTGCATCTGGATGTACAGATACACCTTCGGGGAGCTGGGCTGCAGTTTCTCCGCCGTATTCTTGGTGAGATCTAAGCTGAGCGAGGTCGGTCTGGGAGGAGAGATGGACAGCGTGGCTTCGGAAGACGACTTGCTGCTGGAGTACCTGAAGGTGGCCACTCGGTGAGCACAGAGGCTGCTGACATGCAGGCGCTCGGCCCTGGGCTCCTCCCTGCTGGATGCGTTGTCACAGCCAGAGTCCTCGAACACGATGGAGGAGGAGGTCCTCTCCCTGGACCTCGTGTGGGTGGGCGCCGCAGAAGGACACAGCTCGAAGGAGTGCCTGCGGCCACTGCCCCCTGTGGTGCCACCCTCCACGCCACGGCCTGCGGGGCAGCGGTCCCCGAGGCTGCAGGCCGCGGCTCCCGATCCACTGGCTTTGCCGTGGTCCATGTCCGAGAACTCTAGTGGGGAAAACTGGCTCCCGGAGGAGCTCGTCTGGCCGCAGGAAATCCCCACCGAGAAAGACGCGCTTCTCCGGGGCGCAGGGGCGATGATCTCAATGTGCTCTTTGGAGGAAAAAGGGTCCATTCTGCGGATCTTCACGGAAGGTGCGTCCAGCAGGCTAGGCGAGCTGAGCGGCCAGTCCGTGCTGCAGGGGTAGAAAGGCGAAGGTGGGCACACAGCAAGGGAACTGGGCTGCCCTATGGAGAGGGCTTCGCCCAGAGGAAAGCCACGGCCACAGGAGCATGGAGCCAGAGCAGCCCTGGCCTTCCGTGAGACTCGAAGGAATCCAAGGACAGGGCTCTGGAGCGTCTGAGGCCCCTGCCCAAGCTCCCCCGCCACTCTCAGCACCGGGCCCTTCCCTGGGCTGTCTACTCCGAATCTCCGTCACTGTAACAGGGGCCTGGCAGGGGTGCAGGAGTGTCACCAGGTGTGCGGAGGCCACCTACATGTGCTTTTTTTTTTTTTGGTACCAGGGATTGAAGATGGAACCAGTGGTACTTAACTACTTAGCTGTATCCCCAGGCCTTTTTATTTTTTGAGAAAAGGTCTTACTAGGTTCTCAGGTTGGCCTCAAACTTGCGATCCTCCTGCCTCTGCCTCCCTAGTTGCTGGGATTGCAGATGTGGGACCACCTCGCCTGGCATCTCTGTGCCTCTGGAGCAGTTGTTGAGGGCCCTCCTCCTAGCACACGGCAGCTGCCATGGGAAGTGTCTTCAGGCCACTGTGTTTATGTGGGCTTTTTTTTTTTTTCCCCCTACAAATAGTTTTAAACTATTTAAAAGGGAGTTATAAATTGTTAAGTGCTCAGAGAAAAACTAATTTTAAAAGCTTTCAATAAAAGAATGAAGAGAAACAGAAGCAACTCGTGCCTCAGACAGAGAAGAGTGCCATGAATCCCTGATCACAATGCAAAGGGAAGTACAGACCCAAAGGCTAACAAGAGAGATCTCATTCAACAGGGGTCAGAGAACTTTCCAGACACAGCACAGAACTACTGCTTTTCTCTTAAAAAAACAGACAAACAAACCCCTGAACTTAAATAAATAAGCAAAACCTGGCCTAAAGGAGAACCCGAGTCCTCAGTTCGGGGCTACCGTACCTCTCGTCTTTGAGCCAGATGGCGTCCATCTTCTCCTGCCACTCCTCCGGGGGGGCCTCCAGCCAGGCGTTGAAGTACCTGACGATGCCCGGGTGCTCTAGCTTGGCCAGGGCCTTCACCTCCCGCATTACCTTCTCTCTAGCCAGTTCCCTGAAACAGAGGGAAGACAGCACTGAGCGTAGTCCGCATCCGCTGAAATATTCAATTCCAATATGGAAACAAAACAATAAAGCAGAAGCCTCCTGGAGTCCAACATGAGGGACAGACAGGTCAGCCCAGGGTGAGTTTAAAGCTGTGTAGTAAATTCTGCATTAAAAAACACTCACCTCTGTTTAGCATTTCTCTCCCTCCTGGGAATCAGTACCACCAACACAACTGCCACCTCACTCTAGTCAAGCCCTTCTGACTAGCTGAAAATGTGTCACTGCTTAAATGTTTGCTCCCAAGAGGGAGGAGTGGGGAAGGGTGAGGACTTGCCTAGTTCAGTGAATGTTTGTACAGAAAGATATGGAAATGTAAATAGATGCCACACCTCGAAGAATGCAGATACCCACGGAAATATGCTGGTGTGTCAAACAAAGGAATCAGAAATGGACCACTTCCCCAGGCTTGCCTGCCTGTCCTTCACGAGAGGCTGTTTAGGAAGATAATCTTGCTTACAGCGTAACTGAGAGTGTGCACACACACACACACACACACGCATGCACCCAAAGTCACAGGCTTTTGTGAAGCTCCTACATGGTGCCTGGCACACACGTACATTTAAACTACTCAGAAGTTATTTAGCAAAAGAAGAGTACCAGTCCCACAGTACCCAAGCCATCCAATTCCTATGTCACTGGCAGGTGTAAACCTGTCACCACCAGTAGAGTGTTGCACAGCAATCCAGAACCAACAAGAGCCGCCACAGAGGTGGATAGGGAGGTGTCACGGGAAGTCTGAAGCACACACGTTCAGAGCCAGGAAGCACTAGAGCATTAGGAGACGTAAAAATGTACAGACTCAGCAAATCCACAGCACTTGTTCTAATAAAGACCACAGTTTGATTTCTATTCATTGCATTCTTAGTTCTTCTGTTTGTGTAAATGAAGCAAACAAAACCTTATATATTTTCTAGGGAAAAAAGTTAAAAAAAGATGTGGCCAAATTTAGACATAAGACAAATATTGCAAAGCATTTTTTGAAATTATAAATTCTTTAACAATAAGAAATGTTTAAACAAGACATGGCACTATGTACTAAAACATTGTACTATGACCAAGCCATACCTTAAATATATTTTAGCATTTAAATACGATGCTCTTAATAACCTGGGAGTGCTGAAGATTTGATGGAGGAAGAAACAAAAAACTGTGTGTTGGTACTAAACAGAGACTGAGAGAAGCCAAAGGCAAGACTGAATGCTAGTGGTGACCATTATGGGGGAGAGAATATAATACCAATAGTTTTTAATTCTTTCTCTGATTAGTATTGTTTTGTTTTTTGGTGGTGCTGGTGATTGAACCCAGGATCCTACACATGCTAGGTGAGTGTTCTACCACTGAGCTACACCCCCGCCCCTTATTTACTATAATAGTCAGAGGTGTTTTAAATGCTGCAGTCTGGGGCTGGGGCTCAGTGGCAGGGCTCGCCTACCATGTGTGAAGCACTGGGTTCAATCCTCAGCACCACATAAAAATAAATAAAGGTTCATTGACAACTAAAAATATTTTTTAAAAAATAGGAAACAAATGCTACAGTCTGTTCAAGTCTACTGCCACCACCTGTCCTCATGGGGAAGTCCGGGAGCGCACTTCCTGAGCAGGTGTCCAAGTCTATGGTCACCACCTATCCTCATGGGGAAGTCCGGGAGCGTGCTTCCCAAGCAGATGCAAAGCCCGCGGCACAGATATGGCCTGCAGCTGGCTGCCCGGCAGCACTGGCCGAGATGTGGGCAGCCAGGACGGCTGTTCTCTCCAGAGGCTTGGAGCACAGGAGGGACATTCTGCAGGACTCAGGTGTCCACTACCTGTTGGGGAGCCGGATCCTCTTGATGGCATAGTCGCAGTCATCCACTTTGTTCCTAGCTTCAAAGACAACTCCAAAGCCCCCACGGCCCAGGCACTGCACCGGCTCAAAATCCGTCAGATAGCTGAAGAAACAAAAGGTTGAGTTTTAAGAAGTCGGGAGTTGCTTAGAAGTCTGTAGTAAGATCAGTCTCAGTCCAACCTGATGACACGTAGAATGCGTGAGCCCAGCCAACACGCAGAACTTGTTCTAAAGAGCAGTCGGAATTCTATTAATTGCATCTGAGCCTTTCTCTTCATGTAAATGAAGCAAACAAAACCTTATATATGTTCTAGTGAAAAATAAAAAAGCTGTGTTTAATAGGGAAGCCCTGTTAATCACTCATTCCTATGGAGAACACATTTCTGGTGAGTCCTACCTCATACTTTCTGTCATCTACCAAAACATCATATTCTTAGTTCTGTAACCTTCTACGTCCTTCATTTTATGCTCAATTTAAATTCATTTTAATCTTGTTTCATTACACGTAAATTGTAAGGAAAAAAATACAGTCATCCTAATTCAAGTAGTTTTTGTTTTTGGGTACTGGGCAGTGAACCAAGGGGTGCTCACCACTGAGCCACATCCCCAGCCCTCAGGGCCTCACTGAGTTGCTTAGGGCCTTGTTAAGTTCCTGGGCTTCCTGAGCTGCTGGGATTACAGGCTGCACCCTATGCCCAGCTTCAAGTACTTTTTTGGCCAGAAATCTTTTCAGGAACCAAAGCTGTGGCAGGCAGTGTGCCCAGCCCGGGGTGTTCCTCAGCCCTCTTCCATGCAGCCTGGTCTCCTGCTGTCACTCACTGCCTGCCATCAGTGCCTGGTAGCTGCTTCCACACGTGGTGAAGCCCCGTTTGTCCTCTCCTCTTCAGCTCCCTCCGCTGGATGGCTCTCCAGGACCTGCCCGTGTACCCACGGCTCTGTGAACATGGAGCCCTGAACTACCCAACCCGACCTCCATACGCATAGTTATCTCAACGCTTGTCCTCCCGCCATGGCTCATGAGTGCAGGAAAGCACTCCTGTTTCTTTCCAGAAGTTAGGGTCTAATAACTGTGAATGCTGTGTGCACAGTAAATGTCACATCTGTGGAGAGTGCTCCCATCACGGGGGAGCGTGGCCTCCGATGCTCCACGGTCCCTGACCTGGCGAGCACCTGGGGAGTGTCATATTCCACAGCTTCACAACTGTGCTCCATGCTAATTTAGCAGCCGCCTCAGCTGGATATGGCATGTTGAGGAGGAGACTCTGCAGGTCCCAACCCTCCCTGGGCCCAATTACCTTCCAGAGAACAAGGAGTGATAATCTGCATTCCTAAAAATAGCCAGTAGAGGTACTTGGTACACCCCGCTCCCTGGACGCCAAGGCCCACGAGCTCCTGTCCTGCTCCTAGGGCCACTGAGCCACCCTTCTAGACTGCCCCCCTCAGACGGTCACAGACCTTGCGAGTAGAAGCATTGTCCTGCCTAAGGTCTCAGCTGATGAATGAGAGGCTGGGATCTGAGGCCCGAGCCCAGAGCTTGCTCTCAACAGAGCCCGGGACCTGGTGGCACCAGGAAACCTCAGGTTCATCACCTTCATGGCCACCCTGTTGAGCCATCACCACGCCCCTCATAGTGGTGGAAGCAGATTCCGTTTGTGTGTGCACTGCTGACGTGGAGCTCTCCCTACCCCGGCTCTAAAGCCCTGCACTCTTTGAGTCCATCTAGACACAACCCCCATGGTGATGCCTTCTCACCCACATAGCCAGCCCCAGCCCAAGCTCACGGCTTCCCCCAAGCGTTCATGTTGTGCCTTGAGGGATGTCCCCATGGACTCTGCCCTTCTCCAGGGCAGCTTGTCACCCTGGCAAGGGCTCTGCAGCCCAGTCTATCCACACTGTCCAGCATACAGCCCTGCCAGCTTCAGTGTGCAGTATGAGGGGTCCTGTTCTGCCTCTCACCGTGCAGGCGCTGACAGCCACCGACCTGCAGCTGGCATCTGCACTAGCAAGGGCACAGGAGTGGCTCTTGCCAACTGTGTGTCACTGGGTCAACTGTGTGCATGGAATTTGGCTGTCTTACCCCACCCCCACTTAGCTAGCCACCTCTCTTCTGCTTTTACAAGTACCTGTTTCATTAGTGTCCCCCCCCCCCCCGACCCCCTTCCTACCAGAATGAAAGAGGAAATAAGCGGCTGAGTTCAAGGAGCATCCGGAGACCTCCGTCATATTCCGACGCATCTGATAATCACCACGGGGCACCACCCAGGCTGACCCAGGTCACGGTGGACCAAACGAGAATAAGGTGCCGGGGCTGAGGATATAGCTTAGTTGGTAGAGTGCTTGCCTCAAATGCACAAGGCCCTGGGTTCAATCCCCAGCACCACCAAAAAAAAAAAAAAAAAGAAAAGAGAATAAAGTGCCAGCTGAGATCCACACTGCTTCACGCTCACATTTCTCCCTGGGGTGCTGACCTGGGCTCCAGTGTCTCCCCGCCTGCACAGCCACCCCTCACACAGCCGCACACGACCTTGGAGGTCGGTCCACCATCAGAAGCTGCATCGCAGCCCATGCCCTCAGACTCTTACCGTGATACATATCCCGAGCTCTTTGTGTCACTCCGGCTACTGGCACTGGCCCCGTCACTTGTGGAATCATATTTGTTTTCAGTTTGACACTGAGTTTCAGATTCTTTCCTTTGCTGATAAGGTAAAAAACAGAATCACTATCAGTACAAACCTGAACTCAGTCGGCTACGATCTCAGATTATAAACAAAATCACTGTCAATACAAATCTGAACTCAAGCCGGCTACGATCTCAGGTTATAAACAGCATCGAAAAATAAGCAGCTGAGAAAAATAAAGTCAATATAAAAGCACCACATACAGCATTTCTCTTTATCATGCTTAAAAAAAATAAGCTCATCTTCCAGCTGCCATGCATCTAGTCTGTTTCTACCATGTCGGCATGTCACCTGTGCGTTTAACAAGCAAGCAGGCGTAAAGAGAAGGGGCACACGTGGGTATGGACCGGACTCCAGGAGGCGAGGCTCACTTCTTCCCTGACCAATTTTGTGGAGGCTTTTTTAAAAGTGCCTCCAGCAACAGCAAGTTGAGTCTGGCACTGTCTTCACCCACCTCCCGCCAAGACCTATGGTCAAGGGGATGACTGTGGCTCGTCAGCGCAGCCACCAAGCCCTCCAACAAGTCTGTGCTGAGCTCTGTCATGCTGGCCACACTGCAGGAGGACTGGGAGGATGGGGCTGGGGGTGAGCCCTCAAGGAGGCAGTCAGGCATCACCTAACACCCTCTACTGGGGGAGGGCAGTGTGTGTCCCAGAGGCAGGGAACTGACTCAGGACCCCAGAACCCCTTTCTAGCTTAGGGACATGTAGGTGTTAGCCTCCGGGGAGGGGAGAACAGGAGGCGGGTGGGGTCAGGGGCAAGATCCTCAGGAGGGTTAGAAAGAAACTGGGCAGGTAGCAGAGCAGGGGGAGGGGGGAGGGAGAAAAATGGAGGGGTACTGGTAAAGACAGCGGGGAACAGGTGGTGCACAGTGAAATGGATGAAGGTTGGTCTTTTCCCCAGCAGCCATGAGGGGTCCATAATCAGAGTTTGTTGTTGTTTTAGTTGTAGATGGACATAACACCATTATTTCAGATATTAATGTTTATGCAGTGCTGAGGATCAGACCCAGGGCCTCGCCACTCAGCCCAGCCCTGCACCAGGGTTTTGAAGCAGCCAAGGCAGCAAGAGCTAGGTGCAGCCAGGAGGGACCAGGGCCGCGTAGGTCAGTGTGAGCAACTTCAGTGTGAGTGTCTGCTCCAGGGAATCAGAAACTAGGAGACGGAGAAGACCACAAGTTTTAAGATATTTAGGAGGAAGAGGATTGGGGACTGATGAGAGTGCAACTCTGGCCCTGGTGACTGTGGCTGAGCATTTCACGAGGGAAGAGTGCCCACAGCACCAGGTGGAAGCAGTGTGAAGCAGGCCGCCTGGGGTCGGTGCTGGGGGCTCCATGGCTCCTACTGGGAGTTGCTCTGGAGGGAGCAGGGATCTAGGGTCATGTTCATAAGGTGCTTGGAGCACCGGTTGGGGCTCAGGGCTGGAGGTCCCCTCCCAAGCTACAGGTGGAACCCAAGGCCCCAGGAAAGAAAAGACTGTAACTTGAAAGTTATTTCACAGTCTACTGTGACTGTGACTGTGAAATACAGAGAGGAGGTACAGGAAGGTGACCTAAAGAGGCGGAGGACAACCTGAGGACCCACACATGCCCAAGCAGGGGAAAGCAGTGCCAAGGGACTCAGGCAGGGGAGGTGGCAGGAAGGTGTTCAAGGTGTTAAGGGAAGGATGGGAAATGCTCACCCACTACATTTAAAAAGATTTTTCCAGAGCCCAGGCGAGAGCAGCCACAGAGGCATGGGAGCAGCCAGACTGCAGAGGGCTGAGCAGGGAGAGGGGGTGCTGGAACCACGGCACCAGTGTCAGGAGCACAGGACAGTGTCCCATGGTCATAATGGCACTGCCAAGTCCTTACTGTCATGTCTTCCACTTCCAGTGCACAAGCACCATGTGGAACTGGGTGCAACAGCAAGCTGGCTGCCGCGACCTGGGAGCTGCAGGTGCCGCGGAGCCCAGTGCGCAGGTGCCAGAGCGCAAGGCCCCACAGCGATGGATAGCCAAGCAGTGCGCCCCACAGCGCCTTCTCGCGGCCAGGTGACGCATCCCGCCCCAGTGCAGCCAGCTCCGCCCGCTCACCCGGTGTGGCTGAGGGTGGAAGAGCCTGCGCACGATGAAAGTGGTGGCCACGATGCAGAACAGGATCGTCCCCACGATTTCCTTCCACCAGTGCAGGAGGAGCACCGGGTCCTTTCTGCGGACATTCTTGGGGTAGCTGGGGCTGTCCAGGAACCTGACGGTGATCTGCGTGCTCCGCCTGCTCCGCTCCCTCTTGTAGTAGGGCAGGTAATACCCGTTGTCTTTAAAGCAAGCATTGAAGGGCTTTTAGAATTTAAGATGAACCCAACAAGCCGTCTTTCTCAGACTATCCATTGTCCACAACACCAGTTCCTTTAAAAATTCATCTCTCCTCTGGTCAAACATCTTCCTTTGCCTTTTACTTTGTCTTTCTTTGCGGTGCTAGCCTTATGCATGGCAGGCAAGCACTCTACCACTAAGTGCATACCCTAGCCTTCTTTCTCCTTAAATACGGGCATTTTCCTTTATAACATAAGCATCTTAAGCTTTTTTTATAATAAACAACATTAGAAAAAAAATTAATTGGTGACCTCATTACTAATTCAATCCTTTAAATGCAAGAATTAGTGCTCAAGATTTCTTTTTCTTGGAGGTGAGGGTACTAGGATTGAAAACAGGCATTCTACCACTGAGCTTCATCCCCAGTCTTTTTTATTTTATTTTGAGGCAGGATCTCACTAAGCTGTCCAGGCTGACCTTAAACTTATGATCCTCCTGCCTCAGCCTCCCAAGTAGCTGGGATTATAGGTGCATACCATTGTGCTGGGCCCAAAATATGCCCAGCTCCAATCAACCTCCTTTCTTTTTAATTCTATTAATTAATTTCAAGTCATAAAACATATAAAATTCGGTATTTTCAACTCAGGAGTAATCACACCTACCATATGGATACTGCAAGATTGAAAGGGCACCATTGCTGTACTCTTCGTGAGAAAACTTGTCATTACTAAGGCATTTGTCAAATTCATCAGAGCCCACCAGGACAGGGGTTCTGGAAGGGGAATCTGAAAGAAAATGAGAAAACATTAACTGTTATGCCACTAATGTAAAACGCATGTGCCATCCATTGGGTAAGCCAACGTTCAGGTCAGACACATGTCAAACACCTGGCCCAGGGTTCCTGCCCCCCGCCAAAAGCAATGTCTCACGAGCCATCTGGAGAAGCAATGGAAAGACACACAGAGGTGGCTCATCACTTGAGCCCAGCTCATTACAGGCCTCATGGTGTGATCACCAGGTGACCTTTTATGCAAATATTC
Organism: Marmota flaviventris; assembly: GCF_047511675.1. Taxonomy (NCBI): domain Eukaryota; kingdom Metazoa; phylum Chordata; class Mammalia; order Rodentia; family Sciuridae; genus Marmota; species Marmota flaviventris. Next base: position 76,530,363 of record NC_092511.1, on the reverse strand, counting down.
TTAATATGTTAGCCATGCATGGTGGCCCATGCCTATAATCCCAGTGGCTCAGGAGGCTGGGCCAGGAGATTTGTGAAGTTAAAAGCCAGCCTCAGCAATAGTGAGGCCTTAAGCAATTCAGTGAGATCCTGTCTCTAAATGAAATACAAAATAGGGCTGGGGGTGTGGCTCAGTGGTCAAGTGCCCCTGAGTTCAGTCCCTAGTACCAAATTATGTTTGTATATGTGTGTGTGTGTGTGTGTGTGTGTGTGTGTGTATGTGTGTGTTAAGAGCTAAACATTAGTTTGGCAGAGTCAGTGAATAAGAGTTTTTCTTAGAGAAATAGTTTATTAATATTTACTTCTACAGAAACAACTGCTGTTTCCAAGAAGAAATGCTCTAAGTGATAATTAAATATCTGAAATGCCTTCCCAATTTGTTGGTAAAATATAAAGTATGCAATAATTCTTATCTCTGCAGTATTCAAAATTAGGGCAAAGACAGGGTTAGGTCTCAATATATAAAATGTGTAATTCACTTACGGATTAAGGGTTTCCATTTGATTGTTGGCAAAGGAATAATCTCATTTCCACTACTGACAGACTCCAAGGCCTTGGGATTTGCAGGAAACTTTTCTGAGATTCTCACTGATGACTGCAGGTACAGCTGGCCTCTGTACATTCCTGAACCAACAGAACACTGTCAATCAGGCAAAGATGTTTTTAAAAGGTTCACTTTGATTAATAAAATTAGATCAATTCTAGTCGTCTGCATGCTACACAGCAATCTTCAAAGAAGAAAGATAGATGGCTGAAGCCTCAAATTCGACTCAGTGATTCTCAGCAGCAGGCTCAGGCCCGCACCGTGCTTCTCGCCCACTCAGCACATTGCAGAAATCACAGGAGAGCTGCTGCCGTGGGAAGTCCAGACCCAGGACATCCCTGCATGCTCACCAGACAGCTCCCCCCAGTTCAGCAGAAACCCGTGGACACTCAGCCAGGTACTCCCACAACACATGACACGTTCTCTCCAGATCCTTGCCTTCCACCCTGAGTGAGGGTGGGGCGCACTGGCAGCACTCATAGGATCCCGAGTGTTCAATGAGCCACACTTCTTCAAGTGATCGGATTCAAGAGTTTTAAAAAATTACTATATTAAACCTCTTTTTCTTTTTTTCCCAAAACAGACAAATAACTCTTCTTTTATCATTGGTTCTTTTTAGTTGTACATAACATCAGGATTCATTGTGACATAATTTTAGATGCTTGGAACATAAGGAGCTCTCAGTCCCCAGTACTTCCCCTTTCCCTCCCTTCTCCTTCCCCACCACCTTCCCTCGACTCCACGTGACGAGCCAGTAGAATGTGTTGGACATACCACACATACACACTTGCCAGTAGTGTGTATTGGACATACCACACATACATGCGTGCTGGTAGAGTGTGTTGGACATACCACACATACATGGAGCACAGCGTCCCCTCTTGTGCTTGCCCATGATGTATAGCTACCTGATTGTGTATTCGTATGTGGACGTAGGAAAGTGATGTCCGATTCATTCTATTATCTTTCCTTCCCCCATCCCCTCCCCCTTTATTCCCTTTGTCCAATCCAATGAACGTCTATTCTTCCCCACCCCCATATTGTGAGTTAGCATCCACATATCAGAGAGAACATTCAGTTTTTGGTTTTTTGGGTTTGGCTTATTTCACTTAGCATGTCAGTCTCTAGTTCCGTCCATTTACTGGGAAATGCCCTGACATTCTTCTTTAAGGTTGGGTAATATTCCATTGTGTATACATACCACATTTTCCTTATGCATTCACCTTTCGAGGGGCACAGGTTGGTTCCATAGATTAGCCATTGTGAACTGAGTTGCTATAAACATTGATGTGGCTGTGTCACTGTAGTAGGCTCATCTGATATTAAGTCCTTAAAGGCTCTTCCTTCCTTCCTTCCTTCCTTCCTTCCTTTTTTTTGATACTAGGGATTGAACCCAGGGGCACTCTACCACTGAGCCACAACCCCAGCCCTTTTTGTATTTTATTTAGAGTCAGGGTCTCACTGAGTTGCTTAGAGCCTCACTAAGTTGCTGAAGCTGACTTTGAACTTGCGATCCTCCTACCTCAGTCTCCAGAGCTACTGGGATTAGAGGTGTGTGCCACTGTGCCCAGCACTCTTAAAGGCTTTTTCAATTGCTGAGAGGCACCCCAGATTTTTTTTTCAGATTAATTACATGTATGCATTGAAGAAAAAAAAATCCTAATTTTTTTTTTGGTGGGGAGGCGGGTAACAGAGGATTGAACCCAAGGGGTACTTCACCACTGAGCCACATCCCCTTTTAAATATTCTATTTAGAGACAGGGCCTCACTAAGATGCTGAGGCTGGCTTTGAACTCGAAATCCTCCTGCCTCAGTCTCCCACCTCACTGGGATCACACGCATGTGCCATGATGCCCAGCTAAAAATCCTAATTTTTCAGGGGAGAACAGACTGATACAGAAGTGAACACAGACGCAGTGGCAGATGGGAGTAAACTCTAAGGCTGTGTGAGGAACTTTACACCATGCCACACAAGAAGAATATCTGTAAGCCTTTCTAATACAGGTCTTGGATGAAAAGAATGTACTGGGGTAATTAAAGGTTTCAGATATGGACAAATGGAGAACAGCTGGAATGGAAATCAAGGTACACGTCTACCGGTGATGTGCCCCTGGATTGTGCTCAGGTTGGACCATAACAGGCCGTCCACTGTATGTGGGAAGACACTCTCGTGGTCCCTGAGGGCCCCGCCAGGTGAGGGACGGCACTCACCCAGGTACACGCTGCTCTCCGTGGCTCCGCGTGCAGCTTCCACAATGTCCTCCTCATCCTCTAAAACCTCTTCTGTAGACGTGTAACTCGTGTCGTCAAAGAGACTGATCGGAATGACTTTGCCATCTCTGACCAACCAGGCAGAGGCGATCGGAGTACAAAACTAAGCAGAAACAGAGAAGAGACACCAAGGATTCAGATAGCACTAGAAGTTTCACCTCGTAAAACATCATTGAGAGTCACCGCGTCTTAATGCACAGAGTGTCAGCTGAGAATTGGAGGGGAGTGTCTGTTCCTTCCCAGTTGGTGTGGTTGCCCAAGCGGGGAGAGAGAGTCACAAGCTCAGGGGCTTTGGGTACCTGGTACTCCCACTCCAGGTGTCCTCCCTTCTTACTGAACGCCACGACCTTCCAGTCGGCTACCGAAACCTTTATCACCGTGTCCAGCATGGCGGCTTCCTGTTCTTCCACATCTGAAATAATCTTAGACTCTTCCTTGTTCCCACTGGGTCTAAAGCTGCTTTCAATAAATCCGGCTCTAGTTTCCATGTCTGGAATATACCGAAGTTCAAAGTGGCCAACACTGAAATTCCACCTTAAATTCACAAAGGTGTGTTTTAGAAATTCACACTTAAATACAGGGACCAAACAATACAGAACTCTCCTAAAACCAAAGAAGTAAATGCTACAATTTTGTGAAGAGGAGAATAAGTCAAGACATTAAAACACTCTACTGTCATATACATCTAAAAAGAATACATCAAAAATAAGCCTGAGAGACACCACCCTAATTAGATGATCAAAGTTAGTATTAACTAAAAAAACCCAAACAAAAAACCAGAAATGACTCTAGAAAGGGGTGCTCTGCCGCTCCCTGCCAGAAGAGGGCCCAGGAGAGCATCCTGACCTGGCAGAGACTGGTTCTGGGGAGCCAAGGACAGGCTGTGCCAGTCTCTCAAAGATGGACAGATCTTTACATTCATGAGCCACCTTAAAACGAGGTGGCATGCAGTCTGCTTATCAGTCATCAGGGCGCATTTCATCCATGGGCAGAGAAATGGACACCCCAGTGGTGTGCCAGTGAGTGGAGCCCAAGCAAGAGGCCACACAAATGAGTCTTCTAGGAGACAGACTCAAGGCCATGTCCCTCAGCGCCAGTGTCCCCCATGGACAGGCCATGGCAAGTCCTGGCCCCTGCCCACACAGGGGCATTGACATTTCCTCGTGATTAGTAAGTAGCAAACCCACCCTTTAAGGAGTGTGGACCTCGGGCCCGCCCTTCCCTTTCCTGGTCACTGGGAGCTCTGCTAAGATGTCTGCTCCTGGGGGCTGAGCTCATCCCACCCAGATACAGGACACCAGGCCATGGGCAGATGCACAGCCCACTAAAGGGAGAGAGGATGAATGGGATCTTCACTGAATTGCACTGCATCAGAATGGACAAAACTGGTTCCCTCTCAAACGATGAAGATGGGATCTAAAGAACTGAATATCAGGGTTGGGAAACCTGGCACGGGATACAAGAATTGCATAAGGGGTTCATTATTTGAAGATGGAAACAAAAGAAATCTAATCAAGTGAATGATTTTTAATACTTTGAGTAAAATGATCACTCTAAAGCTGGAAGAGAGACCAGCTATGAAACCCCTACTAGCAGAGCTACAGCGGTGAAGAGGCTCAGGCCTAGAGAAGCATGTTGACTTTGTCTTAAGAGCTTTCTTCATTCAGAACTCCTGCCACTGAGGCTCTGCCGAAAACATCTGGACCTAAGATCACCCTCATTCGCAGCCACCCCAAGGCCCTGGCCACCCTGTCCAGAATCACACAGTGAGGTCAGACCAGCCCCTGCAAATAACCAGGAGGCCCACGTCTCAGAAGCGAGGAGCCGCTTCCAGGGCAATAGGAGGTCCCAGGACCCCCACGGAGGAGACTTGAGAGTGCTTCCAAAGGGCCTGCGAGCGACAGCCCCGACACCCACTTCTCATTGCCACTGCGGGGTCCGACGGCCCTCACGGTCTTCTGGGTGCGCTGCAGAAGTAGGATGTCCTCTTCTTCCTCCAGCTCATCGCTGTCCCACCGGCGACAACCCAGGGCAGAACAGATGTACCTCACCTACAGAGACAAGGCCAGCGAAGGGGACGGTCACGGAGGGCAGAGATGTGACAAGTCTCCACAACTTTAAAAAGTAAAGGAAATCAAGGAAATGTGTGAGGAGGTGTCCAAGACGTGAGAGCATCTGTTGGATCACTGGTTCCTCACTGAGGGAATGGGTGGCTGTCCACAGGGTCAAGCTAGGTAAACACGGCAGCCACTGGTCCCATCATCACATCCTCACTGCCCTGGGAGGACCCTCAGCTGTTGAGGTGGGAATAGAAACAGATGGCCCCAGGAACGCTGCCCAGGTCTCCAATTGTCAAGATAACGTCTGCAAAGCAGGGGACACAGAGGCGTGGCTACTGACCTTTCCTCCCCATCTCAGGGTGGTTGAGTTTCCCTTTCCTACTTCAAAGTTCTCCTTTTAAAACAAATGCTGTCCTCAGGGAAAAATCTCAACCCACCTCCACTAGGGACACTGTGATTGGGAGTACTTCTCCCTCCTCATTGTCCCCAGAACACGTAGCCACTCACCTTCCCACTGTAGGCACTGAGGCCATACGTCGTGAGAGATTTTCCTCCAACCAAAACAACATCATCTCCAAATTTATAAGAAGCTTCGAGGAGAGACTCGACCGTGAAGGGAACCGTCTCCATGCTCTCCCGGTCCCGGTCCCACTGGAAGAGGTCCCCGTCCAGGGAAGGGATGATCACCTTGTTCCCAAACACCTAAAACAGAAGCTGGCTTTTAAAAAGGTCGACGTCTTTTATTTTTTATCTTTTCCAGTGCTGGGGAGAACTCAGGGCCCACCAGGCAAGTGCTCTACCACTGAGCCACACCCTCAGCCCCTTTCACTAGGAGGCAGGGCCTTGCTAAGTTGCCCGAGTTGGCCTCTAACTTGCCATCCTCCTACCTCAGCCTCCCAAGGTGCTAGGGTTACAGCGTGCCCACCTGCCCAGCGGGCTTTAACTTGAAGGAAGAGCAGCACCCAAGCTCCTGAGCAGCACAGGGAGCAGCCAGCCCATCAGCTCAGGTGTGACTGTGAAGACCTGCCAAGCGCTCCCAGGGTGCGCACACACAGCCCTCAGGACTGGCCTTTCTCAGACCTTCTGTGGTGAGGAGTAGCTGAGCGAGCCCAGGGAGCCCTGAGGCACAGGGCCACACGGCAGAGGGCAGCGCGGTTGCCTACGTGGGTGACAGGCAGTACTTTCCAGGCCTGCTTTACCCAGGACAGCTGCTGTCACAGACTCAGTGCAGGGAACACAGGGCTGACCCGTGGCCACCCTACTGACTTCCTTGAGTCTGCCCGGCCAGGGCGTGGTCCCCAAGCATCCTGGCTGCAGCGCTCCTTGCTCAGGGGTCCTTCCCCTTCAGACAGGTGCATGGAGGCCCCGCGCACAGGGCAGTCTGGAGGTCAGGAGGGACAAGCAGGCCAGACCAGCAGTCCATCCTTCAGAGAAGCCAAAGGGACTCCCATTGGGAGACAACTGCCCAGTAGGTAAGCAGATCAACGTGTGAGGGAATGCAGTGCCACGGGCAAAAGGGGCCTGGATGCCGTGGGGGGCCATCCACAGAGTGCTTGGGGTCCAGGGTGCTGAGGTGGCGGCAAATGGCAGAGAGTGGGGGGAGGGTCGCTGGCTGACCACCATGCTGGACCTGGAAGGGCTTCCCAAGGTCTTGAGGCGGCAGACCCGTCATGAACAGCTGGGTGGGACAGAGGCAGAGCAGGCCAAGGCCAAGTGGGAAGCTGGGGGGCACCTGGGCCGAGCAGGGGGTGTCCTGCTGGGTTCCGGGAGCCCAGGGCGGCTCTGTGGGCATCAAGCCTCCTGAGCAAGAGCTCTGGTACCTGCCTAGACCACCCGGCCTGGCTGAGCAGAGCTGTCTGCTCTCCTTCAACCAACAGCACAGCTGCCTCCTCCTCATCCAGGCCCCAAACTTTGGAAAAAGGCAATGTGAGGTGGTATGCAGACCCCAAAACCCCCTCCCAACCCACGCTGGGCGGCACCACCCTTGGAACAGCTCCTCTGCCCGCCAGCCCTCTTGGTCAGTGAGCAGCAGGCACTCCCCACCCTCCCTCAGGGGCTCCACTCTCCCTCCCAGTCCCCAGTCCCCACCCTGGGCTCTGGAAGAAGCGGCCTGATTCTCACTCCCTCCCTCACCCCTGGCCTCAAACTTGTGATCCTCCTGCCTCAGCCTCTGGAGTAGCTGAGAAAACAGGCGTGCAGCTGGCACCACGGTGTATGTTTGACTTCTCTCAAATGTCGTGCATAAGGGAGAGATCCAGAGAGTGAGTGAGAGCACAGTGCCCTTGTGTTAGTTATAAAGCAAACCACTGGGGTTGGGTAGGTAGATCTGGGTGCTTAGGGTTGGTTCTCTGTGCTGCCACTTTCATTTCTGCAGCTTTCTGTAGTTTGAACCATTTCCAAGATGTGAGGTTACACATAAAGGTGGTCAAGAGGCTTGTGGGAGCTCCATAATTAAATGCAGAGACCATAATTGAAGGTTCACCACAATTCTGGGAACTTAATTTTTTCATCTATTACTCTTCAAACGGGGCCAGGCGTTAGTGGTCAGCAGCAGAGAGATGGCTCTCCTGCACAGAAGCAGCTGGTCCTGAGGGAACATGGGGCTCGTAGGTGCAAAGCACAAGTCACACAAAATGATCTGTGAACTCCAAAAGAAAAGAAAACTCAGATTTTATTTTTTTTATATTTTTATTTTATTTATTTATTTTTATATGGTGCTGAGGATCGAACCCAGGGTCTCGCATGTGCGAGGCGAGCGCTCTGCCACTGAGCCACAACCCCAGCCCTCAGCTTTGATTTTTAAGAGTGTGGTTTAAGTTGGGTGCAGTGGTACATGCCTGTAATCCCAGTTGCTGGGGAGGCTGAGGCAAAAGGATCACAGGTTCAAAGCCAGCCTCAGCAACTGAGCAAGGCCCTCTCTCAAACAGAAAAGGGCTGGGCATGTGGCTCAGTGGTTAAGTGCCCCCAGGTTTAATTCCTGGTACCAAAAAAAATGTGGTTTAAACAAACAAGGAAGTTCAATATGATTGACCATGTTGAGAAAATTGCTTTATTTTAGGAGTTCAATCCTCAACAGCATTAACTAAGTGCAAAACATAAAACAACGACAGAAAAGGAGGATGACTCAATCCTGAGTCGTCATGTCACATTTCTGGGTTGTGACTGCAAGGGCCATTTTGAAGGCGCTGCTCGGCACCAATTGGCTGCTGATGAGTCACTGGGCTGCTGACCTCGCCCTGGCCCTCTGCAGGCCTTGGGCCGCACATGAGGAAGCAGATGGTGTTTTTCCTTGAGAGCTTGAGAGGGCTTGTGTCCAAATGCTGCTCAGGTAGGGATGACATCACCCTCACAGTGGCATTACCTCACCACCAGGCAAAGGGATGAGTCACCCTCTTGGGTTGCAGGAGCGCTTCCTCCCCCTCCCCAGCCCTCCTTCCCCTGCACACACCAGTCCCTGTGAGCTGCTGTTCTGATTCGCTGCTCTGCATCTCAAGCTCATTATGGATTTGCTGTTTGAAAAGGATAAAGGCTTGTTGTTTTGTGTTTGTTTTCTCCGTTTGTTTTTCCCTGTCCATAATTTTAGAGTAAAAGGTCTGGCACCTGCAGCACAGCAACCGGGAGTCTGTGCAGCCACCAAGCAGTTCAATAAGGCTATTCAATTCTGCTCCTGAGGAACGCAGGTGGCCTAAGGAGCACCAGGCGCAACCACGGCAGGCCCTGCTGCTTGCTACTGCTCACTGAGCTCAGGCGCAGAACCAGAGCTGGGATTTTCAAGTGGAAGGAACTCCAATTAAGAAACAAAGAGGGACTGGGGATGTGGCTCAAGCGGTAGAGCGCTCGCCTGGCATGCGTGTGGCCCGGGTTTGATCCTCAGCACCACATACAAACAAAGATGTTGTGTCCACCGATAACTAAAAGAAATAAATATTAAAATTATCTCTCTCTCTCTTTAAAAAAAAAAAAAGAAACAAAGAAACAAAGAGGTCCGACTGCTAACGCAACCACCAGGAGCAATGAGAGCCCACATTCCTCAGCTCTGCGACCACGTCACCTCCACCTGTTACATCTGACTCCCCACACCCCCACGGGCACACCTTCACCCCACTTGTACAGACATCTGTATGTTGAGACGCCAGATTGTCTGTCCTAGAGAAATGTCCCACAGTCAGGATTTTGCATGTCATTTAACTTGTTCCTTTATTCCCCGTATTTCCCCAAAAGTGTGATGAGACTGGGAACTTGGGCCTGATGCAAGTTCAACGCTTTGGACGAGAACACTTCACAGCTGCTGTTGTGTACTTCCTGTTACACTAGAAGTTCGCAGCTGCAGCCCATGGGCCAGGTCCAGCCCGGTCACTATTTGGGAAAGGAAAGTTTTATTGGCACAAACCACACGATCGTGTGCATATTATCTACAAGTATGTTTGAAGCAGAGTTCATTAATTGCAATAGAGACCATGTGACCAATAAGCTTTCTGTGGCTGTGACCAAAACACCTAACAGCGTAGAGCTTATTCTGCCCCACGGTTTCTAGGGGTCGGTCCTTGACCAGCTGACTCTAGCTCTGGGCCTGAGGCAGACCATCATGCAGAGGATGTGGGGGAAGGCGGCTGCCCAGGTCAGGGCAGCCAAGAGGCAGAGAGAAAGAGGGGAGGAGCCACAGGGGTGCACCCTCCAGGGCACGCCCATGACCTGCAGCCACACGCCCCTGTCTCCAGTCAGCACCTCCTTGCCCCACACAAACTGGCCCAACAGGAGACATCTGGTGTCCCTGTTGTTTTCACACGGTGAGGTACAGCATTTGGTGGCCTGGCTTCCACTAATGTACTATCAATCCATGGGCTCAGGGGGTCAGCCCCATCCCTTCCTTTAAAAAGTCTCCCACCTTAATAGTTACTGATGAACAAGTGAGTGGATAAAATGCCATCTCCAACTCTGTCATTCTTTCTGCATTTATTAGCTCTAATGTTCCTATGAGGAACTTCCCCTTCTGCTCTGGAAGCCAGCTGTGTGTACACAAGCACATCGTCAACTAGTAGCTGCACCACTGTGGAATCCCAATGTGGGCAACCCGTGGGCACCGAGCCTGGGAACGCTGGTGAGGCCAGCAAAGAGCAAAGGGACACGCCACAGAAGCCAAGTTCACGGACAAGCCAGGAAGCCCCGAGAGTCAAAAGAAGAATGGGGAGGAAACGTAGCAAGACACGGCATCACCAGGAGTTGACGTGAAGGCAGAAGGAACAGATGGTCAGGAGAGGACGGAGGACACCACCATGGCTGCTCCAGAGCACACTCCCTGCCTGCTTGGAATCCAGGGAGCCTCCACAGGCCACCACAGGAATGGATGCCACCAGGATGACCCCAGGAACCAAGAACACCCGGCCTCACCAACGCTGGGAGGTGCGAGGGGCGTCCCCAAGCTCCAGGGACGTGCAACCCCTGCCTCCTGTCATCTGGAAACTCCCCTTACCAGGACGGTACCTCTGGAGCCACAGGATCCTCTGCACAGAGGCTGAGGGCATTGGCCACACAAGAAACCAAGACCCACCGCAGGTGCACAGCGCACCTCGCTGGCCCCACGGCAGCTCTGCTGGCCAACACAGTTGCTCACACTACTTCACTGGCCCCACGATCCTCCTCCACAGACAATTTAAAAGGTATGCCTTCTGGACTCCCAGATTGCTGACTGAGGATGTCACTGCTTAGGTGTCCAAAGGCCTCCTGACCCTTCCTGGTTTTTCCTGTGCTCCCAATTCTGCCACAATGAAAAGGAGAGGAATTCATTCTCTTCTGCTGTGGACCTTCGGTGACACTCAGATGAATCAAGGGCTGTCTCTGGGAGCCTTGTGCCTGTTCTAAGCCATTTAGCCATCACTAGCCGTAGAAATATTTTTAGTTAAAAATACCTTTCAAGTACTCACACCAAGTAACAGGAAAAACTGAAGGAAGGTGAGAAAGTCCACAAAATCCCACCAGAACCACCCAGTCCTGGAGACCCTCAGCCCCACCAGAACCACTCAGCCCAGGGCACCTGCAGCCCCACCAGAACTCACCCAGCCCTGGAGACCCTCAGCCCCACCAGAACTACCCAGCCCTGGGCACCTGCAACCCCAACAGAACCCACCCAGCCCTGGGCACCCACAGCCCCAATAGAACCCACAGAGCCCTGGGCACCCATAGCCCCACCAGAATCCACAGAGCCCTGGGTACCCGCAGCCCCACCAGAACCCACCCAGCCCAGGGCACCTGCAGCCCCACCAGAACCCACGCAGCCCTGAAGCACTCATCCGTGATTACCGCCCTCTCTAGATGCTGCATTTGGAGGGTGGCCCTCAGTGTTCCCCTGTCTCCTCCTTCCAGGGGAGGACGTTCTAAGTTCCTGCGACACTAGCTCTTCTGTGTGCAGCTCCCAGCCCCCCCCCATGACCTTGGCCCCCCACCACGACCGCGGCCCCCTGCATCCTGCACCCCACAGCGGCACTCCAAACAAGCCGTCCTTCCTCCGCAGCCCTCTTCTTAGCTCACCACTCGGTTTTCCTTGTCTTTTAGTCCCCACCCTGAGGGCTGGTCAGAGTGGCTTTTCAGAGCAGATGAGAAGGGTCTGTGGGCACCAGCAGGTGGAGGCAGAGGCCATCCCACAGGTGGACAGCCGCTCTGCCACGGGTACTGGCCACCCTCACGCCCTTCACGGGCACCATCACTGGTGCTCCTCTCTAGCGGCGGCACAGGAGCCCCACGAGGGATGAACAGGTTCAGGGTGTGCCCGGCGTGGTCTGGGGCCACCCATTGGGGCTGTCCACATGTAGGTGCGGCTCAGGGTACGCGCGCGCGCGCACACACACACACACACACACACACAGGATGTGTCTGATAAAGTCCACCCAGAATCACAACTACTAGTGCAGCAAATGCCAATCGGGAGCTCGGGTGTTTGAAAGTGTGAGCTGTCTGGAGGGAGGTGGAGGCCGGGGCCAGTCTTGGCCTTCCATGTCAAACCACACTGGGCTACTGTGAACCCCAACTGTCTTATCTGAAAAGTGGGGGTTAACAGGACCATGGACTTCATGAGGCCTGTGAGTGGTCAAAAGAGGACGTGGGGTCACTTTGCAAGCCAGCATGCTCCACACAGTTCACAGAGTAGCTGTCTGCGGCTGCTTTTCTGACTCCTAAGGTAATCTGTACACAAGATCAGGCACGTGTATGCGCCTGTGATAAAAAAGTTAATAGAAAAATCTTAATCTGGAAACATCTGACTGCCTATTATTTATCACAGGGCTTCATTTTATTCTCTATAAGGATACTACAGAAAAAAGCTGTGGCTCATTAACACAAAGTCTCAAAAATAATTAAAGCTTTTTATTATTCAAAGAGCTGCTCCAAGGGCTGAGGTTGTGGCTCAGCTATAGAGCACTTGCCTAGCACATCGAGGCCCTGGATTCAATCCTCAGCACTACATAAAAACAAATAAACAAAATAAAGGTATTGTGTACAACTAAAAAAAAAATAAATATTAAAAAAATTCTGAATAGCAGTTTGTCTAAATAAAAAAATATATGATAAAAAAAAAAAAAAAAGAGCTGCTCCAAAGGCAAATTTAAGGCAGAAGAGGCAGAAAGCTTCATCAGGTCAGGTCAGCCCTTTCCTAACTGTGGATTCACAACATAAAAACAAAGCCCCATCTTGGGAGGCAGAGGCCAGTGGGTGGCGAAATTGAGGACAGCCTGGGCAACACAGCAAGACCCTGTCTCAAAAACAGAAAAAAAAAAAAAAAACAAACCTCAAAAACCAACAAAGATTAATCCAATGTAGAATCAGAGGTATCAAATGGATACCAGTTTCTGATTTATCAGAAATCTCTATCTAAAACTCCTCTTTGATATTAACACAGAAGCTCTGATGGACGGTGAAGAACTTCATCAATCACTAAAGAAAACGAACACAAAAGAGAAGGTACAGGTGCATTTCTGCATATTTCAGTTCTTCAAAATGATCCACTGTATCGGACTTAACTCAGTAACTCTTAAACTCAATGAGCCAGCTACACACACAGACAGCAAGATGGCTGATGCCCCAAAACTGTTGCACTGTGGAGACACTGTTTCTGTTTCCCTGGAAACAGGAGAATTACTCTGACAGGGAAAATACCAGGAAGACTGCTGAAAGTCAGGGTCCCTGGGAGCCATACCCCAGGCCCAGGGAAGGAGCATCAGGGCTGACCACTAGGGGGAGTGCCTGAGAGCAGGGGCCTAGAGAATGCACAGCTGGTCCCCAGAACACACCTCCAGAGACAGCTAATTGCAACCACAGAAGGAAAAGCCCAGAATGATGTAGCCCTTGTTATCTTCAAAGGCTGTGAATCAATAATCGAGAACAATCAGCAAGCAAGGAGGTGAGAAGGGTTAAATTTTCTTTCCTTGCCTTAGTCAACCCACAGAAGATCTCAAGGGAGACTCCCAAGCTGGCTTTTCAAGCAAACCTCGCACACCTACAGCGAGAGTACACGGATTTTAACAGTGGTCTCTGCCTTCGCCTGGATAAACATGCATTTGTGAAGTCAGATAAAAGATGAGCACCAAGACTCTGCATCCAAAACAGGGGGTCAAATCAATTTCTCATCTGGTAATGTGCATGCTGGAATAAGTTGGTTTAGGTCACAGCACTGCTCTCAGCCCTGCTAAGGGATTCATAAAACAAAATTAAATCAAAGCACTGTTTCATGTCTATAATTAAAAGAAAAGCAATTAACCCAAGCAATTATTTAAATATCGGCTTACTACAGAATTGACATTCTTCAAATAAACCACCATCTCAGACAACACAGCCAGACTCAAAATGCACTGTTAATGCGCAAATGGAGAAACGCAGAATGACTTGGACGACTTCAGCAGGAGATACAGAATCTTTAAAAGTGACCGCAGGGCCTTTCAGTAAAGCAGCCCAAGGGTCTGCCAACGGACCCCCTACTGGGAGTCAGCAACCACAAAGGTGCCCCCTTCAGAGTCACCCTGCTCTAAGGCCTGGGAGGTACAGCAGGGTGGGAGAGAGGATGGCACCACCCTCAAGCTTGCCCGCCTTTCTCTGCACCTGCCTGAAACAGAAAGGCAAGGCCCCAGGGAGAAGTATGCCCAAAATAAAACAAAGCCCCAAACTAAGTATAGGCTCACAGTAGAGCTGTTTGTTCTTTTAGGGAGGAAAGAGGGGCATAAAAAACAGGAACAAAGGGGGTATCTCTAAATGATGAGATGATAAAGGTCTTTGTTTAGTATGAGTTATATACACAGATGCAATTACAATATTCTTTACAAAGCATTCTAAACAGAGGAAAGAAGGTCTTTGTATTTATATGCATGTTGCAAGACATAAGGAAGTAGACAGTTCAAGGATCTTATCTACACAGATTTAAAGTGTGATCCAAAGGACACCCAGAGACCTCCCAAAGGAAGACTGTTATGCTAATACCGTGTAAAACAAAATTCTAAGACAATCTGAGAAACCACAGCCAAGGATCACCAGTACATAGTCAAGGCTGAACCTGCATGTGCAACATAAAGCATTTCACCTCAGCAGGTCTTCTGAAAACTAAACACAAAATGCTGAGCTGCTATTAACGTCAGAAGAGACCAGGCTTAGTAGCCAGGGCACATCTGTCAGCCTGCAAGGATGAACCGTGGGGCCCGTCATCCACCCTGACACATGTGCCTGAAGAGCTCCTCCTGTACTGATAATCCCCTGAGGAAGTCTGTAGACACCGAATCAACAGCAGAGAGTGGCCATCCAGAGCTGCGCCCCCAGGCAACCCCCTTCCTAACACAAGGTAAAACACCTGCTCCTAACAGAACTGTCACTCCCCTCCCCAGGGACTTTCACAGACATGACTAAAACACCACTAAAGCAGCAGAATGCAACTTTCATACACCTTCTGGGTCAGACAAAGTGAAGGATGGAGTCAGCAAGCCAGGGCCAAGGACACACGCCCTAAGATCATGCTTCATTCATTTATTTTAAAATTCCTGGAATGTATGAAAAGACTAAGTGCACAATTCCCCTGGGACATGTATTTCGGTGTTTCCTGTTCTTGGCTCTACTGAGTCCTGAAGTCAGAGCAGCCTCTGGAGAGTTAGTCCAACCCGTTGCTTTAGCAAGGAGGAAACTGAAGCTGTCCTGCAGCTCACAGAGCCTTCGGTGGAGGAATCCACACTAGGACAGAAGCTCCCAAATCTGAGAAGGCACACAGCCTAGAGAGCTCCCGTGCTGCTTTTAACTTTTCCAGCAGACGTACAAGTGATCCATAATCAAGTCCTCAGTCAATAACCACGTAAGCATTACCCAGCAGACCAGACTCCAGACCAGACTCCTCACCGCTCAGCTTCTCTCTAGACTGATAAGGAGCTCCTGCTCATCTTCACACCTCTTCTGCTGAAAGCAACAAGAAGCTGACCTGTGAATACAGGCGTCTGAGGTCTCTGTGGTCACCTGGGAGGCACCTGTTGCGTCTCCCACACACATGCAGGTCCTTCTTCCCACAGCTGCAACGAGCCTCCTCCCTGCATGATCCTTTCCCTCCAAACCACAGGGTGCAGTCAGGAGAACCCACTCTCAGAGAGGTCAGCACCCTTCGTAAACTACGGCTCCCGAAGCGTTTAGAGATGTGTTCTTTCTCCATGCTCCCAGCTCAGGGCACTTCAGGTGGCAGATCCCTCTCAGCTCAGGGCACTTCCGGTGGCAGACTTTGATCCTGCTTTGTGGTCTTGTCCCAGCTTGTGCGCATGACTTCTGGCTGTGGTGCAGAACGCATCTCACTGAACAGCAGACAGCTCACGCTCATGATACTCTCTCCTCTCCTGCTGGTATGTTCAATCCCACAGATGTTCTCAAGGTGTTTCCATCACATGCTGGATCAGCAATTCTCAAAGTGTGGTCCTCCTTGAGGGGTGCACAGTTTCATGAGACACCCCTGTTCCTTATGCTGTGGCTGTCTACACTGACAGTAAGGCAGTGCTGGCTGCCCCTGCTGGCGCCTGAGCACAGACTGGGTCAGGGCTGGGGCTGCACTGGGCAGGGCTGGGCAGGGCTGGGACTGGGACTGGGACTGGGCTGAGGCTGGGTCAGGGCTGGGGCTAGGTCAGGGCTGGGGCTGTGCTGGGCAGGGCTGGGCTGGGGCTGGAACAGGGCAGGGCTGGGGTTGGCTGGGGCAAGGGCTCACAGGGACTGGGCTGTGACTGGGCAGGGGCTGGGGCAAGTGCTCACAGAGACTGGGCTGGGACTGGGCTGGGACAGAGGCTGGGGCTGTGCTGGACAGTATTGGGGCTGTGCTGGGGCTGGAACAGGGCAGGGCTGGGGCTGGGGTTGGGCTGGGACAAGTGCTTACAGGAACTGGGCTGGGACTGGGCTGGGGCAGGGCTGGGGCTGGAGCTGGGCAGGGCCTGGGGCTGGAGCTGGGCAGGGGCTGGAGCTGGGCAGGGGCTGGGGCAAGGGTTCACAGGGACTGGGCTGGGGCTGGACAGGGCAGGGCAGGGGCTGGGGCTGGGCAGGGGCTGGGGCAAGGGCTCACAGGCTCTGGGCAGGGGCTGGACAGGGCAGGGCAAGGGCTAGACAGGAGCTCCACTTGTACTCAACAGGCAACTGAGGTAACTGTGGTTATGCGAGGGGTATATGGCAGACACTTTCTCAGAAATGAATTAAGTAGACTCTCAGTTTAAAGAATTTTCAAGATTTTAAGTGAAAACTTGAGGACTGGAAAGTGTGTATCTGCCGGTGTCCAGCTGAGAGCTTCCAGTCCTCCAGGGTTCTCGGAGGCTGGTGCGCAGCACAGTGACAAACGCTTGTTTAGCATCCAAGAGGCCTGGGCTCAATCCCCAGCACTATGGCAATAATAATAACAATAATAATAATATTATTATTATTATTATTATTATTATTATTATTTTTCTGATGAAATCAGCAGTAATAATAATACTGAGTTTTTTTTTTGGATATCCTGTAGGGAAACAGAGTCAACATTTGTAAGATCTAATGTAACTCAGTGAATATGTATTTTCTAAATGTTAGAAAATCATGCATGAGTAAAAGTCAAGACAGATGAAGGATATTAATGTAACAGAGCACAAAATGTTCACTGCCATGGTTTCAGATTCACAGTAGAACTAACCCTTAAAGAAGCTCCCACTTGTTGCAGGGTAGTGTCTGAAAAAAACCTGCACTCCTATTTGACAGACTACTGGAATGCTTCTCTCTTCTCCAGCCATGTCACACACACAGGGCTGAGTTTCCCCTTCACGTAATTCCCACAGAACAACAATGCAACATAACTAACGGAGGCAGATATAAAAGTCTGGGCTTCTGTTATACCAGTAATTAAAGAGATTTACAAAAATTTAAAACAATCCCACTTTTCTCATTAAACTGTTTTTGTACTAGAAAATAGTTATTCTTAATAAAAATGTTATTTATGTTATCATGCAACAGGTTTGTTATTTATTTAACAATTTAGTAAGCCTTCTGGAGATTCGTTTTAATTTTTAATCTTGTAAACAGAGATAGATATAATCCATGGAGAAAAACACTCTTGGGAGCCCTTGATAAATTTTAAGAGTGTAAAAGGGTCCAGAAGGCAGAGCATGGGCCTCGCTAGGCTGCGCGGCCTGAGCTCCTGACGGGGCTGGGGTGCAAGTGGGGATGGACTGCAGAACAGGCCAGCACGATGCAGCCTGGCGAGTCCAGGGCCATTCCTGACAGCAGCACCGTAGGCCTGTGGCTTCGAGCAGATAATCCTGGAGCCTCAGCTTTCTGCTTTTACAAAATGGGAACAACACCCAACCTGAGGACTCCGAGGGAACTGCAGTGTGGGGACCCACACACAGAGCAGGAGGCCAGAGCCGCCAGCAGGTCTGCAAACTGGACACGTGCCCTGGAGAAACACTCCCAGGACCAGGCAAAGTCCAGCAGACCCATGGGCCCTCACAGGTGGTCAACGCCTCCAGGGTTTCTATTTTATTTTTCCTGTAACATAGAAAATTTAAACCTGGATAATGCAAAGTGCTCTCAGGATTCTGGGGTGAAAAGTGGCTGTTAAGCGTTTCACTCATCGCTGTCAAGGTGCCAGCACAACTCGTAAGGCACACCTCAGTCCACGTTTCAGAGCACTCTACCCACGGAGTGGTGGCTGGGGATGGGAGGGACCGAGGACACTGACAACAGGAGAACCGCGATAAACCGCAGAAAACGGTAAGCTTTAGGGACGGCTGGGGAGTTGGATGTAGTTCAAACACGGCTGGCTCATTTGCCATTTGTAAGAAAGCCTTTGGACACAACTGGCTGCTTATGATTCACACTCAGCAGCACTTGAGTTATCACAACACTCACATCCTGCTTTGCCAGACCATGCAGCTTATCTGTGTGCGTGTTTCTCAATCTGCAGGCACATGCTTTGCACCACCGCAACACACTAACATCACCTCAGCTGTAAGCAGCTTACAATCTTCTCGTTCTGCTGACCATCCTTTATGTCTAGTTTAAAAACAAAGCAGAACACACACACTCAAGCACAGTCCCAGCAGAATGCAAGAAGAGAAAAGTTCGGCTGGAGCAGCAACTTGTTTGAATACCATTCAAAAAAGTCTAAATATCAACTAACAGTTTAAGTGATTCATAACCACACTCCTATGTGCACTGTGATCCACAAAACCACGGAAGCTCGCTGCTCTCAGAAGACACCTCAGTGCGCTGTCTGGTGAGCGGCAGGCACTTTGAGGCCTGGCCTGGCTCAGCACGCGGCCAGAGTGGAAATGTGACAGTGCTGCTGTCCTGAGTTCCCGCCCCACCCCGGGCAGCAGAGGAGAGTCTGGATGGTTTTCTGGGAGTGGAGGGAGGCCTGTCGAGACAGAGGGGTGACTAGTGACAGCCTCCATCAGAAAGTTCCATGAGCACCACTCAGGTCAGGCTCAGGCTCCTCTTGGCCTCTCCCAAGCTCACTGCTGGTGGGCGCTGTCCTGCAGCCTCCAGTGGCTGAGGATGGAGGACACTCTGAAATAGGCAAGTGCCGCCATGTAGCAGTCACAACCCAAAGGCTGGGTTTACCTTAAGTGACTTAGACCGTGGGGACGCAGCTCCTAGAAAAACAAGTTCGCCCTCCACAAAGAACATTCTCCTTGCCCCTCCATCAAGGCAGTCAGTATCCCCAGCACTGACAAGGAAACCAAGCTGGGGGGCTCGGCCACTCGACAGAGTGTCAGAGCTTGTGCCCGAGCAGCTGTGGGGCAAGGTGTCTTTGGATCTGTGCTCCACCCTGCACCACTGTGGAGCTCAGAACTATTAAGTACAAACTTTCTGCAAGAAATCAACTTTGGGATCCTGAATTTCAAGAAAATTCCACATGAATTATGTCCACAATTAGGACATATGCTTAAGGGAAGATGTATAGAATAGTAATTATGGTATTTTGCAGCGTGGATTTCTAACTTGTCAAACCCAAGCTTTTTATTTATATTTGCCTTATTATTCCTAGGGCTCTATAGCCAAGAAGTCGGGCTGCACGGTCGCTCAGATGGCGTGCGACGCTGATGGGCAGGTAGTGTTCCTCAGGCACTCTGGGACCTACTCACTCAAGGCCCAAATCACCCTCAGATCCAGGTGCTATGATTCACCCTCCCTCGCAAGAGGGGAACTGAAGAAAGGAAAACTAAGTGACTGCCCCAGGGTACCGCAAGCCCCAGACTGGCCTCAGACCCAGGCAGATGGGCCCAGAGCCCAAGCTTTATAGGGCAAAGATGTCTGCAACTTCTCCTCACCACCAAGGTTTCTAGTTGACATTTAAAGGAAGTGTCCTACCTCAGGCTTACTCAGGCTGGATGAGACCAGGGAGCCGGATCCCACGTCCAAATCCCACTGCTTTTTACCATGATTCTCGGCATCCAAAGCGGCAATCCGTCCATCTAGAGTACTGATGATCACTAATGACCTGTGGATTCAAATGAGGAGGACAAAATCAGAAAACTGTCTAAGAGGCTGTGCACTTATTCCCTGCACCTGAAGGAACCCTGGCCCCGCCAGGCCCCCACTAGGGAGAGGAAAGAGGGGAGCCCACCTCCCGCTTCCACATCCTGCCACCACCATTGACACTACACTCCCTTCAGCTGTTTATATCAGGCATGAAAAGCCCCAATGCCTAGGTCACCGTCCTTCTACACCAAATCCCATGGGGAACTCACTACCTCCTGCTGTCCTCTCCTCCCACCTCCTCCACCTCCCCAAAGCGCTTCCCCTGAACTATCCTCCCAAATGTTCGCTCATCTTGCTCACATAGAAACCGGGCGCTCCCTAAGGACACCTATACCCTAGAGGAGCAGAGCATGCTGTTCTCCATGGCCCCTGACCCTGGGTCCCGATAGGTAGGTGTGTGTGCTGCTGTGTCTCCATGTCGTGGTCCCCCTCTCCCCTCTGGAGCCCTTGGGCTCAGACTGTTCCAGCATCACCTCTCCCAGGAGTCACAGAAGGGTCCAACATCACCAGCCGATTCCTGCAGAGCCCCAGGGCACCAGCCTGCTCCTGTAGGGGCCCGGGGGTCACCAGCCAACTCCTGCAGGGTCCCAGGGTCACCAGCCTACTCCTGCAGGGCCCCAGGGTCACCAGCCGATTCCTGCAGGGCCCCAGGGGTCACCAGCCCGCTCCTGCAGGGTTCCAGGGTCACCAAATGACTCCTGCAGGGCTCTGGGTCACCAGCCGACTTCTGCAGGGCCCCAGGGTCACCAGCCGACTCCTGCAGGGTGTCTGTCAACTGCCGGGTTCCGGTCATGGCCTCACCTGCCTCTGTGGGTTCTCACCCCTCCGTCCACCTCTCTCAGCCACTGCGGTGGTCAGACCTGGACCAGGGCATTACCAGCATCAACCTCCCTGCCCTCTGAGATCTCAAGCATCCGCCCAGTACCAATGCCTCTGTCCAGCTCACTCCCTGCCCCTGGCCCCTCCTGCCACTGGTCTATGGCCCTCACCCCATCGTGCCGTTCCCCTGGAGCAGCCCCTGCACAAGGCCCTTACTGCCTCTCCCAGACCCAGCTGCGAGCAGCTCCCTCAGCTTGCCCTGCACCGCACAGACCCGTGGCAGGTGGAAAAGCCGGCTGTGCTGACGGCTCACCTTCACTCACGACCACCACTCTGGAAAAGGGCTGGTGACACTGCACAACCCGACATCCTTCCCATGTCCCTCACTACCCCAGGAAGGAGCTTAATGTGGCCTCCCCTCCCCGGACTTCGGCCCCCAGCTCCTCTGAGCTCGCCAGTCTGCCCAAGGAAGGAAAGGCAGTGCCTGGAGCACGCCTCCCGCTACGGGACCTGTTCACCAGCACCGGACGGGACTCCAGCTTCCCTCCCGCGTGCAGGTGAGCTTCAGGGTCCACTCCATCAGCCCCCCTGCCCACTTCGGCACAGCACTGGCCCTCCTGCAAAGGCGAGGACACCTCCAGCATCAAACCTGCCAATACTTCCTCTTGCTGAAAAATGAAACCAGAGACCTGTGAGGTGGCCAAACCTGTGATCCCAGCGGCTCAGGAGGCTGAGGCAGGAGGATTGCTAATTCAAAGCCAGCCTCAGCAACAGGAGGTAGTTAGCAGTTCAATGAGACCCTGTCTCTAAATAAAATGTAAAATAGGACTGGGGATGTGGCTCAGTGGTCGAGTGCTCCTGAGTTCAATCCCTGGTACCCCCCCCCCAAAAAAAAAAAAAGAAACCAGAACAAACAAAACTCTCTCCTGCTCTGGCTCCCACCCCATTTCTTGCTCTTTGTATCAAAACTCTTGGAAAACTCTTGGAAGAGCATTCCGTACTGTCTCCATGTCCTCCCTCCGTTTTGAACCAGATCTCTGCCTGACCGCCCTGTCCAGCAATTCCTGGAGTAGTCCCCAGGAGTCCTGTAGACAGCACCTGGGGCCAGGCTCAGGTCTCAGCTCACCATCCAGCAAGGTGGACCAGCTCCCCAACCCTCCACGAAGCACACTCCTTGGTGGCTTCTAGCTCCTAATTTTTATTTTTATTTTTTTACACACTCAATTCTATGCTATTCTTTCTTGGTTTCATTTTTGAGTTCCTTTTCATCTTTTTTCTCATAAAACACTCTCTACCTACGTGTATATTTTTTGGCGCTCTGATCCAGTCCGTGGTATTAAACACCTTGTAGGCTAGCAGCACCTGGCTCTCTCTCTGGCTCCAGGCCTCTCCCTGGGCTCTGGACATGCCTGTCTAACCACCTGCCCCTCCAAGTGCCCGACAAGCTTCTGCAGGGAGACTCCCAGAGTTCCTCCACCACAGCAGGCATAGTTTTCCCTCAGGCCTTCGCATCACTGTGGTTCTGCCCGGAACACACCCGATCCAAGGCAGGCCCTCCGTCAACCTCTGTTGAGTCACAGGCGAGTGCTGCAGGGATTCTAGACCTGCTGGCACATGTCTGCTCTAAAGAACATGCAAATCCCAAGCACATGGCCCTGCTGCTGGTGGGACCACAGAAACCACCCCCTCCCTTCCACTGACCAGGAGCACAGACAGACAAATCTGGAGTGTAAACCCACCTGAGACCTTTCAAAGCACAGTCTACCAATTGAAGCCACAAAATTATTCATTTCCAAACTATACACTCAATCTCATTTTGAAATTTCCTAATGGTAACTCTTGGTCTAGTTTGCAAAAATAAAGGCTTTGCCCGGCTACAAATCTTACACTTTCAGATGACAGGCAGGAGAGAGCCAGCTCCCCTCCCACCATGCACTCCTGGGTAAAGCAACCCGGCAGCAACTGGAGGAGGCTTCCAGGAAGGTCCACACTCGAAGACAGAATCTCATCAAGCGATAGGCCACAGGGTGATAGCCCAGCTGGCTCTTTCCCAGTCCCACTATGGACACATCCAGTTTTCTGTTCAAGATCTCTAACTGCCAATAAGTGGCCCAACGACAGTAACAAAAATCTTCAACTGAAACAGAACTGATGTGCAGGCAGCAGCAACCCGTGAAAACCTACAGAGGGTGTCCGCACTTGAACGTGGCTGTGTTAAGATTGAGAACCCACATGTGGACGGACCGCCTGGGGCACTCCACTTACACAGCCTGCACTGGTCTTTGAGTGTTGCTAACTCTACCTTCACCTTCAGAACAAAGAAACTAAACAATAAAATTTGCCCAGACACATGTCATATGTATATAAAAACACATTTTAACAAAAACTTGGTTTAATATGTTAACTATTCTTTCACTAAAAAACTATCACAGGTATACTGAACTGAGTCAAATGTTGTGCTTTTTGGCCAATCCATTCTGTTTTTTAAAGTAAATGAGGTATTTTAATAAACTATTATGTTTAAATGATATAAGAATAACAATATTGCAAACTTGAGCAATATTTCAAAATACAAACACAGGCAGGAACAACCGAGTGTATCACTGACCTAACTGCTATTCGCTCCTGGATTTGCATCGGCACCTTTCGTTATTTCAACCCCTCTTCATGTGAGTAATAGCAACCCCCTAGCTAGCAGTCAGGTGTCCACCAACACTCACACACACACACACACACACACACACACACACGCCCCCTTCACCCTCTCTCACGCCCAAGCCTGGGTGCATTATAAGCTAGCTCCTTCGTACTGCAGGTGTCCTGAGGGGGATTCCCTTTAGCTGCAGCTGATGCAGCAGCACAGGACAGTACAGACCGGCCACTATTTAGACCACCTAACCACCATCCAAAAGGGGGATGCTCACTGGCATAGACTGAGAAAAGCATTAAATAGATATTGCTTTAAAATTAAAAAGTACTTAGAGGCCAGGCACAGTGGCGCACACCTGTAATCCCTGCAGCTTGGGAGGCTGAGGCAGGAGGATCACGGAGTTCAAAGCCAGCTTCAGCAACAGCAAGGCATTAAGCAACTGAGGCAGACCCTGTCTCTAAATAAAAAAATACAAAATAGTGCTGGGGATGTGGCTCAGTGGTTGAGTGCCGACGAGTTCAATCCCTAGTACCAAAAAAAAAAAAAAGTACTTAGGTTGAATGCAGGGTGAAAGATCAGTAATAAGATATGGCATCAGAACAAATGTAGAGATGAAAAGCAGGGAGAACAAAGGCCATTCATCTCCCCATGATCACCTTATAAAGAAGATGAAAAGCACTCACTCATTCAAGAATTGAAGGGACTGCAGGGCACTACTGGAAGACAGGACAGAGCCTGCAGTCAGACCTGGGCACATGCCGCAGCTTTCCCCACTTTCTCCAGGCAAAACTCAGCTACGTCCCCTGTCCCAGTCTACCTGCTCAACCTTACCAACAATCTGCAGTGTTGATTCAAAACTATTAAGGTCACAGGTCCTATCCCACAAGGGGGCTTGGAGGACACATCTCAGCAAACACCCCAGGTGGGTTTAAAGAGAAGGCTAGCGGTGCAGGCCCTGACTGGCCTGGAGAGCCATTTCCTTGAAGAAGAAAGAAGTCATTTATGGCCTGGAACACGTCCGCCAGTAACTGCTTTGAAATGTCCGTTCCTCACACCTTGCTTGGTTTGCAAAGGCTTTGCTTGGATGGTTCCACAGTGAGTACTGTTCTGGGTCCTCCAAGCTCCCCGCAGGAGAGCCCGCTGCTCTCTGCCACACCCGCCTCCTCATCACGTCTGTGCGCCCAGAAGCCACGAAGCAGTGGCAGGCCAGCGCCTCACCATGGACAGCCTTCAGCAGACTATCTGCACCTTCCTGCATCTTCTGACCTTCTGTCCTTTAACACCTTCTGTCCTGCATCCTCCTCCTCCAGGTCCACGCCCACAGCCTCCTCTCCAAACCCACAGAGTCCCAAGCACCCTCTCCTCCACCTGCTTCTCCACCAGGACCTCCTCCTCCTACACAGCAGAGCACCTGTCTCCCAGCACTGAACAGGATGTCCACTGGGCCTGCGCCCTCCACCCCACATTGACACACCAGCCCTGTACTCAGATCCACTTCTGAAACCTCTTCCTGCCTCAGGCCACCACCCCAAGCTAGAACAGGGGCTCCATGACCAGAGCACCCCAAGAGGCTCCGACATCTTCCGGCCACGGCTTTTCCCCTCAGCTATGTTCTACAGCTGAGATCTGATAACCTGCTGCTTACCCAAGGGAGGCCACACTGCCTCGCCTGTCCAGGAGCCCCAGCCTGGCACCAGTGCACTTGCTAATGTCCCTTGTGCCTCTTCTGCCCATACAACCTCCTTTCCTGCACCTCTCAAATGAGCAGCACCTTCAGGGGCTCTACCTCTCCCTGCCACTCCTCACCTGCAGCACCCCAGGGGTCTACCTGTCCCTGCCCCCCTCTCCTGCAGCACCCCAGGGGTTCTTCCTCTTCAACAAAGTTCCTTTGCTCATTTATGTTTTCACCTCTGCCTTCGAATATTTCATTTGCCAAATGAATACTGTCTCTCATGAATTACTCCATCTCTAAAGGAAATACTTAAGAGTCAATCTAATTATTCAGGATTTCTGGAAAGAAATAAACATAATTATAATCTAAGGTTTGATATAATTCTAGTTCAAAGCAAAGAAACTTGAGTTTTAAGTTCACTTCCTCCTTATTAAATGTCCACTTTCCATTGGGTGATTTTCCAACACTGAGGAACTTACAGATCTCCAAGCAGACCCCTGGGGTCTGGGAGCATTGCCGCAGGCTCACCATACCACTCCCCACTGGGCCCCTGCTCAAAGGGTCCTGTGGCCCACACTGTCCTTGGCCGTCCCTTGTCACTGGAGGACTCTATCCTCTTCACTCTCCACTACTGCAGGACTCTCGTTGCCATTGTAACAAGTCCATTAAACACAATCATCCCCCTCTCAAGGAAGAGATGTTTATGCGCTCTAGGACCGAGCAGTGCCTCGTCCTGGTGAGAGGCAACAGTGTCTGCTGAGCAACCCAGGAGGGCAGACCCGTTACCCACATCAAACAAGACAGAGGCCAGGTAGGGTCCTGCGCCGTGTCTGCAAGAAGAGGGGATCCCCGACACTCACCCTACTGCCCTGCCACCCTAAGTCTGCCTAAGTGGCTACTGCTGCATCCCACCATAGACACAGTGCTCCTCCTGCCAGGGGTCTCACCAGAAGTCATTTATCCTATAACTGCTCTGAGTGTGCACTCAATTTAGCAGAAAAGACCAGAAGGAATACGCAATTTTTTTTTTTTAAAGAATTAGTCACTCAGAACATCTGCCTACTTCAGTCAAGCTGGGTTCTGAGAAGCAGGTGCTAAAGTCCTTCATAAAGCAATTTCAAAGGAGCCATCAGGAGCCAGATTCCTGTAGAAATTTCCCATGGGTAAGAAGAGAAGCAGGTGACAGGACAGTGTCCCATGGACTGAGCCGTTTCTGCACTGGCAACTGCTCTTCTTTCTTTCTTTTCCTGGGGGACAACTTTCACAGAGGTGAAAATGGGATCTGGTTGAATCTGGTATGTTTTTGTTTCTTTCCCCTGAATCCTCTGTCCCTTAAGCTCTCACATTCTCATTCCAAAACAAACAGACTGCTTGGGCTTTACTTTCCTTGCCTACAAAGGGAACCTTCAGATCAACTCCTTTATGTCAACATCCCTCAAGCGAGCTGCGCCCCAAATCAAAACAAGTACAATATGAGAAATCACCAACTGTTCTCCACCGCCTCCACACGTCAGCTGCATCCTGAAGAAACAACCTGATTTTTGATGCTACAGGTGATGTAAGAGTGACAGGTGTTTCTTCCTGTTAGACCAAGACATTGTGGAAGCACTTCTGCTTTACTCCGTGGAACATTTTTCATCAAAATGGTTATTCACAACGGTTAGAAAAACACGTTTAGCCTCCTGTGCTCACTCAGGTCTGTGACTCACATGTCCTCCCCAGGGCTTGTGGTTGCTGGAGCTGGGGACTGACCCAGGGATTCTCCCATATGAAGTGGGTGGCCCACCCCTGAGCCAAAGCCTTCCTCTGCATGCTTTAAACATGCTGGTAACAGGCACATATGAGCTCCTCTCTTACAGAAAAAGGAGAGAAGCAGATGGAGTTCCCAGGGACTGAAGAGCCACACGGCAACTACCACTCAGAGCAAGATCAAGAGGGTCCCTCTGCAGATGCCTCACAGCACAGGGAGCCCAGTTGAAATGAATAGTGGCCCCCACTCCTGTCCTGTGACACCAGACTGGCAGCTAAGAACAACTGCAGACAGGAAGGACAGTCCATCACTTGTCCAGAGTAGGTTTATTTTGACTTATAAACTGCTTTCAAAGTTATGTGTAAATTCTTTAAATGTGATTTTAGGTAACCTGGAGAGTCTCGAGTCAGAAGAATGAGCATTGTTGGGACTGGATGACTGAGCTCCCTTTCAACCTTGAATTCTGAGATGCTAAGGAGTCAATGGTCCTGGTAGTTAACAAACAGACAAAACCATGACTATGGCCAGGCATGGTGGTGCACATTTGCCATCCCAGCAACATGGGAGACCAAGGCAGGAGGATCCCGAGCTCAGTGATACCCTGTCTCAAAATAAAAAGAGCCAGGCGCAGTGGCGCATGCTTATAATCCCAGCAGCTTGGGAGGCTGAGGCAGGAGGATTGGAGAGTTCAAAGCCAACCTCAGCAAAAGTGAGGCACTAAGCAACTCAATGAGACCCTGTCTCTAAATAAAATATAAAATAGGGCTGGGGATGAGGCTCAGTGGTCGAGGGCCCTTGAGTTCAACACCCGGGAACCCTCAAAAAATAAATAAATAAAAAGGCTGGGGATGAAGCTCAGTGGTAGAGCACCCCTGGGTCCTATCCCCAGTACCACACCAAAAAAAAAAAAAAAAAATCATGGATCTAAAAATCAGGAGGAAGACCAGATTTCTGTCCTGTAGTTTCACATCAAGTCAGCTTGTGAAAAAGGATGGAGAGGAAAGACAAAGAGAAATTAAGGAAATAAACCATCTCACATTTGCAAAGTCTTTTCATGTTATCTCTTAATCCCCCAAATTCTGCTTACAGGCGCAAACTGAGGCAGCACCAGGGAGTGACAGCAAGCGGTTAGAGGCTGACTAGAAAGAAAACAGACTTCCGAGCTGGTGTGACAGGCTAAAGGGGCTCTTCCCAGTGTCTTCAGGATGCCTTCCTGTGAAGATGCCCAGCCCTCTGCAGGAACCACAAGGAACATGCTCCGATCTGTACGTCAGAGGTTGAGTCCAAAACCGTAGCATAAGTCACACTGACATCCACAAAACTTAAGAGTGAGGCAAGGTTAAGGCTTTCTTCTAGACGTCTGCAGCCACCAAACCATTCAAATTTCAACATGTTTAGCAGAGGAAACACAAGACTGCTACCACAAAAAAAAAAAAAAAAAAAAAAAAAAAAAAAAGCTCATTTTAGCTACTTTAAAAGAAAAACAGTTCATTCACATGCTTGAGATGCAGAGTAAGCATCCTGAATGAAACCAGTGAAGAGCAAAGAATCCTTTTAAGAGAAAAAAAGCACTGAGCAGGTGAGCCTCATCTTGCTTCTTGAGCATCAAAACACAACATGCAAAAATAAAGATCTCGATTCCCCCCCTCCACACCAGCTCTGGTCAGTGAGTTTTGCAAGGACTGTGGTTCTTCACAGCTGTTTGTAATAAATGGTTGGTTAATTCAAATCTGTTCCTCTAACCTTCCTCCCTGAAACAAACAGGATATTGGTCTATTATTATGAAGCTAATAGTCTATGTTTTTCTTTTCCAGTTAAAGAGCATTTAGAAAAAACTTCTATGAATTTTGCATGTCTATGTTTTTCTTTTCCAGTTGAAGAGCACTTAGAAAAAACTTCTATGAACTTTGCATATTTATCTTCTATTGACTATCAAATTCTGTTCCACACTGTCTTAACTTTACACTACCAGACACCCCTAAACCAGGACCATCTCCTCTCAGCCAACTCTATGTGCCAGAGATCACTTGCTCTTCCAGGCAAAATTCCTCTTATGTTTAGTCTTGTATTTGAGCAAAACTGAACCTTCTACCTGCCAACTAGATCCTGCCCAACTCCCTTCACCTCTTTGTCTACTCTTTTCATTTGTAACCTGTTTATACAGGCTCCCTCCTTGCAGTCTGTAGGTCAGAGGTCCCTTGTCCCAAAAGTTGCCTATTATCAGTGAGGCCAGGAGGCAGTGGGGCAGAGAGGGAGGGATCAAAGAGCTCTTGCAATCTGCACTTGGGTCTGCTTTACATTGTCCATGTGCTCACTCCCAGCCTCTCCTCTCCACGTCCTAGTCTTGTTGTTCCAACCTAGCCAGCGGCACTTCTGCCTTCCCAAGGAGGGGGAATTTCCTGAGGTTTATCCATGGGTGCCACCTCTTTTTCACAACTTCAGCTCTCTGCCCTGAATGCTGTTCAGGCCCAGGCCCTCATTTCCACCTGTCTCCCTCGGCCTGTCCTGCCTGTGCCTTTTGGCATCCTTACCTCCAGTTCCACACACACCATAGCTAGAGAAACACACTGGAAGCATATGTCAACATATGCTACATAACATTTCCCAAACTAATGTGTGTGAATTACATGGTCCAGTGGGTCTGAGGGGGTACCTGATTATGGAGTTCTGCTGCACTCCAAGGGGATGGTACTATTAAATAGCATAAGGGGACACAGGGACAGACAGACAGACGGACGGGGACACACACACACACACACACAATAACCCCAATCTAGCCTCATCTTCTACTTGTCTAGCCTCATCTTCTACTACTCCTCCCTGCCCAGCACACATCTGAATCTCTGTGACACAGCTTACATACACCACAGATGTACATGGAACAAAACATTTTCTAAATGTAATTTCCTGCCTTTGTGTCTCTTGCCGATTTCTCAACTCCAATGTCTATCAGAATTCTACCCACTTAGAACCACAGCCTCTGGGACAGGAGTCCCCTGTGTTTCTCCTTTGCTAGGAAAGCAATAATCCTTCTTTTTCCTTTTTTCTAAAAAAAAAAAAAATATTTACCCACTTTTCAAGAACTCACTCATCCTGCTACAGCATGTCTCACCCAACAAGCACCACAAAAATCCTGGGACACCTATGACACTAATCTGCACTGCTCCTGCTCTGTACTGCCAACAGTGGTCTCCTTATTTCACTCTCATGCTGGACTACACCCTCCTAGGAGGGCAGGGGCTGCCTGCTCAGCATCTGTAATCCCAGGGCATCTCCAGCTCTGGTCAGTGACAGTACTTGTATTCTAGAAAAACAAAATATCCTACTCCATATAATTTGCTGAGGAGCTGCTTCAGAAGCTTCTTTAAGAAAAGCTCTTCAGAAGAGCTGACTCATTAGCAAGTCTATGACAATTTTGTGACATATGTTACTTAAAGTATTCAAATATAAACATTCAAATGGTACCTAAAGAAAGTTACCACTTATGCTATTTATTGTACTCTCCAGGCATACAGATCAAGGTTCTGATACTTGACTAAAAATTAAATCTAACATGTTATGATCTAGTAATTACTATATTGTAAGTTTAAGATACTTTGTGATCCTAATTCTTGCCCTCCTGGCTTAATGTACCTAATGCTCCTTTTATCCTTTCATCATTCCATTTGTTAAGGAGCACACCACATTCTTCCACGTTTGCTAGGACTGGACGGCTGCAGAAGATTTTATTTACCATTATCATGTCTTGGGTTTGCATTAAGTCTTTGAAAAGTGCTTTAAAACATGTACCTCAAAGCAATATGTTTAAGGCGGCTAAGAAATCCTACAAGTTCCGTATATTACTGTTAATACAGCAGCCCCTTACCCCCACCCCCGGCTTGTCTTCCTGTTATATTAGCTGTTAATAAATCAGCCCCTTACCCCCACCCCCGGCTTGTCTTCCCAAGACCTGAAGACCTCGCTCACGCTGGGCAAGCGCTCGAACCACAAAACTACATCTCCAAACCCAGTAAAGCCTTCGGTATCAAGGAGCGGCCAGTATTCAAGAACCTAACATGCATGGCTCCTAAACTTTTAGAGCGTTCAGGAACTGTCTGCGGCGCTCATTAAAAAAAGCAGATCTAGCTCCTGCCCGGCAGAAGCCCCATTCAGCAGCCCTGGGGTGGAGCCTAGAAAACTATACCCAACCCACATCCCAGGTGGTTTTGATGCAGGTGCTCCGCAGACCTCAATTAGAGGAATACTGATCGCAGCCCGAGTCGGGGACACCGCGGAGCCGTGTCTGAAGGAAAACGTAGACTTCCCTTCCGCAGCCCGTTCTCAAAACAGCTGTCACCGCAGCGCAGGCACCGGGTGATTCCCGCAAGGCAAAGGGGAAGGGAAAGGAAAAGGAGGCTTGGAGGACGAAGAAAGCCCGGAAACGAGGACAACCCGCGGGTGAGGCTTCTTTCAAGCCCGCCTGCGCCCGCCCGGGCTGCAAGGACGCCTCCCCGCCCGCAGCCAGCGGCGAACACCCTCACCTGCCGCGCGGCCGCAGTTCGGCGGCGTCGGGATCCGGCGCCCGCGGATCCTGCTCCCCCGCGGCGGCAGGCAGCGCCTCGGCGTCCTCCACCGTCACCTCGGCAGCCCCGGGCCCAGCCGCAGATGTCGAAGTGGGGGCGGCCGCGGCGCCCAAGCCAAGCGCCGGCGCGGGGATGCGCGCGCGTCCCGCCGCTCCGGGCCGCGCCAATCCCAGCAGCAGCGGCGGCAGCAGCAGCAGCAGCAGCGGCAGCGCCCGCGGCCCCGGGCGGCCGGCGCGTGCCATCAGCGGCCCGGCCCGCGAGCGCGCATGGAGGTGCCGCCGCGCGCCGCTCCGAGCCCCAACCAGCGCAAGACGTTCCAGAGACCAGCAGTCGTCCAGACGGTCCCAGCAGCCCGCCGCGCTCCGGCCACGTCTCAGCCCGGCAGCGGGAACCGCCTCCTGAGTGACAGCCGCCCTCTGGCAGCGCCCAGGAGCGACGTCGGCTGTGTGCTCTCTGATTGGCTGCGGGCCTTGCTACTCTGCAAAGGGCGGGCTCTTCTTGATGGGCCACATCACACCTACCAATCAAATCGTGTTTCCATTCCTCGTAGCCTGGCTCTTTTCCGGACGGCGTTACCAATGAGAAATGCCCAGCCCCGAGTGCTCCTCTCTGATTGGCGAGCTCGGCAGTTCCCGGAACACCTTTTCTGAAGCAGATTTGCCATCCTGGTGTCTGGCCTCGCCTCCCAGGGGGTGGGCTGCTGAGGACGTGACTGTCGATGGTGGAAGTGGATGCCCTTCAAAGGGCTGAGCTAACCGCTTCTTGATTGGTTGGAAGCTGCACTTACTACGTGGCGGATTCTGACTGTGAAGGTCTGGACGGACCCCCGGGAAAGGAGGAGTCGGGGCTAAGTCCCTGGTGGCCGGGAGGCTCCGAGAGTAAAGAGGCTTTGGCTGCGGCGCCTCCGTGTCTGTTTGGAAGGGCAAAAGCGAGTCAGAAAAAAAATAAATAAAGCGACTGCAGAGCGGTATGATCTGGAGGTGCCTGCAGGGATGGGGCGGTGCAGGGGACAGCCCTGTGGCCTGGACGCTGGTTAGGGATTCAGGGACCTGTACATAACCCCGTCCGCTCCTTACCGACTGCTAGGGCCCGGCCGGTGCACTCACGTCATTGTCCAAGGTCACAGAGCAAGTTACAGAATAGGACTTCAGAGTTCTCTGACTCTGGTGTGGCAGGCTTTGTACCTCCCGCCAGGCTGAAACCATCAAGATGAGACGCAGAGCCCGAAGTGGAGATGCGAATGGCCAATCAAGGCTTGCGAACTTCTGCAGCAGTTAAGAACGCCCGGGAGATTTTTGAGCAGATGAAAGGAACGATTAGTTGCACCCTTCATCCGTGTGTTCAGAAGAGTGGAGGTGAAGATGACACCTCTTGGAAACCCCAAGAAGAGTTCTTAGGAGGCTGGCAATTTGTGTATATACTTACGTGATTCCCCATGCGCGTACAAGCATGTTCTGTTTACTCCCGTCCAAAACAAAGCAAAACCTGATCTCCCCCTCCAGCTCTCACCACGTTGCTTTGCCCTCCTGCACAGCAAAACTCTAGACTCCTGTCTTCATTTCCTTTCTCCCATTCTTAGGCTCACTACAGTCAGGACTTCCATCCTAAACTTCACCAGAATCGTTCTGGCAGTTGCTAGCAAAGGGCCGCTCTTCCGTGCCACATTTGACTCAGCGACTCAGTCCTTGCCTTGTGAAATACTTTCCCACTGGTTTTCCTGCTTCCCCATAAGGCAGTCACTGGGACTGGGACGGTGCCCCAGTCACTCAGAACGGGAGCCAGGCCTCACGTAGACCACAGGGTGCCCCAGGATCTGAGTCCCATGCCTCTTATTTCCTACTATGTGCACACTCTGTCCTGACCCTGTGGCCGCCTTGCTGTGATAAAGCCAGGTCCCACCTAGGGGTCTTCCTGTGAGCTTTGCCTGCCTAGGACACTTCCCTGTGTATTAGTGTACGGAGGTTGCCATGTCCAGCACCACAGACTGAGTGGCTTAAACAATGGGAGTTTAATTTTTCACAGCTCTGGAAGCTGGAGTCCAAGATCAAGGTGCCACAGGATAGGGTTCTTCTGAGCCCTCCTTGGGCTGTAGATGGCCACCCTCTTGCCTCTTCACTTGCCCAGGCACCCTTGCTGGCTCTCTCTTCTTATAAGGACATATCAGTCATATTGGCCTCATTTTAACTTAGTCATGGCCTTAAAGATCTTATTTCCAATTACAGTTAATTCTGAGGGTGGGAGTTGGGATTTCAACAATATGAAATACAGATTTAGGGGAGATAGAACACAACTCCATAACACCCAGATAGCCACAAGGTGTGTTCCCTTAGTCAAGGTTTTATTACCTCACTATCAAAGCACCTCCTGCACACCTTGTTTAAAACTGAACTGCACCCCTTTACTTCCTGCATGCCTTCCCTGCTTTATTTCTCTCCTTAGCCCTTAAAAACTAATTGCCATATTTGTTTTGTTTACTCTATGTCTCCCGCCGCACACTGATATTCTGTGATGATTTGCTCATTGACGCACTCCAAGAGCCTTCACACAGGGCAAGGTGGCCATAAGCTTGAGTAGATGTTTTTGAATGGATGCATAAATGCCTGGAGATGGGGGAAAGGACAGGTGAAAGGGAGTGTGTTAGTTGCTGCAGGCAGAGGACGATAGGCAAGCAAGATCCCAGAGTACATTGAGGAAATAGGACAGCAGCAGCCCTCATGTTGAAAGTAAGACTAGGAGGTTCCCCTAGAGAATACCTGATTTTAACATGAAGAGAAAATAGATAAGAGACCGCAGATTATTACCTACACAGCAAAACAGGAAGATCTCCTAAGCAAGGGATTATAATAGATGACATAAGGAAAATGTTAGACAATTAACACAGGGTAAAAATTATTGTTAATGGCCTATAATGGCCTGAACATGTGTTTTGGAGGACCTGGTCTTCATAGTTTTGAAATTTTTTTTTCAAAAAATAAACATGGCATGAGCAAGGCTATTAATCCAAGCTAATGAGTTAGGAGTGTGCTGCCACCTGTATACAC
Source organism: Marmota flaviventris (assembly GCF_047511675.1). NCBI lineage: Eukaryota > Metazoa > Chordata > Mammalia > Rodentia > Sciuridae > Marmota > Marmota flaviventris. Next base: position 76,495,959 of record NC_092511.1, on the reverse strand, counting down.
TGAGAAAGTTTTTCACTTATTCATCAGATATTCAGGGAATGCCAAATGGCCACCTGCAAGTAATGGGAATAAAAATGTGCCCAAAACAGCCCTGTCCCTGCCCCTCTGGTCCTTGACACCCAGCTTTCCAGGAAGCAGATATCACTTCAACAACCAGAGATACAAAAACAGAGATACATGCTGAGATGGACAAGGTGCAGGCAGAAAGCCATGGTAATGGAAGGGCCATAAAGAGCCTTTCTCTCACTCAGGAAGAAACAAGCAAATGTTTCCATTTTGAAAAAAAAAAATTTTTTTAAAGTTCTTAGTCGAGGTCAGTTGACTGGGACAATAACTTGAAGGAGGGTCTCTCTTGAAAAGCGCCTGCCAGGTTTAGGTGGGATGGAGTCCTGGTGACTAGGCGGGAGCTCTGGGAACTGAGTCTGAGTGCCTCAGGGAACAGTAAGAAAGTGGGACCCAGAGTGACAGATGGTCAATGTGTCCGAACCAGGAGAAGCTGGCACTTAGCCACCCTGAACCAGGGCTGCCAGAACAGCGAGCTTAGACCAGGAGGTCAGCAAAACAGGGCTGAGATTTAGGAATTGAAAGTGCATTAACAGTTGAGGATGGGTTTGGTTGTAAATATCAGAAACATTCACCAGTGGCAAAGATGCATGCAGGGTTTATTTTTCTCCAGCAGCCCCACAGTGATTTAGACTTATGCTCTATTCTTCTATACTTCAGGTATGTCCCTCATTTCTCCTGGTGGTCATCTCAACTCCAGCATCACTCTCTACAGGAAGAGAAAGGGAAGCACAAGAGCGTGTAACACTGGATCTGTCCTATCAAAGGGCTTTCCAAGCTTCTGTTTGCGTCTCACAGATCAGCCTGTTTCAAACAGCCACCGAAGTACAAGGGAAGCTAATGCCAATGCGGAAGGAAGGGGTACTTGCAACCAGCCTTACTGAAGTCTGACCCATGTCCCCCATGCTGCACCTTCTGGGAGGATACCCGTGGGCGAGTTTCAATAAATACATACACGGCAGTCGAGATACAGAAAGTCCCCATTTCTGTCCTTGGGCCCTTTTTAAGCAGTCAATCCCTCCTCCCATCTTGGCCCCAGATAATCACTGATCTGTTTTCTGTCACAATAAATTAGTCTGCCTTTTCTGTAATCTTTAATGCAATCGTATAGTATAGACTTTGTCTGGCTTCCGATGTTTCTGCCACTTCCATAAGAAAACTTTGCTCTGGCTAGATCAGTAAGCTCTGGGTGAAGAATGTGAGACTATAAATTTTTGCTGTTTTAAGTCACTGAATTTTGCCAATAGATAACTAATACAGCACAGCAGATTAGTGTGGCAAATTCTGCTGGAGGCCTACCAATAAAAATTCTTCCCCTTATGAATACTTCGAATAATGTGTCAGCAGAGGAGAGAAACCTGCCAAATAAGTGCATTAAAGGATACTCAGAATCAGTGTTCTTCAGAGAACTGCAAGCCCAAACCACGTGCGGGGCCATTGCCTACACACTAGATGACTAAAATTAAGAGCCACAATAAACATATTGTGTTACATCCACACAATGGTATGCTCCCCAGCAATGAGGAGGGACCATGTTGATCCCCTACAACCTGGGTGCATTCAAAGCCCTGTGCCAGGAGAGAGAAGGCAGATCCCAAGGCTGAACTGTTGGAGGCCTTCTACATCCTGGAAAAGGCAAAAACTGGAGTGACCAAAGGAAGGGCCACAGAGGGTGGATGAAATAGTCCCAATCTTGGTTGTAGTGGTTTGTGTACAAGTATATAAAAACTCAGAAGTATACACCTGAAAAGGGAGGGTTTACTCTGCCATCACATCTGGGTGACCATGGAATGAAGACCATGACTGGAGCGAGTTCTCATGGCAGTCAAGAAACGCAAAAGGCCAGCCCACCACACACGTGGGTGTCAAACCTCGGCTCTCCTGGTGGCTGAAGTTCCTAGGTGTTGGGTCGACCTCCCTCTCCCCTTCCACGGTGGCTGTGGGAAGGGACTTTCCACTGGCTGAGTAGACCTGAAATGGCCAATCAGGAGCTGACGTGGCAGGACCCCAATCACCAGGGCTCTGGCTGAAGCAATCTCCCGGTCAACTCAGCCACTAAGAAGGTAGAGGCAGCAGGATGGCAAGTCTGAGGCCAGCCTGGGCCACTTAGCAAGACCCTGTCTCAAAATGAAAAACAAGCACTGGGGATGCAGCTCAGTGGCACAGCATGCTGGGTTCAGTCCCCAGTCCAAAATAAATAGAAATAAGTAAAAAATAAAAGAACTGGGATGCAGCTCAGTGGTACAATGGGTTCAATCCCCCATATGTTAAAAAAAAAAAACCTGCCACCACCAACAAAGCCCAGAGAACTTTACAATACTATACTCATGGAAAATATCTTTTAAAAATGAAAACGAAAAGCTGGATGTGGTGTGCAGTGCCCCACACCTTTAATCCCAGTGGCTCAGGAGGCTGAGGCAGGAGGTCATGAGTTCAAAGCCAGCCTCAGCAAAAGTGAGGCCCTAAGCAATTCAGTGAGTCCCTGTCTCTAAGTAAAATACAAAATAGGGCTGGGGATGTGGCTCAGTGGTGGAGTGCCCCTGGCACTCTCTCTGCTATGCCCCCCCCCCAAAAAAAAATGAATGAAGGGCAGGAGAACTGAAGATAATTATTGGAAAAAAGTAAATTTGAGGATGAATATCAATGAAAATATATTGTTGTCTAGACCAACACTGATGTCTCTGGGGTTCTGAATACATGTACTGTTGAAGGCATGTAATATTAACATACATGAGACCACACAGGTGGAAATAGCCAGATGCAAATAAAGTGGTCAAAGATCTTTACATTGTTTGGAAAAATAAAGGGGTGATTTTTGTCATACTGCACTGGGTCAAGGATACATGCTGTGATCCTAGGTTGAGATCTGAGGGAATAATAGAAGTCGTATGTACAGCTATCAAGCTGATGGAGGTTATTGAATAACAAAACTTGGTCCACACTACACTGGGATTTATCCAAAGTCAGCAAGAAAGGAGAGAAACAAAGAACAGGCGGAACAAGTAGACAAGGAAGACAGAACTGTAGATTCAAACCACGAAATATCTGTGATTCCATGAAACATGCACAGGATCAGAGCCTCTCTCAAGAGCCAGTTTATCAGGCTGAGTAGAAGATCAAAGACAAACCTTCAAGGGAAGACCTGTTGCCAAAGGATGGTCCTGCAAACCACCGTGAAAGGAGAGCTGCTGTAATGGAGAAACTTTTTTATTTTTACTTTTTGGCAGCAGGATTAAATCCAGTGGTGCTTAACCACTGAGCTACATCCCAAGCTCTTTTTAGTTTTTAATTTTTTTATCTTGAGGCAGGGTCTTGCTAAGTTGCTTGGGGCCTTACTAAGTTGCTGAGGTTGGTCTTGAACTTGTGATCCTCCTGCCTCAGCCTCCCGAATCACTGGGATTATAGGCATGTGCTGCCGTGCCCAGCTAATAACTATTTTTCAATAGATATTTTTCTTTTTCCTTTTTTTTCCCTTTTTCCTGCCCCCCCCCCCAGTACTCAGGGATTCACATATGCTAATTGCTCTATTTTTAGAGCAAGTTTAAGCTTACAGCAAACTTATGCTTCCAATACAAAAGTCCCCCACTATGGTACAACGAACCCAAACTGACACATGATTATCACACAGTCTGCAGTTCACAATAGTGTCCCCACTGGTGGTGTACCTTCTGGTGGGTTTGGACAAATGTGTAATGCCATGTCTCCACATAGTATCATCACAGAATAATTTCACTGTCCTAAAAATCATCTGTGTTCCACCTATTCATGCATCCTCCTTAATTCTTCATCTTATCTACCCTACCTACCTGTCTATCTACCTTATCTATCCATCCATTCATCTAAATCTCCAGAAGAAAGATAAGAGTTACCTTTGGGAAAACAAGGGTTGCTAAGGGACAGGTTGTGGAGGGCAGAAGGGAGGCATTTTCCTTCCTTAGCAGGTTTATTAGGATATAATTCACATACCATATGATTCTCCTATGTAAGGTGTAGAGTTCAATAGTTTTTAATATGTTGACAAATTGTGCAGTCAGGACAGAGATTTTTTCCATATTTTTACTAGTGCTTTGCAGTTGTACGTAAAGATGGAATTTGTTGTTACATTTGTACATGCAAATGATGTAACAATATAATTTGGCAATTTCCCCTTTCCCTCTCCTCCTCACCAGGAGGGAGATTTTTAAGCATGGATCTCCTTTGATTTAATAACCAAGGTCCCCATCAACTGCTGCCATTTAAATAGATAAGTGAACAAGACCAACAGTCTGTTTTCCCCTGCCCTTGGCCTGTCGTGGGTGGGCAGTCCTGGGAACCCCACAGTTTTCTGTTGATCCCATGGCTTCACTTCCAATGATGGGTTAAATGCCACCCTGAGGCTGGCCTGCTAGGAACTGGGTCCAGCCTCGGTCTCCCCCAGGGACACCCCATGTTCTTCTTTCTGCCAACTCGGTGGCTCCTTGGAGGAGGGCCTCTTGTGTTTCTGTCCTACTCTGTGTCCCTCTAGTTATGGGGACCCCACTTGGTGCTTATGAGGAAGTTTGCTGAAAATAAAATATGCCTCGGCACACCCCAAACAGAGGTCCCTCCAGGCCTTCAGGGGTGGGCAGTCAGGGGTAGAGGGGTGCCCCGGGGCCTGAGGTCCAGGGGTCCCCACTTGCCTGCCCAAGCTCATCACAGGGCCCGGATTTCAACCTAGTGCTCTGTGGGTTCTTTCAGGCGCTTGTCACCGAGCACGGCTTTCCAGGGTAGGATCACATAGAGGGACAGTTGCACTTTGGTCTCTCAATTCCGCGCCTGGCATGTGTGAGGACATTTTTATAGGCATCCGGTTTGTGTCCGGTGTCTCTTCCTCATTCACTCCAGTGTTTGGCGATGAACCTATTGACAGTTTACCTGGCCTGTGTATCTAAGTTAAAGACAAAGCGCAGCCCAGCGATGCCTCCTCCAGGAAGCCTTCCTGTCCTGCCGGCCTCCCACTGCAGCTCTGCTTCTCCTCTCCGGCTGCACAAAGCCGTGCTCCCCTCTAGCAGAATGCTTCATTCACCTGCCTCACGACCTGCCTCCTCCTGGACTATCATGTGCTCGTGGCAAGTGCTTTTCACAGCGGGTCCCTAGGGTCTCCAGCGGCCAAGGGTGCAGCGGGAGTCCTGGTCTTTCCATCTCCCCTAAGCTTGCTGCCTTAACATCCAACTCGGTCAACAGGTGACCCCACAACACCCATCGTCAGGGAACCCGGAGAAGGCTTTTACCCCCACGCAACCAACATCAGGCCTCCCTAACCCTGACCAGGCTCCGCGCTGGACGTGATTGCGCATGCGTTCCAGGACTGCTGTCCGTCTGCAGAGAGGTAAAGCGCGTGGGGTGGGAGATTAGGACTGGAACCGGGTCCTGGGACCAAACCAAAACCTGCGAGGGGCAAGCATCGGTCTCTGCTCTGGAAGACAGACAGGCTGGGGGACAGAGCATCACACAGCACGCCCCCTACCCCCCGCAGCTAGAGACACTGGGAAGAAAGGAGGGGAGGAAAGAAGCAAACCTGGGAGGGGCAGACGAAGGACACTTAGAGAAACCACATGGAGGAGTATTTCAAATGACTCTGTGCGGATGCACAAGCAGAATTCCGATGTAAATAACTTAAATGATAACAGAGGGATGAGAGATGAGGAGGAATTCTAAAGACTAAAAGAGGTGGAGGAGATATCAACCAGTCACAGTGTATTCACCTGCAAAGGAAAGGGTCGATGGGGCAGGCCTGGGGCTGTCCTTGGGATGCCTCCTTAAACAGTGGGCTCTGGGCTGGCATCTGGAACTTGGACCCAGGAAGGCTCCAGTCATTCCCTCAGTGACGAGCATGGCTCACTGTGCCTCTGCTGTTGCGCGGAGGGGTTGACAGTGAGCACCCGCCTTCCTCCTCGGAGTCTGGGGCCTTGGTACTTACTAGGCAGGGGTTTCTACTGGGCCAGCTTCCATAAGCTGGGCCCTGGGTTCAGTGATCGTCCCTAGGAGACACACTTTGTGCATGTGGCAGTTGAATTCTGGAGGAGTTCAGTGCGCCCTGCACGGCTGCACCTGGGAGGACCCCGGGAGCTGCCCCTGGTTCCTCTGGGCTTCCTCCCATCCCTTTGGCTGATTTTTGCTCTGTGTCCTGTGGTAATAAATCACAGCCAGGAGGAGACACAAATGCTGAGTCCTGCAGACTTTGTCATGAGTCACAGAGCCTTGATCTGGGGGCCTCGGCCACTGTTCCCAAACCACTCAACTGAAACAAAAACACAAACAAAAGCTAGAGAGAGAAAAAAAGAGGGAAAGAGAATAAGGGAGAGGTGGACTCAGTGATCCCAACAAGGGAAGATTGAATTCTAGGTGTGATATGGCATTGCGATGGTGTCTAAGAGCCATAAGGTATTGGAACCTCCATGGTGAAACACATACTGTCTGAGATTTGCTTTGGAATAATCTGGAGGGAAGGATTGCCAGGGATGAGGGTCTAGCTGGGGAGATGCCAGTGGAGCCGGTGTCTGTTGAAGCTTGAGGGCACTTCTGTGGGCCTCAGGGACTGTTTCGTGTTCCTTTGTATGTGTTTGAAATTTTCCCTAATTGAAAAGTTAAGAGAATGTATCTTGGAGACCTTTGCATCGTGCCTCATAGAAAGCTCCCTTGCTGTCCTTCCAGGGCTGTATGATGTCCATCTTGGAAGGTGGTCCTGTCAGGTGTGGCTTTGCTCTGCTCCTGTCCTTGGAGCCTCACCTCATGCCACATGCAGCTCCAGCTGGAACTGCCCCTTGGACAGGTTCTGCAGGGTGGTCCCAGACAGCGAGCTGAGGTCCTGGCCACCCCAGGCCAAGTGGAAAGGGGATTCCTAAGGGCAATCCTGCCTGAGGCAAATGAGTTGGACACATGGAGGGGCAGGGGGCACTGCTGCCACACAGGAGACCAGGGATCAGAGCCACCCAGAGCAGGGTCTTCAGTCAGCAGCACTTCCAGGGCCAGGTCGGGGGAGCTGGGCTGTCATTCAGCGCCCAGGTCTGTATCTAGTGGCACTTGTGCTATTTTAGGATTATTAACCCTAGGCCTTCAGGTAATGTTAGTTTGGACTCTTCTGTGGCTAACCCCAGAAACCAACTTAAACCATTGTAAAGGAAACGTTTAAAACCTAAGAAGTTGCTACTGGAGGAATGGGGCTGGCGCACAGAACTAGCCGAGAAGTGCTCTGGCTGGGCTGTGGCCATTCCCAGGGTTCACATGCTCAGATTCGTCCTAAGCGCTGTGGTATTGAAGTGGTGGGGTCTTCCAGAAGTAGGACCTGGGGGAGGTCCTTGAGCCACTGGCACTGCCCTTGGGAAGGATAATGGCACTTCCCCAGGAGTTCTGGCGAGAGTGAGTCGGTATGAAAGGCTGAGCCAATACCGAGTGGCGGCCTGGTTTCTTGTAGATCTGTCTTGCACAGCCTCTGGCCATTGTGAGGCTATCCTCCATAAGGCCTCCCCCAGAGCCCAACAGACATTGAGGCTGTGCCTTTGAGCCTAGGAACTGGGAGCCTGTAAAGGAATCTAACAGAGACAAGCAAAAGCCAATAAAATAACATAAAATCTGCTTTCACTTGTAGGGAGCCTCCGAAAGGAAAATATTGCATTGGATATTTTCCCAGTTTGTTTTAAAGTGGATATCAATATTTTGGCTGGGAAACAAGTGAAAGTTTTTAACACACAAATTTTGTACTTATTTTCTTAGTGAACATCTTTTCACAAAATACAAACAAAAATTTAAATTTAGACTTTACAAAACACTTGTTATACTCTATTTTTGGCAAAGAATTAAACAACTCTCCTCACGTGGATTAGCCATAACATCACCACTGTGTACGCTTTTCCCTTTTCTCTTCTACTGACAGGACTATTAATTATGACTCCTTCTCTACTTAAAGGCACTATAGAATTTGACCACTAGTGCCACGGGACCTCTTAATATCTCTACGTCCACATATATAGGAAATACAGTAGATAAGTTATCAGACGATGTCTTCTTGATTTCAGAAAGGTTTCAATTTGCTTGACTTGATTTGTTTAGAAATGACGTAATACTTTCAAATCGACATACTTAGCCTTGCACCTGCAGCAGAGCAGGCAATCAATACGCGTTCAGTCCACCAAACCTACCAGATAGAAGAATATGTGCATTTGCAATGTATTTGGTAATCTTTAGGAAGAAAATTCATTGTCACACAGTGAAGACCACTGGGCAAAGCTCTCTCATTCTTATGGAAAGCATATAAAGGTCACTGCTTATAGCCAAAAATAATTTTAGGTCTGTACTTAATATTTACATCCCACTCCTAAACAAATATTAATGTCATAAGAAAATAAGGTAGTAATAGTTCTGAGTTCTCTAGAAACTGTAAGATATATATCAGAATGAAAAGATGTGGGCTGTCACATTGAAATGAGAAAACTATTTCCTGAATAAGACTCAGAAATTCTGTCAATTTTGCCCACCATTAAAATGTTAAAGTATCCCTGGGTTATTTTTGCTCCGTGCCCCTACTGTCTAGCTAGTGGTCAACAAACATTGGTAATCATTGCCATTCTGCTTTCATTCCATCCAATTAAAAAAACTTAGCATCTGCTGCTCCCCTTTCAATCCCTTCTCCCCAGAACTTCGGATATCTGCCTGCTTTTCTCTTTAGGGCTCAGCTCAAATGCTCCTTCCCCAGGGTGACTTCTGACCCCCAAACTAAAGCTCCTCCTTCCCTAAAGAATTATTCTCCATCCCACTACTGGGGTTTTCCCAGGTTTCTGCAATCCAGATTTGCTTATGGATATTGTCCCAAGACTCCAAGGGCAGCTTTAGGTCCACCGGATAGCAAGATGTAGTGTCCTGGTTGGCTGTCCTCATGACAAGCAGGCTTAGTGACTAGATCCTCCGGAACTGACCCCTTCTCTTATACTGATACCCCCTTGGACTGGGAGGAAGAAGAGGTGGGCTCCTGGTAGGGCACCCAACAACTGTTCCCACAGTTTCATGGGATATGGTGTTTTCAGATATAAACAGAAACTCCCAGGAAAATTGGGATGAGTGCTCACGTAGGTCCAGAGAGTTCTTGGGGATGCTCAACAGGTGGTTTGAAATGCAACAGAAACATCTTTGGCCACTAGATTTTCTTTCTAGCTTTGCTCAGGTTGTGGAAGTCAGGTTCCAGAAATGGATCGTTCTATGACATACAATGACATATAGGTGGATTCAGTAGGACACCCTGAAACACACACACACACACACACTCCTCACAACCTGCACATCTCATACAGCACCAGCCCCAGGTCCTCCATATACAGTATCCAGCATATGAATGGAAATAGTTGATAGCCCACAGAACCGAGTTTAAAAGAGTATACCATTTCAAAACCTCCGAGTCAGAACATTTTAAGAAACTGCACTGTTCCAGAAATTCTTCACAGCAAGAAACAGAACAACTTCATAATCTAAATATAGCCAGTTACCACATCCCCTGGAGGCCCAATTGGTCAGTCACTAGAGAGGATGGTCTGCCACCTGGTGGCGACTCTTAGCACTGCCCTTGGTGAAGTACACACCTCCGAGGGGTGTTTCTCCTGCACAGGATAGGAACATAGAAGAGCTAGGAAAGTCCTTAGCTATATTTCTAGCAACGAAAAATAGCACAAGTTACCTATGAAAATTCTTTTTGTTACTAGGGATTGAACCCAGGGCGCTTAACCACTAAGCCACATCCCCAGCTCAGTTTTTTTTTTTTTTTTTTGTTTGTTTGTTTGTTTTTTTGAGTCAGGGCCTTGCTAAGTTGCTTAGGGCCTCGCCAAGTTGCTGAGGTTGGCTTTGAACTTGTAATCCTCCTGCCTCAGCCTCCCAAGTGGCTGGGGATCACAGGTATGCACCACCACATTGGGCTACATGTTTAGTTTTTAAAAGTAACTCCTGAACAGCTTTCCAGAGTGGCTATACTGTTTTGCACTCCCACCAGCAATGAGGAGAGACACTTTCTCCAATCTTGGCCAGAATTTGGCCTCATCACCATTAAGTTTTAGCTGGAGGTGGGGAGTGCTATTTAACTTCCTTTGCATTTCCCCAAGGGCTGGTGATGTTGAAAATCTTTTCTCTTGCTTTTTGGCCGTTAGGGTCTCCTCTTCGGTGATGCCTTTTTGATTTTTGCACATTTCCTAGTTGGCTGTTTGGTTTGGACATCTGGTTTCATTATTACTGTTTTCACTGTTGAGTTTGGAATGATCTTAGGTGTTTTAGATACACGCCCTTCTTCAGATTTGTGGTCTTTTATTTTCTCTTGTCTGTAGCTTGTCTTCATGCTTTTCGCCCTTTAGATTTTAGATTTTAATAAAGTTTTGATTTTTTGTTTGTTTTGGGTACCAGGGATTGATCTCAGGGGCACTGAACCACTGAGTCACATCCCCGGCCCTCTTTTGTATTTTTTATTTAGATACAGGGTCTCACTAAGTTGCTTAATACCTGCATCACCATTGCTGAGGCTGGCTTTGAACTCACCATTCGCCTGCATCAGGTCCTGAGCCACTAGGATTACAGACCTGCACCACTGTGCCTGGCCCTTAGTGAAGTTTTAAATTTAATAAATTTAAATTCTGATGAAGTTCAATACACCAATTTTTTAAAAAATGGATCATGCATTGTGTCTAAGATCCCTTCCTCATGCCCTGCCTAGATCGTGAACATCTTGTAGGATTAGTTTTGTTTGCCTGTAGTTCTGCTCAGTAGGTCAGTCAGTGCTCTTTCTCCCAGACCTACCAGAGATCTGGAACCTCTGAATGACATCAGTGGGGCAAAGGGGTTTGTCACATGGTGTTGCATAAAGCTTCTCTAGGTGAGGTCATCCTGGGTTATCTACAAGGGCTGGGTGTCATCACCCTTGTAAGAGGAAGTAGGAAATCAGCGTGAGTGGTGGATGTCACCAGAGGACCAAGATGTTGGAAGGCGGGGCCAAGAAGTGCAGCAGCCTCCACCAGTTTTTGATTAGGATGGACCTGAAAATTCATTCTTGTAACTCAGTTTCCATTCTTCCTTTATCTTTCCAGGAAGCCACATATATTAACTCATATTTTGATAAGCTGTAAGCAATTCTACAATTCCTGGGTTGCATGACTTGTAATAGGCTGATTCGATGCACTAGTCGACCGTCACTCACCCGTCCAATAACTACACTCGGAGTGCTCACGCGCCGGGTGGGAGGCCCTCCGGACCGCCCTGAGAGGCGCAGGCTTCAGGCTCGGACCCCCAGGAACTTGCCCTCTAGTGGGCGAAATAGGAATAGGTGTGTCTACGAAAATAGAGACCGGCGAGAGAGTGCACACGGTGCCTGGCGGTACTACGAGGGGAGAGCAGGGCCGCGGTGAGTGCGTCCAGTGCTAGGCCTGCCTGGGTCTGGGGCAGCGATAGGCGTTGGCCAGGGAGGATGCAGGCGGCAGGGCAGACGTTCTGGGCTGAGGCACCAGGTCCTGCTGAGGCGTGGAGACCCAGCAGAACGCGGGACTCTAGGAAAAGCCGGGCTCGCGAGGCGAGGAGCTGCGGGGAGAGGAACGTGAAAGGAAGAGCTCCTGGGTGTTTTGTTAAGAAGTCTGGACTTGACCCCGAAATGAGGTGCATCAAAAGATTTGAGCAGGGACGGCCGGCATGGTCCAATTTGGCTTTTTGATACTGCTTTGATGGCTATAGACGAGAGCTGACCCCGGGGCAAGGCTGATGCGGTCACCTGGAATAGGTAACCCTGTGCCAAACAGCAGGGGTAGGGAGAAGGGCGGGCTCCGAGGGCGGAGGAGGCGGACCCTGCAGGCAGGATGGGATCAGCGGGACAAGGGGACCCAGGACTGCTTGGGGCCGCTGGCTTGGAAACCCTTCTTGCTGTGCTCTTGCTGGTTGTTGGGATCTGTCCTCCGCAGAGAGCAGACGCTGGCAGGTCGTGGTTTGACTGCACTAGCATTGTAAACCAGTTTGTTGTTGTTGTTTTTTGGTGCAAAATGCCCAGAATAAGAATCATCTATATGAACATTTTAATTCCAGCTATTTTTTCCCTTTGCTGTGTGGCTCACTCAAGGATCATGTCCCAGACACGAGCAGATGGGGCTGAGTAGACAAGAGATGCCAATGACTAGCATATTTTATTGATTGTTTAATATTCTTAAAGCTCCATCTGGTTCCAAAAAAGAATTTGGAGCCACCTACTATGAAAACACAAATGCAATAAAGCTGAAGATAACAAACACAAGCGAAAGACGGAATATCTGGGTCCCTTTGTGCACAATGGCCACAGGCCATTGCTTACTCCCTAGCCTCAGGGTCTTCCTTCCTCTCACCAGAAACAGTGCTCTGACTTATCCTTAGTCTCCTCTCCACACTCCGTGGGCTTCCGAGGAAGATGGCTCTAGCTTCTAAAGAATTAGAATTGGACTTCAAGCTCAGGAAACCCACCACCCACCCTGATTGGTTCTGAGGGGGCATATTTCCTAAGCAGGTCTAATTAAAGGAAAGTCTTTGCTCAGTGGATGAGGGACACACAGCGGAGGCTTATGGCAGCTCTCCTGGGGCCATAAAGAGAGGTCCACTGAGGCTGGAGCCAACCTAGAGGAAGCTGAGATGAAATACAGATTCATAACCTTTGAAATCCAGATCACGTGGAGCTCCGAACTACTTGGTTTGGAGAACCAATTGGTTCCTGGGTCAGTTTGGGCTGGATTTTCTGTCACCTAGAAGGGAAATATTTGTAACTTGAAGACATTCCTGGAAGAGGCCTCCTGCCCTGGAAAAGTCAAGGCCAATAAGAAGTGAAATGGAGCCCAGAGGAAAAGGGGCTCAAAATGGTTCACTTGGCTGGGCAGAAGGGACCCTCTTCAGACAGCACACCCCCCTGTTACTCCTTTAGGGAGACAGAAGGCACAAAGGCCTTCAGGAGGGGGAGACTCAGGCCAGGAGCTCTGCTCTCCTCAACAGAAATTCTCCCCGGAGCTTCCACCATAAATATGCATTGGCCCCCACAGATTCGGGGGTTGAACTGGGATGTTCTGAAATGGGACCTCAGCAGACAGAGGGTCTTGCAGGGACCCCAGGTGTTCAGAAGTCACTGCAAAGGGAGCAGCCTCCTGATGGAGCCTCTGTAGCACCTGAGAAGGCTGCAGGGCTCCTTCCTCCTGCCCCACTCTCTGCTGTTTAGTAAGTGAATATCACTGAACAGATCTTCCCTCGATGTGCCGTTCAGGAAACTGGACAAGGGGCGAAGGGGGACTAGAAAAAGCAAATAGGACACAACGAGAGAGAAAACTGGGCCCCAGTGGATATTGCACTCTGGTGGAGTGCAGTGACCGCGGGCCAGCTCAGCACGTGTATTATATGAGTTTTATCATTAAAAGGGTCACGGTGGGAAAGTCTCTTCAAAGCAAGTGTTATGCTCGAATCTGGGACCCCCAAAAGACCACCAGAGACCAAGATCGATGTAAACAGCAAAGAGGTGTTTATTGTGAGCTAGCTCGGTCCTCAGCACAAAGCAACTGGTGACGCTGAGAGGCCCTGAGCCCAGGGTTTGCAGAAGTTTTATACATTCTTTGGAGAAGGCAGGGACTTCACATACATCATAGCATCTCTTAGCAAATCATCACACACCGCGGGAAAATCAAATAACAACTCTAAAACATGATTAGCACATTCACTGGCGGGAACAAGTTGAGTAGGGGTGATTGGTCAGTACAAAAGGGGTATTCATTTGAACTGATTGGTATAAACCAAGAGGGGTGTACGTGCTGAACTACATGGTTTCCCAACATGTTATCAACCACCATAAACTACTGGGAGGGTCATCTGGCATCCCAGGTATTTTTCTGTCTCATGCTGATTGGTGGCTGCTAGGGGGTTGCTATGGATCCCCACCTAGCCTGACTGAGTCAGGGACACCTGGCACAGCAGATCTCTCCTGTTATTTGTAGATAAACAACTTAGCAGGGTGGGAATGTGCCTAGGAGTGCTCTGGGTTTTTCCAAGGACAAAGGTGATGTCCCTTCCTTGGACAGGCTTTGCTCTAAGGTAGACGCTGATTTTTCACAAGCAGAGCCAAGGGCACGAGGAGGAGCAGCCTGATTATGATTATCAGCTTGGACCCTAACTTTCTACCTCTAGCAACTGGAGTCTGAAACGCAAGGTTAAGAACTGAGTAGCTCTGTGACTGGCACAGAATCTCCTACGAACAGGGTGTCACTGTAGCAACTGGGCCATTGCGGTCAGTGCCTTGGCACTGAGAGCTCTCTAGAGGTGCGTGGCCTCTGTCCCAGGACAGTTCAAAACCTATGATTCAGTTGCCACTCACGACATCCAGGGATCTCCCCCCTTCTCTGATGCTGCATTATAGACACCCTAAAGTTGTGTATTTCAGACCGCTGGTCTCCACCTACTAGGGCTCATGAAATAGATTTTGTAGGTATCGTCATCTGTTTTGTGCTACTATCATAAAAATATCCCAGACAGACTGGGAAATTTACAAAGGATGGAAATTTACTTGTTCAAAATTCTGGGGACGAGAAGCTAAAGATCAAGGTCTCAGTTTTGGGGGAGGGCCTTCTGGCTCTCCATGCATGGCAAAGGCAGAAGAGCAAGAGAAAGTGGGAGGAGCCAGACTCACCCTTTATAGTGGCACCAATCCCACCCCAAAGGCAGAGCCCTCTTGAAAGTCCCACCTCTTAACACTATTGCAAAGGTGATTAAATTTCAGTATAGTCTGGGAGAAGACAAACATTGAAACCATAGCAGTATGTCTCAACAAACATTTGGGTGAAAAAGAAACAAAAATCTGAGTATTACCTATAATAAGAGTAAGTGCCCTCTTGTCTGTGTTTTTTCAGAGGTGCTGTGTGGCAGGTGGTCCTTCCTCAGGGGTATAGGTCAAAGGTTGATCTGAGATTCTTCCCAGAGGACCTGGAGTGGAAGACAAGGGTCGGATAGAGGGAGGAAGAGGGGCTAAGGGAGGAGAAGGAGGTGGGAAGCAATTGCCTCCTGGTTACATCTACTCTTGTGTTGGGTTCTGTGGGCTGGGGGAGAGGCAGGCACGTGACGAGGCTGGGGTTCTGAGAGCCCTAAGCAAATACTGGGTCCTAGGACTGCATTGCTGGCCTCCTGTGACTGTGTCCGGGAAGGAGTGCCAAATGAGAAGGTTCTGGAGCAGGAGAACAGAAAGTCATTATCTAGGATTATTTATGTCTCTTAAGGTTGTGGCTGGGTGGTGCTGAAGCATTCAGTTCTTAGCAGTTCTTGACCAGGGAAAGGATTGCCCACGGGATGTGGGCGCCACTGTCTGGAGAGACGTCTAGTCATCACAACTGAGTGGCATGGGGTGCTACTGCCTGTTAGTGGATGAGGACAGCGTTGCTGCAATTCCCTTAATAAGGAAATCTCCAGCTCAAAACAAGAAAGGTACAGAGTAGAGTCAGAGAGAAAGGGTGCGTGGGAGCCTGGCTGTGGCATTGCAGGGAATATCTTGTGATTTGGTGGGGAGTTTTGCATTGTTGAGATGGTACAGGACACACCCCCAGGTTGTCTTGAGTTTACGACAGAGATTTGGCATCTGAAGATACATATATAGATTCATCTAAAGAATAACCTCTAGATTCAACCCTAGAATAATTTATAACATCTCCAGTTTTGTACTTTGGGGGTTGGACTGGAATGTTCTGAAACAGGAACTCATTCGATGGAGGGCACAGGGATTAACTCCTCTGATCAGTAGAGGATACATGGTTCTACCTCTCTCCCAGGTGGAGGGCAAAAAGATTTACTCTCCTCATAGGGCAAAGGACACGTGGACCGACTCTTACCACAGAACCTACTGTTACGCTGTTTACCGGTAAGGAGTCCTTGCTTCCCCAATACTGAAGTATAACACCAGAGAAGCATGCCGAGGCAAGTTTAGTGTGGAAAGTAGAAGCTTTATTAAAGTGTAAGGGTAAAAGAAATTGAAGTTAAAGTGTAAAAGTTAAAGGGTAAAAGACCGGGTGTTGTAAAGTTTCTAAGCTGCAAGGTCTGAGTTAAAATGTAAAGGATTAGGTATTGTTAGGTTTCTATGCTACCTGCAAAACCTGAAATTTCTGTATCTGTTAAGACAATGCTTGGAACTGCCCAGTAAACATTTCCCCTGGCTGTTTGGTTGTTTAATAACTGAAGGGCTCTGTGTGGTCGCACGTAGGCCTTGCAGGGCCTAAACCAATCAGTTTAAATGTGTACTCTCCTTAGGAATGACCTATCACTCCAGCCTGACCTGTTCCTGCCAATGAATGAACTAATCATGTTTAGGAGTTGTTGTTCAATTTTCCCGCGCCTCATGATGATTTGTTCTGATGTATACAAAGCCCTCCGCCCTCCCCAAAAAGTGTACTTAAGCAGTGCTCAGCCCCTGCTCGGGGCTCTGGGCTGCTTTCCCTTCTTGAGTGGGCACAGAGCCCCAGCATGCTGGTTCAATAAATCCCCTTCTGCCAATTGCATGAGTGGTCACTTGGTGGTCTCTTTCTCCGACGTTTTGCGGGACCCTTACAAAAGGACAGCAGAAAAGACTTCTCCCCAGAGGAAGAAGGGGACTCAAGAGGTGGAATCCATGGAAGGGAGGAGGTCTTCCCTCTTTTATAGCTAAAGTCTTCTTTTTTCTGTCAACCTTCCTGTCCTTTGTTCTGTTATCTTGCAGTGATAGAATGTAGGTGGGGAGACCCAAAAGGTGAGGGGCAGATGGACCTAAGGAGTAATCTTGGGCAGGAAGGGCCTGGGACTGCTTCTGATTAGCACCTCCCTGTTTGCTGGGAGCTGTTCCATTAACATTTCTTTAGAATGGGCTCTGGGCCTTGGGAACATTAGCATTTCAATTTCCCAAGTGCTGCTCTGCTTTCCCAGACTCCATTCTCATAATGGCCTTCATTTTCGATTTTACTGGATATTAGACCCGGGATTTACCTAACTACACTAACTACCTATCTTTAAATCTGGCTTCACTACTCTTCTAAAAGGGCATACAGATCTACTCTGTCTAGCAGAGGGTGTGGTAACCCATTACCCATACTGAGCAGAAGGGAATGGGATGTAATTCTCAGATATATCCATATACAAATTAAGATATTTATACATACTCATAAATATTCACATCACATTGAAGCCATATTTAAAGATAGGTAGTCAGTGTAGTTAGGTAAATTGGGTCTAATATAAATCCAAAATGAAGGAAATCCGAGGAAAGCAGAATAACTCTTGGAATGTTAATGTCCCCAAGGCCCAGAGTCCATCCCAAAGAAATGTTAATGAAACGGCTCCCAGCAAACTTAAAGATGCTGACCCAAAAGTCTTTCCTGCCCAGATTACTCCTCAGGCCCACCTGTGCTCCACTCTTCGGGCCTTCCCACCTACATTCCATCATTAAAAGATAACAGAGCAAAGGACAGGAATGGGGGGGGGGGCAGATGAAGATCTTAGCTATAAAAAGGGGAAGACATTGCCCGTCCAGATTCCACCTCTTGGGTCCCCTTCTTCCTCCAGGAGAAGTCTTTTCTGCTGTCCTTTACTAAAGCCTCTACTTTCCACTCTAAACTTGCCTCGTCATGCTTCTCTGGTGTTATACTTCAACATTGGGGAAGCAAGGACTTGTCACTGGTAAACAACAGTAACAACATTATTATGCACACTCATGTAGATATTTATATCCATATGCATACCTGTTCAAATTCATAGGAGTATTCATATTCCTGTTCTTGTACACACTCATTGTAAGGGTCCGGCGAAGCATCGGAGAAAGAGACCACCAAGTGACCACTCATGCAATTGGCAGAAGGGGATTTATTGAACCAGCATGCTGGGGCTCCATGCCCACTCAAGAAGGGAAAGCAGCCCAGAGCCCCGAGCAGGGGCTGAGCACTGCTTAAGTACACTTTTTGGGGAGGGCGGAGGGCTTTGTATACATCAGAACAAATCATCATGAGGCACGGGAAAATTGAACAACAACTCCTAAACATGATTAGTTCATTCATTGGCGGGAACAGGTCAGGCTGGAGTGATAGGTCATTTCTAAATGGGGTACACATTCAAACTGATTGGTTTTAGGGCCTAAATGACTACGTGACCAGTTACACAGAGCCCTTCAGTTATTAAACAACCAAGTAGTCAGGGGAAATATTTACTGGGCAGTTCCAAGCATTGTCTTAACAGCTACAGAAATTTCAGGTTTTTGCAGGTAGCATAGAAACCTAACAATACCTAATCCTTTACATTTTAACTCAGACCTTGCAGCTTAGAAACTTTACAATACCCGGTCTTTTACCCTTTAACTTTTATGCTTTAACTTCAATTTCTTTTACCCTTACATTCCCCACTCATTTTTCTGACTACTTTTAATCTTAAAAGTAATGCATCACGATTATTGAAGGGTTTCACATTTCATGAGTTGTTTTGCGTTCCCTGGAAACATTTTCAGCATGGCCTCCATTTTAGATTCCACTCGGTATTAGACCCCGATTTATCTAACTACACTGACTACACTGACTACCTAACTTTAAATCTGGCTTCATTCCCCCCTCTAATTTGGGAACTCCTTACTGCTGTAAGGAAGGGGGGGGCGAAGAGAATCTTTCTGGCTTCTTCAGGCTGAAAAGGGACGGTGTGGGGGCAAGCAGTTTGGAGTCCCCCTTTCAAAAAATCGGGTCTATCGAGTGGTCCATGATAAAAGTCCAATTGAGAAGTATTAGGCTGGAGGGCCATTCGAGTGATAGGTGGTCTATAAGAGAAACAAGAATTCATTAATTTACTGGAACCATATTGATGCAGCAATAAATGTCACAGCACAGGAATATGCCAATGAGTATAATGGCCAAGACAGAGACTAACAATGTTTTCCACCAGGAAGTGCCAAGAACCAGAAGCTAAGATATTGTTTCCACGACAAAGTTGCTGAGGACATGGCTTCTATCTGAGCATGTAAATCTTTAAGGATATTTGTCACCTTGCCAGAAATGTCAGGGATGTAAACACAACAATTAACATTTAGGTTTACAGATGTTCTTTCCTTTAAGATATAGTCTAATAATTTAATGTCATCTGATCTTGTAAAATCCTTTTTACTAGTATGACCTATGTCTAATAGAGAAACCTTTAATTCTGTTACTTAGGGCTGGATAACCATACTAGCAAACACCAAGCCTACCTGTGTAGGTGCCGCAGTCTGGCTGGGCACAAAATCACGAGCCACTCAAGCAGGAACAAAGTTTATTTTTTGAAACTGCCGCCAATGTCCGGTACCGCTCGGGAAGATTTTTTCCACCCATGCGGCCTCCTCCCGGACCCACAGAGAGAGCTCCTCCCCCGGAACTCCCTCCTACTGTACTTCCCCAACCAATGGGAACTCTCCAGGAGTCCCGTAGCCGGCCTAGGTGAACAGCAGGAGTCCAATATCCATATGAATGCAAATCTTAACATAATCATATCATCTCAATGGCTAGCTGGCGTCACCTTTCGACCAAAAATGCCATGCATCATATACTTGGCTCTTAGCATCTCCCCCCTTCTGTTTAAGTAACAAGCAATCTGGCTAGGGACCCTGCCTGTTAGGTTTGTCCAATTCAACATATGGTTCTTACCCGCCATTGGAAAACTGACTTTTAGGCGTCAGCCTCCTGTCTTAGGTTGATACCACTGCAATTGGATCATACCCGTCACTGACTACCGGTCCAGCATATAGCCATACTTGTGGATAGGCCTATGTACCAGTGGGGGGGTGAGGTTCTTTGCCTCACCTCTGTTGGCCCCCAAATTTGGCCTTGGTGCCGGTGCGGGGGTGAGGTTCTTTATCTCACCTCTGTTGGCCCCCAAAATTAGACCATCACTAGTAGAAGGGAGGAGGATACAGAAATGTCATGACACCAAGTCAATTAACGGCTCCTAGGAAAAATTGCATCACTGGTGACACATCGGCAAAGATACGCTAGCACTACCATAATTCGCTGCATCAACAAATAGATCACAAAGCATACAAGTGATACATAGTCCAGGCAAGTTCTGTAAGCAGTTCAAAGCAGAGGAATCTATCAATATGTCCATATCCTCCCAAAATAAAGCATACAAGTGATACATAGTCCAGGCAAGTTTTGTAAGCAGTTCAAAGCAGAGGAACCTATCAATATGTCCATATCCTTCCAAAATAAATCGACTCATTGATTGAGCATTACTTGTTGAGTTATAAATCATTGATGTATCAGTTTACACGGTTTGTTGTGATAACTCTCGAAGAAGTTGTAGTTTGGTTTTATCTTTGTCTTCACCGGCACTGGGATGAAAATAGGAATTTTGACAATGATGCTAAAAAAAAAATATGTAACATTTCAACAGGTACTAAGAAAACAATATTTAGAACAATTTACATTATCCTGAACAGAATTATTAAATATAATGAAAAGGAAAGGTGAAAGTAAACAAACAGATCTGTTAACCTTCTATTTGTTCATATATTAAAACAATCCTCGACAGCTGTTTACCCAAATTAAATTAAACTATTAAAATCACGTGAATAATAATAAAAAAAAATTTTGGATCCATGTGCATGAGCGCTCCTCATATGTGATATATGGACATATGCACATACAGACATACAACACAAAACAGAAGTGTGCACACGTAACATATAACACATAAGACAATAGTAAAGGCCTTGTAGCTTTACCTAGGTGAAATCTCCATTGCAATGTTCAAAAACTCCACAGTCAAAAAATAAAACTGATCAGAAAAAACATTAACCTAGGTCTGTATGAGCTCAAAAATAAAATAGAACTTTATGATGTGGGAAAAAGCAATAATAAAATAGATATTGAAAAAAGCATCCTGGTTAATCACTGTTGCAGATGTAAGAATAGCCAAGCTGGAGATCTGGATATCAGCTGTTATGGATTTGAGTCGAATCATCTTCCTTTTGGTCTGTAGAAATTGTTTTAGTTAGTCTCTCTGGAATCCAAATCAGCTGCTGTTCTTCCTGTGGAAAAACACAAACAGAGCTCCGACTCCAGACTATCACTGGGTCAGGACCTTTCCATTGTCCTGTTAGAATATCTTTTCAAAGTACCTTAGGCTTATGTACATTTTTTGGATACAAATGTCTTTCCGCAGCACTAAGCCCTGATGAATCCAAATTTTAAAAGTTTAGAGTAAAAAGGGTTATTTTAAGTTTATCTTTGGGGGATATATACCCCTTTCCAATTCCCTCCTTTTGTTTTAATAAGTACATTTTAATAGTTTGATGAGCTCTTTCAACTATGCCTTGTCCTTGTGGATTGTATGGAATTCCTGTTATGTGAGTAATGCCAAATGATGAGCAAAATTGTTTAAAAGAGGTGGACGCATAACCAGGACCATTATCGGTTTTTAACTGGTTTGGAACGCCCACAGTGGCAAAATTTTGTAAGCAATGAGCTATAACATCTTTAGTTTTTTCTCCGGCATGAAGGGAGCCCATCAGAAATCCAGAAGAAGTATCAACTGTAACATGTAAATATTTTAATTTTCCAAATTCTGGCAAGTGTGTGACGTCCATCTGCCAAATATGGTTAGGTATCAGTCCTCTAGGATTGACTCCAAGATTAACTTGTGGTAAAAATGTCACACAATTATGACATTGTTTTATTATATCTCGGGCTTGTTCTTTAGTTATTTTAAAACGCTTTTGTAAAGTATTAGCATTGACATGGAACCTTTTATGAAAATTTATAGCTTCTTCTATTGTGGAGAAAATATGTATGTCACGTGTAGATTTATCTGCTAACTCATTGCCCAAACTAAGGGCTCCAGGCAATCCTGTATGTGCCCTGATATGTCCTATAAAGAATGGATCTTTTCTGTCCCAGATTAGACTTTGTATAGTGGAAAACAAAGAGAAAACAGTAGAAGAAGGGGAAATCCTACCAGCATCTTCAAGGGATACTATAGCATTAACTACATACTGACTATCAGAAAATAAATTAAATACAGAATCTTTAAACATCATAAAAGCTTGTAATACTGCATTAAGCTCTACCTTTTGAGCTGATTTTTTGGGTACTAAAAATGTAAAAGTTTGATCAGGGGTAACTACTGCTGCTGTACCATTATTTGACCCATCAGTGAATATATTTGGAGCATTCATGATAGGGTGTTTTTTTTTTTGTCATCTTTGGAAAAACTACAGGATGTTTAGACCAAAAAGACAACAAAGGATTAGACGGTAAGTGATTATCAAATGAAACATTAGATTTACACATGATTATTGCCCAAGTATTTAACTCATTAGCTAACTCATCAATTTGATCTATAGTATATGGAGTAATAATTTTATTGGGAGAAATCCCAAACACTCCCTTGGCTGCTTTTATTCCTTTGAGTATTAATTGTCCTACAGCCTCAGGATACCTAGTAAGAATAGTGTTAGGAGAATAAGATAAATGTATCCACAATAATGGACCTTCTTGCCAGAATACTCCTGTAGGAATATTTTTTGTTGGCAGTACAATAAATAATAAAGGCAAACTTATATCAATTCTATCCAAATGCATATTTTCCATATATGTTTCAATGATTTTTAATGCCTTTCTTGCTTCAGGCGTCAACATGCGGGGTGAATTTGGATCTGATGGACCTTTTAGAACATCAAATAAAGGTCCCAACTCTCCTGTTGGTATGCCTAGATAAGGCCTTATCCAATTTATGTCTCCTAATAACTTTTGAAAGTCGTTAAGTGATCTGAGTTGATCTACTCGTATTTGAATTTTGGGTGGATGGACCATGGTTGAGGATAATAAAACCCCTAAATAATTAATTGGAAGATTTAATTGTACTTTATCTATTGCTATCTCTAGATTATAATTTTTTAATAAATTTGTAAGTGTGGCATAACATTCTAGCAATGTGTTTTTATCTTTATGTGCCAATAACACATCATCCATATAGTGAAATATTTGTAGTTCAGGATTTTGATTTCTAAGTGGCTGGATTGCTTTGTTAACATAAATTTGACACATAGTTGGACTATTAGCCATCCCTTGAGGAAGTACTTTCCATTCATATCTCTGATCAGGACCTTCATGATTTAGTGCAGGGATAGTAAATGCAAAATGTGGACTATCCTCGGGATGAATTGGAATTGAAAAAAAAAACAATCTTTAATATCTATAGCTAAAACATACCAGGTTTTTGGTAAAGCAGACAATTTGGGAATCCCTGATTGAGCAGGTCCCATAATAACCATCTCATTATTAGTGGCTCTTAAATCTTGCAATAATCTCCATTTACCAGATTTCTTTTTAATGACAAAAATGGGAGTATTATGGGGAGATATGGAAGGTTGTATATGTCCCTCCGCTAATTGTTGTTTGACCAGGTCATGGGCTATTTGTATCTTTTCTTTAGTCAGGGGCCACTGAGGAACCCACACTGGTCTTTCTGATTTCCAAGTAATTTTGATTGTCTCAGTGGCCCTTTCTGAAAACCCAATCCATGTCTATTTGTTTCTTGATCTATTTGAATTGGTGCTGTCATACTTTGTTCTTGTTCTCTTAATCTTTCTTCTTTCCTAAAGCCTTGTCTAGCCCTAGTAGTGGGCGCATTAGGATTGATGTTGTTTGTTAATGTCAAACCTAATTGATCTAGGACATCTCGTCCCCATAAATTTATAGGAAGATGATCCAATACATAGGGCTGTATAGTTCCTTCACATCCTTCAGGATCCTTCCAATCTAATACCATTGCACTTCTATGGGGATTAGTTGCCACTCCTAGGCCTCGAAGCATTTGAGTGGCTTGTTGTAATGGCCAGTGTTTTGGCCATTCTTGACGAGAGATGATGCTAAGGTCTGCACCTGTATCCAGTAGCCCATTAAATTCATGTCCTTGAATATTTAGTTTTAGCATGGGGCGAGAATCTAAATTTAAAGAAAGCATAGCCCAATCTACACCTGTGGAGCCTAATCCCTTGGAACCTCTTTCTACAGTACGACTGGAAAATTTATCATGTAGGCTGGGTATTATTAATAACTGTGCTATTCTATCTCCTGGTGAAATTACTGATATACCTCTTGGAGAACTAGCTATAATTTTTATTTCACCCTCATAATCGGGATCAATTACCCCAGGACTTATCATAAGTCCTTTTAGTGTTGAAGAACTGCGTCCCAATAATAAGCCTACTGTTCCTTGGGGAAGAGGTCCTTTTACTCCTGTGGGAATGATTTGAACTCCCATCTCTGGAGTTAGTACTGCTCTGGCAGAGACGCAGATGTCCAACCCTGTGCTCCTCTAGTTTGTCTGATGAGGGATTTAATGGATAATGCGTCCTGGGCACTACCTTGATGGTGCTGCTGGGTTCCTCCATTGCCCCGTATATTTGTGGTTTTGGGCCCCGGAGCATTGGGCCCTCCAGTCCGTTTTTTGGCAATGGAGCCTGATGTCTTTCTCCACGATATCGTGGGTAAACACTTGGTCCTTGTCTGTTTTTTGATAATGCAATACCCTCTATGGTGGTTTGAGAACGGCATTCATTAGCCCAATGTTTCCCTCTACGGCATCGTGGGCAAATACCCGGTATTTTATTCCTTTGATACCTAGCCTTGTTAAACCCTCCTCCTATGGGGCAACTCCTTTTAAAATGTCCTGTTTGATCACAATTATAGCATGTTTTTGGCCTGGCATCTAAAGCCTGTTGTACTGCTGCTAAGCCTTGCCCTTGTTCATTAATGTCTCTACATAATTTAATATATGTGTTTAAATCTTCATGTTTCCATGGTCTGATGACCTCTCTGCAGCAACGATTTGCTTGGTCATAAGCCAGTTGTTTTATAAATGGCATTGCCTGTTCTGTATCTCCAAATACTCTAGATGCTGTCTGAATAAGCCTATCTACAAATTCAGCATAAGGTTCATTAGCTCCTTGTATTACCTTAGATAATTGTCCTTGTAAATCTCCATGCCCCTGTAAAGTTTTCCATGCCCTAACTGCGTCTGCAGCAATTTGTGCATATATAGCAGGATCATATTCAATTTGTTGCCGTTGACCCTCATAAGGTCCTTTTCCTAATAACATATCTAGATTTCTTTGAGGGTAACCGGCTGCTGCATTTCGCCTAGCTGTCTCCATGCAAAATTCCTCATTGGCAACCTTCCATAACAAATATTGTCCTCCATTTAGCACAGATCGACACATGTTAGCCCAATCTGCTGGCGTCATGTCTAAGTTGGTAATGGATTCGACCATGCTCACAGTGAAGGGTGCTTGTGGCCCGTAGGTTGTTACAGCCTCCTTTAATTGCTTCACTGTTTTGAAATCTAAAGCACGGTGAATTCGTTGCCCTCCTGTCTGCTCAAGTACAGGGCATGCTAATCTTTGGGGTCCTGCCTCAGGATTCCGTCCATCAACTACGGGAGATGAGGGCCGCTCAGCTGTAGATGGAGCTGTTGGTTGAATTACGCCCTCTGGTGATAGAACGGGGTTAGTAGCAGCCTCCTGTTGTAATTCCCCACCTGATGGTTGTTTTTCCTCTAAGCTTTCTTTCTTCAAATCTTCCTCTGTCTGACTAGCTTGAGAGACCTTCTCTTTCGCTTGACCTAATATGTTTTCTACCATAGTCTGGACCTCTAACAATTTACTTAACAGTCTTTTGGTTTGTTTTTTACTAGTTTCTAATCTACTATAAAGGTAACGCAACCCAATAAGATAGCATAAAACAAAAACGAAACAGAATGAAACAAAAATCAAACAAAGAATAGTTGTATCAATTTTCTCTTTCTCAGGGCCGAACAACTTCAAACCTTGAGCCAACCATTTTTCCCAGTTTGCCTGAGAAAATTCTAGGGATAGGCAGCTTGAAACAAAAACAAGATAAATCAAAACGAGAACACATTGTTTTTTGAAATGGTCACCCATTTTGTTGCCTTCCCTCAGGGGCGAGCAATTTTACTCACCTCCAAGCTTCAGGCGTTCCCCGTACGGGCCACCAGTTGCCGCAGTCTGGCTGGGCACAAAATCACGAGCCACTCAAGCAGGAACAAAGTTTATTTTTTGAAACTGCCGCCAATGTCCGGTACCGCCCGGGAAGATTTTTTCCACCCACGCGGCCTCCTCCCGGACCCACAGAGAGAGCTCCTCCCCCGGAACTCCCTCCTACTGTACTTCCCCAACCAATGGGAACTCTCCAGGAGTCCCGTAGCCGGCCTAGGTGAACAGCAGGAGTCCAATATCCATATGAATGCAAATCTTAACATAATCATATCATCTCAATGGCTAGCTGGCATCACCTTTCGACCAAAAATGCCATGCATCATATACTTGGCTCTTAGCATGTAGGTTAGGAATATCTGTGGGCCTTAAACTAAAAACTACTCTGGCAGTTCCTTTTAATAGTTATCAGGCATTCCTGTCTGAGAATCTCTTTTGTAGCCTCCAGTTTACTTATTTTTGGAAGTTACATTTAACTATTATTATCATTTAAAATGTCCAGGAACAGCTGTGTTTGGCTTTAACTATCTTTGTTAAGTGTTTAAGATGAAGCAAGTCAAACTGACTTTTGTTCTTATCTATTGTCAACAGTCAGCTGAGTTTCCCTGGGAGTCCTCGGGGAACTTCATAGCAGCTTCTCAGTTCTGCTAGTGCCATTTACCTTAGGATGGGTCCAGGCCTTGCTTGACCATGTGGCTTCTCTCGGAAGCATCAGGGATGTCTCCCCTTTCTGATGACCCTCCTCTTTACATCAAATGCACCGATTGGCTTTCTGTCCTCCACTGGTCTCATTAATCTCCCTGCTCAGGAGGTTATGTGGCCTAGAGTTGCACAGCCCTTTGGAGAAGTCCCCTATTCCCTGATTCAGACTGACTCAGAGGGCAAGAGCCAAATTTTTAATTTTAAAACTTAATCTTAAACATCCAGCAAATAAGATAACAGCCTTCTATTAAGAGCACTGGGCTTTAATGTCTATCTCTCTATCCTGTAGGTGATAACTCCTTATCTTAAGTTGACCCAGGTTGTGTTCTTAAAGCAGTACCTCTTTAAAACATTAACAGGCAATCCTTAAACCATCTATAAGCAAACTACAAAACAAAATTAACTAGGGTAAAAACATATTTAGCTTATATAATAGCTACCTTGAATTCTGGCAGGGTTATACATCATAATTCCCTGTTTGAGATCCTAGTAATCTTGGCAAAAACCTACTTTTGGACACAACTTTAACTGTACTGAAATCTGGCTTACTTCTTTCATAGCCACTTTCACATGTAGTGAGATGGGACAGAGCCTTATCTCAAGTAAGGCAGGGATCTTTATAAATCTCAAGTACTATAGTTCTGAAGCTGATCATTTTACAAAGTTTACATAAATTGTTGTTCAAGTTTACATGAACATTAGCTAACACAACATAATATCACACCTGAAACATGAATTAAAGGATGAAAGCTTTTAACCTTTTGTAGAAAAGTAGCAAAGTACTTTGGTGTTTTAAAATTGTATCTCAGTGTGAAAAGTAACATGGAACTGTACATATCTTATTGATAACAAGTCCAATTGTAGAACACAAATGATATGAACAAATCTCCAACATGTTTTTTCTTTTAAGCCCAGAATTACCATACAACTTTAAAACATCAGTTTGATACAAGGTTCTTTTGAAGCTTCTACCTTAAAGACTTGTATACCTGGAAGATATGAACACATTAATAGCACCATAATTAACCTTGCAAAAAGCTGTGTGCTTATATAGAACTAAGGGGGAGATGGTAGGGCTTAGATAAATGGCAGGCAACCCGTTTATTGGTAAGTTCTTCCAGATAGGTGTCATGTTGGCGTTACCAGCACCTGAAGAAAATCAGAGCGAATAAAAACAGAATGAAGATAAAGATTAAAGCAAAGGTCAATTTTTGGCAGAAGTTCCATGCTGGGGGACTGACGGAAAAGAGACCAAGGGCCATGAGGAAGCTTAGAAGGACATAAAGACTCATGAATCCAGGATGGCAGATTAAGAGGTTCTCCGAACTTGTTGTCTCCCATTGTCTGATGTCCGTTGCATTCCATCGTGCCTGGTAGTGAGCTTCAGCACTGAGTGAACTGTTCTCTTGAAGATGTTGGGGGTTCATCAGTCATCAGAGGCCGGTAGTGCCTAAGCAGAAGCTGGTTGAAAGTCTAATTAGAAACTTTCTGCAATTGGGTTTGGAAGAACTTCATTATGCAGAGTAAGAGAGCACAAGAAAAGTACTGAAAAATAACAGTTGTTGTTTAACCATAGTTGTATAATTTTTAATTTATTTAAGATTACTTGCTCAAAAACTTATACACATAACCAACTTACACAAACCTTTTTTATCACTTACTTAAACCTTCTTAATTACTTAATCACATAGACTCTCTTATCCAGAAACACATTTTCCCTCTATTAAATCCATATCTAGAACCTTTCTAGTTTTTCTTTTCCATCTGTTAACCTCCTTCTGTTCACATTTTAAAACAATATCTGTAAATTTCTGAATTTAAGCAGATTATTTTATAGACATCAACATTTTATCAGGGTCTTTTTGAACACCTAGAAAAACTTATAAGCTTAATTTTAAAGACATCTTTACTTTTATCTGTTTACCCAATTTAAATCGAACCATTTGAATCACGTGAATCAAAGATATTTGGATCCATTTTTAAATTTTTTATGAGCACTCCTCATCTGTCAATTGTCATATCACTGCAGGATATATGGACATACACACATACAGACATACCGACATACAACACATAACACAAGTGTAACACCCTTGTAGCTTTTTCAGGTGAAATCTCCATTGCAACGTTTCAAAACTCCACAGTTGATCAGAAATAGAACTGATCAGGAAACATTAACCTGTCTGTGGGATTAAAATCATGAGCTCAAAAAAAATACAGAATCTAAGAAAAAGCAAGAGTCCTAAAAAAGATGACTGGCCAGTAATTAGTAAATACCATATAATTTACTTTTTGGTTGGGGTCTAGTTTGAGTTCAGGTAAAAAGACACTTTAACTCTTTTTTTTTCCTTGGGCCTGAAATCTGTCTCCTGCTGAGTGCTCCAGGCTTCTTCTATTTGCATATCAGCTTAAGTCCTGGCTGAGGTCTGGAAGGAACTGGGAAAACTGGAATTCTGAGCAGAAACCTCATGCCTAAGGCATTTTAGCTATAAGTCATAATTTCCAGGTTTAAGATGCAATTCTCAAAATTTTATCTTTATATCTCTTTACATTAGAAACACTTGCTCACACAAAACTGAAAATAGGATCTTTTTCTGATAATATAAAGGCCACCATCAGAGGAAATTCCCTCAGGATCATTAAGCTGCTTCCTTTGTTCTGAAGTTCCTAAAGTAGTATTAAGTTTTACCATGTATATCCAAAATAAAGCTTTAAAAATTTTCAAGACTGTTGCTAATTAATGTCATTTCAATAAGCCAGACCAACGTTTTAATTTAGCACCCTTTTTTTTTCCTGAATCTTATACACTGAGGGGAACAGATATCATATCATAATTTATTATCTTCGCCCAAGTTAATGCACTGGAATACCTAGTGAAATTTTCTCAGGCTACCCAGTTCAAAATTGAAACTTTCTAATTTTTTTTTATCCTAAATATTTAAGTTTTCTAGCATGAACTATCTGAAATCAAACTAAACAATTGCTTAAACCCAACTTTTAACTGCAAGATAGTGCAATGCTTTAGAAACCCATTCAGATACCAAATTGTTACAATAAAAAAATCATCTTTTAGATACACGTTTAGCCAAGATCATCCCCAAGAAACAATCTATAACATCAACACATTACTGCATTTATTGTCCCTTTAGTTAAGTAAACAGAGGTGGGGTAATCCCTAAAGTGCAGGTAAGGAAGGAGGAAACTCCCCAAAGCAAAATGGCTTTGGCAGCTGCTGGGAGCCCCTTAGTTCCACCTTTTACTTATAGGATTAGTTCCTCTGGCTTGGTCTGACCCCAGGCACTAGGCATTTCTCACATCTCCTAACTTTTCAGTAGTCAGCTTCCCAAAAAGTTCATCTTCTGCTTGCAGTTGTTTCGAGTTTGAGAAAAGTTTAAGCGAGATATCAAAGTTTTTAGACCCCAGGCATTTCCCTCTGCAGTGGGCGTGCTCAAGCCAACTACGGGAAGAAAAGAAAACACTGCTTCCCTAATCTCGGGGTAAAAGGGGGGTAAAGTTTATCAAAGTTCTTTAAAACACAGCTAAGAGAGGTGTAAAAGGTGAGAACAGAAAAGCTGGCAGTTCTATTGACTTTTGGTCCCTCACAGGAGAAGCATTAGGTTAAAATTTAGCTAAAGTTACTTCCACACATCTAAGGCCGTTTGGAATTTGGGACTCTGCATCGGTCCAAAGTAAAACAATGCCATCACACTTAACAGAGACACAGACAAAAAGACACACAAAGATCATCATGCAGCTCCCGTTCGTTCACAACCCCAAGATCTACAATCTTGTGACTCAGGGAGAATGGAGGGAAAAGGGGGAGGAGCAGAAGGATTGAGAGATAGGATCTTGGGGGAAGGGGTCGGAGTGGAGGCAGGGACCAGGAAAGGCTTCAGGGACAGAGGCGTGGAATGGCTTTGTCCCATACTGGGAGTTACTCAAACAAAGACAGGGACAGGACAATACAAACGTGACACAAACACGGACACACAGTAAATGTTTAACACAAGTTTAGAAGCAAAGGTTAAAGACAGGCAGTGAATTCAACCTGAGAAAAGGAATTGCCGGCGAAACCAAATGGGTTGGCAGCAGAGTACAAACGAGGGCACTCTTGTCCCTCTACCAACTGGGAGCACTTTCGCCCCCCCTCCCCCCGGAATCCTCCAAGGCATCCCTTAAGAGGAGTGGCCTGTGGATTAGGACACGTCTGTCACCACTGCCAGGGAGAATTTACACTCTCCGCTGGCGGCCACGCTGCCAACCCAACCAACCAATCCAAGCCAAAAACCAAACCTGAACCAAAAAGCTCTGAGAACTTACGCCCTCCACCGAGCCAAAAACCAAAAAGCTCTAAGCGATCGCAAAGGAAAAACAAGAAGGAGAACAAGGAGGAGAAGAAGAGGAGGGAGAAGAAGAGGAAGAGGCGCCTTACTTACCCCCTAAAGGAGTCCTTTGGAGTCTCTTTGTCCGGCGATGCGCAGTTCCCGGCCAACGCACCAAATGTAAGGGTCCGGCGAAGCGTCGGAGAAAGAGACCACCAAGTGACCACTCATGCAATTGGCAGAAGGGGATTTATTGAACCAGCATGCTGGGGCTCCATGCCCACTCAAGAAGGGAAAGCAGCCCAGAGCCCCGAGCAGGGGCTGAGCACTGCTTAAGTACACTTTTTGGGGAGGGCGGAGGGCTTTGTATACATCAGAACAAATCATCATGAGGCACGGGAAAATTGAACAACAACTCCTAAACATGATTAGTTCATTCATTGGCGGGAACAGGTCAGGCTGGAGTGATAGGTCATTTCTAAACGGGGTACACATTCAAACTGATTGGTTTTAGGGCCTAAATGACTACGTGACCAGTTACACAGAGCCCTTCAGTTATTAAACAACCAAGTAGTCAGGGGAAATATTTACTGGGCAGTTCCAAGCATTGTCTTAACAGCTACAGAAATTTCAGGTTTTGCAGGTAGCATAGAAACCTAACAATACCTAATCCTTTACATTTTAACTCAGACCTTGCAGCTTAGAAACTTTACAATACCCGGTCTTTTACCCTTTAACTTTTACGCTTTAACTTCAATTTCTTTTGCCCTTACATCATATTCATTTTTCTCATATTTATGCATTTATATAAGCACATAATCATAATATTCATATATATTCATGCACATATCATATACAGGTTCATGTACATATTAACATAAATATGCATGTATATGTTCATATTCATATAAACAAATTCTTTTCCATATGCAAGCTCATGTTCATATTTGTACAGACAGAATCCAAGGCCAGGATTCCCGCCTGTGGACTATGCGCAACGCAGCTGCAGCTCGGGGAGTGGAAAGCCACACAGAGGGGCTGAGGGGTCCAGGAGAGGCTGCCAGCCCCTTTGGATCTGGGGTTCTCAGGGGACATTGCCAGGAACACCCATCGCTGGCCACTTGTCTGGAGATGCCTTGGGCAGCGGCCCCAGTTTGGGTGAGTGTGTGGCCCTGGCGTTCCAGTGGAGACACTATCGGGGACGGGCAAATTGCTGGTTTGCAACCCCACTTGGGACAGCCCTGCAGGCCACAGGACGGTGGGGCACAAACTGCCATGGACACGCAGCTTAGCGCTGGGTCGCACATCCCCTGGTGCTAAGCCATGGAGTTCTTCCCTGGATGCCCCCGTGGGGCAGCAGCAAATGGCGCAGGGCTCCCTGCGAGTTCCCAGGGCACGGACCGCCGTGTGCCCTGTCCCCTGGGCACAAGTCCTGCCCCAGGAGGAGGAACACAGGCAGGAAAAACAGCCAAACGCCCACTGTCAAGGGCTAGAAGGAAGTTCTCCTTCAAAGAATAGCCTGACATTTACAAGAAACAGCCCCCTGGGAGACATCCTGCCTGGGAGACACCCTGCAGCCATCTATCTCCCTGAGACATCCTGCGGCCACCTATCTTCCTGAAACATCCTGCGGTTATCTCACCTTGTGCAGACATCCAGCAACTGCCGATAAGAGAGCTTCCCCATCCCCAGCATATAAATACCCCTGTGTGAACAATAAAAGTTTGCAGCTTGATCAGAATTCCTGTCTTGCTGTCATCCTTCGTGTCTCTTGTCCCTTCATTCCTCCCCATCTAGGTTCGCTGCCCTCGTTGATGTGTCCTGCTGGTCAGGACAGCCCACAGGAACCAGAAGTGCCAGGCCAGGCTGGGGCAGACAGCCAAAGGGGTCCTTTCTTGCCTGCACCAACGTGATACTCCAGGCTTCCCTGGTGACTAAGGCAAGCACTGGGAGGGGGACAATGTGAACAATGCAAGGCTGGGGCCCCTGCTGCCCAGCGGCAGAATACAAGCAGGACTTCTAGGGTCAGAACAAACAAGGCCATAAACATCCCCAAATGCCAGGCAAACCCTGGGCCAAAGAGAACCCAGAACTCCAGCCACAAGGAGGGAGCAATGTGGCTGGTAAGTCCTGCCTCCCACGGGCTTCCCATTGGTCTTTTCTTTGTCACTGGAACAGGGCTCTTTGGTCCCGCCTTTGGGCTACTAACCTGCACTTCCTGTTCCTCACAGACCTGCTGCTGGGGCTACACAGAGCCTGAGTTTTCAAGGATGCCCACCTGTAGGACGTCTTTTTCAGACAAAAAACATTATTGCCCTGATCCTAACGTGTTCTCTAAGCTAAACAATCTGATTTTTATCCCTCCACAGTTTTCTTTAGAAAGCCTTTATAGTTGTATTATTAAGAAAATTTGCAAAGGTAATGTTACATTTATGAGTGATGCAAATGTTTGCTTGTATTTTATTTTTTAAAATTATGAAAGTACCTTTGATCATCACGAGATAGTAAAAGGCCAGCAATTTGAGATAATTTTCTCACAGTCTCTCACGAGGAGCAAATCACATAATTCTTCTTGGTTTCTAACTATGTAAATATAAAATGTAAACAGATATGTGCACAGAAATTTTGTGATGTCACATAAGGGTGTGTGCACCCCTAGTTAAAAGTAAGTTAAAATGGATCCAAACATTAAAAAAGGGGGTTTCATAAGGTTTACATAATCATAAACTATATCTTTACTTTTTAAAAAATATTTATTTAGTTGTAGATGAACACACAGTATATTCATGCATTTTTATGTGGTGCTGAGGATTGAACCCAGTGCCTCACACATGCAAGGCAAGCATTTTACCATTTATACATGCAAGGCAAGCACTTTACCACTGAGCTACAGCCTCAGCCCCTACCTTTATTCTTTTTTTTTAGTTGTTGATTTTTTAATTTATTTATATGTGGTGCTGAGGATCGAACCCAGTGCCTCACAGATGCCAGGCAAGCCACAACCACTGAGCCACAACCCCAGCCCCCTACCTTTATTCTTAATGTATATTTTCCCAGATATTTGGATAATCTATAGTCCTTAATTCATAGAATAATTAAAATATGTCTATTTGTTTAATTATTATGTGTCTGTTTGCTTCTAATCATTTTCCTTCAACAGAAAACACATAATTTATATATTTCTTATACATGCATTTACTGATACTCTGCCTTTTAGTTACAGATATTTGAGATAAATGTATTTTACTATAAAATTTTTTTCTTTCAAGAGATAAAACAACCATCAAGTAATTTCTAATTCTCAAATTATGGTACAAACTTTTGTAAGATGATAAACAAATATGATTCTGTCTACAGAAATATCCAAGGGCTTTAACTATATTTTAATTGAGCTATTTCTTCTTATCAAGGTACAACTATTTATATTCTAAGATTTACTGGAATTATTCCAAATATAGCCCAGGAAAAATTCTAGAAGGAGAACAACATGCTTTAACAGACAGGAAACACATTGGAGGTCCTAAGAAGAAGAAGAAATCATCTTTGGGTAAAACAAGGTCTTTATATTCTAGATTTTAATGATAAAAAATTCTTAAAAAAGAAATTCTTATGTCATTATCTACACAGATAATATAGAAAGTTAAAAAAATTGAGAAACAGATTTATGTATAACTGGACTGACTGTAAATATAGACTAATCAATTCTAGGATATTTCAGGCTATTACCCTGATCTTATTATGCTGATGTGAATTAAGATTTTGTCCATATTTTGACTCAATAAAGACCTATAAAATGTCTTAATGTTTAAGACAAGGATTAATTTTAGTGAATAAATTCACATCCTTAATTAAATAATAAACATTTTAAATACTGACTCAAATTCCAATTTTGACATTTCTCCTTGGAGACTAAATTTGATTCTTGCATATTACTTCTGTTTGTTGGATAGTTGTAAGATTTGAGAAAACATTTTATTAGGACTGATCTTCTTCAAATTAAAGTCGTATGTTAGTTTGGAGCAGTAAAATTTGCAAACTTTGTTGGAAATTCATTGGTATTATATAAGCTCTCTGACTTGGATATGGATACTCTCTGACTTAATATCCATAAAAAAATATGGTAAGATTTATATACTACTCCCTACACTGGGAAGTAACCTTAATCATATTTTCTAAAAGACAATTAAGAGACATCTATTTAAAGGATAATATTCTGAGATACAGAGATATTTTGAGATATGATATCTTCTCTCAGAAAGAGATTGAGGGTTCTTTTTAAATTACCAAGATGGATCAACTAGTGTATATACTAGAAAATTACAATAATCAATAAAAGATATCTCATTTTCATATCTAGCCTCAATTACTATTAACAGAGAAGGCCTTAAAAATCACCTACTTGAAACTAAGATCAGAGGGGACCTCTCAAAATTAATATAAACTAGAACAAATTCAGGGAGATTTTCAAAAGATCCAAATACATGTATTGTAATATTTCAAAATTTATGCCAGATGTCTAATCTTACCTAAAGAAATATTATGGTATTACTTATCTAAACTTTGAAATAGAAGACCATCTTGAAAACAACTTTAAAGGAAATTTATCTTAACTATGTCCCAGTAACACAGAATAGGGACAAAGCTGATTGTCTGTCTGAAACACAGACAACCCCCCAAAACAGATATCCAACAGATAAACAAAATGCCTAAAAAATAATTTTAATAAGCCTTTAGAAAAATCCTGATATTTTCATAGAGAGACTTAAAGAGAAAATACAACACCTAAACTTATAGGGCCCACCCATTTTCTAAAGAATCCAGTTAACCCTAGACATTCCAAGGGATTTACAAAGGGTTAGCATAATTCTAACCAAGTTTAGTCATTACACCATAATTAAATGGAGCTCAAATGAAGAAAAAGAAAGGTAAACATACAGAGATTAAAATGCTAATCTTACCCCAAGAAAAATAAGCTTTCTGATTAAAAATTTTACTCCTCTTCTAAGTTAAAAACAGATTTTAGAAGCCTCTAAACATTGAAACAGGGCCTTACTTCAAGCCCCTATCAACAGTTTGTCACCTGAGGAAAATAACACTAAAAATAGTTACCCCTAAAATATCAGACAGCTATAAATAAATCAGCTCAATAGCTGATAGATAATTTTAATTAAAAAAATTTTAAAAATGATAGACCCTTTTCAACTTTAATAATATGAGATGATGCCCTACATATATTGATATTTTTAAATTAGCAAAGTCATACATAATTATTAGAGCTAATTTTACTACATTAAATAAAGTTACTAAGGATACTCATAGAGCTATTTATTTATACACAAAAATTGTTTTGACAATAATCCCTCAAGATGTCATTGCTAGGTCAGTGTAACACAAATTCTAAATTAGATTATTTTCTTAAACAACACTGTTAACTTGTTTTTACCCATTAATATTTAAAATACTAACTCCTCCTCCTTAGGTCAACACTAAACTTGATAACAGTAATGATAGTTTTTTATAGATTCATAAATAAAAACTATTTGTTTCTCTACTTCATTCTTTTTTTTTTAAGAGAGAGAGAGAATTTTTTAATATTCATTTATTTTTTTAGTTTTCGGCAGACACAACATCTTTGTTTGTATGTGGTGCTGAGGATTGAACCCCGACCGCATGCATGCCAGGTGAGTGTGCTACCACTTGAGCCACATCCCCAGCCCTCTATTTCATTCTTTATTAATGATAAAAACCAAAACACTGTCTCTGGACTTATTTAACATATATACTTCCTATTTTGGATGTTTATATAATTTCTCATTGCCCCTAGTAAAAGCCACCATTCCTAAGTTAAAAAGTCTGTTTCTCACTTCATTCCAAATTAAGATAATTAAGTTAATCTAGAGCTAATTTCAAACTACAAATTTTTATATACAAATTATTATATTCTTTATTTTTGGTAATTCTGTTAAAGTCAAAATCAAGTCATACATTTAATAAAGGCTAAATTTTTATTTATCATGATACCTTTAAGTGACTTTTGCCAAATCTCATGACCAATTAGAGATAATAAATCTTTTCTTATTTAATTACTTGTACTATTGTCGATAATTTAAACTAATGATATTATGATTTATACCAGCCTTTCACTCGATGTTAATATAGTAAAACAGGGGGAAACAGGACCCATAGGCACATAATACGTCTTACAAAATATTTTTAAATTTTTTCTTAAATTGTAATATTGAGAGTCTTACTGCTGCTGAACATGATTCAGTAAATTAAATTAGATTTCAAAGATGGAGCTGAAACCGGTCATCAAGGAAATGTTGAAAACACAGGAAGGTACATCTCCCAACTGCAGAGTTTACAGCCATGCTGCTTTACAGGCTCGTCAGGTAAGTAAAAATTATGAACAAAGTTCTATGGACCCATTTCTCAGGTCCACCTTTAATATACCTTGCAGTGTGAACTTAAAAGTCCACCTATGTAACTAGATTAATCATACTGACTGTAATGGTCAGTTATCCCTATATGTTGATCCTATGGTAAACAGGTTGTTTGGGAGTATCTTTTGAGAAAAAGACAGCATATGAGAAACCTCAACCAGCCAATTATGCTGGTCCTTAGAAATTAAGACTATGTATCTGGACAATTGTCAAAATAGAGAGGTTATTGAAATGGAACTTTCTTATGCAGGCCAGTTATTTACATAAAATATCCACCAATGTATTATTGCCCTAATCATTCTATAATAGAAATTGGCATATTTCCTAAATTGATAAATTGTGCAAATGTCTTGCAAGTACAACATAAAATATCTAGAAATGGTGGATATATTTTAGGCTGGTCTCCTAGAATGGACAAGTACAATTGCAGAAGGTTGCAACGACTCCTAGAAACCTTAACCTGCAGTGAGATGGCACCCAAAAGGATGTTTGATGTTTGACTTTTGCCTTCAGAGTATTTACATTACTGACAGACCTAGAAGACTCCTTAAATGTGAGAAGTGAGAGAAAGGATGATTAAATATTCTGTGACAACTTACTTAGTTTTATCGCTAGTTTTAGTAGAGGAAAAGGACATTGATGCTTCATCAATTGCCAGCTAGCATGCTGAAGTTAACATTCAGGCCTTGAAACAGGTGCATGTCAATTAACCAGACCTAGGCAACCTCTTGATCTTATGATCCTTGAAATGACTACTCGAAATATATTCATTGTTCCTACAATTCATGGCTATGTTTTAAAACTTACAACATATGGATTTTCTTAATAATTTGACTTAAATTACTTCCAAGATCCTTCATGGTCAGATAAGTGCTGATGGAAGGATTGGAACTAAGTTAAAATTCTGTGGAAGACACAGTGATGAATAATGTGAATGAGCCCTCTGCTCTATGGTTTGTGGAAAGGCTTAAATGCCATGGCAAATAAATATGTCTATGTCACGGGGCCAAACACAATGCTTCCCAGTAAAATTGGGAAAAGATTAAGAATCTTCTGATGAGTGTTTGACAGAGTAACAATAATAACCTGGATCTTCCAAGTTGGTTATGTTATTGAAATGATGTTTTCTACTAATTCCTTTTGTGTTTCAATAATAGATCGTGATGACCTCAGACCAAGAATCCAGTGACTGGAAGATATAATTCCCCAGTTGCCTTTTTTTTTTAAAAAATATTAAGAAGATGGGAGGATGTTGGGAGCTGCCCTGGATGCAATCCTGATGCCCCAGCACACTGATCAATTATTTCCTTTGGTGCCAGGCCTCACTGTAACTTGGGTGTTACCCCAGCTCGGGTAGCAAGGCGTGCGTGGCTCCAGGTGTAGGTGTCATTCTCAGGGGTTGAGCTACACTCACCTGATCCTTTGTAATCCTATTCTTTTGCCCTTTTTGGGATAGAATGTTCCATGGACCCTCCCCTTGTGTGTTCCCTGTGTAAGAATAAAGAATTCAGTGGCTCGCTCTCTTTCCACAGAACTTTAAGGTTGCAGAGCCATCTCCAGAATATTGAAAATGGCATTTCTGTGTGGTCGCATGCTTTCTTTGTCATTTTCTTGAGTTATTGGAATAGTCAGATTTTGTGAACCCAGCATTAGGTTGCCAGCTGGGACAGATGGTGAAAGCCTGCTTTCAATCTGACATTAAAATTCAGGCTCATCTGGAATTCCAGATAGGTGACTATTTTACAAAACTGAGCCTTTTTGGTGGACACCTCATATCCACATGAGGTGGGTTGTTTTAGTGCAGCAGCAGTATTTGAGAGGCAGTGTTCTTGGTGGGGGCTGGCTGTAAGCAGGTCATCCACATAGTGCTCGAACCCTCACAGCTAACACTTGTGTTAGACACTCATTATAATATATAAGAATATAGAAAAGATTTTACGTCCCTGACATGACGCAGTCTGGAGATACTGGATGTGTTATTTTCATATTGAAGTCTTGTCACTCAAAAGCAAACCATAATTAGAAATTTCTTTTTTAATGGAATGCAAACAATTCATCTCTTCAATGTAGTGCTTTGAACCACCGTAGTTACCTGGCCCTGCAAATAGCAGAGTGTATGAATTAGAACCTGTGGGCTGAATATTATAAACAATGTTAGTTATATCAACAAGACCCTTATTGCACAAATTAGTATTCATCAGTGTGAGGTTTTGTTTTTGTTTTGAACAAGCAGGGCTGGAGTATTGCAGCAAAGCCAATTCCATTCTGTTTTAAGAATTTGTCCACAAGAGGCTGGATCCCTATTAGCACTTCTGTTAAGGGGGTATTGTTTCTTCCAGGGCAGGTGACCTCCTCCTTAAACAGCATTGTATTGGTGATGACATTGATCCTCCTCCTCATTGTCCCTTTGGCCCACACAGCCTTACTCACTTTTTAGCTGAACTCCAGAAGAGCTGGCTGTTTCCTTTCCTGAGACTGAATAAGTGCATATTCTGGTGGCACTTGCAAGTGGAGTTATGACTTATTTGGGTGACGAGTTCACCTGAGAACTTAATTTACACAGCAGATCTCAACCAGGAGCTGCATTGGAAAACCTGGCATGTACCTGCTCTGTGGGCAGATGGCAGGACCCCATTCAGAGCCATCTCTTTCAGGAAGAAGCTGAGGTTCAGTACACACATGGTGGGGGAGCTTGCACTGAAGGCCCTGTTTGTCCTCAGCCACCCTGGCCTTAAAGTGACAGTCAGTGCCTGGGTGGTTGGACCTGGGCTCTGAGGCCAAACATGTGGCTCCTATGTATCTCCACATGGGCATGAGCCCTGTGCTTGTGGTGCGGCTGCAGTGCAGCCTGGGGAGCCCAGGGTCTTTGGCCTTTTTAACCAGAACTTAGCTGCTGCTTTTGTCCAGAGCTTATGAGGCTGGAGATTTCTCTCTACTATAGCCATCTGCTTTTCTCCACAGCTGGTTTTCCTTTCTGCAGTTGTTTTTCCTTCCTCACTTCAGTAAGTGTTCATGAGAGAGTGGTATGAAATCTCAGTCTCCCTGGCTTCCTGAACAGCAGTGGGGCCTCTGAATCCCCTGTTTTCCTCCGTTGCCACCCACCATGATGGGATGCACCAAGAGAGCCCTTAGCAGAGCTGAGGTGGTCCAGGTGCCATGCTGTGGAATCTTCAGAACTGTGAGCAAAGGAAACCTCTTCTCTTTATAAAGTTAGCTTGCATTGAGTAATTTATACCAAAGAAAGCTCTTCTAATAGGTATGCTTTTATGAACAAAAACTTACCTTCACTTCCTCCTTGACCCATCTAAGATTTAAATTTTTTTCATAATTATTATTTTAGGGGTATGCATTGATTTATATAAATCCAAAAGCATGTGTTTCTCCTCATAACAGAATACAATTTGAAACCTTAGTTATATTACCAACATGTTCAATGGGATGTCATATTTAAATTGTTAACAGGTTTTTTAGAGAATGTTATACTTGAGTCTGTATGGCTATCTAGCCACAAGAGACTTTTAAAAGAACAATCAGAGATTATTATGTGGTCAATCACTATTCTTCCTGCAATTTCACAAATAATCAGGCAAAATTGATAAAATTTAATGGGCCAAGCCAGGATAAAAGGATCCTATGCCATGCACTCCCTGTGGAGGTGACTGGTGGCCTGGGATGTAGGATATCTGGACCCCAATCCTGTAACATGATTCAATGAGAATCATGAGAATCACAAGTTTATTACATACTTTTTGGTAATGTTTTATTTTAATTTCTGTTTGAAATCCCACTTAAAAGTAATCTAGACCATATTATTTATCCTTTCATTATTGATACATATTTGAATGGTTTCCAAATTGTACATAATGTTGCTGTAAACATTCTTTCACATGGTGAACACAGGTCGGCATTTCCACTGGGTGTATGTCTTAGAGCAGGATCTCTGAGCATCAGCTACAGTCTACTTCCATCTCAAGAGAGGCCACCTTGGAGGTTTTGGAAGTGGTTGTACCCATTTGCATGCATAGCAGCGTGCAAGATTCCAATTGCTCTACAGTCTTACAACTCCCATCAGTGGTTTTAAGCCATTGCATATTTGTATCATATCGTGGTCTTTCTTTTAAATGAGCTAAACCTCCAGCCCTGTATTGCAGTTTTAATTTAAATGTAATTATTAATGATGAGGAGCAGCTTCTCATATACATGGGGGTAATTTTGTGTTGTTCTGTGAAATGGCTCATCAGATACTTGATTAAATACTTGTCCATTCCCCCAACCCTCAATCATCTCTTCTTATTCACAGCAGGAGGAGTCTGGATGTGGGGTAAATGCATAGGGATTGCCCTAAGGCCAAGACCTTTGTGCTTGTGCAAAAGTGTATGGTGCTGTAAGAGACCTGGGTATTCCAAAACTCACGTCCATCTGCAAAAGCCATGTGAGAAGACTGGTAAACCTGCACGTGCCTGCCTGGCCCAAGTTGGCACATCATGCAGTATTTATGGAGCCCAAAACTATGTCCTCATTCAGTATGTAGATATGCTGGTTCACATCAAACCCCTCATTGTATTATCAGAAACTGAGGCCCAGACATAAAAAGGGACTGGTCTAGAAACAGGACAACAGCTTTCAGTAGGGTGCTGTTCCCTCCCATAATGTTTATTTTGGAATGATATCACCTGTCATCCTGGAAATCTCTTCCTCATGTTGTTGTGTTGACCTTGTTTTTTCATTGAGAATACACTGTACTTCTTCACATGAGCAATTTTCCACTCCTTACTCACCTATGGGTAAGGAGTGCATACACACATACATACGTGTGCATGTACACATACGTGTGTGTACATAACACATGCGCAACTTCTAAGGTTGGCACCCTGACATTGGGGACAGAGAGGGAGAAGACAATAAGGGAGTAACTAGTGGGAAAATTCAGCTTGTAGGTATGCCATCCATGGGGCAGTGACATCTAAAAGGTTTTTAGGGATCTAAGGAAGACAGGGTAGGATTTTATATTCTTTCTACCTAAAACTAAGATAAGTCCATCTACCCTGTGTAAAAAAGAACAAGAGAAGATAGAACTTCAGTTTCTTCCCATATGAGCTGGGTGTTTTAACTGGATGACTTTATGCTTAGAATGTGTTGACCTTGTTTTTTTCACTGAGAATACACTGCACTCTGATTTTTTAAAAATATTTATTTTTTAGCCCCTGCACTCTGATTTTATGGGGAAATCAAGACTGAGTTCCCTATAAGTCCTTCAGAGTAATGTGAGTCTCTTGAAAGAGAAATATTTATTACTGGACCCCCTCCATGCTCCAGAATTGTTGAGAGTAAATTGATGTTGTTCTTAAGCTACGAAGCCTAGGGGACTGTGTTGCAGTGTCCACCATGCGACCAGCGCACTGGTTTCATTAATGAGGTTCTTGGCATAAAAGTTAACTAGTGAGATCGAAATAAACACACAGACTCAGTTACCTTTTTCTATGACCAGGTCCGAGATGGCTCCCCTCTCTGGTTCCCACCTCGAACCACCCAGTAGGGCAGCAAGGATTACTCAGGGCTAGCAGGAGAGAGAGAGAGGGAGCACGCCAGGGAGTAGCCTTTTATTGGGGAACAAGAAATTCAGGGGAGAATTCCATCCAATGAAGGTTGAGGGGGGCCGCACTCCAAGGTCAAGGTCAGTGATTGGCCCCCGGGGTCAGTGGTCAGTCACACCCCCACACGGACAGGCTCTCTCATCAGGAGAGGGCCGGAAAAGCTCCCACACAGTTAGCCAGAGCGCCTCAGACCCAAACCGGGAGTTGCCTAGTCACGTGTGAGAATGGCTTCCCACAGCAGTGAACTGTATTTTCTGGTAGAGAAGCAGTATCCCTTCGATTCTATTGCACATTATTGTTAAGAATTGAGTCACTAACTGCCTAGTGTTGGGACCCACTGTGTGTGCTGGGCCACACATCCATCTAATTCTAAACATAGCAGGATAACAGGGCAGGGTTTATTGTCAGAAGATAATTGAATGTGAGCTTCATTTGATTTCAACAACTATCTTGCTGATGCAGAATGCAGTTAGTCCCAGAGGAGGAGGACCTGCACAAGATCTGCTAGAACTGTGACCTCTAGATGTTAGTCTCTGGTGTTTCTCACCTGTCGTGAGCCATCCACGGGCTGCATGTGGACTTTGTTGGCATTGCAGCTGAGTGGATAGGAACATCTGGTGTCTGGGAACGTCCAGCGGACATTTCCTCTGTGTAGGACTGCCTAGAGACATTGTGCAGTTCCTATTCCACTCTGCCATATCCCACACAGCACCTGAGATGGGTGTGACCTGACAAGATGCCAATCAACCTGCTGACTGCAAGACATCATGAAGCAAGACTTTACCCTGGCAACTTTATCTCTGCCTCTGATCCACCCCCTTAAATAAACCTCTGGAGCCATTTTCTTTGTCTAGCTCCAGCACTTGTGTGAACTAAAGCTATCAGCAGTTCCACTTTTGAAAATAGTCTTTTGTTCTTTACTAATTATTGTTAGAGTCTGTAAACAAGTCAGGATGGCTCCTGGCATTTTGCCAGAGAAATGTTAGAGTCTGTAAACAAGTCTGGATGGTGCCTGGCTGTCGCGACCCCTTGCCCACAAGGAAGACGCAACTCAGGAATCTTCTTTCAGCAGTTTATTCAGGCCCTTGATATTTCTTCTTCTCTCTCTCGGATGCCCCTCCCAGCCTTAATAAAGCATCTCAAGCTCCAATGCAAAGCTGCCACGTGGAGCTTTCTCATAGGGTGATAAAGGATTACGTGCCAACTCTCCAAAAAAGGAGTTGTTTATCACAGGCCACAGTGGAAGCCGGCGCCATCTTCTAATGGCGGCCACAGTCTATAGGAATGGCTCACCACAGTTCCCCCTTCTGTTTTATAAAACAATGCAGGCGAAAGTAGAGGTCCTATCCCACTGTGCAGAAGTGGCTGCAATGTATGGTTCAGTCCTAAGGAGGCGCCTTCCCCAGACCTGATCCCATATCAGCCGACGCCTTTTTTCGTAG
The DNA here is from genome assembly GCF_047511675.1 of Marmota flaviventris. Taxonomy (NCBI): domain Eukaryota; kingdom Metazoa; phylum Chordata; class Mammalia; order Rodentia; family Sciuridae; genus Marmota; species Marmota flaviventris. The sequence continues at coordinate 76,451,388 of NC_092511.1, read as the reverse complement.
GGCGGAGCGTGGACGTCAAACCCGCATGCAATAGGACATGCTTTCCTTGAGGTCCGTTGAGGGATCACTCAAGTGCAGTGCCTTGCCTCGCATCCTGCATCGTGACGACGATGAGAAGTAGGATAACACAGGTAGCCTGGTAATGATGACAAAATTTAAGTTGGCAACACAATCCCTAAGCCCCAGAGGAAGGTAAAGAGTCTGTAGCCGAGAAGAAAGACCAGTCCTGAAACCCATCTGCGTGCAATGGTAACAAGACCTGCAGAGTGCAAGGGCTATTCAGTACCGGGAGAGCATAAAGAAGAGGACATGCCAATCCCAGTGCAATGTGAAACTAACTTGGGGTGCAATGGCCATGCCCAGAAATCACTGTTTAAGATGTGCAAGCCAGATTTGTGGAGAAATGCCATTTTCTAAAGCTGCAAGAGCTTGTACAATCATAGCTTTCTCTTGCGCATGGCGAGCTTTAAGGCGACAGAGAAGCCACAAACAAAGTACAACACCGAAGCAACACATTGCATCAAAAATGCCTACCCCCACCCACTCTTTGAAGAAGGAAAAAGCAGAAGATATCCAATCGGTGAATTGACCCAAAGTCACGGGATCGACACGGGTACTATTCAAAACAGCAATCTGAGTTAGTTGAGACTGGATCAAGTCTTCCGCTGCCATGGACCAATTTCCGGCCAAATATTCGCCAATGATGCGGGAGGCATTCCTGGAATCATTAAATCTGACAGAGGTTATGCATAAATGTGCACGTTGGTCAACACAACCCAAAAGCACCAAGTAGGCCAATTCTTCTACCTGAGCTTGGAGTAAATCTATTCTTTGGTTGGCAGCTAAAATCCCTGACAAAATATGTTGATTAATTGTATTTTGGGATTCAAGTATGGTGGAAGTTTGTTGAACAACTTGATTAATGGTGGCAGCAGTTTGTACTTGACTGGCCATGGCCACTCCGGCCGTAACCGCTGCAGCAGCAGACACTGCCACAGCTGTCACTATAGCTGCCGTAATTCCAAAATCCCTGCGGACTCTAAGTAGCTCAACAATGGGGAATTTATCTGGGTCCGCAGTGACTGGGATTGGGACAAAAGTTGGAATTTTCATAACCACTGCTACAGTCCAAGAACCATTCCAACACTCAGATAAGAGACAGGTAACACTAGAACAATTAAGCATCCCCTGTAATGTAACATTAGCCAAAAGAAACAGGAACGGAGATTGGAGACAGACTGCTGCGGAGGGTAATGTAGCATTAGATAATTGTGAATTATTTGCAAAAATTTTAAGCCTCCTACCTCGCTCCGAGTCTTGGGTACTGCCAGAAACATTAAACAGCCAACTTTGGACTCCTAATATTTCCCTGGGGAAACACAAGCGCGGACTAGACTAGCCCAATCTGAGGGAGTCATACAAAATCTAGTAAGTCCCTCCACCTGAGTGAGAGTGAAAGCGGCATCTATGCCATAAGTGCGGACGGATTCTGCCAAGGTTTTAACTATCTTAAAGTCTAAAGGCTCATGATATCTTCCCCTATTATTGTCCTGAAATACAGGGTATGCAAGTCCCATATCTATATTAACTGTCCTCCAAACTTGCGCATGAAAAGACCTCCCGGAACCTTGGCTCCCCCCCACATATGGGGGTGGGGCAACAGGCATCATATCTTCTTCTAAATTTTCAACCTCCTCCTCCTCAGAATTCTGTTGACCAATATTAGATCCCTCCCCCTTCTTACAGTAGGCATGCGCGCCTTGTGTCTCCTTTTTCTTCTTTTTCATTTTTATCTTATGTAGTTGTTGCAACAATATATCAAGGTCCTCAGAACACTCTGAGCCGCTTGTGTCCTCAGATGTTTTGAATTCGGTCAAGTCTGGATAGAGCCTTCTCCTATTTTTATCTTCAGGCTCTTTTGCCTTCTCACTACTGTTACTTTTGATACTCTCTGCCACTTCACTATGTGATCCTTCAGATTTTTCCTCATGTACTTGTTCAAGAACGGCCTGACCCTCACTCACAGCCTCTTGGCATTTACCATCTGTTATACATCCTCTAACTAACTTCCAAAGTGGTATAACACCACCCTCTAAGGTGCCTTGCTCACAAGCAAAGTCAAGATCTTTGCCTAATTTATCCCAACTAGGTACAGTAAGGCTGCCCGAAAATGCAAACCACGGTGCAGCGATATCTATCTTCTGTAAAAATCTCTGTAAAGTACTATGTTTCACTTCCAGGCCCTTGGAACGCAACAGGCCATTTAGGGCCAGGAGAAGCGGACTTGAAGATGCGGCACCCATGACACAACAACAAAAGAAGCACAAAAAACAAAAGCGAAATGACACAACAAAAGAAACACAGAAAACAAAAGCGAAAGTAGAAGCGAAAGTACACAGTGCAGCTGCAATAAAATGTAATGCTCTCTCTTTCTTTACAGAGGAGCTGCCCCGCTTTGGTCGCGGATCCCACTTACTAGGGACTAACCCCGCTTTGGTCGCGGATCCCACTTACCTGGGACTAACCGGTGCACCACCCCTGACTGCTGAAAGTTCTGGTTCCCGGGTCTTGGCACCACTTGTCGCGACCCCTTGCCCGCAAGGAAGATGCAACTCAGGAATCTTCTTTCAGCAGTTTATTCAGGCCCTTGATATTTCTTCTTCTCTCTCTCGGATGCCCCTCCCAGCCTTAATAAAGCATCTCAAGCTCCAATGCAAAGCTGCCACGTGGAGCTTTCTCATAGGGTGATAAAGGATTACGTGCCAACTCTCCAAAAAAGGAGTTGTTTATCACAGGCCACAGTGGAAGCCGGCGCCATCTTCTAATGGCGGCCACGGTCTATAGGAACGGCTCACCACACCTGGCAAAATGCCAGAGGGAGTGGTTTGTGAAGTAACACCAGCCAGCCATTAAGTGTGGAGATTCTTTATTGGTTGACTGATGTATCTAGTTTATGCTAATTAGATAAGCTGTGTGGAATGTATAAATACTGCTCCTGTCCTGCAATAAACGGCTTCCACTCCTGCTGTATCAATCTACACAAGTTCTTCGTCACTACCCGGTTATTTTGCCCAGCCAGCCGGGCTGCGGCAAATTATTCTAGACTTTAATTTCTCAGGTGGATTACAACCTCCTAGCTGGAAGAAGAACCCCCAACAAGATGCTGGCCATCACCCCATACTTACCCATTGTGATTCTCACCTAAGTTTCAGGATTTTCTATGGTTGACACCAAATTGTGAATTGAAAGGGTTTATTTTATTTATGTTTTGTGATCTCCCCAGGAAGTAGATGCCAATGTGATCCCCATTGTGTGTGGGGGGAATGCCTGAAAATCATGATCACTTCTCTAGGATCACAGGAATGGTAATAAAATGTAAATTCTGAAGCCAAATCTGTCCACTAAGGCCCTTGGCTGCATTTATGACTGCCCAAAGGGGTTGAAAGGCCATCTGTGTTTGCATACTTTTATATCGTTGAGAAGATTAAAAAGTCAGTACCCCAAAGAGTACTTGGGGAGTCCTAATTATAGGAAAAGGTTCACTGAACTAAATTGTGAAGAAGTGACCTCAAGCTTTTGGCATTAGAACCCAACAGAACTTAGAACTCTTTTAACCAGGCACACATTCTAGACACAGTCCCTTATCCAGCTCCCATGAAGGAAGATGCTCAAGAGAGCAAGCTGTTTTCTTCATGTTTCCAAAACTTCCAAGGTTGTAGCCACAAAAATGTCCAGAATGGGAGCATTTGTAGATGTTGACAAGGCCAAACACCAGACCCTATGGGCATCAATCAGGAAGCACCCACAGGTAAAAGGGGGTGGATCAGAGAGGACCAATCCAGAAAAACCCCTTCTGTGGTCACACCTGAGAAGTCCTTGTCCTTCCCCTTATGTGTGTGTGTGTGTGTGTGTGTGTGTATGTGTGGGGGAGAGGGGAACTGCAGGGGACCTGTAATGACAGGAGGAGATTACCAGATGCTGGAACTCTAGTGGTCTTCCACTGGGCATGGCTGGCCAGGGTGGATATTTAGGCATTGGATAGTAATTTTTCTACTCAGGTATTTATCCAGGGTTCTTATTCTGGTGTCACCCCTAGATGGAGGTCTATATGTATATTTGTAAATTCCTGATTTGGGAATAGATTTTTTCAATGGAAGTGTTTCCTCTGGGGCCAGCCAGGGTCATCAGTGTTATATGTTGTACTGAATGTCAGGTGATCTGTTTGCAGAGTGCCACGCAGATCATCAGGGAGCCATTTTTAACTGTGTCTACTTGAGAAAAGATCAAGTGCAACACATAACCAACAATAATATCTTTGGACTGAGGTTAGATGACCCTTCTGGAGAAGGGTTTCCACAGGCAGGTACTTGAGATGGCCAGGATAGGGCAAGTTATAATACCCGGTATGAGGACTTCTCTATATTCTGTTTGAGCACTTTACCACTTAAATGACCTGCATTTTCATTCCAAAACGAATCTGGACTGAATTTACTACCCTGGCAGTATAGTAGGTATAAATCTTCAGATCACATACTTGTAGAAATAACAGAGAAAGCATTTGGCATCATTTTCAATTTGTACTGGGCATTGGGTATTTTTTAAATTTTATTTTACTGTTACTAGTTTTTGCTTCAGTATCTGGCCCCAGGTAGCCAGTGTAGCGGTTGACTCCACTATGCTTCTAGTCCTTCTATAAGACCTAAAAACTAGCAGCCTTACCAGGAAAGTGTTTCCATGAGGAGGACTGAGGGTTACACAAACAAAGGGAGTCAAACTCTGCTGCATAGTTTTTGGAACTGTGATGTATCACAAATCACATTACTATGTTCCCACCAGGTAAGGAGCTGATTCCTCACCTGCCTTCAGAATACTCCAGTAAGAAAAGCCATTTCTTGCAGCAGTTCAGCCTTTCAGTGCTGGAGGAAGGTGATATGATCCAGTTGCATCTTCAGTCAGCCATGCTGCAGGGACAGTATGTGTGTCCTAGTGGGCTGCCTCCATTTCATAAGGCTGCCATAAGACTGCCACAATGGTGGGCTTAAGGACAGTAATTACTTTGGTCCTTATTCCAGAGGCTACTCATCAATGTGCTTGCTGGAATGATTTCTTTTTTTTAATATTAATTTTTTTTAGTTGTAGTTGGACACAATACTTTTATTTTTTATTTATTTATTTTTTTAAATTTTTTTTGTTTATTTATTTTTATGTGGTGCTGAGGGTCGAACCCAGGACCTCGCACAGCTAGGCGAGCACTCTACCACTGAGCCACAACCCCAGCCCCTACTTTTATTTTTTATCTGCTGCTGAAAATCGAACCAGGGCCTTGCATATGCTAGGCGAGCACTCTACCACTGAGCTACAACCCCAGACCTGAAATAATTTCTTTTGAGACCCACTCTGACATGTATCACCATCTTCTGTCTCTACATTTGCACAACATTATTTCTATGCTCCTTTGTGTCCTTATTGTCACTTCTTATAAGTGGGACAAATGGATTTAATTAGATTAGGCCCCACACCAAATAACTAGATTAACATTGATTATGTCTTTAAGAATCATATGTGCAAACAGTCACAGTCTGAGGCACTGGATGGTTAAAACATCAACGTGAGATTTAGGGAGGGGACACAATTCACCTGAAAACGTAAACTGGTTTCCTAATGAGGGTAGAATCTGAAGAAAGGGAATACTGAGTGAAAGAATATGCACATGTAACATTGCAGTAGCTACAGGCAGAGCATGGTCACATTGAAGCTGCAGCTCTTACATTGCCACCAGAAATCTCTGACTGTACCTGCTTCTCTACAGGCAGAAATCCCTGGGCTTTGGCCTCCTTTTTACTTTTGGCCAATCTCTTGTCCATGTGGCAAATAAAATCACACTGTTCCATTCATTTCCAATTTCCCAGCTGATCAGCTTGAGTCATCTTTCAGTTAATTCTCAGTCATTTAGGTTTGTTCTTCCCTGAGTCAGATTCTGGACCCTGTAATGTGCTCTGTTGCACCTGTAGTCTCCAAGCATCTGCCCCTAGGAGGAACCTGGGGTGACAGCTCTGTCTCTGAAGACCTCCCATAACATAAAAGGACAAGCAACTGTGCCTCTTAAGACAAAGGTTCTCCTGGAATGTTTTCTCTAGGTGCTCACTTCTAAATATGGAGGAGAGAGGTTTTCTCCCTACAGGAGCAGGTTTGAAGGAATTTCATACAGTCGTGTGTCTGGGCAGTTCCCAGTTGGGATGCATACTGCCAAGAAGCCATTTGACATGTAGAAGCCTACATTTTCCCTGTATTGGGGATGTTTTTGGAGGACTCAGTTGGATGAAGATCCTCATGGAGGCTATTAAACACATATGTGCTGTGGCTCCATCACTGACAAAACCCTGGAAGACACCTTGCAAATAATAATTATTTCACCACTATCTGCCACTCATACCAGTTTTCTTTTGCAAGTTTACTATAACCTTTTCTTAATAGGGACTAATGCCATCCACACACCCAAATACAACATGTTGAATCTTCCTGGTCTGAACTCCAGATTCCTATATCAGATGTTTCATGGCACTGTCCCCTTGCCCTCCTCTTATTCTATGCCTACAATAAAGAAGTTTTTTTTTTTTCCTGCATTTCTGTATAGCCCATGTCCACCTGTGTTTGAAATCATAGGACTTGGTGGTCTTTTACATCCCTCTAGAGCAGCCTGTTCCATAATTCATAAACCTACCACATTTTCAAAATCAGCCTATATTTTTATTTGCAAAGGGGAGTTGAGATTAATTCTAGCTGGTGTTTGCCCTTGATGTAAACTGAACCAAGTTTTCCTGGATCCTGGATTTGGAGTCTCATGATGACTCAGTATATAAGAAGGTTCAATTTGTATTATGATGTGTAACACATAGTACTGTGTTCCATATACATATAATCACAAGTGCTGGGTTTTTTGTTTTTTTTTTTTAAATATTTGTCACTTTCCAAGTTTTTTGAGAATAAGCAATGTTGCATGAGTCCTTTGGTCTGGTGGAGGGGTTTTGGCTTTGGAATAAGGTACAGCTCATGCTGAGTCCCAGTCCAGCTGCTAATTAGCCATGGGGCTTTGGCCACAGGATGAAACAGACATCATAGCCTGGCCATTAGGTCTAAGGCCAAATTGTCAAATAAAAAGTATTCATTTCATGTTTGAAACAATAGAGTCAAGTCTGTGGACAGATCTGAAGACATGTGTCCCCCACCTCCTAGGACCCCATTTTCCTTTGTTTGCTCTCTGATAGCTGCAATGGGAATGGACCTGTGGCCATCTTCCAGTGGGAGAGAGTGACCTACTATGGACACTTCCCTTTCCTCACTCAGGGCACTGTCTCCTGGTAGGTTGGGTCGGAGGAGAATTATTAATAAGAAACTGTGTCTCTCATCTCTGTCATAAAAAACAGGTAACCAGGCCCTTCACATTTCAGAGGACAGGGCACCTATAGCTGTCAAATCTTGAATGTGTTTGCTACAAAATGAGATATGCTGGAGGCTTTAAGTCCAGTGAGTTTGGGGATATACTTCCTAATCTACATATGCTTCATTGATGATTTCATATGGGTCACACTGATGCAGGACAGATGAGGCCTGAGTCTCAAGGAATTTGCACACCTCAGATTGATTAGCTTTAGTGGTCCAGAGGAACTAAGGCTGGATAATCTCTGATCCAGGGTTGATAAATCCTTTGAGATTCATCTTCAGTGGGTGTTTACATAACAGTGGGTGGTTACATAGCAGAGAGTCTTTGTCCCAAATTTTTGGGACAGGCAGGTTTTTCCAAGGAAAACAAATAATAACATTTTTACAGCAAGCTCTCTTGAGACAGAGCCTGTTACAACAGTCTGCAAACCTGGCATTTACAAGAAAGATGAAGCTTCAAACCATAATGAGCTCTCTGAAAGAAAAAAAAAAAAAAGAAGAAGAAATCCTGCTACCATTCTTTTGGGGTTACATTAGCACAACGATAATAATCTGGATAATATTCAGGATATATTGGTTTATGTCGTTACAATCAATTTCACCTGTTTTAATTTTTTAATGTGAATATTAGGAAATTTTAAATGACCCTTGTGATTCACATAGGATTTTCATTGGCCATTGCTGCCTTAGGGGATTGCTTCCCAGGCCAATCTGCAGACTCACAGGGCGAGAGAGCAGGAAAGTTAAGTGAAATTGCAAAGTGATTGTCATTATATTATTATATTATTTCCAGTGAATACAATGCAGACATATGATTCATAAGGTGAAGTCACCTTGTATGCGAGGTTCATCGCACACGACCTCTGGCGCTGCTAGATCACTCTTTTTTTTTTTAAATTTTTTATTGTTGGTTGTTCAAAACATTACAAATTTCTTGATATATCATATTTCACACTTTGATTCAAGTGGGTTATGAACTCCCATTTTTATCCCATATACAGATTGCAGAATTACATCAGTTACACATCCATTGATTTACATATTGCCATACTAGTGTCTGTTGTGTTCTGCTGCCTTTCCTATCCTCTACTATCCCTCCTCCCCTCCCCTCTTCTCTCTCTACCCCCTCTACTGTCATTCATTTCTCCCCCTTGTATTATTTTTCCCTTTCCCCTCACTTCCTCTTGTATGTACTTTGCATGGAAATGGAAGGAGACCCTCAGGGTTATACAAAAGTAGATCACTCTTTTAAGAGGAAAATTCGCCTAGGATTAGCTGTAGCCTGAGGCCCTCTTGTTCAATTCACAGACTTCAGGAGGAAACTGCCGCCAGGAACCTGTCATTCTGGCCTCACTGATTCCTAGGTTGGACGTCATCTACTGTCACTCAGAAAGAAGGTCTGTGGGCTCAGCCTGCGGGGCGGGTCTGCAGCCCTGTGCAGTGGAGAGCACTCGGGGAGAACCGTCCAATCCTGGCACAGCCAGGGCGGCTTCCGCGTCTGGCCGGGCCCTTTCCTTCTGAGCCGCCCTTCTCGCGATTTCGGCTTCCGTCGCCAGCCCTGGGGTCCCGCTGGCTTTGCCCTGAGGGTGCTGAAGATCCCTGGTAGCCGCCTGGCTCCCGAGCGCCAGGAAATGGTGAGTGTGGCGGGGCCTCTTGAGCCCGGGGAAGGAGGTCGCTGGAACCGCGGGACGGCTGCGGTGGGGCCAGAAGCTGCTGGGGACTCCGGGGTCCGCGGCCTGAGCCCTCCTCCTGGCAGCGCCCCCTCAGTCCCCCTGGCCAGCTAGGTCGGGAGCTTATCGGCAGCAGAGCTCCTGCCCAGCCTGCTGCACCCGCTCAGCTAGCCCTAGAGAGTCAGCAGCCCGGTCTTCCCAGGTGGGTGGTGATTGACAGGCGGGATGGCGGTTGGAGAAGTCTCTCCACGTGGGATTTTCCTGCAGGAGAGGAGCAGTGGCTCTGGGCTTCGCTGCCGCCGTCCTCCTAAGCTAGCTGGCTTTCTTGCTTTTTCTCCCTCCTTCCCAACCTTCCTTCCGCAGGGTGCTTTACCAGGAGCTCCATCCCTGGTTCTGATGTAGGGCAGAGGGGGCGGCACCTGAGGAATTCGCGGGCAGCAGGTTTACTTAAGTTGCAGCCGTCCAGATGGAGCAACGCAGGGACCCTGGTAGGGAACTTCTCTGAGATTTATAGTCAGTGCGTGGTTACAGGGCAGCTACTCCTTGTCCCATATTTGTAGGTGACACAGGTTGTTACCAAGGGAAACAAAAATGAAGCTTCTGTTCAGCAAGCTCCCTGAGACAGTCTGTGACATCTGTCTGCAAACTTGGCTTTTACAAGAAAGAGCAAGCTCAACCCACAGTGAGCGCTCTGGAGGAAAAATACTGCTGACATTCTTTATAACAATCTTGGTGACAAGAAGAGAAACTTAATTTTGCTAGTGGTTGTTTTGGGGCTACATGAGTACTTTTTATTTTTTATTTTGAGACAGGGTGTAGCTAAATTGCTGAGACTGGCCTAGATATGGTCGGATTTATACAGACCTTTCTATTGGATTTAAGAGTACAAGTTTCAGCCGTGAAAGGACACTTGCAATGTCCAGGCAAAGTCCAAACACCAGGCCACAGCCCGGAATCCCAAGCCAGAGCTTTATTGTCAGTAGCAGGAGGCAAAGCCTCAGCCCTCCCAGGGCAGGATTTAGCTGGAGGAGGAGTTCCTTAAGCTGCTTAGGGGTTTCATCATAAGCTGGGGTGGGGTTGGATCCTTCAGAGCTCACATGTTCTTGTGGGAAGCTAAGCAGTGTTGCCTCAAAATGGAAATTTAAAAGCCTCTAGATAAAATGGCTCCTGACCTAAAATGGTGAATCTGATGCCAATAAACTGGGCTCGGTGATGCGCACCTGTGATCCCAGAGGCCCTGAAGGCTGAGGCAGGAGGATTGGGAGTTCAAAGCCAGCATCAAAAACTTATCAAGACTCTAAGCAACTCAGTGAGACCACATCTCTACATAAAATTTCAGAAAAAACAGGATGAAGCTTTGTGGTTAAGCACCCCTGGGTTTAATCCCTGGTACCAAATAAACAAACAACAACAAGACAAAAACAATTATATGGATTCATCTATGGATTTTTTTTTATACTGTGAATCCTTGATTATTATGGTAGTGTTATAGTTTCATGATATACACTATCTAGTAATGATAGCTACTTCTTTTGCTCTTATAAGTAAAAGGTTTCTCTGCTGTTATGCTCAAATTCAGGACCCCCAAAAGACCACCAGAGACCAAGATCGATGTAAGCAGCAAAGAGGTGTTTATTGCAAGCTAGCTCGGTCCTCCGCGTGCACACAGCAACTGGTGACGCTGAGAGGCCCCGAGCCCAGGGTTTGAAGCAGTTTTATACATTCTTTGGAGAAGGCAGGGACCCCCACATACATCATAGCATCTCTTAGCAAATCATCATACACCGCAGGAAAATCAAATAACAACTCTAAAACATTATTAGTACATTCACTGGCGGGAACAAGTTGGGTAGGGGTGATTGGTCAGTACAAAAGGGGTATTCATTTGAACTGATTGGTTTAAGCCAAGAGGGGTGTTCGCGCTGAACTACATGGTTTCCCAACATATTATCAACCACCATAAACTACTGGGAGGGTCATCTGGCATCCCAGGTATTTCCCTGTCTCATGCTGATTGGTGGCTGCTAGGGGGTTGTTATGGATCCCCACCTAGCCTGACTGAGTCAGGGACACCTGGCACAGCAGATCTCTCCTGTTATTTGTAGATAAACAACTTAACAGGGTGGGAATGTGCCTAGGAGTGCTCTGTGGGTCCTTCCAAGGACAAAGGTGATGTCCCTTCCTTGGACAGGCTTTGCTCTGAGGTAGAGGCTGGTTTTTCATGCTAAGTCAACATGTGTTTAACTTAGTGGATAAATTATAGAAACTTATTCTTTCGTTCCTTATTCCATTACAAATAAAGCATGCTGATTTTTTTTATTAGTGCATTATAGTCATACATGCTGTTGGGGTTCATTTGCTGTAATTATTCAAGCATGAGTTTAATTTGCTCCATTTTAGTGGTACTTCCCCCTTTCCCTCTCCTCCTAGTTCCCCATTCCCCCTCCTCTCCTGGTCTTCCTTCTATTTATTTATATTTTAAACTACTGCTTTATAGATAAACTTAACGGTGAAATTCACTGTGATATTTTCATATATGTGCAGAGCAGTTTTGATGGGATAATATAGATAAGTATGGGGGAAATGGTCATTGCTGTAATGATGACTTTTGTTACTGGTGCATGGGATGTGTAATGGAGTCTTTTATGGACTTCTGTATATTTTAGTTTCTCATAAATCCTACACATTTCTCTTAACAAATATGTTCCCATGTGAGATACAACATTTATGTGAATCTTTATGAAAGTCACGTGGTGTTGGGCTTGGTGGCCCTGAGTCTGTTATAACAGTCTGTAATCCCAGTGGCTCAGGAGGCTGAGGCAGGAGCATCCTGAGATCCATCAACCTCAGCAACTTAGCAAGGCCCTAAGCAACTCAGTGAGACCCTGTGTCTAAATAAAATACAAAAAAGGGCTGGGATATGGCTCAAGGGTTGAGTGCCCCTGGGTTTAATCCCCAGCACCAAAACAAAACAAAACAAAACCAAAAAAACCTCAGGTAGTGTAAACTTGTGTGTGTCCATCCTCACCTTGTCAAGATGACTTTCCCCCATGTAGACTTTATGTCACTGGGTTCTTATTATGCCCTGGACCCATGTTTCAGAACTGCCTGATGTGAGGATCTCACAGCTGTCTAAGTTCTCTTGGAGTGTCTCATGAACATCAGTACCTGGGTACATTTCTTTTTTTTCTTTTCTTTCTTTTTTTTTTTTTTTTTAGTTGTAGATAGACACAATATTTTTATTTTATTTGTATATTTATGTGATGTTGAAGATTGAACCCAGTGTGCCCACTGTATACTGCCGCAGTCCGGCTGCAGCAAAATAACCGGGGGGTGACGAACAACTTGTGTATGTTGATACAGCAGGAGTGGGAGCCGTTTATTATAGGACAACAGAGGTAGTTATACATTCCACACAGCTTATCTTAATTAGCATAAACTAGATACAGCAGTCAACCAATAAGAAATCTCCACACTTAATGGCTCCTGGCCTTACTTCACAAACCACTCCCTCTGGCAATATGCCAGGCGCCATCCAGACTTGTTTACAGACTCTAACACATACGAGGCAAGTGCTTAACCACTGAGCCATAAACCCAGCCCTAAATACATTTCTTGATGTGGTTGGATGTGTAGGCCCTTCTGTTGCACTTAACAATACAAATGGTTTTGATATATATATTGATGTATCTGTGGAATGTTCTGTGTTGTGATTCTTGGGTCTTTATTATTGTAATAATATAGTTCACTCATATACATTAGAGTCAGGAAATGATAGCTGCTGCTTTTGCTATTGTAGGTCAGAGATTTCTTGGCTAATTGGACACATAGTTATCCTTCCAGAAGAATGTCAGAACTTTTTGCTGTGGTCCCTTCTTTTATTAAAATAAAGCATGATGAAATTTTGATGGAATATTATTCTAGATTAACTTGGGGAAATGGTCATCTTGATATTGAAGAGTTTTGTCATCTATGCATGGGGTATGTAATTGAGTCTTTTATGTTCTTATGTGTATTTTATTTTCTCATAAATTCTACACATTTCTTTAAAAATATGCTTATGTGTTAAAAACAACATTTGTGTGACATTTATTGAAAACTGACATGTTGTATACTATTTTAATAATTTTATGTACTATGACATAAATGTGTCTGGCTCCTGAAAACCATTATTTCCTACAGTTTGTTGTTCCTCTTTCTGAGTGTGCAGGCTCCTTAGGCACACCCCTGGGCCTCAGGCCTTTGAGCAATACAGCTGTGTCCTTCTATGTCATTAGGGTTCATGTGTGCTGCCATTTCTAGGAGCCTCTGTTTCTGGTGGGGGAGTATCATGTATCTTTAGTGGCAAAATAGTTTCCACAGATAGATAATGACAACTTAAACTCCACCTTCACTTCATGAGTATTCATTGACTTCATATGTTCTTTAATACTATTTAGTTTTGTGTGTATGATGTGATTTTATTTTACATTTCTCTAATTTCCAAAGAGGTTGAGTCTTTTATGATTATTGAACACTTAGATGTCTCCTATAAAAAGTTATTTTTCAAGTCTCTTGCCTGCTTTTCTTTTGGGGTGTCTCTCTAAACCTTTCTTCCTGTGTTTGATTATATGTGAGGAAATTAGTTTCTTTGACTCTGTCACTTCTCTTTGCACCCTTTAATGACACCATTTTATGAATAGGATTTTCATTTTAATATTGTATAATATGAAATTTTAAAAATATTGTTTTGTGTAACTTTGCAGAGAAATAGGTCTCTTTTTTATTTGTTGTTATTCTTTTCCCCTTCTACTGTGATACTGGGGATTAAAGCCAGGGTGTTCTATCACTGAATTGCATTCTTAGCCCTTTGAAAAGTTTTACTTTTCCTCAGGGTATTGCTGAATTGCTGGGGCTGGCCTCACAGTTGTGATCCTCTGGCTTTAGCCTCTACAGTAACTAATATTGCAGGCATGCACCATGACATACACCCTAGCCCACCCTTTCTTACATTGACTTTCCAATGCTTTATATTTTCTTTTTATTTCAGAACTTATTGCATCTGAAATGAGTTCTTATGTGGTAGGGGTGAAAGGTACAATAGCATTTTTATTTTCACACAGGTGTCCCATTATTCCTGTATCACTTTCTTTGGAAAGAATGCCATTTTTTCCTTCCCTGCACTGGAGTCTCTATCATTTATCATTGTCTAATAGCAAGAGGTGTATAAAGGGTTTTATTTTTAATTCCACAGCCTAATAATTCCTTTCATTACAAGGTCTACCACTGAACACTGTAGCTCTGTAACATACATGGGTAACCTACATGGTGTTTGGGTTAGGGATAGAGTTCAGGTGCACTGGCTGTAGCATATAGCCTATGCACACAGTGGTTCATACCATCTAGGGCTCGTCATTACTCTCTATGATGACAGAATCATCCCACAATGAATGTTCTAGAATGTATCTTCATCATTAAGTGAAACATCATTGCATATGTACATATATGTGCAATTATATAATATATATTTAGCACAATTTTTCTTGTCAAATTTACCAGAGCTCTTTCAATTTCAATTGTTTTTTAAAAACATAAACATTTGACATTAGTGATCCTCTGTGTAGGTTCATTTTTCAATACCTTCAAATTTTGCTCTTTTGCTTAGGATTTTCTTTACTCTTATTTTCATAAAGTTTGCTTCTTCTAAACTATTGAGCCTGATTACTTGCTAATAAATTCTTAGTCCTTTTATAGCTAACTGGTTAAAGACTGTATATTTTCCTTTTTAACCTCAGCTTTAGATGCATTCCACTTTTTTACAGCCTTATGGAGGTTTGATGAACATATACCTACATACATCAAAGGTTTATGTTTTTATGTTTAGGCATATGTACACACCCATGCTATAAATGCTCAAAAGAGTTTAATCCTGACAATAACCCCGCCAGGAAACTTTATTACCCCCATATTTACAGAGGAGGAAGCAGATCCTAAGAGAATAAATAACTACCCAAGTTCACACAGCCCAGAGTTATGAAGTGGCCTTGTGGGAAATCATGCTCAAGACTTCTGGCTAGGAAGCCTCTCTTCCCACCACATCTGAGTCCATTTAGATTCACCACACTTAAGAAATAAGTGGATTGCAATCAACAATTATCATATCCATTACTAAAAGTGTCCTCTAGTGCCCATTTAAATCCCTCCTTTATGCTGTCACCCAAACTTTTATGTAATAAATTTGATCTTATTGAGCAAGAAGAGGGCAAACTTCAAAATGATAAAGATCCTTGAATTACCATGGAGGGAGCACTTCCTGTCTCTACTGCCTCCAACAAGACACAGAGCATTGATGATCCCCAACAACCCTCCCTGCCCTCTTCCTCTTACCACCCTCCATTCTCCCCAGTGGTTAGTGCTGCTTTCCTTTTTCATGTAGTTCTAGAGAAGTGTTAGTTAAAGGCAAAGCAAGCAAACAGTAAAAGAGAAGTGTGACTCCCTCTTTACTGGTTCATAGAAAAAGGGGAGGAGAAGGGGGCAACAGTGGGCTGGGCTGCAGCACTGACCCCAGCCCAGCCGAGTGCTCTCTGATAGGAGGCATGTGAGGTGAATCCTAGGATGAAGGAGAGGCTGGGCAGGACATGAGGCTGTGGTTGCTAGGAGAGGCTGGCAGACTGCAAGCTGTAGGAGTGGGGAAAGGAGCAGGGAAGGGGGTCACCTGGGGACCAGCTGGAGGCTCAGATGCAGCAGGCTGGAAGGTGTAACTGTGGCAGAGGGAGGGGGAGTGCCAGCACCTGGGGAGGTGGAGATGAGAAGGCTGGTGTGAACACAGAGATGTGGGATCAAGGGCTGTGATGAAGGGAGACTAGGTATTTCAAAGTGTGAGGAAGAGGACTCAAAATCCATGCTGAGCTCCCTGAGTTTGAAGAACAGGGTCCCTGAGGTTTCATTGTAGGATCATAGAAGATATGAGTATAATAAACATTGCAGTGGATATATTGTTTAAAAAATGCTTCTGGATAGGACTTGGTCAAAAGTGAAGTAATTAGAAAGTATAAATTTGCAGAAAGATTATGAATTGTTCATCTCCTATCACCCAGCTGTTTTATTTCATTGTTTGTAGAAGTTTTCAGTGTAATAGAATCAACCGAAGACTCCCAAATTTGTTTAGTGAGTGACAGATTCAAAGAGAGTGAGCATATTGTCATCTAATTTATCATCAAATTCAATGTAAAAGAGGGACATGGATTTTTTTATGCTCTAGATTACTTTTCTTAAAAATTAAAAAAAAAATTTTTAGTTTTAGTTGGATACAATATCTTTATTTTTTATGTGGTACTGAGAATCAAACCCAGTGCCTCACTCATGCTAAGCAAGTGCTCTACTGCTCAGCCACAACCCCAACCCCTATATTTCTTGTTTTCAATTGGATAAAATCAGGCCAAGGAGCAAGTTTCCTAGTTTATTCTTTGTTTCTTTTGTTATATAAATTTATGTTGTTTAATAGTATGTTTAGCAATAAATATAAAGAGAAAAATTAGTTATACAGGTAACCAATTTAACATATGCATCAGAAAGTATGTTGTGTATTCACAATGGTGTATTATTATCCATCCATAGACAAAGATGGTATCCTGTCATATCCAGCAAAATAGATGGAACTGAATACTGTAATGCTAACTCATGAACGACAGGCACAGAAAGAGGTATCACATGCTATCTATTAGACATGGCAGCTAAAATAAAACTGATATAAACATAGAGTGTTGACTCTGGCAGGAGAGGGCTCTGGGTCATCAGGAGTGGAAGAAGGGTGGTTGGACATGGTCAGAACATGTGCGTGTGTATATGAACATATGAAAACATCACACCAAATCTCATTAATAAATACAGTGGATACGTGTTAATAAAATTTATCATCTCCTATAATTACTTTATTCTGTAGTAACAACATCTAAACTTTTACTCTTTGGAAGTTCTGGTATATGATACACCATTATTAATGATCAACCTCTAGTAACCACAGTTCTCTGTGCATTCAAAAATTTCTCCCAGATTCCACATACAGAGTATGCAAAATGTTTCTTTCTGTGTCTGGATCATTTCACTTACCATGATGTTCTTCAGCTTCATCTATGTTATTTTAAGTGGCAGCATATTTGTTTCTTTTGTTACTGGGGTTTGAACTTAGGGTTGTTTGGCCACTGAGTGGCCACTGAGATGTATCCACAGCCTTTTTTTTTTTTTGTACTAGAATTTGAACGCAGCGTATTTTACCACTGAGCCACATCCCCAGCCCCTATTTTGTATTTTATTTAGAGACAAGGTCTCACTGAGTTGCTTAGCACCTCACTTTTGCTGAGGCTGGCTTTGAACTCATGGTCCTCTTGGCTCGGCCTCCTGAGCTGCTAGGTTCAGTGTGTGCCACTGAACCTGGCCCCGGTTAATTTTATTTTTTATTTTTAAGATAGCATCTTGCTAAGTTGCTGAGGCTGACCTTGAAATTTTGCCACTGCTTCCAACTATAATATAATTTAGTATAAAAGCTGAATGATAAGCCAGGTGTGGTGACACATGCCTGTAACATCAGGTATTCAAGAGGCTGAGGCACAAGGACCACAAATTTGCAGCTAGTCTCAGCATCATAGTGAGACCCTCTGCATCTTTAATAGACCCTGTCTCAAAATGATCTTAAAAAGTGAACAATTGTATGTAGGTATGAATTTTTATATATTTGACAGGAAAGCTAAGAATAACCATTGGATACTCAGATTTTTGAAAAATATTGGTGTTTGGGATGTGGCTCAAGCGGTAGCACGTTCGCCAGGCATGCTTGCGGCCCAGATTCGATCCTCACACCACATACAAGCACAGGATGTGGTTGAGCCTGACATGTCACTTTACCTTTATCACAATGTCATCACCTTCAGGTGAGGCCCCAGTGTCAGTTGTACCCAGCATCTCCTGCTGGGCCTGTTCTTACTGTGGCATATTTTTTAATATAGGGAGGCCTTTCCCGTGCTTTCTTAAGGCTTCATTGATGACCTCTTTGTTGGGGCTGCCAATAAAAGAACTGGCTTTACACACCTGTAATCGCAGAGGCTCAGGAGACTGAGGCAGGAGGATCCCAAGTTCAAAGCCAGCTTGAGGAAATGTGAGGTACTAAGCAACTCAGTGAGACCCTGTCTCTAAATAAAATACAAAATAGGCTGGGGATGTGGCTCAGTGGTTGATTGCCCCTGAATTCAATCCCTTATACAAAAAACAGGGGGTTGTGGAGCTGGCTTTAGTTTCTGTTCTTTGCAGGCATTTCCTTAAAGACAGAATCAGTTAGTTGTGAGAGGTTTATGTCAGTTTCCTTTTCCACGCATTGTTCAAGTACTCTGTCTAATGAAGGTCACATTGACCATACAGAGATTTTTTTTTTTTTTTAAACCAGAGATTGAACCCAGGGTCTCTTACACACTGAGCCATATTCCCAGCCTTTGTTTTATTTTCAAACAGGGTCTCCGAGGCTTTTCAGAGCCTTCTAAGTTGCTTAGAACCTTGCTAAATTACTGAGACTGGCCTCAAATATGCAATCCATCTGCCTAAGCCTCCCAAGTCATTGGAATTATAAGCATGCACAATCACATATGTCGCGTTCCTCATGACTAAATCACTCAGGGTCACTCCAGGGGAACTGGGCTGCATAAAATAACCACACAAGAGACAGAGATACATTTTTCTTTGGGGGTTCTGTGATGGCTCCTCTGACCTTAAGGATCCAGAGAGAGAGAGAGAGAGAGAGAGAGAGAGAGAGAGAGAGAGATCCTGCTGACCCCTTTTATTGTGGAAAAGCCATTCAAATGAGGCAAGGGGTCAGGTTTCAGGGGGCTGAGTCTAGCTTTGTGATGCCTGCTGTTGGCAGGTTGACTGACATCTAGGAAGGCCACACCCAAAGGCAGAGCAAGAGAAGGGGGCACACAAAGGATGTTTCCATGGAATTTTCTATCCCAAACAGGGCAAAGGGGTAATATCACAAAGGAACAGGTGAGTGTAGCTCAATCCATGGGTGACACTCCTATGTCTGCAGATGCATCCTCAAACTTCCAGGATTGGGGCAATGTCCAGGTCACCATGAGATGTAGTGATGGTCAGAGCCTCTCCACTCCAGGATGGAGACGCAAATCATTCAGAGTGGCCTCCCACATATTCCCCTTTCTTAATTAAAAAAAAACAAAAACACCACCAACAACTGGGGAATTATATCTTTCAGTCACTGGATTCTTGATCCGAGGTCATCATGATCTACTATTGAAACACAAAAGGAATTAGTAGAAAACATATCATTTCAATAACACCATCAACTTGGAAGATCCAGGTTATTATTATTATTATTATGACAAACACTCATCAGAAGATTCTTAATCTTTTCCCAATTTTATTGGGAGACATTGTATACGGCCATAGTAACAGACATTTTTATTGGTATGGCATTTAAGCCTCTCCATAAACCTCAGAGCAAAGAGCTCATTCCCATTATTCATTACATTGTTTTCTAGAGCATTGTAACTTAGTTCTCATCCTCCATCAGCTCTTATCTGACCATGAAGGATCTTGGAAGTAATTTAAGTCAAATATAAAAAAAAATCTGTATGTTGAAGTTTTAAGATGTAGCCACAAAGGCTGTAATTGAAGAAGCAAGAATAATATTTAAAGTAGTCACTTCAAGGTTCATGAGACTACCAGCTTGCCTGGATTTAGTAAATTGACATGCACCTGTCTCAAAGCCTGAACATTAACTTCAGCATATTATAACTCTGAAATATTAGCTGGCAATAACTAGTGATACAATAAATTGTATTCTTACAGGCTGCAGGATATTTATTATCTTTTCTCTTAATTTTCACATTTAAGTAGTCTATTAGGTCTGTCAGTAATGTGAATACTCTGAAGACAGAAGTCAAACATCAAACATCCTTTTGGATGCCATCTCACTGAGAGTTAAAGTTTCTAGGAGTCATGGCATCCTCATGTGATTGTTCTTGTCCATTCTAGGAGACCAGCCTAAAATATATCCACTATTTCTAGATATCTTGTATTGTACTGACAAGACATGTACAATCCATCCACTTAGAAAAGGTATTAACTTCTATTGTAGAATGATTAGGGCAATAATTCACTGCTGGATATTTTATGTAAATAACTGGCCTGTATAGGAAAAATCTATTTTAATAATCTTTCTATTTTGACAATTGTCCAGATAAGTAGTCTTAATTACTAAGGACCAGCATAATTGGCTGGTATAGTTTTCTCATAAGCTGTCTTTTTCTCAAAAGATACTCGTAGACAGCCTGTTTACCATAGGAGCAGCATGTAGGTCTAACTGACTGTTACAGTCAGTATGATTAATCTAGTTTCATGGGTGGATTTTTCAGTCCACACTGCAAGGCACATTAAAGGTGGACCTGTGAAGTGTGTCTATAGAAGGCTCTTTATAATTTTCACGTACCTGACAAGCTCATGAAACTACATAGCTATAAACTCTGTAGCTGGAAATTTACCTTCCTGTGCCAGGTTTCTCAGTCATTTTCATGATGACAGGTTTAAACTCTCCTTTGAAATCTGATTTAATTTACTGAACTGTGTTCAGTAACATTAAGACTCTCAATATTACAATGTAAGAAAAATTTGAAATATTTTGCAAGACCTAGTATGTGCCTCTGGGGTTCTATTTCCCCCTTTTCTTTATTTAATAAAATTGAGTAAAGGCTTCACATAAGCCATAGTATCATCAGCTTAAGTTATAGATAATAGTACAAATATTTAAATGATAAGAATTGATTTACCTTTTATTGATTATTGTAATTTCCCAATATAGACTAGTTGATCCATCCTAACCATTTAGAATTCTCAATCTCTTTTTGAGAGAACATCTCTATATTTTAGAATATTATCCTTTAAATAGGTGTCTCTTAATTGTCTTGGGATTTACAGGAGTGGTTGGGAGGCCACTCTGAGGCCGAGGCCTAGAGCACTGGGTGGGCACAGGGCCCGTGATCTTGTGTAGGAGCGGAAATATTGCTGATTTGTTTTCTTGTTGTCTCTTTCATAAAATCTTGGTGTCAAACATTCCAGTTTATCCACATACTTGAATTTTTTATTTTTTGATATAGGTTTAAGATTTTTAATCATGGTTTAAAAATAGGAGTGAATTAGGTGAAATGCTCTGAAGAAGCCACGGTAATTCTTTCCATAAAGTAATGCTGTGTTTCAATAATGAGAACCTAAACACCCCTGGGGTCCTCATTAGATAAACACATGGGCTTTGGCATTTCTGGTGTGTCTCATGGACCTCCTCTTCCTTCTGCACACAGAGATAATGACAGTCCTGTGACTATTTAGTCACTGCTCATAATTTTACCATGTATTTCTCAAAATCATTTTTTTTGTTTTGCTTGCTTGATTGTACTACTTTTGAGTTTTGCATAACTTACTTTTCCCACTGCTATTCCATTAGGATTATGTTCAGAATTTCTTTCTTTTCTTTTCATTTTCAACCATTTCTTTGCCTGTGTCTCTTGAACACACTCTGTGGTGCTGCTGTCTGGGGCTCTGTTCTTCTTAATTGATTCCTTAGTTGTACTGCCTGTGGATCTTGAATTGTTTCAAATTTGTTTTTTGATCATGTTGACAGTGTTTTTTTTTTTTTAAAAAACTTTTCCCCACATATTAATGGTTCATGAATATTTTAATCCTTGGGAAAAAAACAGTGGATTGTGTATTATGCATAAATTCAGATCTACTGGTAAATGTCAGTGAAATGTGCCAATCATCTGGGCATGCATGCATGTGTGTTTGTTCCTCATGAACATTTACTCTTACTTATTTTGATGTTGTTTTACATTGCTTTTATTCATAATCTGACATTGAGCACTTTTCTTATATGGTTTTTAATTTAAACACAATTTCCATCATTTTATTACATTTAATTAATTTGTATGTTTATTACTTCTTCCTGTTTTACATATTTTACTGACAATACATTTTTTACCTATATTTCTTTCATATAAATAACTTCTTATGAAGCAGGGTCTCTTTTCACTTCATGCTACATTTTTATGGACTTCTCTACATTTTAATGGAGTTGAATTGATCAATCTGTTTTTTGGATTTGCTTGATTTTCTTATATAAATTTCTTGGAGAACAGAAGGTGGTGTTGAGCTCCCAGAGTTAAATCTTTAGTTTCCAAGCCTCAGCTCCAGAGACTGATTCATTCTGGGGATACATATCACCCATCCATCTGTCTCCGGAGCTTGTGAGTTCTCCATACAAGTTTATTCCTTGGCAAAAAGATTTTCTTTTTGAAATCTAGGTCAAACAGACTCCTTACATGAGCTAGCCAAAATATTTGTTTTCTTGCTTTTAACTCTTTTTAAAAAAATATTATTGCTGTACAACTCCAATTTTTATGTGTTAATTATTGTATTCTTTTTGGGATCTTTATTTGCTGTGGTGAAATAGACCAAGAGAGAAAGTGTCAGAAGCCTTGATCAGGCAGGCACGAGCCTCACCTAGCTCCCTCCTTCCTGGTGTAGCCAGGGTTGGCTTTTGCTGTTCTCCTGTGCTGAGGCCAGAGTTGGCTTGCTGCATCAACTGAGTTGTAATACGACATCATCACACTGGGAGAAGCTGACTTGGTGGATGTGGTCTTTGTGTAGGAGGTGCTTTGTTGAGAGCAGACGTCAGATTTTCCTTTCTTCCCAATTCTTCTCTGATTCTTTCACAATATGAGAGGCAGGATCTCAAAATTAGATCCTCTTCCCTCTATAGCTGCTCACAGGGCTGACAACAAATCCTTTATTTTTGAGTTTCCTCCACAGATTCCAAAATATCAATTTTATCTTTGCAGATCACAGGATTATTAACAGTTTTTACCCATGCAATATTTGAAGCCGACACAGTATTTTAATTGTCATATACCCCTCAGTAATGGATGATGGTTTTGAAAAAGTTTGTTTTCAGGAGGTTAATGTTGCACATGATTTGAGGGCAGAGAATAATCTCCAGACTCTGCTTTTAAAAATCTTTGTGCCTACTTTTTTCTTCCTTAGACACAGTCATCACCATATTTTTAACAAGTATTCTGGTTTATATCTGGGATGTCTCCAAAATCTCACATGTTGAAACATGGCCCCCAGTTGTGGCAAGATGGAGAGATGGGATTTTAGACCATGATTGGATCTTGGGGGCTCTGACTTCTGTGGACTAGTCCAGTAACAACTGAATGGATGATTGGAAGGGAACTAGTTGGAGGATGTGGGTCACTGGAGCAGCCCTGAACAGGACCATCTTCTTCCAGCACCTTCCTCCTTCTCTGCTGCCTGGCAGCCATGAGCTGAAGAGCTTTTCATGCTCTTTTTCCCTGATGTTTCTGTTTTGGAGTGAGACTACCATGGCTTGAGTGCTCTGAAACTGTGAGCTGAAATAAATGTTTCCTCTTCTAAGTTGTGACTTTTAGCTATTTATGTCAGAAATGAAATGCTCACTACAACAGAAAACCTACTAGTTGGCATGTCCTTATCCAGTGTCCTATTTTTTCCCTGGTGCTGAATTTAAGAACTTCCTGGTGATGACACTTGGTACCTACAGGGGTATTTCACTAAGATTGTCTGTAGACCATCAGCCTCCTGGGCATCTCTTCCTAGAGGACAGGCTGAGGATTGGGGTGGAGACTTGGGGGAAAACTGGCTGGTCTGGGGCTTAGAGGCATCTCCTTTATCCATTTGTATTTACATCATAACCCCTTGGAACGTGAATATTTTTCCTGTAACTTCCATTACATGCAGATTTTTGTTGGCCTACAAATTGGATCATGGTGTTGAGGGGAAAATACAGAATTCCTTCTCCTCTCTGCATTTTCTCTGAGTTGTGAATACAAGGAGAGTATCCCAAAGTTCAAGGAAAACCCACACCCTTCAGGTGTACAAGAATCCACACTGTACTTCAGTAAGAATGGGGTGGGAAAAGGTCCAAGGTGTCAGGATGCCTTGACTTTAACCTTGGGTCTGACCTGTCTGTTTTACAGTCAGCTCTGCTCTTCCTGGGCTTGTCACCTTGAAAAGATTTCTTTACTTACTTCAGCTTCAACTTTTCCCTAACTGTAAAATGTATTTTACTAATAAAGCTTCAAACATAAAAAAATATATCCAAAGCTACAGTATACAGTTGTACTTTAGGAAGGAAGTCAGTCTTATGTTATGTTACTTTATTAAAATGTTTTATTTGCCTTTCTTCTCCTTCACAGTGTTTTTCATGGGATTTTCTTGTGCTCTGTGTTTGGGAGGTGATTTTAAATGGAATTCCCAGGCTTAGCTTTGGAAATTTTACCAGAAATAATAAATAGGGAAAATCTATTTCCCATTTTGGCAGCATAAAAATGAATGTAGTTTTAAAAAACTGATTGGTAGCTGCCAGGGTAAATCCCATATACCAAGTCATCACCTCCTCATCTATGAAACCATGTGATAGTCAATATGTGGTAGATCTTATCATATCGATATTGGAGTTTAATACTAAAACATGTGAGATAAGGTTTGGCAGATCCTAGAATTATTCACATGATTTGTGTTTAGTAAATTATTTGTTATCATGGAGATAGTAACCAAATATTACATTTGTTTTCTGAAAAAGGTGGATGTTTTTTCCATTTCAGGTATGAATGTAAGTCCTTTACACTTTTCTTGCCTCCCATGGACTGAGTTTGGCCAGACATTGTGAGTGATGCATGCCTGGGATGCCAGCTACTCAGGAGGCCAATGCAGGAGGATTGCATGGTTTACATCAGCCTTAAATGCTTAGGGTCACCATGACTCAAAAAGTAAAAAAGGGCTACAGATGTTGCTAGTGGTAAACCTGTAAACAGTCCCTAGATGCAATCCCAATCAGAAAACAAAATCCCACTGAATGTGAATACTTTTACCTATTAAGTAGTGATACTTTCTCATCTAAAACTAAATGAATAAAATCGGGAAGCAGAGAGGTTTGAGTTAATAATCTTAAGCTTACAAAGGAAGGTCCTTGGGACCCATTTTTTTTTCATGAGTCCCATATTTTCCAGATATGGGTTTGAATGGTAGGTTATCATTCCTGAGAAGGAATCCTAGAGAAGTAGGAGGAAGATGTAGTTGTTTTCCAGGAGTTTCCCAGGTCAGGGGCAGCTTTGAATTTTCCTCCCAAACTACTATGGAACATGCAGACTGTTACTTCTCCACTGTTCCAGTATTGTGTTTAACATGTTTAAATCCACTTTGCTTCACTTTCTTATCACAACAGTCAATTTGAACTCTGTTTAAAACATACATGGTGCACATGTCCTCCTATATCAGGAGCCCTCTGTTCTTTCACTTCATCAAAGCCAGGCCAGGCATACGTGACCTGCGGGATTCAAAAGGTTTTCTTTTTGGTAAATGGACATCAGATTGTCTTGGTATCTTAGATTCCCATTGAGGATGTTTCTGGGTCATTAGAAGAAGTGAACCCTGCTTTGTTTTCATTCCATCTGGATGCTCCACTATCTATAAATACACAAAAGTTAATAAAATGCACATTCATTGCCCCAAAGAACGAAGTAAGTCTAAAAGAACAGAATGATTAGAAGAGACTCAATCTCTACAATGCCATGGAAAGTCTGCTGAAATACTTACTATGTCATTTAGTTTTGATTTGGCCACAGACATCACAGCAGTGATGATGTGTCCTTTTATATTGATTGATACTTTTTACCAACTTGTTCCATTTGTTCTTCAACTCTTTTAACCTTATTTGCTTTGTATAAATGCTGTCTGCCACATTTTCCCTATAATGTTATATGTCTTTCTCTTTGTCTTTAGGTGTTTTGGTAGGATTTTCTAAATAATCTACATAAACCATCATATTTGATACAAAAACTCTTCTTTCTTAATAATTTTTCTTCATGGCCTGCTTTGGGTAAAGCAGCCTCTGCCTGTCTTTTGTTTAATGGAGACACTGGCTTTATTAACAGAGCTCCTGAAGCAGACCACAATCCTGTAGGCTTTCATTTTATTCTACCTGCAGCTCACAATCATAATCTCATAACATCTTGCATTTTCCATGAAAGAAATAAGAATTATATCTTTCCAAGTGTGTGAAAATTGTAATGTCTTCTTCTAAATAATTTTTTAGTAACAGGGACAACATGAAGAGTGTAAAAGATTCAGTAACTGTGGCTCTTATTTTATTCCCTATCCTTAAAGGTGTCTATCTCAATGCCTTTTAAGACAGCATTCATCCAAAATTGATTTATGTTTTAGAACCAGGAATATATGTCATATTTACATTTACATGAAAATTTGTCTGTTTTTTCAATGTATAAAGATGACATATCTACTTATGTATACATGAAACATAAATAAATATCATTTGATCAATCTGATCCTGTTTCTATTTAACATTTTTCAATTAGTCCTCTCATTAATAATCACTGTCCTGCTCTGAAAATTCTAATGCTAACATTTTATGTTGACTTTAAAGCTCCCCGTGCTTTTATTTTGAATTACAGGTCAAATAGACTTGGGTAAAAATCAAGCTCTACCATTTATTGGGTGTTTGACAAATTGTCATAAAAGATGAATACCAGTACTACTATCACATTCTTTTGGTTTTCTTCATTAAGACCTGAAAAACTCTTAGTGAGAAGTATAGATTTGCAATGATCTGTGAATGATCAAATGGTCAGTGTGCTATTAATTGATCTATTCTTATTTCAGATTGGAATTACTGCTACATTTTCAGAAAATCAGGTCATATTTTAGTGAATCTCTGATTCATGGCTGTGCATTTGAAAATTTAGAATTACCCTTCTTACTCACCAGAACATTCTCCTTTGAGAAATAATTGATCTTATGATATATAAAATCACAATTAAAATGTATATTCTTGTGTTGATGCCTTAATTTTATATTTTATTTTGTAAAGTTGGAGTATATAAACTTTTTGTGGACTTATAATACTCTTTCCTCAGAATTAGAGAATATCACTGTTACAAAGTATTTTCTTGAGTAATTAAAGTCACTTACCTACTTGAGAACCAGTTCTACTAACTCTCATATCATCTTCAGTCAACTTAGAAGCTCTGTGAATGGTTAATTGGTCAGTGTGCTATTAATTTACCTATTCTTGTTTCAGGAACTGTTGACATTTAGGGATGTGGCCATTGATTTCTCTCAAGAGGAATGGGAATGCCTGGAGCCTGCTCAGAGGAATTTATACAGAGATGTGATGCTAGAGACCTACAGAAACCTGGTCTTCCTGGGTAAGCAGAGCTTCCTTTCAGTGATATGGAATGATGTGACCTACATGTCAAAATCCAATTTCTTCCCTTTATGGTACCAGAATAGAAGCATCAATACTCTCAGTGATAATTCCAACAAATAGTTCATTTTGCAATGAACACATTGCCTCTAAGCTGTATTTGGACACCCTCACCTGGTGCAAAGGAAAGAGCCCTGAGCTATGTACCCAGCTGGGCAGAAATTCATGAAACAGAGGACACAATTGAGAGGTCCAAGGCAAGGAGGAAGCCAAATACAAATGTTAGTGGAAAAGTTATTATGCCATAGAAATGGTCTTCCAGCAGCTTAGGTTTATTTCTAGTGCTGTCCTAGAAGGACACATACTGCCCTATGTTGAACATGGTTTCCTTTTTAGTCTCCTCCTTCTCCTCCATGGATGTCTGTGTTGAGTCAAATCAACAGCCCAAGCACTCCCCTTTGCCTGTGAGGTCAGCATGATCTGACGGCATTTTCATCATTTGACGTGTCTGTCAGAAATCTGTGCACAGTTCTGGAGACCTCGAGGTGAATCCATTTTAATATATTAGTATCATACAGCAGTGTATCTGATATCACTTAAGTATTTATTAATTAAAATTCCCATATCAAAACTCATTATGAATACTTATAAAGAATATTCTGTGGAATTTTTCTGCCATAGAGTGAATGTCAGTGATTCACAGTGGCTGTTCATTTTGGTTATATGGTCACAGGGGATAACTACAATTATATAAAAGGGTTTGCAAAATAATCCATCCATGGGTATTCAGAATTTTGTTGGTTAAATTTTTTTCTTTTTTTCTTTGCTGTAGTTCATTTTATAGGTTAGATTTCAAGATATAGTATAGGTTTCCTCACATCAGTTAATGTTTCCATCTTTTTTAAACCTACATTTTATAGTTCGATGGCCATCTCCAATATTTCACAAATTAGGGCAGTGTAAGATGAAATTAAGTTATGGGGCTGGGGATGTGGCTTAAGCGGTAGCGCGCTCGCCTGGCATACGCGCGGCCCGGGTTCGATCCTCAGCACCACATACAAACAAAGATGTTGTGTCTGCCGAAAACTAAAAAATAAATATATTAAAAAAAAAAAGAAATTAAATTATGCCTGATTCTTGTTTCCATTGTCAATACAATTATATTTGCTTCTGTTATTTTATTTTATTTTTGTTTCTATTGCCAGTAAAATTACATTTGAGATAAAATATATTGTATCTCAAAAATTTTTGTTTTAAAGTATGTTGCACATATGATAATTATTTCTGGTCACTTTTGTGTGTACTATTCATATACACCTTTGCCTTCACATTGCATCTTTAGATTTAGTCTCTGGTAATCTGCATACAGTTGTCATTTTTTAAATAAGTTTCCTCTGCTTCTTTTAATTCTTTTCCCTTCTTTTTAAATTGGGTTATCTTGTGGTTCATGAATTGTTATCATGACATTATTTGATTCCTCTTTCACTTCCCTTAATTCTATGAGTATTTTGTCATTTGCTTTGATATTTTACAAAAATAATTTTAAGCTTACAGTAGGTTTTTAACTGGCAACAAATTAACTTCAATTTCATAACAAAATTCAGTATATTTATGTATCCTTTGAAAATTATGTTATTGATGGCACAGTTATTTTTATATTCCATACATATTTAGAGTTTATGATGATTTTTATGTTTTTATACTTCAAACTCTATTGAAAAAGTGTTTTATGACCCATCATTCCCATAAAATTAAATTCTATATTGGTATATGAATTTTGTAGTACCTACCATGAAAACTTTAAAATTTCATATGACTTGTGTTGCTGTGCACATTTATTTTATTTTTCAAATGGGATGATTCACTTTAATATTTTTTGAAGGAGAGGTCAAGTAGTTATAAATGGCTGCATTTACACATATTTAAATCTTTATTTTTACTCACATGAAAATATAGTATTTCTTTTTTAAAATATTTTATCTTGTAGTTATAGTTGGATACAATACCTTTATTTTGTTTATTTATTTTTATGTGGTGCTCAAGACCAAACCCAGGGCCTCATACATGCTAGGCAAGCACTCTACCGCTGAGCCACAACCCCAGCCCGACATGAAAATATAGTATTTCTGATTATAGTATTATCAGTTGGTAATTTTGTTGTTTTCCCTTTTGATGCTATTCCTGAGTTCCTTTCTGTATTGCAAGGTTTCCATTTCATCTCACTCCAGCCACAATGGCAGCTATTAAGAATACAAACAACAGTAAGTGCTGGTGAGGATGTGGGGGAAAAGGCACACTCATACACTGCTGGTGGGACTGCAAAATGGTGCAGCCAATACGGAAAGCAGTGTGGAGATTCCTTGGAAAACTGGGAATGGAACCACCTTTTGACCCAGCTATCCCATTCCTTGGTCTAGACCCAAAGGACTTAAAAACAGCATACTACACAATTCACAGTAGCTAAACTGTGGAAGCAATCTAGATGCCCTTCAGTAGATGAATGGATAAAGAAAATGTGGTAAATATACACAATAGTATATTACTCAGCAATAAAAGAGAATAAAATCATGGCATTTGCAGGTAAATGGAAGGAGTTGAAGAATATACTGCTATGTGAAATTAGCCAATCCCCAAAAAACAAATGCCAAATATTTTCTCTGATATAAGACACTGATTCATAGTGAGGTTGGGAAGGGGGACATGGGAAGATTAGAAAAACCATAGGACAAAGAGGAGGGAGAGGAAAGGAGGGGACAAGGGTGTAGGAAAGATGGTGGAATGAGATGGACATCTTTACTCTAAGTACATGTACAAAGACATGGATGGTGTGAATATACTTTGTATATAACCAGAAATATGAATAATTGTGCTTTATGTGCCGCAGTCTGGCTGGGCACAAATCACGAGCCACTCAAGCAGGAACAAACTTTATTTCTGAACTCTCGCTAACGCCACCCATGCAGCCTTCTCCAGGACACACCACATACAAACCGGAACTCCCTCCACTGGAACTTCACTAACCAACGCGAACTCTCCAGGAATCCCCGCCAGAGCTCAACCGGAACTCAAAGGGAACTCTGTAAGAACTCAAAAGTACTGGCAAAATGCTAGGCGCCATCCCAACTCGGCTGTGGCTCTCAACATTTATGTGTAATATGAAGTATAATGCATTCTGTTTTCATATATAACAAATTAGAATAAAAAATTTTAAAAAAAGAAATTGACTATTGACTATATTGAAATTATATTCAAGTACCCTTTTTAGTTACACAGTTTTCTTTTGGTTCTCTCAAGGTTCTCTCTTTGTGAATGTTGAAAAATTAAGTGCAATGCACTTTGAGTCTTTTTGGGTTTTTTCTACTTAGGAATAATTGAACTTCTTTGATTTTGATTTATTTTTTTGCTCATATTTATCATTTCTCAGGCTGTTAAAATTGATACTGGAGATTGAATTCAGTTGCTTTTTCACTGCCCTTTGCCTTAGCTTTTTTCATTTTTAATTTCTGACAGTCTCACTAAGTTGCTGAGGCTGGCCTCAAACTTGTGATCTTTCTGCCTCAGCCTCCCAAGTTGCTAGGATTACAGTTGTGTACAAACCCTCCCCCACCACTCTCTCAGACACTATTTCTTAAGAAAGTCTTCAAGTACACTAGTTTTGCTTGTTTGTAGTAATAATTTTTGTCTGGATTTTATTCAGTTTTCTGTGTTCTGGTTTAGTTCACTAGACTTATATACTACATGCCAAATCATGGCATTTGTAGGTAAATGGATGGAGTTGAAGAATATACTGTATTTGAACTTGGGATCTCTTTTATTGCTGAGTAATATACTATTGTGTATATTTAGCACATTTTCTTTATCCATTCATCTAATGAAGGGCATCTAGGTTGGTTCCACAGTTTAGCTATTGTGAATTGTGTAGTATGCTGTAGTATAAGTAGTATAAGTCTAGTGAACTAAAGATTATTTAGGTTCCTTGTGTAATTCATAATTCCTACATTCCCAATATTCAATTCCTTGTGTTTCATTTTACCCCTGATTAATCAAGTATTCATTTTTTCTTTGCATACCATACTATTTTTGATCTGTCCATATAAAAGCCAGCCTATAGTAGATTAATAGTCATTTTGGAAAACAATATGGATGTTAGTAAAGAACTGAAAAACAGGAAGCACTGTGCCACATGTTTGAAATTCCAGGTAATTGGGAGGACTTGCAAGAGGTGTGTCACACCATGTCTCAAAATAAACAATTTTAAAGGGGTTTGTGTTTGTAAGTCAGTGCTGCAACACTCTTGGGCTTAATATTAAGCACCACACATAAAAAGTTAGGAGTAGAATGCCCCTGTGATCCAGAAAAGCAAGTTCCAAACAGGTAACCAGAAGAGATTAAGTCAGCATGTTGCAGAGAGGGCTCCACTACTGCTTCAGTGCAGACACTGTTCACAGTACTCAAGACATGGACTCCACCTATGTGCCCATCTGGGGTTGGATGGGTAAAAAATATGATATTTATACACAATGAATTAATAATAGAAAAGAGATATCTTGTCAAGTGAAGTGACATGGGATAAATATGCAGGGCTTTACATTACATGAAATAAGGAAGTCACAGAAAGTAATTTGCAGCCTCTTCTGACTCACATGTGGAACTCACAAGTGCAGAGAGTAAAATGGTTACTAGCTCCTATGTATTAGGAGTGTTGGTCAAAGACTGAAATACATTATTTTAAAGGACAAAAGAAATATTGATCCCAGAAACACTTAAATATTGAGCCACATCCCAAGCCCTTTTATTATTTTTTATTTTGTTACAGGGTCTCACTAAGTTACTTACAGCCTCAGTAATTTGCTGAGGCTGTATTTGAACTTGGGATCCTCCTGCCTCAGTCTCCTGAGTTGTGAGGATTCAGGCTTGTGCCACCACACTGGCTAATGTACTGTATTCTTGATGAATGCTAAGAGAATGAATGCAATGTTTTCTAAGTAGTAAAATGGTGATTATATAAAATAACAAAATGTTTTTTAGCTAGATTTAGTCATTTCACCATGTATTTATATTTTCAAATACCATGAAATACTTGGTAAATACATGCCATTTTATTTGCCAATGAAATGAATCCATGAATAACCAAAATTATAAAACTTAAAAAGCAAGTCATTTGTCTTGGTCTCCATGTGTTGACTTCATCCAGGTAATACTGACACAGGGTGTGTTGTGTGTGTGTGTTTATCATTAAAAAGATTAGCCCATTTTTCTCCTTAGACACAATAGGTTCTTTGTCCCTGTAGAATATCTGTGTTATGGTCATTCAAAATCTGTTATAGACAGGTCTTTCTCATGGTAGACAGACAGGGGTTTTCAGACAATCCCCAAGAAAACCAGAAATGTTCACATTTTACATTTTCCTTTTCTTATTGAGAGAGAAGAAGGGAGTTGGTAGCTTTTCCCTAATTGTACAATGGTGCATTCTAGAGGAGGAAGGCCAGGAGTGGATAAAAATAACACACTTTCCTTTCCTCTGTTATATTACTCTTTAACTATATACTCCTCTTGGACACTGTGAATTCTCAGATGATTTGGATAATTCTCACAAAGTAAATTTGTCTGTCCATTGTTATTTAGCTCATATATTTATGGAGTAATTATGGTCTTTGATGTACTATTCTGCCACCACATTGATGTCCTGACAGCTATAATTTCATGTTATATTTTAAAAGTATATTCTCAGTCTAATATGTAAAATAATTATTATTTTCATTTTTTTAGGCATGACTTCTCATCATACCCAGGAAATTTTACCAGAACCCATCAGAGAACATTTATTTAAAAAAGTGATAAAGAGAAGATATGGAAATTGTGACCTTGACTATTTACAACAAAAGAAAATACAGAACAGTGTAGATAACAGTGAAGGTCAGAAATCATATTATGAAGGACAAGACCAATTAATAGTGACTGTCCTTAATACCATCAATAGTCCTCAAGAACATTTAATAGCTCAGAAGAGTATTCAATTTATAACTGAAGGACAAGTTTCTCAAAGTGTTGATTTTGAAAATTTCTTTACAAACTGTCCATTATTCTGCAGTGAACAAAGAATTCCTTCTTGGGCCCAAACATACACTTTTAATGATGGTGGAAAGGCTCCTATATACTCCATACTACTTAACCAAAATTCAGATTTAGATTTCGGCAAAGTGTGCAACACATGTAATGAAACAAGCAACACTTTCAGCCAGGTCTCTACACTAAGCAATTACCAGTGTCCTTATGTTGGAGAAAAAAAGTATGAATGTAGCAAAACACAGAAGAACTCTAGCTTTGGTTGCAATAAAAGAGAACATCAGTGTGGCCATTGTGCACAGAACCTTTACAGAGATGACAAATGTGGGAACATCCTTCTTCAGTGCTCAAAGCACCATGGGAGTACTCAGAGCCAAGAGGCGCCTTGCAAATGTGAGGAATGTGAGAGAGCTTCTCACTCAACTGCAAGCCTTCCTCAATACAGTGGAGCTCATCCTGGAAGAGAGCCCCCCAAATTTAAGGAATGTATTCAAGCAGGGAGTTCCACACCACTTTCTAAACATCACAGGTACCATAGTGATCAACACTACAAATGTGAAGAATGTGGCAAATCCTTTATTAATTGCTCAACCATTTCTAAACACCTGAGATGGCATAGCAGTGAGAAACCCTACAAATGTCAAGAATGTGAAAAAAATTTTAAGAATTTTTTAACTCTTACTCAACAACAAAGGATTCATATGGGAGAAAAGCCCCACATATGTGAAGAATGTGGCAAAGGTTTTACTAAAAGAAGACAACTTACTCAACACCAGAGAATTCATAGTGGAGAGAAGCCCTATAAATGTGAAATTTGTGGCAAAGCTTTTAATAAAAGATCACATGTTACTCAACACCAGAGTACTCATACTGGAGAGAAACCCTACAAATGTGAAGAATGTGGGAAAGGATTTACTCAAAGAGCATATTTTACTCTACACTATAGTATTCATACTGGAGAGAAGCCCTACAAATGTAAAGAATGTGGGAAAGGATATACTCAAAGAGCAGGTCTTACTCAACACCAAAGAATTCATAGTGGAGAGAAGCCCTACAAATGTGAAGAATGTGGGAAAGGATTTACTCAAAGACCAAGCCTTATTCGACACCAGAGTATTCATACTGTAGAGAAGCCCTACAAATGTCATAAATGTGGGAAAGAATTTACTCAAAGAGTACATCTTACTCTACACCACAGTATTCATACTGGAGAGAAGCCCTACAAATGTAAGGAATGTAGCAAAGCTTTTAGGTGTAATTCATTGCTTACACGACACCAGATAATTCATACTGGAGAGAAGCCCTACAAATGTAAAGAATGTGGGAGAGGATATACTCAAAGAGCACACCTTACTCAACATCAGAGAATTCATACTGGAGAGAAACCCTACAAATGTGAAGAATGTGGGAAAGGATTTACTCAAAGACCAAGCCTGACTCTACACCAGAGTACTCATATGGTAGAGAAGCCCTATAAATGTGAAGAATGTGGGAAAGGATTTACTCAAAGAGCCAACCTCACTCTACACCAGCGTATTCATACTATAGAGAAGCCCTACAAATGTAAGGAATGTGGCAAAGCTTTTAGGTGTAATTCATTGCTTTCTCGACACCAGAAAATTCATACTGGAGAGAAGCCCTACAAATGTAAAGAATGTGGGAAAGGTTTTATTCAAAGTTCACACCTTACTCAACACCAGAAAATTCACACTGGAGAGAAGCCTTACAAATGTGAAGAATGTGGGAAAGGATTTATTCGAAGAGCAGATGTTACTCGACACCAGAGTATTCATACTGTAGTGAAGCCCTACAAATGTAATAAATGTGGGAAAGCTTTTAGGTATAAATCAAGTCTTACCCAGCACCAGAGAATTCATAATGCAGAGATTCAATGTTAAGAATGTGGGAAAGGTTTTAATGAAAGAGTATGGCTTATTCTTCACCAGACTAATCATAAAAGGGAGAGGTAATGCAAGTGTAAAAACTGTTGCATATCTTTTAGCAATTGCTCAGGCTTATCACTGGAGAATTCATAGTGTATAGAAACCCTAACAATGTAAATACTGTGCCCAAGTCTTTACTCAAATTTCAAATTTTCCTTAACATCAGAAACCTGATACCTATAGGGGATGTGGAAAGACATTTGCCTGAAATATATGCCTTAAAAAATAGCAAAATATCAACAGTGAAGAAAACACCTTAAGGAATATAAAAAAATATAGCAAAGCTCTTATCTGTACCTTGATTCTTGATGTATGTGAGAGGGAAATGAGGAATTGCCTTTAACATTTGCTTAAAATTTGTTAAGCATCCTTACCTGCTGGGGTAGAAATAAAGAAATTCTCACAAGTGTCATAAAATAGTGTAGAACTCTTGTCTCTGGAAGAAGGTAAATTTATTGTAAATCAAAGATTTCTCAATATTTTCACTTTTGAAAACTGGAGGAAACAATTGTAACTTAAATTCATTTATCAGAAGATGACTTGTTTCTGAGAGTTGTCAATCTATAATTTCAACTATTTACAGTGGATTTTGAAATACTTTATTCACATTATTATGAATTTTGTCACAAAATAAAAGTAAAATTTGTTAATGTATTAGTATTGTTAGGTATTTACTCGTGGTAGTATGTCACAGGTATTACAGTGTTCTTCTTTACTAAAAGTTCTGTGCAACAGATAGTAAAAACATATGTTATAGTTAAAGCTTTGTCCTGGGGTTTCATAAACTGACTTCCAGACCACTCACGTATAGTCAAATCAAGCCTTTATTGAAGCACACCGGTGGCCGCTGACCAGAACTTAAAGCTATTCCCCTGATCAGCCCGAACAATTGCAAGGGTGCTCCTTATAAGCCTGAAAACCGCAAAAGGGATGTTTGGGGGTCTAGCCAAGGCAAGCAAGCCAGGTTACAGAGGTGGGAGAGTACAATCAAGCGGCTGGAAACCTAACCAATCTCAGCCCAGTCACCCCAGTTACAGAAATAGAGCCCCATTACCCTAGTTACAGAACAATGCCCCATTAGGTAGTTCCCTGTTCTTAAAGGTTTCTATAGCAAAAGGAAAAAGAACATTTTGCCCTGGTCATGACCCTTCTACTTGGCATGGTTGTTTTACAGGATGAAGTCATAATACAAAATGGAGTCACATTTGCTTCTCCTATCATGCATACTAAAAAATGTCCATGAATCTTTTTAGAAACATCAACTCATTTGGAGAATAGTATTCCCCCAAATCAGAATACTAATTATGTATTATGGTGATCTTAAGACAGTTATAGGTAAGATATAAGAACAGGAAAATAAACCCCAAATTTCTCTATCTTGAATTAGTACTTTCAAATTTTACCCTACAGGGGCTGGGAACAGTGGCACATACCTTTAATCCCAGCAACTGAAGAGGCTAAGGCAGGAACATCCCAAGTTTAAAGCCAGCCTCAGCAACTTAGTGAGACCCTGTTTCAAAATTAAAAAAACAAAAAGACCTAGGAATGTGGCTCAGTCTTTAAGCATCCCTGGATTCAATCCCTGGTACCAAAATGATTTTTTTAACATTATAGAATAAGAGTAGTCCTAAGGGCTCTGCAATTTTGGAGAGCAACACAGCTTTCAAACATAGGGACTTTAAATACCCCAGAAATTAGGAGCCACCAGTGCGTATTTTGTAAAAAGAAGGGCCATTGGAAGAAATATTCCTAATGGTTGCCCAGGAAGCCATGTGGACAGCTGGACACTGACGCATCCTGGCTCCTGGTATGTTGGTAGAAAACAACTAAAATACTGAGGAAGCCAAGGAGTTCCTCACGAAGAGCCCTCTGAGGGGTCTTGACTCACATCGAAAAATTTAGAAAACTATTTTTGCCCATTATTAAATACCTATTTAGCCTTGGACAACCAGCAGGGAACTATAACCAGAAACA
Organism: Marmota flaviventris; assembly: GCF_047511675.1. Classification (NCBI taxonomy): domain Eukaryota; kingdom Metazoa; phylum Chordata; class Mammalia; order Rodentia; family Sciuridae; genus Marmota; species Marmota flaviventris. The sequence goes on along the minus strand of NC_092511.1, from coordinate 76,414,003 downwards.
AGTACCCAATAATGGGGGGAAAAGAAAAAGAGCCATACTAACAGAGCATCTAAACTCCCACATAATTATATATCATTTCACTTTGGCTACTTTTTATTTGACTCTAAAATTTATCATAGTAATTATACATCGGGGATCAAAGGATAGAGAGTACATGGCACAGGCTGACACTGAGTCCTGATGAAGTATCCAGATTACACCTGTCCCTTTTTAGGTCTTACAGGAACAGGAGCACATGTCATTACAGAGAAGAAAACAAAGGTCTTGTTTAGATGAGCCACTGGAGTATATATAAGTCATGTTCAAAAGCTAATCCCAGGGCTGGTGATGTGACTCAAGCGGTAGCACGCTTGCCGGGCATGCTTGCGCCCGGTTCGATCCTCAGCACCACTTACAAACAAAGATGTTGTGTCCGCCGAAAACTAAAAAATAAATATTAAAATTCTCTCTCTCTCTCTCTCTCTCCAAAAAAAAAAAAAAAAAAAAAAACAGGGAATGGTGGTATATGCCTGTAATCCCAGCAGCTCAAGAGGCTAAGGCAGGAAGATCTAAAGTTTACAGCCAGCCCCAGCAATTTAATGAGGCCCTAAGCAAATCAGTGAGATTCTGTCTCTAAATAAAATACAAAAATGGGCTGGGGATGTGGCTCAGTAGTTAAGCAACCCTGGGTTCAATCCTCGATAACAAAAAACTAAACACAAAATAAAACATATTACCTTACATTTTTTCTTTGTGTTAGCCCTTTGGATCAATGGAACAGCAGGGAGTTTGGGGATATACTTCCTAAACTACATATGCTTCATTGGTGATTTCATATAGGTCACACTGATGTAGGACAGATGGGCCTGAGTCCCAAGGAATTTGCAAGATGCAGGTTGATTAGCTTTAGCAGTCCAGAGGAACTAAGGCTGGAAAATCTCTGATCCAGGGTTGACAAATACTTTGAGATTCAGTGGGTGTTTACATGACAGTGGGTGGTTACATAGCAGTAAGTCTTTGTCCCATGTTTTCAGGACAGACAGGTTTCACAGGTTTTTCCAAGGAAAACATTATTTTTTTGTATAGCAAGCTCTCTTGAGACAGGGTCTGTTACAACATTCGTCTGCAAACCTGGCATTTACAAGAAAGATGAAGCTTTTGGGGTTACATTAGCACTTTGATAATAATCTGGATAATATTCAGGATATATTGGTTTATGTCATTACAATCAATTTCACCTGTTTTTAATTTTTTAATGTGAATATTAGGAAATTTTAAGTGACCCTTGTGCTTCACATATGGTTTTCATTGGCCATTGCTGCCTTAAGGGATTGCTTCCCAGGCCAAGCTGCAGACTCACACCAGGAGAGAGCAGGAAAGTTAAATGAAATTGCACAGTAATTGTCATTATATTATTTCTACTGGTGAATATTATGCAGACATATAATTCATAAGGTGAAGTCACCTTGTATGCGAGGTTCATCGCACATGTCCTCTGGCAGTGCTAGATCACTCTTCTAAGAGGAAACTTTGCCTTTCATTAGCTGTAGCCTGAGGCCCTCTTGTCCAATTCGCAGATCTTTGGTGGAAAAGTAAAAGCTGTCACCAGGAACCTGTCATTCTGGCCTCACTGATTCCTAGGGCTCTCTGGGCTCAGCCTGCGGGTGGGTCTGCAGCCCTGTGCAGTGGAGAGCACTCGGGGAGAACCCTCCAATTCCGGCACAGCCAGCGAGGACAGGGCGGCTTCCGTGATCTGGCCGGGCCCTTTCCTTCTGAGCCACCCTTCTCGCCATCTGGCCCTAGGCTTCTGTTGCCAGCCCTGGGGTCTCACTGGCTTTGTCCTGCAGATGCTGAAGATCCCTGGTGGCCGCCTGGCTCCCAAGCGCCAGGAAATGGTGAGTGTGGCGGGGCCTCTTGAGCCTGGGGAGGGAGGTCATTGGAACCTCGAGACTGGCTGAGGTGACACCAGGAGCTGCTGGAGACTCTGGGGTCTGTGGCCTGAGCCCTCCTCCTGGCAGTGCCCCCTCAGTCCTGGCCAGCCAGGTGGGGAGCATGCCATCAGTGGAGCTCCTGCCCAGCCTGCTGCACCCCCTCAGCTAGCCCTAGAGAGTCAGCAGCCCCGTGTTCCCAGGTGGGTGGTGATTGACAAGTGGGACCGTGGTTGGAGAAGTCTCTCCACGTGGGATTTTCCTGCAGGAGAGGATCAGTGTGGCAGTCCAGCTGCAGCAAAATAAGGGGGTGGGGGTGAAGAACGACTTGTGTAGATCAATACAGCAGGAGTGGGAGCCGTTTATTGTAGGACAGGAGGAGTATACATACATTCCACACAGCTTATCTTAATTAGCATAAACTAGATACAGCAGTCAACCAATAAGGAATGCTCGCTGGCATTACTTCACAAACCACTCCCTCTGGCAAAATGCCAAGTGCCATCCTGACTTGTTTACAGACTCTAACATTTCCCCCTTTTGTTTAATTTAAATAAAGACCATAGTGGTTTTTACACAAACACCATAAATAATCTGTTACAAGCAGAAGGGGGGGATACAAAATGCCACAATACCAAGCCAATTGATGGCTCCATGCAAGAAGCCCTTGGAAAAATTATACTAGCAATGACACCGTTAGCAAAGATACCGAGTTACAATTTGTTGTAGATTACAGTTTGTTGTCTCAGTCCAGGTAAAGCAGTGTCTCAATAGATTAACTCACAGTCCAGGTAAATCACCGTCCAGGTAAGTTCTGTAGGCAGCTAGCTTAAATCACAGTCCAGGTAAGTTCTGCAGGCAGCTAGCTTGATCCTAAGTCTTGTCTGGTTCTCAGCAACACTGGAAATTCTTCCACTCTCATCCTCACCTGCACTGGGATGAAGGCAGGAACTCCAGCAATGATGCTAAAGAAAATCCTGTAGTATTCCACTAAGAAAACAACCTTCTGAACAATTTAGTACATTATCTCAAGTTTTTTTTACATTTGAAATAAGCCTTAATAGTGCTCATTACTCATTAGCTTCCAGGTGTGGGAGAACCATTGTAGTTACTGGCCTTGGAAATGATCAAACTTCAGGGATGCAGGCCATCTTCCACCTGCAGCAATCCGGGCAGCCCCAGGTGGCCCCGGGGAGAGTCCGGGGAGTGTTCTGGACTCAAACTGCCACTGGGCACAGGGAGCAAGAGCCTGCGAGACTGTGCCTCTGGGTCAGGTTTGGATTTGGGCTCTCAGTGGCGTCCTGCTCCCGGGGCGGGGGGCGGGGGGCGGGGAAGAGCCCGCTGCCGCTGCTTGGAAAGTCCTTGCTGCACCAAGACCGGCTTGCGCACGTGGCAGCTGCCGTGCCGATTCACGCACCCTCCGGTAATGAAAAGTATTCAGTAATACCTTTTTGCTGCAACTTTTTTCCTGATAATCCTTCTTCTTCTGAACTTCTTTTTCTTTCTGACTAGAGTCCCTGGGCTTTTATCAACACATGCTCTAATTGCTCTTGGTTCCACTGGGGTGCCTTCTTCCCTTGGTAATTTACTTCTCACCCCTTCCATATTTTCATCACAAAGACAATACAATACACCAAGACAAAACAAGACACAAACATACTGTCTCAATCTTCTGCATTTTCTCAAAATGGCCATTTTTCCTCTTGCCCTATCTGCCTAGGGACAAGCAGATTTGCTCCCGTCCTATCTAGGGACGGGCAGTTTTTTTTTTTCGTCACTTACCCCCAGTGTCCCGGGGCTCCCCATAACGGGCCACCATCTGCCGCGGTCCGGCTGCTGCAAAATAACCCGGGGGGGGGGGGGGGGGGTGACGAATGACTTGTGTAGATCAATATAGCAGGAGTGGGAGCCGTTTATTGTAGGACAGGAGGGGTATATATACATTCCACACAGCTTATCTTAATTAGCATAAACTAGATACAGCAGTCAACCAATAAGGAATCTCCACACTTAATGGCTCGCTGGTGTTACTTCACAAACCACTCCCTCTGGCAAAATGCCAGGCACCACCCTGACTTGTTTACAGACTCTAACAGCAGTGGCTCTGGGCCTTGCTGCCGCCGTCCTCCTGAGCTAGCTGGCTTTCTTGCTTTTTCTCCCTCCTCCCCAACCTTCCTTCCGCAGGGTGCTTTACCAGGAGCTCCATCCCTGGTTCTGATGTAGGGCAGAGGGGGCGGCACCTGAGGAATTCGCGGGCAGCAGGTTTACTTAAGTTGCAGCCGTCCAGATGGAGCAACGCAGGGACCCTGGTAGGGAACTTCTCTGAGATTTATAGTCAGTGCGTGGTTACAGGGCAGCTACTCCTTGTCCCATATTTGTAGGTGACACAGGTTGTTACCAAGGGAAACAAAAATGAAGCTTCTGTTCAGCAAGCTCCCTGAGACAGTCTGTGACATCTGTCTGCAAACTTGGCATTTACAAGAAAGAGCAAGCTCAACCCACAGTGAGCGCTCTGGAGGAAAAATACTGCTGACATTCTTTATAACAATCTTGGTGACAAGAAGAGAAACTTAATTTTGCTAGTGGTTGTTTTGGGGCTACATGAGTACTTTTTATTTTTTATTTTGAGACAGGGTGTAGCTAAGTTGCTGAGACTGGCCTACGTATGGTTGAATTTATACAGACGTTTCTATTGAACTTAAGAATACAAATTTCAGCCAGGTGCGGTGGGGTGGTGCATACCTATAATCCCAATGGCCCGGGAGGCTGAGACTGGAGGATTGAGAGTTCAAAGCCAGCCTCAGAAACTTAGCGAGGCCCTATGCAACTCAGTGAGACCCTATCTTTAAATAAAATACACACACACACACACACACACAAGGCTGGAGATGTGGCTCAGCGGTTAACTGCCCCTGCGTTTAAACATATGTATATTCATCTGTATATTTTGTTTATACTCTGATTCTCTGATCATTATGGTAATATTATAGTTTCATAATATACACTACCTAGTAATGATAGCTACTTCTTTTGCTTTTATAATTAAAAGGTTTCTTGGCTAAGTTAACATATATTAAACCTTGTGGATAAATTTTATAAACTAATTCTTCGTTCCTTATTCCATTAAAAATAAAGCATTCTGGGGCTGGGGTTGTGGAACAAGTGGTAGTGTGCTCACCTAGCACGTGTGAGGCACTGGGTTTGATTCTCAGCACCACGTAAAAATAAAATAAAGATATTGTGTCCTAAAACTAAAAAATAAATAATTCTTAATTTTTTATTAGTACATTATAGATATATATCGTGTTGGGATTCATTAGACATAATCATACAAGCATGAGTATAATTTGCTTCATTTTAGTGGTATTTCCCCTTTCCCTTTCCTCCTAGCTTCCCATTCCCCCTCCTCTCCTGGTCTTCCTTCTATTTATTTATAGTTTTAAACTACTGCTTTATAGATAAACAAAGAGGTGAAATTCATTGTGATATATTTATATATGAACATAGCAGTTTTGATGAGATAATATTATAGATTAATTTGGGGGAAATGGTTATTCTTGTAATGATGATTTTTGTCATCTGCACATTGGGGTGTGTAATTGAGCCTTTCTTTAAAATATTTTTTTCAGTTGTTGATAGACCTTTATTTTATTTATATGTGGTACTGGCAATCAAACCCAGTGCCTCACACATGCCAGGTAGTTGCATTACCACTGAGCCCCAGCCCCAGCCTTATAATTGAGTCTTTTATGGACTACTGTATATTTTAGTTTCTCATAAATCCTACACATTTCTCTTAATGAACATGTTCCCATGTGAAATACAACATTCGTGTAAATCTGTTTGAAACTCATGTGGTGCCGGGCTCAGTGGCCCTGAGTCTATTACAACAGTTTGTAATCCCAGTGGCTCAGGAGGCTGAGGCAGGAGCATCCTGAGATCCATCAAACTCAGCAACTTAGCAAGGCCCTAAGCAACTCAGTGAGACCCTGTGTCTAAATAAAATACAAAAAAGTTGGGGATGTGGCTCAGGGGTTGAGTGCCCCTGGGTTTAATCCCTGGGTTTAATCCCTGAAGACAATCTCACATGGTGTAAACTTGTGTGTGTCCGTCCTAACCTTGTCAAAATGACTTTCCCCTAAGTAGAGTTTATGACACTGGGTTCTCATTATCCCCTCTGATATTTTCCTGATCCCATGTTTCAGAACTCCTCAATGCGAGGATCCCACAGCTGGCCTGTCTAAGTTCTTTTGGAGTGTCTCATGAACATCAGTACCTGGGTCTTAACCTATTAGAAAGCTGTCTGAATTTAGGGGTGTAGTCTCTCAGGAGTAGCTAAGTGTCCTGCAGGTGGGAGGAATCTCCTGGTGCACCCTTTATCCAAAAGACACTTTTTTCCTTACCTTGGCTACTGTGTATACTGCCAAGTGATGATGAGTATGAAGTCTTTTATTAGTAGAGGGATTCCAGTTCCTTTGGCTGTATACCCAGTATTATTATCACTGTATCATATAGTAGTTCTATATTTAGGTTTTAAATAGCCTTCATGCTACTGGTCACAATGTCTTCAGTCTCTATGTGACAACTCCTAGGGCTGTACCTTGCTTCTCATTCATATAGAGTCTTAACACCTTTTTGGGTCAGGCAGGCCTAGGGCAGGGGGCTGTCATGAGGCTTTGTTTTAACCTCCCAAAGACAGCCTTATCTTTCTGGTGTACAATCATGTTTAATTTCTGTTCCTTTTTGTTCTTCATACAGACATTTAGCTATTTATCTAAAATTAGGGATCCAAATATGGCAGAACCATGACATTCTCAGGAATAAACCTGTCTCTTGATCCTGACTTCTTAATATAGCCTGCTTTCAATCTGACATCAAACTCAGGTTCATTTGCTAATTTAATATTTCAGATAGGTGACTGTTTTACAAAACTGAGCCTTAGTAGTGGACACCTCATTTCCACATGAGGTGAGGTTGTTTAGTGCAGCAGTAATATTTCAGAGGAGGTGTTCTTGGTTGTGGTTGGCTCTAAGCAGGTCATCCATATTTTGTGGCATGTTAGAAATAAATCATTTGGTCAGTCTTGAAGTAGGACATGGGACTTTATTTGTTGGTGAGTCAGAACTGCAGAAGGCAAGTCACCTCTGCAACCTTTGATATCTTGCAGAGGTAGTAGGCACTCTTATAGCAAGAAACTGTAAGCCACCAGTAAGTCAAAACCATAGGGAGTAGGTCAGAATGACCCGGTACAGTCAGGTACATTGCCCCCCCAAAAGGAGAGCAATTTTACATTGTAAAAGAATAAAAGAAACATTTTCTTTTTTTAAAAAAATATTTATTTTTTAATTGTAGTTGGACACAATACCTTTATTTCACTTATTTATTTTTATGTGGTGCTGAGGATGGAACCCAGGGTCTCTCATGTGTGAGGCAAGCGCTCTACTGCTGAGCCACAACCCCAGCCCTAAAAGAAACATTTTCTAAGGTTGTGTGTTTCTAAGCAGGGTGTGCTAAGCCGAATCATGTTCGCAGAGGCACAGTTTTCTCATTGGAGAAGCATTTCCTATATGAAATGGAGTCTCAGGGTAAAATGGAGTTTGTCTGGTGAAGGCATGTATATACTGGCCCATAACACACACATTTCCAAAGGAGTCCTTTATCCAGCCTTAACCCTAACAGCTAACACTTTTGTTAGACACTCATTCAACAAAATAGAAGAGATTTTAAATCCCTGAGGTAAGACACTCTGGTGATACTGGATATGTTAATTGTATTGAAGTTCTCTCAGTCAAAAGCAAACTGTAATTAGGAATTCCTTTTGAGGGGGATACAAAAGAATTCATCTTTTCACTGAAGTGTTTTGAACCAGCCATAGTTACCTGGCATTGCAATTAGCAGGGTGTTTGAATTAGGTCCTGTGGGCTGAATATCCCAAGCAATGTTAGTTTTAGCTCTTAGGCCCTTTGAACAAATTAGTGTGCATTAGTGTGAGGTATTATTGTTGTTGTTTGTTTTAATCAAGCAGGGTGGAGTACTACAAGGTATTTGACAAAGCCAAATCCATGCCTGTTTTAAGAATTTGTCCACAAGAGGCTGGATCCCTATCAGCACTTCTCTTAAGAGGGTACTGTTTCTTCCTGGGCATGTGACCTCCTTAAACAGCATTGTGTTTGTGATGACATTGTTCACCTCCTCAGTGTCCCTTTGGCCCTCACAGACTTACTCTCATTTTAGCTGACCTTCAGCCCAGCAGTCTGTCTCCTTTCCTGGATGGCAACGGAGACTGTATCAGGACATGTTCTGGTGTCACTTGCAAGTGGAGTTATGGCTTTTTTTTGGATGAGAAGATTATCTTTTTATGGTGAAATTGCAGTAAATCACTGGGTCAGTCCTGAAGCAGGTCCTAAGACGTTTATTCACCAACTGGCAGTCTGGATTCACCAGCTGGCGGGACAGAAGGCAGACTGCAAGCCTACATTCTCTGACTCTTCCAGAAGTTAGAGCAAACCTTTTATACCACAAATGAAGTATGTCAGTATATTAATCTTAAGTGGTTGTTGCTATGATTCAAGATAATAAATAAAAGTCATGAGATGTAAAATCATAAGCAGAAGGGGAAGTGGGTCATTTTGAGTACAAGTTAAAAATGGTTACTAATGTCTACACAAACATTAACTTTCTATGTGGTTAGGGTACATTGCCCCCTCCCCCCACAATGGAAACCAAAAAGAGAACAATTTCACATTGTATAAGAATTGCCATTTTGTGTTGCCAAACATGTTATGCTAAGTAACAATTAATGGGCACAGAGGTGGAGTGTTCCCATGGGAGAAACATTTCTTACATGACATCAAGTCTCAGGGTAAAATGGAGCCCATTTGGTCATTGCCAATATGGCCAGGCCCATTACAATTTGAGTACTTATTACAATTTGAGCAGATCTCATCCAGGAGCTGCGTTGGACAACCTGGCATGTACAAATCTCTGCCTTTGTCTTAATTTCTCTGGTGGTATTCTAGGGGTTGGAGCACAGGGTCTGGTTAAGACTGACTGGTCCCTATTATCATTATCACAATTTCATCACCTTCAGGTGAGTCCCCACTGTCAGTTGCACCCAGGGGCTCCTGCTGGGCCTGTTCTCAGTGTGGGCATGTTTTCCATGGAGGCAGGCCCTTCCCATGCTGTCTTTAGGCTCCCTTGATGACCTCTTTGTGGAGGCTGCCAACACAACCCGAGGTGGCTTTAGTTTCTGTTCTTTGCAGGCCTTACCTTAAAGACAATGTCAGTTAGCTGTGGGTGGTTTAGGTCAGTTTGCCCCCTCCACCCACTACATTTTTTTCTCAATGTCCAGGCTACTTTGTCCAGTGAAGGTCACATTAAGCACAGAGACATTTTTGTTGTTGTTATTTATTTATTTATTTAACCAGGGATTGAACCCAGGTCCTTTAACCACTGAGCCACATTCCCAGCCCTTTTTATTGTTTTATTCTCAGACAGGATCTCATGAGTTGTTCAGAGCCTTGCTAAGTTCCTTAGGGCCTTGCTAAATTACTGAGGCTGGCCTCAAATGTGCACTCCTTCTCCACCATCCTCCCAAGTCACTGGGATTACAAGTGTTCAAAACCACACCTAGTCCATACAGAGATTTTTTTAAAAAATAATTTTAGTTGTTGATGGACACACAATGTCTTTATATTTTTGTGTGGTGCTGAGGATCAAACCCAGCGCCTCACACATGTGAGGCAAGCACTTTCCCACTGAGCTACAGCCCCAGCCCCATACAGAGATGTTTTAGGATTCAAGAAGCAGGTGCCTGCATACAGGGGTAAATAGCTCAGGGATTCAGGACACAAGGTGGGGAGCTTGCACTGGAGCCCTTGCCTCTCCTCAGCTGCTCTGCCTCAGGTGACAGTGCCCGGGAGGTTGGACCTTGGCTCTGAGGCCAGCAGGCTGGTTTTGATTTATTGCCACATGGTCCTGGGCCCTGTGCTTGTGGTATGGCTGAGGTGCAGCCTGGGGAGCCCTGGCCTTTGGCCTTTTTGTTAGAACTTAGCTGGTTCTTCTTTTGTCCAGAGCCCATGAGGTTACAGATCTCTCTCTACTGTAGCCATCTGCTTTCATCCACAGCTGCTTTTCCTTTCTGCAGTTATTTATCCCCTCCATCTTCCTGTACATTTAGGCTGATGGGATACTATCTTAGGAACAATTGCTCTGCCTCTGTGCTGAGTGTCCCTTGAGCAAATGGAGTGTCCTATAAATCTTAAACAGGAGATCATCCCTGTCCCCAAGTCATAATCTAGTGGTTCTAACACCCATTGCCATTGTCCTTTTATGTCTCTTTCCCCAGCTTGGGCAAAAGAGGTAGAAGACATTTACTTTTCTAAACCCCAGCAGCTTTTCTGGGATTTTCTTCTGACATAGGGCTGGTTTTCCTGACCCACAGTGGGATGATCTGCAGCTGCCTGGGACTGGGCTGAGAAACAGTGCTGGGCACACTTCTGTTTTCTGGTGCCTTGCTATCCTTGCACACCATGAACTTTGTATTTTTACATCATGAACTTCATCTCAGGCCAGTCGGACTCCTTATGCAACTGTGTGGATACCTGCCCAGATAGGATTTCTTCCACTCACCTATCTCTGACAGACCAATTCCAGTAGCAAGATTATATAACAATTCAGAAAGTGAGTCCCTGGCACGTCTCTACTCTAGGGCAGCAGCCTATTTTCTGTTCGCCCTCTCTTCCACCTAAGTGTGTGCTACCACCCCATGGAAGATTTGGTGGATATGGACATGAGCCCCTGAGACACCAGAACTATCATATTGACTACTACCATTCTGAGGAGTTTTTAAGTGCATCAAACCTTAATTGTAAAACTTTGTGCCTGACTTTGAAGTTGTGAGCTAAAGGCTGACAAGAAGTGATTCAGTGGATTGATAGAGTAAAACATCAGCTTTTCCTTAGACATATCTATTTAAGGACCTGTTAGCCAGGATTATTCCCAAGAGATAAATGCAGGATTGCCCATGTGTTAAAGGGCCAGTAACATTTGACAAAAAACCCAGAGACAACCAGAGTGAATCCCTCAAACCAGGGCCATCAGAAGAGATCCTTTAAAACAGACCAGTTGGGGAAACACCTCTAAGTCCCCTACTGCCGTGTAAGCACAACTCTGACACCAATAGTGCCACAGATGTCCAGACAGAGGTACCTGATGCTCCCCTGTAGAGGACCTGATGTGTGGAATCAAGGGTCTCAATGTGCACACAGGAGGAACTTGCCAGATGTCCATGTTGGCATGACTTCACTGCATTCAGTTTCCTTTTTCCCAGAGTAGGCCCATGGTGGAGCCCCATACCATTCAGGGAGAGCAAGAGACCCCTGAAGCCAAGGGGCCTTGGCAGCTGCTTGGAAGGCCCCTCAGACTCTCCCTTTACTTACTGGAACAGTTCCTCCAGAACAACCTGAGGCAACACACCTGTCTCCTAATTCTCCAGGCTCAGCTGTCAGTGAGCTCATCAGCCTGCTTGCTCCTCAGTGTGGAAGTGGGGTTGCTCAGAGTGCCAGACCTGCCCAGAAGGGCTGGAGCAGGACACTCTGAGTTTTCTCCCTGGTGACCAAATTTGATCCTGAAAGTTTGATCCTTGACCCCAGTAGTGATCTAATAATAATAACATGGTGTTGAGAAAAAAGAAAATTAAGTTTTATTGTTTTATTGCTTTGCTACCAAAAGAGAAACACAGGGGACTCCTGTTTCAGAGGCTGTGATTCTAATTGCTAGTGAACAGAGGTCCTTTAAAATGGTGACTCAAAGACTACCTTCCAGCTGTTCCCTGTCCAGAGTCATAATTCCCTTGTAGCCTCAAGAGAGCTCTTTCTAAAAACTTCTTGTGCAAGCTCTAACGTCTAGATTTCTTGGTTCCTGTGGTGCATGAGCTGAAGGACCTGTAACATGGCTTAAGTCCTGACTTAATATAGGAAGAAGTTAATCTAATTTTTCCCATGGTTAGGGAGGCATAGAGGGAAAGGTAAAGGATAAAATAAGTCAGTTTTAAGACAAGCCACAGTGGTAGAGCAGCAAGGAGTATGTTCAAAGCATGAAGTGGACCCTGTTACATTTCTAGGGAGAAGCAAATAGAACACCTGGCAGATGGGAATGGGTACGATTGATGAAGAATAGAAAATTCAGATCCAGCTGGCATCATGATGGATGCCAGTAATCCCAGAGACTCAGACAGAGGCAAGAAGGTCACAAGTTTAAGGTCAGCCTGGGCAACTTAGTGAAACCAGGAAAGATCAAAACTACAGAAAGAACTGGGGATATAGCTAAGTTGTGAAGTACCTCTGGGTTCAGTCTCCAGGACCATGGGAAAAAAAAAAGTCAGAGGTAAGATGGAAGAATCCTTTACCATGCAGCCAGCATATACTTAGGAGGGGACAGGAAAAGTGTATGTGTTGGCTGAGGCTGAGGTGTGTCAGACTCCATGGGGCTTTAGGTAGGAGGGAAATTTAGGCCAATTTTTAGTTAGCAAATATTTTGTGTGGGCCACTAAAAGCAAACTGTTCAGTTCACTGTTTATGAATGTTTGGATTGTTATAGTTAGTTCAGGAGGACCATCAAAGTCATAATGGGAAGGGTGACTTTTTTCTTTTTTCTTTTTTTTTTTCCCTTTGGATACCAGGGATTGAGCCCAGTTGTGCTTAAACACTGAGCCACACCCCTGGCTTTTAAAACATATTTTATTTAGAATCAGGGTCTCACTGAACTGCTTAGGGCCTTGCTAATTTGCTGAGCCTAGATTTGAATTCATGATCCTGCTGCCTCAGCCTCCCAACCTGCTGGGATTTCAGGTGTGTGCCACCATGCCCAGCTTGGGAAGGGTGACTCTTTAGTAAGCTGCTATAGAAGAACACTAAGGATGGGACCATATTTTCACTCAGCTCTTCCCTAGGATTACCTGCCTGCTGCATCTTTTTCTGCCACATTCCATACTCTGTCCATCTTTTCTGTGTTAACTTCCTGAGTTATGAGAAGCTGGTATGCATAGTCAGTGTTTTCCTTTATTCTGAGTAGTTATGTCAAATTATTCAACATATTAGGGAGTACCAAGGTTCCTCAACTTATAGGAAATTGGTAAGAACTATAGATAATATCCTGGGGCCTGTAACTGGATTCCCAGTAAGGTGAAATACTGCAGGTTTGAGCCTCGAGTAAAAATGACACCATCAACATCATCAAAACATAAACTTGAAACAATCCAAGATCCATGAAGCAGAGCAATGAGTGAATCTCTTGGGTAGAACAAAGCCCTGGACAGCAGCACAGCAGCATGTGTTCAAGAGACACAGGCAAATAAATGGTTAAAAAAGGAAAAAAAAAAAACTTTTAACATAATACTAATGGAATAGTAATGGTAAAAATAAGTTACAGAAAACTCAAAAGTAATATAACCAAGGAAAACAATGATTCTTACTCCATGATCTTTCTGTCTTGGAGTGAGACTACCATGGACTGAGTCCTCAGAAACTGTGAGCTAAAGTAAATATTTCTACTTCTAAGTTGTGGCTTTTAGCTATTTAGTTCCCAGAAATTAAATGTTCACTACAACAGAAAACTTACTAGTTGGAATGTCCTCTTCCAGTGTCCTATTTTTTCCCTGGTGCTGGATTTCAGAACTGCCTGGGGTGACACTTGGTACCCACAAGGGTATTTCTCATAGAATGTCTGTAGACCATCAGCCTCCTGGTCATCTCTTCCTAGAGGACAGACTGAGGATTGGGGTGGAGACTTGGGGTAAAAATGGTTGTCCTGGGGCTTAAAGGAGTCTCCTTTTTTCCACTTCACTGACATTTATAACCCCTTGGAAGATGAATATTTTTCTAGTAACCTCCATTTCATGAAGATTATTGGTGACCTAAAAATTGGATCATGGTGTCAAGGGAGAAATACAGAATTTATTCTCCTCTCTGCATTTTCTCTGAATTGTGAATAAAAGGAGAATATCCAAAAGTTCAAGGAAAACCCACACCCTTCAGGTATACAAGAATCCACACTGTACTTCAGTGAGTAAGAATGGGGTGGGAGAAGGCCCAAGGTGTCAGGATGCCTTGACTCTAACCTTGGGTCTGACCTGTCTGTTTTACAGTCAGCTCTGCTCTTCCTGGGCTTGTCACCTTGAAAAGATTACTTTACTTACTTCAGCTTCAACTTCTCCCTAACTGTAAAATGTGTTTTACTAATAAAGCTTCAAACATAAGAAAATATATCCAAAGCTACAGGATACAGTTGGATTTTAGAAAAGGAAGTCAGCATTATGTTACTTTATTTAAATGTTTTATTTGCCTTTCTTCTTCTCTGGAATGTTCTCTATGGGATTTTCATATGCTCTATATTTTTATGGGTGATTTCAAGTGGAATTCCAGGGCTTAGCTTTGGAAATTCTACCAGAAACAATAAACAGGGAAAATCTATCTTCCATTATGGCTGCAGAAAAATGAATGCAGTTTTTAAAAATTGAGTGATAGCTGCCTAGGTGAATTTCAGATTTACCAAATCATCACCTCCTCATCCATGAAGGCCTGTGACAGTCAATAAATCATACATCTTATCATCTGGGTATTGGAGCTTAATGCTAAATCATGTGATATAAGTTTTGGCAAATCCTAGAATTATTCACATGATATATGTTTTAGCAAATGATTTGTTATCATGGAGATAGCAACCAAATATTACTTTAATTTTTTAAAAAAGATGGATGCTTTTGTTCTTCCTCTTGAGGTATGAATGTAAGTGCTTTACACATTTGTTGCCCTCTGTGGACATAAACACTGAGTTTGGCCAGGCATGGTGGGTGGTGCGTGCCTGGGATGCCAGCTACTCAGGAGGCTAGTGCAGGAGGATTGAAAGTTTGAGATCTGTCTTGGCAGTTTGGGGAGACCAAAAGGGCTATGGATGTTGCTCAGAGGTAATTCTTCAAACAGATCCTGGATCCAGTCCCTACTACAAAACAAAATCCTACTGAATGAGAATACTTTTACCCAATAAGTTATGGGTCCTTTCTCATTTAAAACTAAATGAATGAAAATGGGAAGCAGAGAGGTTTTTGCTCAGTTAATCTTGAGCCTACTATAGAAGGTCTTTTTGCTTCTTGAGACCCGTGTTTTCCAGGAATGCGTTTGAACTGCCTGCACTCACTCCAAAAGGAAGCCTAGTGGAGGAGGAGGTGGAGATGGTTTCCAGGTGTGTGGCCCTGGCAGCGTTGAATTTTCCTCCCAAACTGCCTTCTATTGGAACATGCATTTTTACTTCTCGGCCATTCAGGTTCATGCTTAACATGTGAGCACTTTGCTTCCTTTTCTTCTCACAACCATAAAATTGAACTCTTTAAACATGTGTACACGTGTATCCCCCCTATCTCAGGAGCCTTCTCTGTTTACACTTTCATCTAACCAGGCCAGTCATATGTGACCTGCAGGATTGAAAAGATTTTCTTTGTGATAAATGGACATTGGAATGTCTTGGTATCCTGGATTCCCACTGGAGATGTTTTGGGGTCATTGGATGTTGCTGAAGAAGTGACCCATGCTTTGTTGACTTTCACCTGAATGTTCCATCATCTATGAATACACAAGAGTCAATAAGATGCACATTTGTTGCCCCTAAGAACTTAGTCCTGAAAGAACATAATGATTAGAAGAGACTCAATCTCTAGCATGCCAAGGAAATTCTACTGAAACACCTATTAAGTCATTTGGTTTTGACTTGGCCAGTGTTGTCACAGCACTGATTATATGTTCTTTCACATTGATTGACACTTTGACAATTTGTTCTATTACAGCTGTTGTAAACTTACTTGCTTGGTGTAAATGCTGTCTGCCAGATTTTCCCTATAATGCTATTTTTTTTTCTCCTTGTCTTTAGGAATCTTGGTAGGATTTTCTAAGTAATCTACATAAACATTCCTATTTGATATAGAAACTCTTCTTTCTTAGTGGTTTTTCTTTGTGCCTTGCTTTGGGGAATGCAGCCTCTGCCTTTGGTTTGCCACATTTACTCCTGGACGATTCCATCTGCAGCTCACGGACATAACCTCATAATCTCCTTGCATTTTCCGTAAAAGAAACAAGCATCACATTTTTCCAAGAGTCTGAAAATTATAAAGTGTACCTCAAAATAAACTTGGAATAACAGGGAAAAAATGAAGACTGTAAAAGCCTCAGTAACTGTGGCTCTTATTTTATTCACTGTCCTTAAATGTGTGAATCACAATAGTGTCTTCTAAAATAGCATCCAGCCCAAATTGATGTGTGTGTTTTACAAAATGGAATATATGACTCATTTGCATGAAAAATTGTCTACTGTTTCAATGTATAAAGTTGACATTTCTATGTGTGAATACATAAAACACAAATATAATTTGATCAATTTCATTTTGTATATTCTTAACATGTTTCCATTAGTCTTCTCATTTATAATAACTGCCTTGCTCTGAAAATTGATCTAACATGCAAACTTTATCTTGACTTTAATGCACCCCCGAATTACAAGTCAAATAAACTTGGGTAAAAATCAGCCTCTACCATTTACTGGTAGAGTGACACTACTGCTGTCACTTTCTTTTGATTTTCTGCACTAAGACATGAAAATCTCTTAGAGTGAGAAGTATGTATTTGAAATGGTCAAAAAGGATTGTTGTTTAGTTGCTATTTTAATAAAAGTGCATAAATACCTTAAAAATTGAACTCAAATTCATCAGTGGTTTTTTCCCTATAGTGATCTACCTCATTGCTGTTCAAGAGTTTCTCTTGGACCACTGCCAGTAGGATCCCTAGACTGGAATCACTGCTACATATCCAGAAAACCAGGTCACAGTTTAGTAAATCTCTGATTCATGGTTGTGCATTTAAAATTTTAGAATCATCCTTCTTACTCACCATAACTTTCTCCTCTGAAAAAAAATTGACAATTGATCTTATATAAAATCACAATTAAAATGTATATTTTATGTTGATGCCTTAATTTTACATATTATTTCATAAAAGTTGATATATACACTTTTTTTGGACATATGACACTCTTACCTCTGAGTTAGATAATAGAGAATATCACTGTGTTACAAAGTATTTTCTTGAATAATTAAAGTGACTCACCCACTTGAGAGCAGTTCTACTAACTACCATTTCATTTTCAGTAGGCTTTCAAGCTCTGTGAATGATCAAATGGTCAATGTGCTATTATTTTATTTCAACTGTTGACATTCAGGGACGTTGACATTCAGGGACGTGGCCATTGCTTTCTCTGAAGAGGAACAGGAATGCCTGGAGCCTGCTCAGAGGAATTTATACAGAGATGTGATGCTAGAGACCTACAGAAACCTGGTCTTCCTGGTTGAGCAGAGCCTCCCTCCAGAATTCCTAATTAATCAGAATTGCTAACTATGTAATTTCCTTCCCCTGCAGAATATCTTTGAGAGCTTCTGCTATTCATGAATGAATTTCAGATTCTTGCTTTCAAGAAAAAGGCTTGGGCAGTTTTTGTTACTGAGAAGAAAATGTTAATGCCATTCTTTTAGGTTAAGCCTCTCCCTTTCTTGAGGTGATATATACCCTTTACTTTATATTAGTGGTACTTACAGTAATTCAGTGATATGGCATGATGTGACCTACATGTCAAAATCCAATTTCTTTCCTTTATGTTACAAGAATAGATATAGGTTTCCTCACATCAGAATAGAAACATCAGTAGTCACAGGGAGAATCTCAAGATTTCATTTTCCAATAAACACATTGTCTCTAAGCTTTGTTTGGACACCTTCCTCTGGTGCAAAGGAGAGAGCCCCGAGCCATGTATCTAGGTGGATAGAAATTCATGAAGCCAAGGATACAGTTGAGAGGTCCAAAGGTCAAGGAGGAAGCCAAACTTCCAATAGTTGGGGGAGAAGTTGTTATGCCACAGAAATGGTTTGCCAGAAGCTTAGGTTATTTCTCTTGCTGTCTAAAAGAGCAAGTACTGCCCTATATTTAGCATGGTTTCCTCTTCTTTAGTCTCCTCCTTCTCCTGCAAGGATGTTTCAGTACATTGAAATTAATAGCCCAAGCACTCCCCTTTGCTTGTGAGGGTCAGCATGATCTGATAGCATTTCCATCATTTGAGGCATCTCAGAAACCTATACACATTTCTTGAGACCTCTAGGTGCAACCACTGTAATATATTAGTATCATAAAGCAGTTTCTCTAATATCACTTATTTTTATTCATTGAAATTCTCTTATCAAATATAATTATAAATACTTACAATGGATTTTCTGTGCAATTTTTTCTGCCATAGTGAATGTCAGTGACTCACAGTGGCTGCTCATTTTGGATGTATAGGCACAAGAGAAAATTGTAGTGATATCAAAGTGTTTGTAAAAATAACACGTCCATGGTTATTCAGAAATTTGTTGGTTGAATTTCCTTTTTTTTTTCCTTTTCTGTATTTTATTTTATAGAGTAAATTTCATCTTGTAGTATAGGTTTCCTCACATCAGTTAATAATATTTTTATTTTTTAGCCTACATTTTATGATTAGATGGCATTTTCCAGTATTTCACAAATTAGGGAAATATAAGATGAAAATAAGCTATGCCTGATCCTGTTTCCATTGCCAATCAAATTATATTTGCTTCTACTTTTTTGTTTTATATTTCATTTTTGTTTCTATTACCAATAAAATCACATTTGATAAAATAGATGGTATTGCATATAATTTTTTAAAGAATGTTATTCTTATGGTAATTTTTACCACCCAGCTTCTGGTCACTTTTTTATGTAATATCCTTACTTTTTTTGCCTTTATGTTGCTTCCTTAGATTTAGAGTTTCCAGTAGACTGCATACAGTTGTATTTTTTAATAAGTTTTCTTTTCTTCTTATTTTTCTTTTACTTTCTATTCTTATTACTTTAACTTGCGGTTCACTCATTTTATTCTTTGATTCCTCTTTTGCTTTCATTCATTGTTGCCGCAGTCTGGCTGGGCACAAATCACAAGCCACTCAAGAGGAACAAACTTGGGCTGGGGGTGTGGCTTCAGCAGTAGCACGCTGGCCTGGCATGCGTGCGACCCGAGTTCGATCCTCAGCACTACATACAAAGATGTTGTGTTCGCCAAAAACTAAAAAAATAAATATTAAAAAATTCTCTCTCTCTCTCGCTCTCTCTTTAAAAAAAAAAAAAAAAAAAAGAGGAACAAACTTTATTTCTGAACTCCACCAGCACACTCCACACACGCTCCCCAGGAACTCTCCCGAAGGCCATGTGGCTCCTCCAGGAACCACCAACCCGAAAATCCCTCCTCCGGCACTTCCCCAACCAATGGGAACTCTTCAGGAATCCCAGTGAGAGCTCAACCGGAACTCAACGGGAACTCCGCAAGAACTCAAAATCATCATCTTAATGGCTCGCTGGTGTCACCTCTCAACCACTACTTCTGGCAAAAATGCCATGCATCATCCTGACTCGGCTGTGGCCCTCAACACATTGTATGAGTATTTTGTCATTTACTTTGGTATTTTCTAAAAATCATTTTAAGCTTAGAATATATCTTAAACTGGCAAGAAATTAACTTCAATTTTAAAACAAAATTCAGTATATTTATATATCTTTTTAAAAGTATGTCAGCATTGATGGCAGTTATTTTTATATTATATACTCTGTAAGAGGTTTATGGTGATTTTTATGTTTTTGTCTTCCAAGTTTAATGAAAAAGTGTTTTATGACCCATCATTCCAGTAAATTGAAATCCATATTGGTATATTACATTTTCTTATCACATGACTTGTGTTGCTATGCACATTTATTTAATTTTCAATATGAAGGATCTACTTTAGTATTTTTTGAAGGACAGGTCAAGTAGTTATGTTTGGGCGCATTTATATATATTTAAAGTCTTTATGTTTCCTCACCTTTGAAGGTTAGTATTTCTGGTTGCAGTATTCTTAGTTGGTAATTTTGTCTTTGACCCCTTTGACACTATTGCTTAGTTCCTTTCTGTATTGCAAGGCTTCTACTAAGAAATTGACAATTATATTCAAGTTCTTTTCTCAGTTGCACAGTTTTCTTTTGGTGCTCTCAAGATTCTCTCTTTGTATCCAGGTTCTGTGGCACAGGATGGTGAGTTCAAAGCCAGCGTCAGCAATGGTGAGGTGCTAAGCAACTCAGTGAGACCCTGTCTCTAAATGAAATACAAAATTGGGCTGGGGATGTGGCTCAGTGGTTGACTGCCCCTGAATTCAGTCTGTGGTACCAAAACAAAGGTCCTCTCTTTGTTAATATTGAAAAATGAAGTAAACTGTACTTTAAGTCTTTTTTTTTTTCCTACTTGGAGCTAATTGAGCTTCTTTAATCTTGACTTCTGTTTTTTTGCTCATTTATAATTTCTTAGATTTTTTTCAATTGATACTGGGGATTGAACTCAGCTGTTTTCCATGGCCTTTTGCCTCAGTCCTTTTCAGTTTTTGACAGTCTCACTATATTGCTGAGGCTGACCTCAAACTTGTGATCCTACTGTCTCATCCAGTGAGGAGGTCCATAGAACAGTGCAGAGGAGAGTGTGGCTGCGGAGTTGCTATTTCAAGCATGTGGCACAGTGCTTCCTGTTTTTCAGGCCTTTACTAACATCCTATTGTTTTCCAAAATGACTACTAATCTGCTATTGGCTGGCTTTTATATGGACAAATCCAAAAGAGTACAGGACACAAGAAAAACGGACACTTGACTAATCAATGGAACAAAATGCAACACTAGGAACTGAACATTAGGAAAGAAGAGTTATGAATTACCCAAAGAACCTAAATAAACATTTGAAATAAGTTTAGTTTAGTGAACTAAACCAGAACACAGAAAACTGAATAAAATTCAAACAAAGATCATTACTAGAACCAAGCAACAATTGTGTACTTGAAGAATTACTTAAGAATAATGTCTGAGAGAGTTGGGAGGGGTGTTGTGCACAGCTGTATTCCTAGTAACTTGAGAGTAAAGATGAGAAAAACAGGAACAGCAAGCAAGCAGCTGAAACATCTGGGTGGAAGCCCCTGCGTCAGTCTCACCCTCGCTTAGTGGCAGAATCCTCTTGAGCACTAGGGTCTGCAGTGTCCGCAGTTTGGCATTCCATGCACATGGTTAAAGCAGTCCTGAAATCTTCTTGCAAGGCAGAGGTTGTCTTCCCATCTGAGGATGTTGAGGCTGGGGTAGGTTAAGTGCATGGGCTCTCTCTCATCCAGTGAGGAGGTCCATGGAACAGGGTAGAGGAGAGTGTGGCTGTGGAGTTGCTATTTAAGACCTCTGAAGACCAGGCTGGAAGCACGTTTGATTTTATTATACAGTTACCATGTGAATATACTTGGGCAGTAGCTAAGCAGATTACAGGCAGCCACCAATGCAATTTATTGCCATCTGTCCTGGCAGAGACCAGTTGAGGAGCAAGCTGTGGAGCAAGCAGCGGGACAGCAACACATGGCCTCACACAGAGGGGTGTGCCTAAGGAGTAAGGCCTGCCACTCAGGCACCCTTACCAGTCTGCCATGTATGCAGTACTCCATGCACTTTTCCCCACAGTTAAATATGGCTGCAAGTGGTGCAGCCATAGCTCAAGTCTTGTTCCAGGCAGCTCCAAGTCTCCTATACTTACTATGCTGCTTCTTAGGGACAATAATAAAAACAATTGCAGGTTTTCTTTGAACTTCTATGAGAACATACAACCAGGGAGTGGTGCATTTATCATAGCTTTATAGAGACATAATACATGTAGCATTCAATTCACCCATTAAAACTATTTAATTTAGTGCTTAGTATATTTGCACCACTATAATCAATTGTAGAACATTTTTATCATCCTCAGAAGAAAATGTAATCCCTTAAAATGAACTTATACTCATTTTCCCACAGCTCACTCAGCTCCAGACAACTGCTCATCTACTTCCCGTCTTTGTGCATTTGCCTGTTTTTGAAATTTCACATAAATGGAGTCATACAGTGCATGGTGACAGAGTGACTACAACAGGTCATTCCAGAAACATTCCTGCTCTATCTTGTATTAACAAGTGAGTTCCTTCTCAGTGGAGACTGTTACATTTCCCTCCACCCTGTGACCACTGCTTACTTCAACCCTCCTCCTTGCAACTGCCCTTGGTAAGGTCTGCACTTTGGGCCCCTAGTGGGTATTTTTAGCACTTCATCATTTATCTGTCTTTCTCACTAGTCTAAACCTTTGAAGTCAGAGACATTGTGTTGTTGATACTTAAGGTACCCAGCATGTGATCTGGCACTAGTAAGCCTTTCAGTGTTTGCTGTGGAAGTCCTCCTGCCTGGTCTTTTGGACCACCTGCTGCTGGCGACTGCCTCCTTGCCCCTGCTTTCATCTTAGCTGCACACATGACTGCCTCTCCCGGATTCCTCCTTGGCCATCTTCATGTGGACTTGCTGATTGAACTGCTTTCTCCCCACTCTTGCTGTTCTTTCCTGATCTGGTCTTTAACTTGTCTCCTGAGTAGGCCAGGGCTTTAGGCCATGGTAGAATCAAGAAGGTAGTCTAGTTCTGGTAGCTGCGTCCCTTGTCACAGAGGTCTGAAAATAAGCGTGTCTCTCTTGGACTGGAGATACCAAAGAGTACCTTCTTCCTCACTTGTTGTTGACTGACGCAGTATGGAAAGAGCATTGGATTTGGCATCAGAAGAGTCTTGGTGAGAGACAGAACTTCCCTACTACTTAACTCTGTGGCCTTTACAAATTCATTAGTTGATTCTTTTCTTGTTTGTATTAAAGTAGGACTAGTTTCCTCTTCCATCTTCATGGGGATTTGATGAGATTCATTTAGGCTGAAGTGTATTGAAATGTTGCCCTCAATTCTGGTCCTTTTTACACCATTTTACAAACATTTTCTGATATATTGACAGAAAGGTCATGTGACACATTTGCAGATGAGCCTTACAGGGAATGTGTGCTATAGATCAATGTGGAGCTAGGAGAAGGGAAAGGGTGCTGGATATTTTGAGGACTCTTTATTTATGGTGTGTTAGGTTTCAGGGAAGCATTTGCTACTGGTGCTTTGATATGTACCGGCAGTATGTTTTCTCTTTAAAGTCGGCCGCCCCCATAACATATATGTTCCATTTTTTCTTTTTATTTAGAATTTTTTAATGTGAATAGCCATTTTGGCAGAACTTCAGGAAAGGCATATAAAATAATTGTTCTGTATAACAGGTTTGAATCACAGTATTTTTGAGACATTAAATTGGATCATCACGGGAAGTGTTGATGTTCAAAACCCATCTCTCTAAGTTGTTTTTTTTAAAGGCCTAAATTATGTCTCATTTCAAGTTTTTTTTTCTTGGGTTATTTTTATAGGATAGTCTTATTACAAGAATGAAGAATTACCACATTGTTGAGATCTCTGGCAGTTAGTGGATCGAGCAGTGAGCATTCTCTGTGTATAAAGTGCAGATTTGTTTATCACCATCCATCATGGATACCTGGGTTGAGAAGGAGGTTTTCCTCAGAGGCACAAGGTTGGGAGGAAGGAGAGCGAGAGGAGAGCAGTTTGAAAAAAGTAAGTTGGAAGCAATCAGATGCAAATTAACAATGCTGGATTATCCACCAAGGTGTCCCTGAGTGGTTTTGGAGCCTAGGAGTTATTTTGAGTTGCTTTTTTCTCCCTCACTCTTCACATCCATTTGTTCATCATCAGGCAGTATTCTCACGGATCTTCGTCTCTTTATCCCACGGTAGCCAGCATCACTGCTAGCCTTTTTTGGCCTATAATAAAGGTTTTCAATTTTTTTTTTTTACTAAGACTCACAGTACGAGGTAGCATTTTATTTGATAGCCTAATCCACCGAAACTTACAAATTGTGTCACAGTTTTTATAAGCAATATTTGATATTTCAAGCATAATGATCTCCGATATTTTCACATTTCTGCCCCATTTTCTCCACTCTCCTCTTATTACTTTTTAAAAAAGGAGGGAAATGAAATCCACTAAGTGGATTTTATAACACACAAATAATAACGGTAGCTAGAAAAGCAACCCTTGGCCTGCATAGGAACAGAAAGTCATGAGGTCTTCCCATTAGAGTCTGTTCATATTGCATGTTGGAAAGTTAGATTAGAGGGACAGCTCTGCTGCCTACTCTCCTGTGTGACTTTGCATCGTTATTTTGCTTTCAAGTTTGGTATCCCTGTTTATGGGGATTATTTAAGGAACAAGTAAAAAAATGCTTAGTAAACCATGCATTTAAAATATTAATAGTATGATTAGTAACATGCACTTTTTATTGAGGTATGGTTTACATACAATGTATTGTACCAGTTTTGAGGGTGCAATCTGAATTTTGACAAATATATGCAGTTATGTATATGCTACAGTCATGACAGGAAGGATTTCATCACCCTTGTTGTTTCCTATGTGCTCCTTTGCAGTTGGTTCTCCTTGTGGCTCTTGACAGACCCTTTTCTTCACTATAGTTTAGTTTCCAGAATTTCATATAAAGGGGATCACAAAGTATCTTATCTGTGTCTGGATCATTACTTGGTAGAACTACAATTGGTTGGCTTCTTTCCACTTTGGGGCTTTTATGAATGAAGCTACTGAGAACATTTTTATTTCAAGGAATTTCTTCTTTATTTCATCTGTGTTGTTGAATTTGTGGACATACAGGTATTTGTAATATTTCCCTATCTTTTTAACATATGATCTGTATTGATGACCTCTTTTTCAAAGTTGATATAGATACTTTGTGGATTTTAGTTTTTTCTTGTTTTAGCTGACTAGTGTCATGTCAATCTTTTAAAGACTAGCTAATTAAAAAAAAGTTTTAGTTGTAGATGGACACTTTATTTTTATTTATTTTTTTATGTGATGCTGAGGATTGAACCCAGTGCCTCGCATGTGCTAGGCAAGTGCTCTACCACTGAGCTATAGCCCCAGCCCCAGCCCCAGATAGTTTTTATTAATTTTGTATATAGTTCATTTTTCCCATTTATTTATTTTATCTTGATTATTTTATTCCTTCTGGGTTTTTGTCCTGGTGTTTAAAGATAGAAGTTTTAAACATTGATTTGAACTTCCACTAATGAAGACTTATTGCACAATGTACTTATAGAGAGAGCTGCTGTAGCTTTGTCTCACAAATTATGTGATGTCTTCATTTTTGTTCACTTGAAAATATTTTATACTTCCCTGTTGATTTCTTCTCTCATCTCTGGTGATATGTTTTGGTGTATATGGTTTTATTCTCAAATATTTAGGATTTTTCTGCTGTCTTTCCCTATCTGATTTGCAGTTCCTTTGTGGTCAGACTATGATTTGTATGATTTTAGTCCTTCCCAGCATAAGTCTTGCTATATGTCCAGAATGTTGCTTGTTTTGGTTAATGAGCTCTGTGTTTCTGCTTTTGTTGGATTGAATCTGGAGATAATAAAGAGGTCATGATGTTTGGTAGTATTCACATTTCCTATATTGCTATTGATTTTTTGTCTCCACTTCTAATCATTATTAAGAGAGCAGGATTAACGTCTCCAACTATAATTTTGCATTTTATTTATGTCTCCTTTCAGTTCTACCAGTTTTTGCTTCATGTATTTTGAAGCTTTACAGTGACAACCATATAGTTGTCCCTTGGTCTCCATGGGGTATTGGTTTTAGGATCCCAAATTGTAAGAGCATAACTAAGGGTGATCCTGGAGGAGGCTGGACATCCACAGTATTAGGCTAGGGGCTTTGGAGCCTCTCCTCTGGAACATGTGTGGACAGTAAGCTGCTGGTGCAGAAGCAGGCTTGGCATTCTTGTGCCATTTTCTGGACTTTATGCTGCCTGAAGCTCTCCTTGTGTAGCACAGAAGTCTAAGTCTCCTGGCCATAGGAGAAGAAGCCCAGGCAAGGATCCATGAATGTTAGATTCTAGAGTCCTCCATAATATTATTTTAAAGGACATAAGGAGGGCAAGAGTTCTATTGTACCACACGGTGAGCATTATGTTCTTTATTGGTGTGGTGTACCAAGTATTGAACTCAGAAGCACTTAGCCACTAAGCCACATCCCCAGCCCTTTTACTATTTTTTATTTTGATACAGAGTCTCACTATGTTACTTTGGCCTCACTAAGTTGCTGAGGCTGGCTTGAGATCCTCCTGCCTCAGCCTTGCACGTTGTGGGGTTTCCGGGCTTGTACCACTACACTGGCTAATTTACTGTATTCTTGATGAATGCTAATAGGTAATGCCATGTTTTCTAAGCACTAAAATGATGATTATATGAAATAATGCATTTGTTCATTAGCTGGATTTAGTCATTTCACCATATATTTATATTTTAAAATACCCTGAAATACTTAGTAAATATATAAAATTTGGCAATGAAATGAATCAGTAAGTAACCAAAGTTATAAAAATTATAAAGCAAGTAATTTTTCTTGATTGCTGTGTTTTGACTTCATTCAGGTAACACTGACATAGGCTGTGTGTGTGTGTGTGTGTGTGTGTGTGTGTGTGTTTACCATTAAAAATATTTGTCCATATTTCTCCTTAGAGACCATAGGCTCTTTGCCCCTTTTTGTATATCTGTAATTGTCATCCAAAAATCTGTTATATCCAGGATTCTGCCACAGTAGACAGAAAGTGGTCTTCAGACAGTCCCAAGAAAGCCAGAAATGTTCACATTTTACATTTCCCTTTTCCTAATTAGAGAAAAGAAGGGAGTTGGTGGATTTATTCTGGAGGAGAAAGGCCTGTAGTGGATCAATATAATACACTTTCATTTCCTCTGCTATATCACTCTGCTAATGGTCTATTCCTCTTGGACACTGTGAACTCTCAGATGGTTTGGGTAATTCTAACAAAGTAATTTTGTCTGTCCATTGTTATTTAGCTCATATATTTATGGAGAACTGATGGCCTTGGATGTACTATTCTGCCACCCTGATGATGTCCTGACTGCTATAATTTCATGTTATATTTGCAAAGTAAATTCCCAGTCTAGAATGTAAAATCATTGTCATTTTCATTTATTTCAGCCATGACCTCTCTTCATACTTAGGAAATTTCACCAGAATCTGGCATAGAACATTTATTTTAAAAAGTGATAAAGAGAAGATATGGAAATTGTGACCTCAACTATTTACAACAAAAAATGGAGACTATGTAGGTAAGAGTGAAGGTCAGAAATCAGAAATCATCTTGTCAGTACAAGACAAATTAGTACTGACTATGTATAATGAAAATTTTACCATCAGCAGACCTCAAGAACATTTAGTACCTCAGAAAAGTATTGAACTTATAACTGAAGGACAAGTTTATAAAAGGGATCATTTTGAAAGTTTCTTGACAAACTGCAATAAACAAAAAATTTCTTCTTGTACCCAAATGTACACTTTTAATGATTGTGGGAAGGCCCCTATGTACTCTATACTGCTTAATCAAAATTCAGATATAGATTACTGGAAAGTGTGTAACACATGTAATGAAACAAGCAAGACCTTCAGCCAGGTCTCTACCCTAAGCAACCAGTGCACTTAATTGGAGAAAACAATTACAAATGTAGCAAAACACAGAAGAACTCCAGCTCTGGTTGCAATATGAGAGAACATCAGTGTGCTCATTGTACATAGAACCTTTACAGAGATGACAAATGTGGGAATGTCTTTCTTCGGTGCTCAAAGCTGATGACCCATCCAAGTACTCAGGGCCAAAAGACGCCTTGCATATGTGAGGAATGTGAGAGAGCTTCTAACTCAGCTGCTAGCCTTCCTCAATACAGTGGAGCTCATCCTGGAAGGGAGTCCCCCAAATTTAAGGAATGTGTCCAAGCACGGAGTTGCTCACCCCTTTCTAAACACCACAAGTACCATAGCAGTGATCTGCTAAGAGCCAAGTATATGATGCATGGCATTTTTGGTTGAAAGGTGACGCCAGCTAGCCATTGAGATGATATGATTATGTTAAGATTTGCATTCATATGGATATTGGACTCCTGCTGTTCACCTAGGCTGGCTACGGGACTCCTGGAGAGTTCCCATTGGTTGGGGAAGTACAGTAGGAGGGAGTTCCGGGGGAGGAGCTCGCTCGGCGTCCGAGAGGAGGCCGCGTGGGTGGAAAAAATCTCCCCGTACGGGCCACCAGTTGCCGCAGTCTGGCTAGGCACAAAATCACGAGCCACTCAAGCAGGAACAAAGTTTATTTTTTGAAACTGCCGCCAATGTCCGGTACCGCCCGGGAAGATTTTTTCCACCCACGCGGCCTCCTCTCGGACGCCGAGCGAGCTCCTCCCCCGGAACTCCCTCCTACTGTACTTCCCCAACCAATGTGCTTTGTGATCTATTTGTTGATGCAGCGAATTATGGTAGTACTAGCGTATCTTTGCTGATGTGTCACCAGTGATGCAATTTTTCCTAGGAGCCGTTAATTGACTTGGTGTCATGACATTTCTGTATCCTCCTCCCTTCTACTAGTGATGGTCTAATTTTGGGGGCCAACAGAGGTGAGATAAAGAACCTCACCCCCCCACCGGCACCAAGGCCAAATTTGGGGGCCAACAGAGGTGAGGCAAAGAACCTCACCCCCCCACTGGTACATAGGCCTATCCACAAGTATGGCTATATGCTGGACCGGTAGTCAGTGACGGGTATGATCCAATTGCAGTGGTATCAACCTAAGACAGGAGGCTGACGCCTAAAAGTCAGTTTTCCAATGACGGGTAAGAACCATATGTTGAATTGGACAAACCTAACAGGCAGGGTCCCTAGCCAGATTGCTTGTTACTTAAACAGAAGGGGGGAGATGCTAAGAGCCAAGTATATGATGCATGGCATTTTTGGTCGAAAGGTGACGCCAGCTAGCCATTGAGATGATATGATTATGTTAAGATTTGCATTCATATGGATATTGGACTCCTGCTGTTCACCTAGGCTGGCTACGGGACTCCTGGAGAGTTCCCATTGGTTGGGGAAGTACAGTAGGAGGGAGTTCCGGGGGAGGAGCTCTCTCGGTGTCCGAGAGGAGGCCGCGTGGGTGGAAAAAATCTTCCCGGGCGGTACCGGACATTGGCGGCAGTTTCAAAAAATAAACTTTGTTCCTGCTTGAGTGGCTCGTGATTTTGTGCCCAGCCAGACTGCGGCAGTGATCAACACTACAAATTCAAAGATTGTGGCAAAACTTTTAATTGAGGACCTCCCCCTGTTAAGCACCACAGAACTCATAGTGGAGAGAAACCCTACAAATGTGAAGAATGTGGCAAATCCTTTAAACATTACTCCTTCCTTTCTAAATACCTAAGATGGCATAGCAGTGAGAAAACCTACAAATGTAAGGAATATGAAAATCTTTTTAAGAATTTTTCTCAAAATCAAAGGATTCATACAGGAGAGAAATTCTACAAATGTGAAAAATGTTGCAAAGGTTTTACTCAAAGAACAGGCCTTACTAAACACCAGAAAATTCATACTGGAGAGAAGCCCTACAAATGTAAGGAATGTAGCCAAGCTTTTAGTATAATTCATCTTTTACCAAACACCAGATAATTCATACTGGAGAAAAACCCTACAAATGTGAAGAATATGGGAAAGGCTTTATTCAAAGAGAACACCTCACTCAACACCAGAGAATTCACACTGGAGAGAAGCCCTACAAATATGAAGAATGTGGTAAAGGTTTTACTCAAAGAACAGGACTTCTCAACACCAGGGAATTCATGCTGTAGAGAAGCCCTACAAATGTAATGAATGTGGGAGAGCTTTTAGGTATAATTCATGCCTTATAAAACACCAGATAATTCATACTGGAGAAAAGCCCTACAAATGTGCAGAATGTGGGAAAGGGTTTAATCAAAGAGCACACCTTGCTGGACACAAGAGAAATCATAATGGGGAGAGGTAAATACAAGTGTAAAAACTGTTGCAGACTTGTCAGCAATCACTCAAACATTGTTAATCACTGGAGAATTCACAGTGGAGAGAAACCCCAAACAAGAAGGTAAATACTGTGGCCAAATCTTTACTCAAATTTCAAATTTTCTTTATCTTTAGAAACCTAGTACCTATAAAAAATGTGGAAAGACATTTGCCTGACATATATGCCTTAAATAACAGCAAAATATCTATCATGAAGAAAACACCATGAGAAATATAAAAAATATAGCAAAGCCTTTGTCTTTATCTCCTATCTAGATAGATGTGTGTGTGAGAGGAAAATGAGGAATTGCCTTTAACTTTTGCTTAAAATTTGTTATACATCCTTAGCTAATGTAGGAAAATAAAGAAATTCTCACAAATATCATAGAATAGTGCAGAAAACTTGTCTCTGTAAGGATACAAATTCATTATAAACCAAAGATTTTTCAATATTTTAACTTTTCAAAACTGGAGGAAATAATTCTTAGATCCTTTTATCGGAAGACTTGTTCCTGAGAGCTGTTATTTTTGAGACTTTCCAGTGAATTTTGAAATACTTTATTCCCATTATGTATGAATTTGTTTATTAAATAAAAGTAAAATTTGTTAATGTGTTAACATTGTTATTTATTGAATCATGGTCATATGTGACAGGTAACACATTGTTCTTCTTTACTAAAGGTTCTACATAAAAGATAGTAAAAATGTACTAAAATATCTCCATTAATCCTTTTAGAATTGTCAACTCACATGGAGAATAGTAGTCCCATCAATCCAATCTTTATTTATTCTGTTTGTAATCATGGAGATTTTAAGACAGTTATAGGTAAGATATAAGAACATGAAATCGAGCCCAGATTTCTCTATCTTGAATTAGTACTTTCAAATTTTACCCTATAGGGGCTGGGCCCAGTGGTGGACACCTTTAATTCCAGGAACTTCCAGGAGAAAGGCCTGTAGTGGATCCCAAGAGGATCCCAAGATTGAAAGGCAAGAGGATCCCAAGATTGAAGCCACCCTCACTAACTTAGTGAAATCCCAAGCAACTTAGTGTGACCTTATCTCAAAAAAAAAAAAAAAAAAAAAAAAAAGAAAAAAAAGAACTAGGGATGTGACTCAGTGTTTAAGAACCCCTGGATTCAATCCCTGGTGCAAAATAGAATGACAGTACTCTTGAGGACCCTGCAATTTTGGAGAGCAACACAACTTACCAGGGATTTTTGAATACCCCAGAAACCAGGAGTCATCAGTGCATATTTTGTGAAAAGGGGGGCCATTGGAGACAGAGATTCCCAATGCTTGCCTGGGAAGCCTTGTGGTCATCTGGACACTGGCCCATGTGTGGTAGAAAACAAAAAAGGCCGAAGATCCAAGCAGTTCCTCATGAAGTGCCCAAGAGTAGCCCTGAGGAGACTTGGTTCACATCAACAAGTTTAGAAAAACATTTGCCCAATATCAAAGACCTCTTCAGTCTTGGACACCCAGCAGGGAAGTGTGACTAGAAACAAGTGCCCAATAATGAGGGGAAAGACAGAGCCGCACTCAGGGAGCATTTAATGCTCCCACATGATTTATGTAATTATATATCTTTTGACTTTTGTCTTTGACCTTGGCTACCTTTTATTCTATGATCTATCATGGTAATTATACATTGGGGATTGAAGGCTAGAGTGAGTATATGGCACAGGCTTCCGAGATTTCTCTGCCACTGAGTCCTTGTGAGATACTCCAGATTACACCTGTCCCTTTTTAGGTCTTAACAGGAACAGGAACACCTGTCACCACACAGAGAGAAAAACAAACATTTTATTCAGAGGAGACACTGGAATTCCTGCAAGTCATGTTCAGAAGCTAAATAAAAAAGAAAACACAACCATATATATATATATATATATATATATATATATATATATATATATATATATATATATTTGTGTGTGTGTTAGCCCTTTGGGTCAAAGGAAGACCCACAATCATTGATTTGATTGAAATTGATTGGGATATGTAACTATTGGAAGGTCATGATCAATTTTAGGCCTAAAAGATGTGGAAGCAGTGTGTGCTTGGTTCTGATGACTCACTTAAACGTTTTCTAAGGCAAGTTAAATTGTAATTTGGGAGTGACTGGGGAGTTATTGCAATTATTAAGAATATTTGCAGTTTTAGGAAGACACAAGGCCTTTATTTTATGTATTTTTTTTTTTTTGTGTGTGTGTGTGTTACTGAGGACCAAACCCAGTGCCTCATACATGCTAGGCAAGCGCTGTACCACTGAGTTACACCTGAAGCCCAAGTTATATTCCATTTTTGGAATAATTTTCAATTTATGTGTAAGAATTGTTATTATTGAGTCCAGAGGGAAGTTTCAATACATGTACGTATTATATGATCCAATTAATAATTCACATAGCTTTCGCTTACATATTTTGCATCATTATGGGAAAAACACTGAGAATGTTTCTTCTCATTTTTGAATGCACCACACATTAATACCTATAGTCTCCCTGCTGTGTAATTGGACCCTAGAGCCCTAGGATTTATTTTTTTTCATAAAACTGTGTTTATGGACCCATCATTCACTTTCAACAGATAACCAGAAGTGGGATACCTGAATCACAATCTTATAAATTTTTAAGAAAAGATCAGTCACTCCTGATGGCTTCCTCTTTTTGCATGGGCATGTGTTCCTATCTTAGGCACCATGATTCCAAATGCCACCATATGTGCTCATCAACAAGTCATGACAGCAGGCTTTGAAATGGGAAGTTTATATTTCATTTTTAAATGTGTTGGGTGTGTATAGTGTGTTTCATTTATTTGCCTCACTACAATTGTGAGATACAGCATAAGTCCTTCACTTTCTAAACACACACACACACACACACACACATACAACACACAGTATATTTACAACTCCCCCTAATTTTCCTTGTTTTCATGAAGAATAAACAGTTTCCCATATGAACTAGAACATACCTACTTCAAGATGGTGAGTCTTGAGCCCAGTTGTCTATGAGAATCTTACAGTTATTCCCCTTTAATAGAGAAGGGAGACTGCTAAGCAGATGGGACAGGGCAAGTGCAATTAGCATGATTACCCTATTTCTGTTTTACCTAGGGTGACACAGAATATTGGTGGTATTTTTTTAAGACCTATGTGTAAAAAAGTGTTGCAGTAAAAAGCACTTCATTTTTATTTATTTATATGTATTTATTTTATTACTGGAGATTAAACCCATAGCTGATATACCACTGAGCAACATCTCTGCTCTTCAGTTATTTATTTTGAGAATAAATAACTTGCTAAGTTGCTGAGGCTGGCTTTAGAAAAGCACTTCTCCTGCCTCAACCTCCTCAGTCACTGGGATTACTGGCATGTGCCACTGTGCCTTGGGGGAAAAAAACCCAACAGATCTGAAATGTTCAGGGAAAGAAGTTTTCTTATTCACTTGAATTATCACAAACCCCATGAGTTTTAGAGTATTTTTAACAACTTCCTCATGTTTGCCTGTTCTCAAAATGGAATAAATAATAGTCAAAGTAAAACCATCAACTGAATATTAAAATATTTTGGGGGAGGTACTGGGGATTGAACAAAGAGATGCTTGGCCCCTGAGCCACATCTCCAGACCTTTTAATATTTTATTTAGAGACAGTCTCATTGAGTTGCTGAGGCTGGCTTTGAACATGGAATCCTCCTGCTTCGGCCTGAGCCACTGGGACTACAGGTGTGCACCACTGCACCTGATTTAAATGACCTTAAAGGGAGTCTCACAGCACCCTTCCAGCCCAGTAGGCAGAGCAGAGGACTTTAGGTGTTTGTCCATGGGGATGTGTAGGTTACTATCTCAAATGTCACCAAAGGTGTTGCCTTAAGGAAACTTGGAGAGCAGGTAAGCACTGTCGTTTGAGCATCTGCATGACTCCCACAGCATCCCCAGGTGCTTTGCAAAGGAAACTGCTAACAAAGTTTGCTTCACTGACAATCAACTGAGTTGCTGGAGGAAGATCACTTCTCACGAAATTGAGGACTCATAGGAAGGGAGAGCACCCTGTACTAATGTGTTAGAGTCTGTAAACAAGCCAAGATGGGGCCTGGCATTTTGCCAGAGGGAGTGGTTTGTGAAGTAACGCCAGCGAGCCATTAAGTGTGGAGATTCCTTATTGGTTGACTGCTGTATCTAGTTTATGTTAATTAAGATAAGCTGTGTGGAATGTATATATACCCCTCCTGCCTACAATAAATGGCTCCCACTCCTGCTGTATCAATCTACACAAGTTGCTTGTCACCCCCCAGTTATTTTGCTGCAGCCGGACTGCGGCACTAATGTTTCCCTTTTAAGCTTTTTTTTTTTTTTATAGATTTGATGCCCTTTAGAATCTTCTGTAATATTGGTACTTGCTGTGAATAAGCATGTTATTAATGACTATTTGAAGCACTCACAAAGTAGATAACATACCCTCAAGTGCTGCCATTTAGGTTGTGCTAGCAGAGTGGCACTGTTCATTATCTGCTCCCCAGGCACAAGCCCCTCACTCCTGGGCTCCTGTTCCTCACACAGGCTCTGACTTTACTCATTTTTGCATTTGAAACCATCAGCATTAAGATCCTCAGTCTGCTCCTCTCATCACACTCCTTACAAAGAAGGAAGAGGGCAACTGGCCAGAGTTCTCTGCAGTGGAACTGATGAGGGGCATGCAAGCACTCCAGGATTTGTTATTACCACTTCAGACACTCCCAGAAAGTGTGTGGGCCCTGAAAATTCAGAAATCATTCTGGCTTCTTGGGCAAACACTCATTCCACTATAGTTGTGGGTGGACTTGCCCACCTAGGTCTTCTGCAGAGGAAAGGAAATGTCAAGCTGCAGGAAAGATTGGCTTGTATTGGGCACCCCTGAGCCTGTGGGTACCTCTTGAGAGGGCAAGGAATTCCCTGGGTGCCATCTGGGTAATGAGGGTTCATGGCTGAGCATGAAGTCAGAGAGGTTCTGTGATGGCCTGGTAGGTGCCCAGGGCTGCAAGGGGGTGCAAAATAAGCCCAATTGATGGTGCAAGTTGGCATCTCAGTGCAGGCAGGGAAAGCACAGCAAGCATGCTGCAAGGGCTGCATTGTGTGTGCGTCTGACACATGTGCAGTGTATATAAAGGCTGTTTAAACTGGATGATTTGGGTGTATTTGGAAGATTCATCTATACACATGCAGAAGAGGGGCCAGCAAGTTCCTTGAGAAAAGAGCTATACTATCTTTAAATTTTAAAAACATTCACAATGTCCAATTATAACTGCCAAGCAAACGACTTAAGTTTTCAGAAATTGCTGAGTGCCATAGCCAAGTCCCAATGACGCATGGTATTTTTGCCAGAAAGGAGTGGTTGAGAGGTGACGCCAGCAGGCCGTTGGGATGATGATGGTTATGTTAGGCTGTGTATGTTAGACCCTTGCTGTCCGCCTGGGCCTGCTGCTTTGGAATTCTCACTACTTTGGAGTTCTTGTGGGGATTCCCGGAGAGTTCCCATTGGTTGGGGAAATGCCGGAGGAGGGATTTCCAGTTGGTGTGTGGTTCCTGGAGGAGCTGCATGGCGTTTGGGAGAGTTCCCGGGGAGCGTATGTGGAGTGTGCTGGTGGAGTTCAGAAATAAAGTTTGTTCCTGCTTCAGTGGCTCATGATTTGTGCCCAGCCAGACTGCGGCAAGAAATTAATTGCACTTAAATTTCCAAAAGTAAATTTGCAAATCTAAACCACATTTTCAAATTTTTATTTTTAAAACATTCAAAACTACAAGTTAACTTTTCACAAAAAATTGAAACTTCAAAACACATTGTTTTCCTTTTAAAATTGAAATCTATTAGCTTTAAAAGTGAGTAAAAGGTCAACTTTGCTAACATCTGGATCCTTGAAGAAAACACTATTTTGGTTACAAGAAGAAAGAAATAGATCAAACTCAGGGCTGCACACATGCTAGACAAGTGCTCTACCACTGAGCCACATCCTCAGCCCTCTTTATTTCGAGATAGAGTCTCATTAAGTTGCCCAGGCTGCCCTTGACCTTGTGGTCCTCCTGCCTCAGCCTCTGGAGTCACTGGGATTGCAGGAATGTACTACTGCACCAAGCAAGGCAATATAGCCTTTTTTATTTTTTATTTTTAATTGCCGAGGATGCAGCTTGGTGGTAAAGTACCTACTTAGCAAATGCAGGAGCCTGGTTCAATCCCCAGTACACACACACACACACACACACACACACACACACATTCATATGACTGTTACCAGCCAAGCTTGGTAGCACATGCCTATCATTCCAGTGACTCAGCCAGCCTATATCTGTGTGTGTGTGTGTGTGTGTGTGTGTGTGTGTGTGTGTTACACATACATTTATACTGGATATTGAACCCAGGGTCACTTTACCACTGAGTGCCCCATCCCTCTATTTTGAGACAAGGTCTTGCTAAATTGCTCAAACTATATATATATATATTTGCTACAGGGAATTTGACTCAGGATCCCTTAACCACTAAGCCACATCCCCATCCCTGGTTCAGGTTTTATTTTGAGACAGGATGTCACTAATTCCTAGGGTCTCATTAAGTTTCCCAGGCTACCATTATACTTGTGTCCTCTGCTTCAGCTTCCTGAGCAGCTGGGATTACAGGTGTGTGCCAGTGTCCTGGCTAAGGCAATATATTTTATTGATTGATTGATTGATACCAGGGATTAAACCCAGGGGTACTTAACAACAGTGCTACATTCTCAGTCCTTTTTAATGTTTTATTTATTTTGCGTAAGTAAAGTTTATTTTTTTAAAATGTGTTTATTTTTGCAATGCCATGTTTAGGGCTTTATGAAGAGGTAATATAATTTCCTTTTCCTTAACCATGGTTTTTTATTTTCAATCTTCTGCACAAAGATAAAAGTTTTTGTTAATCTCATAGTTAATGATATAAAACAAAGATCAGCAAACTTTCTCCAATGGTCTAGATAGTAAATATTTCAGGTTTTATGGCCATGATATGGTCTTTATCATGTGTTCTTTATCTTATAACCTCTGAAAATGTAAAAACCATTTTTAGTTTGTATCACATTAAAAAAATATGGCCAAATTTTCCCTGCAGTTGGTAATTTGCAGTAGATATTTTATACTCATGGTATAAAATATCTACTTTGTCTTATCAGAGAAAATGCTCTCTTTAGGCTTCTTCTTCTTCTTCTTCTTCTTCTTCTTCTTCTTCTTCTTCTTCTTCTTCTTCTTCCTCCTCCTCCTCCTCCTCCTCTTCTTCTTCTTCTTCTTCTTTCTTTTAGGTACAGATGGACACAACACAATGCCTTTATTTTTATGTGGTGCTGAGGATAGAATCTGGGTCCCGCCCGTGCTAGGGGAGCGCTGGACCGCTGAGCCACAATACCAGTTCTTCTTTAGGCTTCTTGAGAATCTACTATTGCCTAAAGTTAAGTAGAGAAAAGCCTTATTTATAATTAAATGTGGCTTGTTAAAAAGGTAGAATTGGGGAGTTCTTGCTCACTTTTGACTCTCTTAGGCAGTTTTTCCATTCATTCATTCAATATCTGCTAAGTACCTCAAGTTTTCTAGTATTTCTTTTCTTTAAAAGGGCAATTTCAGGCTGGGGATGTGGCTCAAGCTGTAGTGTGCTCGCCTGGCATGCGTGTGGCCCAGGATCAAGGGTTCGATCCTCAGCACCACGTACAAAGATGTTGTGTCCGCCGAGAACTAAAAAATAAATATTAAAAAAATTCTCTCTCTAAAAAAAGGGGGCAATTTCTTCAGTTTCTCTAAATCAGGAATTACCAGTTTTAGGAAAAATTTGGATTAAAATTTCTACTGGCATTCAAGAGAATTCATGATTATAAAAAAAAAATCTAGCTTAACAATACTATGTTGCCCTCAAAATTGACACATCCTTCTTAACATTACAGCCTAAATGAGGAAAATATGTAACTATCTTTACCTAAAAAGATACTTTTTTTTCTCCCATAGGTTGAAACTTTCTTTAAAAAAAAGGTCTCAGATCTTGAACAGACTCCAACTAATTTCTTCCCACTTTCCTACTTTGCTGTCATGTAACATAAAATCTGGATCCAGGTAGGGTTCACATTAGTTTTTTGTTTGTTTGTTAGTCTGGCAGCACTGGGGAATGAACCCAGTGGTGCTCTACCACTCAGGTAAGTCTCCAGGACCCCCCACTTTTTTTTTTTTTTTTGAGACTGGTCTCACTAAGTTGCCCAAGCTGGCCTCAAACTTGTGATCCTCCTGCCTCAGCCTCCCCAGGATCTGGGATTACAGGTGTGCACTGTTAGAGTCTGTAAACAAGTCTGGATGGTGCCTGGCATTTTGCCAGAGGGAGTGGTTTGTGAAGTAACGCCAGCAAGCCATTAAGTGTGGAGATTCCTTATTGGTTGACTGCTGTATCGAGTTTATGTTAATTATATAAGCTGTGTGGAATGTATAAATACCCCTCCTGTCCTACAATAAATGGCTTCCACTCCTGCTGTATCAAGGTACACAAGTTGCTCGTCACCCCCCGGTTATTTTGCTGCAGCCGGACTGTGGCAGTGCACTGCCCCACTTGGCTCCATATTAGCTTTTTGTATCATCCATAAAACTATAGATTTACAAGTAAATATTGTCCCTGAAGCAATTTGTACTTGCACCCTTTGTTTCAGAAATGATCATGTTTCTTCTCCCAGAT
Source organism: Marmota flaviventris (assembly GCF_047511675.1). NCBI lineage: Eukaryota > Metazoa > Chordata > Mammalia > Rodentia > Sciuridae > Marmota > Marmota flaviventris. The sequence goes on along the minus strand of NC_092511.1, from coordinate 76,375,478 downwards.
GAAAATTCTGTTAGTTTTCTTAATCTTGCTATTTATCCAAGGTGAGGGAAGACATTTTATTAAAAAAAAAAGGAGCCAAAAGGAGCACAGGCTTCAATATTAAAATATAAAGATTGCCCCAGCTGCAGCTCTTTGGCACAGACATCAACTATAATAACTTGATCACCGGCATCACCAAAATATGGCACATGTTGTAATTAGAAGTGGTTGTGATTTTCCTTTTAATCATGTAAACAAAAGGGGAAGTGCTTTGGAAAATAACTGTGCAGTGTTCTCTCATTTCTCTTAAGTACACATATGTACAACCAGTTTTCCCTTTCATCAGGTTCTTGAAACAGGGGAAGAACCAAACAGGCCAGGGTCACCACTTTTGCTCTCCTCTCGATGTCCTTTTCTTCGCACTCCTGCTTGGCTAGTTTTTATCTCTCCCTCTGCAGCTTACCCTATTCCTTCATCCTTTGGGACTCATCCTGAAGGACTTTCCTCTCTGATGTCTGGGCATTGAGGACATCTTCCACATTGGTGTTTCGAAACAGACTTATCAGAACCAACGTTCATCTTGTACCTACTAGGAACCCTCCTTCTCATGGGCCTCATCCTCTCCATCTGTTCCATTAGATACCGGGCCAGTGGCTGTTCTGCTTTTCCTCTTCTAACACCACCCTAGGTTTCCCCACAATCTGTGCCTGCTTCTCCATGAGGGTACCAATGGCCTGTATCTCATCTTCTTTTTTCACTTCAGGTGACAGCATTCTGAGTTTCAGATGATGGTTCACAATCTCCTTGAGGATATCAAGGAGGGAATCTTCTTCGAGAAAAGCGGATAGGATACCCTGCAGAGTGTCCAACTTCTCTATTCTTCCTCCTTCTGAAGGTCACCAAGGATGTAGGAATTGTAAATGGCTTGGACCACTCCCAGTGCCTCCAACCAGCTGTCCAGTCAGGATCCAAAACCCCCACCCCGCCATCACTTTCCCTAGAGGCTGCCACGGCCACTTCACAGGGTGCCACCATCTAGGGGTTCCTTTTTATGTTTTCTTTTTATTTTTTATTATGTTTTATTTTGAGACAGGGCCTAACTCAGTTGATTAGGGCCTCGCTAAGTTGCTAAAGCTGGCTTTGAACTTCTGATCTTCTTGCCTCAGTATCCTGAGCCAATGGGATTACAGGCTTGGCTACCACATCCAGCTGTTGAGTGAATTTAAATGCAATAAAATACAATTGCTTAGGTCTTGGATGATGTAATAGAAGTTAGTGGTAAAACAAATTTGATTATAGTTATAAATGTGTAAAGTCAAACTATAAAACTTTTAGAAGAAAACATAGGCAAAAAATCTTTTCATGACCTGGCATTAGGCAAGATATACCATACACCAAAAGAATGATCTAAAAAAATTGAACTTCATCAAAATGAAAAACCTCTTTTCTGCAAAAGACACAATTAAGAAAATGAACAGACAAGCTACAGATGGGGACAAATATTTGCACATCACACATGTCATAAAGACTCATAGCCAGGATATATAAAAAACTCAAGCCAAGCATAGCAGGGATGCCTGTAGTCCCAGTGATATGGGAGGCTGAGGCAGGAGGGTCAGAAGTTCACAGCCAGGCTCTGCAACTTAGTTAGATCTTATCCCAAAATAAAAAATAAAAAGGGCTGGGGGTGTGGCTCAGGAGTAAAGCATCTCTGGGTTCAACAAAAAAAATCAATTCAGTCATAAGACAGGAATCAATAATGACCCACTTAATATATGAGCAAAGTAGACATTTCACTAAAGAACATGTAAAATTACTATTAAGCATATATATCATGAGCTAGGCTACATGGGCAATGACAAACAGACTCCATTTTGCCCTGAGACTCCATGTCATGTAAGAAATGCTTCTCCCATGGGAACACCCCACACTGTACCCATCAATAGTTGCTTAGCATAACATGTTTGGCAACACAAAATGGCAATTCTTATACAATGTAAAATTATTCTCTCTTTGGTTCCCATTTTTCTTGGGCCATGTACCTTGTCAGAGAACAATTGTCTAGATGTTAGAAACCATTCTTTAACTTGTGCTTGACTAGGGTCGTTTTGACCCACTTCCCCTTCTGCTTATTATTTTAGATCTCATGACATTTGTTTATGGTCTTAAATTATAGCAATAGCCACGTATGATTAATATGATGGGGGCAGAGGGTGTAGACTAGCAGCCTGCCCCTTGGCCTGCCCGCTGGTAGGTCTGGACTGTCGGCTGGTAAATAAAGATGGTTCTGTCTCCTGCTTTAAGAATGGCTCAGGGATTTATTACAATCTTGCCATAAAACATATGGGTGATCCACATCACTGGTCAACTTGGAAAAGCAAACTGAAAACACCTTGAGATACTACCACACAGAGACTCAAATTCCTAATAATTAAAATAATTCTAGATTTTAAGCCAGTTACCCAAATCTCTACTCTGAAAGCGCATTGGGGAACTGGGGAATGGCTACTGAGTAGGCACCAGACTCAGGGGACCTGCTATGGACAGAACTTGGTCTCATACTCTCCGCCCCTAGATGCTCTAGAGAAGCAGGGACCATGACACATTTTGGTCTCAGGTTATCAGTGTCAAGTAGGAGTCGGTGTCCACCCAGGCTCAATGTATTTGGGCATTTTCATTTTCTCAGAGCCCAGTTACCCACGGGAGTGAGCAGAACTTCCTGGGGAGAGATGGGAGGGACACAGGTGGGTGTTAGTGTGGGGTCACTTCAGTGCCTACAAAGCTGCTGCTCCTGGGGGCGAGATAAGGAGGACCTCAAAGCACAGGACCAGGAGGCAAGGAGAGGGGAGCTGGCCACTTGCTTGTCTCCAGACCTGGGCAGGGATCAAGCAGCGCCCTAGGTTGTGCAGTAAAGGGCCTCCTCTAACACCTGGAGAGCTGCCCCTGTGCAGCGGGCACACGCCCTGTTCTGAGTGTCCCCGCTTGCAGGTGCACTGGGGACCCTTCACTTTGTTCCGCCTTACCGCAGTGGAGGAATGCATGAGTAATAAAGTGTCCAGAGCCTCTGCTTCTAGTCCTCCAAGCTAACAAGACCCTGGGTCTTCTGCAGCCCTGGGGTCACAGTCAGGATTCCTTCTGCAGTTGTGGTCTCTTCAATCAGGTTCTGGGTTTGAAACTGACTCTTAGGAACTGGGCAAGAACTGAGCTAAGGTGTTGGTGGCACACTAGCCCAGCCTGTGCGAACCCTGGGTTCCATCCCCAGTATCTCCCCAACCAGCTGGGGCAAAGCGGGCAGGGGGCGTGGCCTTGCGTGGGCGTGGCCAAAGCCGCCCAGGGCCCTTTGGCTGGTTCAGATCCTGCAGGCCCTTGCTGGCCACCAGCTGGTGCGCCCCTCGCAGGCCAGGTCCTGCCAGCCATCTCCACCACTCTTTCCTCCTGGCCTGCGAGCTGCTCCTCAGCCTGGCTCACTGGGGTCATCCCACCCCTGGCTCTGCAGTTAGGCAGTTAGGTGCTGTCACAGCCTTGGCCACTTAGGACCCTGGCTCACTCCTGGCTGAGTCCCTTTTCAGAGGAGATGAGAGGTCTGGGAGGGAGCAGGAGTGGTGCGCACTTCCCTCAGATCTCACAGCCAGAGAATGAGAGAAGTGGCGTCAGAACCGGACCCCTGGTCCCAGAGAGGCTTTTACCCAGTTCCCATGGCCGCCTGCGAAATCCTTAGATGGGAGTGGCTGGGACTCCACTACCCCCACGTGGCCACTCTCCAAACTTCATCCTTGTTTGCTCCCAAACTGTTCCACTCATTGCGGTGGAAACACCCCCCACCCCCGCCCACCTCACACAGCAATCGGAGAGCTGGGACAGGATGCCTGTCCTCCTGGGCCTCACCTGAATTCACTTAAAAATAAGATGATTACAGGTGAATTGAAATGATGAGGTAAAATAATCCATCCAAATTCCTTTTTACCCACCTCTGGTACTGGGGATTGAACCACATCCGCAGCCCTGTTTTATGTTTTATTTTCAGACAGGGTCTCTGCAAGTTGCTTAGGGCATTGCTAAGTTTCTGAGGCTGGCCTCAAACTTGAAATCCTTCTGCTTCAGCCTCCAGAGTCACTGGGATGACTGGCCCATGCCACCACACCCAGCCCATCTACCTTTCCTGATTGAACTAAGGGCCTATAAATGTTAGCTCTGGTACTGTCCATTCCAGACCCTTTCTGTCTGAAGCAGGTGGCATTGTTGTCTCCTTACCTTTGCCATAATGAGTGAGTCAAAGGCAGCTGCAGATGCCAGGAAGGCTGCCCAGCTCAGGCCATAGCCCTTCCAAGCTTCTTGAGCCATGTTCTGCACCCCCTTAGCCCAGATGGCATGAGGGAGGAAGGGCAGGCATTGCTGAGACCAGAAGGTTTGGCCCTGCGTGTTCCCTACTCAGGCTCAAGACCACTCAGAAGGGACGTCCCTCACCTGACTAGGCTCTGCTGCCACTAAAGCTGGGAGGGCAGAGGGAGTTCCTCAGGGTGGGGGCATGGGAGTGTGTTCCCCAGATACCCCCTGCCTGGACAGGGGCTGGCACTACTTGATGTGAGGCTGCCAGGAGCCATCACAGACATGTCTGCTTATTGACAGCCAGCTGGCACTCACAGGGCAAGAGCAAGGCACCCAAATGAGCTGGGCCAACCTCAGGTGGAGGACTGGGCCTGCTCTGGGATTTATTCCCAGGTCTGGTGCTTCCCAGGCCTGGTCCTGTGTCACCAGAGCAGCCTGTTAACAGCATGGAGCTGCTTCATGGTGCTGATCCCCAGCCTCACAGAACAAGGAAGGGAACAAGACCCTGCCCTGTACAATCCTCCCTGAACATCCCTCCCTGTACCCACCTTCCTGCACACCCCTCCTTACACATCTATCCCTGCACATCCCTCCCTGTACAATCCTCTCTGCACATCCCTCCCTGTACCCACCTCCCTGCACAACTCCTCCCTGCACACCCCTCCCTGCACACCCTCCTCGCACACCCCTCCCTGCACACCCCTCCTTCACACTTCTCCTTGCACCCCCCTCCCTGCACACCCCTCCTTGCACACCCCTCCCTGCACCTCCCCTCCCTGCACACCCCTCCCTGCAGAACCACCCCCTGCATACTCTCCCTATACACCTCCCTCCCTGAACCTCCCTCCCTGTACCCCCTCCCTGCACAACCCCTCATTGCACAACCACCCCCTGCACACCCTCCCTGCATACCCCTCCCTGCACACCCTTTCTTGCACACCTCTCCTTGCACACCTCTCCCTACACACCCTCCCTGCACACCCCTTCTTGCACACCCTGTCACCACTGAAGCATGTCTTCCACCACAAATGTAAGTAGAGGCTTCTCAGAGTCTGCTGCTCTGGTTCCCAGGAATGAGTCAGCTTGTCATCTTGACAGAAGAGGTTCTACAAGGTCAGCTGGGTGAGGTGCCACATTACAGTGTCCCTTATGAAGGAGGGCTTCCTACCTCAAGTACCCCAGTGACCATCTTGGAGACAGCATTCCAATACAGCCTAAGACCACCAGCTTGATTTCCAATCCTGTGAAGAAATTTGTGCAAGTTCTTCTCCACTGCATCTGAGATCTTTGGTGGCTTCTTTGAGAGTCCGACCCAGAAGTTCCCTGGAGACCACTGTCCTTAGGCCTGCAGGACGCTTCTGAGAGCTTTGACTGCTCGGAATCTGTTGTAGTGAAGGTGAGGCAGACCTTTGGGAGGGGTCAGAGCGAGCACTAGAACAAACCAGGAATGGTCTTCACTTTAAGTTCCTGTCCTACCAGATAACAGCTTGGGTCAGACCACTGGCCACAGGACCTGGCTCCAGCAGTGGTGGGACCTGGGGACATGGATTTCTCTCTGCATCTCCTGTTAAGTTTGCCTACGGCAGCTGTGTGGTGGCCTTGGGGGCTGTGGGGAGCACCTGGCACCAGCCAGTGGCCAGTGGTGCTCCACAAGGTGGGCTGTGAGGGGTTGTCTCGCCACATGGATTCAGACAGGTTGTCACATACACAGGACACAAAAGTAGTGAGCAGTAAGCATGGTGTCCTCGTCCACATGGTGACACAAGCTGGGGTCCAGACAACAGATGGCACAGGAGCAGGTGGCTCTGCAGGCAGGGGCTGACCCCCTACTGTGGCCAAGCAGCAGCTTGGACCTCGCTGGAGCTGTAGACCATGGTGCAGAGGCAGGCGAGGCTCAGAGGGCTGCTGTCCACAAAAGCAGAGGGGACAGAGGAGTACTGGCCTGGGGGCAGCATAAGCCTGGGGTAGCTGGGAGGCCTCCTGGCACGAGGCTGCTCAGCATCCCTGCAGCAGAGGACACTCGGGTTCCTTCAGGCCTGGAGGTCTCCTGGCATGAGGCTACTCAGAGTCCCTGCTGCAGAGGACACTGGGTTCCTCAGGACTGGGAGGCAGGCTGGCCAAGCTCTGCTTATGCTGCCATGGTGTAAATGGGCAGGTTGCTGGGCATCAAGGCTGAGCAGTTCCCTAAAGTTTGTCTGTATCTGTGAAATGGAGTCACCAAGAACACTGATCACAAGGTTCCTTTTTCTTTTTCTTTTTTTTTTTTAAACAGGGGTTGAACCCAGGGACCTTAACCACTGAGCCACCTCCCCAGCCCATTTGTATTTTTATTTTGAGACAGGGTCTCATTAAGTTGCTTATGGCCTTGCTAAGTTGCTGAGGTTGGTTTTGAACTTACAATTGTCCTGCCTCAGCCTCCCAAGTTGCTGGGATAACAGGCATGTGGCTCCACACCCTGCTTTGTTTTTCATATAAACTTCAGGTAAAGGTCACCATTCCTACCGTGTTGAAGTGTTCGACTTGGGGTGCTCAGTATTCTCAGGGAGCTGCAGGACCACTGCTCTTACTCTGGGGCACTTCCTCACCCAAGAGCAGCAAGCCCTGCACCCTGGGCAGTCTGTTCGCCCTGCCCTCAGCTGCTGGACACATTAATCCCCCCTCTCTCTCTCTCTCTTTCTCTCTCTCTCTCTCTCTCTCTCTGCCTCTGCCTATTCTGGGCAGGTCACTTGAATGGAGTTAAGCAGTCTGTGGACTATTGGGACTGGCTTCTTGCACTCAGCAGGTTTTAATGCCTTTGTGTCTTAGTGCTGGGGTGAAACCAGGGCCCTCAGGTGCTAGGCAAGTGCTCTGTCCCTGAGCTAAACCCCAGCCTTCCCTTAGGATGCTTTCCAGGTGATCCAATTTGCTCTGTGTATCAGGGCTTCATTCCTTTTCAAGATCTAATGCTGTTCCATTTCTTGAATACATCACATTTTTGATCTTTTTGTCCACTGATGGACATATGGGCTGTTCCATCTCTTGGCCATTGTTAATAATGATGCTCTGGACACTGATGCTGAGTTTTGTATGAAGGTACATTTCCACTCTCTTGGAGGTACCTAGACAGGAATTGCTGGGTCATGTGGTTGTCCTGGTTAATATTTTAAGGCACGGCCACACTGTTTCCACAGAGACTAAGTATACATTTTATCTCAGAATGTGGTTTTAAGTAATAAAAACCATTTTCAACAAAGCCTGGCCCACAAGACATATGCTTCCATTCCATGGTTATTTATGGAGAACATACTGTGTGTATTTTTTAAACATGGTAGTGGAATGTATCACAATTTTTCATATCTCTGTATATAAAGTATTTTCACACCAATTCATGTCTTAATACATGTACTTTGGATAATAATGTCCATCACATTCCACCAACATTGCTACCCCCCCTGCCTCCTCCCTTCCCCTCCCACCCCTCTGCCCTATCTAGAGAAAAACTTTTGAAGGTTAGAGTGAGGTCCTCGATCAGTGAGATCCTAATGGCTTGATAGTGGGAACAGGAGGGTAAGAAATGAGGTTTTTTTGATCCATTGTAATGGCCTTGTGGGATGGGGTTAGCTAGAAGCCCAAATAAGTGGTTGTGGGAAGAGAGAGCTGAACCTTAGAGGGGGAGATGGGATATCCTCATAAGGCCAAGAAGTTTAGTAACTTGGCCGTGTGGGCTTTACTGTGGTACAGTAAAGGAAGGGACTGCAGAGAAGGGAGGTCAAGCACATACTGGAGGAGGAGTGACAGTAACAATGATAGGTGTAGAGGTCTTGGGCCAAAGCTTGTCCAAAAAGGTGGGGGCCATCTCTAAATCCCTGAGGAAGGACTGGCCATGCAAAGTGAGTGGATATCTGGGTATCTGGGTCAGTCCAGGTAAAAGCAAAGAATCTTGGTGTAAGGGAATGGAGGAGGAGGCATCCTCAAGCTCTAGGACAGAAACGTATGTGGTGGAGGCGGGGACGGAGGACCAGTGAGTGCATGGATGTCGAAAGATGGGGTGTAAAGGACCACTGCTGCATTGATGACGGAGGTCTTGGACCAGATGGAAGGTGCCTGAGGGCTTTTTGATGGTGAGAATGGGTGTGTTATGAGGGAAGTCTGCAGGACACAATAGTTCTTTGGCTAGGAGGTCAGAAATGATTGTCTGAGTCCCCTAAGGCTGTTTAGAGGTACTGAGTATTGGGATTGGGATGGAAAGAGAGATGGGGTTTTGAGTGTGATGTGGATGGGATCTTGGTGTGTGGCTACAGAGGGGTTGTGTATGTCCCATGCCTGGAGATTGACCAAGCACCAGGGCAAGGATACTGATAAAGGGGTAGTTGTAGGTGATAGAAGAAAGAAGAGTGGGAATGAGGATGAGTCTGGGAGAGAGGCCCACATGGGAAAATGATGAGCCGAATTTACTCAGGAGATCTCTGCCTAGCAAGGGAGTGGGGCATTGGGGAATAATGAGGAAAGAGTGGGAGAAAGGGATCTCATGAATGGAGCATGTAAGAAGAGGGTTCTTAGTGGTTGATATAGTTTGCCTTCCACCCCAACAATGGAGGTTGTGGAGGTAGAGGTGGGTCCCCCAAATTGGACAAGTATTGAGAATGTTGCCCAGGTAACCAAAACGAGAGATGGGCCTACCTGTTACCACAATGGTTACCTTGAGTTCCAGCGTTGTGATGGTGGTCATTGGGTGCTGGGATCCTGGGAAACATCAGTCATTTATAGCTAGTCCCAGAAGGTCTGCCTGCAGTGTGGTGGGCTGGATGACCTCCCGCCTCACTGGGCAAGAGGGCAATGAACAGCCCAATGGCCCGCCTGGTGGCATTTAGGACAGGGACCAGGAGGAGGCGAGGATTAGGGCAGGATCCAACCCAATGACCCAACTGACCACACTTGTAGCCTGCTCCAGGAGATCTTCTGAGGGTTGCAAGGGTAGTGATTGTAGTGGCAGGTTGCTGAAATGCTTTGGCTACCATTTAATATTGAGCCAGAGAGGCCTTTTCATCTCTACCAGTGTACACCTCGAAGGCCGCCTCAAGCACGTGAGCCTGTGGGGTGAGGGGACCTTGCTCCAACCTTTTAAGTTTAGCTTCAAAATGTCAGGGAAGCTTTCGGAGAAAAAGTAGGTCATGAGTGAGTTTTGACCATCAGATGACTCAGGATCTAAACTGTGTATTGGAGTAGGGCCTGAGTCAGGCGGTTTAGAAAGGAAGGGGGTTTTCAATTCACTCTAGGATGAAGACAAGGAGGTGCTTCTGGATGCCAAGCTGATGCCAGTGGTCCTTGGGCAGCCAAATTCCATATCCTGGCACACGGCAATACCACAGAAGCCCAGACCCCAGGGCACTGCTGGCCGCCATGCTGCTCTAAGGAAGTTTAGAAGCCATGTCTAAGAGCCAAGGCTTCAGGTCCGCTCTGAGGATGTTGATTGGGGTATGCTGGCACCAGGAGGGACACGTGGCAGTCGTGTTACTCTTCTGGCCATCAGGAGGCTCTGAGACCAAGTTCACGCTGGCAGCTTCAGGATGGAGCTACAGAAGCTGGCAAAGTTACTCTGGGCATGTCGGTGATCTCCTGGGTGCTGAGATAGGAGCTGCAGTCGAGTTGCTCACGGGATTTGGAGTGGGAGCTGCTGCTGCTGAGCTCTGTGGTGGGAGTCTGGAGGCTGGATGGAAGTGCCAGCTTCCTTGAGGGCCCTCCGTGAGGACAGTTTTCATCTTGCCCCTGACTGCAGTCTATGATTAGGCACAGTGCCAGGTGCTCAGTCAATCCCCTGGGTAGCCCTGGTCCTTTGAGGGATTGTTTATTATCATATGTGTCATGGAGGAGGAAACTGAAGCCCAGAGAGGTGAGGTGACTTGCCCCAGTCATGGGCTTCCCAGCGCTGGGTTTGGGTGTTAGATTCAGCCTGCCCAAGCTCAGTCTGAGGCTTTTCTGGCCCACCTGGATCCCGGCTCTACTTCCTCCAGCACTTGACCATGATCTCCTCAGTCTTCTGTGTTGAGGGCCACAGCCGAGTAAGGATGATGCATGGCATTTTTGCCAGAAGTAGTGGTTGAGAGGTGACGCCAGCGAGCCATTAAGATGATGACCTATGAGTTCTCGTGGAGTTCCTGTTGAGCTCTCGTAGGGATTCCTGAAGAGTTTGCATTGGTTGGGGAAGTGCCAGAGGACCAGGAGCTGCGTGGCGTGCGAGAGAGTTCCCGGGGAGCATGTGTGGAGTGTGCTGGTGGAGTTCAGAAATAAAGTTTGTTCCTGCTTGAGTGGCTCGTGATTTGTGCCCAGCCAGACTGCGGCACTTCTGGGTGTCACCACATGTTGTGGATTCAGGCTTCAGCTCTTCCGACTGTACAGTTCATGGGTGTCTGTAAGGCCACCAGGAGGTGCACTTAGGCCTCCACAGAACCTGGAGGCTGGTGTTCCAGCCATCACCAGGCTCCAGGTGCAATACTGAGCCTGAGCTCCAGATTCAGATACTCCAGAGCTGGTTCTGGGGACATCCCACCCTCACTGTCCATAGTGCTGCCCAGTCTCACCTCTGGGCTTCACTGAGCTATACCAAGGCCCAGAGGCAGGCACTAAAGTGCTCCTCTGGCAGCACGCCATGCTGTTGCAGGCCCTCTGCAGCAGCTTGATCAGGAAGTCTCTTCAAATTCTTGGGCCTGAGGGTGCCAATGGGTGAGCAGGATTCAGTGCAAATACCTCCCTCACTGATGTCCAACACAGTCACCAGAGAGATGATGGGCAGTGCACTGGGGACTCAGAAGCCAAGTTTGATGCATACAGTATTACTGCATCTTTCAGTACAGGTGACTGGTAAACTGCAACCAAATGAATGGGACTCATAACGAGAAAAATCTCTTGGTACTTTGTGGAGTATTGTACAGACTTACACTGCCTAATAAATCTGAAAGATAACAAAATGCTGGGGTCTATTTTTCTCTTTTTCCCACTAAAAGGGAATCCTAGACCTCTTATTGAGCTCTTTGGGTGCTGATCCTTCTGGGCATTTCCTTGGTATTTTTACTGGCCGGCCATAAATTGGTATCATTTAAGTGGGATACAATACAAAAGGCTTCCTGGGAATTTGAGTAGCTGTGGGCACTGTTTTGGGGCACTCTACACCCCTCACCGCCTCTTTGACTCACAAGTCTCCGTGACTGAGGGTTTTATTGATGAGAATGTCTGGTGAAGGGAGGCAGCCTCCTCCTGGATGTGCCCTTGGTGGGTGCCATTCATTGCCTCCCTGGCATGGATATCAGACCATCCCTTTAGAAAAGCACCTTTCAGCTTGCTGCAGAGCTCTCTTCAAATTGAAACATCTGAGTTTTGAAAGCCTTTGAAACACCACCATGAGATTCCTATTCCTCAACTCAGATTCTGTGATTGTCAATGTGAAAAATAAAAATGGTTCATTCAAGAATGCAATTGGCCTGTCCTCATAAGCTTCATGCCACCAAAAAAATGGCTTCTCTATGCTGAAACATCCCCCTCCCCATTTAGCCATATTAGTGATTTTGTTTCAGCACTGGGGCCTTCTGGGTAGTTGAGACAGCATGAACATCTCCTTTCAAACACTGATTCTTGTGATCAATTCAGAACTACTTCAAAAATGTTGTGGAGAGTAACAAGCATGAATTTATTAGAAAGGATAGGAAAGGGGGAAGAAGCCACTCTCAAGGGAATGTGACTTCTCTGAGAGCAGAGGGACAGAATGCCTTTTATTCCTGCTTTCCAGTTTTATTGGGGTTCCCGCAGAAATTCCCAGACAGCCTTACCCAGGTCCATCTCTTGATTTTGACTGATGGAGGATGACCTCTGACTTTCAAGTCCCCACTGCCATGACCACTCTAGGTCACTTTGGCACATGCTGACTGGGTCTAATTGGAACCTGTTCTTACAGGGAATTATCCTTCATTCCCTGAGTTCTGAGATCTGATCTGTGTAAGGACCACAAAATTCCCCCCCACTTCAGAATAACTTGTGTTCCTCTTATTGGCATTATTTCAGGCCTGCATTTCTCCTTTAGATGACAAGTATTTTGCTGAGGAATATAACCTATCTTGTCCATTATGCCAGATAGATCTGATGGTAAATAGCTCCTTGGAAAAGAAAGCATGTGGGAGTCAGGAAAGTGAGCCCATTTGATAGAATTATTGCCTTAAATTTGTGTTCCCACCACTTGCATCTACCTGCCTCTTATCATTCCCACACCAGGGATGTAGGGTCCCTAAATTCTTTTAGGGTATTGGGTATTAACTAATTCTGACGGCTTTCTGGTTAGAAAGGGCAAAGTTGGGGGCAAGTGACCCATAGTCCTTTGTATTCAACTAGTGTGGCCGGGACAGTTATGGGTATTCAGAAACAGGGCAGTAGAGGTCCATGGTACCAGTTACCTGGGGACTGAATATGGTGTACATAGAATAGAGGTCATACTATGACAACAATACAGAGGACAGCAAAGCATTATTTTTTGTAAACACTTAGGGCATAATAATTAGTATTTCAGCCATCTCTTAAATCCATGAAGACAGTAACATATTCAAGCTTATGGTAGAGTCTAGCATGCCTTTTGAATGGAGGCCATTAAACTCTCTAGAAACATTAGCGGTATTGTCAGAAACATATACACATTTAGTTTTTATAATGTCACAGGTGTCCCCTTGTGAAATGTTTAAACTACCAACTACCAACTGCCACCTGATTTTTGTAAAATAGCTTTCTCATTGGTGATAACTCTGTTGGGTACAGAGATCCCTTTAGCTGTGTCACTTAGGGGTCTCTGGGTAAAGTTAGGGCTTCTGCATGCCACATTGCATTATTTAGACCAATCAGAGACACACATATTGGGGTTAGAAAACACACCAATGAAAAACAGGTCAGTTACCTAATGGAAGGGTGAGACGATTTGTGTGTCTGTGAAATCAGGTTTAAATTGGCTGAGGACAAGCCTGTGGTTCTGCCAGTCTTCTGTAATCCTTGTCAGACATCCCTGCATGAGAACCCTTCCTTCATAGCCTCCTATCCTTTATGTCCTTTTGTTAAGGCTAACATAGTACACACCTCAAGTTACATTAAGAGGAATTGCCTTTCCTTTTAATAGTCCATATGATTTTGCTTTTTTTTTTCTTTCCTGCAGTGCTGGGGATTGAAACCAGGGCCTTGTGCATGTGAGGCAAGCATCTACCAGCTGAGTTATATCCCCAGCCCATGACTTTGCTTTGCTTATACTTTCTGGCAAGGTGTTTAAGACCAAGTTAGTCCAAACTGCCTTTGTTCCTGTCTACTTTAAGAGTTGACTGAGATTCCCCAGGAATCACTCTTGGGAACTTGTGAGAAGCTTCTTGGCTTCTTTAGTCTTGTACTTGTTTTGCCATCTGTCAACATGGATCAGGGCCTTGCTGACCAAACATGGTTTCCTTTGGTAGCATTATGGACATGTCCCAATTCAATGATCCTCCTCTTTGCAGACTGTGTACTGGTTGGCTTCCTGTCCTCATGATCCCCCTGATTGGGAGGTTGTGTGACTCAGGAGTTTCAGCATTCTAAGAGAGGTTCTGTCATTCCCTGGGTCCTGGCTGACCTTAGAGGGAAAAGGCCAAATTATTGTCTGCTTTTTCATTAGGACTTTTCCCCCTTGGCTTTAGTCACCAAGCAGTCCATTTTCACTGTTCTTGAAGTGGGAATAGTGGGCTTTAACTTTAATGTCTATAATTTATAGTATAGTTACCACTTGCATTTAATTAGTGATAATGTTAGTGCTGGGAGTCAACATCATATCCTATCTGTTCTGTAGGTGATTGCTCATTGTCTTTAATCAACTCAGGCTGTTATGTTAGAGTAATACTTCTGTAAAACACTAATAGGCAACAGTTGATAAGTTTCACAAGGAAAGTAGAAGATGAATTTAACAAGTGCAAAAAAAATTATTGGTTTATACAATGGCTTTGAACCAACAAGCATAATGTCTATAATAACACTCATGTATACTTCATATCTATTAAGCCTCCAGAAAGACCTATAACTTTATCAACTCCATCACACATGAAATGCTTTATAAGTTTGCTTTTCTTGAAATTCGTATAGCCTTAAATATTTTTATATTTTACCTAAACTTTTAAATAGTTTTGTATTATGTCCTTTTTAACTTTGAGATTATAGTAATCTTTACGACAAAAGTCTCTTTTTAATTGAATTCATTCTAGTCTAATTTGGAACCATCCTAACATGGAGTAGGGTGTTCCCCTTGCTCACGTCTGCATTCTCCTGTCAATTTTACTTGCTCAATGGGACTCTCAAGTCCTACACATTCGCCTGAATCCTAACCACAGTGTGGCTAAGGTCAGACTTGATGGTTTCCACTGGACCACAGTGGCTCTGCAACTCAGTGCCAGCTCTGCAGAACCAACACCATAAATGGCACCTCTGCTCAGCAGAGACTTCAAAGCCCTTCACATAGTTCTGGCAAATACTCCTCTTGAGGAACTTTCCTACATTTTAACAGACTCTTGGGTGATTTCCAATGACCTTTTTGGGCTGCCACTCTGAAAACTAAAGTCTGGCAGATTACAGACATCCCTCCATGAATCTCTGTGGACCACAAAAACAAATCACAGCTTCTTGTTAAAACTTTCCTACTTGCATACACCCACAGGAGGGGTGGGGCCTTTAATGAGACTAATCAGAGCCAAGCTGCTCACTGAGTCACCCCTGCCCGCTACTCTATTGCTGCTTGGGTGTGTCATCACACCAGCTAGGACAGCACAAAGGGAACTCTGTTTCTGCAGAGGCTGCCATGAGTGCCAGGGAGTGGCTCCTTCTCAAAGGTGTTATAATTCTCTCCTGACAGTTTGATGATTTTGGACTGCAGACCCTTTCTAAATCTTCTCAGGATAATGTTGGTGTTTTATCATCATTGATACTTTTCAGGTTTGGGACAGTCATGTCAGTTCAACCTGTCAACTCGTCACAGGTTTGTGGCATGCATTGGTTTTCTGGACAATTTGCCACCTGACCATGGTCTACCTTTTATTGCAAAAGCTACTCAACAGTTGATTGACAGTGGAGGTGCTCAATGGACCTTCTATGTCCCCTGCCATCTGTAGGCATCCGGCATTACTGACCATTGAAAAAGTTTCCATCAAAATCAACTCAAAAAGGTTTTGATTCTCTCCTTCATCTCGTGGTCTGTGCATCTTGCTCAAGCAGTTGGTCATTAAATGCAGCTGTCCCCAGAAAGAGATCATCCCCTCTTAGCAGCATCCTGGGTGATGATTAAGATGACCAGTTTGGCAATTCTTCAAAAGTGAAACATACCCACCAGAGAACCCAGCAAATCTCATTCCTAGATATTCATCCTAGAGAAATAAAAACTTACGTTCACACAAAAGCCTGTACATGAATGTTTAGCTGGCTCTTTTAATAATAACCCCAAACTAGAAACAAAACCAGATGTCCTACAACTGTTCAATGGATAAACAAATGGAGATAACTTTATGATAAATCAGCAATAAAAAGGAACAAATGATTGAAAAATACAACTTGGATGAATCTCAAGGAGATTAGCTAAGTGAAAGAAGCTAGTCTCAAAAGTTTACATCCTCTCTGTTTCCATTTATGATTTTCCAAACGTTGAAAAATATAGTGGTGTAGAATAGATCACGTGTCCTGGGGATCAGGCATGGGAGGGCAGCGTGGCTACAAAGGAGGAGTTTGGGTGACCTGGGGGAGTCACAGAACTCTTTCCGTAACCTATTTGTGCTGCTGGTTGCAGTAAGTATGCACATTAAAATGCAAAGAACTGTAAGCCAAGAGGCTGCACTTCTTTCACAGGGGTACTGTTTCTTCCTGGGCAGGTGACCTCCTCCTTAAACAGCATCATGTTTGTGATGACATTGATCGTCCTTCTCATTGTCCCTTTGACCTACACAGTCTTACTCACATTTTAGCTGACTTCCAGCAGAGCAGGCTGTCTTCTTTCCTGGATGGCAATGGAGACTGGATCAGTGCATGTTCTGGTGGCACTTGTAAGTGGAGTCATGGCTTTTTGGGTGAGAAGTTCACCTGAGTACTTAATTTACACAGCAGATCTCATGCAGGAGCTGCATTGGACAACCTGGCATGTACAAAACTCTGCCTTAGTCTTCATTTTCCTGCTTGCATTCTAGGGGTTGGAGCACAGCATGTGGTTGAGCCTGACTTATCACTGTTATCGTTATCACAATGCCTTCAACTTCAGGTGAGACCCCACTGTCATTTGACCCAGGGGCTCCTACTGGACCTGTGTCAATGTGGGCATATTTTTAATGGAGGGAGGCCCTACCCATGCTGTCTTTATGCTTCCTAGATGACCTCTTTGTGGGGGCGGCCAACGTAATAAGAGCTGGCTTTAGTTTCTGTTCTTCCAGGCACAGCCTTAAAGACAATATCTATTAGCTATGAGGGGTGTATGTCAGTTTGCCCCCTCCACTCATCGGAGCTTTTTTCTATGTCCAAGGTACTCTACCCAATGAAAGAAAGAGATTTTTTTCTTTCTTTCTTTTTTTTTTGGCACCAGGAATTGAACTTAGGTTCCCTTAACCACCGAGTCACATTCCCAGCCTTTTTTAAATGTTTTATTTTGAGACAGAAATTCCCTACATTGTCCAAAGCCTAGGTAAATTGGTTAAGACCTCAGTAAACTTGCCTCAAACTTACAGTCCTTCTGCCTCTGCCTCCCAAATTGCTGGGATTACAACCATACACAACCACACCTAGTCCATACAGAGATGTTTAGGGGCCCCCTTCTATAGAAACCAGCAGGACCAAGAAGCAAGTGCCTGTATTCATGGGGACTCCAGGAGGCCATTGTACCTGCTGAGCTCTGAGCAGAAGGCAGGACTCCATTCAGATCCACCTGCTTTCAAGCAAATATTCAGAGATTCAGAACACAAAAGGTGGGGGAGCTTGCACTGGAGGCCTGGTGCAAGCTACCACCAGATTTCTCAGTGACATCATTTACCCTGAGGTCAGAAACATCTGGTCTGCTGGTCTCCACCCTGATCTTCTCCCCTTTCCCTCTTATCAGGCAAGGGCAGCCTGCCCCTGGGCTTCACTTGGTTTATCAAGGTGAGGGAAAGTAACTTGTTTGTGGCCATGTTGGAGGGCTTTGTGGGTGTGCCTGGTGAAACTGCAGGTTTCAAACTGGAGTTTTTAAAATGGAGTTGCTTAGGCTCAGGCCTAAGGCCATCCTCACACTTCCTGTCAGAGCTCTTTGTCTTTCTGAAGGTAGAGTCTGTCTTGGGCTTTAGCCCCAAGGAGAAATATTAGTAAGAAATCCTATTCTTTACCTTTGGCATGAAAAGTGGGAAGTGAAGCCAGGGGACTCAGATCTCTGTAAGCTGCAGTGTGGCTGATGTGAATTGAAAGGTGTTGGGAGTCTTGAAATAGAATGAGCTTTGAAATTATAGCTCCCAAATACACTTCATTAATAATTTTATATTGGTATGATAATATTCTGCATAAGGCCTCACTTAGTTGCTGAGGCTGACTTTGAACCTTTGACCCTCCTGCTTCCATCGCCTAAGCCACTGTGGTTGCAGGCATGAGCCACTGCACCCGGCTGTTTTTAATTTTTTAGTGCGATTGATAGAAAGTCACAATTACACTTGTGACTCACAATTTGTTTGTGTTGGACATTGCTTGCTGCCTTAGGGTATTGTTTACCAATTCAAAGCTCAAGATACTTCCTGATAAGACTAGAGAGCAGAAAAATTAAATAAAATTTAAAGTAATGGTTATTACAAATGATTGATAAAGTGATATGATCAAAGTTAATATGAGACATGGTTCAATGCAAATATCTTTCTGGATAGTCTAGATATTGCTATTCAGCAGAACCTTAAAACAGCTGCTGTTTGAAGTTCTGGATTCAAAGTACAGAATCTCAAATAAAAAGAAAATAGGCATGATAGGGCATAACTGAAATACCCCGAATTTCAAGTTAGAGGCCAGCCTAGGCAACTTAGAAAGCCCTTATCTCAAAATTAAAAAAAAAAAAAAAAAAGTGAAAGGACTGTGGGTGTTAGTTGCTCAGTGATAAGTGTCCCTGGGCTAAAATCCTACTGGGGGGGTAAAGAAAACGTCGCCAAGAATTTGCCATTCTGTTCTCATTCATCCTTGGTTGGATGCAATCTACTGTCACTCAGAGCATTGGCTCAATGAGCTCCGTTTCAGGGGGCGGGCACTGAAGTTCTGTCCAATCAGAGGCGTGACATTGAGATCTGTCCAATCCAGCGCAGAGCCCGTGAGGAGGGGGCGGGCTTCTGCCATCCCGGGCTGGCTGCTGTCCCGATCTGTCTTTACGTTCGCTCCGCCGTGCTCCCGCGGTCAGGGTCGCTGTACTAAGTAGGCGCTGGGAACCCACAGTAGAGCGCTGCGCTCCCGACCGCCAGGAAATGGTGAGTGAGCGGGGCGCGTCTGGAGCCCGGGCCCGCTGCGTGGAACTGGCAGGACTGGCGCGGCTGGAACCTGAAACGGTGGGTGGGACACCCCGTCCTCTCCAGTCTGCAGCCCCGAGTCCTCCTCTGGGCAGCGCCGCCCTCAGCTGCCCTGGCCGTCCTAGCGGAGCGCAGGTCCGCCGCGGCGGGGACCCAGTCCCCTCTCGGGTCACTGCGTGGTCGCCTCGGCCCTAACTGAAGCCCTGTCTGGGCAGCAGCCTGCCAGCAGCCCGGCCTCGCTCCAGCTGTGCGGTGAGACCAGGGACCATCCTCAGGAAGGGCCCACCTCTGTGCGTGGTGTTCCTGCGTGAGAATAGCTGGGGTCTGCGGGGACCTCAGCTCCCCTACCTCCTGGGCCTTCCGAATGTGCGGGAAGCAGCATGTCCAACCCAGAGGAGCCTGTCCTGCAGCCTGGCTCTTTATAAATGCCTAAGTTATAGATAAACTCCTAGGTTTCCAGCTCCCTGTCCGCATGGCAATGCTGAATTCTCCTCTCCAGGTTGTGAACTATTTGTCTCCCATGAGTACTCTACCGCTGAGCCACAACTCCAGCCCCCAATTTCTTTAAATATGTACCCAGAATTCTTGTAACTGGATCATATGGTAGTTCTATTTTTTTTTTTTTTTTTTTTTTTAGTTTTTTGAAGAATCTTATTCTATACACACACACACACACACACACACACACTGAAATTTATATTGTAACCAACATTCTATAAGGGTTTTCTTTTTTCCATATGGCTGTACTCTGGAGAATTTGTTGTCTTGCAACTTTTTGATAGTAACCATTTTAGTAGCATAGTTCAGGCTGCAGGGGGTCTGCTATTTGATTGGTGCATTAAGTCCCAAGTTAGATTCCAGTGCTTCCACCACCTGTGGCCAAACTTGTGGTACTGGTGAAAGGCGATGGGGAATTAGGAAAGATCCACACACACAGATTATGAAGATAAATAGTTTGAATCATGTGGAGCACTCCTCTCTGATGGAGAAGCAGATCTAAAGAGTTACACCAGCAATCTTTATTTATATATGTCTCCTTATCAGGTTAAGGAGTATGCAAGCATTATTCTTTGTACTAAGGAAAGTTTCAGAATTAGAAACATCTGCGCAGCTTTTCTACAGTTTCAATGTGAAATGTTAGGAGCTTTGTGTAGCGCTCAAGGAGGTCCATTGTTTGAAGTTACTGAGCAGCAGAGCTGGTGAAACATTGTGGTTGTCTGGCAGGAGAATTTCTGTATCCCTGGGAGCTATGTTCCTGAGATCAAGGTTAAAGCTGATAAGACTTGCACAGAGCCTCCTTGGGCAGGGCTTTATCATAGCAGCAAGGCATCCTGTGCCTTTGCACAGAAACAATCCCAGGCAGCATGTGCACCACAGCCATGAGGTCATCAGAGACCCCCAATCGCAGTCACTGCTCTCCGCAATCTAGCCTGTCAAGTTGCCACTGGAAGAGTGTGCTGTGGCTTTTTCTGAGATCTGTACTTTTTGATCCCTTTTCTTCTCTAGTGGTGGGAAGTACTTGCCCTTCAATATAAAACCACTTGTTTGTGATCTGTGGAGATTTGCACATACTCAGTTACCTTTGTTTACAGAACTCTGGAGGCTGGGATGGAGACCCAGGAAGAAAAGGTGTTGAAGTTGAGGCTCTCAGTGCATGGGCAGACTCCTTCTAGGAAGAATTGGAGTTATTACTGGGGTGAAGTGGGGGAGAGAGCTCAGGAAGCACCAAACTCCCACTTAGGCTAACAGTAGTGGCCTTTATTTTCCTCTTTAAATTCATGATTCTGGCTAGATAGGAGCTCATTCATCTGCAGCAGCAGTTGGCAGAGTGAGCTGGCAGACCCAGAGCCCTTCTAAGGATAAACTGACACCTTTGAGATTTAACCCATTGTCTTCCCTGGTCCCAGGTGATGAAGCCCATGGAAGTACTTCCATGTCCATAAAAAAATCACTTTTTCCTGTGGTCTTGATACTTGTGTGTTTGTAGTCCCCTCCTCTCTCAGCAGTAGATAAATTAAGATGCGAACCACAGAAGACTTTAGAGTTAGGATATGTAGAGTCCCAGTCTTCCTCTCCTAGGTCTCTCAATTTACTTGTGGCATGACTTTGTCTAAGAACTTGAAACATGAATAGATATTTATTCAGTGTATCCATATATGAAGGGAGAGTCAGGAGTCTCCTATTCTGCCGAATTTCCAACATTATCCTCCATTAACATCTGCCTTTTATTGTGGTGCTGGGGTTTGAACCCAGACCTTGCACATTCTGTATTCACCCTCTACCAGTGAACTGTGCTGCCAGTCCCTGCACCTACCTTTAGATTGGGCTGACCATGCATTGAAGTCTAATGTAATTCTTAATATGCTTGGATTTATTTTGGCCTTCCTGTTGGTTTTGACAATAGAAAATTTACCTTCATGTGGCTTCAGCTATGGATTTTGTGTTATGAATCCTTAGTTATTATT
Organism: Marmota flaviventris; assembly: GCF_047511675.1. Taxonomy (NCBI): domain Eukaryota; kingdom Metazoa; phylum Chordata; class Mammalia; order Rodentia; family Sciuridae; genus Marmota; species Marmota flaviventris. The sequence continues at coordinate 76,354,210 of NC_092511.1, read as the reverse complement.
AATGTAATATTACAGTTTTATAATATATGTTAGTGTCAGGTAATGATAGCTACTTGTTTTGTTCTTACAAATCAGGGTTTTTTGGCTAATTTTGTATATACTTTACAGATGAGTTGTAGGGAGTTTTGTTTTGCCCCTTCATTCAATAAAAGGAAAGCATCCTGAAATTTTGATGGAAAATGTTACAAATTAACTGGGAGGAAAATGATTGTCTTTGGAAGGATGAGTTTTATCATGTACACATGGTGTGTGTAATTGAGTCTTTTATTTGCTTCTGTACATTTTAATTTTCTGGTAAATTCTACATATTTCCTTTGAAAAGCATGCATACACATGAAGTATCATAGGGTTGAGATGGCTCTCTAATACTAATCTGATGTTTTCTATGGTTAAACTGAGTGTAATATGACAAAAGATGTGGGTGGGCCCTAGAAACCATTGTTTTCCCACTTTTTTATTTGTGTCTTCTTGAATGTACACCCTCTTTCCACACCCTTTGGATTTCAGTTGTTTGGACCAATACTGCTGTGTCCTCATATGTTTTCATGGTTTACACATGCAGTGATTTCTACAAGTCTGTGCTGATGGTGTATTGTGTATCTTCATAGTTTCCCATAAATATAGAACAACAACTTACATTTCATCTTTCATTCATTATAATTCATTTTTTCCATATATTTTTCAGTATTGTTTAATTTTATCTATCTGATGTGATTTTATTTTACATTTCTCTAATTTCCTAAGATTTGGAATGTTTTCATGATTATTGGCTGTTGAGTTATCTTCTGTATAAATTGCTCAAGCCTGCTTTTTTTGGTGTCCCTGAATTTTCCTTTGCTATTAAAAATTTTTGGTTATATGTGAGGGAATTATTTTCTTCCACTGTGTCACTTCTCTTTTCACCTTTTAATGTTAGCATTTGATGAATAAAATTTTTGTTTTAATGTTGTCCAATTTTTTTATTTTTTAACATGTTTTTTAGTATACCTTTGAAAAGAACTCCTTTTTTTGTGGTTCTTGGAATTGAAACCAAAGGAACCCTCCCACTGAGCTACATTCTGGCCATATTTGAAATTTTATTTTAAGACAGGGTCTCACTAAGTTGCCCAGGCTGGCATAGAAATTTCCATCCTCCTGCCTTAGCTTTCCAAGAAGTTAGTATTACAGGTGTGTACCACCATGTCCACCCTGTGACTCCCTTTTTATAATAATTTGTGAATGTTTTATGGTTTGCTTTTATCTTTAATTATGTATTACCTCTGACAATGATTTATGATGTGATATGAGGAAAGACTACAACAGCACGTATGGGTCACCCAGATATCCCATTTTCCCAGCAGCTTTCTTTGGAATAGATGCAATTTTTCTACTTTCCTCCAGTGCAAACTTTTGTCATTTATCATTGTCTAAATAGCAGGTGTCTTTTTAAAAGTTCTGTCTTTGTATCAACAGGTCTATTTATTCATTTTATTGTGAGGTGTACATGACTACTGTGACTTTATAGCATATGACCATGTGTGGCCTAATGACTTTTTGGTTGGTGATGGACCGCATGTACAGTGACAGTTATCACAGGCTAGGTGTGTCGTAGTGAACCATCTAGGTATCAGTGCTCTGGGTGATGACTGCAAAATGAAGAATCACTTTACAGTGATTTACAGCATTATCATCTACACATGGTGTAACTGAGTCTTTTATTTACTTTTGTAAATTTTAATTTTTTTTAAATAAATTCTATGTATTTCCCTTTGTTTTAGTTGTAGATGGACATAGTACCTTTTTTCATTTATTTTTGTGTGATGATTGAACCAAGAGACTTACATGTGTTAGGCAAGCACTACACCATGAGCCACAACCCCAGCCCTACATTTTCCTTTTAAAGCATGCATACACATAATTTACAGAGATTTACAGCATTTCCCTGAATGTATATCCAACATTAAATTAAGCTTATATATGTATATTCTAATTTATTTATAATGTTTCCTTCTAAAATATAACCAGAGTTTTTTTTATCTTATTTTTCTTTTAGTAGCATGAACATTTGACATGCTAACACTGTGGAAATGTTCATTTTCAATATCTTTAAATTTTAGTCTTTTCCCTAGGACTATTTTTCTATACTCCTAAAATTTGCTTTCTCCAAACTATTGAGATTGATGATTAACTAATGAATTCTTAGACTCTTTATTAGTTCAACTATTGAACAATGTGTTTTCTTTTTTACTTCAGCTTTAGATGCATCCCATTTTTATAGCTTTATTGTGGGGATATAGCTCAGTTGGTAGAGTACTTGCCTCACATGCACAAGGTCCTGGGTTCAATCCTCAGCACTGCCAAAAAACAAAACAAAACAAAAATCATATATATATATATATATATATATATATATATATATATATATATGTATCTCCATGCATGAAACCAGCACCACAGTCAACATAGTTAATATAGCCATTACACTAATGTGCTCCCTGGTCCTCTTTTATAATTCTTTTTTTCTGCTCTTCTCCACCACATTTAAAAATTAATTTGATTTATTATGCAAAGCCAAAAATAGGATTAGTTTCAAAATTCTATACATCAGTGAATTATCATGAATAGGACACCTCATATAGCTACTGTCCTCCTCAATAATCCAAGCTTTGCTGGGCATGATGGTACAGACCTGAAATCCCTAGAGTCAGGCATTATTGTGTTCAACTCAGCAGTGCCCCCTCCCTGAGTTTGTCAATTTGGAAAAAAATTAAAAATGTTCACTAATTTCAAGCTTAGAATTTCTTAAGTTACAGGTTGTTTGTTTGTTATTGGTACTGAGGGAGCTTAACCACTGAAGCCCATTCCTAGCCCTTTTTAGTTTTCTTTAGAGACAGGATCCTTCTGAGTTGCTTAGGGCCTCACTAAGTTGCAGAGGCTGGCCTGCAACTTGTGATCCTCCTGCCTCAGCCTCCCAAGCCACTGGGATTACAGGTATGCACCACGGGCTCATCCAAGCTATGAATTTTATCAATAGTATTTGAAAGGCATAAAAATAATTCCTAAGAGGCAAGATATAGGTGGGTTTCAGCCAGCATACAAACAAACAAACCAAAAACCAAAACAAAGAAACAAAACAAAATAAAAAACAAAGAAATTGTATGCTAGGCCAGCTTTTGAGCCCATAAAGTGATATTGTCAAGGGCCCAATTCTTTTTAAGGAGCCTCCCCTGCTGCTGCTGTCACATCTGCCCCCATCAAGCATAGAAGGGTCTTTTACACTGAGAGCTTCAGAGCACTGGGAGACGGGGAACTCAAGTGCAGTTGTGTTTCTAATGTTGTTAGAATGGAGACTTTAATGACCTTTCTGAGGGTATAATTTTTAGTGAGGCTATTTGTATGCTGTCATCTGTGCCAAATTCAGATTTTGGTAGCAAGTAACTTTATTTTAAAGATGCATTGACAGACTGGGAAAGCAGACATCTATCTCCACGTTGACTAGAGAAGCACTTGCTTTCTGTCCTTGTCCCACTGCTGATCCCATAATAGGACAAGGATTTGAGAAAATGAAAAATTAGTTTTCTTGCTGTGCTAGTGAAGGAGAAACCAAGAGGACTTCTGTCTCAGAGGCTGGGATTCTAACTTCCCTGGGAAACAATGGGCCTTTGGTGATAAGGCTGCCCTCTAGCTGTGCCCTGTCAGGAGTTTTCATTTACTTGTATCCTATACAAATAGCCATTTCTTTGATCTCCTGGTGCCAGCCTTGGAGTCTTGATCTTTTTCATTCCTATGTGCAAGAGCTGAAGGAGAGATAATTAGCCAAGGACAGGAAGAAGATTAATCTTGCTCCTCCCATGGTTAGGAAGAGGGAGAGGGAGAAAAGGAAGGGGGGGTGTGTAAGTTTTAAAATAAGTCACAGTGGCAGAGTTCTGAGGGTTATTTTCATTTTCCCCACAGTTAATTTTTATGGAAAAATGGGTGACTACATCTCTATGATGTAGCCCATGAGAGTCTTTCTGAACTTTGCAGTGTTATCCTAGAAGTCAAGATTTTCTTTGCCCCTTTTCTTCTCATCAGTATGAAAAGACGTGAATTGGTCTGATTCAAGCTGAGGTTCAAGGCCCTGATAAAGAGTTTGTTCTTTCTTGCCATTTAGGTTGCTCTGTCAGCAGCCTAATTTCTCCTGGTCACTTAGATGTCAATCTTCAGATGACTAGGATAGTGCTTAGTTGCCACCTGCTTTGGTGTGACCGTGGTCTATATTAATGCCAATATTTTCAAGGGCATGCTTAATACCATTGTTCTTAGCTGCAAGGACTCTTCTTTCCTTCCACATAGTTTCAATGCTTACCTTCTTTCCTTTGGTCAGTGAGAGCTCTTGTCAGAGTAATTAGCTTGACTTTCTGGGTTGAAGTTTTAGGAGCAAAGTCTCAGCTTTCAATCTGTCTTGTTTCTTGACGGCAGAGTATACAGCTACCCACTGGCCATTGTCCATGAACTTGCTTTTATCACTGAAGAGGCCCAGTCTGGCTCAATAATAGACTATTGAAGAAAAAACACTTTCTGAAGAGTCTCTAAGCTCTCTGAGCAGTCATACCATCTGCTGGCATGAGGGTTGTTTGATTTAAGGTGGGCGTGGTTTCTCTTGAGGTTGACATTGAAGGGTCTCAGAGGATAGTCTGGAATCTCCCTACCCTCCCAGCAGTCAGCTGACACCAATAATTCTGTTCCAGTACTTCTGTTTGAGCCACACCAGGACTTGATGAGGAACATGCAGAGTAGTGGGTTGTCCTAGAAGGGTTTCTCAACCGCTTGTAGTAAATCACAAGCGGTTCTCATGACATGAAGGCAGGAGGACCTTTCTTTTTCTGTGAGGTCAATTTATTTTGACAGATAGGCTACTGGTCACAGTATGTCTCCAATGCCTGAATGAGAACTCCAAGGACTGTACCTTGTTTCTCATTTAGTCTTAACTCCTTTATGAGTCCGGCAGGCCTAGGGCAGGGCTGTCATGAGGCTTTGTCTTAACCTCTCAAAGGAAGCTTGGCTTTCTGGTGTACAAGTCAAATGTTTGATTTCTGATCCTTTTAGGGCTTCCTAAAAGACAGACATTTAGCTATTAGTCTAAAATTACAGACATTTAGCTATTAGTCTAAAATTAGGGACCCAAATGTGGCAGATACATGACATTCCCAGGAACATATATTTCTGTCTCTTGTTCCTGACTTCTTAATATAGCCTGCTTTTAATCTGACATTCAGGCTCATTTGGAATTCCAGATAGATGACTATTTTACAAAACTGAGCCTTTTTGTGGACACCCCACCACATGAGGTGGGATGGTTTAGTGCAGCAGTAGTATTTGAGAAGGCAGTGTTCTTGGTTAGGGTTGGATGTAAGCAGGTCATCCACATAATGCAAAAGGAGTCCTTTATCCAGCTCTAACTCTCTCAGCTACAACTTATGATAACCTCATTGAACAATATAGAAGAGAGTTTAAATCCCTATGGTGATGTGTTATTTTCATATTGAATTCCTGTCACTCAAAAGCAAATGGTAATTAGGCATTTCTTTTCAGTGGGATGTAAAGAATCCATCTTTTCATTATAGTGCTTTGAACCAGCCACTGTTACCTGGCATTGCAGTTAGCAATGAATTATGTTCTGTGGGGTGAATATTCTAAACAATGTTAGTTATAGCTCCTAGGTCTTGTACAAGTTGGTATTCATCACTGTGAGTTTTTTTCCCCTTTCATTTTTTGAACAAGCAGGGCTAGAGTACTACAGGGTATTTGACAAAGCCAATTCCATGCTTGTTGTAAGAATTTGTCCACAAGAGGCTGGATTCCTATCAGCATTTTTCTTAAGGGGGTACTGTTTCTTCCTGGGCAGGTGACCTCCTCCTTCAACAACATCATGTTTGTGATGACATTGATCATCTTCCCCATTGTCCCTTTGACCTACACAGTCTTACTCTCATTTTAGCTGACCTCCAGCAGAGCAGGCTGTCTCCTTTTCTATATGGCCAGTGGAGACTGGATCAGGACATGTTCTGGTGGCACTTGTAAGTGGAGTCATGGCTTTTTGGGTGAGAAGGTCATCTGAACACTTAATTTACACAGCAGTTCTCATCCAGGAACTGCATTGGACAACCTGGCATGTATAAAACTCTGCCTTAGTCTTCATTTCCCAGGTTGCATTCAAGGGGTTGGAGCACAGGATGTGGTTGAGCCTGACATGTCACTGTTATAAGTATCACAATGTCTTCAACTTCAGGTGAGTCCCCACTCTCAGTTGCACCTAGGGGCTCCTGCTGAGCCTCTTCTCAGTGTGGACATATTTTCCATGAAGGGAGACCATTCCCATGCTGTCTTTAGGCTCCCTTGATGACCTCTTTGTGGGGGCTGCCAACACAACAATAGCTGGCTTTAGTTTCTGTTCTTCCCAGGCCTTACCTTAAAGGTAAGATCAATTAGCTGAGACGGGTGTATGTCAGTTTGCCCCATCCACCCATTGGAGATTTTTCTATGGCCAGGGTAATCTGTCCAATGAAGTTCACTGTTGTTATAAAGAGATTTTTATTTTTTCTGTACCAGGGATTGACCCAGGTTCCCTTCACCACAGAGTCATGTTGCCAGCTATTTTTATGTTTTGTTTAGAGGCAAGGTATCCCTAGGTTGTTGAGAGCTTATCTAGATTCCATAGGGGCTTGCGAGTTGCTGAGGCTTGTCTCAAACTTGTAATCCTCCTTCCTTAACCTCCCAACTTTCTGGGATTTCAAGCATTCACAACCATACCTACTCCATACAGAGATGTTTAGGGGCCCCCTTCTATAGAAACCAGCAGGACCAAGAAGCAGGTGCCTGTATTCATGGGGACTCCAGGAGGCCATTGTACCTGCTGAGCTCTGAGCAGAAGGCAGGACTCCATTCAGAGCCATCTGCTTTCAAGCAAATATTCAGAGGTTCAGAATACAAAAGGTGGGGGAGCTTTCATTGGAGGCTTGGTCTCTCCTCAGCTACCCTGACCTTGATGGACAGTCAGGGCCTGGGTGGTTGGACCTGGCTCTGAGGCCAGACAGGTGCCCTATTTATTTCCACATGGTCATGAGCCCTGCTGCTTGTGGTGCAGCTGCAGTGCAACCTGGGGAGCCCAGGGCCTTTGGCCTTTTTAGTCAGAACTTAGCTGCTGTTTTTGTCTAGAGCCTGTGAGGTTGCAGACCTCTCTCTACTCTGGCCATCTGCTTTTATCCACAGCTGTTTTCCCTTTTGCAGTTGTTTATCCCCTCCATCTTCCTGTACATTTAGGCTGATGGGATACTGTCTTAGGAACAATTGCTCTGCCCCTGTGCTGAGTGTCCCTGGGCAAATGGGGTGTCCTGTAAATCTTAAAAGGAGACCATCCCTTCCTTAAGTCCCAGTCTAGCTGTTCCACCACCAGCTACCATGTTCTTTTGTGGCTCTTTTTCCAGGTTGGGCAAGGGAGGTAGAAGGCAGGGCAGAGCGGGGTCCTCTTCACTTACCTCTCTAATCCCCAGCAACTGGGATTTTCTTCTGACATAGGGCTGGTTTTCCTGACCCACAGTGGGATGATCTGCAGCTGCCTGGGATTGGGCTGAGAAACAAACAGTGCTGGCCCAGCTTTCATTTTCTGATGTCTTTCTATCCTTGCAAGAAGCAGTGCCTTTTTACACCATCAATTTAGTCTCAGACCATTTGTGCTCCTCATGCAACTACATGAATATCTGCACATGTAGAATTTCTTCCATTTACCTACCTCTGACACACCAATTCCAATAGCAAGATTATAATAGTTAAGGAAGTCATTCAGTGGCCTGATTGTTACAGTTAAATATCATCTTTTTAAAGACAGACTCATACTTGGCTCTCTTAGCCAGGATTATTCTGAAGAGTCTATAGATGGGATCAATGCAGAATTGCCCATGTGTCAAAGGGCCAGCAACATTCAATCAAAAACACAGAGTGAACCAGAGTGGATCCCCCAAACCAGGACCAACTGAAAGGACCCTTTAAAACAGACCAGATGGGGGCAGATTTCATAGATCCCCAACTGCTACTTAAGCACAACTCTGACACCAGTGGTGCTATAGATGCCCACAGAAAGAGGGACCTGGTGCTCCCCTGTAGCAGACCTGATGTGTGGAATCCAGGGTTGCAGTGTGCACACAGGAGGAGCTTGCCAGATGTCCATGTTGGCACGACTTCACTGCATTCCTTTTCCCAGAATAGGCCCATGGTGGAGTCCCACACCATTCAGGGAGAGAAGACAAGAGGTTCTTAAAGCCAAGGGGCCTTGGCAGCTGCTGAGAACACCCCTCAGACTCTCCCTTTACTTACAGGAACAACTCCTCCAGGACAACCTGAGACAATCACCTGTCTCCTAATTCTCCAGGCTCAGCTATCAATGAGCTCATCAGCCAGCTTGCTCATCAGGGTGAAAGTGGGGTTGCTCAGAGCACCAGACCCACCCAAGAGGGCTGGAGCAGGGCACTCTCAGTTTTCTTCACAGTGACCAAATTTGACACTGATAGCTTGGTCCTTGTTCTCAATACTCATCCAATACTGAAATCAAGGTTTTGAAGAAAAGGAAAAGGTAGTTTTGTTGCTTTTCTACCAAAAGAGAAACACAGGGGACTCCTGTCCCAAAGGCTGTGATTCTAATTACAAGGTGAACACAAGTCCTTTTAAAGTGATAACTCAAAGACTACCCTCCAGCTGAGCCCTGTCCAGCATCATAATTCCCTCGAAGCCTTGAGAGACCTATTTCTTAGATCTTCTTGTGCCATCCCTAAAGTCTGGATTTCTTGATTCCCACAGTGCTTGAGCTCAAGGACATATAACCTGGTTTAAGTTCTGACTGAAGACATGAAGAAGGTTAATCTAATTTTCCCCATGGTTAGGGAGGCATAGATGGAAAAGAGAAAGAAAAACACAAGTCAGTTGTAAAATAAGCCACAGTGGAACAGCAGCAAGGGTTATGTTCAAACCATGAAATAGATCCTGACACATTCCTAGGGAGAAGCAAATAGAACACCTGCCAGGTGGGAGTGTCTGGGGTTGATGAAGAATAGAAAATTCAGAACCTGCTGATCATTGTGGTAGATGACAGTCTTCATATGGCCTCAGTATGGGGCACTTAGTAAAACCATGAGAGGTCAGAACAACAGGAAGGACTGGGGATGTAGCTCAGTTGTAAAATGCTACTGGGTTCAGTCCCCAGTACCCCCTCCCCCCAAAATTCAGATGTATGATCAAATAATCCTTTACTGAGAAGCCAGCATATACTTAGGAGGGGACAGGAAAAGACTGTGTTTGGGCTGAAGTGGAAGTGGGTCAGACTCCATGGGAGTAGGCAGGAGGGAAATTTCAGCAATTTTATTTAATAAATATTTTATTTGTCCTCAAACATTAATGTTTCATGAATATTTCACATTTGGAAAAAAACAGTGGGTTGTGTTTTATGCATGCATTCAGATTTACTAGGAAATGTCAGTGAAATGTGCCAATCATCTGGGCATGCATGCATGTTTGTTCCTCATGAACATTTACCCTTACTTATTTTGATGTCATTTTATATTACTTTTGTTGATAATCTATGACATTGAACACTTTTCTTATGTGGTTTTTAAATCTAAAAATAATTTCCATCATTTTGTTACATTTAATTTGTGTGTTTATAACTTCTTCCTGTTTTACATGTTTTACTGAGAATATTCTTCCATTTATATTTCTTTCATACAGATAATTTCTCAGGTAAGATAGTCTCTTTTTGCCCCATGCTACATTCTTATGGACTGCTCTACCTTTTAATGGAGTATAATTTATCAATCTGTCCTTTGGACTTGCTTGATTTTCTTATATAGAACTCTTATTATCCAGGAGCAGGTGTTGAACTCCCAGAGTTAAACCTTTCAATTAAAGCCTCACCTCCAGAAACTGATTATTTCTGGAGATACATATTATCCATTAGTCTGGCTCTAGAGCTTGTGAACATGTTTATTCCATTAAAAACAGGTTTTATTTTTAAAATGTGAGACAACCAAACTCCTCACATGATGTTTGTTTTCTTTCTTTTAACTCTTTTGAAAAAAAATATTACTGCTCTATAACTCTCATTTTAAATGTGTTTAATAATTACATTACTTTTTGCTGAGATATAATAGATTAGGAAAGAATTGTCCAAAGCCTCAGTAATGCAGGCACTAGTCTCCCTGGCTCCCTTCCTGGTGCAGCCATGCCTGGCTTGTGCGGTTCTCCTGTGCTGAGGGCAGAGTTGGCTTGCTGGAGCCACTGAGTTGTAGTATGACACACACACTGTGGCTCCATGTCTAGGAGGAGTAGGAGTAGCCCAGTAAAGAAAGGGGAACACAAGTCTGCCAGCGCCCAAAGGCCATAGTGAAACTCTGCCAAAATGCAAAACTCCCTTATGAGTATGAAACTGGCTGAGAGGAGCTGCAGCCCACAGTGTGTCACTCTGACATCATTCAGCCAGAGTTTGGATGTACCTCCTGGCACTCTATGCCTGTGTGAGGCCTGATAACACTCCCCAGTCATGGATTCTGGGTGGGAACTGCAGTTAGAAAGGAGGAGGTGTCCTTCCACAGTTGTATAAGACTTTGTCATGATTCTTGAGCTCTGGAGTGTCTTCTACTTGTGACGCCCAGGTGGCTTTGCTGGGCTTGTGTCACCCACTGAACTGCAGGTCATGCAAGAACTCTAGGAAGGGTGCTAAAGTACCTAGAATGTGAGAAAATAGAGAAATCTGCAGATTTTAGGCAAAAGGGAGAATCAGCCGTGGAGGGACTTTGTTCTGCCTAAAATTAGCTCCAGTTACAGCTAAGTTCACTACTGTGGCAGTATGGCCCTATCACCCACTGGATGGTGGGGTGGTAGATCAGCCTGCAGCTGGAACCATCATTGGTTACAAAGAGCCACCATTGGGCATCTCTGGGTCTCCACAATTTGTGCAGAGTACACAAAATGTAATCCTGGGAGAAGCCACCTTGGTGGATGTGGTTCCTGTGTAGAAGGTGCCTTGTTGACAGTAGACATCAGCTTTTTCTTTCTCCCCAGGGTTATTCATTTTTTGTGCTTCTCCCACAATATGAGAGACAGGATCTCAAAACGTAGACCCTGTTCTCTCTATAGCTGCTCACAGGAATGACAACAAATCCTTCATTTTTGAGTTTTTTCCAGATTCAAAAATATCAATTTTCCACTAGTATGGCAATATGTAAATCAATGGATCTGTAACTGATGTGATTCTGCAATATATATATATTACGGGGTATACGGGGTAAAAATGGGAGTTCATAACCCACTTGAATCAAAGTGTGAAATATGATATATCAAGAACTATGTAATGTTTTGAACAACCAACAATAAAAGTTAAAAAAAAATATATCAGTTTTCCTTTTGCAATTCATAGGATTATTAATATTTTTACCCATGCAATATTTGAAACTGACAAAGTATTTTAATTGTCATATACCCCTAAGTAGTGGATGATGCTTTTGAAAATGCTTGTTTTTAGGAGGTTAATATTTCACATTGGTGGAGAGCAAATTATTACCAGACTCTTTTCAAAACCTTAGTGCCTTCTTTTTTCTTCCTTAGACACAGTCACCTTATCACCATATTTTTGACAAGTGTTGTGGTTTATATCTGGGATGTCTCCAAAATCTCACATGTTGAAACATGGTGCCCAGTTGCATCAAGGTAGAGAGATGGGCTTTTGGGCCATGATTGGATTATGAGGGTTCTGACTTTTGTGGACTAGCCCATTAACAACTGAATAGACTGGGAGGGGAACTAGTTGGAGGAGGTGGGTCATTGGAGCAGCCCTGACCAGGATCATCTTCTCCCAGCACCTTCCTCCTTCTCTGTTGCCTGGCTGCCATGAGCTGAACAGCTTTTCTCCATGCTCTTCTTCCATGATGTTTCTGTCTTGGAGTGAGACTACCATGGCCTGAGTGCTCTGAAACTGTGAGCTGAAATAAATGTTTCCACTTCTAAGTTGTGACTTTTAGCTATTTATGTCACAGAAATGAAAAGTTCAGTACAAACGTTATTAGGTGGCATGTTCTTACTCAGTTTTTCCATGGTGCTGGATTTCAGAACTATCTGGGTATGACACTTGGTATCCACAGGGGTATTTCTCTTAGAATGTCTGTAGACCATCAGACTCCTGATTATCTCTTCCCAGAGGGAAGAGATTGGAGTGGAGACTTGGGGGAAAACTGGTTGACTTGGGGTTTAGCGGCATCTCATTTTTTCTATTTTGTCTATATCTGTAACCCCTTGGAACTTGAATGTGTTTGCCATAACCTTCATTGCATGAAGATTTTGTTGGCCTACAAATTGGATCATAGTGTTGAGGGGGAAACACAAATTATTCTCCTCTCTGTATTTTCTCTGAGTTGTGAATACAAGGAGAATATCCCAGAGTTCAAAGAATACCCACACACTTCAGGGTGTATAAGAATCCACAGTGTACTTCAGTGTGTAAGAATAGGAATGGGAGAATGTCCAAAATGTCAGGCTGTCTTGACTTTAACCTTGGGTCTGACATGTCTATATTACAGTCAGCTTTGCAATTCCTGGGCTCATCACCTTCAAAAGATTTCTTATTTCAGCTTCAACTTTTCCCTAGCTTTAAAATGTATTTTATTAGTAGAGTTTCGAACAAGAGAAAATATATTCAAAGCCACAGGATACAGTTGGATTTTAGAAAAGGAGTTCAGCCTTATGTTATTTTAATTAAATGTTTTATTTGCCTTTCTTCTTCTCCCAAAGTGTTCTTTGTGGGTTTCTCATGTGCAAGAAGAGAAGGGGCTGCTCCTCCCAGCAGCCATGTTTATTATCTCGCAAGTTACCTAGCCCGCCATTACCGTGACCACATTGTAACTTAGTATTCCTTTAACCACGAGTGCTAGCTAACTGAGCTAAGGTCTAGGTTAATACAGTCACAGAGCCCTTTTCTCCAAGAACATCACTATAGAAACTAGATAGTGCGCCTGCATAGTTATCTTAGTAGGTTCAAGGGGAAACTGCTGGGCATTCCAAGTGTGGGAAACAGTTTCCTCATGAAGAACACTCAGCCAGGCATCCTGTGCTTTTGCACAGGAGTTTCCTAGTAGCTAGGCATTCCTAGCACAGAAACTTCCTAGCAGCCAAGCATTTTGTGTCTTTGCACACAAACTACCCAATCACCAAGCATGCCACAATCATGAAGTTTGTCAGAGACCCCAATCCCAAACACAGAACTCTTACATATTTTTTGAAAAAAATTCTTGCTTTTGCTATTCCTCTTGAGGTATGAATGTAAGTGCTTTATACATTTGTTGCCTCCTGTAGACATAAACACTGAGTTTGGCCAGCATGGTGGGTGGTACATGCCTGAGATGCCAGCTACTCAGGAGGCTAGTGCAGGAGGATTTTATGTTTGAGATCAGCCTTCACAAATTAGGGACACCATGTCTTAAAATAAAAAATAAAATGGGCTATGGATGTTGCTCAGTGGTAAATCTATATATAGTCCCTGGATTCAATCCCTACTGCAAAACAAAATCCCACTGAGTGTGAATACTTTTTCCAATTGAGTTGTGGGTCCTTTCTCATTCAAAACTAAATGAGTAAAATTGGGAAGCAGAGAGGTCAAAGCTCAGTGACGTGTTATTAAGTAAATCTTGAGCCTACAAAAGAAGGTCCTTGGGAACCATGTTTTTTGTTTCTTGAGACTCATGTTTTCCAGATATGGGTTTGAATTGTAGGCAGTCACTTCTGAGAAGGAAGCCTAGAGAAGGAGGAGGAAGATGTAGTTGGTTTCCAGGTGTGTAGCCCAGGTAAGGGATGGCTTTGCATTTTCCTTTTAAACTACCTTATATTTGGAATGGGTAGACCTTTATATTTCTACATTTCAGGTTTGTGCTTTACATGTTTTAGCCACTGTGCTTTCTTTTCTTCTTAGAATAGTCAACTGTAACTCTTTAAATATATATGCCCAGATATACCCCCTAGGCTGGGGCCTTTGTTCTTACACTTTCACCTAAACCAGGCCAGGCATATATGACCTGCAGGATTGACAGGATTTGATAAATGGATATCAGAATGTTTTGGGGTCCTAGATTCCCACTGGGGATGTATGTATGAGTCATTAGATATTGCTGAAGAAGTGTACCATGCTTTGTTTATGTTCCATCTGGATGCTCCATCATCTATAAATGCACAAGAGTTAATGAAACGCTCATTCATTATCCCTTAGTACATCCTGAAAGAACAGAATAATTAGAAGAGACTCAATCACTAGAATGCCAAGGAAAGTCTACTGAAATACCCTATTATATCATTTAGTTTTGATTTGGCCACTAATGATGTGTCCTTTTATGTCGATTGGCACATGGTAACAATTTATTCTATTATAGCTATTTTATCCTTATTTGCTTTGTATAAATGCTATCTGCCAGATTTTCCCCATACAGTAATTTTTGTCTCTTTGTCTTCATGTGTAGTGATAGACTTTTTCTTAATAATCTACATAAACCATCATATTTGATACAGAAACTCTACTTTCTTAGTAATTTTTCTTTGTGTTTTGCTTTGGGGAATGCAGCCTCTGCCTTTGGTTTACCAGGGATACTTTATTGCTGGAGGTTCTGAAGTAGACCACAGGCTTTCATTTTATTCCACCTGCAGCTCACAGACATGCACCTCATAATCTCCTTGCATTTTCCATAAATGGAAAAAATTATATCTTTCCAAGTGCCTGAAAATTATAAAGTACCTCAAAATAAATTTTGATTCACAGGGAAAAAATGAACAGTGTGGATCTTATTTTATTCTCTATCGTTACATATGTGTATCTCAATAGTGTCTTTTAAAATAGCATCCACCCCAAATTGATTTATATTTCATAAGTAACTTATTTTCATTTGCGTGAAAAATTGTCTATTGGTTCAGTGTATAAAGTTGACATTTCTATGTGTCTCTACATGAAACTTAAATATCATTTGATCAATCTGATCTTGTTTCTTCTTAACATGTTTGCATTACTCTTCTCATTTATGATCATTGCCTTACTCTGAAAATTCTTTTAACATTCCCATTTCATCTCGACTTTAATGTTCCCCCGCATTTTTTTTTTTCTGAATTGCAACTCAAATAAACTTGGGTAAAAATCAGGATCTACCATTTTTTACCAGGGTTTGGCAAATGTCATAAAAGATTGATACAATTACTGCCATCACATTCTTCTGGTTATCTGCATTAAGACATGGAAAATATTTAGAGTGAGATCGAATATATTTGAAATGTTCAAAAAGGATTGTCATTGATAGTTGTTATTTTAATAAAGTACATAAATCTCTTAAAATACTTGAACTCAGATCCTTCAATGTTTTTTTTCTTATAGTGGTCTACCTCACTGCTATTGAAGAGTTTCTCTTAGACCACTGGCACTAGGATCACTAAATTGGAATCATTGCTACATATTCAGAAAACCATGTCCAATCTCACACCCACTGAACTAGGGTCTGTATTTTAGTAAATCGTTGATTTGTGGCTGTGCATTTAAAATTTGAGAACCATCCTTCTTACTCATTATAACTTTCTCTTCTGAGAAATAGATGATTTATCTTATTCTATATAAATTGGAATTAAAGTGTATAGTACTATAATATAATGCCTTAATTTTACTTTTTATGTAATTGTAGTATATATACTTTTTTCAAACTTATGACATTCTTTCCTCTGAGTTAGATAATAGAGAATATCACTGTGTTTCAAAGTATTTTCCTGAATAATTAAAGTGACTCACTTATTTGAGAGCCAGGTCTGCTAACTCTCATTTCATCTTCAGTCAGCTTACAAGCTCTGTGAATTATCAAATGGTCAATGTGCTGTTAACTGACCTATTCTTATTTTAGGAACTGTTGACATTCAGGGACGTGGCCATTGATTTCTCTGAAGAGGAATGGGAATGCCTGGAGCCTGCTCAGCGGAATTTATACAGAGATGTGATGCTGGAGACCTACAGAAACCTGGTCTTCCTGGGTGAGCAGAGCTTCTCTTCAGAATTCCTAATTAATCAGAATTCCTAATTGTACAATTTCCTTCCCTTGATGAATATCTATTGGACACTTCTGCTCTTCATGAATGAGTCTCAGATTCTTGCTTTCAAGATGAAGAAAGGCTTGGGCAGTTTTTGTTACAGAGAAGAAAATGTTACTGCCATTTCTTTCAGTCCTTCATTTCTCCCTTTCTTGGGTTGATATATACCCTTCACTTTAGATTAGTGGTACTTACAGTAATTCAGTGATATGGAATGATGTGACCTACATGTTGAAGTCTAATTTATTCCCTTTATGGTACCAGAATAGAAGCATCAGTAGTCACAGGGAGAATCCCAACAAGTAATCATTTCATTTTCCAATGAACACATCTTATTATCTAGATAGTATTTGAGCACCTTCCTCTGGAGCAAAGGAGAGAGCCCTGAGTCATGTACCCAGATGGATAGAAATTCATGAATCAGATGATGTAGGTGAGAGGTCCAAAGATCAAGGAAGAAACCAAACTTCCAAATGTTGGTGGAAAAATTATCATGCCACAGAAATGGTTTTCCAGAAGCTTAAGTTTATTTCCTTTGCTGTCCTAGAAGGACAGGTAATGCCCTATGTTTAGCATGTATTCAACTTCTTTAGTCTCCTCCTTCTTCTGTGGTGATATTCCAGTACATTCAAATTAACAACCCAAACACTTTTCCTTGTGAGGGTGAGTGTGATTTGACAGCATTTCCACTATTGGGGGTGTCTCAAAAATCTGCACATTCATGGAGAACACTAGGTGAAGGCATTGTAATATATTAGTGTCATAAAGCAGTTTCTTTAATATAACTTATATACTTATTCATTGAAATACCCTGTCACAGCCTCATCTGACTCACATGTGGAAACCAAAAGTGCAGAGTAAGATGGTTACCAGCTACTGCTGTGTTTTGGAGAATGTTGGCCAAAGTCTGCAAAATATTATTTTAATGGGTATCAGAAAGTCAAAAGTTGTATTGTACTACATAGTGAGTATCATGTATTATATTCTTTTTTGGGAGAGTTACCAAGTATTGAACCCCAAAGCACTACTGAGCCACGTCCCCAGCCCTCTTATATTTTTCAGTTTGAAATGGGGTCTTTCTAACTTGCTTATGGCCTTACTCTATTATTGCAGATGGTTTGAAACTTGAGATCCTCCTACCTCAGCCTCCTGAGTTGTGGGAATTCCAGGCTTGTGTCACTATACCAGCTAATGTACTGTATTCTTGACAAAGGGTTATAGAATGAATGCAGTGTTTTGTAAGCAGTAACATGATAATTATATGAAATAATTATTTTAAATTATTTTTAAAAAAATTTAAAAATACCATGAAATATTTAGTAAATAAATGACATTGAATTTGTTAATGAAGTGAATCAGTAAATGAACAAAATTATAAAAATTAAATCAAGTCATTTGTCTTGATCACCATGTAGTAAATTTATCCAGGTAACACTGACATTGTGTGTGTGTGTGTGTGTGTGTGTGTGTGTGTTTACCATTACAAAGGTTTGTCTAAATCTCTAATGAGAGATCAGAGGCTCTTTACCCTCTTTTGAATATTTGTGTTATTGTTATCCAAAATCTCTCTTACATCCAGGTCTGTGTCATGATAACAGAAAGTGGTTTTCAGACAATTCCAAAAAAAGCCAGAACTGTTCAAGGGTCACATTATCCTTTTTCTATTGAGAGAGAAGAAGGTAGTGGGTGGATTTTTCCTAATTGTACAATGGTATATTCTCAAGGAGAAGACCTGTAGTGGATAAAACTACTACACTTTTCTTTTCTCTACCACATTATTCTTCTTAATGATATACTCATGGTGAATACTGTGAACGCTCACCATGGTTTGGGTAATTCTCACAAAGTAATTTTGTCTATCCATTGTTATTTAGTCTATATATTTACAGAGTAACTATGGCCTTTAATGTTACTATTCTACCACCCTGCCAATGTCCTGACTGCTATAATTTCATGTTGTATTAGCAAGAGATATTTCAAGTATAATATGTAAAGTAATTGTTATTTATTTCAGCCATGATCTCTCATCATATTCAGGAAATATCACCAGAGCCTGGCTTAGAACATTTATTGAAGAAAGTGATAAAGAGAAGATATGGATATTGTAACCTCGACTATTTACAACAACAAAAAAATGGAGACTATGTAGGTAAGAGTGAAGGTCAGAAATCATATTATAAAGGACAAGACAAATTAGTACTGACTATGCATAATGAAAATTTTACCATCAACAGACCTCAAGAACATTTAACAGCTCAGAAAAATATTCAATGCATAACTGAAGGACAAGTTTCTAAAAGAGATCATTTTGAAAGTTTCTTTACAAACTGTCCATTATTCTGCAATGAACAAAAAGTTCCTTCTTGTTCCCAAACATACACTTTTAATGATTGTGGGAAGGCCCCAATGTACTCATTACTGCTTAATCAAAATTCAGATATAGATTACTGGAAAGTGTGTAACACATGTAATGAAACAAGCAACACCTTCATCCAGGTCTCTATTCTAAGAAGCCAGTGTACTTACATTGGAGAAAACAATTACAAATGTAGCAAAACACAGAAGAACTCCAGCTCTGGTTGCAATATGAGAGAACATCAATGTGGCCATTGTGCACAGAACTCTTACAGAGATGATGAATGTGGAAACGCCTTTCCTCAGTGCTCAAAGCTGATGATCCATCCAAGTACTCAGGGCCAAGAGGTGCCTTGCAAATGTGAGGAATGTGAGAGAGCTTCTAACCCAACGGCTAGCCTTCCTCAATACAGTGGAGCTTATCCTGGAAGGGAGCCCCCTAAATTTAAGGAATGTGTCCAAACATGGAGTTGCTCACCCCTTTCTAAACACAAGTACCATAGCAGTGATCAACACTGCAAATTTAAAGAATGTGGCAAAACTTTTAATCTAGGACCTCCCCCTGTTAAACACCACAGAACTCATAGTGGAGAGAAACCCTACAAATGTGAAGAATGTGGCAAATCCTTTAATAATTGCTCAACCCTTTCTAAACACCTGAGATGGCATAGCAATGAGGAAACCTACAAATGTAAGGAATGTGAAAAAGTTTTTAAGAATTTTTTAGTCCTAACTCAACACCAAAGTATTCATACAGGAGAGAAGCCCCACAGATGTGAACAATGTGGGAAATGTTTTACTCAAAAAGTATATCTTACTAAACACCAGAGAATTCATGCAGGAGAGAAGCCCTATAAATGTCAGGAATGTAACAAAGCTTTTAAGGATCATTCAACCTTTACCAAACACCAGAGAATTCATACAGGAGAGAAGCCCTACAAATGTGAGACATGTGGCAAAGCTTTTACTTTCGGATCAAGCCTTATTAAGCATCAGAGACTTCATACTGGAAAGCATCCCTACAAATGTGAAGAATGTGGGAAAGTTTTAACAAAAAGAGGATACCTTTCTGAACACCAGAGACTTCATACTAGAGAGAAGCCCTACAAATGTGAAGAATGTGGGAAAGGCTTTCATCGAAGAGCACACCTCACTGAACACCGGAGAATTCATAGTGGAGAGAAGCCCTACAAATGTAAGAAATGTAGCAAAGCTTTTAATGCTCATTCAGCCTTTTCCACACATCAGAAAATTCATACAGGAGAGAAGCCCTACAAATGTGAAACATGTGGCAAAGCTTTTAATCGAAGAGCACACCTTACTCGACACCAGGGAATTCATCATGGAGAGAAGACCTACAAATGTAAGGAATGTAGCAAAGCTTTTAGGGATCATTCATCCCTTACCAAACACCAGAGAATTCATACCGGAGAGAAGCCCTACAAATGTAATGAGTGTGGGAAAGATTTTACTCAAAGCTCAACCCTTACTCAACACCAGAGAATTCATACAGGAGAGACACCCTACAAATGTAAAGAATGTGGGAAAAGTTTTACTCAAAGAACATGCCTTACTCAACACCAGAGAATCCATGCAGGAGAGAAGCCCTACAAATGTGAAGGGTGTGGGAAAGATTTTACCCAAAGATCACACCTTACTCAGCACCAGAAAATTCATGCAGGAGAGAAGCCCTACAAATGTGAAGAATGTGGGAAAAGTTTTACTCAAAGACCACATCTTACTCAACACCAGAAAATTCACACTGGAGAGAAGCCCTACAAATGTAATGAATGTGGGAAAGGTTTTCCTCAGAGTTCAGGCCTTACTCAACACCAAAGAATTCATGAAGGAGAGAAACTCTACAAATGTAATGAGTGTGGAAAAGGTTTTACTCAAAGCTCACACCGTACTCAACACCAGAGAATTCATGCAGGAGAGAAGCCCTATAAATGTAATGAGTGTGGGAAAGCTTTTAATCTAAGAGCATACCTTACTCAACACCAGAGAATTCATACCGGAGAGAAGCCCTATAAATGTAGTGATTGTGGGAAAAGTTTTACTCAAAGCTCACAACTTACTCAACACCAGAGAATTCATGCAGGAGAGAAACCCTATAAATGTGAAGAATGTGGCAAAGGTTTTAATCAAAGAGCATACTTTACACAACACCAGAGAATCCATACTGGAGAGATGCCCTACAAATGTGAAGAATGTGGAAAAAGTTTTACTCAAAAAACATGCCTTACTCGACACCAGAGAATTCATGCAGGAGAGAAGCCCTACAAATGTAAAGAGTGTGGCAAAGGTTTTACTCAAAGCTCACACCGTACTCAACACCAAAGAATTCATGCAGGTGAGAAACCCTACAAATGTGAAGAATGTGGGAAAGGTTTTACTCAAAAACCACATCTTACTCAACACCAGAAAATTCATACTGGAGAGAAGCCCTTCAAATGTAATGAATGTGGGAAAAGTTTTACTCAAAGCTCAAACCTTACTCAACATCAGAGAATTCATGCTGGAGAGAAGCCCTTCGCATGTGAAGAATGTGGAAAAATTTTTACTCAAAGACCACACCTTACTGAACATCAGAAAATTCATACTAGAGAGAAGTCCTGCAAATGTTAATATTTTGCTAAAGACTTTAAAAATGGTTCAACTCTTATTATACACTACATGAATAATAGGAGAGTGAAATTATACAAAGACCCAAATGTGACACTCTGTCTATAGTTGTTAATTCCTTACTCACTGAAGCACTGAGTAATGGGGAGAGATAATACAAGTGTAAAAACTGTTGCAGACCTCAGCAATTTCTCAAACATTGCTTATCACTGGAGAATTCATAATGCATAGAAACCCTAAACAATTTAAATACCATGTCCAAGTCTTTTCTCAAATTTCAAACATTCTTTAACATTAGAAACCTGATATCTATAGAAAATGTAGAAAGACATTTGCCTGAAATAAAATGCCTTATATTTAGATATAAGGCCAATTGATAACAGCAAAATATCTATACTGAATAAATCCCTTGGAAAATATTTTAAAATATGGCAAAGCCCTTATCTGTACCTCATAACTTGAAGTGAGAAGAAAATGAGGAATTGCCTTTAACTTTAAAAAAAATGTTTTTAGTAGTAGATGAACACAACATCTTTATTTTTATTTATTCATTTTTATGTGGTACTGAGGATTGAATCCAGTGCCTCACACTTCTGAGGCAAGTGTTCTATCACTGCGCTTCAGCCCCAGCCCTGCCTTTAACTTTTGCGTAAAATTTATTAAATATCCTTGGCTGATGTAGTATAAAAAAGAAATTCTCTCAAATAATCATAGAATAGTGTATAAAACTTGTCTCAAAAATTACTCAATATCTTCACTTTTGAAAACTAGAGAAAACAATCCTAACATAGATCTTTTTATCAGAAGACTTGTTCCTGAGAGTTGTTAATCTTTATTTTTGAGACTTTACAGTGGATTTTGAAACACTTTATTCAGATTATGTATGGATTTTGTTACTAAATAAAAGTAAAAAGTGTTAATGTGTTAACATTGTTTTGTATTGAATCATGGTATTATGTCAGAGGTATCACACTGTTCCTCTTTACTAAGGGTTGCATATAACAGATAATAAAAACATACTAAAATATCTCCATTAATCTTTTTAGAAATAGCAACTTATTTGGAGAATAGTTTTCTCATAAATCAGATCTATATTCATTTCTTCTGTTTGTAATTATGGAGAAATTGATACAGTTATAGATAAGGTATAAAAACATGAAAATAAGCCCCATAGTTCTTTATTTTGATTTAGTACTCTAAAATTTTGTACTACAGATGTCAGTCTCAGTGTTGTATATTTTTAATGCCAGCAACTCAAGAAGCTGGGGCAGGAGGATCCAAGTTCAAAGCCAATCTCAGCTACTTAGACTCTGTCTCAAAATATGAAACAAAAAGAACTGGGGATGTGACTTTTAAGCACTAGTGGATTCAATTTCTGGTATCAGTTTTTTAAAATTTTATTTTATTTTTTTATATGTTTTTTAACTTTCTACGGAAAGTTAAATTGTAATTTGGGAGTGACTGAGGTGTTATTGCATTTTTAAAAAATATTTTTTATCGAACATGATACATTTATTTATTTATTTGTCTATACATTTATTAATTTACTGGTGAGGATCAAACTCAGTGTAGGCAGGTGCTCTACCACTAAGTTAGAACCCCAGCCTGAGTTATTGCATTCATTTTGAATAATTTTCAACTTACAGGGAAGAATTGTAACTATTGGGTTTAGAGGAAAATTTCAACACATGTACATATCACATGATCCAATCAGTAATTCACATAATTTTCACACATCATATAGTTTTCATCACTATGGGGAAAACATTGAGAGTGTTTCTTCTCATTTTTGAATGCACCACACATTAATAGCTGTAGTTACCCTACTGTGTAATTGAACCCTAGAGCCCTAGTACTTGTTTTTCCCCCTAACACTGTACTTATGAACCCCTCATTCACTTTCAGCACATAACCAGAAGTGGAATACCTGAATCATAAATTTATAAATTCTAAAGAAAAGGTCCAGTCACTCATTATGACTTCCTCCTTTTTCCAGTGGCATGTGGTTCTATTTTGAGCACTGTGACCCCAAATGCCACCTTATGTGCTTGTCAGCAAGTCTGAACAGCAGGCTTTGAAATGGGAAGTTCACATTTCTTTTTTAAAAGTGAGGGGTGTATGTGGTATGTTTCATTTATTTACCCCACTATAACAGTAGTATAGCATAAGCCACTCACTTAAAAAATTATATATATATTTATATCTCCCCCTTATTTTTTCTTGTTTTCATGAAAGATAATCAGAGTTTCCCAAACAAAAAAGGAAATAACTGCTTCCAGATGGTAAGTCTTGAGCCAAGTCATCTATGAGAATTTTATAACCGGTCACCTTCAATACAGAAGAGAGACTGCTCAACCTATGAGACAAGAGATCAAGTGCAATAAGGGTGATTACCTTATCTCTACTTTACCTAAGTTAACATGGAATACTGGTATTTTTTAAGACCTATATGTGAAACAGTATCACAATAAAAGGCACTTTATTTTTTGGTACTGGGAATTGAACCCAGGGCTGCTATACCAGTGAGCAACATTTCTACTTTTTAATTTTTTATTTGAGAAAGGATCTTACTAAGTTGCTGAGGCTGGCTTCAGAATTGCACTTCTTTTGCCTTAGCCTCCTGAGTCCCTGGGAATACAGTCATGTGCCACTGTGCCTTGAAAGAAATATATACCCATACAAATCTTAAATGTTCAGTGAAAGAAGTTTTTTTTTTTTTGTTTTTTTGTTTGTTTGTTTTTTTAAGAGACAGTCTAGCTGAGTTACTTAGGGCCTTGCTAAGTTGCTGATGCTGGCTTTGAACTCTTGATCCTCCTGCTTTATCCTCTTGAGCCACTGGAATTACAGGTGTGTGCCATTGTTCCTGGCTTAAATGATCTTAAGGAGTTCCCAGGAGACTTCCATAGCCCTATGGGGAGAGCCAAGGATGGTAGGTTTTTTCTGTGGGAACACATAGGTTGCTGTCTCAAAAGTCACTCAAGGGACTTGCCTTTGAAAGGTTCTATTTTCTGGTTGCTGCATTCTTAAAGAAACTTGGAGAACAGAATGAGCACTATCATTTGAACATATGCATGACTTGTACAGCATCCCCAAGTGCTGTGCCAAGGAAACTGCTAACAAAGGTTGATTCACTGGCAGTCAATAGAGTTGAAGATCCCTTCTCACTGTTATGGGCCCAGCTATGGGCAATGACCAAACAGACGCCACCTTATCCTGAGACTCCATGTCATGTAAGAAATGCTTCTTCCATGAGAACCCCCCAGTCATACTGATTATGCTTAGCACACCCTGCTTAGAAATACAAATATTTCTGTTCTTATACCATGTACAATTGTTTTGGTTTTTTGTTTGTTTGTTTGTCTCCATTTTTCTTGGGTAATGTACTGTGTCAGAGAATGTTTGTGTAGATGTTGGTGACCATTCTTCAACTTGTACTCAACTAAGGTCATTTTGACACATTTTCCTCTCACACATGTCCCATGCGGACAGTGGAATTTGATATTCCTCTGTGTGGAGCGGGCTGGCTGTGGAATAAAAGCTAAGGCCAAAAAACAAAAAACAGCATAGAAACCACAGGAAATAGTAAGCAATTTTATAAAGGGAGGGCAAGATGGCTCTGTGATCTTAGGGATCAAGCTTCCAAGTTGGAAAGAGAGAGCAAGAACCTGTGTTTGCTTTATTTATATAAGGAAAACATAAAAGGTTTCCCCTAGAATTTTCTTCACCAATTAAGATAGGAGGTGGGCTGTGAGCTGTCCAGTTTCCAATGGGTTATGCTCAACTCCAGAGCTACAAAAGTGGTCTCCCTAGCTGAGTGAAGACAGAGGTCACTGATATTGCATAACCCATTAAGTGGGAGGAGCCACAAAATAGTTTTCAATGCCAAATCTAAATCTCCCTGGCTCAAGGCTGAGTGAAGATAATCTCAAATAATTTATAGGTGATGTACCACACTTACCCTTCTGCTTATGATTTTGGATCTCCTGATATTTGTAGTCTTAAATCATAGTGACAGCCACATATGATTAATAAGTTGGCATGTTTAAAAGGTGTCCTCTATCCCATGAAGGAGTTGAAGGTGTAGACTTGCACCCCTTGGCCCACCAGCTGGTGAATAAAGATGGTTCTGCCTCCTGCCTTAAGATTGACTCAGTGACTTATGGCAATCTTGCCATAACATCACCAACTTGAGAAATCATGGCACCCTGCACTAAGATTTCCCTTTTAATTTTTTCTTTTTCTTTTTTGGATTTGATGCCCTTTAAAATTCTCTGTTATATTGGTACTTGCTGTCAATAAGCATCTTATAATGACAATTTCAAACACACACAAAGTAGACAAGGTACTCTGAAGTGCTGCTATTGAGCATTGTGCTAGCAGAGTGGCACTCTTCATTATCTGCTCCCAGGCATAAGCCTCTCGCTCCTGGGCTTCTGCTCCACACATGTGCTCTCACTTCATTCATTTTTGCATTTGAAACCACCAGTGTTAAGGTTGTCAGTCTTCTCCTCCCATCACACTCCTTACAAAGAAGCAATAGGGCAACTGGCCAGAGTTCTCTGCAGTGGAACTGATGAGGGGCATGCAAGCACTCCAGGATTTGTTATTACCACTTCAGTCACTCCTAGAAGATGTGGGTCTTGAAGATTCAGAAGTCACTCAGGCCTCTTGGGCAAACACTCATTCTACTGTAGCTGTGGACACATCTGCCCACCTGGATCCTCTGGAGGGAAAAGAAATTATTAGGCTGCAGCAAAGATCTGTTTGTAATTGAGGACTCCTGAGCCTGTGGACACCTCTCCAGAGAACAAGGAACTTCCTGTGTGCCATCTGGGTAAGGAGATCCATGGCTGAGCATAAAGCAATAGACAGGGCCTGGAGGAGCCCAGGGCTGCAGGGAGATGTGGAGTGAGCCTGATCATTGGTGCAAGTGGGTGTCTCAGTGCAGGCAGGAAAAGCAAAGCAAGCATGCTGCAGGGGCTGCATGGTGTGTGCATCATGGTGTGTGCAGTGTATACAAAGGCTGTGTGGATTTGGATAATATGTGTGTACACAGGCACAGAAGGGGCCAACAAGTTCTTTAAGAAAACAACTGCCATGCCTTTAAATTTTACAAACATTCACAATGTCCAATTTTAACTGCTGAATTAAAGCAAACAAATTTTCAGAAATTAAATGCACTTAAATTTACAAAAGTTACAAACCTAAATTACAGTTTCAAATTCTTATTTTAAAACATCCAAAGCTGTAAGTTTGAGAAATAATTAAAACCTCAAAACACATTGTTTTTCTTTTAAAATTGAAATAATGCAGCCCCCAGCTGAGATTTGGAGGTCTTCATCAACACAGGAACAAAACGAACATGTAATCTACAGCCATCAGTAAGAGAACTTCCTTGGATTATTTTTATAGTTCTTACTTCTACTAATGGTGATGGTTAGTTGCCAAAGAAAAGCATTCTTTTGGTGGTGAGCCCTGCAAAATAATTTCCTTTAGGGCAATGTACTGTCAGTCCCTGACAAACCTCCATTAATATACAGAGCCATTCCAACTTGACTTTGAGGCTGAATAATTGGAATGTGAATAGTGGTTCTCTCTGAGCCAGTAAAAACTCATGAAGAGGAATGAGGATGTAGCTCAGGGATAGAGTGTCTAGGGGTTTAAGGCCTAGGATTATAAAACAAAGAAACCAACAAACACTTCCTCCAGATGCAAAGGAAGAAAAGAAGAAGGCAAACACTAGACAATATATTCTAGGACTTACCCACTTGAATCAAAGTGTGAAATATGATATATCAAGAACCATGTAATGTTTTGAACAACCAACAATAAAAAAATAAATTAAAAAAATATATATATATATTCTAGGACTTGACATTGACCTCAAAGCATAAAATAGTGTGAGACCTAAGCTGAAACTGAACTAAATACCATGAAAAGTGAACTTGACATTGTGTGTCTTAATGAGTCACCTGTAGAAATAAAATGTATCCCCTACCAGGGCCAACTTTCAGTCTTCTGCAAAGGGCTCAGAGGAGCTCTCTGTCCTTTCTTAATTTGTAGCACCTGCAACGGGTTTCTAGCAGATTCCAGAAGGAGTTCAGGAGGGAAGAGAAATGCTCTGGCAGGATGGGCTTTGCACCCATGGAACTGGGGTGGACAGCATTGTTTGCTCTCCAGAGGAGATGGAACGTCTGGCCTACATCACTTCCACCCCTCCCTGAGACAATGATTGCAGAACATTGCAGAATAGTCACAGCTGGTGAAGAACCCTAAGGGCTCCTGGAGAGTGACTGTGGACTATGGTGAACTGAGTAAAATGGAGCCTTCTCTGCACACAGCAGTTCCCAGGATGCATGAATTGGATAGGTATAGCCCAGACATCTCCCCCCAGCAAAATGTGACGTATATTTGGGACAAAGGAGTGCTTTGTGCACTAGTCCTTATCCCATGAGCTCCAAAATAATGTAGGGCCAGTGCTGTGTGCACCTGAAGAAGATTCTTCTGATGAATGTGAGCTGACAGCCGTTGTCCTTCAAAGAAACAGCAGCCCTCATGAGCGACAGTACACTGACTGATCCAGCAGAGGCCCTTAGGCCATTGACTGCCATCGCTCCACAGCCCTCCATAAATGCCTTGTGGTGTGATGCTGAGATGGGGTAGAGCAGTCAAGGTCTATTCCATGCCAAAGTGCTAGTGATACAGGGGTCCTGGGCACCCCAGGACACAAAAACAAACAATACTCAAAGACTAATCAACTCTGTTGGCAGGGCAAAAATTTTACTTGATGCACAGATGTTTAAAATAAGTGTTCATTGCTGTTAATGTTTTTCTTGGCAGGAAAAAGATGACTTTAAAGGTTAACTAGGTTTGTTTGATATCTGGGTTTTCATGAGTAACATAAAATGAGTATTAAAAATAGAGCTCTCTGGAAAATTTTCTGGAACTCCCAATAAAACTGAAGGGCAAGAGGAGTGCACTGTCCTTGTTTGTGGGAGGAGCCACTGCCTCTTTTTCTCCATTTTCCTACTTTTTTTTATTTGGTAGCAGGTATTGAACCCAGGGGTGCTACTGACTGCATAACAACCTCAGCCTGTCTTATATTTTATTTTGAGACACGAGTCTCACTGAGTTGCTTAGGGCTTTGCTAAGTTGTTGAGGCTGGCCTTGAATTTGAAATCCTTCTGCCTAGGCCTCTCAAGCTGCTGGATTACAGGTATGTGCCACTCTATTTGCCTTTTCTATCCCTTTTAATAAACTCTTCTATTGTCCTAGTAGGTTCCATGTCTTGCCTGGAGTCCTTTCAAGCAAGAACACAAGAGTCAGGGATGGGGACCTTCAAAAACAGCTCACTCTGTCTCCACAGGTACTCTTCTTTGCAGCACAGTCACCCCTGATTCTTGCCTTTCACTTTAAACAGGAGGAAACTGGCTGAGGGGGGGTCACATGGCCAATTAAAGACAGCTGAAGCCAGAGTATTTCAAGACCCCTGCCCCATGTCCTGTCACATGCCTGGCGTTCTCTGGCAATAGGTCAACCAAATGTTCCCCTTTCCATCTCCCAGCATTACAAAAGTAATAATGGCTGCAATTGTCCCAGACTCAGAAATCCCTTAAGAATAATTTTCTTCTCCCTGCAGTTGCTCATTACCCTTTGCTAACATCTTTTCTTCTCTTTGGCTGAGTTCTTATCAGCTACCCATCCAATGGGACATCTAGAGTAAGAGGAGTAGGTAACTCTGCCCCTATAAAGAAGTCACATTCTGAATACCACATTTCCTCTCCTGAAAGTTGGTAACAAGGGGGATCCATAACCCTAGGGTATGGGCCAGAAGGAAAGGTACTAAGGTCAGAGCAGCTGCTTCTACCATTGCTTGACATAGCCTTTGCAAGTGGGAAGAAAGTGAAAATGTAAAGGGCACCCTTTCACCTCTGCCACCCCTTTGAATGGCTCCTCAACTTCATCTTCCTGTCACTCATGTCATACAGCCCCACCCAGCTCCATCTCTCGACTTCTGAATGACATCAGGATTGCATCAAAATTTCAAGTCCCCATGAAAAGATTTTATTACTGTTACACTAAAGAACTTGTTTGTAAAGATTTTATGGTTGGGGGCAATTAACCTATCTCCCCGAGTTTTGAAATCTGCTTTGTGAAATGGTCACACCATTGCCCAGCCTAACTTGTGTTCTTATCTGAACAATATAAATCTCTAGATAACTATAGAGAATATTCTGCCCAACAAAGTAGAAGAGACATTTTTCTCAAGTGTTTAAGGAACATTGTTTAGGACATGTCATATTATGGCCATAAAAATGTTAATAAATTAAAAGCACTGAAATCAGGACATTTTTTTTTTGTAGCAACAATAAAATTAAGCTAGAAAAGATGGGGCTGTGGCTGTGGCTTGGTGGCAGAATGCTTGCCCTGCACATGTGAGGAACTGGGTTCAATCCTCAGCACCACCTAAAAATAAAGATATTAAAAAAGAAGGAAAGAAATTAATCTAGAAAAGAAAATAACAGAAGGAAAACTTAAAAATTAACATATATGTAGAAATTACACAATGTACTCATTAAGAAGAAAAAAGTCAAATAGAAAATAATTTAGGATGGATGAAAATGAAAACACAACATGCCAAAACTTGTGAGTGGCAGCAAAAGTAGTCCTCAGAAAGAGGTACACTCACACATTGCTTTTGGAGTGCAAATGGGTATAACTACTGTGGAAAGCAATATGGAGATTCCTCAGAAAACTTGAAATGGAACCACCATTTAATCCAGCTATACCACTCCTCGGCATATATTCAAAGGACTTAAAATCAGCATACTATAGTGACATAGTCACATTAATATTTATAGCATTTCAATTCACAGTAGCTAAGTTATGGAATCAACCTAGGTGCCTTTCAACAAATGAATCAATATATGGTATATATACACAATGGAATATTACTCAGCCATAAAGGAGAATAGAATTATGGCATTTGCTGTTAAGTGGACAGAACTAAACACTATCATGTAAGTGAAATAAGACATTAAAAAAATGGCTGGATGTTCTCTCTGACATGTAGATGCTATCACGCAATAAAGGGGGGAATAGAATTTCACTGGATTAGACAACAGAAATTTCAGGAAAATTTAAGGAAAAGAAGTGAGTATGGGAATAAGTAGAATGATTCAGACATACATTTCTTATGTACATATATGAATACAGGACCAGGGTAGCTCCACATCATGTACAACCAGAAGGATGGGAAGTTAGAATGTACTTTGACATATCATACCTACATGGAATATACTGTCATGTATAACTAAAAAGAATAACAGAAAATTAAAAAAAACAACAACAGTAGTCCTTCCTCAAAGGGAAATTCATAGCTATAAAACCCTCACTATGAAACAAAAGTTACCAAACAAGAACTTAAATTTACATGTTAAGTAACTAGAAAAAAAAACAAAAACAACAAGCAAGCTATATTCAAATGTAGCAGGAGGTAGATATAATGAAGAACAAGGCAACAATAAAAGACATAAAGAATAGAAACTGAAATCAACACAGGATTTACAAAAATAAAGGTAATTTTATGCATAACTGTATGTCAACAAATAGCCTAGATGAGGCCCGAGAGGCCCAACCCACTGGTGGCCCTTCTGGAGAGGAATGCCCTGTCTGCCTTGAGAGAAGCGGTACTCGGGTTCCCTATTCACCAATAGGTGGCTCCCCCCAACCGCCTCCATCTTGGGACATGGCAGCTACTGCCGTAGCCCTCCCCACATGGTAATCTCCATTGTGGGACATTGCACAGGGCCAGGAGGTAGCTGCTGGTTGCAGCACCACACACCACACAGCAGCATCACAAGCCACCCAATGCCATCATACAGCCCCTCCTTCTAGCTCCATCTCTGAAAGCAGTTGCCTCTAATTTATGACACCTGCATTGCCATCTTGTGTTACCTCCACTGCCACCTCTGCCATACTTAGCTGGGGCAGATTTCACCTTGGGACCCTGACTGGGGCCTGGAAGCCTAACTTTAATATACCTACAGGCTTGATACTAATGTCACCACCAACCAAGGACATGGGAAATCATCACCAAGGTCCCGTGGGCCTGGTTGCACCAGAGGTCTCTCCTCTAGGTGTGCCAACAGTCACTATCCTGTTAAAGAGGCAACAGGGAGCCTTGCATGGGGTCACCTCTCTCTCTTTTGTCCTGCTAACAGCAAACTTCTTTTGATTAAACCTTTACTAGTCCTATAATCTAATACCTCGATATTCCCACATTCTAACTCATAAACATCAGCCTCCCTCTCTTTCTACCATTTGAAACTGTAAACCTTATTCAAACCTGCTGGCTACATGATAGAAAATAAACAAACTCATCATTTCTGTTTATAGTGACAAAACTGTAAATGCCAAACTAGAAGCTAATTGATTTATGGCTGCATATTGGTTGCATTGAGTGCTGTAAATATTGATGTCCTCCTTAATGGTGAGGTATTGATAACCTGCAGGGACAGCACAGGATTATAGGATAGAAGCTGCAGTATCTCAGATCTGTACTGCAAGAGAGGAAGACACATAGACAACATGAAAAAACAAGGGAGGAAAGTGCCCCAAACAAACCAAGATATCATAATAATAGAAATCTCTGATAAAGCATTAATCTCTAGAATATATAAAGAACTCAAAAAACTTAACACCAAAATAAATAAATAAATAACTCAATCAATAAATGGGCTAAGGAACTGAACAGATACTTCACAGAAGAAATACAATCAATCAACAAATATATGGAAAAAAAAGCATTCAACATCTCTAGCAATTAGAAAAATGCTAATCAAAATTACTCTAAGATTTTATATCACTCCTGTCAGAATGGCAATCATCAAGAATACAGGCAAAAATAAATATTGGTGAGGATGTGGTGGAAAAGTTACACTCATATATTGCTGGTGGGACTGCAAATTGGTGCAACCACTATAGAAAGCAGTATGGAGGTTCCTTAGAAAACTTGGAATGGGACCACCATTTGACCCAGCTATCCCACTTCGTGGTTTATACCTAAAGAACTACAAATCAGCATACTACAGTGATACAGCCACATAAATGTTTATAGCAGCTCAATTCACCTAGGTATCCCTCAATAGATGAATGGATAAAGAAAATGTGGTATATATACACAATGGAATATTACTCAGCTTTAAAGAAGAGTGAAATTATGGCATTTGCCAGTAAATGGTTGGAGTTGGAGAATATTATGCTAAGCAAAATAAGCCAATCCCACAAAACCAATGGCCAAATGTTTTCTCTAATATGCAGATGCTAATTCACAATAAGGCAGGGGCACTAGGGAAGTATAGTGCTACCTTAGAGGGAAATGGTGGGAGGGGAGGGGAGGGGATGTGGGGATAGGAAAAATAGTAGAATGAAACAGACATTATTACTGTATGTATATATGTGACTACATGACCAATACGATTCTGCAACAGGTACTCTCAGAAAAATGAGAAATTATATCCTATCTATGTATGATATATCAAAGTGAATAAATGCATTCTACTGTCATGTATAACTAATTAAAACAAATTAAAAAATTTTAAAAAAGAATTTGCTGACAGTGCAGTAAATGAAATGTCAGAGAAGGATATATATATAATTAAAATGATCTGCGAATTAAAGAATGACCTAAGTCAGCAAATGCAGGCAAAAATTGATCACTCCAACAAAGAGATAAGAGAGCAAATACAGGTAGTGAAAGATTACTTCAAAAAGAGAGAGATTCTGAAAAAAAAAAACACTAAACAGAAATCCTTGAAATGAAGGAAACAATAAACAAATAAAAAAACTCACTAGAAAGCATTACCTATAGACTAGATCACTTGGAAGACAGAACCTCAGACAATAAAGACAAAATATACAATCTTGAAAATAGAGTTGACCACACAGTGAAGATGATAAGAAACTATGCAATGAACATGTAAGAATTATGAGATAACATAAAAAGAACAAATCTAAGATTTATCATGCTAGATGAGGGCACACAGATTCAGACCAAAGAAATGCACAATTTCTTTAATGAAATAATATCAGAAAATTTCCCAAACATGAAGAATGAATTGTAAAATCAAATACAAGAGGCTTACAGGATACCAAATGTACAAAACTACAACAGATGTACACCGAAACACATTATAATGAAAATGAGTAGCATAAAAAGTAAGGATAGATTTTAAAGGTCACAAGAGAGGAATCAGATTACATATATGTGAAGACCAATTTGGATCTCAGCAGATTTTTCAACCCAGGCCCTCAATGCCAGGAGATCGTGGAACAACATATACCAAGCTCTGAAAGAAAATGGATGTCATCCAAGAATCTGATTTCTAGCAAAATTAAGCTCCAGATTTGATGATGAGATGAAAAACCTTCCATGATAAATAAAAGTTAAAAGAATTTACGGCAAGAAACCCTGAAGTACAGAACATTCTTAGCAAAATATTCCACGAGGAAGAAATGAAAAATAATGAAAATCTGCAAAGGGAAGAACTAGAGTAAAGAAAAGGCCAATCAAAGGAGAAACCAAGTCAAGTTAAAAACCAAAAATTAACCAAAATGACTAGAAATACAAACAAAGTCTCAATAATAACCCTGAGTGTTAATGGCCTAAACTTATCGATTAAAAGTCATGGAGTGGCAGATTGGATTGAAAAAAAAAAGACCCAACAATATGTTTATTTCAAGAGACTCATCTCACAGGAAAAGACACCCAGACACTGAAGTGAAAGGATGGGGGAAAATGTATCACTCACATGAACTCTGTAAACAAGCAGGGGTTTCCACCTTCATATCAGATACAGTGGACATCAAACCAAAGTTAGTGAAAAGGGATAAAGAAGGTCATTTCACACTGAAGGGAATCATACATTAACAAGACATAACAACCATAAATATCTATGCTTCAAACAATGGGGCATCTATGTGTATCAAACAAACCCTTCTAAACTTCAAGAATCAAACAGACCATAACACAAATAATACTAGGTGAATTTAACACACCTCTCTCACCACTGGATAGATTTCCCAAACAAAAACTAAACAAAGAAACTATAGAACTCAATTCAAAATCAATAATTTAGACTTAACAGACATATATAGAATATTCCATCCATCAACAAGTGAATACACTTTTTTTCTCAGCAGCACATGGTTACTTCTTCAATATAGACCATATGTTATGACACAAAGCAATTCTTGGCAAATAAAAAAAAATAGACACTACCCTCCATTATATCTGACCATAATGGAATGAAACTAGAAATCAATGATAAAATAAGAAATAGAAGTTACTCCAACATCTGGAAACTAAATAATATGTTATTAAATTATTCATGGATAACAGAAGACATCAGGGAGGAGATAAAAATTCTTAGAGGTAAATGACAACTCTAATACAACATACCAAAGTCTCTGGGACACTATGAAGCCAGTACTAAGAGGAAAGTTCATTGCATTAAGCTCATTCATTAAAAGAAGAAAAAGTCAACAAATAAATGACCTGACATTACATCTGAAAGCCCTAGAAAAAGAGAAACAAACACCAAAAGAAGCAGAAGACAGAAAATAAGTAAAATTAGAGCTGAAATCAATGAAATTTAAACAAAAGAAACAGCTCAACAAATTGACAAAACAAACAGCTGGTTCTTTGAAAAAATAAATAAAATTGGCATACCCTTAGTCACACTAATGAAAAGAAGGAGAGAGAAAACTCAAATTACTAAAATTTGTGATGAAAAAGGAAATATCAGAGACAAACACTATTGAAATACCAAAGATAATTAGAAAGTATTTTGAAAATGTAAACTCCAGTAAAATAGAAAACCTAGAAGACACTGACAGATTTCTAGAGGCATATGATCTACCCATACTGAACAAGGAGGACATATACAACTTAAGCAGATCAATTTCAAGTAAGGAGATAGAAGACACCCAGGACCAGATGGATTCTCAGCTGAGTTCTACAAGACCCACAAAGAAGGATTAATACCAATACTCCTCAAATTATTCCATGAATTAGAAAATGTGGGAATCCTTCCAAACTCATTCTACAAGGCTAGTTATCACCCTGATGCCCAAACTGGACAGAGACACATTAAAAAAGAAAGAAAAAGAGAGAGAGACAGAGTCAGAGAATGAGAGAGAGAGAGAGAGAGAGAGAGAGAGAGAGAGAGAGAGAGAGAGAGAAAATCCCATACTAATATCTCTGATGAACATAGATGCAAAAATTATCAATAAAATTTTGGCAAATTGCATATAAAAACATTTAAAAAATAGTGCACCATGATTAAGTGGGTTTTATTCCAGGGATGCAAGTTTGGTTTAACATGGTAATCAATAAACATAATTCATCACATCAATAGACTTAAAGATAAGAATCATATGATTATATTGATTGGTGCAGAGAAAGCATTTGACAAAATACAGCACCTTTTCGTGTTCAAAACACTGGGAAAACTAGGGATAGTAGGAACATACCTCAACATTGTAAAAGCTATGCTAAACACAAGGCCAACATTATTCTAATGGAGAAAAATTATAAGCATTCCCTTTAAAAACCAGGACAAGAGAGGGATGCCCTGTTTCACCACTTTTATTCAACATAGTCCTTGAAACTCTAGCCAGAGCAATTAGACAGACTAGTTATTAAGCAACTCAGTGAGACTCTGTCTCAAAATAAAATAAAAAATAAGGCCAGTGATGTGGTGTTTAGGGATATAAATAGGAAAAGAAGAACGAAAACTATCATTATTTGCTGACAACATGATTCTATACTTAGAGGATCCAAAAAATTCCACCAGAAAACTTCTAGAATTAATAAATGAATTCAGCAAAGTAACAGGATATAAAATCAATACCCATAAATCAAATGCATTTCTATACATCAGTAATGAATCCTCTGAAAGAGAAATTAGGAAAACTACCCCATTCATAATAGCCTCAAAAAAAATTGGGGAATCAATCTAACAAGAGAGGAAAAAGACCTCTACAATGAAACCTACAGATCACTAAAGAGAGAAATTGAAGAAGACCTTAAAAAATGGAAAGATCTACCATGCTCTTAGATAGGTAGAATCAATATTGTGCTATACAGATTCAATGAAATTCCAAATAAAATCCCAAAGTCATTTCTTATAGAATTAGAAAAGGCAATTATGACATTCATTTGGAAAAATAAGAGATCCAGAATAGCCAAAGCAATCCTTATCAAGAAGAATGAAGCAGGAGGAATCACAATACCAGAGCTTAAACTATACTACAAAGGAACAGTAACAAAAATGACATAGTATTGGCACCAAACAGACATGGAGATCAATGGTACAGAAAAGAAGACACAGACAAACTCACATAAAAGGTGCCAAAAACATACATTGGAGAAAAGATAGCTTCTTCAACAAATGCTGCTGGAAAAACTGGAAATCCTTATGCAGAAAAAATAAAATTAAACCCCAATCTCTTGCCATGCACAAAACCCAACTAAAAATGGATCAAGGACCTAGGAATTAGACATGAGATCCTATGCCTTATAGAAGAAAAAGTAGGCCCAAATCTTCATCTTGTCAAATTAGGCCCTGAATTCCTTCCTTAATTCCCCAGTTCTTCCCCTTTCCTTCCCCACCCCCATCTCCTTGTTTACCTGTTTCTATTCTACCCCTCTCCCTTCTTTTTCACAAGATTACTTTTGTTTATTCCTTTTTTCTCTGTAGCTATTGCAGGTGAGAGAAAACATTCAACCTTTAATTTTCTGGGTCTGGCTTGTTCCACTTAACATGTTCTCAGTTACATTCATTTACCAGCAAATGTCCTAATTCCGTTCTTCTTTATGGCTGGCACAACCCCATCATGTAGATGTGCCACATTTTCTTTATCCATTTGAGTCTTGATGTGCCCGTGGGCCGCTTCCATGAGTTGGCTGTTGTGGAATGTGCTGCTCTAATTGCAGAAATGCATGGAAAGTCTGTGTCTCTTAAACCCAGCCATGGATTGTAGGTCTTGCCATTTGATAAAAGAACATCATCATCTTCCCTCTTTCTCCCAGGGGAGGGAAGCAAGAAATGTCTGCAGTCCTGGTGTCACATCCACAGCCCAGTTATGCTGGGGTGGTGGAGCACACAATAGAAAGTCAAAGAAAGTGCCTGGAGAGAGCATGGAAGATGTGTGCCTTATTGGAGAAAGCTTGTGGGAGATTAGGGATGTTCCAAGGAGAGTTAAGTAGCCACAGGCTGACAGGGAGCTCCTCCAACCCTCAAAGTGCTTGGCCAAATATGTATTCCTTCTTCATGGCATTTGTACAGTGGTGGCTGGGGGATAGCTGACAAGTATCTTTTCCACTATGTCCTCAGTTCTACATCCACCCCACTCAGAGAGAGAGAGAGAGAGAGAGGTCTTCTATGTGATGACAACAGCAGCATTATCTTGCTAGGTTTGTTTGTCTGATCAGCATCCCAAGGAGCAGCTATCCTGGTGTACATGCCCAATAGAGGCTTATACAGGCAACACTAGCCTGCCCTTGTTCCCAGTGTGCACAAGAGAAAACCCAAGTTCTGCCAGATAACATGTATCTGGACTTCCCAGCCCAGGCCTGCTGTTACTGTTTCTTTAACTTAGTGAGGTATTTTGAGAACAGAAAAGGGGGCATTCAGGGACATGGTGTTTTACAGTATCCCTTTCTTAGAGACGATACACCAGGAATTCTAATTCTTGTTCTGTAGTAATTGATAGGGTAAATGTTTGAGTTGGGCATTGTCCGTTTTTTTTCTTGGGCCTGAAATACACAATTATGTTGTTTATTTGGGATTTTACTGATTTAAAATTAGACACTTATAGCTAAAAACTTTCCTATTAGAACTACAGAGATTCTGGCATTTTGTATTCTTTTTTAAGAATATTTTAGTTTTGGGCTTGGGATATAGCTCAGAGATAGAGCACTTTCCTAGCATGAGTGAGGCCTTAGATTCACTCCTCAATAATACACACACACACACACACACACACACACAGAGAGAGAGAGAGAGAGAGAGAGAGATGCATTTCTCCTCTAATTTCTCCTATAATCTACTCATTCTATAGTGCATTTTTTGGTATCCATGTCTTTATATAGTTTCTGTGGCTTTACTTGCTCTTGACCTCTAACTTAATTCCTTTCTGACTTATTAAGATCAAAGAAATTGTATTAACTTTGTGGAATTCTCTAAAACTGGTTTTGTGGCCTAAAATATGGTCTATTTTAGAGAAAGTTTCATGAGCAGCTGAGAAAAGAGTGTATTAAGCTATTGTTGAATAAAACATTCTGTAGGTACCTGTTCCTTCCATTAGATTTAAAATATTTTGTAGGTTTGAGGTGTCTTTGCTAATTTTGTGTTGAATGGCATATCTATTGGTGAGAGAGTTATGTTGAAATTATTCAATATTATTGTGCCAGGATATCTGAGCTTTTATGTTTGTTTATGGGATTAGATGCATTGATATTTGGTACATAAACATTTTCTATTGTTTATCTTCTTCATAAATCTATCCCATTACCATTATCTGGTGACCTTCTTCATCCCTTCTGATTGATTTTGATTTGAAGTCTGCTTTGTTGGATATGAGGGTCACTACTCCTGCTCATTTTTAGACTCTGTTTAATGAAAATTGACTTTCTATCCTTTCACTTTTAGTCCATGGATGTCTGTGCCTGTTTGTGTGTCTCTTGCAAGCAAGACATAGTGTTTTGTTTGTTTGTTTGGTTTTTTTTTTTTTTGTAATTCAATTTACC
The DNA here is from genome assembly GCF_047511675.1 of Marmota flaviventris. NCBI lineage: Eukaryota > Metazoa > Chordata > Mammalia > Rodentia > Sciuridae > Marmota > Marmota flaviventris. The sequence continues at coordinate 76,315,314 of NC_092511.1, read as the reverse complement.
AGTGTGTCCTTTACTTGGAAAGTTGAGATCATTTACATTCGGTGTTATTATAGAAATATTCAACTGAATTTTTTTTACTTATTGAATCTTCTTTTCTAATATTTATATTAGATTCTTCTCTTTGGGGAGGGTCCTGGGGCACTAGACCACTGAGCCACATCTCTGGCCTTATTTTTTATTTTATTTAGAGACAGAATCTCACTGAGTTGCTTAGTAACTAGATTTTGCTGAGGCTGGCTTTGAACTCATGATCCTTCTGCCTCAGTCTATGGAGCTGCTGAGATTACAGGTGTGTGCCACCATGCACTGTGCATACATCAGGTTGTTTTTCAGAATCTTTATTGAAATGCTGTTTCACAATCTGTATTTTCTCCCTTTCTTTATTTATTAAATCTTCTTTCAATTTATTAATCCTTTTGATAATCAACTTTTAAAATCATTGGGGATTCAGTCATTTCAGTATCTATGGATTTCAGCTATTGGGTGGCTTCAGACTTTTGGAGGCATCTTGTTGACCTGTTTCACTATACATTCTGAGGTCCTATTTTTGCACACCTTTTTACAATGGGTGTATTTTTCTTTTATGTATGGGTCTTTGTGATTAGTTATTTATTTTTATAACAAACTCTGGGCTGAGAATGTATCTTAGCATCAACACAGGATCAGCATAATCAAAGTATCACTTTCACAGAAGGGAGGAACAACCAGTAGCAGTGGTAATTTAGGAGCAACTTATGTATCAATGCATAGTAACAAAGTTACTGCTAATGAGCTATATAACTCTGTCATCCAAAGAGGAAAGTGGTTGAGAAATGACAGGTATTTTACGTTTTAAGTGCCATAATCAAAATACCCGAGAAGAACGACTTTGAAGAGGAAAAGTTTATTTTGTCTCATTATGTCAGAGGATCAGTCATGGTTGGCTGACTTCATAGCTCTGGGCCCGAGGTGAGACAGAGCATTGTAGTGGAAGGGAATAGCAGAATTAAACAGCTCAGAACATGGCAACCAGGGAGAGAGAGAGTTCTGCTCACCAGGGACAAAATATAGCCCCCAAAGAGACATCCCAGTGACCTACATTCTCCATCCATAGTCTGCCAGTCTAGAGTTACTGCCCAATTAAACCGCTCAGGTGGATTAATCCAATAATTAGTTTACACCTTTGAGAATCTGATTCCTTCATTCTGATGTTTTTACATTATTCTATTTATGAGTTTTGGGGGACACTAGCTGTCCAAAACATAACATTCTGCTCCTGGCCCCAAAAGCTCATGCCTGCCATGACTAAAATGGCCAAAGTAGTAGGTTCCAGTGAGGGGTGATGGGAGATTAGAAGAATGAAGACTCACATATGCAGATTTTTTTAAGATAACAGCTAGGAGTGGGTGGTGCACTGACATCTAATGGAGAAGAATATCTAAGGAATTATGCCAGCAATCTTTATTATATGTGTCTCAATAACCAGATTTAAAACTAATGCAAGCATTATTCTTTGTATTCATGAAAGTTACAGAGTTAGCAACATTATGCAGCTTATTCATCAGTTACATTGTACAGATGCAATGTGCAACCTAAGGAGCTTTATGTAGCTCTCAAGAAAGTCCCTTGTCTAAAGTTACTGTTATGCAGGCAGGTTCAGGAGCACCAGAGCTGGTGAAACATTGTGTTTGTCTAACAGGAGAATTCCTTTATTCCCAGGAGCTGTGTGCCCAATATCAAGGTTGATAAGACTCTAACACAGAGTCTCCTCATGGAAGGCATTACCATAGCAACTAGGCATCCTGCACTTTTGCACAGAAATTTACCAGGCACCAAGCATGCCACAGCCTTGAAGTCATCACAGACCTCAATTTCAGATACTGCTCCCTTGTTCACTGTCACTACTCACCACATTTCTCCCTTTTTTATTTTTTAATGCAAGTGATGTGTTAGGACTTGATGTTTGTCATTTAATTTCTCTGTGTAAGATTTAGCATCGTATTGTTACAATACAAAAGAAAATTAGTAGCAAATATATGATTCCAAAAATGTACCACACTGAGTGTTTTAATATATTCTGGGGATTAAAACCTTTTAAATCATTAAGTATTTAATTAGCAAGCCACATGTGGCCACAGAATCAATCTGACTTTCTTGTATATGGTGATGTAACTGTATATGGTGATGTAACTCCATAAGATTTAGGCTATCATTATTTTTCTGCCAAATGCCTATTAGATGATTTTTAACTTTCTCCCCATGCCATTGAGAAGCATTATTTTTTTTCTGTAACACAAATATATATATTTGGTTAGTTAGTTAGTTAGCATAGGAATGAAGCTTTCATCTAAATTTAAGGGCAGCAAGTTTATTTCCAATATCAATAACAGTAGCTTCTAAGGCATTTAACTTTGCTTTTATCTTGTCATCAATATTTGCTTGATTTTGCAAAGTTTTGAAATATTCTGTGCTAAATCATCAACAAATTAAGCATCATGTATGCTACTGGATAAAGCTATAGCAGCAGCCATGACAGAGACTAGATATAAAAGCAACTACTCCAACTGCTATAAGACCAAGAGCACTGAGTATTAATCTGCTGTAGAACTTGAACTCCAGTATAATTGAATCCAACTAAATGGACAGGTCTAATATGTATATCTGAAGAGCCTCCCATCATGTGTGTGTGATTAGTAAATATTGGTATAGACTCTCCAATCCACACAGCTTGGGTGAACTAAAGGTGGATCTGGAAAGTAATTCCAGTAAGTTTCCCCAAGAACATTACTTACCTGACAGCTTAGGAAAGCCAACATGTCCACATACACTGTGCCAGGAGATTTTATGTTTCCCTTTGATTCACTATCTGATCAGTCGGATGCATCAGATTCTTCAATTGTTTTCTCATGTTGGCAGACCAGGTTTTTGGGTTTGTCTAGTTGTTGTTGCTGTTGTTGTTCTTCTTCTTCTTCTTCCTCCTCCTCCTCCTCCTCCTCCTCCTCCTCCTCCTCCTCCTCCTCCTCCTCCTCCTCCTCCTCCTCCTCCTCCTCCTCCTCCTCCTCCTCCTCCTCCTCCTCCTCCTCCTCCTCTTCTTCTTCTTCTTCTTCTTCTTCTTCTTCTCTCTCTCTCTCTCTCTCTCTCTCTCTCTCTCTCTCTCTCTCTCTCTCTCTCTCTCTCTCTCGCCAATGTCTCATTTTTGGTGGGTGTCATGATCAACACTTCCAGTGTAAGTTTCAGCATTTCAACTGTCAGCATCATCTCCAATGATGATGATGAATATCATGTACCCAAATAGAATGAATTGCACTTTCTGGAAGAATACAAGCATGACATCTACTGCACATAATCACTGGATCTGGTCCATTACACAGTCCTGTTTGTAAGTCTTTCCACCAGAGACCTGTGGAGACTGTGGTTGTGTGAACTTCAGCATCACAGATCAAAAAATTTAATACAAGTAGAGCATGATTTAATCAATAATTTTGTGGAGTCCTATTTTCCCATTTTTGTTTTTGTAACTAATTTTTGAGATAAATTAGCTTGCTCCACAATGGCCTGGCCTTGAGTCATGCCAGTTTGGTGTTCAATATGGTATTGATCACAAAATTGTTGAAAAATGAACCCGTATAGGCTGGAGCATTATCAGTTTTAATTTGTAGCAGACAGCCCAGCACTGTAAGAGCAGCCAAACAGTGGGAAATAACTTGGTGTGAAATTTTACTAGCCAGGAAAATTAATAAAAATCACCTGTTAGGCATATAGGGTTTGTCAAAGCCAATGTTGTAGAACTGAGAAAGAGCACCGCAATGAAAGCAGGCTCAGTTTCTCTTTTTAACAAAATTGAGAAATGAAGTTAAAGACTTTGGAGGAGAATGAGCAAGGTGCAGCCCTTCAATGACTTCTGATACCATCATACAGCCCCTATAGGGGCATGAGGAGTAGGAAACATCAACATGTGTGTAGGCTTCTGTGAATTAATTCAGCAAGTTGTGCAGTTTGGATGGCTGGTCTAACTTTTATGAACACAGCTCTAGCCTCTGTATTAAGCTGTTGAAGAGGGGCTGGAGAAGGATCTCCACATAATATGTCAAATAAAGGTCTCAAATCTGCAGTAGATGATTGAAAACTAGGCCTTAACCAAATGATATCTCCTATTAACCTTTAAGTCATTGAGAGTACATAATACATCAGTTTTAATCTGTAAATTTTATGGCTGAATTATACATCTATAATTAGGCTACCCAGATACATATTTTATAAAAGAGGTCTTTTGTACTTCTGTAAGACACTAACAGACAACAGTTATAAAGTTTACAGGTAAAATATAAAATAAGATTTAACAAGAGTAAAAACATTTATTTATTTATTTTTTAAAATTTTTTATTGTTGGTTGTTCAAAACATTACAAATTTCTTGACATATCATATTCCACACTTTGATTCAAGTGGGTTATGAACTCCCACCTTCACCCCATACACAGATTGCAGAATCACATCAGTTACACATCCATTGACTTACATATTGCCATACTAGTGTCTGTTGTGCTCCGCTGCCTTTCCCATCCTCCACCATCCCCCCTCCCCTCCTCTCCCCTCCCCTCCCCTCCCCTCTCTCTCTACCCCCTCCACTGTATAACCCTGAGGGTCTCCTTCCATTTCCATGCAATTTCCCTTCTCTCTCCCCTTCCCTCCCACCTCTCATCCCTGTTAAATGTTAATCTTCTTCTCATGCTCTTCGTCCCTACTCTGTTCTTAGTTACTCTCCTTATATCAAAGAAGACATTTGGCATTTGTTTTTTAGGGATTGGCTAGCTTCACTTAGCATAATCTGCTCTAATGCCATCCATTTCCCTGCAAATTCTATGATTTTGTCATTTTTTAATGCAGAGTAATACTCCATTGTGTATAAATGCCATATTTTTTTTATCCATTCATCTATTGAAGGGAATCTAGGTTGGTTCCACAGTCTTGCTATTGTGAATTGTGCTGCTATGAACATTGATGTAGCAGTGTCCCTGTAGCATGCTCTTTTTAGGTCTTTAGGGAATAGACCGAGAAGGGGAATAGCTGGGTCAAATGGTGGCTCCATTCCCAGCTTTCCAAGAAATCTCCATACTGCTTTCCAAATTGGCTGCACCAATTTGCAGTCCCACCAGCAATGTACAAGTGTACCCTTTTCCCCACATCCTTGCCAGCACTTGTTGTTGTTTGACTTCATAATGGCTGCCAATCTAACTGGAGTGAGATGGTATCTTAGGGTGGTTTTGATTTGCATTTCTCTGACTGCTAGAGATGGTGAGCATTTTTTCATGTACTTGTTGATTGATTGTATGTCCTCCTCTGAGAAGTGTCTGTTCAGGTCCTTGGCCCATTTGTTGATTGGGTTGTTTGTTCTCTTATTGTCTAATTTTTTGAGTTCTTTGTATACTCTGGATATTAGGGCTCTATCTGAAGTGTGAGGAGTAAAGATTTGTTCCCAGGATGTAGGCTCTCTATTTACCTCTCTTATTGTTTCTTTTGCTGAGAAAAAACTTTTTAGTTTGAGTAAGTCCCATTTGTTGATTCTAGTTATTAACTTTTGTGCTATGGGTGTCCTATTGAGGAATTTGGAACCCGACCCCACAGTATGTAGATCGTAGCCAACTTTTTCTTCTATCAGACGGCGTGTCTCTGATTTGATATCAAGCTCCTTGATCTATTTTGAATTAACTTTTGTGCATGGCGAGAGAAAGGGATTCAGTTTCATTTTGTTGCATATGGATTTCCAGTTTTCCCAGCACCATTTATTGAAGATGCTATCCTTCCTCCATTGCATGCTTTTAGACCCTTTATCAAATATAAGATAGTTGTAGTTTTGTGGATTGGTTTCTGTGTCCTCTATTCTGTACCATTGGTCCACCCGCCTGTTTTGGTACCAGTACCATGCTGTTTTTGTTACTATTGCTCTGTAGTATAGTTTGAAGTCTGGTATCGCTATACCGCCTGATTCACACTTCCTGCTTAGCATTTTTTTTGCTGTTCTGGGTCTTTTATTTTTCCATATGAATTTCATGATTGCTTTCTCTATTTCTACAAGAAATGCCGTTGGGATTTTGATTGGCATTGCATTAAACCTATAGAGAACTTTTGGTAATATCGCCATTTTGATGATGTTAGTTCTGCCTATCCATGAACAGGGTATATTTTTCCATCTTCTAAGGTCTTCTTCTATTTTTCTCTTTAGGGTTCTGTAGTTTTCATTGTATAAATCTTTCACCTCTTTTGTTAGGTTGATTCCCAAGTTTTTTTTTTCTTTTTGAGGATATTGTGAATGGAGTGGTTGTCCTCATTTCCATTTCAGAGGATTTGTCACTGGTATACAGGAATGCCTTTGATTTATGCGTGTTGATTTTATATCCTGCCACTTTGCTGAATTCATTTATTAGCTCTAATAGTTTCTTTGTAGACCCTTTTGTGTCTGCTAGGTATAGAATCATGTCATCTGCAAATAGTGGTAATTTAAGCTCTTCTTTTCCTATTTTTATGCCTTTAATTTCTTTCGTCTGTGTAATTGCTCTGGCCAGTGTTTCGAGAACTATGTTGAACAGAAGTGGTGAGAGATGGCATCCCTGTCTTGTTCAAGATTTTAGAGGGAATGCCTAAAATTTTTCTTCATTCAGAATGATCCTAGCCTGATGCTTAGCATAGATTGCTTTTACAATATTGAGGTATGTTCCTGTTATCCCTAGTTTTTCTAGAGTTTTGAACATAAAGGGATGCTGGACTTTGTTGAATGCTTTTTCTGCATCTATCGAGATGATCATATGGTTCTTGTTTTTAAGTCTATTGATGTAGTGAATAACATTTTTTGATTTCCATATATTGAACCAGCCTTGCATCCCAGGGATGAATCCTACTTGATCATGGTGCACAATTTTTTTGGTATGTCTTTGTATCCGATTCGCCAGAATTTTATTGAGGATTTTTGCATCTAGATTCATTAGAGATATTGGTCTGTAGTTTTCTTTCTTTGAAGTGTCTTTGTCTGGTTTAGGAATCAGGGTGATGTTGGCCTCGTAGAATGAATTTGGAAGTTCTCCCTCTTTATCTATTTCCTGAAATAGCTTGAAAAGTATTGGTATTAGTTCCTCTTTAAAGGTTTTGTAAAACTCTGCTGTATACCCATCCGGTCCTGTGCTTTTCTTAGTTGGTAGTCTTTTGATGGTTTCTTCTATTTCCTCAATTGATACTGGTCTGTTTATGTTGTCTATATCCTCCTGACTCAATCTGGGCAGATCATATGACTTAAGAAATTTATCGATGCCTTCACTATCTTCTATTTTATTGGAGTATAAGGATTCAAAATAATTTCTGATTGTCTTCTGTATTTCTGAAGTGTCTGTTGTGATATTGCCTTTTTCATCCCGTATGCTAGTAATTTGAGTTCTCTCTCTTCTTCTCTTCGTTAGCATGGCTAAGGGTCTGTCGATTTTGTTTATTTTTTCAAAGAACCACCTTTTAGTTTTGTCAATTTTTTCAATTGTTTCTTTGTTTCGATTTCATTAATTTCAGCTCTGATTTTCATTATTTCTTGCCTTCTACTTCTTTTTTTTTTTTTTTAATTTTTTATTGTTGGCTGTTCAAAACATTACATAGTTCTTGATATATCATATTTCACAATTTGATTCAAGTGGGTTATGAGCTCCCATTTTTACCCCATATACAGATTGCAGAATCACATCAGTTACACATCCATTGATTTACATATTGCCATACTAGTGTCTGTTGTATTCTGCTGTCTTTCCTATCCTCTACTATCCCCCTCCCCTCCCCTCCCCTCCCCTCCCCTCCCCTCTTCTCTCTCTGCCCCCTTTACTGACATTCGTTTGTCCCCCTTGTATTATTTTTCCCCTTCCCCTCACTTCCTCTTGTATGTACTTTTGTATAACTCTGAGGGTCTCCTTCCATTTCCATGCATTTTCCCTTCTCTCTCCCTTTCCCTCCCACCTCTCATCCCTGTTTAATGTTAATCTTCTTCTCATGCTCTTCGACCCTACTCTGTTCTTAGTTACTCTCCTTATATCAAAGAAGACATTTGACATTTGTTTTTTAGGGATTGGCTAGCTTCACTTAGCATAATCTGCTCTAATGCCATCCATTTCCCTGTAAATTCTATGATTTTGTCATTTTTTAATGCAGAGTAATACTCCATTGTGTATAAATGCCACATTTTTTTTATCCATTCATCCATTGAAGGGCATCTAGGTTGGTTCCACAGTCTAGCTATTGTGAATTGTGCTGCTATGAACATCGATGTAGCAGTGTCCCTGTAGCATGCTCTTTTTAGGTCTTTAGGGAATAGACCGAGAAGGGGAATAGCTGGGTCAAATGGTGGCTCCATTCCCAGCTTTCCAAGAAATCTCCATACTGCTTTCCAAATTGGCTGCACCAATTTGCAGTCCCACCAGCAATGTACAAGTGTACCCTTTTCCCCACATCCTCGCCAGCACTTGTTGTTGTTTGACTTCATAATGGCTGCCAATCTAACTGGAGTGAGATGGTATCTTAGGGTGGTTTTGATTTGCATTTCTCTGACTGCTAGAGATGGTGAGCATTTTTTCATGTACTTGTTGATTGACTGTATGTCCTCCTCTGAGAAGTGTCTGTTCAGGTCCTTGGCCCATTTGTTGATTGGGTTGTTTGTTCTCTTATTGTCTAATTTTTTGAGCTCTTTGTATACTCTGGATATTAGGGCTCTATCTGAAGTGTGAGGAGTAAAGATTTGTTCCCAGGATGTAGGCTCTCTATTTACCTCTCTTATTGTATCTTTTGCTGAGAAAAAACTTTTTAGTTTGAGTAAGTCCCATTTGTTGATTCTAGTTATTAACTTTTGTGCTATGGGTGTCCTATTGAGGAATTTGGAGCCCGACCCCACCGACTGTAGATCGTAGCCAACTTTTTCTTCTATCAGACGGCGCGTCTCTGATTTGATATCAAGCTCCTTGATCCATTTTGAATTAACTTTTGTGCATGGCGAGAGAAAGGGATTCAGTTTCATTTTGTTGCATATGGATTTCCAGTTTTCCCAGCACCATTTGTTGAAGATGCTATCCTTCCTCCATTGCATGCTTTTAGACCCTTTATCAAATATAAGATAGTTGTAGTTTTGTGGATTGGTTTCTGTGTCCTCTATTCTGTACCATTGGTCCACCCGCCTGTTTTGGTACCAGTACCATGCTGTTTTTGTTACTATTGCTCTGTAATATAGTTTGAAGTCTGGTATCGCTATACCGCCTGATTCACACTTCCTGCTTAGCATTGTTTTTGCTATTCTGGGTCTTTTATTTTTCCATATGAATTTCATGATTGCTTTCTCTATTTCTACAAGAAATGCCGTTGGGATTTTGATTGGCATTGCATTAAACCTATAGAGAACTTTTGGTAATATCGCCATTTTGATGATGTTAGTTCTGCCTATCCATGAACAGGGTATATTTTTCCATCTTCTAAGATCTTCTTCTATTTCTCTCTTTAGGGTTCTGTAGTTTTCATTGTATAAGTCTTTCACCTCTTTTGTTAGGTTGATTCCCAAGTATTTTATTTTTTTTGAAGATATTGTGAATGGAGTGGTTGTCCTCATTTCCATTTCAGAGGATTTGTCGCTGATATACAGGAATGCCTTTGATTTATGCGTGTTGATTTTATATCCTGCCACTTTGCTGAATTCATTTATTAGCTCTAATAGTTTCTTTGTAGACCCTATTGGGTCTGCTAGGTATAGAATCATGTCATCTGCAAATAGTGATAATTTAAGTTCTTCTTTTCCTATTTTGATGCCTTTAATTTCTTTCGTCTGTCTAATTGCTCTGGCCAGTGTTTCGAGAACTATGTTGAACAGAAGTGGTGAGAGAGGGCATCCCTGTCTTGTTCCAGATTTTAGAGGGAATGCCTTCAATTTTTCTCCATTCAGAATGATGCTAGCCTGAGGCTTAGCATAGATTGCTTTTACAATATTGAGGTATGTTCCTGTTATCCCTAGTTTTTCTAGAGTTTTGAACATAAAGGGATGCTGTACTTTGTCGAATGCTTTTTCCGCATCTATCGAGATGATCATATGGTTCTTATTTTTAAGTCTATTGATGTGGTGAATAACATTTATTGATTTCCTTATATTGAACCAGCCTTGCATCCCAGGGATGAATCCTACTTGATCATGGTGCACAATTTTTTTGGTATGTCTTTGTATCCGATTCGCCAGAATTTTATTGAGGATTTTTGCATCTAGATTCATTAGAGATATTGGTCTGTAGTTTTCTTTCTTTGAAGTGTCTTTGTCTGGTTTAGGAATCAGGGTGATGTTGGCCTCGTAGAATGAATTTGGAAGTTCTCCCTCTTTTTCTATTTCCCGAAGTAGCTTGAAAAGTATTGGTATTAGTTCCTCTTTAAAGGTTTTGTAAAACTCTGCTGTATACCCATCCGGTCCTGGGCTTTTCTTAGTTGGTAGTCTTTTGATGGTTTCTTCTATTTCCTCAATTGATATTGGTCTGTTTAGGTTGTCTATATCCTCCTGACTCAATCTGGGCAGATCATATGACTTAAGAAATTTATCTATGCCTTCACTATCTTCTAATTTATTGGAGTATAAGGATTCAAAATAATTTTTGATTATCTTCTGTATTTCTGAAGTGTCTGTTGTGATATTGCCTCTTTCATCCCGTATGTTAGTGATTTGAGTTCTCTCTCTTCTTCTCTTCGCTATCATGGCTAAGGGTCTGTCGATTTTGTTTATTTTTTCAAAGAACCAACTTTTAGTTTTGTCAATTTTTTCAATTGTTTCTTTTGTTTCGATTTCATTGATTTCAGCTCTGATTTTAATTATTTCTTGCCTTCTACTTCTTTTGCTGTTGTTTTGCTCTTCTTTTTCTAGGATTTTGAGATGAAGTATGAGATTATTTATTTGTTGGTTTTTTCTTTTTTTAAGGAATGAACTCCAAGCAATGAATTTTCCTCTTAGAACTGCTTTCAATGTGTCCCATAGATTCCGATATGTTGTGTCTGTGTTTTCATTAATCTCTAAGAATTTTTTAATTTCCGCCTTGATGTCTTCTATAACCCATTGATCATTCAGTAACCTATTGTTTATTCTCCAAGTGATATATTCTTTTTCCTTCCTTCTTTTATCGTTGATGTTCAGTTCCATTCCATTATGATCAGATAGGATGCATGGTATTATCTCTACTCCTTTGTATTGTCTAAGAGTTTCCCTGTGACATAATATATGATCTATTTTTGAGAAGGATCCATGTGCTGCTGAGAAAAAAGTGTAACTGTTTGATGTTGGGTGGTATATTCTATATATGTCAATTAAGTCTAGGTTATTAATTGTGTTATTGAGTTCTATAGTTTCCTTATTCAACTTTTGTTTGGAAGATCTGTCCAGTGGTGAGAGAGGTGTGTTGAAGTCTCCCATGATTATTGTATGGTGGTCTATTAGACTCTTGAACTTGAGAAGAGTTTGTTTGATGAACATAGCTGCACCATTGTTTGGGGCATATATATTTATGATTGTTATGTCTTGTTGGTGTATGGTTCCCTTGAGCAGTATGTAGTGTCCCTCTTTATCCCTTTTGATTAACTTTGGCTTAAAATCTATTTTATTTGATATGAGTATGGATACTCCTGCTTGTTTCCGAAGTCCATATGAGTGATATGATTTTTCCCAACCTTTCACCTTCAGCCTATGTATGTCTTTTCCTATCAAATGCGTCTCCTGTAGGCAGCATATTGTTGGGTCTTGTTTTGTGATCCATTCTACTAGCCTGTGTCTCTTGATTGGTGAGTTTAAGCCATTAACATTTAGGGTTATTATTGAGATATGGGTTGTTCTTCCAGCCATATTTGTTTATTTATGTTACTAAACATGGTTTGTTTTCCACTTTGATTATTTTCCCCCCTTTAGTGTCCTACCTCCCACTGTTGGTTTTCATTGTTATTTTCCATTTCCTCTTCCTGTAATGTTTTGCCAAGGATGTTTTGAAGAGATGGTTTTCTAGCTGCAAATTCTTTTAACTTTTGTTTATCGTGGAAGGTTTTAATTTCATCTTCCATCCTGAAGCTTAATTTCGCTGGAAACACAATTCTTGGTTGGAACCCATTTTCTTTCAGTGTTTGAAATATGTTATTCCAGGATCTTCTAGCTTTCAGAGTCTGTGTTGAAAGATCAGCTGTTATCCTGATTGGCTTACCCCTAAATGTGATCTGCTTCCTTTCTCTTGTAGCTTTTAAAATTCTCTCCTTATTCTGTATGTTGGGCATCTTCATTATAATGTGTCTAGGTGTGGGTCTCTTATGATTTTGCACATTCGGCGTCCTGCAGGCTTCTAGGATTTGGGGTTCTGTCTCATTCTTCAAGTCTGGGAAGTTTTCTCGAATTATTTCATTGAATAGATTGCTCATTCCTTTGGTTTGAAACTCTGTTCCTTCCTGTATCCCAATGACTCTTAAATTTGGTCTCTTGATGTTATCCCATATTTCTTGGATGTTCTGCTCATGGTTTCTTAACAGTCTTGCTGAGCTGTCTATGTTCTTTTCAAGTTGAAATACTTTATCTTCATTGTCTGATGTTCTGTCTTCTAAGTGTTCTACTCTGCTGGTAGTATTCTCAATTGAGTTTTTAAGTTGGCTTATTGCTTCCTGCATTTCTAGGATTTCTGTTTGTTTGTTTTTTATAACCTCTATTTCCCTGTATAGTTGATCTTTTGCTTCTTGGATTTGTTTATGTAATTCATTGTTGAAGTGATCTTTCATTGTCTGATTTTGCTGTCTGATGTCTTCCTTGAGACTCCAGATCATCTGAAGCATGTATATCCTGAATTCTTTATCTGACATTCCATCAGCTGCAGCTATTACCTCTTCTAAAGTTGAGTTGACCTGCAATGCTTGTGGTCCTTTCTTTCCTTGTCTCTTCATACTGTTCGCGTTCCTTTCTTCTTGGTGAAACTGTTGTGCTATTGAATTTTCCCCCTATATATTTATATTGGTCTTGTATAGTTGCAAAGTCTCCCTCGCAGGCGCGGGCGGCGGCTCTGCCCCTCCGCCAATTGGGGCAATGTGCCTACCACGCCGGCAGGCCGCTGGGCCTGCTCTGCCAGTCGGTAGCAGGTCCGCCGTCCTTGCAGGCGCGGGCGGCGGCTCTGTCCCTCTGCGGGCCGCTAGGCTTGTTCTGTCGGTGGTCGCAGTTCTGCCTACTTTGCAGGCGCAGGCAGCGGCACTGCCCCTCTGCAGGCCTCTGGGGCTGTACTGCCAGTGGGTCGCAGGTCCGCCTACTTTGCAGGTGTGGGGGGGGGGGCGGCTCTACCCTTCCTCAGGCCACTGGGCCTGTTCTGTCTCTCGGTTGCAGGTCTGACCTGTTCTGATGGTGGTCTCAGTTCCGACTACCTTGCAGGCGCGGGGGGGAGGGGGCGGCTCTGCCCCTCAGCAGGCCGCTGGGCCTGCTCTGTGTTTGGTCCCAGTTCCCTCTACTATGACGGCGCAGGGGGAGGGGGCGGCTCAGCCTCTCAGCAGGCGGCTGCTCCTCTTCTGCCGGTGGGTCGCAGGCCCGCCTACCTTGCAGGAGTGATTGGAAGCTCTGTCCCGCCGCGGGCCACTGGGCCTTTTCTGTCGGTGGTCACCCTTCCCCTACCTGGCAGGCGAGGGGGGTGGGGGGCGGCTCTGCCCCTCAGCAGGCCGCTGGGCCTGCTCTGTGTTTGGTCCCAGTTCCCTCTACTATGCCGGCGCAGGGGGAGGGGGCGGCTCAGCCTCTCAGCAGGCGGCTGCTCCTCTTCTGCCGGTGGGTCGCAGGCCCGCCTACCTTGCAGGAGTGATTGGAAGCTCTGTCCCGCCGCGGGCCACTGGGCCTTTTCTGTCGGTGGTCACCCTTCCCCTACCTGGCAGGCGAGGGGGGTGGGGGGCGGCTCTGCCCCTCAGCAGGCCCCTGGGCCTGCTCTGTGATTGGTTCCAGTTCCCTCTACTATGCCGGTGCAGGGGGAGGGGGCGGCTCAGCCTCTCAGCAGGCGGCTGCTCCTCTTCTGCCGGTGGGTCGCAGGCCCGCCTACCTTGCAGGAGTGATTGGAAGCTCTGTCCCGCTGCGGGCCACTGGGCCTTTTCTGTCGGTGGTCACCCTTCCCCTACCTGGCAGGCGAGGGGGGTGGGGGGCGGCTCTGCCCCTCAGCAGGCCGCTGGGCCTGCTCTGTGTTTGGTCCCAGTTCCCTCTACTATGACGGCGCAGGGGGAGGGGGCGGCTCAGCCTCTCAGCAGGCGACTGCTCCTCTTCTGCCGGTGGGTCGCAGGCCCGCCTACCTTGCAGGAGTGATTGGAAGCTCTGTCCCGCCGCGGGCCACTGGGCCTTTTCTGTCGGTGGTCACCCTTCCCCTACCTGGCAGGCGAGGGGGGTGGGGGGCGGCTCTGCCCCTCAGCAGGCCGCTGGGCCTGCTCTGTGTTTGGTCCCAGTTCCCTCTACTATGCCGGCGCAGGGGGAGGGGGCGGCTCAGCCTCTCAGCAGGCGGCTGCTCCTCTTCTGCCGGTGGGTCGCAGGCCCGCCTACCTTGCAGGAGTGATTGGAAGCTCTGTCCCGCCGCTGGCCACTGGGCCTTTTCTGTCGGTGGTCACCCTTCCCCTACCTGGCAGGCGAGGGGGGTGGGGGGCGGCCTTCTACTTCTTTTGCTGTTGTTTTGCTCTTCTTTTTCTAGGATTTTGAGATGAAGTATGAGATCATTTATTTGTTGGTTTTTTCTTTTTTTAAGGAATGAACTCCACGCAATGAATTTTCCTCTTAGAACTGCTTTCAATGTGTCCCATAGATTCCGATATGTTGTGTCTGTGTTTTCATTTATCTCTAAGAATTTTTTAATTTCCTCCTTGATGTCTTCTATAACCCATTGATCATTCAGTACCCTATTGTTCATTCTCCAAATGATGCATAATTTTTCCTTCCTTCTTTTATCATTGATTTTCAGTTTCATTCCATTATGATCAGATAAGATGCATGGTATTATCTCTACTCCTTTATATTGTCTAAGAGTTGCCCTGTGACATAATATATGATCTATTTTTGATAAGGATCCATGTGCTGCTGAGAAAAAAGTGTAACTGCTTGATGTTGGGTGGTATATTCTATGTATGTCAATTAAGTCTAGGTTATTAATTGTGTTATTGAGTTCTATAGTTTCCTTATTCAACTTTTGTTTGGAAGATCTGTCCAGTGGTGAGAGAGGTGTGTTGACATCTCCCATGATTATTGTATGGTGGTCTATTAGACTCTTGAACTTGAGAAGAGTTTGTTTGATGAACATAGCTGCACCATTATTTGGGGCATATATATTTATGATTGTTATGTCTTGTTGGTGTATGGTTCCCTTGAGCAGTATGTAGTGTCCCTCTTTATCCCTTTTGATTAACTTTGGCTTGAAATCTATTTTATTTGATATGAGTATGGACACTCTTGCTTGTTTCGGAAGTCCATATGAGTGATATGATTTTTCCCAACCTTTCACCTTCATTCTATGTAATCTTTTCCTATCAAATGTGTCTCCTGTAGGCAGCATATTGCTGTCTTGTTTTGTGATCCATTCTACTAGCCTGTGTCTCTTAATTGGTGAGTTTAAGCCATTAACATTTAGGGTTATTATTGAGATATGGGTTGTTCTTCCAGCCATATTTGTTTATTTATGTTACTAAACATGGTTTGTTTTCCTCTTTGATTACCCCCCCCCCCCCTTTACTGTCCTACCTCCCACTGTTGGTTTTCATTGTTGTTTTCCATTTCCTCTTCCTGTAATGTTTTGCCAAGGATGTTTTGAAGAGATGGTTTTCTAGCTGCAAATTCTTTTAACTTTTGTTTATCGTGGAAGGTTTTAATTTCATCTTCCATCCTGAAGCTTAATTTCGCTGGATACACAATTCTTGGTTGGAACCCATTTTCTTTCAGTTTTTCAAATATGTTATTCCAGGATCTTCTAGCTTTCAGAGTCTGTGTTGAAAGATCAGCTGTTATCCTGATTGGCTTACCCCTAAATGTAATCTGCTTCATTTCTATTGTAGCTTTTAAAATTCTCTCCTTATTCTGTATGTTGGGCATCTTCATTATAATGTGTCTGGGTGTGGATCTCTTATGATTTTGCACATTCGGCGTCCTGTAGGCTTCTAGGATTTGGGATTCTGTCTCATTCTTCAAGTCTGGGAAGTTTTCTCGTATTATTTCATTGAATAGATGGCTCATTCCTTTGGTTTGGACCTCTATACCTTCCTGTATCCCAATGACTCTTATGTTTGGTCTCTTTATGTTATCCCATATTTCTTGGATGTTCTGCTCACGGTTTTTTAACAGTCTTGCTGAGCTCTCTATGTTCTTTTCAAGTTGAAATACTTTGTCTTCATTGTCTGATGTTCTATCTTCTAAGTGTTCTACTCTTTTGGTAGTATTCTCAATTGTGTTTTTAAGTTGGTTTATCGCTTCCTGCATTTCTAGGATTTCTGTTTGTTTGTTTTTTATAACCTCTATCTCCCTGTATAGTTGATCTTTCGCTTCCTGGATTTGTTTATGTAATTCATTGTCAAAGTAATCTTTCATTGTCTGATTTTTCTGTCTAATGTCTTCCTTGAGACTCCAGATTATCTGAAGCATGTATATCCTGAATTTTTTATCTGACATTCCATCTGCTGCAGCTATTACCTCTTCTAACGTTGAGTTGACCTGAATTGCTTGTGGTCCTTTCTTTCCTTGTCTTTTCATACTGCTCGTGTTTCTTTCTGCTTGGTGAAACTGTTGTGTTTTTGAAATTTTCCCCCTATATATTTATAATGCTCTTGTATAGTTGAAAATTCTCCCTTGCAGGGTCGGGCGGTGGCTGTGCTCCTCCAATTGGGGTCATCTGTCCTCCATGCTGACGGGCCGCTGGGCCTGTTCTGGTCGGTCGCAGGTCTGCCTACCTTGCAGGCGCGGGTGGTGGTTCTGCTCTGCCCTTACTCCAATTGGGGTGATGTGTCTACCACACCGGTGGGCCGCTGGGCTTGTTCCAAGTGCGGGAGGCGGCTCTGCTCTGCCCCTACTCCAATTGGGGTGACGTGTCTACCATGCCGGCAGGCCGCTGGGCCTCTTCCGCCGATCGGTCGCAGGTATGCCTACCTTGCGGGCGTGGGTGGCGGCTCCGCTCAGCCCCTACTCCAATTGGGGTGTCGTGACTACCACGTCAGCAGGTCGCTGGGCCTGTTCCGGGCGCGGGCAGTGGCTCTGTTCTGCCCCTCTGGCTTGATGACAATGTGAGAGAGACTCGGGTGTTTGTGACTCACTTTCTTTACCAGGAGACCAACTGTTTCTGTTGCCGCTGGTATCGATGAAGTTCTCTCCTCTGCCGCTTTCTGATGACATCAGATCTCTGCCATGTTGGTATCCCATGCGAATGTCAGCATTTCGTTCTCTGCCGGGTGACCAAAGCAATGGGTGAGTCCTGACCGGCCCTCACATGCCCCATCTCAATCCTGTTGCCACTGCCTGTGAAGGCTCGGTTGGTATTTACCTCCACAGTATTCAGCAGGACCCGGACCAAGAAGCAGTTTCTGCCGTTTCTTTAGCCCTGGGCCAGAGCAGTTCCGGGAGCCAGAATTCGGCCGCTCCAGGCTTGGTGTATGTTCTGATAGGAGCAGGCTCCAAGAAGCAGTTTCCATGGGTTCTTTAGCACTGAGCCTGAGTAATTTGTCTGTGAGACGTAGGCGAATGTCAGCCTGAAATTACCTCTTCTATGGCTGAATGAGCTGCGATCAGTCGAAAACAGGGATGGTGACGTCAGCTCTCCAAGATGGTGGCCGCTGGCTTCCTCTGTGGTCTGACCATTGTGGAGAACCGAATTGGACCGCTTCCTTCCCCCATCTCAAACCCAGAATTCAGCACTGAGCATGGTGATTGCACAGCTGGCAGAAGCCCGCAGAATCCGCAGTGCTGTATCTTTGAGTTGCTATCTCGTCGTTTCCCAGCGTGCGCCGCAGACTCTAGCCGCGGGGCGATTTGCTGAATAAGCAGCGTGACCCTCCGTGCGGACAAATCTCTCATGTTTGAGTCCACGTAGCTGATCCTCGTGCGATGGAAATCCTTCCTCTAGGTTTTGCAGCACCCCAATTTTGCTGGAAATTCCTAACAAGATAGCTTTTAGCCGTTCTAACTCGTCATTCTCCTGCACAGTGACGCGGTACACGGGGGCGATGCACTCCCTTCGCCGCCATCTTCCCGAGTCTCCATTCTACTCTTGATTGGCATTTAGCTGATTCAGTTTGCAGTTATCACAGAGAATGTTGTGTGGTCCCTGCACATGGGGATCTGTGCACATCTGCTTGTGCTCTGAGTGGAAGGCCTCGATCACAGATATGTGCATGGTCAGGGCACGTCTCCAACTCAGGTACCACTTCACATTTCCAAACACATGAGCATGTTCTAGATCAATTCCCAGGCTGTTTGATGCTATTTATGGTTCAGTATATGGTCTTTCTGTTGAAGGTTTCTGGTGGTTTGTTACAACGTTCACTCTCTGATAATTGATGTAGATCCCACTTTATACACCAGGTGACTGCATATGAGGCTGACAGAGAATACTTACTATGAAAAGGTCTTGTCCACAGTTTTTGTAGTGTCATCTCTGTCATAAAAACTGTCTTCATTTTTCTGTCTCTGAACACCAATTCTGTTCCCCTGGGCATCTTGGCTGAGCTCACTCAGCACCAGGTTCCTGTATATCACAGGGAAAGAACTCATCATAGTGCTTCTCCTGATTGGCCTCCTTTCTCTTCTCGCCATTGGTGGGTGGAGTACTACTGCACTGAGTAGTGCACACACCTTCAAAGACACCAATTCAAGGTTGAGTGCTGGGGCTGACAAGGAGAAAGAAACAGGGTGCAGAGGAACTTCTCCAGGCCTAGAAAGACCCCCTCAGTGGCCCAGGGATCCTGGCTGCCCCTGAGCAGTGCCCTCAGCAGGTGGAGGCAGCAGGAGGAGCAGCTGGGGCAGCCCAGCCTCACACTTCTGCTCCCTGGGAGGTTTTTGTCATGGCCTGTATCACTGTGGGTGGGTAATTGTAGCTTTGTACACAGTAATAATCAGCAACATCTTCAGGTTCTAGGCTGCTGATGGTGAGAGAATAATCTGTCACAGATCCACTGCCACTGAACCTCGAGGGGACCCCAAATTGCAAATTGTTGGTATAATGTATCAGGAGCTTAGGAGCTTGCCCTGGTTTCTGCTGGTACCAGCTTAAGTAATTGTTAATGCCCTGACTGGCCTGGCAACTGATGGTGACAGTTGCTCCTTGAGATTTAGACAGGGAGGCTGGAGACTGGGTCATTATAATGTCACATTTGGCACCTACAATTGAACAGATGAGAAGAAATATGCACACAATTAATAATGTCATAAGAGGATTTCCCTGAACACCAGGCAGCACTGATGAAAGTGGTCTGAGCACATCCTCAGTGTGTCCTCCTTACCTGTGAGGCAGAGCAGCAGGAGCCCCAGGAGCTGAGCAGGAACCCTCATGGCCATGCTGTGTCCTGATAGGGACTGACTCCTGCACAGGGTGTGAGCAGCCTCTTAAGAAGTCCTCAGGGAAGTGGGCTGTGCTATGGGCACATGCAAATCAGCAGGGCTGGGCAGGCTGGGCACAGCTGCAGGGAGGCTCCTCTAAGGCCTGGCCAAGTGTCTCCAGGTGTTGCACCATACGCCAGGCAGCCCAGATTTGCCTAGAGAAAATGTATTTCCTGAGAGGCACAGGAGAGAACCATCCATTGTTCCTGTGAGCAGAGAGACCTCTTGGTCTCATCAAGGTTCAGGAAACACTTCTCCTGCTCACTCTCCAACCAAGACAAGGTTCATGAGCTCTTTCACAGCCCCACACACCCCACACCCTGCAGGAAAATCACTGACCTCATCCTTTTTATACCTGAGCACAATATTTATTCGAGAGAGGCTTCCTCTATACCTGACTCTTTGAAGACCTGGGCATGAAAAATCATCAGTGTTACTAGCCAGAAATGCAAAGGGCGGTAAGAGGAAGCAACAGAAAGGGACACAACACACCAAGTACAGGCACCGAGGTTGGTAAGGAAGGGAAGGATGTTGACCGTATGCCACTGCTGTCCCTTCATCCTGGTATACTGGACCAGTTGCTCCTCTGCCCTGAGTCTACCCTGTATCCTAACCTGTCTTTATTCTGTCACCAAATCTCACCCAGGTCCTAAGAGCATACTGTCCCAGAGGCTGGAGCAAGGCTCGGGCACATGCTTGGTGAGGAGAAAGGTGGGTCAGAGAACTGGGCTGGAAGACCCTCCAGGCTACTGGAACAAAAGAGGACACCTGGGTGTTGGAGGGGACACTGAAGCAAGGGGAGGAGGGTGTTCTCTCATGCAGATGGTGTTAGTGCAGGCCCCTGTCCAGGTCAAATGTGGAGCACAGTGAGGAGGACACATTGCAGTGTGGCCCCAGTGTGCAGGTGAGGACATAGGCAGAGGGAAGAGGGCTTTTGTTACAGCTTACATATGAAGGGTCCCCCAAAGTCTCATGGGGTAAATATCTCATTACGGTATTCATCCATTTGATGAATGAATGATTTATATGATTTCTTGGGGTAGAACCTTTGGGAAGGAGGAGGTCACTGAGATTGTGCCCTGGAGGGTGCTTCTTTACCCTGAGCCCTTCCTCATACCTTCCTTATCCCATGGCTGAGCAGCATTCCTCCACCCAGACCTTCTGCCATGATACCTCTGTCTTGGAGCCAGCTGATCATGGACTGAAACCATGACCCAGAGTAACTCTTGCCTCCTCTAAAGTGTTTTACCCCCAGGTTTTTTTTCACAGTGACAAAAGGCAATTGACACTGCATCTGTACCTGTGTGTAAAGATTAATGTGCCCTGGCAAGGGTTATCAGAGCAGGATCAGGGTACATTCACGAGTGGGCATGAAGCTGTCTAATGGAGGGCAGACCAATGTCAAAAGGTTGCTTTCAGTCAGAGGAATGTTGGTGGGAAACAATGCACCAGAGACAATCAGAGCCACGATTCTCACTGTAGGTGGAAGGGATCCCAAACAAAAAGGGACATCGTTAGAACAAACACAATTTTGACTGGAATCAGAAATATCAGAATAATCTCAGAATTGTATGTAGGAATAGATAGGAGTGTGCATGCAGATAGATCAGGAGATGATAGATGTTGAGGTCCATAGATGGGTTGACTGAGATAGTTATTTACACATTCTCTTTAACCCAGGCACAATAGCCCATGCTCCCAACATGCACTCAAATGCACAGACTTATTTGCCACTAAAGGAATCTTAGGATAAGAAACCCCTCCACCACCTTGAGTTGGGAACAAAATAAGTCCTCCAAAAATGATGAGACCCTGGCAAAAGTAAAGAGAAACTACCAGGAAGGAGCCTCTCACTGGCCAGGTCTGTATAACTTGAAAATCAAGATTTGTAATTATGCAAAGTAACCCATTAAACAAAAGATGTTCCATGAGTTCAGCTTGATACTGATTGTTTGATGAGGAATGGGATATCTATAAAGGATTGAGGAACTTTTCAACAATTTCATGTTAACTCTTTTTGAGCTGTATTGTTGGAGATGCATCATAGTGAGGACCTTGGGAATGCTAGGTAAGTGCTCTGCCACTTAGTAACACCTGCAGACTCATGCTCATTTCAAATAGACAAAGAAGAACTACAGGAGAGAAGTCTCAAATATTTCTTTAACCCAGGAATCAATGTGAACATCTGCAGTAGTGAGACAGATTGAAATCAGGCACCATCCACTAGAGAGCCCTAACAGAAGAGCATCATTTCTAGATATTCTTGCCAGAGATGCTGCAGCTAACTTCTACCATGAGTGGTAGACAAACATCCTAATTGACAGACATTCTCCAAAAAGCTTTGTGAGCTCTCCAAAAGTGTAAGATCATGAAGTTCAGCCAAAGTGGGTTGCAGCAGCTCTCAGCTTGTGTCTCCCAGTACAGGTGCTGTATGCTGCAGAGTGTTCACAGAGCAGCTCTGAGGCAGAGTCCCCATGGTAAGTTACACCTTCCATGGACAATCCTGAGCTGAGGGGCAGGTGGACAGTGCTGCCTTCCTCCTACCCACCATTTGAGAACCCCTTTTAGGATTTGATATTTATAATTTGATTTCCTTTGATTCACCTCCCTGGCTGGGTGAGAGGCACTTAGACACAGCTGTGTCAGAGCTTTCCCGATCCTTCTCCAGGTCTGAGGGCTTGTATGTCCAGAGGCATGTCTGGCAACTGCCCCAAAGACCCAATCATCACCCCTTACCTTGGAATGCTGCCTCCCTTAACCTTCATTGGATGGGATTTTCCCTGGAATTTTTTGTTCCCCAATAAAAGCCCACTCCCTGGTGTGTTCTCTCTCTCTCTCTCTCTCTCTCTCTCTCTCGCTCTCGCTCTCGTTTCTTCTGTAAACCTCGCCACCGCATTAAATGGCTGGAGATGGGAGCTAAGAGAAGCTGTCCAGGAGCAGGTATTAAAGGTAATAAGGGTCTTTTCTCTTTAATTTAAAACTCCCTAGCAATTTCTTATGAATCGAACCTTCTTTCATGAAGCCAGTGCTGTTCACATGGCAGAGATAAGAGGAAGGGAGAGAGGGAGGAAGGGAGAGAGGGAGGGAGGGAGGGAGGGAGGGAGGAAGGAAGGAAGGAAGGAAGGAAGGAGGGAAGGGAGGGAGGGAGAAAGGGAGGAAGGAAAAGGGAAACGGGTGCAGCTGAAGGCTGTGGACCACAACTGTGTCAGCCACAGCTCAGGGAAAACCCAAGAGAGGCCCTGTCAGTTGCAGCAGCCTGGCCTGGCATGTGGAGGACAAGCACAGAATTGTCCAGGCCCCTTCTGACAGGACAAGATGATCATGGACACTGCAGGAGGAGCAGGACCTGGGCCCTGGGCAGGACTCTGGCACATGGAGGGCGATGGTGTAGGAAACTTCTAGAGGTCCCCCTGTTCTTGCTAATGCTGCTCTTTGTGAAATTGGGATTCAAACCTAATCAAAAACTCATACAGTTGACTTATCCTGCAACCATTAATAGAGGACAATCATAGAAATGGCTGCTAGTGCTTGACCTCAGTCTTGTGCTTCTTCCTTATTATTCCAGGACCCAGCAGGGATACAGTGATGTGCACACTCCACTCTCCCTGCCTCTCACCCTGGAGAGCCCACCCCCATCTGGGAACAATCAGAGGTGGAGAGGTCACTCTAAGGCTTGCAAGGTGGTGCCCTGATGTATTGCAGGTTCACATTGATCAAATGGTGTCTTCACACTCAAGGTGGAGGGGACTTGAGCACCACCTCCTCCCATCACAACATCAGACATAACTGCCCAGGAATAGACCTGAATAGAGAGTGGACACAGGATGAGGAAAGGTCAGGAATATGACATCACCTTGTCTAGGGTGACAGACCTAAGGAACTATAGAATGGCCTATGGGAGAATGAGGACAGCTGAGGTCAGAAGAACATGTGGAGTATGGGAGTTCTTCTTTTCCTATTTTTATGCCTTTAATTTCTTTCGTCTGTCTAATTGCTCTGGCCAGTGTTTCGAGAACTATGTTGAACAGAAGTGGTGAGAGAGGGCATCCCTGTCTTGTTCCAGATTTTAGAGGGAATGCCTTCAATTTTTCTCCATTCAGAATGATGCTAGCCTGAGGCTTAGCATAGATTGCTTTTACAATATTGAGGTATGTTCCTGTTATCCCTAGTTTTCCTAGAGTTTTGAACATAAAGGGATGCTGTACTTTGTCGAATGCTTTTTCTGCATCTATCGAGATGATCATATGGTTCTTCTTTTTAAGTCTATTGATGTGGTGAATAACATTTATTGATTTCCGTATATTGAACCAGCCTTGCATCCCAGGGATGAATCCTACTTGATCATGGTGCACAATTTTTTTGATATGTTTTTGTATCCGATTCGCCAGAATTTTATTGAGGATTTTTGCATCTAGGTTCATTAGAGATATTGGTCTGTAGTTTTCTTTCTTTGAAGTGTCTTTGTCTGGTTTAGGTATCAGGGTGATGTTGGCCTCGTAGAATGAATTTGGAAGTTCTCCCTCTTTTTCTATTTCCTGAAGTAGCTTGAAAAGTATTGGTATTAGTTCCTCTTTAAAGGTTTTGTAAAACTCTGCTGTATACCCATCCGGTCCTGGGCTTTTCTTAGTTGGTAGTCTTTTGATGGTTTCTTCTATTTCCTCAATTGATATTGGTCTGTTTAGGTTGTCTATATCCTCCTGACTCAATCTGGGCGGATCATATGACTTAAGAAATTTATCTATGCCTTCACTATCTTCTAATGTATTGGAGTATAAGGATTCAAAATAATTTTTGATTATCTTCTGTATTTCTGAAGTGTCTGTTGTGATATTGCCTTTTTCATCCCGTATGTTAGTAATTTGAGTTCTCTCTCTTCTTCTCTTCGTTAGCATGGCTAAGGGTCTGTCGATTTTGTTTATTTTTTCAAAGAACCACCTTTTAGTTTTGTCAATTTTTTCAATTGTTTCTTTGTTTCGATTTCATTAATTTCAGCTCTGATTTTCATTATTTCTTGCCTTCTACTTCTTTTGCTGTTGTTTTGCTCTTCTTTTTCTAGGATTTTGAGATGAAGTATGAGATCATTTATTTGTTGGTTTTTTCTTTTTTTAAGGAATGAACTCCACGCAATGAATTTTCCTCTTAGAACTGCTTTCAATGTGTCCCATAGATTCCGATATGTTGTGTCTGTGTTTTCATTTATCTCTAAGAATTTTTTAATTTCCTCCTTGATGTCTTCTATAACCCATTGATCATTCAGTACCCTATTGTTCATTCTCCAAATGATGCATAATTTTTCCTTCCTTCTTTTATCATTGATTTTCAGTTTCATTCCATTATGATCAGATAAGATGCATGGTATTATCTCTACTCCTTTATATTGTCTAAGAGTTGCCCTGTGACATAATATATGATCTATTTTTGATAAGGATCCATGTGCTGCTGAGAAAAAAGTGTAACTGCTTGATGTTGGGTGGTATATTCTATGTATGTCAATTAAGTCTAGGTTATTAATTGTGTTATTGAGTTCTATAGTTTCCTTATTCAACTTTTGTTTGGAAGATCTGTCCATTGGTGAGAGAGGTGTGTTGAAGTCTCCCATGATTATTGTATGGTGGTCTATTAGACTCTTGAACTTGAGAAGAGTTTGTTTGATGAACATAGCTGCACCATTGTTAGGGGCATATATATTTATGATTGTTATGTCTTGTTGGTGTATGGTTCCCTTGAGCAGTATGTAGTGACCCTCTTTATCCTTTTTGATTAACTTGGGCTTGAAATCTATTTTATTTGATATGAGTATGGACACACCTGCTTGTTTCCGAAGTCCATATGAGTGATATGCTTTTTCCCAACCTTTCACCTTCAGCCTATGTATGTCTTTTCCTATCAAATGCGTCTCCGGTAGGCAGCATATTGTTGGGTCTTGTTTTGTGATCCATTCTACTAGCCTGTGTCTCTTAATTGGTGAGTTTAAGCCATTAACATTTAGGGTTATTATTGAGATATGGGTTGTTCTTCCAGCCATATTTGTTTATTTATGTTACTAAACATGGTTTGTTTTCCTCTTTGATTATTTTTCCCCCCTTTAGTGTCCTACCTCCCACTGTTGGTTTTCATTGTTATTTTCCATTTCCTCTTCCTGTAATGTTTTGCCAAGGATGTTTTGAAGAGATGGTTTTCTAGCTGCAAATTCTTTTAACTTTTGTTTATCGTGGAAGGTTTTAATTTCATCTTCCATCCTGAAGCTTAATTTCGCTGGAAACACAATTCTTGGTTGGAACCCATTTTCTTTCAGTGTTTGAAATATGTTATTCCAGAATCTTCTAGCTTTCAGAGTCTGTGTTGAAAGATCAGCTGTTATCCTGATTGGCTTACCACTAAATGTAATCTGCTTCCTTTCTCTTGTAGCTTTTAAAATTCTCTCCTTATTCTGTATGTTGGGCATCTTCATTATAATGTGTCTAGGTGTGGGTCTCTTATGATTTTGCACATTCGGCGTCCTGTAGGCTTCTAGGATTTGGGATTCTGTCTCATTCTTCAAGTCTGTGAAGTTTTCTCATATTATTTCATTGAATAGATTGCTCATTCCTTTGGTTTGAAACTCTGTCCCTTCCTGTATCCCAATGACTCTTAAATTTGGTCTCTTTATGTTATCCCATATTTCTTGGATGTTCTGCTCATGGTTTCTTAACAGTCTTGCTGAGCTGTCTATGTTCTTTTCAAGTTGAAATACTTTATCTTCATTGTCTGATGTTCTATCTTCTAAGTGTTCTACTCTTTTGGTAGTATTCTCAGTTGAGTTTTTAAGTTGGTTTATTGCTTCCTGCATTTCTAGGATTTCTGTTTGTTTGTTTTTTATAACCTCTATCTCCCTGTATAGTTGATCTTTAGCTTCCTGGATTTGTTTACGTAATTCATTGTTGAAGTGATCTTTCATTGTCTGATTTTGCTGTCTGATGTCTTCCTTGAGACTCCAGATCATCTGAAGCATGTATATCCTGAATTCTTTCTCTGACATTCCATCTGCTGCAGCTATTACCTCTTCTAACGTTGAGTTGAACTGCATTGCTTGTGGTCCTTTCTTTCCTTGTCTCTTCATACTGTTCGCGTTCCTTTCTACTTGGTGAAACTGTTGTGCTATTGAATTTTCCCCCTATATATTTATATTGGTCTTGTATAGTTGCAAAGTCTCCCTCGCAGGCGCGGGCGGCGGCTCTGCCCCTCCTCCAATTGGGGCAATGTGCCTACCACGCTGGCAGGCCGCTGGGCCTGCTCTGCCGGTTGGTAGCAGGTCCGCCTACCTTGCAGGCGTGGGCGGCAGCTCTGTCCCTCTGCGGGCCGCTAGGCTTGTTCTGTCGGTGGTCGCAGTTCTGCCTACTTTGCAGGCGCAGGCAGTGGCACTGCCCGTCTGCAGGCCTCTGGGGCTGTTCTGCCGGTGGGTCGCAGGTCCGCCTACCTTGCAGGCGCGGGAGGGGGGGTCGTCTCTACCCTTCCTCAGGCCACTGGGCCTGTTCTGTCTGTCGGTTGCAGGTCTGGCCTGTTCTGTTGGTGGTCACAGTTCCGTCTACTTTGCAGGCGCGGGGGGAGGGGCAGCTCTGCCTCTCAGCAGGCCGCTGCGCCTGTTCTGCCAGTGGGTTGCAGGCCCGCCTACCTTGCAGGAGTGGTTGGCAGCTCTGCCCCTCCGCGGGCCACTGGGCCTTTTCTGTCGGTGGTCACAGTTCCGCCTACCTGGCAGGCGTGGGGGGTGGGGGGCGGCTCTGCCCCTCAGCAGGCCGCTGGGCCTGTTCTGTGGGTGGTCACAGTTCCGTCTACCTTGCCGGCGCAGGGGGAGGGGGCGGCTCTGCCTCTCAGCAGGCCACTGCTCCTGTTCTCTCCTTGATCCATTTTGAATTAACTTTTGTGCATGGCGAGAGAAAGGGATTCAGTTTCATTTTGTTGCATATGGATTTCCAGTTTTCCCAGCACCATTTGTTGAAGATGCTATCCTTCCTCCATTGCATGCTTTTAGCCCCTTTATCAAATATAAGATAGTTGTAGTTTTGTGGATTGGTTTCTGTGTCCTCTATTCTGTACCATTGGTCCACCCGCCTGTTTTGGTACCAGTACCATGCTGTTTTTGTTACTATTGCTCTGTAGTATAGTTTGAAGTCTGGTATCGCTATACCGCCTGATTCACACTTCCTGCTTAGCATTGTTTTTGCTATTCTGGGTCTTTTATTTTTCCATATGAATTTCATGATTGCTTTCTCTATTTCTACAAGAAATGCCGTTGGGATTTTGATTGGCATTGCATTAAACCTATAGAGAACTTTTGGTAATATCGCCATTTTGATGATGTTAGTTCTGCCATATTTAGATTGTACAATAGCTATGAGCCAATAGACATGATTTTTGTAGTCCCAAATATTTATTTAGTTATATATTTTTAAAAATTTATTTTAAGATTATAGTATTTTTTAATAACAAAAATTTATTTTTTGAACTTTAAATAAACTTTAGTGGTTATCATAACAGGGAATAAAGTGACAGAGTCTTGACTCAGATGAGTTGGCCTCTTGACAAATCTTAGGTAAGTTTTATTTTATTTTTTAAACTAACTTAATCTCTTTTTAAGTAATATTTTATAAAGTTTTTGTATATCATTTTTTAGTCTATGTGAATAAGTTAACATAATTTAACATTACATCTGAAATAAAAATTTTAAAAAGTCAACAGAGACTCTAACACTTTTGTAGGGAAGAGGCAAAATATCTCATTGCCGCATTCCTTGCAACAAAAACACTCAGAGTCAGAACTGGGTCGTGCGAAATAATCGCACAAGAGACAGAGATGCCTTTTTCTTTTCTTTTTTTTTTTTTTTTTAAAGAGAGAGTGAGAGAGAGGGAGAGAAAGAGAGAGAGCGAGAGAGGGGGAGAGAGAGAGAGAGCTAGAGAGAGTGAGAGAGAATTTTTTTTTAATATTAATTTTCCAGTTATCGGCGGACACAACATCTTTTTTTTTGTATGTGGTGCTGAGGATCGAACCCGGGCCGCACGCATGCCAGGTGAGTGCACTATCGCTTGAACCACATCCCCAGCCCCAGAGATGCCTTTTTCTTAGGGGGTCCTGTGATGGCTCCTCTGACCTTAAGGGTCCACAGAGAGAGAGAGAGAGCCAGCACATGTTGACCCTTTTATTGAGGAGAAGCCATTCAAATGAGGCAAGGGGTCAGTCAGGTTTTAGGGAGCTGAGTCTAGCTTCATGATGTATTTTGGGGTGTGCTGTCACCAGGAAGATAAAGTAAGACATGTGGGCAGTCATACTATTTTCCTGGCCTTTAGGAGGCTCTGAGTAAAAGCTCCTGCTGGTAGCTTGACAATGGAGTGGCAGAATCGGTCAAGTTTACTCTGGGCATATTGGTGATCTGAGTACTGAGATAAGATCTGCAGTCATGTGGGTCACGGGATTTGGAGTGGGAGCAGCTGCTGAGCTCCTAGACCTCTTATTGAGCTATTGGAATGCTGAGGACAATACTAAATTTTTCTGGGCATTTCACTTGTTATTTTTACTGGCAATTCATAAATGGTATCATTTAAAAGGGATACATTACAGCAGAGTTCCTGAGAATTTGAATAGCTATAGCTACTCACTACTTTGGGAACTCTACACCCCTCACCACCACATTGAGTCACAAGTCTCTATGACTGAGAACTTTGTTGATGAGAACCTCTAGAGAAGGGAGGTAGCCTCCTCCTGGAAGTTCCCTTTGGGGGTGGCACCCATGGCCTCCCTGGCATGGATTCCATGTTCATTCCCTCAGAAAAGCAGATTTAAACTTGCTGCACAGCTCTCCTCAAAGTTGAATGTCTGAGTATGGAAAGCCTTTGAAACTCCACCAGGAGATTTCTATTATTGGGTAGCTCAACTCAGATTATGTGATTGTAAATGTGAGAAAAAGAACATAGTACACTCAAGAACGCAGCTGGCCTAACCCCACAAGCATCATGCCACCAAAAAGTGTCAACCCTATGCTGAAAAATTCCCCGCCACCCCCCCCCCCCCATTCAGCCATATTAGTGATTTTGTTTTAGGACTAGAGCATTCTAGATAGTTTAGGCAGCATGAATGCTCCCCTTCAAACACTAATTCTTGAAATCAATTCATAACTATTTCAGACATGTGTGGAGAGTAACAAGCATGAATTTATTAGAAGGAACAGAAAAGGGGTAAGAGGGCATTCTCAAGGGAATGTGTATTCTCTGAGAGCAGAGGGACAACAATCCTTTTATTCTTGCCCTCCAGTTTTATTGGGGGTCCTACAGAAATTTCCAGAGACTCCCACCCAGGTCCCTGTCTTGACTTTTGACTGACAGCAGGATGACATCAGACTTTCAACTCTGGGGTGTCATGACCACTCTAGGTAACACTAGAGCATGCTAAATGGGTCTAATTCGAACCTGTTCTCACAGGGAATTATCCTTCTTTCCCTGAGTACTGTTATCTGATCTGTGTAAGAATCACAGAAGTCCTCCCACTTCAGAATAAGTTGTGTTCCTCTTATTGGCATTATTTCGGTGTGCAATTCTCTGGCAGATAATAGGTATTTTGCTGAAAAATATAACCTATCCTGTCCATGTATGCCAGGCAGGTCTGCCAGTAAACAACTCCTTGGAAAAGAAACAATGTGGGGGTCACCAAAGTGGGTCAATTTGAAAGAATTATTCTCTTAACTTTGTGTTTCCACCACTTGCATCTGTCTGACCCTTATTGTCCCCTCCCCCAAGGAATTTCGGTCTATAATTTCTTTTACGGTGTTGAGTATGAACTGATTCTGGCTGCTTTATGCTGACAGAAGGCCAGGTTGAGGATAAGTGACACATAATTCTTATTCTCCAGCAGGTGGTACAGGGACAGTTATGGTTATTCAGCATCAGGGCCATAGAGGTCCATGGTAGCAGTTGCTTGGGAACTGGATGTGGTATGCATGGGACAGAGGACATGCTAGACAACAATAAGTAGAACAGCAAAGCATTAGTTCTTATAAACAATTAGGAAAACAATTAGTAATTCAGCCAGTTTCTGAAAATCATGAAGACAGTAACACATTCAAGCCTAAGGTAGAATCTACCATGTCACTGAGTTTGAATGGAAGCCATTCAGGGCTTTAGAAACATTAGCAGAGTTGTTAGAAACATATACACATTTAGTTTTTATAATGTCACAGGTGTCCCCTTATGGTATGGTTAAGGTATCTAATGCTACCTGATTTTTGTAAAATAGCTTTCTCAGTGTAATTAACTCTGTTTTGTACTGAGATACCTTTAGCAATGTCACTTGAGGTCTCTGGATAAAGTTAGGGCTTTCCACATTACATTATTTAGACTCATCTGAGGGAGATATATTGGAGTTAGAAAACCAAACCAATGAAAAATATGTCAAGCTAGCCTAATGGAAGGGTGGGAAGATTTGTATGTCTGTGAAATCAGGTTTAAATTGACTGAGGACAAGCCTGTGGCTCTGCCAGTCTTCTGTGATATTTATCAAATACCCCTATATGAGAACCCTTATTTTGTAACCTCCTGTCCTTTATGTACTTTTGGTAGGGCTAACATAAGATACATCTCAAGTTACATTAAGAGGATTTGTCTTTCCTTTTAATAGTTCATGTGTGACTTTGCTTTGGTTATGCTTTCCTGCTATGTGTTTAAGACCAAGTTAGTAAAAATTGACCTTGTTCCTGTCTACTTAAAGCTTGACTGAGATTTCTCAGTGATCATGCTTGGAAACTTGTGAGAAGCTTCTTGGCTCCTCTAGTCTTGCTGTACTTGCTGTGCCATCTGTCAGGATGGGTCAGAGTCTTGCTGATCACACTTGGCTTTCTTTGGAAGCATCATGTACATGTCCCACTCCAATGATCCTCCTCTTTTTTTTTTTTTTTTCCAGACTGCGCTGGTTGGTTACTGTTCTCTAGGGTCCTCACAATACCCCTGATTGGAAGATTGGGTGACTCACCAGAGTTGCAGAGTTCTAAGAGATTTCTGCCTTCCCTAGGTGTTAACTGATCTTAAAGGAAAAGGGCAAAAATATCATCTGCTTTTATATTAGCATTTTGCTTCCTTGGCTATAGTTTCCAAGTTTTGGTTTTAAACACCAAGCAGTTCACTTTTACTGGTCTTGAAGTGAGGGTAATGGGTTTTAACTTTTATGTCTTTAATTTATATTATAGTTACCTCTTGCATTTAATTAATATTAGGGCTGGGAGTAAATATCATATCTGTTCTGTAAGGTGATTGCTCATTGTCTTTAATTAACACAGGCTGTTATTTTAGAGTATAATTTCTGTAAAACACTAATAGGCAATAGTTCATAAGTTTCACAAAGAAAGTAGAAGATGAATTTAACCAGTGCAAAAAAAAATTTGGTTTGTACAATGGCTTTGAACCAAGAAGCATAATGTCTATAATAACACTAATTTATCATTTATACCTATTAAGCTATTTAGCATCCAGAAAGATCCATAACTTTATCAACTCTATCCCATATGAAATGCTTTATAAGTCTTACTTTTTTGAAACTTTTTATAACCTTAAATAATTTTTATATTTCACCCAAACTTTTACTTAGTTTTGTATTAGTTCCTTTTTTACTTTGAGATTACATTAATCTTTGTAACAAAAATGTTTTTTTAGTTGAGCTAATTCTTGTCTAATTTGGAGCTATCCTAACATGCAATAGGGTGTTCCCCTTGCTCACATCTTTATGTCACCTGTCATTTCACTTACTCAATGGGGCTTTCAGGTCACAAAGATTCCCCGGGGTCTTATTTATAGTTTGGCTAAGGTCAGACTTGATGGTTTCCACTAGACCACAGTGGCTTTGGAACCACAGTGTCAGCTCTTAGGACCAACACCATTCATAGTACCTCTGCTCAGCAGCGAGATTTCAAGGCCCTTCACAGAACTCTGGCAAATACTCCCCTTGAGGAAATTTCCTACATTTTAACAGATACTGTGGTGGTTGCCAATGACTTATTTGGGATGCCACTCTGAAAACTCAAGTCTGGCAGATTAAAGATAACTGTCTATACATCACTCTGGGGGGCAAAAACAAATCACAACTGCTTATTAAAACTTTCTCACATGAATAAGCCCACAGGAAGAGCCCATTCTCTGATGAGACCAATCAGAGTCAAGCTGCTCACTGAGCCTGCACTGCCCTGGCTACTAATCTATTGCTGCTTTGATCTGTCATCACACCCAGTTATGACAACAAGTCTACCAGCACAAAGGGAAGGACTCTGTTTCTGCACAGGCTGCCATGAGTGCTAGACTGTGCCTCCTGTTCCAAGGGGTTAAATTCTCTCCTGGCAGTACAATGATTTCAGGCCTCACTCCCTTCCTGATTGTTCTCAGGATAGTGTTAGTGTTTTGTCATCATTGATACTTTTTCATGTTTAGGTCTGTCATTTCAGTTCAATCTGAAATTAGTCACAACTTTTTTTACATGCATTTGATTTTCTGGACAATTTGCAACCTGACCATGGTATTTTTTTCAAAAGCTACCCCACAATTGATTGATAATGAAGTTATTCAATGGACCTTCCATGTTCCCAGCCAGCTGTAGGCATCTGGCATTACTGACCATTGAAAAAGCTTCCATCAGCAGTTGTCAGCTGCCCCTGTTATAGTGGCAAATTATCTGTCAGCATGATCAAAGCTGTGTGTTTCTTCAGTCATATCTAAAGAAAACATATTACCTCTAAACCAAAATATTAAATGGGAGGCCTAATTTTTACCAGTTGTACACTTTAGAACATCTGGTATCCCTGACCAACCACAGGCAAACACCACAGGTGCTGCACACTGCAGAAAAGAGGAGAAGATATGAGGAGTCCACATCATGTCTTCAGTAATCATTGTTTCTCATTTAGTTATGACATTTCCTCTGCCTCATAGTAATTAGCTACTATTTATTTCATCCTCTTGTATGCCATCTCTTTGCAACTTTTTGGCAATTTCAAATTACAGGGAACTGAGTTATAGGTCCAGGTTACCTTCATTAATGGGAAACACTAGTGGAAGGTCAGGATGACAGTGATCTTTTCAGCAGTTAAGCAGGGAGGCTTAGTGGGGGAGCTGGAGGGCCAACTGAGGGCCAGCAACAGCTCTGGTCATTCCACAGCCAGTCCTAGGTGTACCTGAGAAATGCTGCCTTTTTACTATCTTCTGATGTAGTGTCTCTTGGGAGCTCTGTTTGTCCCAACACCTGGGAGACTGTCTGGTCTCC
Source organism: Marmota flaviventris (assembly GCF_047511675.1). NCBI lineage: Eukaryota > Metazoa > Chordata > Mammalia > Rodentia > Sciuridae > Marmota > Marmota flaviventris. Next base: position 76,281,489 of record NC_092511.1, on the reverse strand, counting down.
ATCACATCCTTGTCAGTACAGGGCCACTGGTGGGCAGCCTTCCCAGAGAGAAGTGCTTGCTTCTGGGAAAGCCTATCCATGGCCTGAAGCTAGAGTGAGGTCACAGGGCATCAGACTTGTCTAACAATTCTAAGAAACCCCTGCCAGCAGGCCCTTGGAGGGTCCCCTCATCCAAGAACACTGTGGCAGGGCCTTTTGAGGGTGTCACAGGAAAGGAGGGAGCTGAAACTCCAAACCTTGGTTCTTGTGTTCTGATGAAAGAAAATTTAAAGTCATAGCCCAAAAGTCATATAAGGGAACTTTATTACAAGTGAAAGTGAGATGAAAAAAAAAGACAAAGTGAGGCTTAAACAGTGAGCACTCTGAAGAGAGAGTGGGCTGTCTATAAGCAGAGAACAACAAAGGAGAGAAGACTGTCTCCAAATTTATTAGTGTGTGATGTTTAACAGGAGAACTGGGAACCATCTTCTGTACCCTTTGCCAATCAGGTGTTCTCCTCATCCTATATGTTAGGCAGTGCAGTTTTGACTTTAGTTGATCCCCTTGGAATGGTCATGGTCTTCATCCTATTTAGGGGATCTTTATGTACAAGTCAATCCCATGTTAATGTGGGCTCAGTAGCTGGTTAGATGTTATTTTAATGTGTCTGTTCTGCTACCTTTATATGAGCAGAGATACCTAACCATAATTCCTAGCTTCACATCAACATTAATGATTCCTGTCAAGAGTTGGCCCATTAATTCTTTTCTTTTGTTGTATTTTCCCATTAGCTCCTTTGTTTCTCTTTATTTTCTGCAAATTAACTCACTCTTTGCTTGCACATCTACTTTGAAAATAGTTTAAAGAAGACCCTAAAGTAATTTAAAGAACAGTTGTGACCTTGCCATGCATTTCTCTGCTCATTGATGGCTACTTCCTAACATTCCCCCACTCAAGGACTGGAAACCCTGAATCATGCAGGGGATAAGGGATGATGAAGTCAAAACAAAAAATACTTCCTGCTGATTAGGGCATAGTCCTATAGGCTTGCTATCTGTCAGGAAAATGCTTCAGATTATGAGTAATGTCTATCAAGGAAGCCAAGGCAATTCTCTGGTTTAGTAGAAACATATTGTGAAGCCACCTGGGAGGCAGATACTATAAACAAAACAAGAAGACATAAGTATTGGAAAAAGATTGATGCCATAGACACAACAGCATCTTAATACACCAATAATATGGATGTCAGCGGTTTCTTTCACTAGTAAGTGTCAAAAAAAAAAAAAAAAAAAAAAACATGGGCTAAAAAGTTGATTCCATGAAAAAAGAGGCAAGGACATAAAATCTATTTGAAAATTTAATTCTAATTTTAGTTACATTGAAGAGTGGTCAGGAATGTAAACACAACATTCACTCTGGATAATGTGCCACCCTGAGCTGCAGCAATTACATCCAAAGCCATCTGGTTTTGCAATGCAGCTTTTCTTGTGAGAGCCACCTGGTATTAAGGAGAGAAATACCTCTTTCAGTGTCATGCTCAGTGTTTTTGTATAATTGGTCAGAGTCTCTGACCTGATCTCATGCTGTTACCTGATCTCATGATATTCCATGGAAACATCCTTTGTGTGTCCCCTTCTCTTGTTCTGTCTTTGGGTGTGGCCTTCCTAGGTGTCAGTCAACCTGCTGACAGCAGACATCATGAAGCTAGACTCAACCCCCTGAAACCTGACCCCTTGCTTCATTTGAATGGCTTCTCTTCAATAAAATGGGTCAGCATGTTCGTTCTCTCTCTCTCTCTCTCTCTCTCTCTCTCTCTCTCTCTCTCTCTCCAGACCCTTAAGGTCAGAGGAGTCATCACAGGACCCAAAGAAAAAGGTATCTCTGTCTCTTGTGTGATTATTTTGTACAGCCCAGTTCCCCTGGAGTGACCCTGAGTGTTTTAGTCATGAGGAACGTGACAAGAAAGCATGTGTTTCTCCTCATAACAGGATAGAATTTGAAGCCTTAGTTTTATTACCAAGGTGTTCAATGACATGTCGTATTTAAATTGCTTATAGGTTTTTTAGAGAAAGTTAAACCTGAGTCTGTATGGCTATCTAGCCACAAGAGGCTTTTAAAGGAACAACCAGAGATTATTATGTGGTCAATCACTATTTTTCTTGCAATTTCACAAATAATCAGGCAAAAGTTGATAAAATTTAATGGGTCAAGCCAGGATAAAAGAATCCTATGCTATGTGCTCACTGTGGAATTGACTGGCTGGCCTGGGATGTAGGATATCTGGACCCCAATTCTGTAACATATGTTTCAGTGAAGTCCACAATGCACTCACAAGTTTCATACATCCTTTTTGGTGACATTTTATTTTAATTTTTGTTTGAACTCCCACTTAGAGATAATATAGTTCATTTTATTTATCCTTTCATTTTTGATACATATTTGAATTGTTTCCAGTTTGTATGTAATGCTGCTGTGAACATTCTTTCACATGGTGAACACAGGGTCGGCATTTCCATTGGGTATATGCCTAAGAGTAGGACCTCTGATCAACAAATACAGTCTATTTCCATCTCAAGAGATGCCACCACAGAGTTTTTGAAAGTGGTTGTGACCATTTAAATGCATACCTGTGTGTAAGTGACTATTTTTACCATTCCTGTGACCCTAGAGAAGTTATCATGCTTTTGAGGCTTTCCCCCCACACACAATGGGGATCACATTGGCATCTACTTTCTGGAAGATCATAAAGGGTAAAACAGATTGCTCTACATCCTTATAACTCTTATCAGTTGTTTTAAGCTATGGCATTTTTTTTCACATTGTCATCTGTCTTTTAAATGTGTCTGGCACTGAGGATTGAAACCAGATTCTTACACCAAACAAGTGCTTTACTACCTGAGCTAAATCCCCAGCCCTGCATTGCAATTTTAAATTGAGTTTAATGAGTAATGATGTGGAGCACATTTTCATATACACGGGGGTCATTTTGTATCTTTCATTGAAATGGCTGATCAGATAGATACTCATCCATTCCCTTCCCCTTTGTGGGTTGCCTGGGTTTTTCTTACAAATTATTACTTATTCACAGCAGGAGGAGTCTGGATGTGGCATGGGAATTGCCCTAAGGGCCAAGACCTTTGTGCATTGTGCATAAGTGTATGGTGCTGTAACAGAGATCTGGCTGTTCAAGCCTCATGTACATCTGCAAAAGCCATGTCAGAAGGCCAATAAAACTGCACATGCAAGCCTGGCCCACATTGGCACCTCATGCAATATTTATGGAGCTCCCAACCATGTCCTCATTCAGTACATACAGTTCACATAGAACTCCTCATTGCATTATCAGGAAACTGAGACCTAGACAAAGAAAGGAACTCGTCTAGACCACAGGGAGCAGAGTTCAGTAGGATTCTTCCCCCTCCCATATGTTTATTTTGGAATGATAACACCTATCATTCCACAAATCCCTTCCCTGTCTCTCTTCATATGAGCCATTTTCCACTCCTTACCCACTCATGAGCACACAATATACACCTCCATACATGCATATGCAACACAAGTACAATTTCCAAGATTGGCACCACAAAGTTGGGGGCAGAAAAGTAGACGATAATAAGGAAGTACATAGTGGAAAAATTCAAAGCTTGAAGGTATACCATCCATGGGGCAGTGATATCTTTTATGTTTATTCATATGCTCAGGGACAAGCAAATGGACAAGAGGATTAAAAGATTTTCAGGAATTAGGGAAGACAGGGTAAGATTTTATATTCTATCTACCTTAAACTAAGATGAGTTCAACTATGCTGTGTAAAAAAGGACAAGAGGAGATATAGCTTCAGTGTCTTCCCATATAAGCTGGGTGCTTTAACTGGATGACTTCATGCTCAGTAAGTGTTGGCCTTGTTTCTCCACTGAGAGCACACTGCACTCTAATTTTATGGGGAAAATAAGACTTTGAGTTCCATAGAAGACCATCAGAGCAATGTGAGTCTCTAGTAAGAAAGATATTTATTACTGCACCTTCTCCCTTCTCCAGAATTATTTTTTTAAAAAAAAATTGATGTTGTTCTTAAGCCACCTAGCCTAGGGGACTGTGTTAAATCTGGGTCCTGAAAAGATGACAGTTATTTAAAGGGTCAGCCACTCCCACAGAACTACTTGGTTTTGACTGTAAGAGGAAATAGGAGGTAGGGACATAAAGCTTTCCTGAACTGGGCACAGTGGCACATGCCTGTAATCCCAACAGCTGGGGAGGCTGAGGTATGAGGATCAAAGTTCAAAGCTTCAAAGAATCAGCAGTTTATCGAGGCACTAAACACTTAGGAAGAGCCTGTCTCAAAATTAAAAAAAAAAAAAGGCAGGGCCAGGGATCTAACTCAGTGGTAAAGTGCCTTTGGGTTCAATCCTTGGGAGCCAAGGAAAAATGTAGGGTAGGGCTGGGAATGTGTCTTGGTTGTAGAGAATCCCCGGTACCACAAAAGGGAAAATAAAAAAAGAACTACATCTATTGCTTGATGTCTCTGAAATGGGAGAAAGATGTCCTGATGATAGAAATGGAAGCTGAAATGCTCCTCTCCCCTGATTGTAAGCCTAGGATCATAGCTACCAGTATAGTTTGCCTTGCCAGGAGAGTGCTACAGGGTCCCTGGTGTCATATGTGTCAATCTTTTTTTTTTTTTAAGCCAATGAATGGATTCTGGCTGGTTAAAAGCAGAAAACTATCTAACTATCAGAACTACTGAGAATGCTGGAGAGAAGATCCAAATTGGGGGGAAGAAGATAGGGATAAAGTCTAGTCATTAAAAATACTCTGTATGGGCTAGGGTTGTGGCTCAGAGGTAGAGTGCTAGCCCAGCATGTGTGAGGCACTGGGGTTGATCTTCAGCATCACATAAAAATAAAATAAAGATATTGTGTCCACCTATAACTAAAAAATAAATATTAAAAAAAAAGAATCGAGTCACTAACTGCCTAGTGTTGGGACCCACTGTGTGTGCTGGGCCACACATCCATCTAATTCTAAACATAGCAGGATAACAGGGCAGGGTTTATTGTCAGAAATGAACCACATGTGAGGTTCATTTGATTTCAAAAAGCATGTTGCTGATGCAGAGTCCAGTTAGTCCCAGAAGAGAAGGACCTGCACAAGATCTGCTGGAATTCAGGCCTCTTAGAGGTTGTCCTCTGGTGTCTCTCACCCATTGTTATTCTCATGTCAAAGTTTCAGGGTTTTCTATGGTTGATACCAAAATGTAAATTTCATGAGCTTAATTTCATTTACATTTTATGATCTTCCAAGAAGTATATGCCAATGTGATCCCCATTGTGTGTGTGTGTGTGTGGGGGGGTGTAAAGCCTGAAAAGCATGATCATTTCTCTAGGGTCACAGGAATGGTAATAAAATGTAAATTCTGAAGCCAAATCTGTTTTCTTAAACTAAGGCCTTTGGCTGCATTGATAACTGTCCAAAGAATTTGAAAGGCCATCTGTGTTTGCATACTTTTATACAGTTGAGAAGATGAAAAGTCAGTACCCCTAGGAGTGCTTGGGGAGGCGTAATTATTGGAAGAGGTTCACTGAAATAAATTTTGAAGAAGTGGCCTAACGTTTTTGGCATTAGAAATCTTTTAACCCAGGCACACATTCTAGAAACTGTCCCTTATCCAATTCACTTGAAGGAAGATGCTCAAGAGAGAAATCTGTTTCTTGATGTGTCCTAAAGCTCCAAGGTTGTAGCCACAAAAAATGTTCAGAGTGGGAGCATTTATAGATGTTGACAAAGCCAAACACAAGACCCTATGTCCATTCATCAGGAAGCACCCACAGGTAAAAGAGGGCAGGCCAGAAAAACCAATCCAGAAAAGCCCTTTCTGTGAGCACACGTGAAAAGTCTTTCACCTTCCCCTTAAATGTATGTGGAGGTGTGTAGAGGGGAATTGCAGAGGACCTTATTAGATAGATATTAGAATTCTGGCAGTCTTTCATATTAATACCACTGGGCATGCATGGCTAGCCAGGGTGGGTATTTAGGCATTGAGTCATAATTTTTCTACTGAACTATTTATCTAGGGACTTTACTCTGTAATTTGGTGTTACCCCTGGATGGAGGTGTATATTTATATTTATATATTCCAGATCTTGGTGTACAATGTTTCAAGGGAAGCATTCCCTGTGGTACCTGCCAGAGTGGTTAGTGTTACATGTTGTACTGGATGACAGGAGATCTCTTTGCAGAGTTCCATACAGATCATCAGGAAGCCATTTATTAACTCTGTTTCCTTGAGAAAAAATCAAGTACACCACATAACCAACAATTATATCTCTGGTCTGAGGTTTGATGACCCTTCTGGAGAAGTGTATTCACAGGCAGGTACTTGAGATGTCCAGGATAGAGCTAGTACAAATACCCAAGTATAGAGATGTCTCTCAGCTTTGTTCTAGCACTTTACCACTTGAATGACCTACATTTTCCTTCCCAAAGGTATCTGGACTGTATTTACTACCTCATGCAACCCAGTAGGTATAAAGCTTCAGATCACATACTTGTAGAAATAACAGAGAAAGCATTTGACATAATTTTCAATTTGTACTGGGCAATGGATATTTTTTTTTTACTCTTACTAGTTTTTGCTTTAGTTTCCAGCCCCAGGTAGCCCATGTAGCAGTTGACTCCACTGTGAGTCTAGTCCTTCTACAAGACTTAAATAATAACAGCCTTACCAGGACAGTATTTACATGAAGAGGAGTGAGGATAACACAAAGGAGGTTAAACTTTACTACATATTTTTTTTGGAACTATACCCTACCACAAAACACATTGTTGTGGGGCAGTTTGCTGAGAAAACATACCAAGTCCCAGTTTTGACCAAATTGAAGAGTCTGTATTCTGACTGGCTGGGACTGCTTCTTACAGAACCAAGTTGTGTATGCAGAAAATAGCCTAGAGCTTCAACATTTTAGGGTATTTAAGTGAAAAACCACAAAACCCCTCTCCAAGCTGATGCAAGCAAGCGGGGTACAGAAGCTGAATCGAGCAGTTAGCAAAAACAATGCAATGGGTACATTGGTATTTCCCATGGGACTTTTCCAGGTTGGCATAGCAGCAAGCAAGCAGAAGGGAAGTGGGTCACAATGACCCTGATTGAGTACAAGTTAGAGAATGGTTACTAACATCCAGACAATCAATCTCTGACAGGGTACATTGCCCAAGAAAAATGAGAACCAAAGAGAGAAAAATTTTACATTGTATAAGAATTGCCATTTTGTGTTGCCAAGTATGCTGTGCTAGGTAACCATCAATGGGCACAGAGACAGGTTTTTCCCATGGGAGAATCATTCTTATATGATATGGAGTCTCAGGGTAACATAGAGTCTGTTTGGTCATTGCCCGTATAGCCTGCTGCATAACAATATCACTGTGGTTCCACCAGGTAAGAAGCTGTGTGTCCTCACTTGCCTTCAGAATATTCCAGTAAGAAATGTCATTTCTTGCAGCAGTTTAGCCTTTCAATGTTGGTGGAAGGTGATGTGATACAATTACACCTTCATTCCGCTATGTAGCAGGGACAGTGTTTGTGTGTCCTAGAGGGCTACATCTGTTTCATAGGGCTGTCATAAGACACTGCCACAATTATGGGCTTCAGGACAATAATTTATTTTATCCTAATTCCAGAGGCTATACATCAACATCCTTGTTGGAATGATTTCTTTTGAGGCCCACACTTTGACATGTAGATTGCCATCTTCTGTCTCTGTTTGCACACATTTTTCTATGCTTATCCATGTCCTTATTTTCACTTCTTATAAGTGGGCCAAATGGCTTTATGGATTAGGCCCCACACCAAATAACTGGACTAACAATAATTATGTCTTTAAGCAACATATGTGCAAATAGAGTCACAGTCTGAGGTACTGGGTAGTTAGAACATCAACATGGGATTTGGGGAGGGGATACAATTTATCTGATAACAAACTGGTTTCCTAATGAGGATAGAATTTGAGGAAATGGAATACTGATTGAAAGAACATGCACATGTAACATTGCAGTAGCTACAGGCAGAGCATGATCACATTGAAGCTGCAGCTCTTAGACTGCCACCAGAAATCTCTGACTGTAGCCGCTTCTCTGAAGCCAGTATTTTCTGGGTATTGACATAGTTTTTATTTTGGCTGTTCTGTCATCCTTGTGGCAAATAAAATAACAATGTTTCATTAATTTCCAATTTCCCAGCTGATCAGCTTGAGTCATCTTTCAGTTGACTCTCAGCCATTTAGGTTTGTTATTCCCTTAGTCAAATTCTGGGCCCTATGATGTGCTCTGTTGCACCTGTAGTTTCCAAGCATTTGCCCCTAGGAGGAACCTGGGTTGACAGCTGTGTTTCTAAAGACCTCCCTTAACAACAACAACAACAACAAAAAGACAAGAAATTGTGTCAAAAAGTCCTCCTGGAATGTTTTCTCTAGGTGCTCACTTCAAAATATGGAGGAGAGAGTGTTAAGGTCTGTAAACAAGTCTGGATGGCACCTGGCATTTTGCCAGAGGGAGTGGTTTGTGAAGTAACACCAGCGAGCCATTAAGTGTGGAGATTCCTTATTGGTTGACTGCTGTATCTAGTTTATGTTAATTAAGATAAGCTGTGTGGAATGAATATATATGCCTCCTGTCCTACAATAAACGGCTCCCACTCCTGCTGTATCAATGTACTCAAGTTGTTCGTCACCCCCCAGCTATTTTGCCCAGCCAGCCGGGCTGCGGCAAGAGAGGTTTTCTCCCAACAGGAGCAGGTTTGAAGGAATTTCATACAGTCCTGTCTGGGCAGTTCTCAGTTGGGATGCATACTGCCCAGAAGCCATTTGATATGTAGAAGCATATGTTTTCCCTGTATTGAGGATGTTCTTGGAGGACTTAGTCAGATGAAGATCCTCATGGAGACTATTAAACACATATGTGCTATGGCTCCATCACGGACAAAACCCTGGAAGACACCTTGTAGATAATAATTGTTTCACCACTATCTGCCACTCACACCAGTTTTCTTTTGCAAGCTTACTATAACCTTTTCTTAATAGGGACTAATGCCATCCACATGCCCAAATACAACATGTTGAATTTTCCTTGTCTGAACTCCAAATACTAATATCAGATAATTCATAGCACTGCCAATAATCACAGGTCCCCTTGCCCTCCTCTTATTCTATGCCTATAATAAAGAAGATCTTTGCTGCATTTCTCTACAGCTCATGTCCATCTATGTTTTGAAATCATAGGACTTGGTGGTCCTTTACATCCCGCTAGAGTAGCCTATTGAATAATTCATAAACCCTGATTTAATCTACCACAATTTCAAAATCAACCTATATTTTTATTTGTAAAGGGGAATTGATATTAATTCTAGCTGGTGTTTGCCCTTTATGTAAGCTGAACCAAGATTCCCTGGATCCTGGAATTGGAGTCTCATAATGACTCAGATATATGAGAAAGTTCTCTTTGTGTTTTGATATGTAATACATAGTACATATACATATAATCACAAATGCTGCTTTTTTTTATATACATATAATCACAAATGCTGCTTTTTTTTAAAAAAAAAAAAAAAGGTTGTCATATTCCAAGTCTGATGAGAATTAGAAATGTTGCATGAGTTCTTTTTTCTGGTGGAGGAGTTTTGGATTTGGAATAAGGTACAGCTCATGCTGAGTCCCAGTCCAGCTAATTAGCTGTGGGGCTTTGACCACAGGATGAAACAGACATCATAGCCTGGCCATTAGGTCTAAGGCCAAATTGTCAAATAAGAAGTATTCATTTCATGTTTGAAACAATAGAGTCAAGCCTGTGGACAGATCTGAAGACATGTGTCCCCCACTTCCTGGGACCCCATTTTCCTTTGTTGTCTGTCTGATAGCTGCAATAGGAATGGAGCTGTGACAACCTTCCAGTGGGAAAGAGTGACCTGCTTTGGACACTTCCCTGTCCTCACTCAGGCACTGTCTCACTGGGATATTGGGTCTGAGGAGAAATATTATTAAGGAACTGTGTCCATCACTTATGGCATAAAAAATAGGGGACCTGGACTGGGGTTGTAGCTCAGTAGTAGCTTACTCGCCTAGCACACGTGAGGCACTGGACTCGATCCTCAGCACCACATTAAAAAAAAAAGATGAAATAAAGATTGTGTTTCCACCTACAACTAAAAAATAAATTTAAAAAAAAAAAAGGGACGAGGCTCTTTGTTTCAGAGGACAGGGGACCTATAATAGTCAAATCTGAATGTGTTTGCTGCAATATAGCATTACAATCAGGAAAATTTAATGAAATTGAACAGTAATTGTCATTATATTATTTCCACTTGTGAATACTATGCAGACATATAATTCATAAGTTGAAATCACCTTGTATTCGAACTTCATCGCACATGTTCCCTGCGGGGTTAAATCAGTCTTCTAAGAGGAAACTTTGCCTTCAATTAGTTGTAGCCTGAGGCTCTCTTGTCCAATATGAGATATCCTGGAAGGGTTAAACCCAGTGAGTTTTGGGATATAGTTCCAAAAATACATAAGCTTCATTAGTAATTTTATACATGTGACATTGATGTAGGACAGTTGAGGTCAGACTCCCAAGGAATTTGTAGGAAGCAGATTTATTTAAGCTTTAGTTGTCCAGAGGAGCTAAGGATGAAAAATCTCTTGATCTAGGGAAATAAAGTGAAATTTATCCTCCCGTGGGTGTTTACATAACAGTTACTCTCTTTCTGATATTTTTAGCACAGGGGTTTTACAGGTTTTTCCCAAGAAAAACAATAACTTTTGTTCAGCAAGCTCTCTTGAAACAGAGTCTGTTACAACATTTGTCTGTAAACCTGGCATTTACAAGAAAGAGGAAACTTCAAACCACAGTGAGATCTCTGCAGAAAAAAAAAAAAAATCCTGCCCACATTCTTTTGGGGCTACATGAACATAATGAAAATAATCTGGATAATATTCTGGATATATTCGTTTATGACATTACAATCAATTACCCTCTCTCTTTTAAATTTTTAAAGTGAATATTAGAAAATTTTAAGTTACCCTTGTGCTTCACATATGTTTTTCATTGGACATTGCTGCCTTAGGGGATTGCTTTCCAGGCCAATCTGCAGACTCACACGACAAGAGAGCAGGAAAGTTAAATGAAATTGCACAGTAATTGTCATTTTATTATTTCCACTCGTGAATACTATGCAGACATATAATTCATAAGTTGAAGTCACCTTGTATGCGAGGTTCATCGCACATGTTCCCTGGCGGTGCTAGATCACTCTTCTAAGAGGAAATTTTGCCTTGATTAGTTGTAGCCTGAGGCCCTCTTGTCCAATTCGCAGTCCTCAAGAGTGTGATCTCAAGCCAAAGTAATTCCATTTTGTTTAATAACTCCATTTTGTAAAACAGCCGTGCCACATAGGGGCAAGTTGTTTTTCCTTTTCTTGTAGAGACCCTCAAGAACATGGAACTAAGGGGGCTTTGTTTCCGTAACTGGGGTGCCTGGGCTAATTGTAATTGGCTAACCTTCCCGCCGCCTGACTGCAATCTACCGCTTCTGTAACTTGGCTTGCTTGCTTTGGCCAAACCCCCTAACGTCCCTCTCGTGGTTTTTAAGCTTAAAAGGAGCGTCCTTGAAATTGTCCTTGCAATTGTTCGGGGATCCGGAGCAGACTATGTTCCCGGTCAGTGAGTGGCAGGTGTGCTTCAAGGCTTGATTCGATAATACGTGAGTTGTCTGGAAGACAATTTAAGAAGTCCCGACGTTGCTTTAACTACAAGAAAAAAAAAAAAAAAAGTTGTCACCAGGAACCTGTCATTCTGGCCTCACTGATTCCTGGGTTGGATGTCGTCTACTGTCACTCAGAAAGAAGGCTCTCTGGGCTCAGCCTGCGGGGCGGGTCTGCAGCCGGTGCAGCGGAGAGCACTTGGGGAGAACCGTCCAATCCCGACTCAGCCAGCGAGTACAAGGGCGGCTTCTGTGATCTGGCCCGGCCCTTTCCTTCTGAGCCGCCCTTCTCGCTATCCGGCTCTAGGCTTCTGTCGCCAGCCCTGGGGTCCCAGGTGGCTTTGCCCTGCAGGTGCTGGGGATCCCTGGTGGCCGCCTGACTCCCGAGCGCAAGGAAATGGTGAGTGTGGCGGGGCCTCTTGAGCCCGGGGAGGGAGGTCGTTGGAACCGCGGGACTGGCTACAGTGGGGCCAGGAGCTGCTGGGGACTCCGGGGTCCGCGGCCTGAGCCCTCCTCCTGGCAGCTTCCCCTCAGGCCCCTGGCCAGCCAGGTGGGGAGCGTGTCGGCAGCAGAGCTCCTGCCCAGCCTGCTGCACCGGCTCAGCTAGCCCTAGAGAGTCAGCAGCCCCGTCTTCCCAGGTGGATGGTGATTGACAGGTGGGCGGCGGTCAGAGAAGTCTCTCCACATGGGATTTTCCTGCAGGAGAGGAGCAGTGGCTCTGGGCCTCACTGCCGCCGTCCTCCTAAGCTAGCTGGCTTTCTTGCTTTTTCTCCCTCCTCCCCAACCTTCCTTCCGCAGGGTGCTTTACCAGGAGCTGCATCCCTGGTTCTGAGGTAGGGCGGAGGGGGCGGCACCTGAGGAATTCGCGGGCAGCAGGTTTACTTAAGTTGCAGCGGTCCAGATGGAGCAACGCGGGGACCCTGGTAGGGAACTTCTCTGAGATTTATAGTCAGTGCGTGGTTACAGGGCAGCTACTTTTTTTCCCCCATAATTTTAGGATATAGAGAGGTTTCACAGGTTATTATTTTACCAAGGAAAACAAAAATAATAACATGTACAGCAAGCTCTCTTGAGACAGAGTTTGTTACATTTGTCTCCAAACTGGCCTTTTATAAGAAAGAGAAAGTTCAAACCACAGTGAGCGCTCTGGGGGAAAAAAAATCCTGCTGACATTCTTTGTAACGATCTTGCTGACAAGAAGAGAAGCTTACTGTTGATAGTGGTTCTTTGGGGGCGACATCAGAATTTTTTATTTTGAGAAAAGTTGCTGAGACTGGCCTAGATATGTTTGGATTTACAAAGACTGTTCTATTGAATTTAAGAATATAATTTTCAGCCAGGCACATGGTGCACACCTATACTCCCAGCGGCTCAGGAGGATAAGGCAGGAGGATCAGGAGTTAAAAGCCACCCTCAGAAACTTAATGAGGCCCTAAGCAACTCTGTGAGACCCTATTTCTAAATAAAAGAGGCTGGGGATGTGGCTCTGTAGTTAAGTGCCCTGGGTTTAAACCCCAGTACAGCAAGAAAAAAAGAATACAATTATATGGATTCTTCTATGGATTTTTTAATGTTGTAATTCCTTGATCATTATGGTAGTATTATTGTTTCATAATATACACTATCTCATAATGATAGCTACTCCTTTTGCTTTAATAATTTAAAAGTTTCTTGGCTAAATGAACATATATTTAACTTATGGATAAATTTTAGAAACTTATTCTTTGGTTCCTTATTCCATTACAAATAAAGCATGCTGAATATTTTTATTAGTGCATTATATTCATACATAATGTTGGGGTTCATTTGACATAATCATAGAAGCATGGGTATAATTTGCTCCATTTTAGTGGTACTTCCCCTTTCCCTCTCCTCCTAGCTCCTCATTCCCCATCCTCTCCTGGTCTTCCTTCTGTTTATTTATAGTTTTAAACTACTGGTTTATAGATAAACATAATGGTGAAATTTACTGTGATATATTCATATATGTTCAGAGCAGTTTTGATGGGATAATATAGATAAGTGTGGAGAAAATGGTCATTGTTGTAATGATGACTTTTGTCACTGGTACATGGTGTGTGTAATTGAGTCTTTTATGGACTTTGGTATATTTTAGTTTCTCATAAATCCTACACATTTCTCTTAACAAACATGTTCCCATGTGAGATACAACATTTATGTGAATCTGTATGAAACTCACGTGGTGTTGGGCTTGGTGGCCCTGAGTCTGTTACAACAGTCTGTAATCCCAGTGGCTCAGGAGGCTGAGACAGGAGCATCCTGAGATCCATCAACCTCAGCAACTTAGCAAGGCCCTAAGCAACTCAGTGAGACCCTGTGTCTAAAAAAAAAAAAAAAAAAAAAAAAAAAAAAAAAAAAAAAAAGATGGGAATGTGGCTCAGAAGTTAAGTGGCCATGAGTTCAATCCCTGGTACCAAAAACAAACAAACAAACAAACAAACCAAAAACCCAAAACAAAACAAACAAAAAGTCTCATGGTGTAAATTTGTGTGTGTCAAAATGACTTTCCCCCATGTAGACTTTGTCACTGGGTTCTCATCCCTCTCGCTGATATTTTCTTGGTCCTGTGTTTCAGAACTGCTTGATGTGGGATCCCACAGCTGGCCTAAATTCTCCTGGAGTGTCTCATGAACATCAGTACCTGGGTCTTATCCTGTTAGAGAGCTGATGAATTTAGGGGTGTAGTCTCTCAGGAGTAGCTGAGTGTCCTGCAGGTGAGAGGAATCTCCTGGTGCACCCTTTATCTAAAAAGCACTTATTTCCTTATCTTGGCTACTGTGTATACTGCCAAGTGAAGATAAGTATGAAGTCATTTATTAACAGGGGGATTCCAGTTCCTTTGGCTGTATACCCAGAATTATTTTCACTGCATCATATAGTAGTTCTATATTTAGTTTTGAAACAACTTTCATGCTATTTATAAAAAATATTCTGTACCAAATTTATATGTTACCAACCATGTAAAAGAGGTTCTTTCTTCCATTTCCATAAGATCAGAGCCCTCATTACCTTTTCAGATTTGCTTAGGCTGCACGAGTTCTTAAATTTGACTGGTGCACTAAATTCCTGTTGCAAGCTTGCTAGAATTCAAGCTGCCCAGTAGCCACTGGGAAAAGGAGCCGTGAACCTCTTCTAGAAATAAAGGGAATAAGCAGAGATTGTAGGTGGGCATGGAGGTGCATGCCTGTAATCCCATCATCTGGAGAGGCAAAAGCAGGAGGATTGCAAGTTCAAAGCCAGACTCAGCCACTTAGCAAGCACTTAGCAAGGCGCTAAGCTGCTAAACATGACTCTGCACCCCCCTCCCCCCGCAAAAAAAAAAAAAAAAAAAAAAAAAGAGTAATAAAAGGGCCAGGGATGTGATGCAGTTGTAATATGCCCAAGGGTTCAATCCCTGGTACAAAATAACAACCATAACACACAAGCAAAACTGGGATCTGTGGTTTTTAACTTCTTTTCTTCACTTCTTGTGGGGACTGTAGCATACAGAAGTGCTTGCACACCAATGTGAAGCTCCTCCTCTGTGATCTGGGGAGATACACATATGCACAATTGCCATTTCTCCTAGGGTTTGGGGTTTGGGGATGCAGTCTGTTGAGTGGAATGAGTTAAAGTTGGGACATTTAAATTTTGCATACTCAAATTCCTTAGAGAAAGAATTGGCAGGCCAGGTTCCTACTAAGGTGCTGGGGAGCAGGGGAGGCTCAGGAAGTGCTGTACTCCCACTTGGGCTTCCTGTGGTGGACTGTGTTTCCCTGTTAACTCTGGTGCTGGCCACATAGAAGCTCAGCTGTTAACAACAGCAATTTGCAGAGTTTGCTGGAAAATCCCTTCTAGGGATAAACTGAGACCCTGAGATTCAACTCTTCCTTTGTCCTTGTCCCAGGGAAGAAGCCCAGGAATTATGCACAGCCATGGAAAACCACTAGTTTGTCCTCTGGTCTTGATACTGGTGTATTTCTAGTCCCTTCCTCCCTGTGCACCAGATAAATTCAGGCCCAACTACAGGCAATTTAGTTAAATATGCTATATTTATGACCCAAATCTTCTCAAGGTGATACTGGATTTGGGGTATCCTGTCCCAACTATATAGGCTCATTGCTCAAGGCATGAGTAATGCCCAAGTGTACCCCAACTTTTCCTACTCATTTGATGGTAGGTGTTTTCTCAGTTGTCCATTGTATAGAAGTTTCTCAACTCATTTAGGAGTCTGTTTAAGAGGGACTCAAAACAGGAGCAGATGTTTGTTGGATGTATCATGAAGGGAAAGTCATCAGCCCCCTAGTCTGTTCCATTTGGAATATCAACCCCCTTAACCTCTGCTTCTGGGGGAGTACTGTGCTGTAACCTCAGAGCCATACCCATGCTGCGCAACTCTTCCAGTGATCTGTGCCTCCAGTTCTAACATCTACCTTTAGGTTGCATTGTATCATTCATCACATTAAATATGTTTATTTATTTATTTTTATTTCTTACATACATGAAAATAGTTTGACATATATGTGGAATTTTCTGTATTGTGAATCCTGGGTCTTTATTTTTATAATAATAGTTCAATCATATACATTAGTGTCAGGAAATGATACCTGCTGCTTTTGCACGATAAAATTTTGATTGGAGGGGCTGGAGATGTGGCTCAAGTGGTAGCGCTCTCACCTGGCATGCATGCGGCCCGGGTTCGATCCTCAGCACCACACACAAAGATGTTGTATCTGCCGAAAACTAAAAAATAAATCTTAAAATTCTCTCTCTCTCTCTCTCTCAAAAAAAATTTTTTTGGAGGGGATGTTATTCCAGATTAACTTGGGGGAACTGATCACCTTGGTAATGAAGACATTTGTCATCTACACATAGGGTGTGTAATTGAGTCTTTTATGTTCTGTGTATTTTATTTTCTCATAAATTGTCCCTATTTCTTTTAAAAATATGCAATATTTGTTTGACATTTATGGAAAACCAACATGTTGTACACTATTACAATAATTGTATGTACTATGACATAAATGTGTCTGGCTCCTAGAAACCATTATTTCCCACAGTTTGTTGTTCCTCTTCCTGAGTGTGCAGGCTCCTTAGGCACACCCCTGGGCCTCAGGTCTTTGGGCAATACAGCTGTGTCCTTCTATGTCATTAGGGTTCACATCTGCTGCCATTTCTAGGAGCCTCTGTTTCTGGTGGGGGAATATCATGTATCTTTAGTAGCAAAAATAGTTTCCACAGATAGATAATGACAACTTAAACTCCACCTTCACTTCATGAACATTCATTTACTCCATATGTTCTTCAATACTATTTAGTTTTGTGTTTATGATGTGATTTTATTTTACATTTCTCTAATTTCCAAAGAGGTTTTAGTCTTTTATGATTATTGAAATATTTCATGTAAACAATGACTTTTCAAATTTCTTGCCTGCTTTTCTTTTGGGGTCGCTCTCTGAACCTTTCATTGTGTATTTGATTATATGTGAGGAAATGAGTTTCTTTTACTCTGTGACTTCATCTCTCTGCACCCTTTATTGGTATCATTTGATTAATAGAATTTTTATTAATATTGTATAATTTATAAAATTGAAAAAATATTATTTTGTGTAACTTTGTAGAAAAATAACTCTCTTTTATTTTTATTGATATTTTACCCTTCTTTGTGATACTGTGGATTGAAGCCAGGGTATCCTATGACTGAGTTGCATCCTCAGTCCTTTGAAAAATTTTACTTTGCCTCAGGGTGTTGCTCAGTTGCTGGGGCTGGCCTCACAATTGTGATCCTCCTGCCTTGGTCTCCAGAGCACCTGATATTGCAAGTGTGCACCACCTGCACCCTAGCCCACCCTTTCTTACATCAACTTTCCAATGCTTTATATTTTCTTTTTATTTCAGAACTTATTGCATCTGAAATGAGTTTTTATGTGGTATGAATGAAGGGTACAATAGCATTTTTATTTTCACACAGTTGTCCAATTATTCCTGCATCATTTTTTTTTGGGGGGGGGGCGGGAGAATGTCATTTTTTTTCTTTCCTGAACTGTAATCTCTATCATTTATCATTGTCTAATATCAAGAGATATATGAAGGGTTTTGTTTCAATTCCACAGCCTAATTATTCCTTTCATTACGTGGTCTATGCTGAACAGTATAACGTTGTAACACACACGTGTGGACTACTGGTTTTTGGGTTAGGGATAGACTTCAGGTACAATAGCTGTAGCATATAGCCTATGCACATAGTAATTCATACCATCTAGGGCTTGTCATTACTGCTATGATGATAGAATTATCTTACATCTTCCAGAATATTTCCCCAACATTAATAGAAACATCGTTGCATATGTACAATTATATATAATTAACATAATTTTTACTTGTCGAATTTATCAGAGTTCTTTCAATTTCATTTGTTTTTTAAAGCAACAACATTTGACATTAGTAATACTCTGTGTTATGTTTATTTTCAAATTTTGCTCTTTTGCTTAGGATTTTCTTTACTGTTATTTTCACAAAATTTGCTTTTTCCAAATTACTGAGCCTGATTACTTGCTAATAAATTCTTTGTCCTTTTATAGTTTACTGGTTAAAGACTGTATGTTTCCTTTTTAACATCTGTTTTAGATGTATCCCACTTTATTACAGCCTTATGGAGGTTTGATGGACATCTGTTAACCTATATATATCAAAGGTTTATGCTTTTATGTTTGGACATATGTACACACCCATGAAACCAGGACTGCAGTCAACAAACTTATCATATCCATTACTACAAAATGTCCTCTATGCTCATTTACATCCCCCCCCCAAATTTTATGTAGTAAATTTGATCTTATTGAGCAAGAACAGGGCAAACATCAAAATGATAAAGATCCTTGAATTACCATAGAGGGAGCACTTTCTGTCTCTACATCAAGACACAGAGCATTGATGATCCCCAACACCCCTCCTTGCCCTCTTTCTCTTACCACCCTCCATTCTCCCCAGTAGTTAGTACTGTTTTCCACGTAGTTCTAGAGAAGTGTTAGTTAAAGGCAAAGCAAGCAAACGGTAAAAGAGAAGTGTGACTCCCTCTTTACTCAATCATAGAAAAAGGGGAGGAGAAGGGGGCAACAGTGGGCTGGGCTCCAGCGCTGACCCCAGCCCAGCCAGGTGCTCTCTGATAGGAGGGCATGTGAGGTGAATCCTAGGATGAAGGAGAGGCTGGGCAGGATGTGAGACTGTGGCTGCTAGGAGAGGCTGGCAGACTGCAAGGAGGGGGAGGGGGATCTGGGGACCAGTTGGAGGCTCAGATGCAGCAGGCAGGAAGGTGTAACTGTGGCAGAGGGAGGGGGAGTGCCAGCACCTGGGGGGTGGAGTTGAGAAGGCTGGTGTGAACACAGAGACATGGGATCAAGGGCTGTGATGAGGGGAGACTAGGTATTTCAAAGTGTGAGGAAGAGGACTCAAAATCCATGCTGAGCTCCCTGAGTTTGAAGAACAGGGTCCCTGAGGTTTCATTGTAGGATTATAGAAGATATGAGTGTAAATAGCGCGGTGGACTCCATGAGGAACACATAAAGTAGTGGGCTGTCCTAGAGTGGGTTTCTCAACCTCCTGTAGTAAATCACAAGTGGCCGTCATGCCATAAAGGCAGAGGACACTTTTTTTACTGTGTGGTCAAGTTTTTTTTCACCGATAGGCTACTGATTGATCTATCTGCAGTGTCCATGGGAGAACTCCAAAGGCTGTACCTTCTTTCTTGTTCATATAAGGTCTTTTAAAAATTTTGTTCTAATTAGTTATACATCACAACAGAATACATCTTAATTCATTGTACATAAATGGAGCACAACTTTTCATTTCTATGGTTGTACATGATGTACAGTCACGCCATATGTGCAGTCATACATGTACATAATGATGTCCATCTCATTCCACCATCTTTCCTGCCCCCCATGCCACCTCCCCTCCCCTCCATCCCCTTTGCCCAATAAAAGTTTCTCCATTCTTTCCCCCCATATACTCCTATTATAGATCAGCATCCACTTATCAAAAAGAACATTTGGTCTTTGCTTTTTTGGGGATTGGCTTACTTCTCTTAGCATGATATTCTCCAACTCCATCCATTTACCTGTGAATGCCATAATTTTATCTCTTAATGCTGAGTAATATTCCACTGTGTATATAATACCACAGATTCTTTATCCATTCATCTACTGAAAGGCATCTAGGTTGGTTCCACAGTTTAGCTAATGTGAATTGAGCTGCTATGAACAGTGATGTGGCTGCATCAATATAGTATGCTGTTTTAAGTCCTTTGGGTATAGAGCAAGGAATGGGTAGCCAGGAGTGGGTCAAATGGTGGTTCCATTCCAAGTTTTCTAAGGAATCTCCAGACTACTTTCCATACCGGGTGCACAATTTGCAGTGCCACCAGAAATGTATGAGTGTACCCTTTTCCTCACATCCTCACTGACATTTATTATTTCTTGTATTGTGATAATTGCCATTGTGACTGGAGGAGTGAGATAAAATCTTATAGTAGTTTTGATTTGCATTTCTCTAATTACCAGAGAAGTTGAACAGTTTTAAAATTGATTTGTTGATAAATTATATATATATTCTTCTGAGAAGTGGTCTGTTTAGATCCTTAACCAATTTATTGATTGGGATATAGATAGATAGATCAATAGATAGATAGATAGATAGTTTGGTATTAAGTTTTTGAGTTCTTTTAATATCCTGGAAATTAGTGCTTTATCTGATGTCCTTGTAGTAAAGATTTTCTCCCACTCTCTGGTCTACAGAAGGGACCCGTGAAAACAGACCAGCTGGGGAAATATGTCCTAGGTCCCCTAATGCTATTTTACCACAACTTTGACACCAATTATGCCATAGATGTCCACAGAGGGATCAGATATTTCCCTGTAGAGAACCTGATGTGTAGAATCCAGGGTCGTAGTGTGCCTCCTGAGGAGATTACCAGTTGTCCACATTGGCATGACTTCACTGCATTAAGTTTTCTTTTCCCAGAGTAGGCCCATGGCGGAGTAACACACACCATTCATGAAGAGAAGACAAGGATCCTTGGCAGCTCCTGGAAAGACCCATCAGACCTTTCCTTTACTTACAGTTACCCCTCATCCAGGACAACCTGAGGCAAATGCATTTGTCTCCTAATTCTCCAGACTCAGCTGTCAATGGACTAATCAGCACCTTGCATCCTTGGTGTAGAAGTGGGGTTGCTCTAAGTGCCAGGCTTGCCTGAGAAGGCTGGAGGGGCACTCAGTTTTCTTCATGGTGACCAAATATGATAGCAAAATCTTAGTCCTTGTCCCTACCTAGTCCTTTTCCAATACGGAGAAAAAGGATTTGAGGAAAAAATAAAAGTGTCATTGCTATGCTACAAAAAAAAAAAAAATAATAATAATAGGGGGACTCCTGTCCCAAAGGATGTGATATTCTAATTGCCAGTGAACAGAGGTTATTTTAAGCAGTGATTCAAATATTACCCACCAGAACAGAGATATGAAAATTTGTTCTCTATATGTGTATTAAGAATTGTAATTCACTGTGCTGTCATGTATTTAAAAAATAAAATCAATAAAAAATAAAAAATATATATTACCCACCAGTTGTGCCCTGTCAGATTCATAATTCCCTTGTAGCCTTGAGAGAGCTATTTCTTAGAACTTCTTGCATCAGCTCTAAAGTCCAGATTTCTTGGTTCCTGTGGTGCATGAGCTGAAGGACATATAACCTGGCTTAAGTTCTGACTTAAGACAGGAAGTAGGTTAATCTAGTTTTCCCCATGGTTAGGAAACAGAGGAAAAAGTAGAAGAAAAAGTCAAGTCAGTTTTAAAATAAGTCTCAGTGGAAGAGGAGCAAGGGTTATGTACAAAGCATGAAGTGGACCCTGACACATTTCTAGAGGACACCTGGCAGGTAGGAATGGGTGGGGTTGATGAAGAACAGAAAGTTTAGATCAATCTGGGCATCAAAGTGGATGCCAGGAATCTCAGGGACACAGACATGCAGGCCAGAAACTCAAAAGTTCAAGGTCAGCCTGGAGGACTTCATGAAACCATGAAAGGTCAAAACAATACAAAGGGTTGAGGACAAAGCTCAGTAGTAACTTGCCCCTGGGTTCAATTCCCAGTAACAACAACAGCAACAACATAAATTCAGAAATAAGATCAAAGAATGCTTTTCCATGAAGCCAGCAGGTACTTAGGAGGGGACAGGAAAAGAGTGTGTCTTAGCTGAGGATGAGGTGAGTCGGTATCAATGGGGCTAGAGGCAGGATGGAAATTTAAGCCAGTTTTTTTTTAATATTTATTTTTTAGTTGTAGTTGGACACAACACCTTTATTTCACTTATTTATTTTTTTGTGGTGCTGAGGATTGAACCCAGAGTCCCGCACATGCAAGGTACAACCCCAGCCACAACTCCAGCCCATAAGCCAGTTTTAAGTTAACAAATATTTTGTTCTGCCCACTAAAACAAACTGTTTAATTATTTGTTTGTGAGTGTTTGGATGGTTATAGTTAACATAGAGAGGATCATCAAAGTTATAATCAGTAGGGAGACTCTTTTTACTTATTTTTTTTTAATTTGGGTACCAGGGATTGAATCCAGGGCACTTAACCACTGAGTCATGTCCTTGGCCCTTTTTTATATTTTACTTAGAGACAGGGTTCCACCAAGCTGTTTAGGGCCTCTCTAAGTTGCTGAGCCTGGATTTGAATTCTTGATCCTTCTGTCTCAGCCTCCCAACTTACTTCGATTACAACTGTGCACCACCATGCCCAACTTAGGAAGGGGAAGTCTCTAATATGATGCTGGAAGAACACCAAGGATGGATGGATCAATGTATTCAGTTGACAGTTCCCTAGGATTTCAAACCTGCTGCATATACTGCCACATTTCATGCTCCGTGCATCTTTTCTGTGTTAATTTCTCAAGTTATGAAAAGATGGTACACAAAGTTAAATGTTTTCCTTTATTCTGAGTCAATAGTTATATCAAATTATTCAACATGTTAGGTAGTTGTAGGGTCCCCCAACTTATGGGAAGTAGATAAGAGGATAGATGATATCATAAGGTTGGTAACTGGAATCCCAGTTAGGCAAACTACTGCAGGGTTGATCCCTAAACTTGTGGGATCTCTACCAAGGGTCAAAATTGAATTATTGGATAATCAGTTGTTAGGACATTGATTGATGTTGTGGAAATTCACACTCTTTTTTGATAGAAGTGGTTTCAGAAAACAGACATTAAATGTCAGGACTTTAAACTAACTCTAGCTATGTGTTGTTCACTGGTGAGAATCATAACCCTAGAAGAAGGAGCATTTCCACACTCTGAAAAGGGTGCATTGACCTCAGAGAAACTTCTCCTTAGCTGCTCAGGATGTCCTCACTCACTCCTTAGGAATGACCCCTGTAGGGCTGCAACTTTACAGTGAGTGCTCCCTAACTGTGGGGATGCATTTATTCTAATGTTTGAGTTCCCTTTTGAACAGTGAGTACAACAGGCTACTGACCTGATTTGTTTCCCTGTTGTCTCTTTCATAAAATCTTAGTCATACAATTCTAGTTTATCCATGTACTTGAAATTTTTATTTTTTGATATGAGTTTAAGAGTTTTAATTATGGTTTAAAAATAGGAGTGAATTAGGTGAAATGCTCTGAAGAAACCAAGATTCTTTCCATAAAGCAATGCTGTGTTTCAAAAATGAGAATCCAAACACACCTGGAGTCCTCATTAGATAAACATAAGGGTTTTGGCATTTCTGGTGTGTCTCACGGACCTCCTCTTCCTTCTGCACAGAGATAATGACAGTCCTGTGACTACTTAGTCACTGCTCATAATTTTACCATGTATTTCTTAGAATCATTTCTTTTCTTTTTTCTTTCTTTCTTTCTTTTTTTTTTTTGCTTGATTGTAGTAGTTTTGAGCTTTGTATAACTTAATTTTCTCATTGCTATTCCATTGGGATTATGTTAAGACTTTCTTTCTTTTCTTTTCTTTTTTAACCACTTCTTTGTTGGCTCTCTTAAACACATGCTGCTGTGCTGCTGTCTGGAGCTCTGTTCTACTTAATTAATTTACTCCTTGCACTGCCTGTGGATCTGGAATTGTTTCAAGTTTGTGTTGTGATGATGTTGACAATGTCTTTTTCTTAATTTTTCCCCAAATATTAATGTTTCATGAATATTTTACTCATTGGGAAATACAATGGGTTGTATATTATGCATAAATTCAGATTTACTAGTAACTATCAGTGAAATGTGCCAATCATCTGGGTATTCATTCATGTGTGTTTGTTCCTCATGAACACTTACCCTTACTTATTTTGATGTCATTTTACATTACCTTTATTCATAATCTGACATTCAGCATTTTTCTCATGTAGTTTTTAATTTAAACACAATTTCCATCATTTTATTACATTTAATTATTAATTCTTCCTGTTTTACATATTTTACTGACAATGCATTTTTATTTATATTTCTTTCATACAGATAATTTCTCAGGGAGCAGGGTTCCTTTCACTTCATACTACATTTTCATGAACTTCTCTACATTTTAATTGAGTTGAATTTATCAATCTGTTCTTTGAACTTGCTTGATTTTCGTATATAAATTTTTTGGAGGACAGGAGAAGGTGTTGAGCTCCCAGAGTTAAATCCTTGGATTTCCAAACCTCTCCTCCAGAGACTGAATCATTCTGGAGATACATGTCATCCATCCATCTGTCTCCAGAGCTTCTGAATTCTGCAAACAGGTTTATCCTCTGCATACAGGTTTATTCCTCTAAACAGGTTGGCTTCTTGAAATGTGGGTCATGCACACTCCTTACATGAGCTAGCTAAAATATGTGTTTTCTTGCTTTGAACTCATTTTTTAAAAATATTAATGCTGTATGACAACAATTTTATATGTGTTTAATAATTGTATTTGGGGGGGTTACTTACTATTTATTTATTTGTTTGTTTATTCATTTATTTATTTTTGCTGTGATGAAATAGACTGAGAGAGAAAGTGTCAGAAGCCTTGGTCATGCAGACACTAGCCTCACCTAGCTCCCTCCTTGCTGGTGTAGCCAGGCTTGGCTTTTGCTCTTCTCCTGTGCTGAGGCCAGAGCTGGCTTGCTGCATCAACTGAGTTGTCATACTACACATGCACACTTGTGACTTCCTGTGTAGAAGAAAGATACAGGAGTAGCCCAGTAAAGAAGGAGGGGACAGTTCTGGTATCTCCTGAAGCCTAGAGTGAAGCTGTGCCAAGATGCAAAAGTTCTTTCTGAGCAAGCAACTTGCTGAGAAAAGCTGCGGCCAAGAGTGTGTCACTCTGACATCATTCAGCCAGGGTTTGGATTGCACCTCCTGGCACTCTGTGCCTGTGTTGGGCCTCTCCCCATTCATGGATTCTGGGAGGAAACTCTCCAATCAGGCCTGCAGTAAGAGAGGAAGGGGTGTCTTTCCATAGTTTCATCAAATTGTGTAATGCCTCTAGAGCTCTGGAATGGCCTCTGCTTGTGAGGCCCAATTATACAATAAATCTAAAAATAGTGCTAGAATATCTAAAATGCCAGAAAATGTAGAATCTGCAGGGTTTTTTTTTTGTAAAAGAGAGAATCATCTGTGGAGGGAAAATATCCTGCCTAAAAGTAGAGCCAGATTCAGCTGATCTAAGTTTATTACTGTGGAATTATAGCCCTTTGACCCCTCTGGACCATAGGGTGGGAGAACAGCCAGCAGCTGAAAACTGTGGGCATCTGTCATTACAAAGAGCCATCTTTTGACATCTCTGTGTCTTCACAGTTTGTCAGAGTATACAGAGCATCACATTGGGAGAAGCCAACTTGGTGGATGTGGTCTTTGTGTAGGAGGTGCTTTGTTGGCACCAGAAATCAGCTTTACCTTTCTCCCCAGGGTTATTTATTTTCTCTGATTCTCCCACAATATGAGAGGTAGGATCTCAAAACTTAGATAGCTGCCCACAGGGCTGACAAAAAATTCTTTATTTTTGAGTTTCCTCAACAGATTCCAAAATATCAATTTTTTTCATTTGCAGATCACAGGATTATTAACAATTTTTACCCATGCAATATTTGAAGCTAATGCTGTATCTTAATTGTCATTTACCCCTAAGTAATGGATGATGGTTTTTGAAAATGTATGTTTTTAGGAGGTAAATGTTTCACATGGTTTGAGAGCAAAGAATAATCACCAGATCTGCTTTTGAAAATCTTTGTGCCTTCTTTTTTCTTCCCTAGGCACACTCATCTTATCACCATATCTTTGACAAGTATTCTGGTTTATAAGTGGAATGTCTCCAAAATTTCATGTGTTGAAACATGGTCCCCAGTTGCAGCAAGGTGGAGAGATGGGCTTGTAGACCATAAGGGCTCTGACTTCTTCTTTGGGCCAGTCCACTAACAACTGACTGGACTATTGGGAAGAGAACTAGTTGGAGGACATAGATCATTGGGGTAACTCTGAACAGAATCATCTTCTCCCAGCACCTTCCTTCTTCTCTGCTGCCTGGCTGCCATGAGCTGAACAGCTTTTCTCCATGTTCTTCTTCCATGATGTTTCTGTCTTGGAGTGAGACTACCATGGACTGAGTGCTCTGAAACTGTGACTGAAATAAATGTTTCCACTCCTAAGTTGTGACTTTTAGATATTTATGTCACAAGTGGAAAGCTCAGTACAACAGAAACTTTACTAGGTGGCATGTCCTTATCCAGTGTCCTATTCTTTCCCTGGTGCTGGATTTCAGAACTGTCTGGGATGACACTTGGTACCCATGGGGGTATTTCTCTTAGATTGTCTGTTGACCATCAGCCTCCTGATCATCTATTTCTAGAAAACAGATTGAGGTGGAGACTTGGGGGAACACTGATTTATCTGGGGCCTAGAGGAACCTCTTTTATCATTTTATCTACATTGTAACGCCTTGTAATATGAATATTTTTCCTTTAACCTCCACTATATAGATATTTGGATGGCCTATAAATTATGTTGTGGGGGTAATAAAGAATTTTGGTTCTACTCTCTACATTTCTCTGAGTTTTGATTTCCAGGAGAGTATTCTAAAAAACGCACACCCTCTGGGTGTACAGGAAACCACAATGTACTTCAGTGAGTAAGAATGGGGATGAAGAATGTCCAAAGTGTCAGGATGCCTTGACTTTTACCTTGGGTCTGACCTGTCCATATTTCAGTCAGTACGGTTCTTCCCAGGCTTGTCACCTTCAAAAGATGTCTTTACTTACTTCAGCTTCAACTTTTCCCTAATTGTAAGATGTATTTTACTATCAGTCTTCAAATTAAACATATGTATCCAATACTACAGGATAAAGTTGAATTTTAGGAAAAAATCAGACATATGTTACTTTATTTAAATGTTTTATTTGCACTTATTCTTCTACAGAGGGTTCTTCATGGGATTCCCATGTGCTCTGTGTTTTGGAAAGTGATTTCAAGTGGAATTTCAGGGCTTAGCTTTGGAAATTTTACAAGAAATAATGAATAGGAAAAATCTACCATTATGGTGGCAGAGAAATGAATGTAGGTTTTAAAAATTGATTGGTAGCTGCCTAGGTGAATTTTATATAGACCAAGCTATCACCTCCTCATCCATGAAGACATGTGATAATCAACTTGTCATAGATCTTATCATCTGAATATTAGAGATTAATATTGAATCATGTGAGATAAGATTTGGCAAATCCTAGAATTATTCACATGATTTCTGTTTAGTAAATGGTTATCATTTGGATAGTAACCAAATATTACATTTACTTTCTGAAAAAGATGGGTGCTTTTCCATTTCAGGGACAAATGTAAGTTCTTTACACTTTTGTTGCCTCCCATGGACTGGAATTTGGCCAAGCATAGTGGGTGATGCATGGCTGAGATGCCAGTTACTCAGGACACTAATGGAGGAGGATTGCACATTTTAGATCAGTCTTGGAAGCTTAGGGACACCAAGTTTCAAAAAGTAAAAAGAACTAAAGATGTTGCTAGTGGTAAATCTGTAAACAGTCCCTGAATTCAATCCTAACCAGAAAACAAAATCCCTCTGAGTATGAATACTTTTACCTTTTAGGTAGTGGTTCTTTCTCATCTAAAACTAAATAAATAAATTTGGAAAGCAGAGAGGTCTGAGCTCAGTGATTAGTAGTTAAGGTAATCTTGAACTTACAAAGGAAGATCCTTGGGACCCATTTTTTTAATAAGTCCCATATTTTCCAGATATGGATTTGAATGGTAGGTTATCATTCCTAAGAAGGAAGCCTAGAGAAGTAGGAGGAAGATGTAGTTGTTTTCCAGGAGTTTCCCAGGTCAGGGGCAGCACTGAATTTTCCTCCCAAACTACTATGGAACATGCAGACTGTTACTTCTGCACTGTTTCAGTATTGTGTTTAATATGTTTTAAATCCACTTTGCTTCACTTTCTTATCAAAACAGTCAACTTGAACTCTGTTTAAAACATATATGGTACACATATCCCCCCTATATCAGGAGCCCTCTGTTCTTTTACTTTCATCAAAGCCAGGCCAGGCATATGTGACCTGCGGAATTCAAAAGGTTTTCTTTTTGATAAATGGACATCGGATTGTCTTGGTATCCTAGATTCCCATTGGGGATGTTTCTGGGTCATTAGAAGAAGTGAACCCTGCTTTGTTTTCATTCCATCTGGATGCTCCACTATCTATAAATACAGAAAACTTAATAAAATGCACATTCATTTCCCCTAAGAACAAAGTAAGTCCTAAAAGAACAGAATGATTAGAAGAGACTCAATCTCTACAATGCCATGGAAAGTCTGCTGAAATACTTATTATGTCATTTAGTTTTGATTTGGCCACAGACATCACAGCAGTGATGATGTGTCCTTTTATATTCACTGACACTTTGTACCAATTTGTTCTATTTGTTCTTCAACTCTTTTAACTTTGTTTCCTTGGTTTAAATGCTGTCTGCCACATTTTCCCTATAATGTTATATTTCTTTGTCTTGAAGTGTTTTGGTAGGATTTTCTAAATAATCTACATAAACCATCATATTTGATACAGAAACTCTTTTTCTTAGTAATTTTTATTTTTGTGGCTTGCTTTGGGGAATGCAATCTCTGCTGCCTTTTTTTTCATACAGACATCGGCTCTATTACTGGAGCTCCTGAAATAGACCACAGTCCTGTAGGCTTTCATTTTATTCTACCTGCAGTTCACAGACATTAACCTCATTTTATATAATGGTTGTGCACTTAAAATCATCCTTCTTCTCACCATAATTTTCTTCTGTGAGAAATAGACAATTTATCATATGATATATAAATTCACAATTAAAATGAATATGCTCTGTTGGTGCCTTAATTTTTCATTTTATTTTGTAAAATTAGAGTATAAAAACTTTTTTGTGGATTTGTGACACTCTTTTCTCAGAGTTTTATAATAGAGAAAATCACTATTATGAAGTATTTTCTTGAATAATAAACAACACTCACCAGTTAAGAGCCAAGTCTACTAACTCTCATTTCATCTTCAGCCAACTTTCAAGCTCTGTGAATGATCAAATGGTCAATGTGCTCTTTATTTATCTATTCCTATTTCAGGAACTGTTGGCATTCACCGATGTGACCATTGATTTCTCTGAAGAGGAATGGGAATGCCTGGAGCCTGCTCAGAGGAACTTATACAAAGAAGTGATGCTAGAGACCTACAGAAACCTGGTCTTCCTGGGTGAGCAGAGTTCCCTTCAGAATTCCAAATAAATCAGAACTCCTAATTGTATAATTTTCTTACCTTGCAGAATATCTTTTGGGTACTTCTGCTCTTCAAGAATGAGTTTCAGATTCTTGCTTTCAAGAAAAAGGATTGGGCAATTTTTGTTACAGAGAAGAAAATGTTAATGCCATTTATTTCAGTCCTTAATCTTTCTTTTTCCTGAAATGATGTATACTTTTCACTTAAAATTCGTGGTACTTATAGTAATGCAGTGATATAGAATGATGTGACCCACATGTCAAAATCCAAATTCTTCCCTTTATAGATAGAATAGAAGCTTCAATATTCTCAGTGATAATCCCAACAAATAGTCAATTCATTTTCCGATGAACATATCGCCTCTAAGCTGTATTTGGACACCCTCCCCTGGTGCAAAGAAGAGAGCCCTGAGCTACGTACCCAAGTGGGCAGAAATTCATGAAACAGAGGACACAATTGAGAGGTCCAAAGGCAAGGAGGAAGCCAAATTCAAATGTTGGTGGAGAAGTTATTATGCCACAGAAATGGTCTTGCAGGAGCTTAGGTTTATTTCCTAGATGTCCTAGAAGGACATCTACTGTCCTATATTGAGCATGGTTTCCTCTTCTTTAGTCCTCCTTCTCCTCCATGGATGTCTGTGTTGAGTCAAATCAACATCCCAAGCACTCCCCTTTGCTTGTGAGGTCAGCATGATCTGATGGCATTTTCATGATTTGACATGTCTCTCAGAAATCTGTGCACATTTCTGGAGACCTATAGATGAATTTATTATAATATAGTAGTATCAGAAAGTAGTTTCTCTTTTATCCTTATGTTTTTATTAATTGAAATTTCCTTATCAGAGCTCATTATGAATACTTATAATGAATATTCTGTGGAACTTTTCTGTCATTAGTGAATGACTGCTCATTTTGCTTATATGGTCATAGGTGATAACTACAGTTATATAAAAGGGTTTGCACAATAATCAATCAATGGTTATTCTGAATTTTGTTAGTTAAATTTTCTTTTTATTTTTTCCTTTTCTGTATTTCATATTATACAGTAGATTTTGAGTTGTACTGTAGGTTTCCTCCCATCATCTAATGTTTCTATTTTTTTACCTACACTTTATAATTCGATGGTCATTTCCAATATTTCACAAATTAGGGCAGTGTAAGATGAAATTAAATTATGTCTGATTTTTGTTTCCATTGTCAGTACAATTATATTTACTTCTATCTTTATTTAATTTTTAATTTTTTTCTTTTGCCAATAAAATTACAGATAAAATACTTTCTATCTCATAAGTTTTTATTTTAAAGTATGTTGCACATACAATAATCATTTTCACACCAGCCTCTGATCACTTTTGTGTGTAATATTCTTATACACTTTTGCCTTCAAATTGCATCTTTAGATTTAGTCTCTGATAATCTGCATATAGTTGTAATTTTTTATTTGTTTCCTCTGCTTCCTTTAATTCTCTTTTCCTTCTTTTTTAATTGGGTTATCTTGTGGTTCACAGATTGTTATCATGATATTAATTGATTCCTCTTTCACTTCCCTTTATTCTATGAGTATTTTGTCTTTTACTTTGATATTTTATAAAAATCATTTTAAGCTTACACTAGGTTTTTAACTGGCAACAAGTTGACTTCAATTCATAACAAAATTTATTATATTTATGTATCCTTTGAAAATTATGTTATTGATGACACATTTATTTTTATATTCCATACATATTTAGAGGATTATGATGATTTTTATGTTTTTATACTTTAAATTCTATAGAAAAAGTGTTCTATGACCCATTGGTCCAGTAAAATTGAATTCTATATTGGTACATGAATTTTCCTTACAATGAAAGTTTTAAAATTTTATATGACTTGTGTTGCTGTGCACATTTATTTCATTTTTCAATATGAATAATTCACTTGAGTATTTTTGGAAAAAGAGGTCAAGTAGTTATAATGTTTGGGTGCACTTATACATATTTAAAATCTTTATTTTTATTCATGTTGAAGTATAGTATCTCTGGTTATAGTATTCTCAATTGGGAAGTTTGTTTTATCACCCCTTTGATGCTATTCACCTTTGGGCTTAATCCTAAGCACCACACATAAAAAAATTAAAAGTGGAATGACCCTGTTATCCAGAAATACAAGTTCTAAATAGGTATCCTGAGGAGATTAAATCAGCATGTTGAAGAGAGAGCTCCACTACTGCTTCAGTTCAAATGTTGTTCACAGTAGTCAAGACATAGACTCCACCTATGTGCTCATCAGGAGTTGGATGAGTAAAAAAGATGGTATTTTTCCACAATCAATTACCAATAGAAAAGAGATATCTTTTCAATTAAAGTGACAAGGGATGAATATGCAGGACTTTGCATTGCATGAAATAAGGCAGCCACAGAAAATAATTTGCAACCTCATCTGACTCACATGTGGAACTCACAAGTGCAGAGAGTGAAATGGTTACCAACTCCTGCATGTTCGGAGTGTTGATGAAAGACTGCTATATATTTATTTTATTTTATTATTTTTTTAAAGAGAGAGGAGGAGAGGTGGGGGGAGGGAGAGAGAGAGAGAGAATATTTTTTAATATTTATTTTTCAGTTTTCGGTGGACACAACATCTTTATTTTATTTTATGTGGTGCTGAGGATTGAACCCAGCACCCCGCGCATGCCAGGCAAGCGCATTACGGCTTGAGCGACATCCAGCCCAA
Organism: Marmota flaviventris; assembly: GCF_047511675.1. Taxonomy (NCBI): domain Eukaryota; kingdom Metazoa; phylum Chordata; class Mammalia; order Rodentia; family Sciuridae; genus Marmota; species Marmota flaviventris. The sequence continues at coordinate 76,249,287 of NC_092511.1, read as the reverse complement.
TACATTATCTTAAAGGACATAAGAAGTTTTGAGCCCACGGTGTGACACTTAAATACTGAGCCACATCCCAAGCTCTTTTACTATTTTTTATTTTGATACAGGGTCTTGCTAAGTTATTTACAGTCACACTAGTTTGCTGAGGCTGAATTTGAACTTGGGATCCTCCTGCCTCAGACTCCTGAGCTGTGCAGAATCAAGGCTTGTACCACCACACTGGCAAATGTACTGTATTTTTGGCAAATGCTAATCGAATGAATACAATGATTTCTAAACACTAAAATGATGATTAGATAAAATGTTCCTTAGCTAGAATTAGTCATTTCACCATATATTCTATTTTAAAATACCATTAAATACTTGGTAAATACATGAATTTAACAAATTTAATTTGTTAATGATTTGAATCAGTAAATAACCAAAGTTATAAAATTAAAAACCAAGTTATTTGTCTTGAACTCCATGTGTTGAGTTTATCTAGGTAATACTGACATAGGCTGTGCCTGTGTGTGTGTGTTTGTGTGTAATGTGTGCTTACCAATAAAAATATTTTTTTTCATATTTCTCCTTAGAGACCATATACTCTTTGCCCCTATTGAATATCTGTGTTATTGTCATCCAACATTTGTTATATCCAGGTTTCTCATGGTAGACAGAAAGTGCTTTTCAGGCAGTCGCCAAGAAAGCCAAAAATGTTCATGTTTACATTTCCCTTTTCCTTTTGAGAGAAAAGAAAGAAGTTGGTAGATTTTTCCTAATTGTAGAATTCTTGAGGAAAAAGGCCTGTAGTGAATAAAAGTAACACATTTTCCTTTTCTCTGCTATATTACTCTTCTTAATGATGTACTTCTCTTGCACACTGAATTCTCAGATGATTTGGGTAATTCTTACAAAGTACATTTGTCTGTCCATTGTTATTTAGTTCATATATTTATGAAGAAATGATGGTCTTTGATGCCACACTATTGAAGTTCTGACTGCTATAATTGTATGTTAGATTTGTAAAGTGTATTATAAGTATAATATGTAAAATAATTGTTATACTCAATTTTTTCCAGCCATGACCTCTCATCATACCCAGGATATTTTACCAGAACCGAACAGAGAACATTTATTTATAAAAGTGATAAAGAGAAGATATAAAAATTGTTACCTTGACTATTTACAACAAAATAAAATACAGAATAGTGTAGGTAACAATGAAGATCAGAAATCATATTATAAAGAAGACACATTAATAGCAACAGTTTTTTAATAAAAATGTCCTTAATAATATCGACAGTCCTCAAGAAGATTTAATAGCTCAGAAAAGTATTCAATTTATAACTGAAGGACAAGTTTCTGAAAGTGTTGATTTTGAAAATTTCTCTACACTCTGTCCATCATTCTGCAATGAACAAAAGATTTATTCTTGTGCTCAAAGATACACTTTTAATGATTGTGGGAAGGCCCCTATGTACTCCCTACTGCTTAATCAAAATTCAGATATAGATTTCTGGAAAGTGTGCAATACATGTGATGAAACAAGCAACACCTTCAGTCAGGTCTCTATGCTAAGCAATTACCAGTGCCCTTACATTGGAGAAAAAAAGCATGAATCTAGCAAAACACATAACAAATTTAGCTTTCATTGCAATCAAAGGGAACATCAGTGTGGTAATTGTGCCCAGAACATTCACAAAGATGACAGATGTAAGAAAGTCCCTCCTTATTGCTCAAAGCACCATCAAAGTACTCAGAGCCAAGAGATGCCTTGCAAATATGAGGAATGGGAGAGAGCTTCTTATCCAACTGCAAGCATTCCTCAATACAGTGGAACTCATCCTGAAAGGGAGCCCCACATATTTAAGGAATATGTTCAAGCAGGAAGTTCCACACCACTTTCTAAAGACCACAGGTACCATAGCAGTGGTCAACACTACAAATTTAAAGAGTGTGGCAAAACTTTTAATCAAGGATCACTCTCTATTATGCACCCCAGAATTCATAGTGTAGAGAAACCCTACAATTGTGAAGAATGTGGCAAGTTCTTTTTTAAACACCTGGTATTGCATAGCAGTGAGGAAACCTACAAATATAAAGAATGTGAAAAAACATTTAAGGAATTTTCAACCCTTAGTCAACACCAAAAGAGTCATACAGAAGAGAAGTCCTATAAATGTGAAGTATATGGCAAAGCTTTTAATAAAAGATCATGTCTTACTCGACACCAGAGTATTCATACTGTAGACAAGCCCTACAAATGTAATAAATGTGGGAAAGCTTTTAAAAATAATGTATGCCTTACCAAACATGAGGTAATTCATACTATAGAGAAGTCATACAAATGTGAAGAATGTGGCAAAGCTTTTAATCGAAGATCATGCCTTACTCAACACCAGAGAACTCATACAGGAGAGAAGCCCTACAAATGTAAAGAATGTGGGAAAGAATATACTCAAAGAGCAGGCCTTGCTCAGCACCAGAGAATTCATACTGGAGAGAAGCCCTATAAATGTGAACAATGTGGCAAATGATTTACTCAAAAAGTAGGCCTTACTCAACACCAGAGAATTCATACAGGAGAGAAGCCCTACAAATGCACTAAATGTGAGAAAGCTTTTAGGTATAAATCAAGCCTTACCCAGCACCAGAGAATTCATAATGGAGAGATTCAATGTGAAGAATGTGGGAAAGGTTTTAATGAAAAAAAAATGGTTTACTCTTCACCAGACTAATCATAACAGGGAGGGGTAATTCAAGTGTAAAAACTGTTGCATAACTTTTAGCAATAGCACAAACATGGCTTATCACTGGAGAAGTCATAGTACATACAATCCAAAATAGTGTAAATACTGTGCCCAAGGCTTTACTCAAATTTCAAATTTTTCTTAACGTTAGAAACCTGATACCTATAGGGGATGGGGAAAGATATTTGCCTGAAATATGTGCGTTAAAAAACAGCAAAATATCTACAATAAAGAAAACACCTTTAGAAATATAAAATATAAGAAATATAGCAAAACTTCTCTTGATGTACCATGAGAGGGAAATGAGGGATTGCCTTTGCCTAAAATTTGTTAAACAACCCTAGGTGATGTGGGAGAAATAAAGAAATTCTCACAAGTAGTATAAAATAGTTTAGAAACCTTGTCTCTGGAAGGATGAAAATTTATTATAAATCAAAGATATCTCAATACTTTCACTTTTAAAAACTGGAGAAAACAATTTAACTTAGATTTTTTAGCAGAAGAAGGCTTGTTCCTCAGAGTTGTTAATCTACAATTTCAAGTCTTTACAGTGGATTATAAAATAGTTTATTCACATTGTGTATAAATTTTCCCACTAAATAAAAGTAAAAATTTTTAATGTTTAACATGTTAGGTGTTGAATCATGGTAATAAGTCAGAGATATTACTGTGTTCCTGTTTACTAAAGGTTCCATGCAACAGATAGTAAAAACATACTAAAATATCTCCATTAATCTTTTTAGAAACATCAGCTCATTTGGAGAATAGTATTCGCATAAATCAGATCTTTATTTATTTTTTTCTGTTTGTAATTATGGTGATCTTAAGGCAGTTATAGGTAAGATATAAGAACATGAAAATAAGCCCCAGATTTCTCTATCTTGAATTACTACTCTCAAATTTACCCTACACATTCTGGTCCCAGTAGTGGACACCTTTTTTTCCAGCAACTGAGGAGGCTGAGGCAAGAAGATCCCAAGTTCAAAGCCAGCCTCAGCAACTTAGCAAGGCCCCAAGAAATTTAATGAGACCCTATCTCAAAATAAAAAATAAAAAAGCACTGGGGATTGTGGCCCAGTGTTTAAGCACCCCTGGATTCAATTCCTGGTACCTCCCAATTTTTTTGTACCTTATACAATGAGAGAACTCCTAAGGGCCCTGTAATTTTGGAGAGCAACACAATTTCCCAACACAGGGTCTTTTAATACCCCAGAAACCAGGGGCCACCAGTGCAAATTTTGTGGAAAGAAGGGCCATTGGAGGGAGAGATCCCAATGGTTGCCCAGGAAGTCATGTGATCACCTGGACACTGACCCATCCTGGCTCCTGGCATGTGTGGTAGAAAACAACTAAAATACTGAAGAAGCCAAAGATTTCCTCATGAAGACCTCAGGAATAACCCCCAAGGAGTCTAGACTCACATTAAAAAATTTAGGGAAATACTTTTGCCCAGTAACAAGTATTTATTTAGCCTTGAAACAACCAGAATGGAACTATAACCAGAAACAAGTGCCCAATAATGAGTGTGGGGGAAAAAAGCCATACTCATAGAGCATTTTAACCTCCCACATAATTTATATAATTTTATATATAATCTGACTTTGGCTACTTTTCACTCTACTCTATAATTTATCATGGTTATTTTACATTGAGGATTAAAAGATAGAGAGTATATGGCAAAGTCTCTCCAAACTCCTCTACCACTGAGTCCTTATGAGATACTCCAGATTACACCTGTCCCTTTTTAGGTTTTAACAGGAACAGAAGCACTTGCCACCACACAGGAAAAATCAAAGTTCTTATTTAGATGAGACACTGGAGTATAGATAAGTCATGTTTAAAAGCTAATCACACCTGGGAATGGTGGCACATGCCTGTAATTCCAGCAGCTCAGGAACCTGAGATAGGAGGATCTCAAGTTCAAAGCCAGTGCCAGCAATTTAGCAATGTCCTAAGCAACTCAGTGACATCCTATCTCTATCTAAAATACAAAAATGGGCAAGGGGTGTAGCTCAGTGATTAAGCAACCCTTGACTCAATCCCCAGTACCAAAAAACAAACAACAAAAAAGCTAAATGCAAAATAATACATATTACCTTACATTTTTTCTTTGTGTTAACCCTTTGGGTCAATGGAACACTCACATTATCACTTTGATCTAAATTGATTGGATATGTAAACATTGCAGGATACAGACCAATTTTATGCATAGGAGACAAGGAAGCAGTGTATGTCTTTGGGTTCCTTGGATTTCAGGTTCAGCTACACAGTCATCAGCCATTCTGCATTCCGAGGCTTATGGCTCTACCTTTTCTTCTTTTCTCTACTAAAGGTAGTCTCACACAGAGAACTGCTTTAGTTTTGATGTCATTTTAGTTTTGATGTCATTTTAGTTTTGTAAGGCAAGTTAAGTTGTAATTTGGGAGTGCCTGGGGGGTTACTGCAATTTTTAAGAATATTTCTAGTTTTAGATGGACACAATGCCTTTATTTTATTTATTCATTTTTTTTTTTTTACATAGTACTGAGGATCAAACCCAGTGCCTCACATGTGCTAGGCAAGTGCTCTGCCACTGAGCTATACCCCCGGCTAAAGTTACAGAATTTTTGGAATAATTTTCAATTTACAGGTTACAATTGTTATATTGTGTTCAGAGGGAAGTGTTGATATACGTTTTTACATGATCCAATTAGTAAATCACTTAGCTTTCACCTCAAATATCATTATGGAGAAAATATTGAGAGTTTTTCCTTCTCATCTGTGAATGTACCACACATTCCTATGTGTACTCACCTTACTGTGTAATTGGACCCTAGAGCCCTAGACCTTGTTTTTCCTATAAAACTATGTTTATGAGCTCATCGTTTGCTTCCAACACATACCCAGAAGTGGGAAAACTGGATTGCAAGTTTATAAATTTTATGGAAAAGTCCAGTCACTCCAAATGTCTTCCTCTTTTCCCCATTGGTATCTATCCCTATCATAGGCACCAAGAGACCAAAAGCCACCATATGTGCTCATCAGCAAGTCATGACAGCAGGCTTTGGAATGGGAAGTTTATATATCCTTTATAAATGTGAGATGTGCTACTGGCAAGATGACCACATGGCGTGAGAAGATTGGTACATATATGGTGTCAACGGCCCACCTCCATTTCTGACCTCACTTCCACATTATTAGGGTTCAAAAAACCTAAGGCAGGGCCTCCCCCAGGCCTGCTAAAGAGTAGGGGCACTCCAATATGTGACATAAGAAGTGTTGCAGGCCATGGCAGCTTTTCACTATTACCAGCCAGCTCCACCCATACTGTGCACTTATGGCCAGCCCTGGCAAGAACTTTAATACCTGAAATGGGACTACAGTGAGTTCCTACTGTGATTCATGGTCCAATACCCCTGATAATGCTGGTTATCTGATTATGGGTGACAAGTTCTGCTTCCCCACATGTTGAAGTTCAAACTTTATAGAAGCATGCTGAGGAAAGCATATAAATCAGGGTTTATTTAATAAGGGATAACATAGACTTCTCCTGTGAAGGAGAAGGGGGCCCTAGCTGGTATTCTGGTATCCCAAGAAATGAGGTATTCTGCCCTTTTTATATGTCCTAGGTTTCCTTTGTACTCCTGCCTTTCCCCCTCATCTTTCTCTTTCCTGCCTAGGTGACTAGGCCCAGGAATACTCAGTGGGAGTGACAAAAGGTGGGAACCAGGTGGGATGAACGGGGAAGGGCAGGGTGGAGTATCCAAGGACACATTAACAACCTTATAGCTCCCTGTAGGGAGGGGAAATACCTGGGACAGGTTACCATGGCACAGGTTGGAGCTGGGGCAGGTTCTTGATAAGATCCCTCAGGAGAACTGTCTCTAACTTCCTAGACTCACTCAAAATTGGCCTCCTAGATCTGAACTGACTTGATTTACCTATCTATACTGACTGCCTGTCTAATTCTGGCTTCACCCCCAGATAACATAGGCCTAATTTGCGCAAACTGCAAGAGGTCTCTGCCCTACTGCGCAGAGACCCACAGTCCTGAGCCAAATGCCCAGTCCTGCCACAATTAAAACACCACCCTTGAGAATGGAGTCTCTGAAATTGAGGCTGGAGGATCTGTTTTAAAGCTGTGTTGAGTGTAAAACTCTGTAATTGGGTAGGACTAACATCTGCACAAAGGCAAATGAACTCAGAATCCATCCGTTTTTTTGTTTTGTTTTGTACCTGAGCTTGAGCCATCAGGGAATATTGTTAGTGCACCATCCATTCGTTTTGCACATGCAATCCTTGGAAAAATAAATGGAGTTACTAATGCAAATTGAATAATTTTATAATGAGGATAATGACTCTCTACCTGACCAGGAAAATTAGCAATAGCTACTTGCCAAGTATTACAAATTTGAAAAAGCTACAATTACAAAAACTAAAAGGGGGAGATAGGACTAGGACTCCCCAATATAACCTTAGTGATGCTCTGTTTGTTTTAAATTTTCTAAATTGTGACTCAGAAGGTTGCACTGCAGCTGAGCGACACATGTCTTCCACAGCAACAGGCCCGTTAGGCCAAGTTTGGTGGAAAGATCTGCAGACTGGCCAACGGAAAGGACCAGATCCAGTGATTATGTGGGGTAGAGGTCATGCTTGTATTTTCCCAGAAGGTGTTTTCCATTCTATTTGGGTACCTGAAGGCACCATAAGGCATGGAAGACTTAAAACCAAGATTCAAACGACTGAGGATTGACCCAGAGATGCCAGACCTGGCTGCCCCCAACAGGAGGAATTCTCAAAGGAATAGAGGAAGGAAGATGGCCCAGAGAGACACAATGGTGAAGCTACCCTCATGGAAGGAGCTGAAGAATCTGATGCTGCAGGCTTAACAAATGATTCAACAACAAGAAAAAATTAAATCTCTAAGGATGATGCTTGCTGCAATATTAGCTCTATTGAGCTGTCAGGTAGATGGGAATCAGGGAGAAACCTATTGGACATATTTTCCATATGCACCTTTAGTACACCCAGCAGTGTGGACTGGAGAATCCATCTCAGTATTTACTAATGACTCATATATGATGGGAGGATTTACAGACACCCATATTACTCCCAATCATGTGACTGGGTTTAATTATTCTGGCTATAGTGCTCAATTGCCTTTGTTTTGGTCCCACGATAAACTTGCTGCTGTCTAAAAGTGTCCTTTGAGAAAAAGATAGCATTTGGGAGACCTAGACCAGCTAATTGTACTGTTCCTGGAGACTCAAAATCTTATATCATATCAGTTATTAAAATGGGGCTTTCTCATAACAAACCAGTCATCTCAGAAGAACGTCCACAAATACTTCATTTTACTAACCATTCTGTGATAGAAATTGTCATCTTTCATAAGATGGATTGTATAAATACTTTTCCAGTACAGCATAAGTTATCTAGAAATAGTGGGTATATTTTGGACTGCTCTCCTAAAATTGACAAAAGGCAATGGTGCAAGGGTATTACCATGACACCTGGAGGATTTGTAACATCTTGACCTTCAGCAAAGGTGGCATTCAAAAAGATGTTTGGCGCTTAATTGCTGCCTCAGAATTCTTTACTGACAAACCTTTACCAGATTTAGTAGGCAAAAACTGTAAGGAGGGTTCCTGTTATGGCCTATGGGCCTGTGTTCAATCTCCTGACATTTTAATTATTGGAAATGTGAAAGTTAAAAGAAAGGATGATAGATATCTTGTAACATGTAATAAATGTAATTTAACAAACTGTATCACCAGATATAATAGAGGGAAAGGAACACTGACACTCATCAGCCCTCTTTTGTCTCATTGCCAGCTAATATTTTAGAGCTGTGGTATGCTGATGCTGGTTTTCAAGTCTTACAACAATTTACATGTCCAGCTAGTGAGACCTAAATGTGCTCCTAAGCTCTGTAATAGTGGGAGTTGTTGCTTTAGTTTCCTTTATGGCTTCAAGGGTCACAGCTTCAGTGGCCCTATCTCAAAATATTCAACATGCAAATTTTCTTAAAATTTAGCTTAGAATACTTCCAAGGCTCTTCATAATCAAATAAATATTGATGAAAGGATTGAGGCTAAGTTAAATGCCTCAGAGGCTACAGTCATAAATATTGGTAATGGACTTTCAGCTTTGAAATTCAAGGAAAGACTCATGTTAACTATAAGTATGTGTATGTTACTGCTGCCAAATACAATGCTTCCCAATGGGAATGGGAGGTTAAAAACCACGTTAGGTATTTGGTAAAATAATAATAACAATAATCTTTTTATAATCTAATTATAATAATGATCTTTTATTTATATTAATATTAATAATTTTATTTATATTTATATTAATAACAATAATCTTTTTATAATCTAATTATAATAATAATCTTTTGGTGTTACATCATCATATTCAAGATATACAAAAAAGTAAGATTGATTTTTCAGATCTTACTTCTTTAGATAATCAAATACTTAAAGAATTGAATGAATTTAATCCTGGAAACATTCTTACATGTTCTGCATGGTATATCCTTGTACTGTTTTCTTTGCTACTAATTCTCTCTTGTATTGTAATTGTAGGATGACGAGCCTTTAGAACAAGAATTTGGGGACTTGAAATAGTGACCCATCACCTACTTTTTCAAATTAAGAAGGGAAAATATGTGGGAAGCCACTCTGAATGACCCACACCTTCCAGTACTAAAGCAAGAAGTTCTGACCAATCACTACATTGGTGGTGACTTGGCATTGTCCCAACTCAGTTAGCAAAGGTGTGTCTTTAGATGTAGGTGTCACCCCTGGGGTTGAGTTACACTCACCTGTCCCTTGTAACCCTGCCCCTTCTGGCCTTTTTGGATAGAACTTTCTAAAGAACAAGAATCCCCCCAATAAAAGCCCACTTCCAAAGGTACTCACTCTCTCTCACCAGACTCTTGTGACTTTCTCTTGATCTCCCTTTTGGGGATCCTGAGGCCGATAGTGAAGAAGCCGTCCTAAAGCTTGTTTAAAGGTAAAGGGTGTCTGTGTTTTTATTTGGTGTCCCTACAAATTCATACGAGTGATCTTAAGTTCAGGTGCCCACACAGGTTGGGGGCAGCAGAGATCCTTTTGCCTCAGCCTCCTGAGCTGCTGGAATTACAGGCATGTGTCAACATTTTTGGCTGTGGTAAACTTTTGAACATGACTTGTATATACTCCAGTGTCTCATCTGAATAAGAACTTTGTTTCTTTCCTGTGTGGTGGCAGGTGCTTCTGTTTCTGTGAAGACCTAAAAAGGGACAGGTGTAATCTGGAGTATCTCATAAGGACTCAGTGGTAGAGGAGTTTGGAGAGACTTTGCCATATACTTTCTATCTTTTAATCCCCAATGTAAAATAACCATGATAAATTATAGAATAGAGTGAAAAGTAGCCAAAGTCAAATTATATATAAAATTATATAAATTATGTGGGAGGCTAAAATGCTCTATGAGTATGGCTTTTTCCCCTCACCATAATTATTGGGCACTTGTTCCTGGTTATAGTTCCCTTCTGGTTGTTCAAGGCTAAATGGGTATTTGGTTTTGGGCAAAAGTATTTTTCTAAATTTTTAATGTGAGTCTAGACTCCTGGGGTCTTCAATAGTGGAGTTGGCTTCTTCAGTATTTTAGTTGTTTTCTACCACACATGCCAGGCACCAGGATGGGTCAGTGTCCAGCTGACCACATGGCTTCCTGGGCAACCATTGGGATTGACCAATGGCCATTCCTTTCACAAAATTTGCACTGGTGGCCCCTGGTTTCTGGGGTATTAAAAGACCCTGTGTTGGGAAATTGTGTTGCTCTCCAAAATTACAGGGCCCTTAGGAGTTCTCTCATTGTATAAGGTACAAAAAAATTGGGAGGTACCAGGAATTGAATCCAGGGGTGCTTAAACACTGGGCCACAATCCCCAGTGCTTTTTTATTTTTTATTTTGAGATAGGGTCTCATTAAATTTCTTGGGGCCTTGCTAAGTTGCTGAGGCTGGCTTTGAACTTGGGATCTTCTTGCCTCAGCCTCCTCAGTTGCTGGAAAAAAAGGTGTCCACTACTGGGACCAGAATGTGTAGGGTAAATTTGAGAGTAGTAATTCAAGATAGAGAAATCTGGGGCTTATTTTCATGTTCTTATATCTTACCTATAACTGCCTTAAGATCACCATAATTACAAACAGAAAAAAATAAATAAAGATCTGATTTATGCGAATACTATTCTCCAAATGAGCTGATGTTTCTAAAAAGATTAATGGAGATATTTTAGTATGTTTTTACTATCTGTTGCATGGAACCTTTAGTAAACAGGAACACAGTAATATCTCTGACTTATTACCATGATTCAACACCTAACATGTTAAACATTAAAAATTTTTACTTTTATTTAGTGGGAAAATTTATACACAATGTGAATAAACTATTTTATAATCCACTGTAAAGTCTTGAAATTATAGACTAACAACTCTTAGGAACATGTCTTCTTCTTCTAAAAAAATCTAAGTTAAATTGTTTTCTTCAGTTTTCAAAAGTGAAAATGTTGAGAAGTCTTTGATTTATAATAAATTTACATCCTTCCAGAGTCAAGTTTTCTGCACTATTTTATAGTACTTGTGATAATTTCTTTATTTCTCCCACCTCACCTAGGGATTTTTAACAAATTTTAAACAAAAGTTAAAAGAATTTTCTCATTTCCCTCTCACATATATCAAGATACAAAGTACAGATAAGGGCTTTGCTATATTTCTTATATTTCTAAAGATGTTTTCTTTATTGTAGATATTTTGCTGTTTTTTAAGGCATGTATTTCAGGCAAATATCTTTCCCAATTCCGTATAGGTATCAGGTTTCTAATGTTAAGGAAAACTTGAAATTTGTGTAAAGACTTGGGCACAGTATTTACACTGTTCTGGATTCTTTGCACATGAATTCTCCAGTGATAAGCAATGTTTGAGCCATTGCTAAAAGGTCTGCAACAGTTTTTACATTTGTACTACCTCTCCTCATTATTATTGGCTGGTGATGAGTAAACCATACTAAAGACCTTTCCAATATTCTTCAACTTGAATCTCTGCATTATGAATTCTCTGGTGCTGGGTAAGGCTTGATTTATACCTAAAAGCTTTAACACACTTATTACATTTGTAGGGCTTCTCTCCTGTATGAAATCTCTGGTGCTGAGTAAGCCCTACTCTTTGAGTGTATCGTTTGCCACATTTTTCACATTTGTAGGGCTTCTCTCCAGTATGAATACTCTGGTGATGAGCAAGGCCTGCTCTTTGAGTATATTCTTTCCCACATTCTTTACACTTGTAGGGCTTCTCTCCAGTATGAATTCTCTGATGTCGAGTAAGAAATGAATTACACCTAAAAGCTTTGCCACATTCCTTACATTTGTAGGGCTTCTCTCCAGTATGAATACTGTGGTGTAGAGTGAGGTGTACTCTTTGAGCAAATCCTTTTCCACATTCTTCACATTTGTAGGGCTTCTCTACAGTATGAGTACTCTGGTGTAGAGTAAGACCTGCTCTTTGAGTATATTCTTTCCCACATTCTTTACATTTGTAGGGCTTCTCTCCAGTATGAATTCTCTGGTGTTGTGTAAGGTTTGATCTTCGATTAAAAGCTTTGCTACATTCCTTACATTTGTAGGGTTTCTCTTCAGTATGAATACTGTAGTGTAGAGTAAGGTGTGTTCTTCGAGTAAATCCTTTCCCACATTCTTTACATTTATAGGGTTTCTCTGCAGTATGAGTACTCTGGTGCTGAGAAAGACCTGCAGTTTGTCTATATTCTTTCCCACATTTTTTACATCTATAGGGCTTCTCTCCAGTATGAATTCTCTGATGTTGAGTAAGATACGAACTACACCTAAAAGCCTTGCTACATTCCTTACATTTGTAGGGCTTCTCTCCAGTATGAATACTGTGATGTAGGGTAAGTTGTGCTCTTCGAGTAAATCCTTTCCCACATTCTTCACATTTGTAGGGCTTCTCTGTGATATGTATTCTCTGGTGTTGAGTAAGTTGTCCTCTTTTAGTAAAACTTTTCCCACATTCTTCACATATGTGGGGCTTCTCTCCCATAGGAATACTTTGGCATTGAGGAAGGGTTGAAAAATTCTTAATTTTTTTTTCACATTCCTTACATTTGTATGCTTCTTCACTGCTATGCCATCTCAGGTTTTTAGAAATTGTTGAGCAAATATTAAAGTATTTGCCACATTCTTCACATTTGTAGGATTTCTGTCCACTATGAATTCTGTGGTGCTTAAAAGAGGGTTGTTCTTGATTATAAGTTTTGCCACATTCTTTAAATTTGAAGTGTTGCTCACTGTTATGGTACCTGTGGTGTTTGAAAAGTGGTGTGGAATTCCCTGCTTGACCACATTTCTTAAATTTGTAAGGCTCCCTTCCAGGTTGAGCTCCGCTATACTGAGAAAGACTTGTAGTTAGATAAGAAGGTCTCTCATATTCCTCACAATAGCAAGGCATCTCTTGGTACTGAGTACTTGGATGGTGATTTGGGCATTGAGAAAAGATATTCTCCCATTTCTCATTTTTGTAAATGTTCTGTGCACAATGACCACACTGATGTTCTCTTTTATTGCAACCAAAGCTAAAGTTGTTATGAGTTTTGCTACATTCATGCTTTTTCTCTCCAATGTAAGGGCACTGGTAATTGCTTAGCATAGAGACCTGGCTGAAGGTGTTGCTTGTTTCATCACATGTATTACATGCTTTCCAGAAACCTATATCTGAATTTTTATTAAGTAGTATGGAGTGCATAGGGGCCTTTCCACAATCATTAAAAGTGTATGTTTGGGCAGAAGAAGAAATCTTTTGTTCATTGCAGAATGATGGAGAGATTGTAAAAACATTTTCAAAATCAGCACTTTCAGAAACTTGTCCTTCAGTTATAAATTGAATACTTTTGTGAGCTATTAAATCTTCTTGAGGACTGTGGATGGTATTAAGGACATTTTTATTAAGAATAGTCACTTCTAATTGGTCTTGTCCTTTATAATATGATTTCTGACCTTCACTGTTACCTACACTGTTCTGTATTTTCTTTTGTTGTAAATGGTCAAGTTTGCAATATTCATATCTTCTCTTTATCACTTTTATAAATAAATGCTGTCTGCTGGGTTCTGGTAAAATTTTCTGAGTATGATGAGAGGTCATGGCTGAAAAAATGCAAATAACAATTATTTTACATATTGGTCTGAGAATATACTTTACAAATCTAACATAAAATTATAGCTGTCAGGACATTAATATGGTGGCAGATTGAAAGTCATCATTACTCCATAAATATATGAACTAAATAACAATGGATAGACAAATTTTCTTTGTGAGAATTATCCAGTGTCTAAGATGAGTATACTATTAATGAGAGTATTATAGCAGAGGAAATTCACAGTATCCAAAGGAGTATATCACTAAAAAGTGTAATACAGCGGAGGAAAGGAAAGTATATTATTCACTACAGGCCTTCCTCCTTGAGAATTCACCATTGTACAATTAGTAAAAATTAACCAACTCCCTTCTTCTCTCTCAAAGGAAAAGGGAAATGTAAAATGTGAATATTTTTGGCTTTCTTGAGGACTGCCTGAAAACCACTTTCTGTCTATCATGAGAAAGACCTAGATATAAGAGATGTTGGATGACAATAACACAGACATTCAATAGGGGCAAAGAGTGTATGGTCTCAAAGGAGAAATATGAAAAAATCTTTTTAGTGGTAAACATACATCATACACACTCACACACACACATACACACACACACACACACACACACACACAATCCTATGTCAGTATTACCTGGATAAAGTCAACACATGGAGATCAAGACAAATGACTCAGTTTTTAATTTTTATAACTTTGGTTATTTATGAATTTATTTCATTTACAAATTAAATTACATGTGTTTTCTAAGAATTTCATGGCATTTGAAAATATAAATAAATGATGGCATGACTAATTGTAGCTAAGGAACATTTTATATAATCATCATTTTAGTTCATAGAAAACATTGCATTCATTCTACTATCAAAAATATATACATTGGCCAGTGTGGTGGTACAAGCCTCAAATCCACACAACTCAGGAATCTGAGGCAGGAGGATCCCAAGTTCAAATCCAACCTGAGAAAACAAGTAATGCTGTGACTTAGAAAGACCCTGAATCAAAATAAAAAATAATAATAAAAGGGCTTGGGATGTGGCTCAGTATTTTAGTGTTTCGGGGCTCAATACTTCTTTTATCCTTTAAAATAATACATTGCGGTCTTTCACCAACACTCTGAAAACACAGGAGCTGGTAACCATTTTACTCTCTGTACTTCTGAGTTCCATATGTGAGTCAGATGAGGCTGCAAATTACTTTCTGTGGCTGCCTCATTTCCTGTAATTCAAAGTCCTGCATATTCAGCCCTTGTCACTTTAATTGACAAGATATCTCTTTTCTCTTGGTAATTGATTATGTATAAATACCATCTTTTTTACCCATCTAACCCCTGATAGGCACATAGGTGGGAGTCCATGTCTTGACTACTCTAAACAATGTCTGCACTGAAACAGTAGTGGAACTCTCTCTTCCACACACTGATTTATTGTCCTTATGATATCTATTTAGAACTTGCATTTCTGGATCATAGTGTCATTCCACTTTTAATTTTTTTATGTGTGGTTCTTAGGATAAAGCTCAAGGATGCTATACCAATGAATTACAATCCAAGGCCCTTTAAAATTGTTTGAGACATGGTATGACATGCCTCTTGCATGTCTTCCCAATTACTTGGGATTTCAAGCATGTAGCACTGTGCTTTCTATTTTTCAGTTCTTTACTAACTTTTATATTGTTTTCCAAAATGACTATTAATCTACTACTGGCTGGTTTTTATATGGACAAATCTAAAATTGTACAATACACAAAGAAAAATGAACACTTGGCTAATCAATGGAAAAAAAGTGAAACACAAGTAATTGAACATTAGGAAAGTAAGAGTTATGAATTATCCAAAGCACCTAAATAACCTTTTGAAATAATTTTAGTTTAGTGAACTAAGCAAGAACACAGAAAACTGAGAAAAGTTCAGACAAAAAGTCATTACTGTAAACAAGCAAAAATCATGTACTTGAAGACTTTCTTAAGAAATAGTGTCTGAGAGAGTCGGGGGGGGGGGGTGGGCACAGCTATAATCCTATCAACTTGGGCAGCTGAGCCAGAAAGATCACAAGTTTGAGGGCAGCTTCAGCAACTTAGTGAGACTGTCAACAATTAAAAATGAAAAGGGATGAGGCAAAGGGCGGTAGAAAGGCAACTGAGTTCAATCTCCAGTATCAATTTTAACAGCCTGAGAAATTATTAATAGGAGCAAAAAAAAAGAAGTCCAAATTAAAGAATCTAAATTATGTCTAAGTAGAAACAAACAAAAAGACTCAAAGTTCGTTGTTCTCAATTATTCAGTGGTCACAAAGAGAGAATCTTGAGAGCACCAAAAGAAAAATGTGCAACTAAGAAGTATACTTGAATATAATTATTAGTCAATTTGTTAATGGAAGCTTTGCAATACAGAAAAAAAGTGGGGAATAGCATCAAAGGGGTGACAAAACAAAATTATCAACTGAGAATACTATAATCAGAAATACTATACTTCAACATCAGTAAAAATAAAGACTTTAAATATGTATAAAGGCACCCAAACATTATGCCTACTTGACCTCTTTTTCAAAAAATACTAAAGTGAATTACTCATATTAAAAAAATAAAATAAGTGTACACAGCAACATAATGCATATGAAATTTTAAAGCTTTCTTACTAAGGAAAATTCATATACCAATATATAATTCAATTTTGCTGGACTAATGAGTCATAAAACTCTTTTTCAATAGAATTTGAAACATAAAAATCATCATAAACCTCTAAATATGTATGGAATATAAAAATAATTGTGTCATCAATAACATAATTTTCAAAGGATACATAAATAAATATATGTATTTTGTTATGAAATTGAAGTCAATTTGTTGCTAGTTAAAAACCTAGTGTAAGCTTAAAATTATTTTTATTAAAATATCTAAGTAAATGACAAAATACTCATAGAATGAAGGGAAGTGAAAGAGGAATCAATTAATGCCATGATAACAATACATGAAACACAAGATAACTCAATTAAAAAAGAATGGATAAGAATTATAAGAAGCAGAAGAAACAGATAAAAATTACAACTGTATGCAGATTGCCAGAGACTAAATCTAAAGGTGCAATTTGAAGGCAAAAGTGTATAAGAATATTACCCACAAAAGTGATCAGAAACTGGTTTGGAAATGATTATCATATGTGAAACTTACTTTAAAAGAAAAACTTAACAATGTATTTTATCTCAAATAAATAACAATGTATTTTATCTCAAATGTAATTTTATTGGCAAAAGAAACAAAAATAAAATAAAAAAGAAGCAAATATAATTGTATTGCCAATAGAAACAAAAATCAGACATAATTTAATTTCATCTTCTACTCCTTAATTTGTGAAATATTGGAAATAGCCATAGAATTATAAAATGTAGGTTAAAAAATGGGAAAATTAAACTGATGTGAGGAAACCTACATTATAACTTGAAATCTACTGTATAAAATAAAATACAGAAAAGAAAACAAAAATTAAACCAACAAAATTCTAAATAAGCATGGTTTACAATACTTTTACATAACTGTAGTTTCCACCTGTGTCCTTGTAATTAAAATGAGCAGTCATTGTGAAACACCAACATACACTCTATGGCAGAAAAGTTAAACAGAGTATTCATTATAAGTATACCTAATGAGCTCTGCTAAGGGAATTTCAATTAATAAAAACAGTTTAAGGATATCAGAGAAACTGCTTTCTGATACTAATATATTACAATGAATTCACCTAGAGGTCTCCAGAAATGTGCACAGATTTAGGAGGGACACACCAAATAATGGAAATGCCTTCAGATCATGCTGACCCTCAAAAGCAAAGGGGAGTGTTTGGACTGTTAATTTAACTGAACATAGACATCAATTGGGGAGAAGGAGGAGACTAAAGAGGGACCCATGCTCAACATAGGACAGTAGATGTCTTTCTAGGACAGCACAAGAATTAAACCTAAGCACGTGAAAGACCAATTCTGTGGCATAATAACTTCTCCACCAATATTTGAATTTGGCTTCCTCCTTGCCTTTGGACCTCTCAATTGTGTTCTCTGTTTCATGAATTTCTACCCATCTGGGTATATAGCTCAAGGCTCTCTCCTTTGCACCAGGGGAGGGTGTCCAAATACAGCTTAGAGGCAAATGTTCATTACAAATTGAATTGACTGTTTGTTGGAATTATCACTGAGAGTATTGATGCTTCTATTCTGGTACCACAGATGGAAGAAATTGAATTTTGACATGTAGGTCACATCATTCTATATCTCTGAATTACTGTAAGTACCACAAATTTTAAGTGAAGAGTATATATCACTTCAAGAAAGGGAAGGATTAAAAACTAAAAGAAATGGCTTAAACATTTTCTTCTCTGTAACAAAAACTGCCCAAGCCTTTTTCTTGAAAGCAAGAATCTGAAACTCATTCATGAAGAGAAGAAGTTCCCAGTAGAAATTCTGTGAGAAGAAAAAATTATACAATTAGGAATAATGATTCATTAGAAATTCTGAAGGGTAGCTCTACTCACCCAGGAAGACCAAGTTTCTGTAGTTCTCTAACATCACATCTCTGTATAAATTCCTCTGAGCAGGCTCCAGGTATTCCCATTCCTCTTCAGACAAATCAATGGCCACATCCCTGAATGTCAACAGTTCCTGAAACAAGAATAGGTAAATTAATAGTACATTGACCATTTGATAATTCACAGAGCTTGTACGTTTGCTGAAGATGAAATGAGCATTAGGAGAACTGACTCTTAACCAGTGATTTCTGAGGGACACACCAAATAATGGAAATGATTTATTATTCAAGAAAATACTTTGTAACAGTGATATTCTGTCATCAAACTCTGAGGAGAGAGTGTCACAAGTTCACAAAAAAAGTTTTATACTCCAATTTTATAAAATAAATTGTAAAATTGAGGTAGCAACAGAGAATATATACATTTTAATTGTGATTTTATATATCATAAGATAAATTATCTATTTCTCAGAGAAGAAAATTATGGTGGAAAAGTAGGGTGATTCTAAAATTTTAAGTGCACAACCATGAACCAGAGACTTACTAAAATGAGGTTAATGTCTGTGAGCTGCAGGTAGAATAAAATGAATGCCTACAGGACTGTGGTCTATTTCTAGAGAGCCACGGTCTGCATTAAATAAAAGGCAGGCAGAGGCGAAATTCCCCAAAGCAAGCCACAAAAATAAAAATTATTAAGGGGCTGGGGCTGGGGCTCAGTAATAGAGTGCTTGCCTAGCATGTGTGAGGAAATGGTTTCAATTCTCAGCACCACATTAAATAAATAAATAAAGTCCATCTACAAAAAAAAATTAAAAAATAAAAAATACTAAGAAAGAAGAGTTTCTTGATCAAACATGAATGTTTATGTAGATTATTTTAAAAATCCTACCAAAATATCCAAAGACAAAGAAAAAAATTACTGTATAGGGAAAATGTGGCAGACAGCATTCACACCAAGCAAATAAGGTTAAAAGAGTTGTAGAAAAAATAGAACAGATTGATACAAAGTGTCAATCAACATAAAAGGACACATCAACATTGCTGTGATATCTGTAGCCAAATCAAAACTAAATGACATAATAAGTATTTCAGCAGACTTTCCATGGCATTGTAGAGATTGAGTCTCTTCTAATCATTCTGTTCTTTTAGGACTTACTTTGTTCTTAGGGGCAATGAATGTGCATTTTATTAAGTTTTCTGTATTTATAGATAGTGGAGCATCCAGATGGAATGTAAATAAAGCAGGGTTCACTTCTTCAGCAAATCTAATGACCCAGAAACATCCCCAATGGGAATCTAAGATACCAAGACAATCCAATGTCCATTTATCAAAAAGAAAACCTTTTGAATCTCGCAGGTCACATATGCCTGGCCTGGCTTTGATGAAAGTGAAAGAACAGAGGACTCCTGATAAAGGGGGGACATGTGCACCATATGTTTTAAACAGAGTTCAAGTTGAATGTTGTGAGAAGAAAGTGAAGCAAAGTGGATTTAAACATGTTAAACATAATACTGGAACAGTGGAGAAGTAATAGTCTGCATGTTCCATAGTAGTTTGAGAAGAAAATTCAAGTGTGCAAGATTAGCAAGACACCAGAAAACTAAAACTAAAGAAACCCTACAAAGAAATGGTTAAAAATAAAAAGAAAGAAAGTCTTAACATAATCCTAATGGGATAGCAGTGGGAAAAGTAGGTTATACAAAACTCAAAAGTAGTACAATCAAGCAAAAATATAAAAAATGATTCTAAGAAATACATGGTAAGATTATGAGCAAAAAACGTGGATGTGTAATCGATGTGATTCTGCAATCTGTATACAGGGTAAAAATGGGAGTTCATAATCCACTTGAATCAAATGTATGAAATATGATATGTCAAGAGCTTTGTAATGTTTTGAACAACTAATAATAATAAAAAAAGGAAAAAATGATTATGAGCAATGACTAAATAAACTGACTTGGTTTTTCTTTCTGTTTTCCCTTTATGTTTCTCTAACCATGGGGAAAATTAGGTCAGAAAAGACACACAGAACATGGAATGTGGCAGAACATGCAGCAGGTATTAAATCCTAAAAAATGACCAACTGAATTCATTGACCCATCCTTGCTATTCTTCTACAGCATCATATTAGAGATTCACCCTTCCTGATTAGGGCATGGTGGTGCACAGTTGTAACCCCAGCAGGGGATTACAATTACAAAACAAACATTTTTAATGTCTGTTTTCTGCAACAGAAAACAGGAAGTTGAGGCAGGAAGATCAAGAATTCAAATCCAGGTTCAACAACTTAGAGAGGCTCTAAAAAGTTTGGTGAAACCCTGTTTAAGATAAATGTAGAAAGGGGCTGAGGATGTGGCTCAGTGATAAGTGCCCCTGGATTCAATCCCTAGTACTCAGAAAAAATAAAAATATAAAAAGTCTCCCTGCTGATTATAACTTTGATGATTACCTCTATGTTAACTATAACCATCCAAACAGTCACAAACAAATAATTGAACAGTTTGCTCTTAGTGGACAGAACAAAATATTTGTTAACTTAATATTGGCTTTAATTTCCCTCCTGCCTCTAGCCCCATTGAGACTGACTGACCTCAGCCCCAGCCAACACACACTCTTTTTCTGTCCCCTTCTAAGTACATGCTGGCTTCATGGTAAAGCATTCTTTGATCTTATATCTGAATTTTCTTTTGTTGGTGGTTTTACTGGGAATTAAACTAAAGGGCACTTTAAAACTTAGCTATATCCCCAACTCTTTCTATTGTTTTGACCTTTCATGGTTTCACTAAGTTCTCCAGGCTGACCTTGAACTTGTGAGCTTCTGGCCTACATGTCTGTGTCCCTGGGACTACTGGCATCCACTACATTGCCCAGCTTGATCTAAACTTTCTATTCTTCATCAACCCCACCCACTCCCACCTGCCAGGTGTTCCATTTGCTTCTCCCAAGGAATGTGTCAGGGTCCTCTTCATGCTTTGAACATAACCCTTGCTCTCTTCCACTGAGACTTATTTTAAAACTGACTTGGTTTTTTCTTTCTGTTTTCCCTTTATGTTTCTCTAACCCTGGGGAAAATTAGGTTAATCTACTTTGTGTGTTAAGTCAGAACTTAAGCCAGGTTATATGTCCTTCAGCTCATGCTCCACAGGAACCAAGAAATACAGACTTTACAGCTGGCACTGGAAGTTCTAAAAAATATCTCTCTCAAGGCTAAAAGGGAATTATGACTCCTGACAGCACACAGCCTGTGGGTAGACTTTGAGTCACTACTTTGAAACCTCTATTCACTGGCCATTGGAATCACAGCTTTGTCCCCTCTATTTTTCTTTTGGTAGCAAAGCAATAAAACTTTCTTTTTCTCAAAACTTTTTTCTCATTATTGGATCAGGACTAGGGATAAGGACCAAGATTTTGCTATCAGATTTAGTCACCATGAAGAAAACTGAGAGTGCCCCTCCAGCCTTCTCAGGCAGGCCTGGCACTCAGAGCAACCCCACTTCCACACTGAGGATGCAAGGTGCTGATTAATCCAATGACAGCTGAGTCTGGAGAATTAGACAAATTAGTGCATTTGTCTCAGGTTGTCCTGGATGAAGGGTAATTGTAAGTAAAGGAAAGGTCTGATGGGTCTTTCCAGGAGCTGCCAAGGATACTTGGCTTCAAGGACCTCTTGTCTTCTCTTCATGAATAGTGTGGGTTTTTCTAACATGGGTCTACTCTGGGAAAAGGAAAATGAATGCAATGAAATCATGCCAACGTGGACATCTGGCAAGCTCCTCCTGTGTGCACACTGAGACCCTGGAGTCTACACATCAGGTCCCCTACAGGGGAACATCTGGTCCCTCTGTTTGTGGACATCTATGGCACAATTGGTGTCAGAGTTCTGGTAAAATAGCAGCTGGGGACCTAAGAGATGTTTCCCCAGCTAGTCTTTTTTAAGGGGTTCCTTCTGTTGCCCCTGGTTGGGGGATCCACTCTGGTTGTCTCTTTTTTTTGAACTGAATGTCACTGGCCCTTTAACACATAGACAATAGTGCATTGATCCCACCTGTAGACTCTTGGAAACAATCCTGGCTGAGTGGGCCACAAATAGATATAATTCTGCCTAAGGAAAAGCTGATGTTTTACTGTATCAGGCCACTGAATGACTTTCTGAATTGTTATATAATTTTGCTACTGGAATTAGTCTGTCAGAGATAGGTAAATGGAAGAAATTCTACATAGGCAGGTATCCATGCAGTTACATAAGGAGTCCAACTGGCCTAAGACTAAGTTCATGGTATAACCCTCCTGTGTGCAAGAATAGCAAGACACCAGAAAACTAAAGTTTGCCCAGCACTGTTTCTTAGCCCAGTTCCAGGCATCTGCTGAACATCCCACTGTGGGTCAGAAAAACCAGGCTTATGTCAGAAGATAATTTCCAGAAAAGCTGCTGGGGTTTAGAGAAGTAAGTGAAGATGACTCGGACTGTGCCCTGCCTTCAACCTCCTTTGCCCAACCTGGGGAAAGAGACATAAAAGAACATAGCAGTGGCTGTTGAAACTTCTGTATTATGACTTGAGACAGGGATGGTCTCCTTTTCAGGTTTACAGGACATTCCACTTGCTCAGGGTACACTCAGCAAAGGGGAAGAGCTATTATTCCTATGAAAATATCCCATCAGCCTAAATTTACAGGAACATGGACAAGATAAACAATGGCAGAAAGAAAAACAGCTGTGGAGAAAAGCAGATGGCCATAGTAGAGAGAAATCTCCAGCCTCACAGGCTCTGGACAAAAGCATCAGCTAAGTTCTGGTTAAAAAGGCCAAAGGCCCTGGGCTCCCCAGGCTTCACTGCAGCCACACCACAAGCACAGAGCTCATGACCATGTGGAGATAGATAGGAGCCACTTGTTGGCTTCAGAGCCAGGTCCAACCTCCAAGTCCTTGTCAACTGAGGCCAGGGAAGTTGAGGAGAGGAGGTATGGTAAAAGACAGTCCCTGGCCACGTACCTAAAGCTCTCTTTTGTTTTAATTGGGACTTAGAGTGTTTTCTGAGGCAGCTCCCCATAACAATACCCACTTCCTTTCCATCCCTCCCCTTTTCCCCTTTGCCCTATCTAGAGTTCATCTAATCCTTCCATGCCCCTCCCCAGCACATTATGAATCAGCACAGCATCCTTAAATCAGAGAAAGCATTCGGCATTTTTTGTTTTGTGTGTGTGGTTTTTTTTTTTGGGGGGGGGGGGATTGGCCCCAATAGGTTTTTCACTGTGACAGTCCAGCTTATAAAGCTGCAGAATGCTAGGCTAAAATTTTGGTGGCTGATATCCAAGAGACAAGAAAAACGAGTTTAGAACAGGACCCCAACCTAAAGGAGCTCTCCCAAGGAGACCATGAAAGCAGAATCCTTTGATACCTTTTTGGGAAATTCCTTCAGGAATCCATGGGACAAGGCCTTTGTCTATATTCACTTACAATTAAGAAAATAGTCATTCTCCTCTCTCTGAGTGCCCACAAGCCCTAATTTCTCTTCTCAAATTCTTTTCACCTCAGATAAGTAGGACCACATCAGGACAGAGGCTAGGAAGGCTTTTTAAATTCTATTTTAACTCTAATTCTTTGAGTTTCTGATTTTGGTCCAGTGTGCCTATGTTAATATGTTTCCCTCATTAAACCTATTTTATCTAATTATAGAGTGTTTTTGTTGTTGTTGTTACACTCTACTTTGCTCAGTGATTAATTTACAAGAGTTAGCTCTCAATCTAATAGGTTTAAAAATGCTGCATGGCAATTGATCTTTGTTTTGTGTATGTGTGTACACTAATGATTGTCAAGTCTACTTTTGTTTGGTTAAAAAAAAAAGTTTAAAAACGATTTTTGTCTTCACTAAAAACAATGTTACTTAAAGTCCCAACAGGTATAAACAAATAAAAGTAAAGATGTCTTTAAAGGTTACTGACTCACAGTTTTTGTTTTTGTTTTTGTTTTAAGGTGGTCAAATGACTGATAAAATGGTGATGTCTATAAAATGTCTATCATCTATTATTTTCTAGAATTTTTCTTCATCAAGGAAGAAATGGCTAATGCTGTTCAATACATTTATCTGATATCTTGATTTTTAAAAATAAGTAAACTAGATTTGACATATCTGTGATTAATCATACATGTGTTTGTTAGAGACATATGATTAATTTACAAAGATAAAGTGCTAACATTATATATAGTACCAAATACTCTTAATTTTTTAAATTTTATGGGTGATATATTTGATTATTGTTTATGTTTTTATAAATAGGTAAACAAACAGATAAAAAGTTAAAAGCTTCTAGGTATAAAAAGTACTTAGTAAAAAAAGAAATTGTTTCTAGGTAAGAAAGTCTTTATGTGCTAAAGTTGAAATACATTTACATAAACAACAAGGGGGTCGAATTCAATTATAAAAGATATATGTAAGTGAAGGGTAAATTTTAAAAGGTTTGTGTGAACTAAGTTGTTTATATGTAACTAACACAATCAGTTAAACCTATTCAAGCTTTATTTCTAAAGTCAAATATTAATGTACTAACAAAAACCAAAGTTTAATATATGTAAAATGACAAGGATTTTTTAAAACATTAATTTACCCTTTTTAAAAATTTTTTAATTTGTTTCAATTAGTTATACATGACAGGAGAACACATTTGTGCACTTTCATATGTCATACATAGATGGGACATAATTTCTCATTTTTCTGAGTGTACATGTTGCAGAATCATATAGGTCATGCAGTCACCTATACATAAAGTAATAATGTCTGTTTCATTCTACTATCTTTCCTATCCCCACATCCCTTCCCTTTCCCTCCCATCACTTCCCTTTATCTAATCTAAGGTAACACTATTCTTAAGGTTGTGTCTGTTAAGTTTAATTCTCTAGAAAAACTAGTCTTAAAAAATTAGGGTTTGTACAACTCTGGCTAAACAGCAACTATTATTTTAGAGTACTGCACTACATTACAGAATCTGAATTTTCTTTAAAACCTAAACTGGTTAATATAAAACTATCAATGTAATTGTGGTACAATTACTCTTCTTTGGATATTAAATGTGTTCATATCTTCAAAATATACAAGTCTTTAAGGTAGAAGGTTTAAAAGAATATTTTATCAAGCTGGTGTTCCCCAAACTAAAGTTGTCTGAACTAGTAATTTTAGACTTATATGATAAAAAAAATTATGGGGGATTTATTTATATCATTTAATGTTCTGTAACTGAACCTAAACCTTATGTTATCTTTTACACTGGGGTAAAAATATAAATGTATTTCTAAAAGATAATGAAAGGCTGATCTGTTTAAATGTTAATAATGTAAAACATAAAAACATTTTGCCACTTTTCCACAAAAATAAAGTTAAAAGCTCTCCTAGCCTTTCTTTGATTCATGTTTTAGATTCAATGGCATATTGTGTTAGCTACCATTCATATAGACCCAGGAAACAATATATGTAAACTTTATAAAATAATATTTTTTTAAAAAGGCAAAGATCAACTTCAAAACTAGAACATTTTAGCTAGGACTTGTGAAGAGCTCCACCTTACTACCTGTGCCTCCCACCTTACTACATGGCCTTCAAATTGGGCAGACTTCACTCACTTAAAGTTATATTCCAAAGATTGATTTTATTGTCAATTACTGTGATCTCAAGCACAGAATATAATTGTATAACTCAGTCAATGTTTAAAATTATGTACAAACTAAGTATGTTTTTATTCTCATTAATTTCACTTTGAGCTTTTCTTATAAACTTTAACTGATATGTGTTAATGCCTTACAAAAGTACAACTTTCAATATAGTAACCTAAGTTAATTTCAGATATTAAGCCATTATTTATAGACAGATAGTATATAATATGAAATTCCAGTACTAATACAGACCATAATTAAATAAAAGGGGTAAAAATTACTGTAAAGTTATAAAAATTATTGTTAAAGCTCACTACATTTACTTTAAGACTGGTAAGGCTATCTTGCTAGATGTTTACAATTAAGGGTTAAAAATCAAGGTTAAAATAAAATGATCAAGAAAACTAATATTTGACTCTTGCCCTCTGAGTCAGCTTGATCCCAGGGAAAAGGGAACTTCTGTTAGAGCATGGCAACTCTATGTCACATGACCCCTCCAACAAGAGGGATTACTGGGATTCTAGAAAAAAAAAGCCAATCGGTTCATATATAGCAAAAGAGGAGGCCCACTTGAAATGGGAGACATTAATTATGCTTCCAAGGGAAGCCACATGGTCAGGAAGATCTTGACTAATCCTGGTGGATGGCACTAGTGGAGCTAAAAGGCTACTCACCAGTTTCCTGATAGTGATCCCCAAGGGAAATAGGCTGACTCTCAACAGTAGATAGGAACAAGGTCATTTGGGCCAACTTGATCTTAAATATCGAGCAAAAATAGTTAAAACCAAAACAGCCAATTCTGGACATTAAAAAAAAAAAAGTTATTTTAATGTAACTTAAGATGTACACTTGTGTTAGCCCCCCACTACCGCAAAACCAATAAGACTGGAAGTGACAAAAGAGAGATTCTTAGGCAGGAATGCCTGATAACTCTCAAGAGAAACTGCCAAAGTCAAAGTTTTTAGTCCTTTTAAGGTCTACAGATCTTCCTAACCTCCTACACAGGTAGGCTTCATCAATGCTAGTTGATTATCTAGCCCCAAGTAACAAAGGTAAAGCAGAAAGTTTTGTATCAATCTCATTTCAGTACTCAAGTCTTTTTGTTTCTCTCTCATAGAAGCTCCCACCCTTAGATGACCATACAACATGTTCTTCCTGAAACAAACTTTTGCCATGGACCCATGGACCAACCCAGTTTCTAAAAGGGGACTCCAAACTGCTTGCGCTACCCTACATTGTCCCCTCTCATCTCTAAGCAAAAAGAGTGGTCAAAGCCCTTTTCCTTTTCCATAGGAGTAGAAAAACTAGAGGGGGGAAATGAAGCAAGTATAATAGTCGCAGTAGAAAGGTAATCAGGTCAGATCACCAAAATGGACACTAGTTTGGGTCCAGAAAGTTGAAGGCTGCCTCCAGGGAATTAAAATGTTAATGCCACCAGAGCCCTTCCTCCACCCTTACCCAAATAACCTATTCCTGCTTCAACCTGTTGCTAAATCTCTCCTACAGGTACAACATAAAGCTCGTAAGTTCCTTTTTGAGAACCAGCTCTGAGGTACTACAGATTTCCAACACCCGTTTCAGCCAGGAGACTACTTCTGCATCAAATATTTCCAAAAATTAAAATTAAAAAAAAAAAGACTAACACTCAGTTGGATGGGATCATACTTAGCCATCTTAACCACTTGAACAATCATGAAAGTAGAGGGACTCACAGCATGGATTCATCACACCTAAGTCAAGACAACAAAAGTGTCTTTTACTACAGAATGGACCGCCCGCAGAGACCAGAGCCATCCTCTAAAGATAGGACTAAAAAAATACTTATATGTTTTCTCTTAACTTTGACTATGTTATAAGGCCCAAGCTCCTGAACCTTGTAGATACAATTTCATCATCTCAAGTGAGAAGATTCTAGCCTGATCAGATGGGTGGATCTGGAAACCAAATCAGAAAGCTGCTTGTGTTAACCCAGGACCAAATTTCACTTTAGGTGATATGTCAGGAAACGCAACCTGCCTTGTATTCCCTAACAATGCAATGGAGCCATCTGATTTTCCCACTGACATCTGTTCTTATACTGTTACTGGAAGACCCACTGTGTCCTATTTTGTTCCCAGTCAAGCATAGTTTGCTTGTGACCTCAGACTGGCCCACTACATCTCCCCAGCCAATTATCTGCATTATGGGACAGGTATTGCCCCAGGTTTATGCCTACAGTGGGCCAGAAGGCACTCACCTCCTTTTAACTAGAGATGTTTTCCAGGTCAAAAGAGCAGTCTGCATTCTTATTCCAGCCCTCTTAGGGTGAGCTGTGGCAGGATCAACTGTGGTGGGAATTGTGGCCTTAATAGAAGGTGAACTATGCCTTTCTGTCCTGACTCAAGAAGTAAGGAAGACCTAGATCATTTAGAACAAGCTATTAACCACCTTTATGACCAGGTTCAATCTCTGACTGAAGTGATTCTTCAAAAACAGGTGAGGTTTAGACCTCTGTTCATGTCCCAAGGGGGACTCTGTGCGGCCCTGAAAGAGGCCTGCTGTTTTTATATGAATAAGTGTGGTATCCTCAAAGCTCCCTAGCCAAGGTAAAATATTCAAGATGAAATTGAGAATGAGAACAAAATGAGTCTATATTCCAGAGACAGTTTAACTGGAATGCCTGGCTAACTACCCTTCTCACTGACCTGGTTGAACCCATAGCCCTGATGTTTATAGGATTATACATTAGGCACCTGCATTTTAAAATGCCCTTTTAAGTTCATTAAACAGTGCATTTCTTCAGTAAAGTTAATGTATAGGAATGGCCATTACAACCCCATACCTCACCTGGAAAGTGAGTCAAACATTTAATTGTTTCTAGAAAAGGGGGAAATGCCTTGGTCCAGGTTATATGTGGCTTGACCAAACTTTCTGTTAGCCTGAAATTCCATTTTATGTACAAAATTCTTCTCCTGTGACAAAACTCTCTGCAATCCTGATTCTGCTTAACACAGCCTGCTTAGAACCACACAGCTTGGGGAAATGTTTCTGTTATTCTTGTACAATGTAAAATTGTTTTCTTTTTTGGTTCCCCCCACCTTATCTTTTTGGCAATGTACCCTGACTCTACTTGTCATTTTAACCAACTTCTTATGTTGCTATGGTTTTGACTTACTCATGGCTTGCACATTTTTGCTGTAAGGATGCACCCTGCCTTATGCAAGAGTTCTAAGTTTACAGGGGTCACTTGCTTGCTGCCCTTCTGGCCTGCTGGTGAATAATGTCTCATGTCTTGTTTCAAGACTCACCTTGTGATTTAACCTGTAACGTCCCACAACATGTGAATGACCTGCTTAGAGCCATCTGCAATCAAGAACAGCACCTCTGAAATACTTCTGCTGTTCTAAACCGCCCTCTTCATGTGAAAATGAGGCATCCACCAAAATCCCAATTTGTAAAAAAGTCAGGTTATCCAATGAACTTGAGTTTATATGTCACATTGAAAGTAGGCTATATTAAGACGTCAGGATCAGAGACAGTTATATTGTGCCAGAGATTGTTATGGCTCTGCCATATTTGGGTTCCTAATTTTAGTAATAGATATATATTCGCATTAAGCCCTAAAAAGAATAGAAATCAAATATTTGACTTCTACACCATATTTTCAAGCAACTTTTGAGAGGTTAAAGCAAAGCCTCATGACAGCCTTTACCCTAGGCCTGCCAGACTCACAAAGGCATTAAGACTATATATGAATTTCCCAGCAACATATTTTCACCAATGTATGTTTTGGGCACCTTTGTCTAGTATGAGATAACTGTATTTGTCTGAGTTTGCCATTGTGTTTTCTGTCCTATTGTTCTACGTGTCTATCTTGATGACAATACTTTAACGTTTTGTTACTGTAACTCTTAGTACAGTTCAAGGTCTGGTATGGTGATGCCTCCTGCTCACTCTTCTTGCTTTGGCTATTCTGGGTCCCTTATTTTTCCAAATAAATTTCATGATTGCCTTTTCTATTTCTATGAGGAATGTTGTTGGGATTTTAATCAGAATTGCATTAAATCTGTATAATGCATTTGATGGTATGACCATTTTGACAATATTAATTCTTCCTATCCAAAAACATGGAAGAGGGCTGGGGATGTGGCTCAAGCAGTAGTGCGCTCGCCTGGCATGCATGCGGCCCGGGTTCGAGCCTCAGCACCACATACAAACAAAGATGTTGTGTCCGCCGAGAACTAAAATAAATAAATATTAAAATTCTAAAAAAAAAAAAAATGGAAGATCTTTCCATCTTCTAAGGTCTTTTTTAATGTCTTTCTTTAGTGTTCTGTAGTTTTCATTGTATAGGTCTTTCATCTCTTTTGTTAGATTGATTCCCAAGTATTTTATGTAGCAAAATGAAATTAAAACACTATCTCTTACCATGCACAAAACTCAACTCAAAGTGGATCAAGAACCTAAAAATTAGACCAGAGTCCCTGCACCTAATAGAAGAAAAAGTAGGCTCAAATCTTCACCAACTCATATTAGTTCCTGACTTCTTAACCAGACTCCTAAAGCACAAGAAATGTATAATTAATAAATGAGATAGATTCAAACTAAAAATCTTCTTCTTAGCAAATGAAACAATAACATGAAGAAAGAGCCCACAGAGTGGGAGAAAAATCTTTACTACAAGGACATCAGATATAGCACTAATTTGCAGGATATTAAAAGAACTCAAAAAACTTAACACACACACATATATAAATTATAAACATTATATATCTATATATCTATCTATATATCTATATCTATATCTATATCTATATCTATATCTATCTATATATATATATATATATATATATATATATATATATATCCCAATCAATGAATGGACTATAGATCTGAACAGACCACTTCTCAGAAGAAGATATATACTTGATCAACAAATATATTTTTAAAAATGTTCAACTTCTCTAGTAATTAGAAAAATGCAAATCAAAACTACTATAAGATTTTATTTCATTCCTCCAGTCAGAATGGCATTATATATTATGCCATTATAATAAATGTTGGTGAGGATGTGGGAAAAAAGGTACCCTCATACATTGCTGGTGGCACTGCAAATTGGTGTACCCAGTATGGAAAGTAGTGTGGAGATTCCTTAGAAAACTTGGAATGAAACCACCACTTGATTCAGCTATCCCACTCCTCAGTCTATACACAAAGAATTTAAAATCAGCATACTATAGTGAGGCAGTCACATCAATGTTCATAGCAGCTCAATTCACAATATCTAAACTGTGGAGCCAACCTAGATGTCCTTCAATAGACAAGCAGGTAAAGAATCTGTAGTATTATATGTACAATGGAATATTACTCAGCATTAAGAGATAAAATTATGGCATGTGCAGGTAAAATGGATGGACTGAAAACTATCATGCTAAGAGAAGTAAGCCAATCCCAAAAACCCAAATACCAAATGTTCTTTCTGATAAGTGGATGCTGATCCATATGGGGGTGTAGGGGGGAAGAATGGAGAAACTGTACAAATGGAAGGGAGATGAGGAGAGTGGGCATGGGGATAGGAAAGATGGCAGAATGAGATGGATATCATTAACCTAGGTACATGTATAACTGCACATATGGAGTGACTCATGTACAACCAGAGAAATGAAAATTTGTGCTCCACTTATGTACAATGAATCAAAACACATTCTGCTGTCATGTATGACTAGTTAGAATAATTTTTTACAAAAAGACTATATATGAACAAGAAAGAAAATACAGCCTTCAGAGTTCTCCTATGGACACTGGTGACACTGCAACCAGTATCCTATCTGTGAAAACAACTTGAACACAGTAAAAGAACTGTCCTCTGCTTTCGTGGCATGACGGCCACCTGCGATTTACTTCAAGAGGTTGAGAAACCCACTCTAAGAAAACCCACTACTCTTGTGTGTTGAGTCCTCATGTTGCTCAAACAGAAAGATGTGTATCCGCGGGCTGCTGGGAGGGTAGAAAGACTCCAGGCCATCCTATTAAACACTCCAAATGTCAGCCTCAAGAGAACAATGCCCACTTTAAGTCAAGCAACCTGTGCCAGCAGAAGATCATGGGCCAACACAGTATGACTGCTCAGAGAGCTTGGGGACTCTTCAACAAGTGGGATTTGCTTCAGGAGCCTATCATTGAGCCAGACTGGGCCTCTTCACTAATAAAAGCTAGTTCATGGACAATGGCCTGTGGATAGCTGGATACTCCGCAGTCAAGCAACAACAGATATTTAAAGCTGAGCCTTGAAAAACCCAGAGATAGGCACTGCTGCCTGGAACTAAAATGTGTCTGGCTCAGGGTCAAGTCATCCTATCAAATGGGAAATTCTTCCACAATTATTCTGCTTACCTAAGTATTGGATGATCTTCCTACCATGAGGCACTGTGCTGGGCCCTCCTGTCTGAGCACCTGGAAAATTCTCTGGGATAATCTTTTGACTTCCTTGGAATTGTTTTATCTCCTTTCCCAACTCTGAAAACCCAAGAACAAGGAGAAACTCTGCCTTCCTTTTCAATATGAGAAGCTAAGTGGCTGACCAACAATGCATCTCCAAAGAACTAAAACTAGTGTTGGGGGAAGACAATCCTAATGCCCCAATCCATGACCTCCTTACAAAACCTATACCAGAATATTCCTGTATTCTCCAGGGTATCATGCATACATATATACAATTTTTAGTTTTTTAAGATCATTTTAAGGCAGGGTCTTTTAAAGATGCAGAGAGTCTCACTATGATGCTGAGAATGGCTTCAAATTTGTGATCCTCCTTCCTCAGCCTGTTGAGTACCTTGGGTTACAGGCTTGTGCCACCACACCTGACTTATTTTTTAACTTTTATAGAGAAGGATTCTATAGGTGGAAGCAGTGGTAAAAGTTCAAGTTAAGCCTCATGAATTTAGCCAAGTGCTATCTTAAAAGTAAAAATTAAAATTGACTGGGGCCAGGTACAGTGGCACCCACCTGTAATCCTAGCAACTTAGGAGGCTGAGGCATGAGGATCATGAGTTCAAAGCGAAGCTCAGCAAAAGTGAGGTGCTAAACAACTCAGTGAGAACCTGTCTATAGATAAAATACAAAATAGGGCTGGGGATGTGGCCCAGAAGTCGATTTCTATCCCCAGTAACTACAACAACAATAACAACAAAAAGACTGTGGATACATCTCAGGGGCAAGGAAACCCTAGGTTCAAACCCCACTAACAAAAGGAAAGATTATGCTGCCATTTAAAATAACATAGATGAAGCTGGAGAACATCATGGTAAGTGAAATGATCCAGACACAGAGAGAAATATTTTGCATACTCTATGTGTGGAATCTGGGGGAAATTTTGAATGCACAGAGAATGTGTGGTTACTACAGAACAATCCTTAATAATAGTGTCCAATATACTAGATATTCCAAAGATAGTAAAAGTTTAGATTTTCCTATTACAGAATGAAGTAATTATGGGAAATGATGAATTTTCTTAACACACATCCACTGTATGTATTAATAAGATTTGATGTGATATTTTCATATAAGCATGCACATGTACTGATCATGTCCAACAACCCTTCTTCCACTCTTGATGCCCCAGAACCATTCTCAGACAGAGTGAAAACTCTACTTTTACATCAGTTTTATTCCATCTGCCATGTCTAATAGACAGCAAGTGATATCTCTTTCTGGGTTTGTCTTTTGTCACTTAGCATTACATTATTCAGTTCCATCTATTTTGCTGGACATGACAGGATCCCACCTTTGTCTATGGATGGATAATAATACACCATTGTGAATACACAACATACTTTCTGATGCATATGTTAAAATGGTTACCTATATCACTTATTTTTCTCTTTGTATATAATGCTAAACATGTTATTAAATAACATAAATTTATACAACAAAAGAAAATTTAGAAGAATAAATTATGAAAGTATGCTCTTGGTCTGATTTTATCCAACTGAAAAGAAGTAATCAGGAGCATGAAAATAAATTCATGGTCCTATTTTATATTAAATTTGATGATAAATAAGACAAAAATATGTTCATTTTCTCTAAACCTGTCACTCACTAAAGAAATTTGGGAATCTTCAGTAGATTCTATTACACTGAAAACTTCTCTTCTACAAACAATGAACAGCTGGGTGATAGATGAGCAATTCATAATCTTTCTGCCAACTTAAACTTCCAGCATTCTAATTATTTCACTTTTGACCAAGTCCTAACCAGAAGCATTTTTTAAACAATATATCCACTGCAATGTTTATATTCATATCTTCTATGATCCTACAATGAAACCTCAGGGACCCTGTTCTTCAAACTCAGGGAGCTCAGCATGGATTTTGAGTCCTCTTCCTCACACTTTGAAATACCTAGTCTCCCTTCATCACAGCCCATGATCCCATGTCTCTGTGTTCACACCAGCCTTCTCAACTCCACCTCCCCAGGTGCTGGCACTCCCCCTCCCTCTGCCACAGTTACACCTTCCGGCCTGCTGCATCTGAGCCTCCATCTGGTCCCCAGTTGACCCCCGCCCCTTGCTCCTTTCCCCACTCCTACAGCTTGCAGTCTGCCAACCTCTCCTAGCAGCCATAGTCTCACGTCCTGCCCAGCCTCTCCTTCATCCTAGGATTCACCTCACATGCCTCCTATCAGAGAGCACCCGGCTGGGCTGGGGTCAGTGCTGGAGCCCAGCCCACTGTTGCCCCTTTCTCCTCCCCTGTTTCTATGAACCAGTAAAGAGGGAGTCACACTTCTCTTTTACCGTTTGCTTGCTTTGCCTTTAACAAATACTTCCCTAGAACTATATGAAAAAGGAAAGCAGCACTAGCCACTGGGGAGAATGGAGGGTGGTAAGAGGAAGAGGGCAGGGAGAGCTGTTGGGGATCATCAATGCTCTGTGTCTTGTTGGAGGCAGTAGAGACAGGAAGTGCTCCCTCTATGGTAATTCAAGGATCTTTATCATTTTGAAGTTTGCCCTGTTCTTGCTCAATAAGATCTAATTTATTACATAAAATTTGGGGTAAGAGCAT
The DNA here is from genome assembly GCF_047511675.1 of Marmota flaviventris. Classification (NCBI taxonomy): domain Eukaryota; kingdom Metazoa; phylum Chordata; class Mammalia; order Rodentia; family Sciuridae; genus Marmota; species Marmota flaviventris. The sequence goes on along the minus strand of NC_092511.1, from coordinate 76,214,186 downwards.
AAAGGAGGGATTTAAATGGGCACTAGAGGACACTTTTAATAGTGAATATGATAATTTTGTTGATTGAAAACCTGGTTTCATGGATGTGTACATGTACATATGTTTAAACGTAAAAGCATAAACCTTTGATGTATACAAGCTAACATATGTCCATCAAACTTGCATAAGACTGTAAAAAAAATGGAATGCATCTAAAGCTGAGGCTAAAAAGAAAATATAGAGTCTTTAACCAGTTAACTATAAAAAGATGAAGAATGTATCAGCAAGTAATCGCACTCAGTAATTTGGAAAAAAAAATTTATAAAAATAAAAACAAAGAAAATGCTAACCAAAAAAGCAAAATTTGAAAATATGGAAACACACACACACACACACACACAACACAGGGGATCACTAATGTCAAAGGTTGTTCCTTGAGAAGACAATTGAAATTGAAAGAACTCTGGTAAATTTGACAAATAAACATTGCATTAACTATATATTATATAATTCTATATATATGTACATATACAACATGTTTCAATTAATGATGAGAATATATTCTGGAAGATGTATTGTAAGATGATTTCATCATCATAGAGAGTGCTGAGGAGCCCTAAATTGTATGAACTACTATGTGCATAGGCTATATGCTACCGCCAATGTACATAAAGTCTATCCTTAACCAAAACACCATTATTCCACACATGTATATTACAAAGTTACAGTGTTCAGTGGAGACCATGTAGTTAAAGAAATAATTAGGCTGTGGAACTAAAAATAAAACCCTTCATACATCCCTTGCTATTAGACAATGATAAGGGAAGAAAAAATGGCATTTCCCCCCCCCAAAAAAAATGCAGAAATAATGGGACATCTTTGTGAAAATAAAAATGCTATTGTACCCTTCACCCATATCACATAAGAACTGATTTTCAGATGCAATAAATTCTGAACTCAAAAGAAAATATAAAGCATTGGAAAGTCAGTGTAAGAAAGGGTGGACTAGGGTGCATATAGTGGTGCACACCTGCAATATCAGTTGCTCTGGAGGCTAAGGCAGGAGGATCACAATTGTGAGGCCAGCCGCAAACAACTCAGCAACATCCTGAGGCAAAATAATATTTTTCAAAGGGCTGAGGATGCAACTCAGTGATAGGACCCCTGACTTCAATCCCCAGTATCACAAAAGAAGAAGGAAAATAACAACAAATATAAAAGAGAACTATTTCTCTGCAAAGTTACACAACATTTTTTAAATTTATAAATTATACAATACCAATAAAAAACTCTATTTATCAAATGATACCAATAAAAAGTGCAAGGAGAAGTCACAAAGTCAAAGAAACTCATCTTCTCACATATAATCAAATACACAATGAAACGTTTAGAGAGAGACCCCAAGAGAAAAGCAAGCAAGAGCCTTGAAAAATCACTTTTTAAAGGACACATCTAAGTGTTCAATAATCATAGAAGACTCAACGTCTTTAGAAATTAGAGAAATGTAAAATAAAAAAACACGTAATACACAGAAAATTAAATAATATTGATGAATATATGGAGTAAATGAATGCTCATGAAGTAAAGATGAAGTTTAAGTTGTCATTATCTATCTGTGGAAACTATTTTGCCACTAAAGATACATGATACTCCCCCACCAGAAACAGAGGCTCCTAGAAATGGCAGCAGATGTGAACCCTAATGACATAGAAGGACACAGCTATATTGCCCAAAGACCTGAGGCCCAGGGGTGTGCCTAAGGAGCCTGCACACTCAGGAAGAGGAACAACAAATGTGGGAAATAATGGTTTCTAGGAGCCAGACACATTTATGTCATAGTACATACAATTATTAAAATAGTATACTACATGTCAGTTTTCAATAAGTGTCACACAAATGTTGCATTTAACCCAAAGCATGTTTTAAAAAGAAATGTGTAAACTTTAGGAGAACATAAAATACACAGAAGAACATAAAAGACTCAATTACACATCCCATGTATAGATGACAAAACTCTTCATTATCAAGGTGATCATTTCCCCAAGTTAATCTAGAATAATATCCCATCAAAATTTTATCATGCAAAAGTAGCAGCTATCATTTCCTGACACTAATGTATATGAGTGAACTATACTATTACAAAAATAAAGACCCAGGAATCACAATACAGAAAATTCCACAGGTACATTCATATGTATATAAAAATCATTTGTATTGTTAAGTGCAACAGAAGAACCTACACATCCAACCATATCAAGAAACGTATTTAATGTGAATGAACGACACAACGCAACCTAAAGGTAGATGTTAGAACTGGAGGCACAGACTACTGGTAGAGTGTGTGCAGCAAGGGTGTGGCCCTGAGTTGTAGTCCAGTACTCCCCAAGAAGCAGAGGTTAAGCAGGATAATATTCCAAACAGAGCAGACTAGGGGGCTGCTGACTCTCCCTTCATGAGACACCAAACATCTGCTTCTGTTTTGAGTCCCTCTTAAACAGACTCCTAAATGAGTTGAGAGATGTATATACAATGAACAACTGAGAAAACTACTCATCATCAGATGAGTAGGAAAAGTTGAGGTACACTTGGGCATAACTCATGCCTTAAGCAATGAGCCTATAATTCGGACAGAATACTCCAAATCTAGTGTCACCTTGAGTAGAGATGATTGGGGTCAAAAATAAAGCATATTTAACTAAATTGCCTGTAGTTGGGCCTGAATTTATCTGGTGCACAGAGAGGAAGGGACTAGAAATACACCAGTATCAAGACCAGAGGACAAACTAGTGGTTTTCTATGGCTGTGCATAATCCCTGGGCTTCTTCCCTGGGACAAGTAGGAAGAGTTAAATCTCCAGGGGTCCCAGTTTATTCCTAGAAAAGATTTGCCAGCAAATTCTGCAAATTGCTGTTGCTAACAGCTGAGCTTCTTTGTAGCCAGCACCAGAGATAACAGGGAAACACAGTCCACCACAGGAAGCCCAAGTGGGAGTACAGCACTTCCTGAGCCCACCCACCCACCACCCAGCTACTCAGTAGGAACCAGGCCTGCCAATTCTTTCTTTAAGAAGTTTGAGGGGCTGGGGTTGTGGCTCAGCGGTAGAGCACTCACCTAGCACGTGCGAGGCCCTGGGTTCGATCCTCAGCACCACATAAAAATAAATAAATAAAATAAACGTGTTGTGTCCAACTATAACTAAAAAATAAAATATTTTAAAAAAAAGAAAAGAAATTTGAGCATGCAAAATTTGAGTGTCCCAACTTTAACTCATTTCATTCAATGAACTGCATCCAAAACCCCCAAACCCTGGGAGAAATGGCAATTGTGCATGTGTGTATCTCCCCAGATCACAGAGGAGGGGCTTCACATTGGTGTGCAGCCCTTAAGTGGGCTACAGACCTCACCAGGAGTGAAGAAAAATGGTTAAAAAGCACAGATCCTTGTTTTGCTTGTGTGTTGTGGTTGTTATTTTGTACCAGGGATTGAACCCTTAGGCAGTTTACAACTGAATCACATCCCTGGCCCTTTTATTACTTTTTATTTGGGGACAAGGTCATGTTCAGCTGCTTAGGGCCTTGCTAAGTGGCTGAGGCTGGCTTTGAACTGTTGCAATCCTCCTGCCTTGGCCTCCCCAGGTGATGGGAATACAGGCATGCACCACCATGCCCACCTACACATCTCTGCTTATTCTCTTTATTTCTAGAAGAGGTTCACAGCTCCTTCTTCCAGTGGCTATTGGGCAGCCTGAATTCTAGCAAGCTTGCATCAGAATTTAGTGCTCCAGTCAACTGTAAGACCTCCTGCAGCCTAAGCAAATGAGGTCTCTGATCGTATGGAAATGGAAGAAAGAACCCCTTTTACACTGTTTCTAGAATATAAATTTGGCACAGATTTTTTTATAAATAGCATGAAAGCTGTTTAAAAACTAAATATAGAACTACTATATGATACACTGATAATAATACTGGGTACACAGCCAAAGAAACTGGAATCCCTCTGTTAATAAAAGACTTCATACTCATCTTCACTTGGCAGTATACATAGTAGCCAAGGTAAGGAAAAAAGTGTCTTTTGGATAAAGGGTGCACCAGGAGATTCCTCCCACCTGCAGGACACTCAGCTACTTTTGAGAGACTACACCCCTAAATTTAGACAGCTTTCTAATAGGTTAAGACCCAGGTACTGATGTTCATGAGACACTCCAAGAGAACTTAGACAGGCCAGCTGTGGGATCCTCGCATCAAGCAGTTCTGAAACATGGGATCAGGAAAATATCAGAGGGGATAATGAGAACCCAGTGACATAAAGTCTACATGGGGGAAAGTCATTTTGACCAGGTAAGGACGGACACACACAAGTTTACACCATGTAAGACTTTTTTTTTTTTTTTTTTGTACCAGGGGTTCAACTCAGGGCCACTTAACCCCTGAGCCACATCCCCAGCCCTTTTTTGAATTTTATTTAGACACAGGATCTTACTGACTTGCTTAGGACCTTGATAAGTTGCTGAGGTTGGGTGGAACTCAGGATGTTCCTGCCTCAGACTCCTGAGCCACTGGGATTACAGATTGTTGTAACAGACTCAGGGCCACCAAGCCTGGCACTACCAAAGTTTCATACAGATTCACATGAATGTTGTATTTCACATGTGAACATGTTTCTTAAAAGAAATATGTGGGATTTATGAGAAACTAAAATATACACAAGTACATAAAAGACTCAATTATACACCCCATTTACCAATGACAAAAATCATCATTAAAAGAATGACCATTTCCCCCACCCTTACCTATAATATTTATTATCCCATCAAAACTGCTCTGTACACACATGAATATATCACAGTGAATTTCACCATTATGTTTATCTATAAACCAGCAGTTTAAAACTACAAATAAATAGAAGAAGACCAGGAGAGGAGGGAGAATGGGGAGGTGGGAGGTGAGGAAAAAGGGGAAGAACCACTAAAATGGAGCAAATTACATTCATGCTTGTATGATTATGTCAAATAAACCCCAACATTATGTATAACTATAATGCACTAATAAAAAAAATTCAGCATGCTTTATTTGTAATGGAATAAGGAACCAAAGAGTAAATTTCTAAAATTTATCTATACAGTTAAATATATCATTTAGCCAAGAAACCTTTTAATTATAAGAGCAAAAGAAGGAGCTATCATTACTAGATAGTGTATATCATGAAAATATAATAATATCATAATGATCATGGAATCACAGAATTAAAAAATCCATAAATGAATCCATATAATTGTGTTTTGTTTGTTTGTTTTTTTTTTGGTGCTGGGGTTTAAACCCAAGGGCGCTTATCCCCAGCCTTTTTTTTTTTTTTTTGTATTTTATTTATTAATAAGGTCTCACAGAGGTGCTGAGGGCCTCACTAAGTTTCTGAGGCTGGCTTTTAACTCCTGATCTTCCTGCCTTATCCTCCTGAGCCACTGGGAGTACAGGTGATCCTGGCTGAAAATCGTACTCTTAAATTCAATAGAAAGGTCTGTATAAATCCGACCATATCTAGGCCAGTCTCAGTAACTTAGCTACACCCTGTCTCAAAATAAAAAATAAAAAGTACTCATGTAGCCCCCAAAAGAACCACTAGCAAAATGAAGCTTCTCTTCTTGTCTGCAAGATTGTTACAAAGAATGTTAGCATTTTTTTTTCTTCCAGAGCGCTCACTGTGGTTTGAACTTGCTCTTTCAAGTAGAACACAGGTTTGCAGACAGATGTCACACACTCTGCTTCAAGAAAGCTTGCTGTACATGTTATTATTTTTGTTTTCCTTGGTAAAATAATAACCTGTGAAACCTCTCTATATCCTAAAATTATGGGGAAAAAAAAGTAGCTGCCCTGTAACCACACACTGACTATAAATCTCAGAGAAGTTCCCTACCAGGGTCCCCGCGTTGCTCCCTCTGGACGGCTGCAACTTAAGTAAACCTGCTGCCCGCGAATTCCTCAGGTGCCGCCCCCTCCGCCCTACATCAGAACCAGGGATGGAGCTCCTGGTAAAGCACCCTGCGGAAGGAAGGTTGGGGAGGAGGGAGAAAAAGCAAGAAAGCCAGCTAGCTTAGGAGGACGGCGGCAGCGAGGCCCAGCCACGGCTCCTGTCCTGCAGGAAAATCCCATGTGGAGAGACTTCTCTGACCGCCGCCCACCTGTCAATCACCACCCACCTGGGAAGACCGGGCTGCTGGCGCTCTAGGCCAGCTGAGGGGGTGCAGCAGGCTGGGCAGGAGCTCCGCTGCCGACACGCTCCCCACCTGGCTGGCCAGGGGCCTGAGGGGACACTGCCAGGAGGAGGGCTCAGGCCGCGGACCCCGGAGTCCCCAGCAGCTCCTGGCCCCACCGTAGCCAGTCCCGCGGTTCCAACGACCTCCCTTCCCGGGCTCAAGAGGCCCCGCCACACTCACCATTTCCTGGCGCTCGGGAGTCAGGCGGCCACCAGGGATCTTCAGCACCTGCAGGGCAAAGCCACCTGGGACCCCAGGGCTGGCGACAGAAGCCTAAAGCCAGATAGCGAGAAGGGCGGCTCAGAAGGAAAGGGCCCGGCCAGATCACGGAAGCCGCCCTTGTACTCGCTGGCTGAGTCGGGATTGGACGGTTCTCCCCAAGTGCTCTCCGCTGCACCGGGCTGCAGACCCGCCCCGCAGGCTGAGCCCAGAGAGCCTTCTTTCTGAGTGACAGTAGACGACATCCAACCCAGGAATCAGTGAGGCCAGAATGACAGGTTCCTGGTGACAGCTTTTACTTTTCCTCCTGAGGTCTGCGAATTGTACAAGAGGGCCTCAGGCTACAGCTAATCCTATGCAAAGTTTCCTCTTAGAAGAGTGATGTAGCAGCGCCTGGGGACATGTGCGATGAACCTCGCATACAAGGTGATTTCAACTTAAGAATTATATGTCTGCATAGTATTCACGAGTGGAAATAATATATTTACAATTACTGTGCAATTTCATTTAACTTTTCTTCTCTCTCGTTGTTTGAGTAGATAGAATGAACTGGGAAGTAATCCCCTAAAACAGCAATGTCCAATGAAAACCATATGTGAAGCACAAGGATAACTTAAAATTTTCTAATATTCACTTTAAAAATTTAAAAAGAGAGGGGGAATTGATTGTAATGCTATAAACCAATATATTCAGAATATTATCCAGATTATTATCATTAATGTAGCCCCAAAAGAATGTGAATAGGATTTTTTTTTTCCTGCAGAGACCTGACTGTGGTTTGAAGCTTCATCTTTCGTGTAAATGCCAGTTTTGCAGACAAATGTTGTAACAGATTCTGTCTCAAGAAAGCTTGCTGTACAAAAGTTATTATGTTTAAAAAAAAAAAAAAAAAACCTGTGAAACCTGTCTGTGCTAAAAATATGGGGGGGGGAGTAACTGCTATGTAACCACCCAGTATAATGTAAACACCCACTGAGGATGAATCTCAAAGGATTCTCCAACCCTGGATCCAGAGAGATTTTTCAGCCTTAGCTCCTCTGGACCACTAAAGCTTACATAAACCTGCTTCCTACAAATTCCTTGGGAGTTCTACCTCAACTGTCCTACATCGGTGTGACCCATATAAAATTACTAATGAAGCATATGTACTTTTGGAACTATATCCCCAAACTCACTGGATTTTAACCTTCTAGGATATCTTATTTTGCAGCAAACACATTTCAGATTTGACTATTATAGGCCCCCTGTTTTCTGAAACATAAAGAGCCTGGTCCCCTGTTTTTTATGCCAGAGGTGACAAATACAGTTCCTTAATAATATTTCTCCTCAGACCCAACATCCTAGGGAGACAGTACCCTGAGTGAGAACAGGGAAGTGTCCAAAGCAGGTCACTCTTTCCCACTAGAAGGTTGTCACAGCTCCATTCCCATTGCAGATATAAGACAGCAAACAAAGGAAAATGGGGTCTCAGGAGGTGGGGGACACATGTCTTCAGATCTGTCCACAGTCTTGACTCTATTGTTTCAAACATGAAATGAATACTTCTTATTTGGCAATTTGGCCTTAGACCTAATGGCCAGGCTATGATGTCTGTTTCATCCTGTGGTCAAAACCCCACAGCTAATTAGCAGCTGGACTGGGACTCAGCATGAGCTGTACCTTATTCCAAAGCCAAAACCCCTCCACCAAACCAAAGGACTCATGCAACATTGCTTATTCTCATCAGACTTGGAATGTGACAATTATTTTGTAAAGCAGCATTTGTGATTATATGTATAGAATACAGTACCATGTATTTCATATCAAAACACAAACAGAACTGTTATGAGGAACCACTTCAGAATACACTCTAAATTCAAATTCAAATCAAAGAGAGCATTATTTACCTGACCAGGGACTGTCACCCACCCATAGAGACTAAAGCTCTGTGGGAGAACAGCAATTTCCTGGCCTGCGTCTTGGAAATTTAAGGATAAAAACCACAGCTCAGGGGCTTCTCTCAGTGTCATGCAAGCAAGCCAATAGTAAGAGGGACCTAAGCAGGACTGGAATTTTCCAGTTAGCAAGCAAGCAAGTTACAGAAGCTAAAAACAGCAGGTAGCTTAACCACATCCAGGTCTGAACAAGTGTTAGACAACTGTATCCTGAGTTTCAGCTGAGTTGGGGGAGATAATCTATTTTAAAGTCCTGTAGACCCATAAATGTACTTAAACTCAGGATGTAGCTCACCACAACTACCATCATATCCTGAGTTGGGTACATTCTGTGGGGTACAAAGTACAGAAAAATAATTTTGTTTAAAAGGAGACAGCTTTCATTTTTGTTTCTCAGAAATGGGTACTGCAGTTCCCTTTCACAGGAGCAGTAACAGGAGAACAAAGATAGATTCTAAAATAGCCAAGGTGGAGTCCCTATGGCCACACTTGTGTTTGTATAGCCACAGTGACTCCACTGCAATTATCCCAGTACTAGAAACTTATTTGATTATTGCAGTTGTACTCATCATTTTAGTACTGATATCCATAAGCCATATGTCTAACATGATCAAACTAATACAATTATTCACAACTATATAGGTTTCACCTTGTCTATATCTATATTAACCTATCAGCATTTATTTATCTATAACTATGCAGGCATATTGACTTATCACCATTCACTGTTCCATATCTTTTTCCTCTAGCTTAAATCCTATGTGTTACAGTTACATGATTTTATTACTATTACTTAGGCTTACTCCTGATGAACTTATCTATGAATTTATGTCTTACTGTTGCTTATCTATGTTACATTACCTAATTCCTATAATCTATGACCTATGTCTATGACTTATTGATTATATTGACCAGTTCACACCACAACAAAGACTTCTCATATACCTGAGTCATCATGAGACTCCCAATTCAGGATCTAGGGAATCTTGGCTCAGTTTACATCAAGGGTAAACACCATCTAGAAGTAATCTCAACTCCCTTTTGCAAATAAAAATATAGGCTGATTTTTAAAATGTGGTAGGTTTAATCAGGGTTTATAAATTATTCATCAGGCTTCTCTAGAGGGATATAAAAGACCACTGAGTCCTGTGATTTCAAACACAGATAAACATTAGGCTATAGAGAAATGTAGCAAACAACTTCTTTATTGTAGACATAAAATAAGAGGAGGACAAAGAGGGACCTATGATTATTGGCAGTGCCATGAATCATCTGATATAGGAATCTATATCAGACCAGGAAGATTCAAAATGTGTATTTGAGCATGTGGATAGCATCAGTGCCTGTGGGAAAAGGTTATAATAAACTTTCAAAAGAAAACTGGTGTGAGTGGCAGATAGTGGCTAAACAATTAGTATCTGCAAGGCATCTTCCAGGGTTTTGTCAGTGATGGAGCCACAGCACATATGTGTTTAATAGCCTTCATGAGGATCTTCATCTGACTGAGTCCTCCAAGAACATCCTCAAAACAAGGAAAACGTAGGCTTCTACATATCAAATGGCTTCTTGGCAGTATGCATCCCAACTGAGAACTGCCCAGACAGGACTGTATGAAATTCCTTCAAACCTGCTCCTGTAGGGAGAAAACCTCTCTCCTCCTAGAGAAAATATTCCAGGAGGATCTTTTGACTTAAGAGACACAATTTCTTGTCCTTTTTTGTTTTGTTTTGTTTTGTTATGGCAGGTCTTTAGAAACAAAGCTATCAACCACTTGTTCCTCCTAGGGCCAAATGCTTATAGACTACAGAATAAAATAAATAAATAAACAAATAAATAAATAATTCTTTTTTTTTTTTAAGCACATCACAGGACTCAGAATCTGAATCAGGGAATAACAATATTAAATGGCCAAGAATCAACTTGAAAGATGACTCAAGCTGATCACCTGAAAAATTAAAAATGAATGGAACAGTGTGATTTTATTTGCCACATAGATGAAAGAATAGCCCCCCCAAAAAATGCCAACACCCAGGAAATACTGGCTTCAGAGAAGCAGCTATAGTCAGAGATTTCTGGTGGCAATCTTAGAGCTGCAGCTTCAATGTGACCATGCTCTGCCTGTAGCTACTGCAATGTTACATGTGCATATTCTTTCAATCAGTATTTTATTTCCTCAGATTCTATCCTCATTAGGAAACCAGTTTGTTATCAGATAAATTGTGTCCCCCTCCCCAAATCTCATGTTGGTGTTCTAAATACCCAGTGCCTCAGACTGTGACTCTATTTGCACATATGTTGCTTACAGATAAAACTAGTGTTAATCCAAGTATTTGGTGTGGGGCCTAATCCATAAAGCCACTTGGCCCACTTATAAGAAGTGACAATAAGGACACAAATAAGCATAGAAAAATGTTGTGCATACATGGAGAGAGAAGATGGCAATCTACACGTCAAAGAGTGGGCCTCTGGGCTGGGGATGTGGCTCAAGCGGTAGCGCGCTCACCTGGCATGCGTGGGGCACTGGATTCGATCCTCAGCACCACATAAAAATAAAAAATAAAGATGATGTGTCCACTGAAAACTAAAAAATAAATATTTAAAAAATTCTCTCTCTCTCTCTCTCTCTCTCTCTCTCTCTCTCTCTCTCTCTTTAAAAAAAAAAAAAAGAGTGGGCCTCAAAAGAAATCACTCCAGCAAGCATGTTGATGTATAGCCTCTAGAATTAGGACAAAATTAATTTCTGTCCTAAAGCCCACAATTGCGGCAGTGTCTTATGACAGCCCTATGAAACAGATGTAGCCCTCTAGAACACACATACATTGTCCCTGCAGCATGCTGAATGAAGGTACAATTGGATCACATCACCTTCCACCAGCATTGAAAGGCTGAACTGCTGCAATAAATGGCATTTCTTACTGGAATATTCTGAAGGCAGGTGAGAAATTAGCTCCTTACCTAGTGGAACCATAGTGATATTGCTGTGGGCCTGCTATACAGGCAATGACCAAACAGACTCCATTTACCCTAAGACTCCATATCATGTAAGAAATGCTTCTCCCATAGGAAAAACCTGTCTCTGTACTCATTAATAGTTACCTAGCACAGCATACTTGGCAACACAAAATGGCAATTCTTATACAATGTAAAATTGTTCTCTTTGGTTCCCATTTTTCTTGGGCAATGTACCTTCAGAGATTGATTATCTAGATGTTAGTAAAAATTTTCTAACTTGTATGCAACTAGGGTCATTCTGACCTACTTCCCTTCTGCTTGTTTGCTGCTATGCCAACCTGAAAGTCCCTTGGGGAATACCAGTGTACCTATTGCATTGTTTTGCTAACTGCTCGATTCAGCTTCTGTTCACCTGCTTGCTTGCTGCTATATCAGCCCGGATGGGGTTTTTGTGGTTTTTCCTTTAAATACCCTAAAGTGCTGAAGCTCTAGGCTATTTTCTGCAGAGATGACTTGGTTCTGTAAAAAACAACCCCAGCCAGTTGGAATAAAGACTCTTCAATTTGGACAAAAGTGGAACTTCTGAGTGACCTGCCTCACAGGAATATATTTTGTGATAGGGCATAGTTCCAAAAATATGTAGCAGAATTTAACTTCCTTTGTGTAATCCTCATGTCTCTTCATGTAAATACTTTCCTGGTAAGACTGTTTTTTTTGTTGTTTGTTTGTTTTTTGTCTTGTAGAAGGACTAGAAGAACAGTGTAGTCAACTGCTACATGGGCTACCTGGGGACCAAAACTAAAGCAAAAACCAGTAACAGTAAAAAAATACCCATTGCCCAGTACAAATTGAAAATGATGCCAAATGCTTTCTCTGGTATTTCTACAAGTATGTAATCTGGAGCTTTATTCCTACTAGGTTTCAAGAGGTAGTAAATACAGTCCAAATACTTTTGGGAAAGATTATGTAGATCATTCAAATGGTAAAGTGCTAGAATAGAGCTTAGAGCAGTCGCTGTACTTGGGTATTTGTACTGGCTCTATCCTGACAATCTGAAGTACTTGCCTATAGAAACCCTTATGTGGTGCATTTCATTTTTTTCTCAAGGAGACACACTTAATAAATGGTTTCCTGATGATCTGCATGAAACTCTGCAAAGAGAACCCCTGATATCCAGTACAACATATAACTCTGACCACCCTAGCTGGTACCATGGGGATGCTTCCATTCAAAAATTGTATACCCAGATGTGAAATATATAAAATAAATATAGACCTCCATCCAGGGGTAACACCAAATTACAGAGTAAGATCCCTGGATAAATAACTCAGTAGAAAAATTATGATCCAATGTCTAAATATCCCCCCTGGCCAGCCATGCCCAGTGGTATTAATATGAAAGACTGCCAGAGTTCTAACATCTAGTAATATCCTCCCATCATTGCAGGTCCCCTGCAATTCCCCTCTACACACCCCCACATACATGTAAGGGGAAGGTGAAAGACTTTTCACGTGTGCTCACAGAAAGGGCTTTTCTGGATTGGTTTTTCTGGCCTGCCCTCTTTTACCTGTGGGTGCTTCCTGATGAATGGACATAGGGTCTGATGTTTGGCTTTGTCAACATCTATAAATGCTCCCACTCTGAACATTTTTTGTGGCTACAACCTTGGAGCTTTTGGACACATCAAGAAACAGATTTCTCTCTTGAGCATCTTCCTTCAAGTGAATTGGATAAGGGACAGTTTCTTGAATGTGTGCCTGGTTAAAAGATTTCTAATGCCAAAAACTTTAGGCCACATCTTCAAAATTTATTTCAGTGAACCTCTTCCAATAATTAGGCCTCCCCAAGTACTCCTAGGGATACTGACTTTTCATCTTCTCAACTGTATAAAAGTATGCAAACAAAGATGGCCTTTCAAATTCTTTGGGCAGTCATCAAGGCAGCCAAGGGCCTTAGTTTAAGAAGACAGATTTGGCTTCAGAATTTACATTTTATTACCATTCCTGTGACCCTAGAGAAGTGATCATGCTTTTCAGGCTTTACACACCCACACACAATGGGGATCACATTGGCATCTACTTCCTGTAAGATCATAAGTGTAAATTAGACCAAACCCATGCAATTTACATTTTGGTGTAAACTTTGAAATGAGAATAACAATGGGTGAGAGACACCAGAGGACAACCTCTAGGATGCCTGAATTCCAGCAGATCTTGTGCAGGTCCTTCTCTTCTGGGACTAACTGCACTCTGCATCAGCAACATGCTTGTTGAAATCAAATGAACCTCACATGTGGTTCATTTCTGATAATAAACCTTGCCCTGTTATCCTGCGATGTTTAGAATTAGATAGATGTGTGGCCTAGCACACACCGTGGGTCCCAACACTAGGCAGTTAGTGACTCAATACTTAACAATAGTGTGCAATAAAATTGAAGGGACACTGCTTCTCTATCAGAAAATACAGTTCACTGCAACGCAGTTACCTAGGCTAGGTGGCTTAAGAACAACATCAATTTATTTTTAACAATTCTTGAGCATGGAGGGGGTCCATTTGATGCGTTTCATGACTAAAACACTCAGGGTCACTCTAGGTGAACTAGGCTGCACAAAATAATCACACAAGAGACAAAGATTCTTTTTTCTTTGGGTCCTATGATGGCTCCTCTGACCTTAGGGGTCCATGAAGAGAGAGAGAGAGATATCACATGCTGATCTCTATTTTATTGAGGAGAAGCCATTCAAATGAGGCAAGGGATCAGGTTTCAGGGGGTTGAATGTAGCTTCATGATGTCTGGTGTCAGCAGATTGACTGACATCTAGGGAGGCCATGCCCATCTCATGAGCTGTGTGGGGATCATGGCAGAGCAAGTGAAAAGACCAGAGCAAGGAGCACCCAAACAGAGGGGCAATGGTGGTTCCATCCACCCTATGTGGTCAGTACCCATAGTTCACACACACAGCCCATGCTGGCTTGTCACATCTCCACACTCTCATCACTCAAGGTCAAAGGGTGCTCAGTTCCTGTGTGGCAGCTCCTGACATATTTCCCCTTTCTTAATATAAAAAAAGGCAACTGGGGAATTATATCTTTCAGTCACTGGATTCTTGGTCTGAGGTCATCATGATCTATTATTGAAATGCAAAAAAAAAATTAGTCGAAAACATATCACTTTAATAACATAATCAACTTGGAAGACCCAGATTATTATTATTACTCTGCCAAATACTCATCAGAAGATTCTTAATCTTTTCCCAATTTTATTGGAAAGCATTGTGTTTGGTCATAGAAATATAAACATTTTTATTTGGCATGGCATTTAAGCCTTTCCACACCATAGAGCAGAGAGCTCATTCACAATATTACAGTGGCTTCTTAGAGCATTTTAACTTAGTTCCAATCCTTCCATCAGCACTTATTGACTATGAAGGATCTTGGAAATAATTTAAGTCAACTTTTAAGAAAATCCACATATTGTAAGTTTTAAGACATAGCTACAAGGCTGTAATTGTAGAAGCAAGGAATAATATTTAAAGTAGTCACTTCAAGGATCATGACACTAGGAGTTTGCCTAGGTCTAGTTAATTGGCTTGCACTTATTTCAAAGCCTGAATGTTAATTTCAGCATATTATAGCTCTGAAATATTAACTGGCAATAGCTAGTAATATAATAAGTTGTATTTTACATGCTACAGGATATTCATCATCCTTCCTCTTAATTCTCAAATATAAGGACTTTATTAGGTCTGTAAGTAATGTAAATATTCTGAAGGTAGAAGTCAAACATCAAAACATCCTTTTGGGTGCCATCTTGCTGAGGGTTAGGGTATTAACAATAAACCTCCAGGTGTCATGGCATCCTTGCATAATCATCTTTGTCAATTCTGGGAGACCAGTCTAAAATATGCCCATTATTTCTAGATATCTTAAGTGGTACTGGAAAGACATTTGCATAATCTATCCACTTAGAAAAAATATTAATTTCTATTATAGAATGATTAGGGCAATAATACATTGGTGGCTATTTTATGTAAATAACTGGCCTGAATAGGAAAAATCTATTTTAATAATCTTTCTGACTATTGTACAGATAAGTAAATTCAGTCTTAATCTTTAAGGACCAGCATGATTGACTGGTTTAGGTTTCTTATATGCTGTCTTTTTCTCAAAAGATATTCCCAGACAGCCTGTTTACCATAGAATCAACCTATATGTATAACTGACAATTGTAGTCAGTACAATTAATCTAGTTTCATGGGTGGTCTTTCCGTCCACAATGCAAGACATATTAAATGTGGATCTGAGAAATGGGTTCATAGAAGTTTGTTCATAAATTTTTACTCACCTGACAAGCTCATGTAACTGCATGGCTATAAACTCTGCAGTTGGGAGATTTACCTTCCTGTGTCAGGTTTTTTCAGTCATTTTTACAGTGACTGGTTTAAACTCTCCTTTGAAATGTGATGGTCATCATTATAAAAAATTTATGTATGAAGACTTAAATTGGGTGTCAACATACCTTATATACAGAGATATGAAAAATTGTGGTATATATGTGTAGTATATACCTTAAAGATTAAGACTAAATTTACTTATCTGTACAATAGTCCTTTTATTGTAATGCCAAAAAAAAGTACATGTATAATGGCATAAATTGGCGTGAACATATTTTATATACACAGATACAAAAAATTGTGGTCTATATGTGTAATAAGGATTATAATGCATTCCACTGTTGTCATGTATTTAAAAAAATAATAAAATCAATGAAAATAAATAAATAAATAAAATAAGATAACTGAGGTAAGGAAGTTGAGGTTCTAGATTAATGTCCAACAATTGTGACTGGGGGAACTGGGCTCTAGGCTAAAAATTACCCTAATATGAAACACTGCACTTTATTTTCTAAATACTCTAAATTAAGAAAAAAATAAACTCTCCTTTGAAATCTGAGTTAATTTATTGAATCATGTTCAGCAGCAGTGAGATTCTCAATATTACAATTAAGAAAAAAATTAAATATTTTGTAAGCCTCTGGGGTCCTGTTTTCCCACCTTTTCTTTTCTTTTTTTTTTAAAAATATTTTTATTAGTTGTTGATGAACCTTTGTTTTATTTACTTATTTTTATGTGGTGCTGAGAATTAAACCCAGTGCCTCACATGTGGTAGGCAAGTGTTCTACCACTCAGCCACCCTCCCCTTTTCTTTATTTAATAAAATTGAGTAAAGGCTTGGCATAAGCCATAGTATCATCAATTTAAGTTATAAATAGTACAAGTATTTAAATGATAAAAAAGATTAATCTTTTATTGATTATTGTAATTTCCCAATACAATTTAAAAAGAACCCTCAATCTCTTTTTGAGAGAAGGTCTTAAAATATATCTATATTTCAGAATTTATCCTTTAAGTATTATTCTTTAAATAATATTAATTATCTTTTAGAAAATATGATTAAGGTTACTTCTCAGTGTAGGGAGTAATATATAAATCTTACCATATTTTTTATGAATAATAGGTCCAGAGAACTTCTATAATACCAATGAATTTCCAACAAGGTTTTCAACTTTTATTGTTCAAAACTAGTATTCAACTTTAATTTGGAGAACCTCAGTCCGAATAAAATGTTCTCCCAAATCTCATAATTATCCAACAAACAAAAGTAATATGCAAGAATCAGCAGTGTCTTTGAATCAATCAAATTTAATCTCCAAGGAGAATTGTCAAAATTGGGATCTAAGGGAGCAGTTTAATATATTTAGTGTTTAATCAAGGATATGAACTTATTCACCAAAATTAATCCTTGCCTTAAACAGTAAGAATCATTAGTCAATAACGACCTTCCTTAAAGGAAATAAACTTAACATCTTAATAGGTCTTTATCATGTCAAAATATGGACAAAATCTTAGCTCATACTAGCATAGTAAAATCAAGAAAATAGCCTGAAATACTTGAATTAATCAGTTAAAATTTTTATAGTCAGTTTACAATCTTTTTCTCAATTGTTTTAACTTTCTATATCACCTGTTTAGATAATGATATAAAGATCTTTCTATTTAGGAAAATACTTTTATCATTAAAATATAGAATATAAAGATCTTTTTTTTATCCAAAGACGATTTCTTTCTTCTTCTTAGGACCTCCAATGTGTGTTTCCTCTCTGTTGAAGCATCTTCTTTTCCTTTTAGAATTCTTCGGGTTATACTTTGGAATAATCTCTGAAAACCTTAGAATCTAAATATCTTAATGAAAATATAGTTAAAGTTCTTGGATATTCCTGTAGATAGAATTATATTTGTTTATCATTTTATAGAGTTTGTACAATAATTTGAGATTACTTGATTATCTTTTGAAAGTAAATTTATAGTAAACTACATTTATCTCAGATATCTGTAACTGAAAGGCATAGCATCAGATAAATTCATATTAATTAAACAATTAGACATATGTGCTAATTATCTTATGTATAAACAACAATAAGTTATCCTAATACCTAGGATTTTATATATATATATATATATATATATATATATATATATATATATATATATAAAGAATAAGCACATAACTTATAATTGTAGTAACTTTATGTAACCACGTGGATTTTAAGATATTTGGATCCATTTCAATTTATTTTTAACTAGGAGTGCACTCTAATATGTGACGTCACATGATGTAGCTGAAATAAGATCTTGGTGTACACATTTATTCATTTCTTGTAATTATAAAATCAGGAATGAGAAAAGGATTTCTTGATTATCACAGGAATATTGCCGGCTTTTGTTCCTGTGACGAGCAAATGCATCCTCATAACCTTCAAACTTAAAAGCAAAATATAAAGAAACATGTATTTCTTATAATTGCTATATTACCTCTGCAATTTATCTTAATAATACAGCTATAAAGAAAAAAAATAGATTATTTAGCTTTGAAAATAAGTCAGGCTCAGGGCTGCAACTTAGAAACTTGTGGAATTATATTTTGTCTGAAAAAGAAATTTCATTAGCATTTACAGGAGGGCATTCTTTAAAAAATGCAGGCTCTGTGTAGTTTCAGCAGCACATCTGTATGGAACAGGAAGTACAGGATAGTGGCTGGAAGGCAGGACCAGAAGTCCTGACTGAGTGGCAGTGGAAGGACCAATGGGAAGCCCATGAAAATACAGGAGGCAGGACTAGGAAGCCTGCTCCGGCCAGACTTCAGGTGTTTACCATGGTGATGGAAACAGCATGAAGCTGGCTGCCCAGCACTGGGGCAAAGGCTCCCTGAGCTTCCCTAGCCAGATGCATTCTGTCAGGTTGGTGGCGGTGACTTAGGAACAAAGCACCAAGCAGCCCGCCCCCGCAAAAGAAACATGAATCAGGCGCCCACGGAAACACCTGTCAATCAGCGGGATGTCCTGGCCAATCCTGGAGTTCAGCCAGTTCCCCCAACCAACTCCAGTGGGACAAGGAATACTAAAAATCCCTTTTTCTGTCCCAAGCCCTTCCCTTCCTACCATAAGCCCCATAAAATTACAGTCCAGTCGAGCCCCCACACAGTTTCTCTTCAGACCCTCCTCCTGTCCACTCTGTTGGACTGATAGAGTTCTGCCCCGGAGTGAGTCTCAATAAAGCCTCATTCAGTGGTCTTTTTAAATCTGCCTCCTTTGGTTGCCGCCTGTTGCCTGACCTCACAATGCCAACCTTAGAAGTTGTGCATGTGTTCTTTATATATATGTATATATATGCACACACATGTATGTTTGTGTGCTCATGAGTGAGTAAGAAGTGGAAAATGGCTCATATGAAGAGATACAGGGAAGGGATTTGCAGAATAATAGGTATTATCATTCCAAAATAAACATTATGGGAGAGGGCAGAACCCTACTGAATTCTGCTCACCTATGGGCTAGACCAGTCCCTTTCTATGTCTGGGCCTCAGTCTCTGAAAATGCAATGAGAAGTTCCATGTGAACCAGCATATGTATGTACTGAATGGGGACATGGTTTTGAGCTCCATAAATATTGCACAAGGTACCAATGTGGGTCAGGCTTGCATGTGAAGTTTTACTGACTTTCTGTTATGGCTTCTGCAGATGTACACGAGGCTTGGAACAGCCGGATCTCTGTTACAGAACCATACACTTATGCACAATGCACAAAGGTCTTGGCCCTTAGGGCAATCCCCATGCATTTACTCCACATCCAGACTCCTCCTGCTGTGAATAATAAGCAATAATTTGTAAGAAAAACCCAGGCAACTCACAGTGGGGAGGAAATGAATGAGTATCCGACTAGCCATTTCAAAGAAAGATACCAAATGACCCCCATGTATATGAAAATGTGCTCCACAGTATTAATAATAAAACTCAATTTAAAATTGCAATGCAGGGCTCGGGGTTTGGCTTAGGTTGCAAAGCTCTTTTTTGGTATATGTAAGGTCCATTTCAATTCTCAATGCCAGACTCATTTAAAAGACAGACCACAATGTGATACAAATATGCAATAGCTTAAGACCACTGATAAGAGTTATAAGGATGTAAAGCAAGTGAAATATTACACATAGATATGAATTTAAATGGTCACAACCACTTCCCAAATTCTGTGATGGCCTCTTTTGAGATGAAAGTAGACTGTAGCTATTTCTCAGAGATCCTACTCTAAGACATACACCCAGTGGAAATGCCAACCTGTGTTCTCCATGTGAAAGAACATTTACCTCAGCATTATGTATAAACTGGAAACCATTCAAATATGTATCAGCAATGAAAGGATAAATAAAATGGTCTAGATCAGTTTTAAGTAGGATTCCAAACAGAAATTAAAATAAAAAATCACCAAAAAGTATGTAATAATTGTGATTCTCATTGTGGACCTCATTGAATCATAATGACAAGATTGGGTGGGGTCCAAATATCCTATATCCCAGGCCACTAGTTACCTCCACAGTTAGTGCATGGCATAGGATCCTTTTATCCTGGCTTGATCCATTAAATTTTATTAATTTTTGCCTGATTATTTGTGAACTTGCAGGAAGAATAGTGATTGACCACATAATAATCTCTGATTGTTCTTTTAAAAGACTCTTGTGGCTAGATAGCCATGCAGACTCAGGTTTACTTTCTCTAAAAAACCTATAAACAATTTAAATATGACATGTCATTGCACACCTTGGTAATAAATATAAAGTTTCAAATTATATCCTGTTATGAGGAGAAACACATGCTTTTTGGATTTATGTAAATCAATGCATACCACTGAAATAATAATTATGAATAATTTTCCAATCTTAGATAGATCAAAGATGGACTTGAGGTAAATATTTCACTTTTGTTCACAAAAGCATACCTGTTAGAATAGTTTTCTTTTTTGTTTGAAGCATTATTTTTAGTTTTCAATGGATCTTTATTTTTTTTTAAATTTATTTTTATGTGGTACTGAGAATTGAACCCAGTGCCTCACACATGCTAGGCAAGCACTCTACCACTGAGTCACAACCCCAGCCCAGAACAGTTTTCATTTGTGTAAATTACTCAAGGCAAGCCAACTTTATAAAGAGAAGGGGCTTACGTTGCTCATAATTTTGAAGATTCAACAGCATGGCACCTGGACCACCTCAACTCTCTATCCAGTGATTCTGGAGATTGAAGCAGAAGGATCACATATTCTTTTTTTATTAGTTGTTCAAAATATTACAATGCTCCTGACATATCATATTTCATACATTTGATTCAAGTGGGTTATGAACTCCCATTTTTACCCCGTATACAGATTGCAGAATCACATCAGTTAAGGATCACATATTCGAGGCCATCCTCAGCAACTTAGCAAGGCACTAAGCAACTTAGATACACTCTGTCTCAAAATTTAAAAAAAAATTAAAAGGGCTGGGGATGTGGCTCAGTGTGCCCCTGGGTTCAATCCCCAGGACCAGAAATAAATAAATAGATAAATAAATAAATAGTTTGAACGGATTATTTAATCTTACATTTCAATACCCCTGGAATCATTCCTTTTTTGAACGAACGCAGATGAGGCCCAGGAAAAGCATCCTGTCCCAGCTCAAGGATTGCTGTTTGAGGTGGGCAGGTGTGGGTTTTCCATCAGAATGAGATCTTCCCAGTTTGGCAGCAAACAAGGATGAAGTTCAGGGACTGGCCACGTGGGGGCAGTGGAGTCCCACTAAACAAAAAGCATCTCTTAGCACAGCCCAGCTTTGGAAGGCCCTTCAGGTCCGTTTCACCGTCTATTCTATGGATTTCCCAGGCGGCCATGGGAACTGGGTAAAAGCCTCTCTGGGACCAGGGGCCCGGTTCTGACGCCAGTTCTCTCATTCTCTGGCTAGGATCTGAGGGAAGTGCGCACCACTCCTGCTCCCTCCCTGACCTCTCCTCTCCTCTGAGAAAGGACTCACAGCCAGGAGTGGACCAGGGTCCTAAGTGGCCAAGGCTATGACAGCACCTAACTGCAGAGGCAGGGGTGGGATGATCCCAGTGAGCCAGGCTGAGGAGCAGCTAGCAGGCCAGGAGGAAAGAGTGGTGGAGATGGCTGGTAGGACCTGGACTTCGAGGGGCGCACCAGCTGGTAGCCAGCAAGGGCCTGCAGGATCTGAACCAGTCAAAGGGCCCTGGGCGGCTTTGGCCTCGCCCACGCAAAGCCACGCCCCCTGCCCGCTTTGCCCCAGCTGGTTGGGGGAAATGCTGGGGATGGAATCCAGGACTCGCACAGGCTGGGCTAGTGCCCACCCCACACCCCAGCCCGGTCCTTGCCCAGTTCCTCCAGAGTCAGTTTCAAACCCAGAACCTGATTGAGGAGGCCGCAACTGCAGAAGGAGGAATCCTGACCGCGACCCCAGGGCTGAAAAACCTCCAGGGTATAGTGAACTTGGAGGGTTAGGCAGAGTCTCTGGACATTCAATTACTCAAGCATTTCTTTCTCAGCATAGGGCCGGGACCACGTGGAGGCTCCCAGGGCACCTGCAAGTGGGGACACTTGAGACCAAACCGTGTCAAGACCCCTACTTCTCTAGAGCGTCTAGGGGCTGCAGATAAAGAGCCTGAGTTCTGGCCAGAGCAGGTCTGCTGAGCCTTGTGCCTTCTCAATGGCCCTTCCCCAGATCCCAAAAGCACTTTCAGAGTAGAGACCCTTGGAAGTTGGGCTAATATTTACAATTACTTCAATTACAGCCATTTGAATCAGTGTGTGATGGTATCTCAAAGTGTTTTCAGTTTGCTTTTCCAAGTTGACAAGTGATGTGGATCACCCTTCATATGCTTAATAGGCATTTGTACATGTTCTTTGGTGAAATGTTTACTTTGCCCTCATATTAAGGGTGCTTTCCTTGATTCTTCTCTCATGACTGAGTTGAATTTTTTTTTTTTTTTATGTACTAAGGATTGAACCCAGGAATGTTCTGCCACTGAGCCACATCCCCAGCCCTTTTTATTTTGGGATAGGGTCTCACTGAGTTGCAGAGGCTGGCTTTGGACTTGTGATCCTTCTGCCTCAACCTCCCAAGTCACTGGGATTACAAGTGTGCCACTGCACCCAGCCTGAATTTTTTATATATTCTAGAAAAAAGTCCTTATCACATATGTGATGTGCAAACACTTGTCCCTGCTGTAGCTTATCTGTTTATTTTTTAAATAATTCTTTTTGCAGATAAGAGGTCTTTAATTTTGATGAAGCTCAAATTTTTTTAGATCATTTTTTAGTATCCGTCCTAAAAATTCTTGCCTAATGCCAGATCATGAAAAGGTTTTTACCTGTGTTTTCTTCTAAAAGTTTTATAGTTTGACTTTATACATTTGTAACTATACTCAACATTGTTTTACCACTAAATTCTATTACATCACACAGAACTATGCAACTGTATTTTTATTGCATTTAAATTCACTCAACAGCTGGATGTGGTGGCTGTTAGGTACAGGACAGGCTGAATTAAGTTGTCTGCAGGGCATGCCAAACAAAGTTAGCTGCAGGGTGACCTGGCCACTCAAACCCTCTGTCTGATTCTTTATCACCTGTTTGCTTCAAGCCCAAACACCCAAGCCCCCGCTCAAGGCTGAACTCTTAACCCCCCTTGTGCCAACAAGGCAGCTTGCAGACCTGGAGACCCCATTAGATTTGGGCTATAAAAATTCCCTCCTGCCGGGCCCCTCTCTCTCTTGCTCGCTTGCTCTTGCTCTCTCTGTCTCCCTCTCTTGCTTTCACTCTCCCTGGCTCTCTCTTTCTTCTCTCTTTCTCTCTCTCTCCCTCTCTCTCTCCCTCCCTCCCTCCCTCCCTCTCTTTCTCTCTTCCTCTCCTTCTTTTTATCCTTTTTTGCACTGCTGCCATAAAGATCTCTTGGTCACTCTGAGTGTTGTGGTCACTTTCCTTTCAGTGGCCATGCCCGTAATCCCAGTGGCTCAGGAGGCTGAGGCAGGAGAATCGGGAGTACATAGTTGGCCTCAGCAACTTAGGGAGACTTTAAGTAACTTAGCAAGGCCCTGTCTCAAATTGAAAAATGAAAGGGGCTGGGGATGTGGCTCAGTGGTTGAGTGCCTCTGAGTTCAATTCCCCATACCAAAAAAAAAACAAAAAAAAAAAAAACAAAGAAACAAAAAACATGAACTCTAGTGGTGGACACCACTGCTCAAGAAGCACAAGGAGAAGAGATGCTACCTTCTACATGCAAGGATAGCACAGGTGCTCCTTGACAATGAGTCTCCATCCCTAAAACACATTAAAGCTGAGTAAATCCTAAGTCCAATATGCATAGAACACCCCAATCATCTGCATACCAGTAGCTGAGCCCAGCCTGCCTGAAACAGGCTCAGATCACCTTGCTAGCCTACAGAGGCAAGGTCACCTAGCAAAAAGTGAGTTTTATAATCAAGGGTTGGCCCTCACCTGTGATTTATGAACACCTTTTTTCCAAAACCATCAGCTGTGCTGTGTCCTCTGTGGTCACATGGGATCTGAGGCTTGTGCCTCTGCCCGGCTGAGAACCTGTGGCTGCCTCTCCTGTCCTGTCCAGCTTCCCTCACTTCCTGACAGGTTCTTTTGGGAGTTCTGCCTCAATAATTCATAGACACAAGAACTCCAAGGGCTGTTTTGAGGGATTCTGGCCTAAAACAACATCCTTTTGCATAGGTTAATTATATGTGATTATCCCTGTGCTGGCTTATTTAAAACTGTCAATTTCCTCCTTGTCCAAGAAAGATATTTTTATGGGGTATGCACTTTTAGACTGGTATTTATTAGACTTTTTTTTTTTAGAATGGAAGCTTATTTCCTCTTAGATGTTACTATATTTGGAGCTGGAGTGTCCCCCAAAGGCCAGGTATCATACATGTTGAGGTAGGCATTGTAGAGGTGGAGTGAGGCCCCTTGTGAGGTCTTTAAGGAACTCCAGTGCCACCACAGAAGTCACACCTGGAGAAGTACACACAATTAAAGTGCTGATTGTTCTCACAAGTCCTAGCACAGCATGCACAGATGGCCACCCTGTCATCTGAAAGAGCCTGGCCAAGGCAGGTGGAGGGACAGAACAAGGGCTGGTGGCCTTCACAGAGGGTCATTGGTAGGGAACTTTGGGCAAAAGAAAAGCATTCTTGCTGGGCTTCTTTTTTTTTTTTTTTTTTTTTTTGTACTGAGGATTGAACCCATGGACGCTTAACCACTGAGCCACATCTCCAGTCCTTTTTTATATTTTATTTAAAGATAGGGTCTTGCTGAATTGCAAAGTGCCTTGCCAAATTGGTTTTTTTAATACAGCTCTAACAAAACTCCTAAGACTGGATCATTTATAACAGCAGAAATTAGTTTTCTCACACTTCTGGAACTGGGCCATCCATGTTTAAGATGCTGGCAGGGCCGGTATCTGTTGAGGGTTGGTCTCTGTCTCAGACAGGATGCCTTTTGCTTCATTCTCCATGGGGATACATGTCTAGGGACAAGTGCATAGAGTACTGCATACATGGCATACGTTAAAGGCACTTGAGTGGCAGGTCATTCCCCTAGTGCTAGGCACATGAGCAGCAGGCCACTTACCCCATAGGCATGGCTCTGGGTGTGAGGCCACATGTTGCAGTCCCTGTGCTTGCTCCACATCCCTATCCTCAAATGATTGCCACAAGGACAGTTAGCAAGAAATTGCATTGGTGGCCGCCTGTAATCTGCTTAGCTCCTGCCTGAGTATATATACATGATAACTGCACAATATAATCAGACCTGATTCCACCTTGGTCTCTGCAGCCACATTTTCCTCTACCCTGTTCCATGGACCTTCTCGCCGGATGAGAAAAAGCCCACGCAGATGTGAACACTGTCCCCCTGTGGCAAGGGGATGGGAGGGCACAGGGAAGGGGCCTACACTGCTTCCCTAATTCCCTAATGGAGAGAGTGTTAATCTGTTCAAGAGGCTCCGCTTCCTGGAGGTCCCACTTTTAATACCACCATGGGGCATTAAATTTCAAAGCATGAATTTTAGAGGAAACTCACAGCACGGTATGGGGGAAAGGATGAACTGGGAAGGACATCATGGGGTTATAGCTTAACCCCCTGCGTTAGGGCTGAACCCTCAGAAATGCATGGTGATCAAGTGGAAGTCCAAAATGTGAGTCACGGAATCCATAAACAGCAGCATAGGTCACATACACTTAAGCTAGAGAATGGACAGGTGAGCTGTGGTAGGTCCTTGCAATGGGGTATTATTGGGCAATGACATCAAGCACTGATCCATGCTGCTATAGGAGGAAACACATTGTGCCAAGGAAAAGGAGTCAGTCAGTAAAGACTGCCTGTGGCTGATGTCATTTATAGAAAGAGCTCCCAACAGGTGGATCTGTAGAGACAGAGAGCAGAGGAGTGGCTGCGGGGGGCTGGAGGCAGGAGGGCCGATAGGGAGTGACAGGTAATGGGAAGGGGTGCCTGTGATTCCTGCTGCTATTTGGTGTAATATGCAGGGAGAGGAAGGTGTATTGAAGGAAGGACAATGTTTTTATTTGTTCTCATTAGTTATTCATGACAGTAGAATGCACTTTGACACATCATACATAAATGGAGTATAACTTCACAGTCTTCTCATTATACATGATGTAGAATCACAGTGGTCATGTAGTCTTATATGCACATAGGGTAATAATGTCCAATTCATTTTACTGTTCTTCCTATGCTCTCTTCTCCCTTCACTCCCCTCTGCCTAATCTTGAGTATTTCTATTCTTCCCTAGCCCTCCTCCCTCCTTATTGTAAGTTAGCATTCACAGATCAGACAAAACATTCAGATTTTGGTTTTGGGGGGGAAATTGGCTTACTTTGCTTAACATGATAATCTCCAGCTTCATTCATTTACCAGCAAATGTCAACATTTCATTATTTTTTAATGCTGAGTAATATTGTGTATGTGTACCACATTTTCTTTATCCATTCATCTGTTGAAGGGCATCTGGGTTGGCTCCATAGTTTAGCTATTGTGAGTTGAGCTGCTATAAACATTGATGTGGCTGTATCACTGTAATATGCTGACTTTAAGTCCTTTGGATACAAACTAAGGAGTGAGATAGCTGGGTCAAATTGTGTTTCCATTCCAAGTTTTCTGAGGAATCTCCATACTGCTTTCCATACGGTTGCATCAATTTGCAGTCCCACCAGCACTGTATGAATGCACCTCTTTCCCTACATCCTTGCCAACATTTATTGCTGTCTATTCTTGATAACTGCCATTCTGACTGAAATGAGATGAAATCTTAGTGTAGTGTTCATTTGTATTTCTCTAATCTCTAGAGATGTTAAACTTGTTTTCATATATTGTTGATTGATTGTATTTCTTCTTCTGTGAAGTGTTTGTTCAATTCCTTAGCCTATTTATTGATTGGTTTTGTTTTTGTTTTTGTTTTGTGTTAAGTCTTTTGAGTTCTTCATGTATCCTGTGTATATATATGAAGGTTGGCTGTGTATATATATTAGTGCTCTATCTGAGATGCATATAGTAAAGATTTTCTTCCATTTTGTAGGCTCTCTCTTTATGTTATTGATTTTTTTCAGTTTTATTGATTTTATTTTTTTAAATACATGACAGCAGAATGCATTACAATTCTTATTACATGTTATTGATTTTTTTCTTTGCTGAGAAGCTTTTTAGTTTGCATCCTTTCCATTTACTGATTCTTGATTTTACTTCTTGTGCTTTAGAAGTCTTGTTAAGGAAGTCAGATTCTAATTCAATATGGTGAAGATTCAGGCAAGGAAGGACTCTTTTTTTTTTACAGGAAACTGAAGCGGTAGTACATGACTATAATCTCAGCAGCTTAAGAGGCTCAGATAGGAGGATGAGAGTTAAAAGTAAGCCTCATCAATTTAGCAAGGCCCTAAGCAACTTTGGAAGACCCTGTATCAAAAAGTATAAATAAATAAATAAAGAACAGGGATGTAGTTCAGTGGTTAAGTACCTCTGGGTTCAATCCTAGGTGCCCAAAACAAAAAGGGGCTAAGGGCAGGGCATCCTGATCTGGAGTGCTCTGTCTCTCTGGAGAGCTCTGTCTCCCTAGAGGCACACTGTACTGAAGTCAGGAAGTGACTTCTGGGCACCATCAGAAGCATCTGGTCTGTTAAGATCTCAGCCAGCCCTGGGTGCAGAGCATGTGCTCAGTGTGTGTGGAGCCCATGCATTCAACTCCAGCACCCCTCAAATGTTAGAAAGATCACCAGAGGCAGCTGGCCCCTGACTTGTGTTCTCCAGGAGTATGAAAGTGCAATATGTCCCCCACACAACAACTGGGTGCTCCTTTTCAGTTGGCATTCACATCCTGAGTGATACAGTAAGTACTTTGAGAGCTGGGGAGAGGCTCAGTGGTAGAGTGCACTTAGCCTGCACCAGGGCCTTGGTTCCATCCCCAGCACAGAAACCGAAGACACTTAGTACTGCAGAGAGAGGTTGGCTGTGTTACTGACTGCCCTAATGCAGCCTGCCGTGGGTGTTCTCAGGCAGGCTGGGACAGGCTATGGTGGTCATTATGTTAGAAGTGTGACATCCATTTTGCACTCATGATAGATATTTGTGTATGTGGCTGGGGATCACACCCAGGGCTGCACCCAGGCTAGTCAAGCCTTCTATCACGAAGCTTCATCAACGGCCCTTTTGTTGGTTTTATCTCTATTTATTTGCTTATATTTTGTGGTGCTGGATTGAAGCCAGGGGTGCTCAACCTATGAGCTACAATCCCAGCCCTTTTTATTTTTCAGTTTGAGCCAGGGCCCAGCTGTCCTTAGCCCACAAACTTTATTCTCTCCCTAGAAACCTCACACTCAACAGAGACCCTTAAAAGAAAGGCCATTTTGGGGCTCCTGGAAGTCTGATTGTTGGGGTTCCAGGTCCCTGGAGCCCATGGCTCTCACACAGGCATGCCAGGCCTGGGTCACTGCCCTCCTGCAGACTGCTGTGGGACCTTCTGTTTGTACAGCCTCTTTCTCCTGCAAAGGCTGAAGGCAATGTTGGGCTGTGCAGGGAGCTGAGCTCCTTAAGTGAGTTGGGTGGGCGTCTAGAACAACTCATTCTCCCCCACCAGTCCCATACTCAAACAGTGAATTGGGGGGGGGCCTCCCAGGCTTGATGTCCTCTGTATCCACCATCTGAGACCCCAGCTGTGCCCACTGCTGAGGGCCAGACTCAGTTCCTGAAGGCCCAACAGCAGGCCTGGAATATTCATAAATGCCCAGGTCTTCCAGCCTTGGGCTGTGGACACCTGAGAGCTCCTGGCACGTGCCCATCACTGCCTTTCTCTCCCAGACTCCATGAGCTTCTGGGCACTCTCCCAAGTCTCCCTCCTCTGTCCCAATTATCTCAATTTCCCAGTGTTGCCACATGCTGGGCATGTGTTGCCAGTGTTCCCAGTGTTGCCACATGCTGGGTCACCATTTACATTTGCAAATTTAATCTCCAAAGATCTGGCCATACTATGTCATGTTGAAACCAGAGGCAAACACATCTGTGTCCAACATGGTCTAGTGGACAGTCATCTCTTTTTCTGTTTATGATCATTTTTCTTTCTTTCTTTCTTTTTCTAGTACTGAGCATTGAACCCAGAGTGCTTAACCTCTGGGCAACATCCCAGCCCCTCTTTTTTTGCTGATGTTTTATTTTGAGACAGGGTCTTACTAAGTTGCTTAGAGCCTTGCTAAATTGCTGAGGCTGACTTTGAATTTATGATCCTCCTGCCTCAGCCTCTTGAGTTTCTGGGATTACGGGTGTGTGCCACCGCACCTAGGTTATATCCATCTATCTTGATAAAATATTTTTATGTCTCTTCAGTTACATTCCAAATCAGTAAAAGCAATATATATTTTCAATTGGAAAGAGGGTAAAGGCCATCATTTCCTTCTCATGTGGTCAGGAGGAACTATGGAGCCAGGATGACTGTATTTGAATACCTATCCCGAGTGATCCTGGGCAAGTCATTCAACCTCTTGGTGCCTTCAAGTTTTCATGGGCAAATAAAGTTAAAACCATCCCTCCTTCAGAGGGTTGTGGGAACTGAGTTACTCTACATAAATCAATAGCCCTAAATAAATGCTTGTTCAAATGGCTTGCTACTCGGGAGGCTGAAACACAAGGATCACTAGTTCAAGGCAGTCTGGGCAACTTAGTGAGACCCTGTCTCAAGCTAAAGTTTAAAAGGGCTGGGGATGTAGCTCAGTTGTAGAGAACCCCTGGGTTTAATCCCCAGAACTGAGGGGGGTGGGGTGCGCGGGGGAAGGTAGGAGTTTTTATTAGTGGTAGAGTCTGGACTTAGCCCTGTGTTCAAGTTTTCTTTCTTTCTTTCTTTCTTTCTTTCTTTCTTTCTTTCTTTCTTTCTTTCTTTCTTTCTTTCTTTCTTTCTTTCTTTCTTTCTTCCTTTCTTTCTTTCTTTCTTTCTTTCTTTCTTTCTTTCTTTCTTTCTTTCTTTCTTTCTTTCTTTCTTTCTTTCTTCTTTCTTGTTAAATAAAATAAAGTTCAGCTTAGCTTCCTGGGAAAGGCAGCAGGAGGGTCACAGTATCCATGGATGGCTTCTGCCTTGGTCAAGGCTGCTCCCTTCTCTCCTAACCAACTTCTGGTCCCCTCTCTCCAAGGCTCAGATGTCAGAATTTGTGCTGGTTCTGGTTTCTGCTCCAAGCTACTGGCCTAGAACATGGCCCAAGTCCTAGATAGGTCCAGTGAACCTTTAGCCACTCTCTCCTCTGTGAGCTCTGTCTTAGGACAGGGCGCCCACACCTCAGCTGCCCTCCCAGGGTTGCTGAGTCCCTCTCTCTCCCTCCTAAGCCACCATGGGGCAGTAGGACTGCCCAGTGCCTAGCCCTGACTGCAGTCTCTGGTGCTCCAGCAGCCCAGTCCAGGTCTCCAGTCTGACCAGCTGTACTGAACCTTCACCAAGGGACAATGACCAAGGATCAAGTCCCAATCTCTTAAAGCCTTTCCTGTCCAGTGAAGCCTGAGGTTCCCTCTTGAGGGCCCAGTCTCTGCTGTCCTCCCATCTGGGCTCTTCTTCTCTTGGGACAGAGACAAACTTAAGGGTCCTGGAGGATTTGCTCATCACTAGAGAAAGTCTATGTAGGGCTCAGGCTGCAGAGACTGGTTTGTGGAGACCAGGGATCAGGACTGTGGGCAGAGCTGGGGGAGAGGATGGAAATGTGGAGTGGTAAGGGGTATTTCTAATGGAAGAAGAGGCAGGGTGGGGGTTACATGAGGCTGGGGCTGGGAGCAGGACAGTAAGCAGAGAGAAGGTGGGTGGGGTTCTTCCTCACAGTGCTTTGTGCCTGAGCATCAAGGATGGTCCAGAGGTGGATTCTACAAGCAGCTTCTGTTTGGCAAGTATCCCCAGACAGTTACCACCCTCATCTATGACATGGCACCCTAGCAACTTCCTCCAAGATCTGTTGACGGTCCCAGGATATGATGAGGTGGCTTCAGAGTGCTCAGCATGTGCCTGGCATGGTAAGTGGCTGTTTAGGGCCCTGGCTCACTCCTGGTTGTGAGTCCCTTCTCAGGAGAGGGGATAGGTCGGGGGAGCAGAAGTGGTACACTCTTCCCTCAGATCTCACAGCCCGTGAATGTGAGAGGTGGCAACAGAACCTGGCCTCTTGTCCCAGACACACTTTTACCCAATTTCCATTGACCACCTGCCAAATCTCTTAAACAGACATGAAAGACCTTCCAAAGCTGGGCTGGGCGGGGATTCGCTTTTCGTTTCATGGGACTCCACTGCCCCCAAGTGGCAAATCCTTGAACATCATCCTTGTTTGCTCCCAAACTGTGAAGACCTCATTCTGGCGGAAAACCAAACCCTGCCCACCTTAGACAGCAATCTGTGAGCTGGGACAGGATTCTTGTCCTCTTGGGCCTCACCTGAATTCTTTAAAAAATGAGATAATGCCAGGTGAATTGAAATGTAAGATTAAATAACCAATTTATTTTTTTTCTGGTTCTGAGGATTGAACCTAGTAGAGTACTTAACCACTGACCCACATCCCCAGCCCTTTTTATTTATTTATTTATTTGTTTATTTATTTATTTATTTATTTATTTATTTATTTAATTTTGAGACAGGGTCTCTCTATAAGTTGCTTAGTGCCTTACTAAGTTGATAAGGATGGTCTTGAATTTGAGACCCTCCTACTTCACCCTCTGGAATCAGTGGAATGAGAGGCTTGCACTACCGCATCCAGCTCATCTATGTTTTCTGATTGAACTAATAATGGCCTATAAATGTTAGCTCTGGTTCTGTCAATCTCAGACCCTTTCTGCCTAAAGTGGGTGGCATTAATGTCCCCTTATCTTTGCCTTAATGAGTCAAAGGAAGCTGCAAATGCTAGGAAGGGTGCCCAGCACCAGGCCACAGACCTGGAGCCATGCTCTGCATACCATATGACCTAGAAGGTGTGAGGGTAGAAGAGCTGGCTTTGCTGAGATGAGAGCGGCCTGGCCCTGCATGCTCCCTGCTCAGACTCAAAATCCTCTAGAAGGAGCATCCCTCACCTTACAAGGGTCTGCTGCCATTAAAGCTGAAAGGACAGAGACAATTTCTCATGGTGGGGTCATGGATGTGGATGCTCCCCCAGACCCCTTTTCCATGGACAGGGGCAATTGCCTACCACATGTGAGGCTTCCAGGTGCCAACATGGACATATTCCTGCTCATTGACAGCCAGCTGGCACTCACAGGGCAGGTGCAAGGCTCAAAGTTGAGCTGGGCCAACCTCAGGCGGAGGACTGGGCCTGCTCTGGGATTTGTTCCCAGGTCTGGTGCTTCCCAGGCCTGGTCCTGTGTCACCAGAGCAGCCTGTTAACAGCATGGAACTGCTTCATGGTGCTGATCCCATCTCACAAAAAAGGAGGAGAGCAATCCCCTCCCTGCACACTCTGCTCTGAACACCCCCTCCCTTAATACCCTCCCTGCACACCCCCTCCCTGCACATTCTGCTCTGCACACCCCGTTCTGCACACCCTCTCCCTGTACACTCCGCCCTGCACACCCCATCACTGCTGAGCATGTCTTCCATCACAAATGCAAGTGGAGGCATCTCAGGGTCTGCTGCCTCTGGTTCCCAGGAATGAGTCTGCTTGTCATCTTGAGGACAGAGGATGTACTGCAAGGTCAGGGTGGCAGGGGAATGTTGGGTAAATTTCCACAGTTCTAGTGTCCCTCATGGAGCAAGGCTTCTTGCCTTGGAAACTGACATAAATTTCCTGACAACACTGGTTTTGTTTTAGAGATAGGTGGATTTATTTTATAATTCTATCTTCTTCTAGATAGAGAACAAGAAAGTTTGTTGGATAGTGTTTCTATCATCTCTTGTGCCTGGCAATGTGTGTTTGTGGAAGCTTATGGGCTTGTCTTCTTGAGTTCTGACTTAGAGGGACTCAAACTTTGGCTGAGAGTCTCACCAGTTAATGGGATGATGGCCAGCATCTCATTGGGGTTTTTTTCTTCCTGCCAAGGAGGAAAGCTTAAAATCTAAAATAATTAGTGAAGAACAAAAGACAAAGAGTCAGAAATATATTACAAAAGCAGAGCCCCTGATACATCCAGTCTAAACAAGAGCTGGAAATAGACAAAAGAAAAATGGCTCTGGTTTATTTAAGGGAATACATCAAAGGCAGGAATAAGGTTTCAAGGGTGGAATCTTGTTTTGTGATGTCTTGCAGTCAGCATGTTGATTGGCATTTTGGTAGGTCACACCCATTTCAGGTGCTATTTGGAACATGGCAGAGTTGGATATAATTCACACTATCCCTAGCATTTGACCAAATAAAATGTCCACTGGTCATTCCCAGACACCAGATGTTTCTATTCACTAGGCTTTGATGCACAGTGACCCACCCGCAACCCATGGATGGCTCATGAATACCAGTATGTCTGACTTTGTTAAAGTCAGGGGTGTTGTAACTTGCTTATGTTTCCTGCTATGTCAGCTGTAGTTTTTCTCAATGAGATTTAACATAGAAGTGTTTTTAAAGTAGATTGTGTTCTGACTTTCATATTATTACAGCTTGGCTCAGAATGAGGTTTGGACTTGGAAATGTGTGTTACTGTCTCCATTTTTATGGATGAGAAATGTCTGTGTCAGTGGTACTCTGGGGAGCACCATAGGCAGAACTGCTTGCCTAGTTTGTGACAGAAATTTGCAAGACAGGGCTGGGGTTTTGGCTCAGGGGTAGAACCACAGAATGTGTGGGGAAATCCTCAACATTACATTAAAAAATAAAATAAAGGTATTGTTTCCAACTACAATTAAAACAAAATATTAAGGAAAAAAGAAATTTGCAAGACATGTCAAAGTTCAGAATGATCTCTGTCTCTATATTTCTATACACACACCAAAATAAAACTAAAGTTATTATTGATGGATGAAGTAAACATGAGGGTTTTGGGCCAAATAATTGGAACACTTACACTGAAAGTGTAAGTTTGCAGAAAGATTATGAATCATACATCTCCTATCAACCTACTGTTTTATTTATTTGTACAAGGGCAGTTTTCTGTGTAATAGAATCTACTGAAGACTCCCATATTTGTTTAGTGTTTGACAGATTCAAAGAGAATTAGCATACTATTATCTTATTTATCATCATATTTAAAGCAAAATAGGGATGTGATTTTATTTTTCAAGTTTTAGATTACTTTGTTTCAGTTGGATAAAATCAGGCCAAGGAGTATAGTTCCCTAATTTACTTTATTCCTTGTTTCTGACTTTTGTTGTAGAAATTTAACTTGTGTAACAATATATTTAGCATGCATAAAAAGAGAAAAATTAGTGCCATAGGTAAACAAAGTATGCATCAGACAGTATGTTAGGTATTCACAATGGTATTAGTATCAGTCACAAACAAAAAATGAAATCCTGTAATTTTCAGCAAAATAGATGGAACTGGATGATGTAATGCTAAAAGATGAAAGACAGACACAGAAGAAAATGTATCACAAGCTATTATCTATTATATATGGCAGGTAAAATAAAATCAATGTGAAAGCAGAATATTGACTCTGGCCAGGAAGGATTCTGGGCATCAAGAGTGGAAGAAGGGGGGAATTGAATATTATCAGTACATGTGCATGCGTTTATGAAAATATCACACCAAATTTCATTACTATGTATAGTGAATATGTCAGAATAAAATCCATCATCGCACATATTTATTGATTCTGCAGTAAGAATACCTAAAATTCTACTCTCTTTGGAATTTCTAGTATATGATGCAAGGATTATTAACTATTTTTCTCTAATAACCACTGTTCTCTATACATGCAAATGTTTTTGCCCAGATTACACACATAGAGTATGCAATAGATTTCTTTCTGTGTCTGGATCATTTCCCTTACCATGAAGTCTCCAGCTTCAGCCATTTATTTATTTTTTTAACAGCTTTGTGTAGTTTTGTTAACCATTCAAGTTCAGTAGCATCTGGTATGATTTGCACAGAACTGGGATTGAAAAGTAAACAGATATTCAGCATCTAACAGTTTGAAAGAAGCCACTACATACTCTTCATAAAGATGTTTTTACAGAGCCAATATAGTACCTGCCATTTACTCAGTACACCAAGTGCACTGAAGTAGAAAATATGCAAAAATAAAGACAGCTACACCAAAAAGACTAACACTTTAGAAACAGATTAAATCACTTTCAGTTTCTACCCCTTTATCCCCTAAAACAACACCTTATAGTCTGGATCTACATAAGCAGTCCTACATCAGCTTCTAGAATATTTGTGAGTAGGTAAAAAATAAAATGACAATGGCCGGTACAATCTTAGGATATTCAGGAAGGGAAGGAGAGAAAGTCAGTTCTTAGAACAAATTAGTCAGCTTCCGTCTCGTCAGCAGGGTCTTTGGATTCTTTGTTCTTCTGTCCCTCTTCAATGTGCTTACTTTTCTCTCACTAATGCTCCAGTATGGCAGCCATTTGTGCATCTCAGTTCTCTTTGCTAGTCAGTTTCTCTTCCTCCATTTTATTGAAGTTGTTGTTTTTTTCTATGGCTTTCTGAAGCACTTCTTTCTCATGCTCTTGACCTCAGCTTCACAGGACTTAATCTTTCTTCTACACTTCTAATTTCTTTTGAATTTCCTACAAGGAAAGATGCTTAATTTTAGAGGGGAAAGGGGGAATCTAGGACAGATTATTTTGACAGAGAGCTTAGAATCAGCTCAAAAGCCTAGCCTGAGTCACATTTCCAGTTCTTTCATCTGAATATCAGAAGCAGCCATGGTGAAAAGAAGATAAGAGACTGGCAGTGTATTCTACACAATCCATAGGTAAGGAGAGCACTGCTGAGTCCAAGCCCCCTGGCCACACCCTTATCCATGTTATTTTAAATGGCAACATATTCTTTTCTTTCTGGGGTTTGAACCTAGGGTTGCTTAGCCACTTACATGTGTTGCAGTAATTCACTTGCAGGTCAGCATGGGAAAAGAAAGAAGAAGCAGAGCAAGCAAAGCAGCAGCAGGAAAAAAAAGTCCTTTATTGTGTACAAGCAATCTTTTTATAGTATTGTGAACAAAGAAGGCAGCCTTCCAACATCAATAAATCAGGTCTTTCAACTAATTAAACATAGCAGACAGAAGTTTTACTTTCTAATCAGAAATGACCCGCTTCTCATGGCTAATCTATTCTCGGCCTGGAGTATGCTGAGCTTTGCTCTTTGTTAAGAACAGATAATAAAATTTTTCTTAGCGCCCTCCTAGCCCACTTGGCAGAACATCCCATTTGTAGGTAAGTCCTCCCAAGGACAGCAGATACCTCATTTTCAAGCATGTCTGCTGTTACCTATCTATACCTTGACAGAATATCCCGTTTGCAGGCAGACTCCATCAAGGACAGTAATAGTAACGCAGTCACATCTGATTCTCTACATACATGTATCCCCAGTCATTTTTATTTTTACTTAGCACCTTTGCTAAACTGATGATGCTGACCTTGGACTTTTGCCCTCTTCCACCTCTAGCATCCTTAGAAGTGACTGGGACAACCCACAAAGCCTTTTTCAGTGTTTCACTGTAATTAACTACATGTATTAGATTTTGGCTATGCTCTTATCCACACTCATGGTGAGTGTGGAGAATGACTTAACTTCTAGTCTCTGCTTCAGATCAGTGAGTGGCCAAAACCAGGATTCCCTTGGACCCTGAAATCATTCTGCCATGTCCTAAGCCACTTTGGTCTGTTGGAGTCCAGTCCCTCCTTCAGCTTCCTGCATGGAGTGAGGATGTAGATTTGGACCCACAGTTGCTGAACAGTGATGGGTCACAATTTGGCAGGTCAGGAGCCCTGCCTCTTCTCCTAGCACCTCTCACCAAGTGTCCCAGGAAGAGGCTTTCAGAGCAATCCTTAGCCTTCCTCCCAGGCTTTGTACATATAATCAGCCACCTGATTCCTCTTCTTTAGAATGGGCCCCAAAATCTATTCTCTGTAGCCCCAGGGAATAAGATAGAGAGTAAAATGGTCAGGCTGTCAGGATAATGGGCCCCCAATTTAAGTTTTTGTTGTTGTTGTTGTTTGTTTTGTTTTTGTTTCTTCTTGTTTCTTTTCCCCCTAATCAAAACAAAACAAAACAAACAAACAACAACAACAAAAAAACACCACTCCATGAAGTCAGCCTATAGAAGCAGCCCAAACATTAACAGCCAAGCCTCTATCCCAGAGCAAGGGAAAAATGAAAGTAGGGGCAGACTCAAATGGAGGTTACAGGTAAGTTCAAACTAAAAGGGCACAACCAATAACCTTGATGCTTTTCCAATACCTGTTTAACACAGAGTTCAACCAACAGCCCTGGTAATTTTACAATACGCATCTTTTAGCACAGATTCTGATCACTTTCCCTACCCAGAAGGGACATAAGCCCCTAGATTAGTACATGTAAATGGAAACCTACTGCCAGATTCCCTTCAGCCTTGCAAGACTTCTCTTTTTCTTTTCACTGAATAAATTCTACTCCTTTCACTCTTGCCTTCCATTATTATCCAAGGATCTCCTTCATATTCGTGAGAAAAGAAGAACCCAGAAAGAAATTGGCAGTCAGCTGCTAGGGCCCACAATTAAGAGCTGGAATGTGCCACTCGACTTAAAGGAATCCCCATATCTATCACAACCTTGTTGTCAAATTGGTCTAGAAAGAAACACAGAGGAATGAGTCCATCACGCAGCCTCTCTGGACAAGGACGCCTCCTTCACTGACTACACAGAGGCCCAACCCATCCCTGCCACAGGTACCTTCACAGCCTCATTGATCACTTGGACTTTGCGCAATGGGCAGAACTTTGGAATCAGATTTCTGAAGAAGGCCAGTGGTTCAGTGGTGCTCCAGGGCTCACAGGAAGCTGCGGGGTCAGGGGGCGTGTCAGAGAAGCGCAGGTGGAGAAAAAGAAAAGCCAAACTGGAGGCGGCTAAGTGATCATCCTACGCTTTCCCATATGCACCCGGGAAGGAATATCTCCAAACTGCACAAACCGCTGTTCCCAGCGCCTCTCACCCCGGGAAGGTCCAGGCTGTCTCTCTCAGGCTCCACTGGGGCTGGGAACATGGAGTCTCAGCCCACTCCACCACACAGGAGTGCACGTGCAGCAGCTCTGGGGTCAGTGACAAAGCTCAACCCAGCACAGCCTCCTAAGGGCAAGAAGTCAAGGAGAGCAGGGTGGTCCGGCGTGTTCCTGACCTTCTCCAATCTGCGCAGGAGGAGCTCTTAGCGCGCTCGGATACGTGAGTGCAGCGGGCTATTGCCTAGCAGTCCACGCGAGCCCAGCACCAACGAGCGGTCCGCGGTGGACGCGGATGCGCGCAGCCTCTCCCATGAGACGCCATCAATAGGCGCCATCATCAACTGCTAGGTATTGCGCGGTCCAAGGTCCCCAGATAAAGTCGCCCACGTTGCTCCAAGGCCGTGCGCGCACGCTTCTACGTCACGGCGCGGGGCCTCGGGTTCGCTACACAGCTGGGGGCTGCGCGTCTGAACAGACGGAGGTATGTGGCAGCGCGGGTGTCGCGGGCTTGGTCCATTTTCACAGCAGCAGCTGGACGGCATCCCCCGGGGTGAGGGTGCAGGCGTCAAATACCAGCAGCTTTCGGGGTAAAACCCAGCTCAGTGACTATCTGTGGAAGCCCAGGAACTTGCGTACCGGGACGCCCGGCCTCGGAGACCGTGTTAACACGCGGAGACTGAACAGCGCACTTCTGAATGTTGAAGGGCTGATCCAAGAAAACTGGGAAGCAGCTTTAAAAGCTCTCAGAATGTCGGAAATGCTGGAATACGCCTGTAATCCCAGCAGCTCCGGAGGCTGGGCTGGAGGGTCGCAGGGGCAAATACATCCTCCGCAATTCAGCGAGGTCCTGTATCAAAATAAAATATATTTTTTTAAAGGGCAAGGAATGTGGTTCAGTTTAAGCACAGCTGGGTTCAAGCCCTAATACCACAGGGGGAAAAAAGTCTTAGATTTTAATGAGAGTAGTGTTTCGATGTAGCCCCCCAAAAAACCCCAATCAAAATCATTAGCTTCTTTCCTTGTCAGCAAGATTTTTACAAAAAAATATCATCAGTGGCTGGGGTTGAAGTTTCTGGGAAGAACGCTTCCCTGGCATGTGTGAGGCACTGGGTTCAACTCTTAGCACCACATATAAATAAATAACTAAAGGTGCATCAACAATTAAAATAATAATAATAAAGTCAGCAGGATTTCTGCAGAAAGCTCCTCGTGGTTTCAGGTTTCCTCTTGTGAAAGTTAGGTCTGCAATCAAGCTTGTTGCTATGCAAATGTTATTTCTGTTTTCTTAGTAAAAACTTGTGAAACTTCTGTCCTACCTAAGAATATGAAACAAAAAGTAACTGCTATGTTAATCACCATGTAGTGTAACCACCCACTAGGTATAAAACTCAAAGTTTTATCTCCAGGCTGGAGGTCCAGAGATTTTTCAGCTTTAGCCCCTCTGGACCTGTGTAGGTTAAATAAACCTGCTTCCTAAAAATTCCTCAGGTGTATGGCATCATCTGTCTTACATCAATAAACCTTACCAGCACCTCTAGGACACCTCTAGGATACCAATTCTAAGATGACAGTTTATAGCTTTGAAAATCAGAAAGATCCCAAATCAAAACCTCAAGGCCTTTGTAAAATAAGAACAAACCAATTCCAAAACCAGTAGAAGGAGATAATTAAAATCAGAACCAAAGTCTATAAAATAGACAATAAAATAATACAAAGGATCATTTAAAGCATCAATGAAATTAAGAGTCGGTTCTTCTTGGGAAGCCAAGCAGGAGAATCACCATTTCAAAGTCATCCTCAGCAACTTAGAGAGGCCCTAACAAACTGAGCAAGACCCTATCTAAAAATAAAATGCATAAAGGACTGGGCATGTAGCTTAATGGTTAAGGGACCCTGGGTTCTGAAGGGTTATGGAAAATAATATTCCTACAGGATAGCCACCCCCACCCCAGGAAAAATGGAAGAACAGTGTGGCTCAGGAGGAGGGGGAAAAAACTAGCCAAATATTAAACCTCTCCCAGTACATCCTTTCCCAGTAACAATTGCCTGGAAAGAAAAAGCAAACTTTCATCCCTTTCAGGGTACAGCCCCAGCATCTTCACCAAAAGCCAACGTTCACTTCTTCCCAACCACAATGGGCTCTGAAGCAGGGAAGCAGATACTGAAAAGCTGAGCCCTGGACTTTTACCTTTTCCCATTGCAAATGGGTCCTGGAAGGAGAAAAGCAAATAGTGAAATCTAGGTAAAAATGGGTCCCAGAATAAGAAAGATAAACAGTGAACACTTAGTTCTGAGCTTTCCCCAGGGACAATGAGTTTCAAAGTTTTTACAACTGCTTTCTTGAGTTGAAATTTTAACCTGCACAACTAGGTTCCTGACTGTCTGAACAGAACAGTGTTCTGTTATAATCTCCAATGATATTAATTCACCCTCATTGTAAACTATAAATCCCAGACTTCTGTACCCTGTAAGCCATTTCCATACCTAGAAAATAAATCCTTTCTTGCCTGATTGAGTGACTCCACTGCAGGCAGGGGAAAAAAAAAAAAAACTTGCTGATCTTTTTGAAGTCTGCTTCCATCCCAGTTACTTGTATTTTCATTATGGTGCCAAATTATTTTTGCTTACAAGTTTAATTCCTGGCACCAAAAACATATACAGTTTGTTCTTTGAAAAGATAAAGAAAATAGATAAATCTGTAGCCAAACTAACAAAAACAAAACACTCAAATTAAAAAAATTAGAATTGAAAAAGAAAAAAAATCACCACAGACATCATAAAAATCCAGGGGATCATTAGAACCTATTTTGAAAACTGATATTCTAAGGTTGGGGTTGTAGTTTAATGGTACAGTGCTTTCCTAGTGTGTGTGAAGCACTAGGATCTATCCTCATAACTATATAAAAATATAAATAAATAAAGGTATTGTGTCAATTTACAACTAAAAATATTTTGAAAAAACAAAACTTATACTCTAATATTTTAGAACACCTAGAGGAAATGGATACATCTCTAGACATACATAACTTGCTGAAATTTAATCAAGAAGTTTTAGGAAAACTAAACAAAACAATAAGAAGCAATGAAATATAAGCAGTAATAAAAACTGTTCCACCAAGAAAAACCAAGGTCCAAATAGATTCTCAACTGAATTCCACACCAGACCATCAAAGAAGATATCATGCCAACACTCCTCAAATAATTCCATGAAATAGAAAGGGGTAAAATTCATCAAATTAATTCTATAAAACTAGTATCATCCTGATACCAAAACCAGTTAAAGATACATCAAGGAAAGAAAACTATAGACCAGTATCCCTGATGAAATTAGATGCAAAAATCTTAATAAAATATTGAGAAGTCATAATCAACTGATTTTGGAACTCATTTGTTTTTGTTTGTAAGGGCCTTGAGGTGCATCATTTATATAGGATCTATCTGATTTTCTCAGGTAGGCACTCAAAGCTATAAACTGTCTTCTTAGAAAAGCCTTCATATTTCTCCGTGGTTTCTGGTATGTTTTATCACTATTTTTGTTTGAGTCTAAGAATTTTAAAAGTTTCTTCCTAGTTTTCTTCTATTATCTATTCATCATCCAAAAGTGTATTGTTCAATCATATTCAATATTAAGAAGATTGTACATCGTGACCAACTTGGTTTCATACCAGGGATGCAAAGATAGTTTAACATATGCAAGTCAATAAAGGTAATTTACCACATAAAGAGAATTAAGGACACAAAGCATATAGTTATGTCAATAGATGAAGAAACAGCATTTGACAAAGTCCAGCACCTGTTCATGTTTAAAACACTAGAGAAACTAGGGGAAGAAGAAACTGACGTCAGCATCATACAGGCTATCTGTGAAAAACCCAAGGCCATCATCATAGTGAATAAGGAAAAATACAAAGCATTTCCTTTAAAGTCTGGAACCAGACAAGGATGTCCATTCTCACCACTCCTGTTTAACATAGCATTACAACTTCTAACCAGTGTGTGTTAGAAAGAGAAGGAAATAAAAGGATAAAAATGGGAAAGGAAAAATAAAATCATCACTGTTGATGACATGATTGCATACATAGAAGGTTCAAAAACTCCACAAGAACACTGCTGGAGCTAACAAATTCAGCAAATTCACAGGTTACAAAATCGACATGAAAAATCAATGGTTTTCCAGAAGGGGCACAGGGTTTCAAGAATCAGTATCTTGAGGATGAATGTGACCTCTGGAAGTAGACAGATGGCACTCAGTTTCCATCTCCACCAGTGACCATCATGGTGACCTAAATGAACTCACTCCTGTGTTGCTTCATGCATTATGGTTATGAATTCATTTTTCTCTTAAAACACCCTTGTCTTTTTTTTTTAACCTTTCTTTATATGTAATTCCTATGTACTACTGGCTTCTATCAATATCTTATTCAAATTTATCCGTGTGTGTGTGTGTGTGTGTGTGTTATACATTGCTTTCATTCTTTGTGATGTTTTCTCCATAGCTCATATTTGGAGATAATCCCCTGCAAACATATTTAGATTAATTCCTTGCACTTAAGCCTCAGAGTGTGTTCCATCAATACATAGGTGTTACCTTCCTGCAATCCCCTCCTAGTTGGAGACTACTACAAACCCTCTGAGCTGAAGCTAGCTACATTGGCCTTCACAGTTCTTTGTGAAGACATGTTCCCAGGTGATGTTTTCACTTGGAGATTTAGCAAATTCTTTGATCGATGCTCTATATTTTAAAAATAAAATATTTTTATTTTTAAAAAATACTGTCTTACTCTATGACATCATATTCTTTCCTATTTGATGTTTCAAGTTGTTCATTTTTAGCATTGTTGTGATACAGATGAGGCTTCTCTTTACAATTTCCATAGTGTGCTTTTTATCACCATGCCTGTGGGTGCATGATACCTGTTTTAAAATTTTTCTTGTCATAGGAAATATAATATATTGTTGTTTCTTAGTTTTCTTAATTCAGTGCTTAGTCGCTTCCCAAAAATTTTCCAAGAACTTCCCAGAAGCTCCAGAGGCATTCACTCAAGGAATTATTCCCACTGGAGAAGAGCACTGGGGTGTTGATCTAGTGCTGATGTTCTGAGTGTCACTATCCAACACTTAACATTATAAGAAAAGGATGGATCATATGGTTTAGTGGAGGCATTTTGATTTTGGAATCAGGCAAAGTGGACCCCAAATCTCAGCCTGACTCCTTAATAATTGTGGGACTTTAGACATGTTCCTTTATGTTAAACAGTTATATGAACCACACTTATAAGAAAATGCAGAATGATACTGAGGGTCAAATTATAGGCAATTCTTCAGTCTTATCTGTATCCACAAACTTGATGATGTGCTTCTACTCCTACTCTTGTCAAAACTCAGAATCTCTTTCCCAAACCTTGAATCTGAGCTTTTCTTATTTTCTATGGCCTATCGAGAGTTGTGATCATGAAAGTGTATTAATTGGATAGATAAGATCAAAATTCCTTGAATGATTTTGCTTTTGCTTTCATAACCCTGTCATCTCCATGAGATGAAGCCCACATTAGCTTTTTGGAGGATGAAATATCATGAGGAGGAGGACCAAGGTGCTCCAGTTGACAGCCAGCCTACCCTCTGAAGTCCAGCAATCTTATAAAAAATCAGCTAACTATATGCAGCATTCAGACCCCAGCTGAGTCCAGCCTAGATGAATGACCAGCCCAAATCATGAGCTAATACACTTTAAAGTATTTATATCCAGTGATTTATAACTAATATATTCACTATCTTAATGCCAAGATTAAATCACATGTGACTTAATGTTATTCGGCAAATAAGAGGTGCCATACATGTGCTGATTTTCTTTTCTCCTACCTTAAAAGTTAGATCTCTCATTAGATGGTGTTGAATTATACAGAAATATATGCAGGCATATATTGGTGCTAAACTCTCATAGTGCCCATCCCACAGAAGGAAACAGATTTCACAGCCTGGCCATTAGGTCAAATTTCAAAATCATATGTTCCTTTATCTTCTTTAATTAGAGCTTAACTGAAGAGATCTAAATACATGTGACCCCCCACCTCCCTGGACTCCCACCTTCCTTTGTTTGCTGTGTGATATATGAAAGGAAAATGGCTTTGTGCCCAGC
Source organism: Marmota flaviventris (assembly GCF_047511675.1). NCBI lineage: Eukaryota > Metazoa > Chordata > Mammalia > Rodentia > Sciuridae > Marmota > Marmota flaviventris. Next base: position 76,169,747 of record NC_092511.1, on the reverse strand, counting down.
ATCAAATGAGAAATAGTGGGAGAAATAGTGGCCTACTTTGAATACTTGTTGGTAGGAGCTCCTTGCTCTTTCTGAAGGTAGTCTTTCCTTGGCTTTGGACCAAGGAGAAATATTACTAAGAAGTTTTATTCTTTTCCTGTGGTGCTGAAGTCAGGGGAGCCATAGCTCTGCAAGCTGGAGTGTGACCACTGTGAATTGAGATGTGTTGAAATAAAAAAGAGTGAGTTTTCAAGATACAGCTCCAAAAATATAAATACTTCATTAATAATTTTATTTGATAATATTCTGCATATATTGCTTAGGGCCTCTCTTAGTTGCTGAGGCCATTTGAACCTGCCATCCTCCTGCCTCAGCCTCTCAAGCCGCTGAGATTACACTTGTGACTCACATTTTGTTTGAGTCCGACAATGCTGCTTTAGGGTATTGTTTCCCAGTTCAGAGATCAAGATACTTCCTGATAAGACCAGAGAGCAGAAAAGTATTTAAAAAATTAAAGTAATTGCTAATCTTTTATATTCATGAATAATATATAAACATATAATTAAGGTTGATATGAGACAGGGTTCAATGCACATATCTTCCTGGATAGTATAGATTCCGCTACTCAGAGGAAGTCATGTCTTAAAACATCTGCAGTTTGAATTTCTGGGTTCAATATATAGAACCTCAAAAGAAAAAGAAAATAGTCAGCCATGGTGGGGCACAACAGAAATCCAAGTTAGAGGCCTTTCCAAGTTAGAGGCCACCTTGTGAAACAGAAAAAACCTCGTCTCAAAATTAAAAAAAAAAAAAAAAAAAAAAAAAGAGAGAGAATAAAAGGATTGGGGATGTAAATGAGGGATAGAGAGTCCCTGGGTTATATCGCTAATACTGGAGAAAAACCAACCAACCAACCAACCCACGAACAAAAAAAAAAAAAAAAAACAGGAGCCGAGAACCTGTCGTTCTGTTCTCGTTCATCCTTGGTTGGGTGCAATCTACTGTCACTCAGAGCGTTGGCTCGCTGGGCTCTGTTCGAGGGGGCGGGCCCTGATGTCCTGTCCAATCAGGGGCACGTGGGTGAGATCTGTCCAATCCAGCGCAGAGCCCGTGACGAGGGGGCGGATTTCTGCCATCTAGCGCCGCTGTTCTCCGGAGCCCGTCATTCTTCCGGTCCACCTGCAGCTTCGTTGTCCTGTGTCCTGCCGTCCGGTCGCTCTACCACGGAGGCGCTCGGGACCCACAGGAGAGCGCTGCGCTCCCGATCGCCGGGAAATGGTGAGTGAGCGGGGGAGTCTGGAGCCCGGGCGCTGCGTGGAACTGGCAGGACTGGCGCGGCGGGAACCTGAAACGGTGGGTGGGACGCCCGGTCCTCTTCAGTCTGCAGCCCCGAGTCCTCCTTGGGGCAGCGCGGCCCTCAGCCGTCCTGGCCGTCCTAGCGGAGAGCAGGTCCGCCACGGCGGGGACCCAGCCCCCTCTCGGATCACTGCGTGGTCGCCTCGGCCCTGACTGAAGCCCTGTCTGGGCAGCAGCCTGCCAGCAGCCCGACCTCGACCCAGCTGTGCGGTGAGACCAGGGACCATCCTCAGGAAGGGTCCACCTCTGTGCGTGGTGTTCCTGCGTGAGAATAGCTGGGGTCTGCGGGGACCCCAGCTCCCCCACTTCCTGGGCCTCCCGAATGTGCGGGAAGCGGCACGTCCAACCCAGAGCAGCCTGTCCTGCAGCCTGGCTCTTTATAAATGCCAAAGTTATAGATAAACTCCTAGATTTCCAGCTCCCTGTCCTTATTGCAATGCTGAATTCTCCTCTCCAAGTTGTGAACTATTTGTTTCCCATGCTACATTTCAAATGGACATATTTTTCTCCAAGTATTGAATGGCACTTTTTAAAGATTTTGTGTTCTGTTTTGAGGGTTTGTTTTGTTTTGTTTGGTTGGTTTTTTTTTATGAGAGGAGAGCGGAAAATTGCTTGAGCATTTGGGGGAAAAAATATGTGTGCTTTTCCCCTTCTCTTTCCTAAGCACAAAAACTTACCACTATTTTTTTTTTTTTTTTTTTTGCGTTGAGATTCTCCTCTGTAGACTTAATTGTGTGAAGTGTCCACACTCCATCCTCCCATCTTTTCTTGTCCCTCGGTTTGATAACTGCCTGACACAAAGTGCTGCAACCCCATGTCTAAATCCTCCTGGAGTGTCTAGTGTACACATTCCCTGGGTCGTGTGCTCCTTGAGAATAGCTGGAATTGTGAGGGTGGAGCTTCTCATAAAATAATTGAATGTCCTGCCCTGATCTTTCTTTCATCTAAAAGGCATGTCAGTTGTTTCTTTTATTAGCTACTGTGAATAGCACTTCAATGAAAATGAGAGTACAGTCATTTCTTTGACATACTGGTTCCAATCCCTTTAGATATGTACCCAGAATTATTGTTACTGGATTATATGGTAGCTCTATTTTTAGTTTTTTGAAGAATATTTATGCTATTTTAAAAACTGTACAAGATTTATATTCTAACCAACATTCTATAAGGGTTTTCTTTTCCTCATATGTCTGTACTCTGAAGCACTTGTTATCTTGCAACTTTTTGATAATAACCATTTTAACAACACTGTTCAGGCTGCAGGAGGTCTGCTATTGATTGGTGCATTAAGTCCCTAATGCAATTTAGAATACAGTCTGTCAAGTTGCCACTAGAAGAGTGTGCTGTGACTTTTTCTGAGATCTGTGGATTTTAACCCCTTTTCTTCACTACTGGTGGGGATTGTGGCCCTAAGGAGTACTTGCATAACAAAGTAAAACCACTTGTTTATGATCTATGGAGATTTACACATGCTCAGTTACCTTTGCTCACAGAAGATTAGGATGAAAACCCAGGAAGAAAAGGTGTTGAAGTTGAGGCTCTCAGTGCCTGGACAGACTCCTTCTAGGAAGAATTGGAGTTATTACTAGAGTGAACTGTGGGAGAGAGCTCAGGAAGTGCCAAATTCCCACTCAGGCTGCTAGTGGGAGCCTATATTTTCCTTTTTAACTTTATAATTCTGGCTAGACAGCAGTTGGCAGAGTGTGCTGGCAGATGGAGAGTCATTCTATGGATAAACTGAAACCTTCAAGATTTAACTAATTGTCATCCCTGGTCCCAGACCACTCATGAAAGTGGTCTTGATACTTGTGTATATGTATGTGATCCCTTCCTCTCTCAGCACTAGGTAAATAAGATGCAAACCAGAGAAAACTTTAGAGTTCAGATATATATGGTCCCAATCTTCCTCTCCTAAGTGTCTCAACTCATTTGTGACCTGACTTTGTCTAAGGTCTTGAAATGTGTAGATATTTATGGAAACAGTGTATCCATAGAGAAAGGGAGAGGCAGGAGTCTTCTATTCTGCTGAATTTCCAACATTATCCTCCATTAACATCTTCCTTTTATTGTGGTGCTGGGGTTTAAACCCAGACCTTGCATATTCTGCATGCACACTCTACCAGTGAGCTGTGTGCCCCCAAGCCCAGCACCTACTTTTAGATTGGATTGATCATACATTCAAATCTGATGTAATTCTTGATAAGTTTTGGATTGGTATTGGCCTTTCTATTGCTCTTGACAATAGAAAATTTACATACATGTGGATTCAGCTATGGGTTTTGTTTTCATTATGAATCCTTAGTCACTATTAATGCACAATTAGAGTTTCATAATATATATTAGTGTCAAGTAATGACAACTACTTGTTTTGCTCTTAGAAATCAGAGGGGGTTTTGGCTAATTTTGTATGTATTTTACAGATGAATTGTAGGGTGTTTTGTCCTTTCTTTCACTAAAAGGAAAGCACGCTGAAATTTTGATGGATAATGTTGGAAATTAACTGTGAGGAAAATGATAATCTGTAGAAGGATGAGTTTTATCATCTACACATTGTGTGTGTGATTGAGTCTTTTATTTGCTTTTGTAAATTTTAATTTTTTGGTAAATTATAAATATTTCCTTCGAAAGCATGCATACACATGAAGTATCACGTGGATGAGACAGCTCTCTAATACTTATCTGATGTTTTTTGTGGTTAAACTGAATGTAATGTGACCAAAAATGTGGCTGGGTCCTAGAAATCATTTTTCCCCACTTTATTATTTATTCCTAAGACGCAAACCAGAGAAAACTTTCCCCTCCCTCTAGATTTCAATTGTTTTGACCAGAATTGCTGGGTCCTCACATGTTTTTTATAGTTCACACATGCACTGTGCTGATGGTGTATCATGTATCTTCATAGCCAGTTTCTGTAAGCACAAATTACATTTTCTCTTTAGTTCATAATCCATTTATTCCATGTTTTTTTATTATTGTTTAATTTTATCTAGCTGATGTGACTTTTTTTTTACATTGCTCTAAGATTCCTTAAGATTTTTGGAGCCTTTTTATGAGTATTAACTATTGAGATATCTCCTTTATAAATCACTCAAGCCTGCTTTTTTTTTTTTTTTTGGTGTCCTGTCTTTTTCTTTCACATTAAAAATGTTTGGTTATATGTGAGGGAATTATTTTCATCCACTATGTCACTTCTCTTTTTACCTTTTAATGGTAGCATTTGATGAATAAAATTTTTATTTTAATGTTGCCCAATTTTATTATTTTTTAACATGTTGTTTTGTATAACTTTGAAAATAACTCCCTTGTTTTGGTTCTTAGGATTAGAACCAAAGGAGTGCTACCACTGAGCTACATTTCAGCCCTATTTGAAATTTATATATTTAGATGCATATAATTTTTATAGCTTTATTGTAGTATAATTGACATATAATAAGACAGGGTCTCACTAAGTTGCCCAGGCTGCCATAGAAATTTCTATCTTCCTGTCCTAGCTTTCCAGGAAAGCTGGTATTATAGATGTGTACCACCGTGTCCACCCTGTAACTCTCTTTGTTATAATAATTTTTGAATGTTTTGATTTGCTTTTGTATTTAAGTGTCAGAGGACAATGATTTATCATGTGATATGAGGAAAGGCCACAATTGCATTTATTATCAGTCGCACAGATACCCCATTTTCCCAGCAGCTTTCTTTGGAAACGATGCCATTTTTCTACTTTCCTGCAGTGCAAACTCTTGTAACTTATCATTGTCTAAATTGCAAGTGTCTCTTTAAAGGTTCTGTCTTTAGATCAATAGGTCTATTTATTCATCTTATTATGAGGTGTACATTAACTGCTGTAACGTTATAGCATTCAGCCATGTGTGGCATAATGACCTTTTGGTTGGTGATAGACCGCATGTACAGTGACAGTTATCACATATAGCCTAGGTATGTATAGTGTACCATGTAGGTATCAGTGCTCTGTGTGATGAATGCAAAATAAAAAATTACTTTACAGTGATTTACAGCATTATCATCTACACATGGTATGTTTGCTTCCATAAATTTAAATTTTGTGATAATTTTACATATTTCATTTTTTAGTTGTAGATGAACATAGTACCTTTACTTTTATTTTATTTTTATGTGGCACTGAAGATCAAACTCAGTGCCTCACACATGCTAGGTAAGCACTCTATCACTAAGCCACAACCCCAGTCTATATATTTCCTTTTAAAGCATGCATACACATGAATTACAATGACTCATAGTGTTTCCCAGAAAGTATATCAACATTAAATGAGGCAGCCTTGAAAAAATATATAAATATATATCAGATATATATGTATAATTGATACATAATTGTTTTTCTAAAGTTTAACCTGAGTTCTTTAAATTTTATTTGTCTTTTAAAAGCATGAAAATTTGGGGCTGGGGCTGGGGCTGTAGCTCAGTGGTAGAGCACGTGCCTGGCATGTGTGAGGCAATGGATTCAATTCTCAGCACCACATAAAAATAAATCAATAAATAAATAGAAGATAGATAGATAAATAAAAGTATTGTGTCTATCTACAACTAAAAATATATTTTAAAAAAATAAAATAGTAAAATAAAAGCATGAAAATTTGACGTTGCTGACACTCTGTGCATATGTTCACTTTCAATATGTTTAAATTTTGCTCTTTTGCCTAAGTCTGTCTTTCTATACTCTCCTTTTCATAAAATTTGCCTTCTCCAAATTATTGAGACTGATTATTAGCTAATGAATTCTTAGGCTCTTTATTAGTTTAATTCTTAGGCTCTTTATTAGTTTAACTATTGAAGAATGTGTGTTTCCTTTCTTACCTCAGCTTTAGATGTATACAATTTTTTAGCTTTCTTATAATTGACATATAATAACCTGTAAATATTTCAGGTATATACTTTTATCTTCTGCATTTACATACTTTCATGAAACCATCACCACGTTCATCATAATTAATGTGTCCATAACCCTAAATTGTTCCCTGGTCCTCTTTAAAAATCCTTCCTTTCTGCTCTTCACCACTTTTTAAAACTAATTTTGATGTTATTGGGCAAAGTAAAAATAGGATTAGTTTTAAAATTATATAGATCAATGAATTATCGCAAAGGGGACACACCTTGTAGCTCCGGTCTCCATTAAGAATCAGAACGTTGGACTGGGGATATGGCTCAAGCGGTAACGCGCTCGCCTGGCATGCGCGGGGGCGCTGGGTTCGATCCTCAGCATCACATAAAAATAAAATAAAGATGTTGTGCCCACCGAAAACTGAAAAATATTCATATTAATATTCTCTCTCTCTCTCAGCACCACATAAAAATAAAATAAAGATGTTGTGCCCACCGAAAACTGAAAAATATTCATATTAATATTCTCTCTCTCAAAAAAAAAAAAAAAAAGAATCAGAGTGTTGCTGTACACGGTGGCACATGCCTGTAATCCCAGTGAGTTGGGAGTATGAGTAGGAATTCAAAGCTAGCCTCCCAGCTTAGTGAGGCCCTAAGCAACTTAGTGAGACCCTATTTGAAAAAATAAAAAGGGGAGGGGATGTGACTCAGTGGTTAAGTACACACACAAACACACACATAAGGAACCAGAACATTAATGAACATAGATAACCCCCCTTTGTGCCCTCCTTGTCTCCCTGTCCACTCTGTTGTCCATACTTGTGCATTACTTGTAACTACAGAAACTACCTTTCTGTTCTAATGTATACCGCTAAAGTGTTCTTTACAGCAAACAAAAAACAGAAGTGTAAATTTTCTTTCTTTAATTATAAGACAAGTAGCCTAGTGGGTGCAGCTGTGGGTCCATCATCACTTACCTGCTGTATTAGGACTCACATATACACATGTCATTTTATTTTCACAGATTTGTAAAGTAAGAGTACTTATTTTTAATTTAGAAATGAGCAAAATTATATTCCAGGAGCTCAGGGTTCTGCTCACAATTGATAATTACTTGTCAAGAAGCATGTGGAGGGGCTGGGATTGTGGCTCAGCGGCAGAGCACTTGCCTAGCACGCACCAGACCCGGGTTCGATCCTCAGCACCACATAAAAATAAAGCATTGTGTTGTGTCCATCTACACCTAAAAAAATAAATATTAAAAAAAAAAAGAAGCCTGTGGACTCAATGGACAGCAATGACCTCAGGTTCATCCTCTGGGGATTTTCTTCAACGTCATCATTTCCTAAGTGTTGCATGAGGAAATGCAATAAAAATACCTCAGATGTGTTGAGGGAAAAATAGCTTCAGCAGCAATACAATTTAAAAACAAAATATGAGATATAACAGAGAACTCCCTAGAGAACTCCCTTCTGTGAACTCCAAAATAAGATTGGCTTCAGAACTAAATTCATTCTCACATAGATCAAATGCAAATTTATCGTAAATATTAGAGTTATTTGTAGGTTTGCAAGATTTGTCAGCCATAGAACTTACGAGATATATTTGGAAACAAACATGAAATACTCAGATTGGGAGGTTTCTCAAGGGAAAATGTCATATTGCCCATCCCAGCACATTCCAGAGGAGAAATGGAAGGCATCAAGGACTGGGCTGGCCATTAAAATAGATTAGTCTTCTAAGAAAATATTTTAAAATTTACAGGCAGAGTAAATTCAGTTGATCTTCATGGATTTACTTATTAGTTGAAGAAAATATGATGTAAAATAATACATCAGAGACCACAACATTTTGTGAGTATAAGTTTTTTTTTTTTAATTTCAATTTTTCAGCGAATTTAGATGTGTACTTGGATTTCATACGAAATGTATTTTTTACCATTGGCTGAATTCCAAAAATACCTGAGAGCCTCACATTACTCTTACTTCTCTTAGCTACAAAAGGTCTTCACCACATTGCCTCTTGTTTATAATTTGATTGTCACCCACATCTCCTGTGAGGAGGTTAAAGTATTGGCCTCAGTGAGTCTCAGCTTTCTGTGCCTGTGTGTGTGTTTGACATTCTCTTTTGTCTTGCACTGCATGTAGACTGTTTCATGGCCTCAGGCCTGGAATAAAGATCTTTGCATTAATATACTTGATGCAATATTTAAATCAAATTGCTAGGGGTGGTATACTAGGAATAAAGTGGACAATGTAAAGATGGACTGAGGAAGCTCAGGTTCCTGATAGTGCAGTGGCAACAAGGGCAGAGTCACATGTCTAAGAAGTGCTCCTTCCCACATAGGAAGAGCTTTCTAGTCCCTGCATTCCAGAGCTCTCTCTGGTCTCACCTTTATGACAACTCTCTTAATGCCTCTCCTCTGACAAACTAAACCCTTCACCTTTCTCCCTGATCACATATGGTTGCATGTCTGCCTTAGCTCAGGGCCAAGTTAGTTTTCTGCCTTCTGATATCTGTCTTCTGTTGCATTCAGGAAAAAAGAATATTTATTTGCGGTTTATTCACTTTTTTCTTGTTCAGTGTGTCAGAGCAAACCTTTTTTTGTTGGCTTTCTGCATCTGCCAACTTTATAGAGAAACTGATTATTTTAAAATATATGTTTTCTGGGGCTGGGGTTGTGGCTTAGTGGTAGAGCACTTGCCTAGCTCATGTGAGGCCCTGAGTTCAATTCTTAGCACCACATAAAAATAAATAAATAAAATAAAGATATTGTGTCCAACTACAACTAAAAAATATATATTTAAAAAAAATAAAGGTATGTGTCTAACTACAACTAAAACATAAATATATATTTGTGTGTGTATGAATAAATATAAATATATAAAACATAATATATATTTGTGTGTGTATGAATGTATGTGTGTGTGTACACACACACACACACACACACATATGTTTTCTATTTTAGATTTATTTTAGAACTAGATTAGTGATGATCTCCCTACACTAGTTTCTGTTAAGTATTTAACATGGTTGAACATCTTTTTCTCTGTTTTAAAATCATATTTATTCCATGTTTACTTTTGGTTCTGGCATTAAACCCAGATGTACTCTACCACCAGCTACATCTCCAGTCCTTTAAAAAGTTTTTAATTTTGAAACAGGGTCGAGCTAAGTTGACCCAATGGACTTGTCCCTGCAAGCATCTGAGTTCAGCCTCCCAAGTCAACAGAATTACAGATATGCACCACCAGGCCTGGACTATTTCCTTCTTTATTGAATTCACTACTTTTCTGTTTTCTTCTATTTCATTGTGTTGCTTTAGTTATTTTCACACATTAAAACATTAATGTTTGCTTTAGGGAGACATTTATAGAATGTCTAACTTTACCACTGACTTTAGCAGTTTAGACTTGATTCAAAACTTAGCTGAAAGCCAGGCATGTTGCACATACCTGTAATCCCAGCAACAAGGGAGACATAGGAAGGAGGACCACAAGTTCAAGGCCAGCCTCAGCAACTCAGTGAGGCCCTGAAAACTTAGTGAGACCCTGTCTCAAAGTGAAAAAAAAAAAAAAAAAAAAAAAAAAATTAAAAGGGCTGGAGATGTGGCTCAGTGGTTAAGTAACTCTGGGATCAAACCTCAGTGTCAACAAACAAACAAACAAAAAAAATAGCTGAAGCTGACCACTTATTTTTTACTCTATATTATTATTCTTAGGCTTTGTGGAACTATATAATGAACTAAATGAAATCCATGTTGCCTGGCCTCAGGAGAGTGTAATTCCTTGGCTAGTTTAACATCACAGTTCTGTAGACCTTTTAAAAAAAAAAATCACATTTCTATTGTTTGAAACACCAAGTTGTCATTTTAAAACAGAAACCAAAATTGAGGCTAAAGAAGGTGAGGTCAGATTTTTCTGTTAAGAACCTAGGGCTGATTTTGTAATTGAGAGGTCAATGATATCATTTATCACAAATTTCATATACTTACAATGCATTGGAGATAACCATTCTGGCAAAATTGCAGATATTGGATTTTAAGAGAGAATTGGAAATAAATTGAACAAGTATAAAGTCTATGTATGTTGGAGTTTGTTGTTAGCATGTTTATGTAACACTCTTAGTCAGTGTGTACATTTACACCCTGGGTCTTATTTATGCTCAAGTTCTTTGTTCTCAGGGTTTTTTCTGTCTCATGTGTAGTGGCATGTGGCTCCCTTCTCATGAAGCTGAATATCCCTTTGCTCAGTTGCTTCTCTATGAAAACATGACTATGAGAAGAAGATGGATTCTTGTTATTCCCCCACATAGTCTTGTGTCTAGTGTGCTAGATGCAGCCACAGGCCCTTTGCCCTGGTGTAGGTAGGAGAGCCAAGGCAGGAGCCAGTAGGCTGAGGTGGCCAGGGAACTGAGTACCTGGTGAGGTTGAGCACACTGAGGTGCAGGGAGACCAGGGGTAGACCCTAGATGAAGTAAACAGGCAGCACTAAAATGCACATGCATGAAGCCCTACAAGGTTGTGGTTGACCACGCAGAATTCTCAGCCTGTGTCAAGAAAATAATCATAATAGTAAGGATAATAGAATGTTACTTAAGATATGAAAAAAGGTCATTTTAACAATAACAGATGGTATAGAATAAATATGAGAAAGAGTGGTATTAGATGATCTTCCAAAAAGAAATATAGATTTGTGCCTGGAATGTGGCTCAGTGGTAGAGAAGTTGCCTTGCATATGCAAGAACCCAGGTTTAATTCCCATCACTACAAAAAATGAAAGAAAAAGAATAGTTTTTTTTATTTCTATTTTTTTAGAGCATTATAGATTTTGCCCTGCTGGTAATCAAACACAGGGTTTTTGCACATGCTAAATAAGAACTGCACCACTTAACTACAATGGGTCCAGAAAACACTATTGTTTTAACTTGTGTGTGGGTAAAAAAAAAACTTATAGAATATTCTATATTTATGTATAAATTATATATAATCATACATCATTGCATAATTAATGACTTATTTATATGTAATTCATTATATATAATTTATTCATTAATATGTCTCTTTGTATGAAGTTCTGTTTAGGAAATATGCTTAAACTATGCAATTATGTAGTACTATATATGTGTGTGTAAATTATACATACATAAAATCTGTACATATATAAACAAATATAGATACAGATGTATAAATCATATATCAATATATCATAATTCAAGGTATTCATACATTTGTTGTGAAGACTATATTTTTTGTGAAGACTATAGGCGAGTGCGCTACTGCTTGAGCCACATCCCCAGCCCCTGAAGACTATATTTTCTCCACTGAAATTCCTACTATCTCTTGTGAATGAACAGTTATGTTTGTTTTAGGTTATTTCTAGGTTTTCAGTCTGTTCCACCAATCTGTTGTATACTCCTCACCAAATATATCACTGTGTTGATGACTGTAACTTCATAGTGAACCTTAAAGCCAGATATGTCCATCCTATAAGTTTCTTTTACAGTATTGTTGACCATTCTGCATGCCTTGCTTTTCCATATAGCCTTTAGGATCAAGTTTTTTGGTATTTGTGAAACAGCTTATAAAGATTTTTATCATGATTATGTTCAATTCATTTATTATTATAATTGGAGATAACTGATATCTTAATATTGAATCTTCTTATCTAAGAAGGCTAACTTACCATTTATTTATATCTTAGTTATTTTTTAAAAATATTTATTCTTAAGTTTTTTAGGTGGACACAATATCTTTGTTTTACATTTATGTGGTGCTGAGGATCGAACCTAAGTGCCTCTTGCATGCTAGGCGAGCATCTACCTCTGGGCCACAACCCCAGCCCCTTAATTAGTTATTTTTCCAGAAATTTGGATATTTTGTTATACCAACTTGTCAGATTCATATGTTTTTTTTCTTGGTGTTCTGAAAGTGGTATTGTGTTTTTCATTTCAAATTCAAGTGTTCACAGATACACAGAAAAACAATTGACTTGTATATTAATCTCTTATTCTACAGATTTGCTATAATCTTATTTCAGGACCTTTAGGTTTATTTTCTTGATGTTCTACATAAATAATTATGCCATCTGTGTAAAAAAAGGAAAACCAGTTTTACCTCTTCTTTCTTAAACTGAATGCCTTTTCCTCCCTTGGAATTTTCTGTAACTGTTGATATGAACAATTCTTTATTCTCTAACTTGTTAGTGTGATGGATTACGTGGTTATATGAATTTTGAATCAGCCTCCCTTGTGTGAAATAATCCCTATTTGGTTTTAGTGTAAAATTTTGGAATTGCAGTGTGGAACACAAACCAGTATATCTTGTGCTAGAAGATACTAAAATTCTTTTAAAATAAATTAAAGTTTTGAATATATATATTTTTAAAAAATATAAAAAAGTCCCTCCATGACCCAAACTTTAAAAATGTGGGACACAGAATAAATAATCACATTGCTTTGCTCTCACCCAAGTAAAGCAAATATCAATGAATTAACATTCATTAAAACATAAGGAAGGTAGGAAGAAAACAAAGTAGGGACAAATCATCCTTAGAGAAAAATTCCAAATAAATACAGGCGCTTTGGGGCTGGGGTTGTGGCTCAATGGTAGAGTGCTTGCCTAGAATGTGTGAGGCACTGGGTTTGATTATCAGTACCACATAAAAATAAATAAAATAAAGGTATTATGTTCATCTACAACTAAAACATATTTTTAAAAAAATATATAGGGGATTTATACACAATACAAAGTCACCAATCAAATAGTGTAGGAATATCTCCTGTAGGCATTCTTCACTGATGATTACAATACTTGTGGGTGAAACAAGTGAGAATATTATATTATCTAGCTCCATGTGAATTCTCTTTAACATTCATTAATACATTTTTCTCCTAATTTCTTTGAACCTATGATGATATAGAACAAAAATTATAACACTATATTGTGGAATTTATACTGTATATTGTATATTGATTCTTATGCTAAAGGATAGAAGAAAAACAGTCTAATATAATATTATTATATTAATTTAATTATTAAATTGATACTATAATAACTATAAAATTATGATATGTTAAGATACATATTGTAATCCATAGAGCAATGGGTAAAAATCAATAGCTATGTCATTTAAATACTGGTAAGAAATTAAAATGAATAGAACAGGTATTTTTTTAAAAAGTGCTTAGGCCCTCCAGTTCTAATGGTGAAAACCAGGAAATAACCTAGATATCTTGTAATACTGAAGTGAAATGACACATTGTCATGCATTCACACAATAACACGCTGCTCAGCATTACAAAGGAGCATGTTACTGAAGCACACACCCCAGTTGAATCTCACCAACATTGTGTGCTGATTCAGCTAGACGTAAAATCATGCTTATTGTATGATTTCAGGCACAACAAATGTATGGTTCAAAAATTCTTTAAATTTTTTTTTTTTTTTTTTAGAGAGGGAGAGAGAATTTTTTAAATATTTATTTTTAGTTCTTGGCGGACACATCTTTGTTGGTATGTGGTGCTGAGGATCGAACCCGGGCCGCACGCATGCCAGGCGAGCGCGCTACGGCTTGAGCCACATCCCCAGCCCCAAAAATTCTAATAGTAACTTGCATGTGGAGGGATAAAATTTGACTGGGAATATCCACAGATATTTTTCTTGAAATATTTTAAATATTCTATGCTTAAACACTGTAAGGTTTTATTGGTGTGTTTGTCAAAACAACACGGTTAATATTTGTTATATTCAATATGTGTACACATGAACTCACCCAAAAGTAAATAAGGTGAGGTTTGGCTGGGGAGTGGGTAGGCACACAGGGGAAGGGAAAATGGCACATAATGAGCAGATGCTGCGTCTAGGTGGTAGGTATATTGTACTATTTACTTTATTTTATATATTTTTTTTAAAAATTCATATAATAAACCATTTGTATAAATGCATGCTTTTATACAAATACATGCATGCTTTCTGTATGTTTTGTATGCACATCGTATATCAATGTAAATATTAAATATGATTGATTTGCCCCAAATTCAGTATCTTAGAATAACCGTAGCATTTGGTTTTTGTTTTAGAGTAGGACATGTTTGCTCATCTTATGGATTTTAATATTATGAGAAATTTATCTGTGCCCTATGTCTTTGGGTGGCTCCCTACATCTTTTTATTTTGGCCCCAATTTGGTAAGTGGCCTTGTTTTTATTTATTTACTTACTTATTTTTTCAGTATAAGAGTGCTTTAGTACTGAGTTGTCTCTACAGGGCCTTTAATGTTGTTATTTTTATTTTTTTATTTATTTGTTTGTTTGTTTATTGTTTTTTCATGTGAGAAAGGTTTTCACTAAGTTGCTTTTTGGTTACTGTGGAATTGGGAAAGTTTTCTTCATTTGGAAAACTCAGACTTCATCTGAAAAGAAAGTCAGAATGAAGGATTGCAGACACAGCTACATTTCTTTATGTTTTCTAATATCCACCCCCTTGGCATTGTTCTTTTTATAGCTGTTCCCTTTGAGTGGCATAATCTCCTTCTGAGCTTTTCATCTAAAATGCTCATGTACTTCACCAACAGAATGCAGTGAGTATAGCAGTGTACCAGTTTTATTCCTAGGCCTAAAAATGTCTTCAGTGCTTTTGTCTTTCCTTTTCCAAACCCCACTAACTCCATGGGAACAAGCCTACATTCGATTTATGAAGGATAAGATGCCATGAGGAGGAGAATGAAAGTGTCCCAGGGGACTGCCAACTGTCCCCCAGAAGCAGATCCACCAAGTTAAATTGCAGAACATAGGACTGATGGAGCCCAGCTGAGTCTAGAAGAGTAGCCTAGATAAGCCCAGTCTACATATGTCTTAAGGTGATCTAACAATTTCAATCATGAACTGTTAAGCTTGAGGGTGGCTTATTATGCTTGATAGCTATTCAACAAACCCCCATTACAATTTGCCACCTGGAGATGTGGAACACTTGAATGTACCTGGTCTGTATTGAGAAGTCATAGAAGCTTAAAACATAGAATGAGTTTTGAAGGTTTAGTGCCAAAAATACGTAAAAGTAATTAATAATTTTATATTGGTCACATATTACAATGAAAATATTTTGGATATGTTGGGTTAAAGGTATTATTGCAATTTATTTCACTTGTTTCTTTTAATTTTTATGTGACCACTACAATTTCAAAGTTACACATGTGGCTCAGTTTCATGGACAGTGCTGTCTCCTTTTGTAGAGATCAAACTCACTCTTTAAATTATGAGAGGATGAGCTGGGTGTGGTGACTCATGCATGTATTCCCATTTGCTTGGGTGCAACAGGAGTATCAAAAATTTGAGGTCAGCCTCAATAACTTAGTGAGACCCTGTCTCAAGATAAATCTTAATAAAGACTGGGGATATAGCTCAGCGACAAACTTCCCCTTGATTCAAACGCACACACACATGCACATGCACATGCACTACCAAAACACAAAGGTTATAAAACTTGAAAATTAAATTTAATTTTGCCTGTATTATTTACATTTGAGAATATATGTTATTGATAGTCTTATTGGTAAATGGATATAACCTTAGATTCCAGGTGAACTTCACTTGTCCCTTTGCAAGTTCAGCTATTCTTCAAAATAGGAAGTAGGAAGCTGTGTTTGAAAGGGGTTGTACCCAACAACCTAGCAATCTTGTGTTCTGTAGCCAGAGTTCAGATTTCTTCACATGCCACTTGGGGCCAGAGGTATCTGAGCCTGTAGTTTTGTTCACTCCTGGTTGATGAGGTGATTATTATCCAATCAGAGGCATAGTCAGATAATAGGATGTGGGCTTCATAATGTGGAAGATTTTGTCTCTGGCTCAAGCAAATCTCTGAATACATCTTCAGGTTCTCTGATATGTGAGTGGCTTTGTCACTCTGACTTTCAGGTACTGGAAGATTTGTACACATGTTGCCTGGACACACCAGAAACCAGGAAATGGTTATGTCTGCAGCGGGTTGTTTGGAAGCAGCCAGAACTGGCTGTGGGAACCTGGGCTTTTCTAAGGTCAGGGATCGTATCTGAATTCCATTTCAATGCTAGGACAGCTTAGTGTTTTGTTTTTTGAGGCCTTATGGTTAGGCTGGACTGGCAGCCAGGGCCCTGGTTGTTTTGTCCTGTGCCCAATTGAGTCATCTTTGTGCAGCTCCTTCTCTATACCTCACACTGGCCCAGAATGGGTGATGAAGACAGGCAGGGGATCCTGGGAGAATCCTCACCCATGTAAGGGATTCAAATTTGGAGTAGCTGTAGTCTGTAGCATTCCTTGTCACTCTTTTCTACACTGAGGTCATCCATTCTGTACCATGCTTTCCAAATCTATGGAGAACATGCTTTTTCTAAATGCTGTATTCCTCCATTCAGTTCACTACTTTTTACATATTTGCCTATGCTACATTTCAAATGACAAAATATTTTAATTCATTTTTATTGAGTTATTTATGACATTTTAAAAATGAATATTCATATGACAGGAAAGCAGAGTATAATCACCTGACACTTGGATTTTAAACATCTTTGTACCTCTTTTCCATTTATCCTCTCTAGGCACAGTTGGCATATTAGAATGTGTTTTTGTTGTGTCTCCCCTTAGGAAACTTGACAAGGTGGAATTTCCTCAGTCACTGCAATATCTTTTCCTTGTCTTGCTTTTAAAACCTGCATGAGACTGACCTAGGTTCCTACAGGTGCTTTGTCCCTTAGAGTTCCTAGAGAATATCAGGCTCTGTGTACTCCTCTCTTTCTACAGAGCAGCTTGAGTTTTAGAGATGGAGGCTCTTTTGGGAGCAGCTGGATACCCTGAAGAACACAGGAATACACTGGTGTAGGTTTCATCTAAGGAGATAATGGATTGGGGCATTGGGATTATCTTCCCCAAACTCTAGCTTCAATTCCTTGCAGACACATTGTTTGTCAGCCATTTATCTTCTAGTAATGAAAGAAAAGGCAAAGATGATCCTTGTTCTTTGGATCTTCAGAGTTGTGAAGAGAGATTAAAGTATTCCAAAGAAATAGGAAGATCATTTCTAAATTTTTATTTCCAGGGTATTTCCAGGGCAAAACTCACTTCATGCAGATACAAGGGTACAACACAGTATTTCATGGTAGGGATATTTGTGGGAAGAATTTCCTATTTGGCAGGATGACCTGACTTTTCCCTACAGTCGAGCATGTTTGTGTTCAACCCACCAGTACACCCCCCTCTCCAAGTTTGTCAATTTGAAAAACATGTTCACTAATTTCCAGCTCAGTTTTTATGAGCTATGTTTTTTGTTTGTTTGTTTGTTTTGGGTACTGGGTGCATTTAACCACTGAGCCTCATCCCCAGCCCTTTTTCATATTTTCTTTAGAGACAGTCTTGCTAGTTGCTTAAGGCATCACCAAGTTACTGTGACTTGCCTGGAACCCAGTGACCCTCCCCCTTCCACCTCCTGAGCCAGTGGTACTATAGGTATGTGCCACCATGCCATCTAAGTTTTTTTGTTGTTGTTGTTTTGTTTTTTTGGTTTTTTGGTTTTGGTACTGGGGATTGAACCCAGGGGTGCTTAATAACTGGGCCACATCCCCAGCCCTTTTTATATTTTATTTAAAGACAGGGTCTCACTGAGTTACTTAGGACCTCTCTAAGTTCCTAAGGTTGGCTCTGAACTCATGATCCTCCTGCTTCAGCCTCCCAAGCCTTTGATATTACAAGAATCTGCCACTGTGCCTGGCTAAGTTATGTATTTTATCAATAGTAGTAGAAAGACGATATTTCCTAAGAGGCAAGATACAGGTGGATTTTAGCCACTCCAAAAGAAGAAGTTGTAAACTGAGGCCAACTTTTGAACCTATAAAATGATATTGTTGAGGCCTGCTCTCTCTCAGGAGCCTCCCCTACTGCTGTCACATTCTTCTCACATCAAGCATGTTAGGGCCCTCCATGAGACCAGAAAAAGTTTTGATGGAATGGTGAATTTAATGACCTTTTTGAGGGTATAATTTTTAGTGATACCGTACACTGTCATATATGTCATTCAGATTTGGGTAACAAGTAATTTTATTTTAAAGATGCATTGACATACTAGGAAAGCAAGCATCTCTCAGTTACTTAGAGAAGCACTTGCTTTCTGTCCTTGTCCCCATTGCTGATCCAATAATGAGGAAAAAGTTTTGAGGAAATGGAAAAAAAATAAGTTTTATTGCTGTGATGTTCAAGAAGAAACAGAGAGGAATCCTGTCCCAGAGGCTGTGATTCTAACTACTCTAGGGAAAAATGTGCCTTTAACAAAAAGTCTACACTCTAACTGTGCCCTATCAGGAGTTATATTATACTTGTGTTCTTAAGAGGTAGCCACTTCTTAGATCTTCTGGTGTCAGCCCTGAACTCTTGATTTTTTTCATTCCTGTGGTGCAAGAGCTGAAGGAGGGATCATTGACCTAGGACAAGAAGAGGGTTAACCTTTCTCCTCTCATGGTTTCAAAGGTGGAGAGGGAAAATTTTTTTAAAGTAAGTTTTATAATAAATCATAGAGTTTTTAAAATAATAAATCATTGAGTTTTGGAGATGGAGGTTCTTTTGGGAGCAGCTGGATACTCTGAAGAACACAGGAATACCCTGGTGTAGGTTTCATAGAGGCAGAACAGCAAATGTTATTTTTATTTTTCCCACAGTCAATTTTTATTAAAAACAAAAAAACGGGTGACTATATCTCTAAGCTGTTTTCTCCACAAACTAGGTGGTGAAGGGGTTCCTAGAATAGAAGGTATTTACCAGTTGTTATAATTTTTCCTTTTGCATTTTTACTAGAAGGGACGAGGGGCAATTCTTAAAGGTGACCTGGAAGAAACATGTTCTTGTACATCAGTTTCTTTGACTGATGGTTGTACATACTATTTTAACTAAGTTTTTGTTGCGGGTGTTGTGCTATTGCTCTATTTTCTGCTATCCCATCATGGTGTAAGAAAGGATCTCTAATACACTGTTTCTTTGTGAGTTCTATTTAATCCAGCTGCTATGAATACTGTTTAGTGGAGAGCATTTGAAAGACACCTATTCACAATGCACATGGGTTTCTTGACATAATTTAGACCCCATTTTTTTAATATATATTTTTTAGTTGTGGGTGGACACAATATCTTTATTTTATTTATTGATTTTTTAATATGGTGCTGAGGATTGAACCCAGTCCCTCATGCATGCCAGGTGAACACTCTACCACTGAGCCGTCCCAGCCTTAGATCACATTATTTTTAAGGTGAGATTTGTCTTTTCTATTTTCCTGTTCATTGGGGTCTCCAGAGTGCATGTAACTTTCTTTGGATATGCAATGTGTTCCTTACATGTTGAGCTATGAAAGATTGAGTATGAAAAGGTTTGCATTGTCTGATTCAAGCTGAGATTCAAGGCCCTAATAAACAGTTTGTTCTTTCTTGCCCTATAAGTTGCAGCCCAATTTCTCTAGGTCATCTAGATGTCAATCTTCTGATGACCAGGATAGTGTATGATTGCTACCTGCTTTGGTGTGCCCACAGCTTATATTAATGCCAGTATTTTCAAGGGCATGCTTAATGCATTGTTCTTAGCTGCAAGGACTCCTCTTTCCTTGAAGATAGCTCCATGTGCCTACACTCTCATGAGAGCATATTTTGAGTCAATGTAAATGCTTACCTTCTTTCTTTTGGTCAGTGAGAGCTCTTGTCAGAGAAATTAGCTTGCTTTTCTGGGTTGATGTTTTAGCAGCAGGGCCTCAGCTTTAAATATCAGTTATTCCTTGACTGCAGAGTATCCAGGTATTCACTGGCCATTGACCCTGAACTTGCTTCTATCAGTGAAGGGGCCCAGTCTGGCTCAATGATAGGCTACTGAAGATAAAAGCACTTGTGAAGAGTCTCCAAGCTTTCTGAGGAGTCATGTTCATTACATCTGCTGGCAACAGGGTTTGTTGATTTAAAGTGTCATGGGTTTTTTTGAGATTGACATTTGGACTGTCTGATAAGGTGGTTTTGAATCTCCCTACCCTCCCAACATTCAGCTGGCACCCATACTTCTGTATGAGCACCACCACAGCTTGATGAAGAACACAGAAAAATGGGTTGTCCTGACCAGGCATTACCTTAAAGAAATTATCAATTAGCTTTGAGGGGAGTGTGTCAGTTTTCCCCTTCTACCCATCAGAGCTTCTTTCCTATGTACAGGGTACTCTGTCCAATGAAGGTCACATTGACTGTACTGTACCAGGGATTAAATCCAGGGTCCCTTAAACACTCAGCCATATATACTAATTTTATGCTTTATTGTGATACAGGATCTCCCTAAGTTGTTTAGAGCCTCTCTAAGTTTTCTGTGGCCTCCCTAATTTGCTGAAGCTGGCTCAAACTTCTAATCCTTTTGCCTCAGCCCCACAAGTTGCTGGGATTACAAGCATGCACAACAACAGCTAGTCCAAACAGATATTTTTAGGGACTTCCTTCTGCAGAAACCAGCAGGACCAAGAAGCAGATGCCTTCATAAATGGGGACTTGAGGGGGCCATTGTATATGCTGAGGTCTGTGTACAAAAGTCTGGACTTCATTCAGAGCCATGTACTTTCAGGCACTAGGGAAGAGGATTATGACACAAAAGTTGGGGGAGTTTGCACTGGAGGCTTTGCCTCTCTTCATCTAAGCTGGCCTTATATCTATATGGGCATAAGCCCTGCTGCTTCACTAGAGCCTGGCTAGTCCAGGGCCCAAAAGGTCACGGTTTTTTTTTGTTTGTTTGTTTTGTTTTGTTTTTATTCCCTCTAGCCATTTACTTTTATCCAGACCTGTTTTTTTTTCTTCTTTGTGCCATTGCTTATGCTGTCCATCTTCATTTAGGGTGATGGGGTACTGTCATAGGGAAAATGGCTTTGCCTTGGGGATGAGTGTCTTCTGAGCAAATGAGTTGTCCTTGAAATCCCAAAGGAGAGACCATCCCTTGTCCCCAAGTCATTATTTAGTGGTTACAACACCCCCTGCCATGTCTTTTTTTGTGTGTGTATGTATCTTTTCCCAGCTTAGGCAAAGGAGGCTGAAGACATGGCATAGGCCACATCCTCTTCACTTACTTCTCTAAACCCCAGAAGCTTATCTGGGATTTTTCTTCTGACATAGGGCTGGTTTTTCTGACCCACAGTGGGTTGATCTGCAGCTGCCTGGGACTGGGCTGAGAAACAGTGCTGGGCACACTTTTGTTTTCTGGTGTCTTGCTATCCTTGCACACCAGAGGCAGTGCCTTTCTACACCACCATCTTGTTTCAGGCCACTCAGACTCCTCATGCAACTGCGTGAATACCTGCACTTATATTATTTCTTCTATTTACCTATCTCTGACAGACCAATTCCAATAGCAAGATCATAATAATTAAGAAAGTCATTCAGTGATCTGATGGTTACAGTAAAACATCAGCTATTTTTGGACAGGCTTATACCTAGTTTTGGCCCTCTCAGACAGGATTTTTCTCAAGAGTCTGCAGGTGAGATCAATGCAGCATTGCCCATGTCTTATAGGGCCAGCAACATTCAATCAAAAGCATGGAGACAACCAGAAGAGATCCCCAAACCAGGACCAACAGAAGGGAGCCTTTAAAACAGAGCTGACAGGGGGAAAATCTCCTAAGTTTCCTACTCTCATTGAAGCACAACTCTGACACCAATGATCCCATAGATGTCCCCAGGGATCAGGATTTTTCCCCCATAGGGGGCCAGATGTGTGGAATCAAGGGTCTCAGTGTGCACACTTGGGGAGCTTGTTGGATGTCCAATTTGGCATCACTTTACTGCATTTAGTTTCCTTTTTTCTATAGTAGACCCAAGGTGGAGCAACCCACAACATTCAGGGAGAGAATCAAGAGATCCCAGAAACCAAGGAGCCTTGGCAGCTTCTGGGAAGGCCGCTCAGACCCTCTCTTTATTTAAAAAAACAGCTCCTCCAGGACAACCTGAGACAAACTTACCTGTCTCTTAATTCTCCACACTCAACTGTCAATGAGATGATCAGCCACCTTGTATCCTCAGTGTGGATGTGGGGTTACTCACAGTGCCAGACCTACCTAAGAATGCTTGAACAGGTCACTGTTGGTTTTCTTCATACAACCAAATTTGATAATGAGAGCTTGGTCCTTGTCTCCAAAGGTATAGGACAGAGTAGGATTTTAGTAAAGGAAGTCAGCCTTACATTACTGTATTTAAATGTTTTTTTACCTTTCTTCTTCAGAGTCTTCTTTGGGTTTTTTCCATGGCTCTGTATTTTGGGAGTGATTTCAAGTGAAATTCCAGGGTTTAGCTTTGGAAATTCTACCAGAAATAGTAAATAGGGAAAATATCTCTCCCATTGTGGCTGCAGAAAAAAAAATGAATACAGTTTTAAAAAATTGAGGGGCAGCAACATAGTTGAATTTCAAATTTACCAAGTTATCAGCTTCTTATCCATGAAAGCCTGTGACTGTCAATAAGTCATTGATCTGGGTTTTTGAGCTTAATACTAAATCATGTGATATAAGTTTTGGCAAATCCTAGAATCATTTATATGATTTACTTTTTAGCACATTATTTGTTATCATGAAGATAGCAACAAAATTTTACTTTTATTTTCTGAAAAAGATGGATGCTTTTGTTTTTCCCTCTTGAGGAATGAAATATAAGTGCTTTACACATTTGTTGCCTCCTGTAGACATAAACACTGAGTTTTGCCAGGCATGGTGGGTAGTGCATGTCTAAGATGCCATCTTCTCAGGAGGCTAATGCAAAAAAAGATAACATTTGGAGATCAAACGTGGAAGCTTAGGGAGAATGTGTTTTAAAATAAAAAGTAAAAATGACTAAATGTAAAATGAATTTTATTACAACTATGAATGTTGTTACTGGTAAATCTGTATATATCCCCTGGATCCCAGCAACCACTGGTACAAAACAAAATCCTACTGAGTGTGAATACCTTTACCCATTAAGTAATGGGTCCTTTCTCATCTAAAACTAAATGAATAAAATTGGGAAACATAGAGATCTGAGCTCTGTGACTTGTAGTTAAGTTAATCTTGAGGCTACCATAAAAGGTCTTTGTGACCCATGTATTTTGTTTCTTGAGACCCATGTATTTTGTTTCTTGAGACCCATGCATTTATGGGTTTGAATTGTAAGCAGTCACTCCTGAGAAGGAAGTTTAGAGAAGGAAGAGAACAATGTAGTTGGTTTCCAGATAAGTGGTCCACATCAGGTGTGGCATTGTATTGTTCTCCCAAACTACCTTATATTTGAAATATGCACACCTGTAATTTTCTATCAATCAGGTTTGTGTTTAACATGTTTTAGCCACTTTGATTCCTTCTCTTCTCATGGTAAACAACATTATCTGTTTAAAATATATGTGCCCATATATACCCCCTATACCAGGAGCCTTCAGTTCTTACACTTTCGTCTAAGCCATGCCATGCCTACAGGATTGAAAAGATTTTCTTTTTGGTAAATGGATATTGGAAAATCTTGGTATCCTAGATTCCTATTGGACATGTTTTGGGGTCATTAGATGTTGCTGAAGAATGGAACCATGCTTTGTTTACTTTCCATCTGGATGCTCCATCATCTCTACATACACAGTGTTAGTAAAATGTACATTAGTTTCCCCTAAGAAATTAGTATGTCCTGAACAAACAGAATGATTAGAAATGACTCAATCTTTAGAATGCCAAAGAAAGTCTACTACAATTCTTATTATGTCATTTTGTTTTGATGGCCACTGATATTACAGCACTGATGATATGACCTTTTATGTTGATGCAACTTTGTTAAAATTTGTTCTATTTGTTCTACAACTGTTTTAGCCTCATTTGCTTGGTATAAATGCTGTCAGCCAAATTAACTCCATAAAATTAATTTTTTCTGTTTGTAGGCATCTTGGTAGGATTTTTCTAAATAATCTACTTGAACAATCATATTTGATCCAGAAACTCTTTTTTTCTGAGTAGTTTTTCCTTATGTTTTGCTTTGGGTGAATATAGCCTCTGCCTTTTGTTTACCAGAGTACTGACTTTATTACTGGAGCTCCTGAAGCAGACCACGGTCTTGTAGGCTTTCATTTTATTCTACCTCCAGCTCACAGACCTAAACCTCATAACCTCCTTGCATTTTCTGTGAATGAGACAAGAGTTATATCTTTCCAGTTGTCTGAAAATTACAAAGTATACCTCAAAATAAAATTTCAACAACAGGGAAAAAATGAAAAGACCAAGTAAATGTAGCTCTTATTTTATTTACTATCTTTAATTATCTGTATCTCAATAGTGTCTTTTAAAATAGCATCCATCCCAAATTAGTTTATATGTGTTACAAAGCAGAATATGCTTCTTATTTTAATTTACATGAAAAATTGTTTTTAATGTGTGAAGTTGACATTTCTGTATGTGTGTACGTGAAACCTAAATATCATTTGATCAATCTGATCATGTTTCTTCTTGAATACTTTCATTAGTCTTCTCATTTGTAATCACTGCCATGCTATAAAAATTCTTCTTCTAACATTCACATTTTGTCTTGACTTTAATACTCCTTTTTTTACTGAGTTACAGGCCAAATAAACTTGGGTAAAAATCAGGCTCTACCATTTACTGGATATTTGACAAATGTGATAAAGGAGGAGTACCACTACAGCTATCACATCTTTTGGGTTTCTGCATTAAGACATGAAGTATGTATTTGAAATAGCTAAAAAGGATTATTGCTGGTAATTGGTATTCTAATAAAAGTACATAAATCCCTTAAAATACTTGAACTCAAATTCATTAATTATTTTTTTTCCTATAGTGGGATACCTAATTGCTATTCAAGAGTGTCTCGGCGCTCTGGCACTAATATCACTAGATTGGAATACTGTACATATTCAGAAAACCAGTTCCCATCCAGTAACCACTGAATCAGAGTCTGCATTTTAGTAAATCTCTGATTTATGGTTATATACTTAATATTTTAATGTTATTACCTTTTTTACCATAACTTTCTTGTCTGAGAAGTAGACAATTCATATTATATATTAAATCTCAATTAAAATGTATATTCTTGTGTTAATGCCTTAAGTTTACATTTTATTTTATAAAAGTGGAGTATATTCACTTGGGGTGGGGGGCTATTGACACTCTTATGTCAGTGTTAAATAATAGAGAATATCACTGTTACAATGTATTTTCTTGAATAATTAAAATCACCCACTTTCTTGACAGCAGTTCTACTAACTCTCATTTCATCTTCAGTCAGCTTTGAAGCTCTGTGAATGATCAAATGGTCAATGTGCTATTAATTGACTTATTCTTATTTCAGGAACTGTTGACATTCGGGGATGTGGTTATTGATTTCTCTGAAGAGGAATGGGAATGCCTGGAGCCTGCTCAGCAGAATTTATACAGAGATGTGATGCTGGAGACCTACAGAAACCTGGTCTTCCTGGGTGAGCAGAGCTTCCCTTCAGAATTCCTAATTATATAGTTTTCTTCCCTTGCAGAATATCTTTTGGGAGATTCTTTTTTTTCATTAATGAGTTTAAGATTTTTGCCTTCAAGAAAAAGGATTGGGCAGTTTGTTCCATTTCTTTTAGTCCTTTATCTCTTCATTTCTTGAGGTGATATATACCCTTCACTTTAGATTAGTGCTACTTACAGTAATTCAGTGATATACAATGATTTAACCTACGTGTCAAAGTATAATTTTTTCCCTTTGTGGTATCATCAGTACTACTATTAAGCATCAGTAATCACAGGAAGAATTCAATGAACACATCTTATTATCTCTAAGCTCTATTTGGGCACCCTCCTCTGGAGCAAAGGAGAGAGCCCTGAGCCATATTCCCAAGTGGATAGAAATTCAAGAAGCAGAGGACACAGGTAAGAGATCCAAAAGCCAAGGAGGAAGCCAAACTTCCAAATGATGGTGGAGAAGTTATTATGCCACAGAAATTGTTTTCCAGAAGCTTATGTTTATCTCTCTTGTTGTTCTAGATGCTCTGTGTTTAGCATGCTTTCAACTTCTTTAGTCTCCTCTTTCTCCTGGGTTGATGTCCCAATATGTTCAAATTAATTGCCCAAACAGTCTCTTTTGTTTGTGAGGTCAGCATCATCTGATGGCATTTTTATTATTTGGTGGAAGTCTCTCAGAAATCCATGCACGTTTCTGGAGACCTCTACATGGAGCAATTGTAATATATTAGTGTCATAAAGCAGATTCTCTAATACATATTTATTTATTACATATTTATTTATTCATTGAAATTGCCTTATTAGAGCGCCTTTGAATATTATAATGGATTTCCTGCTTTTTTTTTTTTTTTTTTTTTTGGCGATATAATGAATGTCAGTGCTTTGCAATGGCTGCTTACTTTGGGTAAATAGTCATAGTTGAAAGTTGTAGTTATATAGGAGTTTATAAAATAATACATCCATGGTTATTCAGAATTTTGTTAGTTAAATTTCTTTTTTTTCCTTCTCTGTGTTTTATTTTATAAGATAATTTCATGTTAAAGTGCAGGTTTCCTCACATCAATCAGTTAATGCTTTCATTTTTTTACCTACATTTATGATTTTATGGCAGTTCCCAATATTTCACAAATTAGGGCAGTGTGAGATGAATTAAAATATGCCTGTTCCTTTTTTCTGTTGCCAATAAAATTACGTTTCTTTCTTATTTTTTATTTTTGTTTATATTGCCAATAAAATTACTTTGGGGATAAAATGTATTCCTAAGTTTTTGTTTTAAAGTATGTTTTGTACATGATAATTATTGCTACATCAGGTTTTGGTCATTGTTGTGTAATATTTTTATTTGCTTTTGCCTTCACATTGTATCCGTAGATTTAGAGTCTCCTGTAGACTGCATATAGTTTTTTTGTTTTGTTTTGTTTTGGGGTTTTTTTGGTAAGTTTCCCTTGCTTCTTTTATTTCTTTTATCTTGTTTTCTTATTGCTTTAACTTGTGGTCCACTGATTTTTATGGTGAAATTCTTTGATCTCTCTTTCACTTCACTTCATTCTACGTATATTTGTTTTATCATTTACGTTGGGATTTTATAAAAATCTTTAAAAATTATACTATATTTTAAACTGGCAATAAATTAACTTCAATTTTATGACAAAATTTAGTATATTTATATGTTCTTTTAAAACTATTTTATTGATGGCACAGTTATGTTTTTAGTTTTTATTTATTTTTTTGTTATAGTTGTTGTTGATGGGCCTTTATTTTATTCACTAACTTATATGTGGTGCTGAGAACCCAGTACAGTGCCTCACACATGCAAGGCAAGCGGCAAGCACTCTACCACTGAGCCGCAACCCGAGCCCTGGCATAGGTTTTTTTTTTTTTTTTTTTATTGCATACACATTAAAGGTTTATGATGATTTTTTTTTGTCTTACAAATCCTATGGAAAAGGTGTTTTATGATACATCATTCCAGTAAAAATGAATTGTATATTGCTATATGACTTTTTCTTGCCAGTAAATCTTTAAAATTTCATATGACTTTTGTTTTTGTGCACATTTATTTTATTTTTTAATATGAAATATTCATATTGTATTAACACCAGAAATAATTAACCACTGAGCAACATTCCAAGCCCTTTTTTTGTTTTTCATTTTGAAACAGCATCTCACTAATTAACTTATGGCC
Source organism: Marmota flaviventris (assembly GCF_047511675.1). Taxonomy (NCBI): domain Eukaryota; kingdom Metazoa; phylum Chordata; class Mammalia; order Rodentia; family Sciuridae; genus Marmota; species Marmota flaviventris. The sequence goes on along the minus strand of NC_092511.1, from coordinate 76,141,888 downwards.
CTACTAAGTTGCTAAAGGTAACTTTGAATTTAGGATATTCATGCTTCAACCTCTCAAGTTGTGGGGATTCCAGACTTGTACCCCCACACCTAACTAATGTATTGTATTCTTGATGAATGGTAGTAGAATAATTGCAATGTTTTCTAAGCACTAAAATGATAATTATATGAAATAATAAATTTGATAATTAGCTAGATTTAGTCATTTCTTTCTTTTTTTTTAAATTTACTTTTTAGTTCTAGGTGGACACAATATTTATTTTTTTTATTTTTATGTGGTGCTGAGGATCGAACCCAGTGCATCATGCATGCTAGGTGAGTGCGCTACCACTGAGCCCCAGCCCCAGCCCCTAGATTTAGTTATTTCATCATGTATTTATATTTTAAAATACCAATACTTAGTAAATAATGAAATTTAATTTGTCAATGAAATGAATCAGTAAATAACCAAAATCACAAAACTTAAAAAGCAAGGCTGCTATAGCTGCTGCCATGTGAAAGCCTGGAGGTCCATTCTTAGGGTGCCTGCAGGTTTCCTTGCACCCAGCCTCTTCTCTCTCGGGACACTGGTTGTTTTAGTCAGCTATTTTGCTGCTGTGACTAAAGGACCTGACCAGAACAACTTCAAGGAGGAAAGGTTTGTTTGGGGGCTCATGGTTTTAGATGTCTTAGTCCATAGAAGTCCAGCTCAGTTCTTTGGATCTTGAGGTGAGGCTGAACATCATGGCAGGAAAGGAGAGCAGAGGGAAATGGCTCATATGGTGATCAGAAAGCAGATACAATACATGCTCCAAAGCATGCCCTGATTCCTACCTCCTCCAGCCACATTGTATCATTTCAGCTACCACTGGAAGTCTGATATCAGGGTGCCAGCAAGTTTGCTGTTGCCATCTTGAGTCCCAACCACCTACATCTGGGGACACAGGCCTGGAGGACCCAAATCAAAGTGCCTTGAGGTTTAGTTGTAGCTGAGATCTTGCTGTATGTGCTGGTGGCCACAATCTTACTGCTGCATCACATGGTCACATCTTTGTGTGTAAATTAAAACAACATTGAGATCATGGGTCTGCAACACAGCAGAGCCTAAAGAAACTGAAACCCAGATCTGTGAGTTTACAGCTAGATCTGCTTGGTCCAATCTGAGTTAGCAATCCTGTGGAAAGGTCAGAAACTGGGAGTATTTTACTAAGGGGAATCACAGGTTAGAGAGGCCAGAGAGAGCAAGGCTGTCCCCAGCTCCATGAGTCCTAAAGTATGTGGGGATAGACAAGGTTGGCTATAATGGATCAGAAGTTTGATAAAGGGTATTAGGGTATCTTGCTATCAGCTTGCTGAGCCAGCCAGTTTAGCACCCACCAGACCAGAGCTACCATCAATCTCCAGACTACCACACATATCGGCTGAGAGGAAAGCTAAAAAACTTGAACTCCAAGGGAAACAGTTGTTCAATTTTTCATTGAGAAAAATTTTTAAATTATTATTTCTTTCCCTTTTACTTCTCTACCATTTTTAAAACCAAGAATTTTTATGAATCAGTTTATTGAGGACTGGGATGTCTGAATAGTATATTACAGTTTTCTTCTGTATTTTTATGTTTCTCTCTCTCTCTCTCTACTCTGTATATATTTTTCCTCTCACTTATCTGTCTCCCTGGAATCTTTCTTTCTTTTCTACTTTTAACAGATAGCCTCTATTAATACCTCTTTCACTCTTTCTATGAATTTTTACTTCTAACTTCTCTTTTCCTTCCTCCTAAACATATCCTACCATTTCTCTCTTTATCCACCAGTTGAAATTGTAAAACCTTTTTACAAACTTACAGTTTATACTATGAACAATAATTGAACCATTATTTCTGCTTATTGTGACAAAACTCTAGATGTCTTAATAGGAGCTATTTTGTTAAGAGGCTGCATATGGTTTGCATTGGGTGCTGTTAATATTGTTCTCTCCCTTAAAGGCAAGATACTGGACACTGTACTGCCTCAGATCCGTAGTGCTAACTGGGAAGACATAAAAACAACATGAAAAAAAACAAGGGAACAAATTGCCCCAAACAAACCACCATGCTCCAGTAACAGAATCCATTGACAACACAGTAAAAGAAATATCAGAGAAGGAGTTTAGAATGTACATAGTTGGACTGATCCACAATGTAAAGGTGATGCAAAGAGTGAAATCAGAGATAAATTTCAGATGATGAAAGATCACTTCAATAAAGAAACAGATTTTGAAAAGAAATCAAGCAGAAATCCTCAAAATGAATTTTAAAACCCAAGGAAAAATTAATGGAAAGTACCCACCAACAGATGAAGAGAAACTATATCACCTTGAAAATTAACCATGCAGAGAAGATATGAGAAACCATGAGCATAACTTCCAAGAATTATGGGATAACATTAAAAGACCAAATTTAAGATTTATCAGGATAGATGAAGGTGCAGAGATACAAACTAAAGAAATGCACAATATTTTCAATGACATAATATCAGAAAATTTCCTAAACATAAAGAATGAAATGGAAAATCAAATACAAGAGGCTTACAGGACCCCAAATGTACAAAATTACAACAGACCCACACCAAGTCACATTATGACTAACATAAAATATAAAGATCAAATTTTAAAGGCCATGAGAGAAAAATATCAAATTATATATAGGGGCACAACAGTTTGGATTTCAGCTGACTTCTCAACCCAGTCCCACTAAACCTGAGTTTCAGATTTGAAGATGAAATAAAAACCTTCCATGATAAACAAAAGTTAAAGAATCTATAACTTTTTAAAAGTGTGCAGTACAGAATATTCTCAAGAAAATATTACATGAGGATAAAATGAAAAAAAAAATGAAAATGAGCAAAGGACAGAAATGCACTAAAAGAATCATCAATCAAAGAAGGAAATAAGTCATATGAAAAAAATAGAAATAAACCAAAATGTCAAGGAATACACATCACATCTCAATAATAACCTTGAATGTTAATGTCAATCAAAAGACATAGACTGGCAGATTGGTTTAAAAATCAAGACCCAACAGTATGCTGTCTCACCTCCTAGCCAATTAATTCCACAGAATGAACATGAAAGGATGGAAAAAACATCACTCATATGGATCATGTAAACAAATAGAGGTTTACAACCTCATATTAGTGAGGATATCATACAGTGACACAGCCACGTTCATGTTTATAGCAGCTCACTGTTAGACCAGGACACAAGAAAAGGCCACTGACTCCAATTAAAATCAAATTAAAGCAAGCTTATTATTTCCACCGGCCGGGCTGCCTCTCCCTCCCAAAACGGCGGGAACAAGACAGCCCCCCAGCTTTCCTGCAGCCCAGCTTTATAGCCCAGAAAGTTACACAAAGGGGGGTTACAGATAACAGAACTCTGACAAGCATCACACTAATGGTAGTTTACATTTTTTGCTGGCCCCAACATCAGAATTTATGAGGACCATTAGAGCCTCAGAGAGGGTCATTGTCTGGCCAGGGAAGGCCAATATTTATAAGGTGTCACTAAAGTTTCAGAGAGGGCTGCTATCTGGTCAGAGAGCCAGGCATGGGTGAGTTCAAGGCACAGGCAGGCATTCCAAGCATGTTCAGAATTTGCAGTAATTCATAGTAAAGCCGAAATTATCTTTTCATGGCTTTGTGGCAAGATGGCTCCCAATTTTAAGAAAAGATCAGGTTGGGTCTATCATTCACAATAGCTAAACTATGGAAGCCTGTTAAGTGCCCTTCAACAGATGAATGGATAAATAAAATGTGGTACATATACACAATGGAATATTACTCAGCCTTAAAGAAGAACAAAGTTATGGCATTTACTGGTAAATGGATGGAGCTGGAGAATATCATGTTGAGCAAAGTAAGCCAGTCCCCAGAAAACAAATGCCAAATATTTCTCTGATATGTAGATGCTAATTCACAATAAGGAGGGGCAACTAGAGAAGAAAAGAGGTACTTCAGATTAGGCAGAGGAGAGTGAAAAGGGTGATAATGTATGGTGTAAGAATGATAGTAGAATGCATCAGACATTACTACCCTATGTGCATATATTACTACATGTCAAATGTGATTCTACATTGGGCACAACCCAAAGAATGAGAAGTTACACTCATACTTACGTATGATGTGTCAAAATTATTCTATCGTCATATATAACTAATCAGAACAAATAAAAAGGGTATCATAATAGAAAAATAATTTGACTATATTTCAATATAATAAAAATAAATTTTAGAATTGAAAAAAATTAAAAAGCAAGTCATTTGTCTTGATCACCATGTGTTGACTTCATCCAAGTCATACTAATATAGGCTTTGTGCATGTTTGTTTGTGTATTGTTCCCATTAAAAAAGATATATCCATATTTCTCCTTGGAGATCATAGGCTCTTTACTCCTATTGAATATCTGTGTTGTTGTCATCCAAAAACCAATATCTTAAATCCATTTCTCTGTCAAGTGGTTTTCAGACCTTCCCCAAGAAAGTCAGAAATGTTTAAGTTTCACATTTCCTTTTGCTATCGATAGAGAAGAAGGAAGTTGGTGGATTTTTCATAATTGTACAAAGGTGTATGCTTGAAGAGGAAGACCTGTAGTGGATAAAAGTAACATACTTTCCTTTCCTCTACTATATCACTCTCCTTAATGATATGCTCATCTTGGATACTGTGAACTCTCATGTGGTTTATAATTCATACAAAGTAATTTTTTCTCTCCACTGTTATGTATTTATGGGGTAATAATGGCCTTTGGTGTACTATTCAGCCACCCTGCTGATATACTGACTGCTATAATTTTATATTATATATACAAAGCATATTTCTAGTCTAATATGTAAAATAACTGTTATTTTCATTTATTTCAGGCATGACCTCTCATCATACCCAGAAAATTTCATCAGAACCTGGCATAGAATATTTATTTAAAAAAGTTATAAAGAGAAGATATGGAAATTGTGACCTTGACTATTTCCAACAAAAGAAAGTATGTGACAGTGTAGGTGAGAGTGAAGGTCAGAAATCATATTATAAAGGACAAGACAAATTAGTAGTGACTGTCCATAAAGAAAATTTTAATGTCAACAGACCTAAAGAACATTTAATAGCTCAGAAAAGTATTCAATTTATAACTGAAGGACAAGTTTCTAAAAGGGATCATTTTGAAACTGTCCTTGCAAACTGTCCATTATTCTGCAATAAAAAAAGAATTCTTTCTTGTGACAAAACATACACCTTTAATGATTCTGGGAAGGCACCTATGCACTCATTATTGCCTACTCAAAATTTAGATATCTGGAAAGTAAACAACACATGTAATAAAGCAAGCAACACCTTTAGAGAGGTCCCTATCTTAAGCAATTACCAGTGTACTTATATTGGAGAAAAAAATTATAAATGTGACAAGACACATAAGAATTTTAGCTCTGGTTGCAATATGAGAGAACATCAGTGTGCTCATTGTGCACAGAACCTTTACAAAGATGATAAATGTGGGAACATCTTTCCTCAATGCTCAAAGCTTATGACCCATCCAAGTACTCAGGGCCAAGAGGCACCTTGCAAATGTGAGGAATGTGAGAGAGCTTCTAACCCAGTGGCTAGCCTTCCTCAATACAGTGGAGCTCATCCTGGAAGGGAGCCCCCCAAATTTAAGGAATGTGTTCAAGCGTGGAGTTGCTCACCCCTTTCTAAATACCATAGCAGTGGTCAACACTACCGATTTATAGAATGTGGCCAAACTTTTAATAGAGAACCATGCCCTGTTAATCTCCACACAATTCATACTGGAGGGAAACCCTACAAATGTAGAGAATGTGGCAAACCCTTTAAGGGTTGTTCAACCTTTTCTAAACACCTGAGATGGCATAGCAGTGAGGAAACCTACAAATGTAAAGACTGTGACAAAATTTTTAAAAATTTTTCAACTCTTACTGAACACCAAAGGATTCATACTGGAGAGAAGCCCTACAAATGTAAAGAATGTGGGAAATGTTTTAATCGTAGCTCAAACCTTATTCTACACCAGAGAATTCACACTGGAGAGAAGCCCTACAAGTGTGAAGAATGTGGCAAGTGTTTTACTTTCAGATCAAACCTTATTAAACATCAGAAAGTTCATACTAGAAAGCATCCCTACAAATGTGAAGAGTGTGGGAAAGGTTTTGCTCTCAGAGCACATCTTACTCAACACCAGAGAATTCATACGGGAGAGAAGCCCTACAAATGTAAAGAATGTGGCAAAGGTTTTACTCAAACACAAAAGCTTTCTGAACACCAGAGAATTCATACAGGAGAGAAGCCCTACAAATGTAAAGAATGTGGGAAAGCTTTTACTCAAAGAGCACACCTTACTCGACACCAGAGAATTCATACAGGAGACAAACCATACAAATGTGAAGAATGTGGAAAAGGATTTACCCAAACGCGAAAGCTTACACAGCACCAGAGAATTCATACAGGTGAGAAGCCCTACAAATGCGAAGAATGTGGGAAAGCTTTTACTCAAAGAGCACACCTTACTCGACACCAGAGAATTCATACAGGAGAGAAACCCTATAAATGTGAAGAATGTGGGAAAGCTTTTACTCAAAGAGCACACCTTACCCAACACCAGAAAATTCATACTGGAGGGAAGCTCTACAAATGTAAAGAATGCAGCAGTGCTTTTAAGGATGTTTCATCCTTTACCAAACACCAGAGAATTCATGCAGGAGACAAGGAAAGTCCCAATCATAGCACCCCAGAACACCTGCTAGATTTCCTGCACATGCTACAAGTACCCAGAGTACTAAATTGGAATGTATTTCCCTAGCAGCTAAGCACACTCTTATCTCCTTCCAATGGCAAAGCTCTGCAGGGCTCTGAGTCAGAGTGCAGGGAGTTTTTCCTTCCTACCTTCCTTCCCTCCTCCCCTCCTCCCCTTCCTTCCCTTCCTTTCCTTCCTTCTCTTCCTTCCTTCCTTCCCTTCCCTCCCTTCCTTCCCTTCCCTCCCTTCCTTCCCTTCCTTCCTTTCCTTCCTTCCCTCTCAGCCTTTCTATTTGTCTTTTTATCATCTCTCCTATCCCTTTTCTTCCAGTCTGTTTTTCTTTTCTGCTTTGAAAACTTAAGTCCTCTTGATGAAGGTAAAAATCATGCATCTCCCTAGCCACTCTCCTACAAGATTCCCTCCCTGCTCATTTATCATACACAGAAACTTGATACACTAGATTGAGAATTCACCCATATCTATTGCTTTTCTATTGAAGTAGGAAAAAATGCTGACTTCAAGAAGCTGTTAAATATTTCCTGTTTGTACTTTTTATGTTACCAGACCCAATCTTGCAATTTCTGGATTAAACCGTAAAAGCTGGGATTATTCACATAGGATTCTGTTTTACTTTAGTTTAGTCAGTTTCTTTGCTATCTGAGAAACTTTCTGCACATATAACTTCCTTATGTCCAAGAAAAGCTGAGTAACAGTGGGATATAACGTGGACCCTAGCTGAGAGTTGGAAGCCTACCTCAACATAGGAAAAAAAAATGACCATATAAGCTACACCCACCAATAAAAGAATAGCCTTAGCCTATTTTCATAGTTCTTGATGCTGATTACTTGACAATCATTTGATTGGCCTTAAGCCCTATAAAATAATTTTCTTTGGTGCAAGGTCCTGCCATTCCCTGAGAGACCTCCAATAGAATACAGAAGCATCCCAAACCTGACATTGAAGCTGGATAATTGGAATGTGGATAATGGTTCTCTGAGCCAATAAGAATACATGAAGAGAGCTGGGGATGCTGCTCAGGGATAGAGTGTCTGTGGGTTTAAGGCCTAACATTATAAAACAAAGAAGTAAAACCTCCCTCCAGATGCAAAAGAAGAAGGAGAAAACTGGACACTACATTCTAGGACTTGACATATTCTTCAAGACATAAAATATTGTAATGCCTAAGCTGGGACTGAACTATACACCATGAAAAGTAAACTTGATACTTTGTGTCTTGAAGGGTCACGTGTAGAAATTAAACAGATTTCCTACAAGTTCCAACTCCATCTTCAGCAAAGGGCTCAGAGGAGCTTTCTGTCCCCACTGAGTTTTCAGCCCCCACAATGTGGTCTGTGGTAGAACGCAGAAGGAGCTCAGAAGGAAGACCAACAGACCATGGGCAGCCTGGGCTTTGTGACTATAGAACTGGGGGCAGACAATGATTGCAGAATAGTCACAGCTGGTGAAAAAACCTAATGGCACCTGGAGAATGGCTAGATTATGGAGCACTGACTGAAGTGGTGTCTTCTCTGCATGCAGAAATTCCCATGGTGCATGAATTGGATGGGCATAGCCAGACACCTCCTCCATCAAATTAGGGCATATTTGGAATAGAGAAGTGCTCTATGCCCTAGTCATTTATCCTATGATCTCAGAAAGGTTCTATGGCCAGTGCAGTATGCCCCTGAGGATGCACCAGACACTGGTGATGAATGTAACCTGACAGAACCATCATCCTTTCAGGAAGAAGCAGTTCTGGTGGGCAACAAGAGTGCTTGGTACACTGACTGATTCAGCAGAGGCCCTTGGGCCATTGGACTGCCACTGCTGTAGAGCTCAACATGAACACCTTGTGTGATTCTGGTGTGCAGCAGAGCAGCCAATGGGGTGCCCATGTTGTATATGCCAGAAATACTGGGAGTTCTAGGCACCCCAGGAGTCAAAGAAACACTCATGAACTAATTAGCTCAGTTGGCAGGGCAAGAATTTTATTTCCATGTGCAGATGTTGAAAAAAAAAATGCTGTTAATGTTTGTCTTTGGCAGAAAAAAAATGACTTAAAATGTTAATCAGGTTTGTTTGATATCTTGGTACCTAAACTGAACAATTAAAAATAGAACTCTCTGAACATTTCTCTGGGACTCCCAATAAAACTGGAGCACAGGAGGAATGCACTATCTTTGCCTCTGAGAGGACCCATTCCCTCCCTTTAGAGTGTCCTCTTTCCTCACTTTTATACCTTTTTATTTTTTAACTGGATATTGAACCAGGAGTGCCAGTCTTTTGTAAATATTTTCTTTTCTTTTAAGATACTGTCTGGCTGACTTGAATAGGGACTTGAATTCACAGTCCTCCTGCCTTAGTTGTGTGCCACTGTGGCCAGCTTTCCTTTTCTTTTAAATAAACTTTGCTGTTGTTTTAGTAAGTGCAGCATCTTGTCTGGAGTCCTATCAAGCAAGAACACCAGAGTCAGGGATGGGGACCTCCAAAAGTGCCTCACTTTGTCTTCTTTGCAGCACAGTCAACACTGATTCTTGCCTTTTCCTTGAAAGAGGAGGAAACTAGCTGAGGGATGCCACGTGGTCAATTAATGACAGGTCCAGCCAGACTATTTTAGGACTCCTGTCACATGCCTGGCCTTCTCTGGAAAGAGAAGGATCAAATGTTTGCAGGGACAACACCTCCCCCTCCCATCTACCAGCACTGCAAAAGTAATAATTACTGCAATTGTCCCAGCTGCAGAAATCCCTTAGGCTTAACTTTCTTCTTCCTGCAGTTGCCACATTTACCCTTTGCTAACATTTTCCCTCCCCACTGTTCTTATCAACTACCCATCCAATGGGACATCTAGGGTCAGAAGAGGAGTTAATTCTGCCCCATAAAGGATTCATTAAGAATGCCTGTTTGGGGGCTGGGGTTGTGGCTCCGAGGTAGAGCATTTGCCTAACATGTGTGAGGCACTGGGTTCGGTCCTCAGCACCACATAAATATAAAATAAAGATATTGTGCCCACCTATAACTACAAAATAAATATTTAAAAAAAGAATGCCATGTTTTCTCATCCAAAAGAATAATAAGTAGGATACATGACCCTGACGGTATAGCCCAGAAGGAAATTTTCTAAGGTTGGAGCAACTGCTTCTAAAATTGCTCAGCACAGCCTTTGAAGGCAGGAAGAAAGTGAAAATTTGAAGGGCACCCCTTCACCTCTTCCACCCCTCTGCAAGGCTCTGAAGCCCCCATCCATATATACACTGTGAAGGGTCCAGCAAGGGTAGCAACCCCAATATGTGTAGATTTGATGCACTTGAGGAGTAGCAGTGACTAACCTGATCCAATAGCAATGCCACCTAACTCAGGATGGCCTGAGTCCTGGAGCATGCTCCTATGCTGGAGGGGGGGACCATCCAGTTACTCTGCATAGGCACATGGACTGTAGGACCTGACCTTGCATTCCGTATGCTTGGGGTGGCTGCTGGATGTGTGTTCAAGGAAGTGTTCTTGAGGGAGGATACAGAAGGGTAACAGCTCACAGGGGCCCTGACAGTGGGCAGCTCAAGGACAGCTCATCATTGTAGTCCACAGGCTACCTGTGGGAAATGGAAGCCTAATTCTCACCTCACCACAGCTCTTTGCCTTCCCGTTCTGACACAAAGCCTCCATGCTTCAGTACCAGCTCCTATCCACCTCAATTTTTCTGGACAACTACCTGCAATATGGTGCCAGGGAAGTTTGGAAGGGAATCAGGAGTCAAGTGGTCACTGGCCTGTACAGTCCTGTGGTCCACCTCCCTCCTACCCTGACTGCACACGTTCCTTTTTCATAGGAAGTGTGCAGTTCCCACCCCTGAACCCCAGGGAGTACTACCCAGATATCTACAGCTGTGTGCTTGCACCAGCCTCCACTTCCTGATCCTTTTAGTCTCCTGCCCTCTGCAGAAATTTCTTCAGCTTCTGAAGCCTTCCCGACATATCTGCTCCTGGCAACCCAGATGAAATGACCGTGTTTCTGATGGAGTATTTCCTGCAGACCCCTTTTTTAACCCCTCTGAACTCTGGCTCTGCCATCACTCTGCAGTTTGTTAAGCAGCTTGGCTGCCCTGGGCTCCATGGGTTAGGTTGTTTAAGATGTTAGATTTCATCATTTCTCCAGTGAGGCTGTCACATTTCTCACCTCGCTGAAGAAGTCCTCATTGTATCATGCACAAATGGTGATATAGACAAAGGTTCTCATTTAAATTCCTTAGAGACTATATTAGATTGGTTTCTGAAATAGTGAGTTTGGCATGTAGCCTGAGATTTTTGCATTTCTAAAACGTGTGCAGGTGAGGTGTTTTTGCCACTGAGTGGAAAGTCCTTAAGGTGAACTCCTGGTGCTAATTCATTAGCACAAGCAGGCTTGCCTTGAGGGCTTCATTAAGAAACACTGTGTGAGCCCCCCACCACATTGATTCTCAGGCTTAAATTCAGAGGTTCCAAAGCTTTTCTAACAATTTTTCTGGAGACATCATGCTGGTCCACTGGTTTGTGGGCCACTGCTAAAACTGCATGAGTGCTCAGCAAAATAAATATGTAATAAATAAACATCAAAATTAGCATTTTTCTAAGATCTACATTTTTTTCCAATTTGTTCTAATTGGTTATACATGACAGCAGAATGCATTTTGATTCATTGTACAAAAATGAAGCACCACTTTTATTTCTCTAGTTGTACATGATGTAGAGTTGTACCATTCCTGCAATCATACACATACCTAGGGTAATGTTGTTGGTTTCATTTCTCCAGCTTTCCTTCCCCATTCCCACTTCCTTCCCCACCCTCCCTTTTGCCCAACCCAAAGTTCCTCTCTTCTTCCCATGCCCGCCCTCCCATTGTGGATCAGCATCCACTAATCAGAGAAAACATTTGGCCTTTGGTTTTTTGAAAGTTTTCTGGTGGAATCTTTTGGGTCTTCTAAATATAGAATCATGCCATCAGCAAATAGTGATAGTTTGAGTTCTTTACCTATTTGTATTCCTTTAATTTATTTCTTTTGCCTAATTTATTCTGGCTAGAGTTTCTTCTATGATAATGTTGAATAGTGGTGAAAGAGGGCATCTTTGTCTTGTTTCAGTTTTTAGAGGGAATGCTTTCCATTTTTCTCCATTCAAAATTATGTTGGCCTTGTGTTTAACACATATAGCTTTTACAATTTTGAAGTATGTTCCTACTATCCCTAGTTTTTCTAGTGTTTTGAACTTCAAGAGGTGCTGTATTTTTTCAAATGCTTTTTCTGCATCTATTGAGATGATTATAAGATTCTTGTCTTGTATTATGTTTATTGATTTTCATATATTGAACCTACTTTGCATTCCTGTGATGCACCCCACTTGATTGTGGTGTACTATGTTTTTAATATGTTATTTATGTGATTTGCCAGAATTTTGTTGACAATTTTTGCATGGATATTCATCAGGGATATTGGTCTGAAGTTCTTTTTTCTTAATGAGTCTCTGTCTGCTTTTGGTATTACGGTGATATTAGCCTTATAGAATGAGGTCGGAAGTGTTCCCTCCTTTTCTATTTCATTGAATAATTTGAGGAGTATTGATATTATTTCTACATTGAAAGTCTTGTAGAACTCAGCTGAGAATCCATCTGGTCCTGTGCTTTTCTTGGTTGGTAGGCTTTTGATGGTGTCTTCCATTTCATTGCTCAAACTTAATCTGTTTAAATTGCATATGTCCTCCTGATTCAGTTTATGCAGATCATATGCCTCTAAAAAGTTGTCAGTGTCTTTCAGATTTTCTATTATACTGGAGTAAAAATTTTGAAAATAATTTCTAATTATCTTTATTTCAATAGTGTCTGTCATCATGTTTTTGTTTTCATCACAAATTTCAGTAATTTTTTTCTTTTTTCTGTTAGGGTGGACAATGGTTTACCAATTTTATTTATTTTTTTAAAAAAAACATCTTTTTGTTTCGTAAATTTTTAAAAATTATTTCTTTTCTTTCAATTTTATTAATTTTGGCCCTGATTTTAACTATTTCCTGTCTTCTACTTTTGGTGCTGATTTGTTTTTCTTTTTCTAGGGCTTTGAGATGTAATGTCAGGTCATTTATTTTGTTCACTTTTTATTCTTTTCATGAATTAGCTTGATGCAACACATTTTCGTCTTACTACAGCCTTCATAGTGTTCCTCAGATTTTGGTATATTGTATTGGAATTCTCATTTACCTCTGAAAACTTTTTACCTCCTCCCTGATGTCTTCTGTTATTCATTCATCATTGAATAGCATTATTTAGTCTCCAGGTGTTGGAGTACCTTCTATTTTTTATTTTATCATTGATTTCTAATTTCATTCCATTATGGTCTGATAGAATGCAGGGTAGTATATTTATATTTTTGTATTTGCTGAAACTTACTTTGTGATGTAACATATAATCTATTTTAGAAAGGGATCAATGTGCTGCTGAAAAAAAATATATTTGTTCATTGATGGATGAAATATTCCATATGTCTGTTAAGTCTAAATTATTGATTGTATTATTGAGTTCTATAGTTTTTGTTTGTTTGTTTTGTTTTGTTTGTTTCAAATGTCAAGAGAGGTGTGTTTAAGTCACCCAGTATTATTGTGTGTGATGTATTTGGTTCTTCTTTTTTAAAAAAAAATATTTATTTTTTAGTTGTAGTTGGACACAATACCTTTATTTTATTTATTTATTTATATGTGGTGCTGAGGATCGAACCCAAGACCTCACAAGTACTAGGCAAGCACTTTACCACTGAGCCACAACCCCAGCCCCCGTGTATTTGGTTCTTGAAATTGAGAAGTGTTCATTTGATATACACTCATGCTACATTGTTTGGGGCATAGATATTTATAATTCTTATGTCTTGTTGATGTATGATTCCCTTTAGCAGTATGAAATGTCCTTCTTTATCCCTTCTGATTAACTTTGGTTTGTAGTCCATTTTATTTGATATGAGAATGGAAACCCCTGCTTGTTTACACAATCTATGTGAGTGATATTTTTTTCCCCATCCTTTCACCTTCAGGCTCTGGATGTCTTTTATTATGAGTCTCCTCAATGCAGTATTTTGTTGTTGTGTAATCCAATCTGTCAGTCTGTGTCTTTTAATTGATGAGCTTAGGCCACTAATAATCAGGGTTATTATTGAAATATGGTTTGTATTCGCAGTGATTTTGGTTTATTTTTTTTTAACTTGACTTGGTTTCTCCTTTTATTGGGTTTTTCTTTAGTGTTGTTCCTCCCTTTGTTGATTTTCATTGGTGGTTGTATTTTCTTCTCATGAAATATTTTACTGAGAATGTTCTGTAGTGCAGTCTTTCTTCTTGTAAATTCTATTGAATTTTGTTTGTCATGGAAGTTTTTTTTTTTTTTTGAGAGAGAGAATTTTAATATTTATTTTTTAGTTTTCGGCACACACAACATCTTTGTTTGTATGTGGTGCTGAGGATCGAACCCGGGCCGCATGCATGCCAGGCGAGCGCACCACCGCCTGAGCCACATCCCCAGCCCTGTCATGAAAGTTTTTAATTCATCATCAAATCTGAAGCTTAATTTGCTGGATATAAGATTCTTGGTTGGCATCCATTTTCTTTCAGAGCTTGGTATATGTTGTTCCAGGATCTTCTAGCTTTGAGGGTCTGGGTTGAAAAGTCTGCTGACATCTCTATTGGTTTTCTCATATGTATAATCTGACACTTTTCTCTTCTGGCTTTTAAAATTCTATCCTTATTCTGTACACTAGGCATTTTCATTGCAATGTGACTTGGTGTGGATCTCTTTTCATTTTGTACATTTGGTATCCTGGAAGCCTCTTGTATTTTCCAATTTATTCTTCATGTATGGTAAATTTTCTGATATTATTTCATTGAAGACATTGTGCATTCATTTGGTTTGTATCACTGAGTCTTCCTCTGTCCCAATAATTTTTAGATTTTGTCTTTTTTTTATTTAGTTTATTTTAATTAAGTATATATGACAGTAGAATGCATTTTGATTCATTGTACACAATTGAAGCACAACTTTTTATTTCTCTGGTTGTATACGATGTAATGTCACACCATATGTTCAGTCATCCAGGGTAATGATATCATCTCATACCACCATCTTTCCTGCCCCCCATTAGATTTGGTCTTTTCATGTTGTCCCATGATTCCTGGAGGTTCTATTCATGGTTTCTTACTATCTTCACTGTGTAGTCAACTTTATTTTCAAAGTTTATTTTATTTATTTTGTCTTCATTGCCTGAGATTCTGCCTTCCAAGTGATATAATCTGTTGATGATGCTTTCTATTAATTTTTTTACTTCCTTCCTTTTACCAATTTTTGATTTTTTTTCCTTCAGAATCTCAATCTTGTTCTTGAAGTAATCTTTTTAAAAAATCTTTATTTTATTTATTTTTTATGTGGTGCTGAGAATTGAACCCAGTGCCTCACACATGCGAGGCAAGTGCCCAAACATTGAGCTTACAGTCCTAGCCCTTGAAGTAATCTTTTGCTCTTATCTCTTTGTTGGAGTGATCAATTGTTTCTGTATTTGTTCTCTTATATCATACTTTGCTTTGCAGATCATTTTAATTATGTACATTTTGAACTCCTTCTCTGACATGTCACCTACAGTGCTGTCAATATAGTCCATTATTGTAGCATCTTGGTTTGTTTGGGGCACTTTCTTTCCTTATTTTTTCTTGGTGTCCATGTGCCATCCTCTCCAGCAGTGCGAATCAAAGGTATTATACATTCTATCCTATAATCTTGTGGTGTACCTGCAGGTTACCAATACCTTTCCTTTAAGGGGGAGATAAATATTTACGCCACCCAATTCAAACAATATGCAGCTTTAAACCAAATAACTCCTATTTGGACAATTACAGTTTTGTTGTAATAAACAGAAATGTATTTGATTAATATTTACAATATAAATCATAGGTTTGCATAAGAGTCTACAAATTTTTTAATATTTATTGTTTAGTTTTCGGCGGACACAACATCTTTATTTTATTTGTATGTGGTGCTGAGGATCGAACCCAGTACCACGTACATGCCAGGCGAGCGCGCTACCACTTGAGCCACATTCCCAGCCCCTAATCTATAGTTTTTAATGGTGGACAGAGAGAGCAGGGGGTGTAGGATGTGAGGTTTATGAGGTAGGAGTGAGATTACAGAGGTATTAGATCATACGAAGAGTAAAAGAGGAATCATGAGAAGTAGGCTAACAGGGATACCTTTCTTGCAATCAAGCCTGCAGCATCCTTGGTGATAGTGTACCAGGTCCTCGCAGTTGTCTCCAGATAAAAACAGCCATGTTCCTAGTTGGTGGCAGTAGAAGCATCTAATCTGTAGATATGTTGGTGTTAGGCTTCCAGGCCCTACCTGGTGTCCTAAGTTGGAAGCTGCCCCAAGTAAAGATGGTGGTTGTGGCAGTGGAGGTAACCCAAGATGTTGGTGGAGGTGTCCCAAGATGGAGGTGACCACTTTCAGAGATGGGGCTGAGAGGGCAAGCCATGCTGTGGAATTGGGAAACCTGGTCAGAGATGCAAAGCCGTGGTGTACAGTGCTGCAGTGGGCTGCTACCTCCAGGCCCAAGGTGGAGGACAATATGTGTGGAGGGGCTTTTGAGAGGCCTGCAGTGTCCCAAGATGGAAGTGGGTTAGGGGAGCCATTCATTGGGAGATGGGATACTGCAGCAAGTTGCTCTCCTCTGTGTGGGTGCAGTTGTTCGTAAGATTTCCATCTTGAAGCCACTATCATGTTTGCTTTCCTAACCAAATGAAAATTTAATGGTTACTTTAGCAAATCTTGGGGGCCATAAGGAAGTGTGGACTATGTTTGCCTGAGATAGGAATTTGGAATACAAAGAAGATATGCTGAGTCTCAAAGTAGAAGGCTCATAAATCACTACAGTATAGGAAATGCCAAAAAAAAAAAAAAAAAAAAAATGACATTAAAAACAAGCAACTCCTAAACAATCCAGAATTCTTGGTAGGCCAGAATTCTGGCTCACAAAATACTAACCTGATAACCAGTCTATAAGAAACCCCTGGAAAAACTAGTGTAAAATCATGTATTTCTGCTCCAACTGTACCTTTGATCCAGCCCCACCCCACCATGTCCCACTATGAATAACACACCAAAACAGTGGTTTGCTCTATCTCCCTTGAAGATGTTTCACATTTTCCTTAAATGTGTACCCGCTCTCCTAAATAGATATGACCATATCTCTGATTGACAAATGCTGGAAGTCTGTTCTGCCATGCACACTAAAGTTCCCACTTTTTTCCTAGTTGATCTCCCTCTCTCCCTCTCTCTCTCTCCCTCCCTCTCTCCCTCTCTCTCCCTCCCTCCCTCCTTCCCCCTTTTCTTTCTTTCTCCCTCCCTTTCAGGCATCTCCATTATATTACCTCATATAGCAAGATTTAGATTTTTAACACTAGAATTGTGGGGGGTTTTAATAGTTTGGGGTCTGACATCACATATATCAACAGGGGGAGAAAACCAGCAGCTATGGGAATTAAAAAAAAAAAAAAAAGCTGGCAAGGGACCAGATTTGATGGCACATGCCTGTAAGTTCAAGTATTTGGAAGGCTAATTATGACTAATTTCAAGTTTGAGGACAGTCTTGACATCTTAGCAAAACACTGCCTCGAAATTGAAAAATAAAAATGGCTGGATAGAGAAATGAATAAATAAATAAATGATAAGGTTGAGCCTCATCTTGGAGAAAGACCTGAATCTCTAAACTACAAGAATAACCCATGGGAAATAATTAAAGATTTTCAGAAGGAGAATGATATTTTGGACATAATTACAAAATCACTCACACAATAAAAAAAAAAATTACATTAACCAAAAAGCTGATGCACAACAAAAGAAAAAGCCCAGAGGGGAGAGAAAGAGTATAAAAGAGTATAAAACTGGAGCAAATCTAGTCATTCTATGCAAGACTAATACACAAGTTATGTCAAGAACTTAAAAATCTTTACACCATAAACAATACAATTCAAAAGGGGGCAAAGCATCTAAGTAGACAGGTCTCAAAAGAAGAAATGCAAAGTTTCAGTAAATATATAGAAAAAATGCTCTATATAATTAGCCTTCAGGGAAATGCCAATCAAAAATATAATTAGTTATCATCTCATCCCCATTAGAATGAATAATTTGAAAAAGTAGCAGTGTGATATGGAGAAAAATGAACTCTCATGCACCTTTGTGTGCATATAAATTAGTGCAGCCAGTGACTCAGATTATTGCTCTGGAGTCGAATGATCCCTAGCATTGTGGTAAAAGCACAGATCAATCTGAGGGCACCTTCACTTAAGTATATTTGCCTAGCTGAGTTAAATGAAAACATCCTGGGTCTGACAGACATAACTGGTACTCTTTGAGGGTGGAGAGTGAGGCACATTCTTGTCCTCTGAGTCACCTAGAGGGTGATATGTACACACTCAACCACCCTCAGTCCCTGTGGAGTCCCAGTCATCTGAGGTGCCATCGTAGACTTGGCTCAATATTCTGTTGAGTCCTTCTTGGGATCAGTGCCTTGAATGTGTAAATGGCCAACTTGGTCCCCCTCCTGCTCTGCGGAGGGTCACAGACCCTCTTTCATCACCTTCTCTTTCCCTGCCAATTGGTATTGACCAATTGTCCCCAGAGACCCTGGTTATCTTATTGCTGGGGTCACAAGAATGTGGAGGGACAGGTGGGCACAAATCTATTCTGAGAGTTCAGCATGGACAGTAGGCCAATCTCCATTTGGTCCACAAGGGGGAAAGGGGGAATGGGGATAGTAGAGCTTGCGTAGACTAGAGCAGAGGTCTAGGGGAGCTCTGCTATTCTTTCCCCCACTGAAGTACATTATGATTCCTTAAGTTATATAGCCATTGTGAATAGAACTACTGTATGTAATTGCATGCTATTATCAAGATATGTGTTTTCAAGGCAGTTGTTTTTATTTTTAGGATCATGTGGTGACACTGTGTGTAACACTGGGAGGGAAAAACAAGGCCAGCTTTTTTATAGTGAATTGTATGCACTCCTCCAGCAATGCATGAGAGTGCCTGTGGCTGCTCATCCTCCTCATGGTGGATATTGCTCTTAAGAAAAGACCATAGCAGCTTAGTAGGTGCGCAGTGCATCTCACGGTTTTAGTTTGTGCTTTTCTCGTGACAGGTGATGCTAAACATCATTTTTACCTCTTTGTTGTCTTGTATCTTTTCTGTGAGTTGTCTATTCAGATTTGTACCCACTGAGTTATGACTGAGTTTCCTATTATATGTTGGACACAAGTTTATTTAGACACATACTTTCCAAATGTTTTACCCAGTCTTTGACTTGTCTTTTAATTTTCTTCATATGATTATTTTTCAGAGAGTAGTTTGAATAAAGTCCACATTTCATTTTTTGTTTTATAAATTTATTTGGGGGCTGTATTTAAAACCTTATCATGAAACATGGTCATGCACATCTAGAATTTACTGTTTGATATTTCAAATATAAATCTATGTATGGAGTATTTTGACGGGTTCTGGAACCCAGATGTATATATTCTTGAAGTTTACCCTTTTGAAGTCAGTGCTAGCTATTCTAGGTTTAGAAACATCTTGTTTTTGGGAATTTTACTGGGACTGCAGTGAATCTGCAAATCAGTTTTCAGGTAATTTAATCATAACTATATTGAGATCTGAATATTGTATTTCAAGATTCTCTGAAAGTATGTAATTTAATATTTACATGTGCAAGTACTTCAATTGTGGAGCATATTTTAAATTTTTAAAGTTTTCATATTGCAGCTTTTAAATTCCACTGTTTTCTATTCATTATTTCTGACAAATAGGAAATCAGAGGAATTTTGCATGCACTTTACTTCTTGCCACCTCCATCCATTTGACCCAGACATATGATGGTGGATTCTGTTTCTTTTTGATCTCAAAAATCATGACCCAGAATTATCAGACTTATGGATTACAGAGCTTCAGTGTGACTGGCACCATGGGCACAGGGGCAGCTCTGAAGAATTGTACCCAATGTTATATGATGTCCCTGGAGGCCAGCAGGTGGTGCTTGGAGCAATGTTCTCTTGACTATGGTGGAACATCTGCTTTAGGAAACTTGTGTTCTCTGTTCTCTGTAAGCTTCCTTCTCCTTAGGAGCCACCCAGGGAGATTCCATGGCCTGGGAATTCCTAGAGGCAATGTCTACACTGAGGATCAGAACTCCCTTTTCTTCAGGACGCACCTGGAAGTTGCCACAACTTGGGATGCCTGGGAGCTTTAAGGTAAGGAGCAAAGCTTTATTCTCCTTAGTACCTATCCATGGAGACACCACAGTGGATTCAGGATGACTGAGGTCTATGTGAGGAAACAATTAGGAAAATCTTACTGAGTACTGCCCAGCATGTGGAGGAAGAAGTTCTTCCACATTCTTTACTTTCTCAGGTTGCTGCAGTCTGGCTGGGCACAAATGCCACAGTCTGGCTGGGCACACAATCACGAGCCACCACACAGCTTGTAGATTCAAACAGCAACTCTTTATTCCCGAACTCACACCAGCCGTCTACAAACACGTTCTGGGGAAATCCACGTTCTCTTCCCAAATCCACATCCACTGGGCTTCTATATCCCAAAAAATACTGTCTGAATCCCGTGAGAACTCAAGGGGAACTCAGGCAGCAGGATACGCCCTATTCCCAGCAGGAATAATCTTAAACCTTAAACCTGGAACCTAAACCGGGAACGCCCTAAACCCGATTATCTTAAACCTGGAACACCCTAATCCGCCTTGGTCCTTGAGCAAGGTCACCTACATTCAATGTCACTGCAAATGGGGTACGCTGGCAAGGAAATTGTCATACCTACTTGGCTAATGGCTCCCAGCATCTCCCCCCTTCTGATTAATTAAACAACAAGCAATGTGGCTTAAGGACCGTGCCTGGTAGGTTGTCCAATTCAACATATGGTTCTTACCCATCATCGGAAAACTGACCTTTAGGCGTCAGCCTCCTGTCTTAGGTTGATACCACTGCAATTGAATCATACCCGTCACTGACTACTGGTCCAGCATACAGCCATACTTGTGGATAGGTCTATGCACCAGTGTGTGTGGGGGGGTGAGGTTCTTTGCCTCACCTCTGTTGGCCCCCAAATTTGACCTTGGTGCCAGTGGGGGAGTGAGGAGGTTAATGTGGCTTAAGGACCATGCCTGGTAGGTTGTCCAATTCAACATATGGTTCTTACCCGTCATCGGAAAACTGACCTTTAGGCGTCAGCCTCCTGTCTTAGGTTGATACCACTGCAATTGGATCATACCCGTCACTGACTACCGGTCCAGCATAAGCCATTGGCCCCCAAATTTTAGACCATCACTAGCAGAAGGGAGGAGGATACAGAAATGCCACGACACCAAGCCAATTGACGGCTCCTTGGGAAAAATTGCATCACTGGTGACACCATCAGCAAAGATATGTCAGCACTACCACAATTAACATGGGGTGCGCTGGCAAGGAAATAAAAATTGCATCACTGGTGACACCATCAGCAAAGATATGCCAGCATTACCACAATTCGCTGCACCAAACGATAGTTACATAGTCCAGGCAAGTTCTGCAAGCAGTTCAAAGCGGAGGAATCTATCAATATGTCCATTTCCTCCCAAAATCCGTTTCCTCCCAAAGTAAGTTGACTCCTTGATTGAGCATTACTTGTTGAGTTATATTCACTGATGCATCAGTTTATACAGCTTACTGTGATAGCTATCATAGAAGCTGTAGTTTGGTTTTATCTTTGTCTTCACCGGCACTGGGATGAAGATAGGAATTCTGGCAATGATGCTAAAAAGACATTATCCTGAAAAGAATTATTAAATATAATGAAAAGGAAAGGTGAAAGTAAACAAACAGATCTGTTAACCTACTTTAAAAACAATCCTTAACAGCTTTTTACCTAATTTAAATTAAACCATTTAAATCACGTGAATAAAAAATAATAATAATAATAATTCGGATCCATTTTTTCATGAGCGCTCCTCATATAAGAAATATGGACATACGCACATATAGACATACAACACAAAACACAAATGTGCACACAAATGTACAACACATAAGAAAATAGTAAAGGCCTTGTAGCTTTACCTAGGTGAAATCTCCATTGCAATGTTTAAAAACTCCACAGTCAAAAAATAAAACTGATCAGAAAAACATTAACCTAGGTTTGTATGAGCTCAAAAAATAAAAATAGAACCTTATGATGTGGAAAAATGCAATAATAAAATAGCTATTGAAAAAAGCATCCTGGTTAATCACTGTCGCAGATGTAAGATTGGCCAAGCTGGAGTTCTGGATATCAGCTGTTATGGATTTGAGTCAAATCATCTTCTTTTCCATCTGTAGAAATTGTTTTAGTTAATCTCTCTGGAATCCAAATTGGCTGCTGTTCTCCCTGTGGAAAAACACAAACAGAGCCCCGACTCCAGACAATCACTGGGTCAGGACCTTTCCATTGTCCTGTTAGAATATCTTTCCAAAGTACTTTAGGCTTATGTACATTTTTTGGATACATATGCCTTTCCGCAGCACTAAGTCCTGATGAATCCAAATTTAAAAAGTTTAGAGTAAAAAGCGTTATTTTAAGTTTATCTTTGGGGGATATATACCCCCTTCCAATTCCCTCTTTTTGCTTTAATAAGTATGTTTTAATAGTTTGATGAGCTCTTTCAACTATGCCTTGTCCCTGTGGATTGTATGGGATTCCTGTTATATGAGTAATACCAAATGATGAGCAAAATTGTTTAAAAGAGGTAGAGGTATAGCCAGGACCATTATCGGTTTTTAACTGTTTAGGAACGCCCACAGTGGCAAAATTTTGTAAGCAATGAGCTATGACATCTTTAGTTTTTTCTCCGGCATGAAGGGAGCCCATCAGAAATCCAGAAGAAGTATCAACTGTAACATGTAAATATTTTAATTTTCCAAATTCTGGCAAGTGTGTGACGTCCATCTGCCAAATATGGTTAGGTATCAGTCCTCTAGGATTGACTCCAAGATTAACTTGTGGTAAAAATGTCACACAATTTTGACATTGTTTTATTATGTGTCTGGCTTGTTCCTTAGTTATTTTAAAATGCTTTTGTAAAGTATTAGCATTAACATGAAACCTTTTATGAAAATTTGTAGCTTCTTCAAATGTAGAGAAAATATGTATGTCATGTGTAGTTTTATCTGCTAAATCATTGCCTAAACTAAGGGCTCCAGGCAATCCTGTATGTGCCCTAATATGTCCTATAAAGAATGGATCTTTTCTGTCCCAGATTAGACTTTGTATAGTGGAAAACAAAGAGAAAACAGTAGAAGAAGGGGAAATCTTACCAGCATCTTCAAGAGATACTATAGCATTAACTACATACTGACTATCAGAAAATAAATAAATTACAGAATCTTTAAACATCAAAAAAGCTTGTAAAACTGCATTAAGCTCTACCTTTTGAGCTGATTGTTTGGGTACTAAAAATGTAAAAGTTTGATCAGGGGTAACTACTGCTGCTGTACCATTATTTGACCCATCAGTGAATATATTTGGAGCATTCATGATAGGTGTTTTTCTTGTCATTTTAGGAAAAACTACAGGATGCTTAGACCAAAAAGACAACAAAGGATTAGATGGTAAATGATTATCAAATGAAACATTAGATTTACACATGATTATTGCCCAAGTATTTAACTCATTAGCTAACTCATCAATTTGATCCATAGTATATGGAGTAATAATTTTATTGGGAGAAATTCCAAACACTCCCTTCGCTGCTTTTATTCCTTTGAGTATTAATTGTCCTACAGCCTCAGGATACCTAGTAAGAATAGTGTTAGGAGAATAAGATAAATGTATCCACAATAATGGACCTTCTTGCCAAAATACTCCTGTAGGAATATTTTTTGTTGGTAGTATAATAAATAATAAAGGCAAACTTATATCAATTCTATCCAAATGCATATTTTCCATATATGTTTCAATAATTTTTAATGCCTTTCTTGCTTTAGGAGTTAACATGTGGGGTGAATTTGGATCTGATGGACCTTTTAGAATATCAAATAAAGGTCCCAACTCTCCTGTTGGTATACCTAGATAAGGCCTTATCCAATTTATGTCTCCCAATAACTTTTGAAAGTCGTTAAGTGATTTGAGTTGATCTACTCGTATTTGAATTTTTGGTGGACGGACCATGGTTGAGGATAATAGAACTCCTAAATAATTAATTGGAAAATTCAATTGTACTTTATCTATTGCTATCTCTAGATTATAATTTTTTAATAAGTTTGTAAGTGTGGCATAACATTCCAGCAATATGTTTTTATCTTTATGTGCCAATAATACATCATCCATATAGTGAAATATTTGTAGTGCAGGATTTTGATTTCTAAGTGGCTGGATTGCTTTGTTAACATATATTTGACACATAGTTGGACTGTTAGCCATCCCTTGAGGGAGTACTTTCCATTCATATCTCTGATCAGGACCTTCATGATTTAATGCAGGGATAGTAAATGCAAAACGTGGACTATCCTTGGGATGAATTGGAATTGAAAAAGAACAATCTTTAATATCTATAGCTAAAACATGCCAGGCTTTTGGCAAAGCAGACAATTGAGGAATCCCTGATTGAGCAGGTCCCATAATAACCATCTCATTATTAATGGCTCTTAAATCTTGCAATAATCTCCATTTACCAGATTTCTTTTTGATGACAAAAATGGGAGTATTATGGGGAGATATGGAAGGTTGTATATGTCCTTCCGCTAATTGTTGTTTGACCAGATCATGGGCTACTTGTGTCTTTTCTTTAGTCAGGGGCCACTGAGGAACCCACACTGGTCTTTCTGATTTCCAAGTAATTTTGATTGTCTCAGTGGCCCTTTCTGAAAATCCAACCCATGTCTGTCTGTTCCTTGATCTATTTGTATTGGTGCTGCTATACCTTGCCCTTGTTTTCCTAATCTTTTTTCTTTCCTAAAGCCTTGTCTAGCCCTAGTAGTGGGCGCATTAGGATTGATGTTATTTGTTAATGTCAAACCTAATTGATCTAGGACATCTCGTCCCCATAAATTTATAGGAAGATGATCCAATACATATGGCTGTATAGTTCCTTCACATCCTTCAGGATCCTTCCAATCTAATATCATAGAACTTCTATGGGGATTAGTCGCCACTCCTAGGCCTCGAAGTGTTTGAGTGGCTTGTTGTAATGGCCAATGTTTTGGCCATTCTTGACGAGATATGATGCTAAGGTCAGCTCCTGTGTCCAGTAGCCCATTAAACTCATGACCTTGAATATTTAGTTTTAGCATTGGGCGAGAATCTAAATTTAAAGACAACATAGCCCAATCTACACCTGTGGAGCCTAATCCCCTGGAACCTCTTTCTACACTATGACTAGGAAATTTATTATGTAGGCTGGGTATTATTAAAAACTGTGCTATTCTGTCTCCAGGTGAAATTACTGATATACCTCTTGGAGAACTAGCTATAATTTTTATTTCACCTACATAATCGGGATCAATTACCCCAGGACTTATCATAAGTCCTTTTAATGTAGATGAACTATGTCCCAATAATAAGCCTACTGTTCCTTGGGGAAGAGGTCCTTTTACTCCTGTGGGAATGATTTCAACTCCCATCTCTGGAGTTAATACTGCTCTGGCAGAGGCGCAGATGTCCAACCCTGTGCTCCCTCGGGTTTGTCTGATGAGGGATTTAATGGACAATGTGTCCTGGGCACTACCCTGATTGTGTTGCTGGGTTCCTCCACTGCCCCGTAGATTTGTGGTTGTGGGCCCCGGGGCATTGGGCCCCCCTGTCTGTTTTTTGGCAGTGGAGCCTGATGCCTTTCTCCACGATATCGTGGATAAATACCTGGTCTTTGTCTGTTTTTTGATAAGGGCGTACTCTCTATGGTGGTTTGAGAACGGCATTCATTAGCCCAATGTCTCCCTCTACGGCATCGTGGGCAAATACCCGGTATTCTATTCCTTTGATACCTACTTTTGTTAAACCCTCCTCCTATGGGGCAATTCCTTTTAAAATGTCCTGTTTGTTCACAATCATAGCATGTTTTTGGCCTGGCATCTAAAGCCTGTTGTACTGCAGCTGCCAAGACTTGCCCTTGTTCATTAATATCTCTACATAATTTAATATATGTGTTTAAATCTTCATGTCTCCATGGTCTAATAACCTCTCTGCAGCAACGATTTGCTTGGTCATAAGCCAGTTGTTTTATTAATGGCATTGCTTGTTCTGTATCCCCAAAAATTTTGGCAGCCGTTTGAATTAGCCTATCTACAAAGTCAGCGTAAGGTTCATTAGCTCTCTGTATTACCTTAGATAGCTGACCTTGTAAATCTCCATGTCCTTGTAAAGTCTTCCATGCCCTAACTGCATCTGCAGCAATTTGTGCATATATAGCAGGATCATATTCAATTTGTTGCTGTTGACCCTCATAAGGTCCTTTTCCTAACAACATATCTAGATTTCTTTGAGGGTAACCGGCTGCTGCATTTCGCCTAGCTGTCTCCGTGCAAAATTCCTCATTGGCAACCTTCCATAACAAATATTTTCCTCCATTTAGTACAGATTTACACATGCTAGCCCAATCTGCTGGCGTCATGTCCAAGTTAGTAATGGACTCGACCATGCTTACCGTGAAGGGAGCTTGGGGACCATAGGTTGTTACAGCCTCCTTTAACTGCTTCACTGTTTTAAAATCTAAAGCACGGTGAATTCGCTGCCCTCCTGCCTGTTCAAGTACAGGGCATGCTAATCTTTGAGGTCCTGTCTCAGGATCCCATTTATCAACTACGGGGTTTGAGTGCCACTCAGCTGTCTCCATCGGTGGGGCTGTTGGTTGAATTACGCCCTCTTGTGATAAAACGGAGTTAGTAACAGCCTCCTGTTGTGGCCTTTTTCCTAACAACCCCTTTTCCTTTAAATTTTCTTCCTCTGTCTGACTAGCTCGAGAGACCTTCTCTTTTGCTTGATCTAAAATGTCTTTCTCCATGGTCTGAACCTCTAACAATTTACTTAACATCTTTTTGGTTTGTTTTTTACTAATTTCTAATCTACTATAAAGATAACACAACCCAATAAGATAACACAAAACAAAACCGAAACTGAATGAAACAAAAACGGAATAAAAAATCGTTGTATCAATTTTCTCTTCCTCAGGGCCGACAAACTTCAAACCTTTAGTCAACCATTTTTTCCAGTTTGCCTAAGAAATTTCTAGGGATAGGCAGCTTGAAACAAAAACAAGATAAATCAAAACAATAACACATTGTTTTTTGAATTGGTCACCCATTCTTTCGCTCTTCCTCAGGGGCGAGCAATTTCACTTACCTCCAAGCTTCAGAAGTTCCCCGTACGGGCCACCAAATGCTGCAGTCTGGCTGGGCACAAATGCCGCAGTCTGGCTGGGCACACAATCACGAGCCACCACACAGCTTGTAGATTCAAACAGCAACTCTTTATTCCCGAACTCACACCAGCCGTCTACAAACACGTTCTGGGGAAATCCACGTTCTCTTCCCAAATCCACATCCACTGGGCTTCTATATCCCAAAAAATACTGTCTGAATCCCGTGAGAACTCAAGGGGAACTCAGGCAGCAGGATACGCCCTATTCCCAGCAGGAATAATCTTAAACCTTAAACCTGGAACCTAAACCGGGAACGCCCTAAACCTGATTATCTTAAACCTGGAACACCCTAATCCGCCTTGGTCCTTGAGCAAGGTCACCTACATTCAATGTCACTGCAACATGGGGTACGCTGGCAAGGAAATTGTCATACCTACTTGGCTAATGGCTCCCAGCATCAGGTAATATTTTAGCAGCACTAATTTTACAGAAGTATTCCTTACTGAGACTTTGGCTGCTCATCATCATAGCATGTCACTGTGTTATGTGTGGATTGGATGTATTTCTGGAGACAAATACAAGGACACATAAAGGAAAAGTAGATGCCCCCTCAAGATGGTACAGGGAGGGCCCAGTGTCTGGAGTCTCACTGGAGCCTGAAGGGAAGGGCTAAGGGGAAGTTTACCTCATTGCATGCTCTTATTTATGTTTTGATGACTCATTTGTCTTATAGTGTTAATGTATTTGAGAAATATTGAGAGATTAATGTGTTAAAATTCAAAATAACTTTAAGTTTAAATATTATATTTGTGTCTGTTAAAATAAGAATCAAGCAGGTGGGCTATAACTCTGTGGTAATGTTGTGTCTATTATGTGTAAGGACCTGGCTTCAATCCCAGGTACTATGAAAAGAAGCAAAACAAAGAAAGAAGCAAAACACAGACTTGGAAATTCAACAGTATAAATTAACTACTTTTGTTAATAAGTAGGAGGCAAGGAAAAAAGACTGAATATGTAGTAATCAAATACAATGGGTGCTCCTACTTTGAACATAAATTGTTTGTGCCTAACTACAAAATTATTTAAAATATCTGGAATAATCAGTATATTAATTGGGTATATCCTATTAAGGAATTATTCATGAGTATTTTCAATTATAGCTGTATTAAATAATTCTTTCCATTACATGACTACAGTTTTTATTTTTTATTTGTTTTAGAAGGAACAGTGCTGGGGCTTCCTGGGTGAGTCTCTTCACAGTGGAGTGGACCTTTTGACAAGTTCTGGGGCCACCATGAAGGTGGCTGTGTGGGCAGTCTCTAGGCTACAGTACATATAATCTTCAGGGTATCAGGGTCAGTATGTGCCCTGCAGCTCCTATGGACCCTCAGGAAGGGTTGGATGGGGAAAATGCTGGGTTATGTTACCTAGAACTTTCAGGGGCTCATAGCTCCCAGGAGCCTACGTCATGAAAACTGCACAGGTGGAACAACCACTACTCAGAATTCATGAGGTTACTGGGCAGTTATGTGGCTTCAGTTTCCAGAGCACTCTGTGGAGAGTTCTTGACTGGGCAGGCAGTCCTTGGGATACACTACCCCAAATCCTCATGTACCACGGCAAGCACATGGCTTGAATCTCCCAGGAGCCACCCTGGTGAGTGCTGGGTAGCAGAATGATGGACTGCACTGCCCAGAGTTCTCAGGTGTGGCTGGTAAGAATGAGACAGGAAGCTCCCAAGAGGTTCTGAGATGAGGGCTGCAAAGCTTATGAGGGTCATCACTACCCAGATCCTTTAGAACCTGCAGTTACCAGAGCACTTTGCAGTGAGGGCAGCATGGGCCAAATCTAAGACTGCACTATCTATAACCCTGGGGGACATGCAGCTTGTAGAGACCTATGCACTGAGGGATGTAAGGGCAGAGGACAAACTATGCTACTTGTAACCCTTGGGTGTCTACAGTACCCAGGAGCCTCTGGGGCGAGGGCTACAAGTACCAGACTTCAAAGCTCAAATTCCTTGGGGATGCCTGTACCCTATAAACCTGTAATTTGTGATACTACATCATGTACAACAATAAAAATGTAAACTTGTGCTGCAATGTGTACAATGAATCAAAATGCATTCTGCTGTCATAAAATAAATAAATTAATAAAAAAAAACCCCTGTAACTCCCAGAAGTTTCTGTGGTCAGGGATGCACTGGTAGAGCACACCACTTAGTATCTTCAGGGTTCTAGAAAAAACATGGGATATGCAGCTCTGTGGTCTTCCTGGCATGGCTGTGCAGGCAAATACTGGACAACATGATCCACAATCCTCAGGGGTTGCAACGAAAAATGCATTTCAATACCCCACAATGCTCAGGGGCTATGGTTTCCATAACCTTCTGTGGTGAGTGGACAAATAACTGCACTGCATTACCCACAACCTTAAAGGGAAATTTAGCTCCATGAATCTTCTGCAGTGAGTGAGCAAAACAATGGACTACATTACTCAACATTCTGGGGGCTGTATCTTCTAGGGTCCTCTGCTATGAAACTCAGGACTGTGTTAACAACAAACCTTAGTACCGACAGTTCCCATGAGCCTTTATGGTGAGGACTGTAGGGCAGAGAACTTAACTGCACTATTAAGTATCCCTGGGGTGAGGTGCTGCCCAGGTGGGTGTGCAGCCTGCAACTCCCAGAGGCCCCCACAGTAATGGCATGTATGCTGAAAGTCAGACTACATTACTCATTAACCCGGGTGAATTTGAAGCCTGCAGTACCCAGAGGCCTGCAGTGAGGTTTGCAGTACCAAGGTAGATATGTGGCCTGCAGTTCTCATGGTCCTTCCAGCAGGGGCATGCAGAAAAAAACACTAAAGTACTTTACTCATAGTAATCAGAGGACTGCTGTTCCTAGGACCCTCAGTGGTGAGGGCTACTGGATTGAGAAGTGAATTGCACTGCCCAGAATTCTTGGATGTGTCCAAGTACCTGTGTAGCCTGCAGCTCACCACAGTGAGGCTGTGCAGGCAATCTCTGGGAGTTTCCACTTCCTATTGGATAGCTGCATGTGTGAGCTTCGTCTTGCACTACCAGACTCCTCTCTGGTAGCCAGGCAGTCTTGTGGTATGTATATTTTGGGAGCCATGATGGTGAGGTCCTCTTAGTTTGTATGGAATGCACTACCCATTATAATCAGTGGAATGCAGCTCTCCCAGAGAGCACTGAGGGTTTATTTACACGAACTACAATACCAAGAATTCCTGGGAATCTGAAGCTTCAGGGAGCCATCATAGTGTGGTCTGCATCAACATACCAGCAGACTACATTTTCCAAAGTCCCTAGAAATGCCTGTGTGACTGGAGCCAGTATTTCAACAACCCCCTGCAGTATGGATCTGTTATAGAATACTGGACTATACTGTCCAGAATCATGGGAGTATGTGCTATGGCAGCCCCCATTGTCTTCTGTAGTGATGGCTCTGTGGGTCTCTGTTCATCCATCTCTCCTTCTCCCTTGTGCCTCTCTTGGCCTGTGAGGAGGCATCCCTGTCTCCATCTCCCACTCAATCCCTCTCTGGCCTTGACTCTCCTTCCTCTCTCTCTCTCTCTCTCTCTCTCTCTCTCTCTCTCTCTCTCTCTCTCACACACACACACACACACACACACACACACAGAGACACACACTCACCCCTCTACCCACCACCCCCGGCTCCCACCAAAGCCAACTCACTCTGGGCTGCAAGACACCAGGTCCATGGTAGCCTCGAGACTGGGCAGTCAGATTCTCTCATCACCCATCTAACTTCCCATGGATGTAAGAGTGGATTCACACATCACCCTTGAAGTGCGCGCACGACTTCAGGTCCAGGCCACGACCCTCCCTGTGCACCCTGACCGACGCCCCCACCCCTCGGCCTGGAGCATGGGCTGTGTGGGGGGGCGACACCCGCCTTCCCCAGAACACGGGGCCCACCCGCGGGGCCCGCTCCCTCACCGGTTCCTGCAACACAAGCAGAACCTTGCCACCCAGATCCTGGGAGTGGGAGAGTCCATCGAGCGTCTCTGCCTGGGTCCTTCTCTCTTTGCACCACCTCCCCAAGGTCCCTCCTGTGTCTCTACCTCCTTCCCCACCGCCTTCCTCCGTGAGGGTCCCCCTGAGTCTATCTCTCTGCCTGTCTCTCCCTTTCACTCTCATCAGAGCAGCAGATGTCTCTGTGGGTCTCTGTTCATCCATCTCTCCTTCTCTCTTGGCCTGTGAGGAGGCATCCCTGTCTCCATCTCCCACTCAATCCCTCTCTGGCCTTGACTCTCCTCTCTCTCTCTCTCTCTCACACACACACACACACACACACACAGACACACACTCACTCCTCTACCCCCCACCCCACCCCAGCCAACTCACTCTGGGCTGCAAGTCACCAGGTCCATGGTAGCCTCGAGACTGGACAGTCACAGGTTCTCTCATCTCCCATCTAACTTCCCATGGATGTAAGAGTGGATTCACACATCACCCTTGAAGTGCGCACACGACTTCAGGGTGTGTGCTCAGCAGAGGCTGAGAGAAGGCCAAGGAGGCCACAGGGTCTTAGGAGTCTGCGCTGAGAGCCAAGCAAGAGAGCAGATGGCAAAAGAGGGCAGGCGCTCCTGAAAGAGGAGGAAGCAGCCTTCAGAGCAGGCAAGCGGTTCGGGGCCAGGGGCTTGCCATGGAGGACCAGGTGCCAAGAGGAGTTGAAGCCCGGCCGGTGGGGACAGGGAAGCAGAGGCCCCTTGGTCGCGGCGACCGGTCCACCTGCAGAGGACAGGACAAGACGCAGGGCCTGACGACCCGGTGGGCGCTTGTCCCCGCAACGCAACCACCGCTCCCCTCCATCCCCCCTCTCCCCCCTGCAATGCTTGCAGGGGAGGGGGCTTTCCGTCTGGTGAGGCCGCCGACTAAGCTCCCACAGGGGTTTGAATCAGGGTGCTTCTTCCACAGTCGGTCCTTTCCTGGACACTGGACAGAGGGGTCTGTGCCCTTCCTCAGGGCGGTGCTGTGCGCGTGCTGGTCGTTGACTGGTACCAACAAGGCGCAGAGCCCTCCGACCTTGGCACTGGGTCCGAAGGGGGTGACTGCGGTGGCTTTGCAGAGTGGGCCCGAAACTCAGGGCGAGGCACGACCCCAGCGGCGCACTTCTGAGCCTGGCCGGACCACTGACTGAGTGGGAGCCAGCGGGCCGCTGCCCCCGGCCACCCTCTGCCCGGTTTTCCGTGAGTCCGTGAGTGTGTTCCTCCCTCCTGCCCTCCCTGTGCGTGGCTCCACGCGCCAGGCACGCGCAGGGGACGTGTGTGGCCGGCGGCTGGCCATTGCCCAGTCGGACTGCATTTCCGCCTGGGGCGCTGGGCCTCTGTCAGGGTCCCTGGGGTGTCCGACGGGGGTGCCTGCCTGCCTCTCCGCCCCTGGCTCTCTGGGCTCCGGGCTAGGCTAGGCTAGGTTCGCGCGCGCGGGACACTGAAATGGCCAGGGCTTCTGGGCTTCTCCGCCTGGCGAAAGGCGGGGTGGACGTGGCGGTGGGGGTCCGGGGGTCCGTGGGGGGGGTTGGGGTCGCGGGAGGCCTTGGCCTTGGCGAGGAGCGGCGGAGGAGGCCAGGCCACGCCAGGCCACGCCAGGCCGGGGCGGGGCGGTGCGTGCCCTGTGGGCGCTTGGTGGGGCTCGCGGTAGGTGGAGCCAGGTGGAGAGGGGCGGTGTTGGAGGCGGGACTCAGCCAGTCCCAGTCTCCCAGAACCCCTGGGCCGCTGCCGGGTGGAGTCAGGTCGGAGCGTGAGAGCCCCCAGCCTTGAGTTGAGTTGGGCTGGGCTGCGCTGTTGTGGGGCGGGCGAGGGAGGCCCCCTGGGACCACCCCCTCCGATTTCCCCCCTCCACCCCCTTCCCCTCCCCTGGACTGAAGGGTGGAACCCAGAGCAGGCTATTGAGGCGCCCCCGGGCGGCCCTCACCGTCTCCGGCCATACCGCAGGGTCGGGCCTGGTTAGTACTTGGATGGGATTCCGCCTGGGAATACCGGGTGCTGTAGGCTTTTGCGCCCCCTTCCCACACACACTTTTAACTTGCGTGGCCCCGAGAGACAGGCCGTGACCCCCGGGCCCTCGGGCCAGGGCGCAGGCGCAGCCCTGGGCTGCCGGTCGGTGTCCCTTCAGGCCTGCGGCTGGCCTCCCGACGACCAGCGCCCATCGCCTGCAGCAAGGCCCACAGGCCTGGCTCTCCCCAGGGACGCTAGGACACTCACTCCATGAGACCCCGCTGAGCCGAGCCAGGTCCAGGCCACGACCCTCCCTGTGCACCCTGATCGACGCCCCCACCCCTCGGCCTGGAGCATGGGCTGTGTGGGGGGGCGACACCCGCCTTCCCCAGAACACGGGGCCCACCCGCGGGGCCCGCTCCCTCACCGGTTCCTGCAACACAAGCAGAACCTTGCCACCCAGATCCTGGGAGTGGGAGAGTCCATCGAGCGTCTCTGCCTGGGTCCTTCTCTCTTTGCACCACCTCCCCAAGGTCCCTCCTGTGTCTCTACCTCCTTCCCCACCGCCTTCCTCCGTGAGGGTCCCCCTGAGTCTATCTCTCTGCCTGTCTCTCCCTTTCACTCTCATCAGAGCAGCAGATGTCTCTGTGGGTCTCTGTTCATCCATCTCTCCTTCTCTCTTGGCCTGTGAGGAGGCATCCCTGTCTCCATCTCCCACTCAATCCCTCTCTGGCCTTGACTCTCCTCTCTCTCTCTCTCTCTCACACACACACACACACACACACACACAGACACACACTCACTCCTCTACCCCCCACCCCACCCCAGCCAACTCACTCTGGGCTGCAAGTCACCAGGTCCATGGTAGCCTCGAGACTGGACAGTCACAGGTTCTCTCATCTCCCATCTAACTTCCCATGGATGTAAGAGTGGATTCACACATCACCCTTGAAGTGCGCACACGACTTCAGGGTGTGTGCTCAGCAGAGGCTGAGAGAAGGCCAAGGAGGCCACAGGGTCTTAGGAGTCTGCGCTGAGAGCCAAGCAAGAGAGCAGATGGCAAAAGAGGGCAGGCGCTCCTGAAAGAGGAGGAAGCAGCCTTCAGAGCAGGCAAGCGGTTCGGGGCCAGGGGCTTGCCATGGAGGACCAGGTGCCAAGAGGAGTTGAAGCCCGGCCGGTGGGGACAGGGAAGCAGAGGCCCCTTGGTCGCGGCGACCGGTCCACCTGCAGAGGACAGGACAAGACGCAGGGCCTGACGACCCGGTGGGCGCTTGTCCCCGCAACGCAACCACCGCTCCCCTCCATCCCCCCTCTCCCCCCTGCAATGCTTGCAGGGGAGGGGGCTTTCCGTCTGGTGAGGCCGCCGACTAAGCTCCCACAGGGGTTTGAATCAGGGTGCTTCTTCCACAGTCGGTCCTTTCCTGGACACTGGACAGAGGGGTCTGTGCCCTTCCTCAGGGCGGTGCTGTGCGCGTGCTGGTCGTTGACTGGTACCAACAAGGCGCAGAGCCCTCCGACCTTGGCACTGGGTCCGAAGGGGGTGACTGCGGTGGCTTTGCAGAGTGGGCCCGAAACTCAGGGCGAGGCACGACCCCAGCGGCGCACTTCTGAGCCTGGCCGGACCACTGACTGAGTGGGAGCCAGCGGGCCGCTGCCCCCGGCCACCCTCTGCCCGGTTTTCCGTGAGTCCGTGAGTGTGTTCCTCCCTCCTGCCCTCCCTGTGCGTGGCTCCACGCGCCAGGCACGCGCAGGGGACGTGTGTGGCCGGCGGCTGGCCATTGCCCAGTCGGACTGCATTTCCGCCTGGGGCGCTGGGCCTCTGTCAGGGTCCCTGGGGTGTCCGACGGGGGTGCCTGCCTGCCTCTCCGCCCCTGGCTCTCTGGGCTCCGGGCTAGGCTAGGCTAGGTTCGCGCGCGCGGGACACTGAAATGGCCAGGGCTTCTGGGCTTCTCCGCCTGGCGAAAGGCGGGGTGGACGTGGCGGTGGGGGTCCGGGGGTCCGTGGGGGGGGTTGGGGTCGCGGGAGGCCTTGGCCTTGGCGAGGAGCGGCGGAGGAGGCCAGGCCACGCCAGGCCACGCCAGGCCGGGGCGGGGCGGTGCGTGCCCTGTGGGCGCTTGGTGGGGCTCGCGGTAGGTGGAGCCAGGTGGAGAGGGGCGGTGTTGGAGGCGGGACTCAGCCAGTCCCAGTCTCCCAGGACCCCTGGGCCGCTGCCGGGTGGAGTCAGGTCGGAGCGTGAGAGCCCCCAGCCTTGAGTTGAGTTGGGCTGGGCTGCGCTGTTGTGGGGCGGGCGAGGGAGGCCCCCTGGGACCACCCCCTCCGATTTCCCCCCTCCACCCCCTTCCCCTCCCCTGGACTGAAGGGTGGAACCCAGAGCAGGCTATTGAGGCGCCCCCGGGCGGCCCTCACCGTCTCCGGCCATACCGCAGGGTCGGGCCTGGTTAGTACTTGGATGGGATTCCGCCTGGGAATACCGGGTGCTGTAGGCTTTTGCGCCCCCTTCCCACACACACTTTTAACTTGCGTGGCCCCGAGAGACAGGCCGTGACCCCCGGGCCCTCGGGCCAGGGCGCAGGCGCAGCCCTGGGCTGCCGGTCGGTGTCCCTTCAGGCCTGCGGCTGGCCTCCCGACGACCAGCGCCCATCGCCTGCAGCAAGGCCCACAGGCCTGGCTCTCCCCAGGGACGCTAGGACACTCACTCCATGAGACCCCGCTGAGCCGAGCCAGGTCCAGGCCACGACCCTCCCTGTGCACCCTGATCGACGCCCCCACCCCTCGGCCTGGAGCATGGGCTGTGTGGGGGGGCGACACCCGCCTTCCCCAGAACACGGGGCCCACCCGCGGGGCCCGCTCCCTCACCGGTTCCTGCCACACAAGCAGAACCTTGCCACCCAGATCCTGGGAGTGGGAGAGTCCATCGAGCGTCTCTGCCTGGGTCCTTCTCTCTTTGCACCACCTCCCCAAGGTCCCTCCTGTGTCTCTACCTCCTTCCCCACCGCCTTCCTCCGTGAGGGTCCCCCTGAGTCTATCTCTCTGCCTGTCTCTCCCTTTCACTCTCATCAGAGCAGCAGATGTCTCTGTGGGTCTCTGTTCATCCATCTCTCCTTCTCTCTTGGCCTGTGAGGAGGCATCCCTGTCTCCATCTCCCACTCAATCCCTCTCTGGCCTTGACTCTCCTCTCTCTCTCTCTCTCTCACACACACACACACACACACACACACAGACACACACTCACTCCTCTACCCCCCACCCCACCCCAGCCAACTCACTCTGGGCTGCAAGTCACCAGGTCCATGGTAGCCTCGAGACTGGACAGTCACAGGTTCTCTCATCTCCCATCTAACTTCCCATGGATGTAAGAGTGGATTCACACATCACCCTTGAAGTGCGCACACGACTTCAGGGTGTGTGCTCAGCAGAGGCTGAGAGAAGGCCAAGGAGGCCACAGGGTCTTAGGAGTCTGCGCTGAGAGCCAAGCAAGAGAGCAGATGGCAAAAGAGGGCAGGCGCTCCTGAAAGAGGAGGAAGCAGCCTTCAGAGCAGGCAAGCGGTTCGGGGCCAGGGGCTTGCCATGGAGGACCAGGTGCCAAGAGGAGTTGAAGCCCGGCCGGTGGGGACAGGGAAGCAGAGGCCCCTTGGTCGCGGCGACCGGTCCACCTGCAGAGGACAGGACAAGACGCAGGGCCTGACGACCCGGTGGGCGCTTGTCCCCGCAACGCAACCACCGCTCCCCTCCATCCCCCCTCTCCCCCCTGCAATGCTTGCAGGGGAGGGGGCTTTCCGTCTGGTGAGGCCGCCGACTAAGCTCCCACAGGGGTTTGAATCAGGGTGCTTCTTCCACAGTCGGTCCTTTCCTGGACACTGGACAGAGGGGTCTGTGCCCTTCCTCAGGGCGGTGCTGTGCGCGTGCTGGTCGTTGACTGGTACCAACAAGGCGCAGAGCCCTCCGACCTTGGCACTGGGTCCGAAGGGGGTGACTGCGGTGGCTTTGCAGAGTGGGCCCGAAACTCAGGGCGAGGCACGACCCCAGCGGCGCACTTCTGAGCCTGGCCGGACCACTGACTGAGTGGGAGCCAGCGGGCCGCTGCCCCCGGCCACCCTCTGCCCGGTTTTCCGTGAGTCCGTGAGTGTGTTCCTCCCTCCTGCCCTCCCTGTGCGTGGCTCCACGCGCCAGGCACGCGCAGGGGACGTGTGTGGCCGGCGGCTGGCCATTGCCCAGTCGGACTGCATTTCCGCCTGGGGCGCTGGGCCTCTGTCAGGGTCCCTGGGGTGTCCGACGGGGGTGCCTGCCTGCCTCTCCGCCCCTGGCTCTCTGGGCTCCGGGCTAGGCTAGGCTAGGTTCGCGCGCGCGGGACACTGAAATGGCCAGGGCTTCTGGGCTTCTCCGCCTGGCGAAAGGCGGGGTGGACGTGGCGGTGGGGGTCCGGGGGTCCGTGGGGGGGGTTGGGGTCGCGGGAGGCCTTGGCCTTGGCGAGGAGCGGCGGAGGAGGCCAGGCCACGCCAGGCCACGCCAGGCCGGGGCGGGGCGGTGCGTGCCCTGTGGGCGCTTGGTGGGGCTCGCGGTAGGTGGAGCCAGGTGGAGAGGGGCGGTGTTGGAGGCGGGACTCAGCCAGTCCCAGTCTCCCAGGACCCCTGGGCCGCTGCCGGGTGGAGTCAGGTCGGAGCGTGAGAGCCCCCAGCCTTGAGTTGAGTTGGGCTGGGCTGCGCTGTTGTGGGGCGGGCGAGGGAGGCCCCCTGGGACCACCCCCTCCGATTTCCCCCCTCCACCCCCTTCCCCTCCCCTGGACTGAAGGGTGGAACCCAGAGCAGGCTATTGAGGCGCCCCCGGGCGGCCCTCACCGTCTCCGGCCATACCGCAGGGTCGGGCCTGGTTAGTACTTGGATGGGATTCCGCCTGGGAATACCGGGTGCTGTAGGCTTTTGCGCCCCCTTCCCACACACACTTTTAACTTGCGTGGCCCCGAGAGACAGGCCGTGACCCCCGGGCCCTCGGGCCAGGGCGCAGGCGCAGCCCTGGGCTGCCGGTCGGTGTCCCTTCAGGCCTGCGGCTGGCCTCCCGACGACCAGCGCCCATCGCCTGCAGCAAGGCCCACAGGCCTGGCTCTCCCCAGGGACGCTAGGACACTCACTCCATGAGACCCCGCTGAGCCGAGCCAGGTCCAGGCCACGACCCTCCCTGTGCACCCTGATCGACGCCCCCACCCCTCGGCCTGGAGCATGGGCTGTGTGGGGGGGCGACACCCGCCTTCCCCAGAACACGGGGCCCACCCGCGGGGCCCGCTCCCTCACCGGTTCCTGCCACACAAGCAGAACCTTGCCACCCAGATCCTGGGAGTGGGAGAGTCCATCGAGCGTCTCTGCCTGGGTCCTTCTCTCTTTGCACCACCTCCCCAAGGTCCCTCCTGTGTCTCTACCTCCTTCCCCACCGCCTTCCTCCGTGAGGGTCCCCCTGAGTCTATCTCTCTGCCTGTCTCTCCCTTTCACTCTCATCAGAGCAGCAGATGTCTCTGTGGGTCTCTGTTCATCCATCTCTCCTTCTCTCTTGGCCTGTGAGGAGGCATCCCTGTCTCCATCTCCCACTCAATCCCTCTCTGGCCTTGACTCTCCTCTCTCTCTCTCTCTCTCACACACACACACACACACACACACACACAGACACACACTCACTCCTCTACCCCCCACCCCACCCCAGCCAACTCACTCTGGGCTGCAAGTCACCAGGTCCATGGTAGCCTCGAGACTGGACAGTCACAGGTTCTCTCATCTCCCATCTAACTTCCCATGGATGTAAGAGTGGATTCACACATCACCCTTGAAGTGCGCACACGACTTCAGGGTGTGTGCTCAGCAGAGGCTGAGAGAAGGCCAAGGAGGCCACAGGGTCTTAGGAGTCTGCGCTGAGAGCCAAGCAAGAGAGCAGATGGCAAAAGAGGGCAGGCGCTCCTGAAAGAGGAGGAAGCAGCCTTCAGAGCAGGCAAGCGGTTCGGGGCCAGGGGCTTGCCATGGAGGACCAGGTGCCAAGAGGAGTTGAAGCCCGGCCGGTGGGGACAGGGAAGCAGAGGCCCCTTGGTCGCGGCGACCGGTCCACCTGCAGAGGACAGGACAAGACGCAGGGCCTGACGACCCGGTGGGCGCTTGTCCCCGCAACGCAACCACCGCTCCCCTCCATCCCCCCTCTCCCCCCTGCAATGCTTGCAGGGGAGGGGGCTTTCCGTCTGGTGAGGCCGCCGACTAAGCTCCCACAGGGGTTTGAATCAGGGTGCTTCTTCCACAGTCGGTCCTTTCCTGGACACTGGACAGAGGGGTCTGTGCCCTTCCTCAGGGCGGTGCTGTGCGCGTGCTGGTCGTTGACTGGTACCAACAAGGCGCAGAGCCCTCCGACCTTGGCACTGGGTCCGAAGGGGGTGACTGCGGTGGCTTTGCAGAGTGGGCCCGAAACTCAGGGCGAGGCACGACCCCAGCGGCGCACTTCTGAGCCTGGCCGGACCACTGACTGAGTGGGAGCCAGCGGGCCGCTGCCCCCGGCCACCCTCTGCCCGGTTTTCCGTGAGTCCGTGAGTGTGTTCCTCCCTCCTGCCCTCCCTGTGCGTGGCTCCACGCGCCAGGCACGCGCAGGGGACGTGTGTGGCCGGCGGCTGGCCATTGCCCAGTCGGACTGCATTTCCGCCTGGGGCGCTGGGCCTCTGTCAGGGTCCCTGGGGTGTCCGACGGGGGTGCCTGCCTGCCTCTCCGCCCCTGGCTCTCTGGGCTCCGGGCTAGGCTAGGCTAGGTTCGCGCGCGCGGGACACTGAAATGGCCAGGGCTTCTGGGCTTCTCCGCCTGGCGAAAGGCGGGGTGGACGTGGCGGTGGGGGTCCGGGGGTCCGTGGGGGGGGTTGGGGTCGCGGGAGGCCTTGGCCTTGGCGAGGAGCGGCGGAGGAGGCCAGGCCACGCCAGGCCGGGGCGGGGCGGTGCGTGCCCTGTGGGCGCTTGGTGGGGCTCGCGGTAGGTGGAGCCAGGTGGAGAGGGGCGGTGTTGGAGGCGGGACTCAGCCAGTCCCAGTCTCCCAGGACCCCTGGGCCGCTGCCGGGTGGAGTCAGGTCGGAGCGTGAGAGCCCCCAGCCTTGAGTTGAGTTGGGCTGGGCTGCGCTGTTGTGGGGCGGGCGAGGGAGGCCCCCTGGGACCACCCCCTCCGATTTCCCCCCTCCACCCCCTTCCCCTCCCCTGGACTGAAGGGTGGAACCCAGAGCAGGCTATTGAGGCGCCCCCGGGCGGCCCTCACCGTCTCCGGCCATACCGCAGGGTCGGGCCTGGTTAGTACTTGGATGGGATTCCGCCTGGGAATACCGGGTGCTGTAGGCTTTTGCGCCCCCTTCCCACACACACTTTTAACTTGCGTGGCCCCGAGAGACAGGCCGTGACCCCCGGGCCCTCGGGCCAGGGCGCAGGCGCAGCCCTGGGCTGCCGGTCGGTGTCCCTTCAGGCCTGCGGCTGGCCTCCCGACGACCAGCGCCCATCGCCTGCAGCAAGGCCCACAGGCCTGGCTCTCCCCAGGGACGCTAGGACACTCACTCCATGAGACCCCGCTGAGCCGAGCCAGGTCCAGGCCACGACCCTCCCTGTGCACCCTGATCGACGCCCCCACCCCTCGGCCTGGAGCATGGGCTGTGTGGGGGGGCGACACCCGCCTTCCCCAGAACACGGGGCCCACCCGCGGGGCCCGCTCCCTCACCGGTTCCTGCCACACAAGCAGAACCTTGCCACCCAGATCCTGGGAGTGGGAGAGTCCATCGAGCGTCTCTGCCTGGGTCCTTCTCTCTTTGCACCACCTCCCCAAGGTCCCTCCTGTGTCTCTACCTCCTTCCCCACCGCCTTCCTCCGTGAGGGTCCCCCTGAGTCTATCTCTCTGCCTGTCTCTCCCTTTCACTCTCATCAGAGCAGCAGATGTCTCTGTGGGTCTCTGTTCATCCATCTCTCCTTCTCTCTTGGCCTGTGAGGAGGCATCCCTGTCTCCATCTCCCACTCAATCCCTCTCTGGCCTTGACTCTCCTCTCTCTCTCTCTCTCTCACACACACACACACACACACACACACAGACACACACTCACTCCTCTACCCCCCACCCCACCCCAGCCAACTCACTCTGGGCTGCAAGTCACCAGGTCCATGGTAGCCTCGAGACTGGACAGTCACAGGTTCTCTCATCTCCCATCTAACTTCCCATGGATGTAAGAGTGGATTCACACATCACCCTTGAAGTGCGCACACGACTTCAGGGTGTGTGCTCAGCAGAGGCTGAGAGAAGGCCAAGGAGGCCACAGGGTCTTAGGAGTCTGCGCTGAGAGCCAAGCAAGAGAGCAGATGGCAAAAGAGGGCAGGCGCTCCTGAAAGAGGAGGAAGCAGCCTTCAGAGCAGGCAAGCGGTTCGGGGCCAGGGGCTTGCCATGGAGGACCAGGTGCCAAGAGGAGTTGAAGCCCGGCCGGTGGGGACAGGGAAGCAGAGGCCCCTTGGTCGCGGCGACCGGTCCACCTGCAGAGGACAGGACAAGACGCAGGGCCTGACGACCCGGTGGGCGCTTGTCCCCGCAACGCAACCACCGCTCCCCTCCATCCCCCCTCTCCCCCCTGCAATGCTTGCAGGGGAGGGGGCTTTCCGTCTGGTGAGGCCGCCGACTAAGCTCCCACAGGGGTTTGAATCAGGGTGCTTCTTCCACAGTCGGTCCTTTCCTGGACACTGGACAGAGGGGTCTGTGCCCTTCCTCAGGGCGGTGCTGTGCGCGTGCTGGTCGTTGACTGGTACCAACAAGGCGCAGAGCCCTCCGACCTTGGCACTGGGTCCGAAGGGGGTGACTGCGGTGGCTTTGCAGAGTGGGCCCGAAACTCAGGGCGAGGCACGACCCCAGCGGCGCACTTCTGAGCCTGGCCGGACCACTGACTGAGTGGGAGCCAGCGGGCCGCTGCCCCCGGCCACCCTCTGCCCGGTTTTCCGTGAGTCCGTGAGTGTGTTCCTCCCTCCTGCCCTCCCTGTGCGTGGCTCCACGCGCCAGGCACGCGCAGGGGACGTGTGTGGCCGGCGGCTGGCCATTGCCCAGTCGGACTGCATTTCCGCCTGGGGCGCTGGGCCTCTGTCAGGGTCCCTGGGGTGTCCGACGGGGGTGCCTGCCTGCCTCTCCGCCCCTGGCTCTCTGGGCTCCGGGCTAGGCTAGGCTAGGTTCGCGCGCGCGGGACACTGAAATGGCCAGGGCTTCTGGGCTTCTCCGCCTGGCGAAAGGCGGGGTGGACGTGGCGGTGGGGGTCCGGGGGTCCGTGGGGGGGGTTGGGGTCGCGGGAGGCCTTGGCCTTGGCGAGGAGCGGCGGAGGAGGCCAGGCCACGCCAGGCCACGCCAGGCCGGGGCGGGGCGGTGCGTGCCCTGTGGGCGCTTGGTGGGGCTCGCGGTAGGTGGAGCCAGGTGGAGAGGGGCGGTGTTGGAGGCGGGACTCAGCCAGTCCCAGTCTCCCAGGACCCCTGGGCCGCTGCCGGGTGGAGTCAGGTCGGAGCGTGAGAGCCCCCAGCCTTGAGTTGAGTTGGGCTGGGCTGCGCTGTTGTGGGGCGGGCGAGGGAGGCCCCCTGGGACCACCCCCTCCGATTTCCCCCCTCCACCCCCTTCCCCTCCCCTGGACTGAAGGGTGGAACCCAGAGCAGGCTATTGAGGCGCCCCCGGGCGGCCCTCACCGTCTCCGGCCATACCGCAGGGTCGGGCCTGGTTAGTACTTGGATGGGATTCCGCCTGGGAATACCGGGTGCTGTAGGCTTTTGCGCCCCCTTCCCACACACACTTTTAACTTGCGTGGCCCCGAGAGACAGGCCGTGACCCCCGGGCCCTCGGGCCAGGGCGCAGGCGCAGCCCTGGGCTGCCGGTCGGTGTCCCTTCAGGCCTGCGGCTGGCCTCCCGACGACCAGCGCCCATCGCCTGCAGCAAGGCCCACAGGCCTGGCTCTCCCCAGGGACGCTAGGACACTCACTCCATGAGACCCCGCTGAGCCGAGCCAGGTCCAGGCCACGACCCTCCCTGTGCACCCTGATCGACGCCCCCACCCCTCGGCCTGGAGCATGGGCTGTGTGGGGGGGCGACACCCGCCTTCCCCAGAACACGGGGCCCACCCGCGGGGCCCGCTCCCTCACCGGTTCCTGCCACACAAGCAGAACCTTGCCACCCAGATCCTGGGAGTGGGAGAGTCCATCGAGCGTCTCTGCCTGGGTCCTTCTCTCTTTGCACCACCTCCCCAAGGTCCCTCCTGTGTCTCTACCTCCTTCCCCACCGCCTTCCTCCGTGAGGGTCCCCCTGAGTCTATCTCTCTGCCTGTCTCTCCCTTTCACTCTCATCAGAGCAGCAGATGTCTCTGTGGGTCTCTGTTCATCCATCTCTCCTTCTCTCTTGGCCTGTGAGGAGGCATCCCTGTCTCCATCTCCCACTCAATCCCTCTCTGGCCTTGACTCTCCTCTCTCTCTCTCTCTCTCACACACACACACACACACACACACAGACACACACTCACTCCTCTACCCCCCACCCCACCCCAGCCAACTCACTCTGGGCTGCAAGTCACCAGGTCCATGGTAGCCTCGAGACTGGACAGTCACAGGTTCTCTCATCTCCCATCTAACTTCCCATGGATGTAAGAGTGGATTCACACATCACCCTTGAAGTGCGCACACGACTTCAGGGTGTGTGCTCAGCAGAGGCTGAGAGAAGGCCAAGGAGGCCACAGGGTCTTAGGAGTCTGCGCTGAGAGCCAAGCAAGAGAGCAGATGGCAAAAGAGGGCAGGCGCTCCTGAAAGAGGAGGAAGCAGCCTTCAGAGCAGGCAAGCGGTTCGGGGCCAGGGGCTTGCCATGGAGGACCAGGTGCCAAGAGGAGTTGAAGCCCGGCCGGTGGGGACAGGGAAGCAGAGGCCCCTTGGTCGCGGCGACCGGTCCACCTGCAGAGGACAGGACAAGACGCAGGGCCTGACGACCCGGTGGGCGCTTGTCCCCGCAACGCAACCACCGCTCCCCTCCATCCCCCCTCTCCCCCCTGCAATGCTTGCAGGGGAGGGGGCTTTCCGTCTGGTGAGGCCGCCGACTAAGCTCC
This sequence comes from Marmota flaviventris, assembly GCF_047511675.1. NCBI lineage: Eukaryota > Metazoa > Chordata > Mammalia > Rodentia > Sciuridae > Marmota > Marmota flaviventris. The sequence goes on along the minus strand of NC_092511.1, from coordinate 76,097,656 downwards.
CACAGGGGTTTGAATCAGGGTGCTTCTTCCACAGTCGGTCCTTTCCTGGACACTGGACAGAGGGGTCTGTGCCCTTCCTCAGGGCGGTGCTGTGCGCGTGCTGGTCGTTGACTGGTACCAACAAGGCGCAGAGCCCTCCGACCTTGGCACTGGGTCCGAAGGGGGTGACTGCGGTGGCTTTGCAGAGTGGGCCCGAAACTCAGGGCGAGGCACGACCCCAGCGGCGCACTTCTGAGCCTGGCCGGACCACTGACTGAGTGGGAGCCAGCGGGCCGCTGCCCCCGGCCACCCTCTGCCCGGTTTTCCGTGAGTCCGTGAGTGTGTTCCTCCCTCCTGCCCTCCCTGTGCGTGGCTCCACGCGCCAGGCACGCGCAGGGGACGTGTGTGGCCGGCGGCTGGCCATTGCCCAGTCGGACTGCATTTCCGCCTGGGGCGCTGGGCCTCTGTCAGGGTCCCTGGGGTGTCCGACGGGGGTGCCTGCCTGCCTCTCCGCCCCTGGCTCTCTGGGCTCCGGGCTAGGCTAGGCTAGGTTCGCGCGCGCGGGACACTGAAATGGCCAGGGCTTCTGGGCTTCTCCGCCTGGCGAAAGGCGGGGTGGACGTGGCGGTGGGGGTCCGGGGGTCCGTGGGGGGGGTTGGGGTCGCGGGAGGCCTTGGCCTTGGCGAGGAGCGGCGGAGGAGGCCAGGCCACGCCAGGCCACGCCAGGCCGGGGCGGGGCGGTGCGTGCCCTGTGGGCGCTTGGTGGGGCTCGCGGTAGGTGGAGCCAGGTGGAGAGGGGCGGTGTTGGAGGCGGGACTCAGCCAGTCCCAGTCTCCCAGGACCCCTGGGCCGCTGCCGGGTGGAGTCAGGTCGGAGCGTGAGAGCCCCCAGCCTTGAGTTGAGTTGGGCTGGGCTGCGCTGTTGTGGGGCGGGCGAGGGAGGCCCCCTGGGACCACCCCCTCCGATTTCCCCCCTCCACCCCCTTCCCCTCCCCTGGACTGAAGGGTGGAACCCAGAGCAGGCTATTGAGGCGCCCCCGGGCGGCCCTCACCGTCTCCGGCCATACCGCAGGGTCGGGCCTGGTTAGTACTTGGATGGGATTCCGCCTGGGAATACCGGGTGCTGTAGGCTTTTGCGCCCCCTTCCCACACACACTTTTAACTTGCGTGGCCCCGAGAGACAGGCCGTGACCCCCGGGCCCTCGGGCCAGGGCGCAGGCGCAGCCCTGGGCTGCCGGTCGGTGTCCCTTCAGGCCTGCGGCTGGCCTCCCGACGACCAGCGCCCATCGCCTGCAGCAAGGCCCACAGGCCTGGCTCTCCCCAGGGACGCTAGGACACTCACTCCATGAGACCCCGCTGAGCCGAGCCAGGTCCAGGCCACGACCCTCCCTGTGCACCCTGATCGACGCCCCCACCCCTCGGCCTGGAGCATGGGCTGTGTGGGGGGGCGACACCCGCCTTCCCCAGAACACGGGGCCCACCCGCGGGGCCCGCTCCCTCACCGGTTCCTGCCACACAAGCAGAACCTTGCCACCCAGATCCTGGGAGTGGGAGAGTCCATCGAGCGTCTCTGCCTGGGTCCTTCTCTCTTTGCACCACCTCCCCAAGGTCCCTCCTGTGTCTCTACCTCCTTCCCCACCGCCTTCCTCCGTGAGGGTCCCCCTGAGTCTATCTCTCTGCCTGTCTCTCCCTTTCACTCTCATCAGAGCAGCAGATGTCTCTGTGGGTCTCTGTTCATCCATCTCTCCTTCTCTCTTGGCCTGTGAGGAGGCATCCCTGTCTCCATCTCCCACTCAATCCCTCTCTGGCCTTGACTCTCCTCTCTCTCTCTCTCTCTCACACACACACACACACACACACACAGACACACACTCACTCCTCTACCCCCCACCCCACCCCAGCCAACTCACTCTGGGCTGCAAGTCACCAGGTCCATGGTAGCCTCGAGACTGGACAGTCACAGGTTCTCTCATCTCCCATCTAACTTCCCATGGATGTAAGAGTGGATTCACACATCACCCTTGAAGTGCGCACACGACTTCAGGGTGTGTGCTCAGCAGAGGCTGAGAGAAGGCCAAGGAGGCCACAGGGTCTTAGGAGTCTGCGCTGAGAGCCAAGCAAGAGAGCAGATGGCAAAAGAGGGCAGGCGCTCCTGAAAGAGGAGGAAGCAGCCTTCAGAGCAGGCAAGCGGTTCGGGGCCAGGGGCTTGCCATGGAGGACCAGGTGCCAAGAGGAGTTGAAGCCCGGCCGGTGGGGACAGGGAAGCAGAGGCCCCTTGGTCGCGGCGACCGGTCCACCTGCAGAGGACAGGACAAGACGCAGGGCCTGACGACCCGGTGGGCGCTTGTCCCCGCAACGCAACCACCGCTCCCCTCCATCCCCCCTCTCCCCCCTGCAATGCTTGCAGGGGAGGGGGCTTTCCGTCTGGTGAGGCCGCCGACTAAGCTCCCACAGGGGTTTGAATCAGGGTGCTTCTTCCACAGTCGGTCCTTTCCTGGACACTGGACAGAGGGGTCTGTGCCCTTCCTCAGGGCGGTGCTGTGCGCGTGCTGGTCGTTGACTGGTACCAACAAGGCGCAGAGCCCTCCGACCTTGGCACTGGGTCCGAAGGGGGTGACTGCGGTGGCTTTGCAGAGTGGGCCCGAAACTCAGGGCGAGGCACGACCCCAGCGGCGCACTTCTGAGCCTGGCCGGACCACTGACTGAGTGGGAGCCAGCGGGCCGCTGCCCCCGGCCACCCTCTGCCCGGTTTTCCGTGAGTCCGTGAGTGTGTTCCTCCCTCCTGCCCTCCCTGTGCGTGGCTCCACGCGCCAGGCACGCGCAGGGGACGTGTGTGGCCGGCGGCTGGCCATTGCCCAGTCGGACTGCATTTCCGCCTGGGGCGCTGGGCCTCTGTCAGGGTCCCTGGGGTGTCCGACGGGGGTGCCTGCCTGCCTCTCCGCCCCTGGCTCTCTGGGCTCCGGGCTAGGCTAGGCTAGGTTCGCGCGCGCGGGACACTGAAATGGCCAGGGCTTCTGGGCTTCTCCGCCTGGCGAAAGGCGGGGTGGACGTGGCGGTGGGGGTCCGGGGGTCCGTGGGGGGGGTTGGGGTCGCGGGAGGCCTTGGCCTTGGCGAGGAGCGGCGGAGGAGGCCAGGCCACGCCAGGCCACGCCAGGCCGGGGCGGGGCGGTGCGTGCCCTGTGGGCGCTTGGTGGGGCTCGCGGTAGGTGGAGCCAGGTGGAGAGGGGCGGTGTTGGAGGCGGGACTCAGCCAGTCCCAGTCTCCCAGGACCCCTGGGCCGCTGCCGGGTGGAGTCAGGTCGGAGCGTGAGAGCCCCCAGCCTTGAGTTGAGTTGGGCTGGGCTGCGCTGTTGTGGGGCGGGCGAGGGAGGCCCCCTGGGACCACCCCCTCCGATTTCCCCCCTCCACCCCCTTCCCCTCCCCTGGACTGAAGGGTGGAACCCAGAGCAGGCTATTGAGGCGCCCCCGGGCGGCCCTCACCGTCTCCGGCCATACCGCAGGGTCGGGCCTGGTTAGTACTTGGATGGGATTCCGCCTGGGAATACCGGGTGCTGTAGGCTTTTGCGCCCCCTTCCCACACACACTTTTAACTTGCGTGGCCCCGAGAGACAGGCCGTGACCCCCGGGCCCTCGGGCCAGGGCGCAGGCGCAGCCCTGGGCTGCCGGTCGGTGTCCCTTCAGGCCTGCGGCTGGCCTCCCGACGACCAGCGCCCATCGCCTGCAGCAAGGCCCACAGGCCTGGCTCTCCCCAGGGACGCTAGGACACTCACTCCATGAGACCCCGCTGAGCCGAGCCAGGTCCAGGCCACGACCCTCCCTGTGCACCCTGATCGACGCCCCCACCCCTCGGCCTGGAGCATGGGCTGTGTGGGGGGGCGACACCCGCCTTCCCCAGAACACGGGGCCCACCCGCGGGGCCCGCTCCCTCACCGGTTCCTGCCACACAAGCAGAACCTTGCCACCCAGATCCTGGGAGTGGGAGAGTCCATCGAGCGTCTCTGCCTGGGTCCTTCTCTCTTTGCACCACCTCCCCAAGGTCCCTCCTGTGTCTCTACCTCCTTCCCCACCGCCTTCCTCCGTGAGGGTCCCCCTGAGTCTATCTCTCTGCCTGTCTCTCCCTTTCACTCTCATCAGAGCAGCAGATGTCTCTGTGGGTCTCTGTTCATCCATCTCTCCTTCTCTCTTGGCCTGTGAGGAGGCATCCCTGTCTCCATCTCCCACTCAATCCCTCTCTGGCCTTGACTCTCCTCTCTCTCTCTCTCTCTCACACACACACACACACACACACACAGACACACACTCACTCCTCTACCCCCCACCCCACCCCAGCCAACTCACTCTGGGCTGCAAGTCACCAGGTCCATGGTAGCCTCGAGACTGGACAGTCACAGGTTCTCTCATCTCCCATCTAACTTCCCATGGATGTAAGAGTGGATTCACACATCACCCTTGAAGTGCGCACACGACTTCAGGGTGTGTGCTCAGCAGAGGCTGAGAGAAGGCCAAGGAGGCCACAGGGTCTTAGGAGTCTGCGCTGAGAGCCAAGCAAGAGAGCAGATGGCAAAAGAGGGCAGGCGCTCCTGAAAGAGGAGGAAGCAGCCTTCAGAGCAGGCAAGCGGTTCGGGGCCAGGGGCTTGCCATGGAGGACCAGGTGCCAAGAGGAGTTGAAGCCCGGCCGGTGGGGACAGGGAAGCAGAGGCCCCTTGGTCGCGGCGACCGGTCCACCTGCAGAGGACAGGACAAGACGCAGGGCCTGACGACCCGGTGGGCGCTTGTCCCCGCAACGCAACCACCGCTCCCCTCCATCCCCCCTCTCCCCCCTGCAATGCTTGCAGGGGAGGGGGCTTTCCGTCTGGTGAGGCCGCCGACTAAGCTCCCACAGGGGTTTGAATCAGGGTGCTTCTTCCACAGTCGGTCCTTTCCTGGACACTGGACAGAGGGGTCTGTGCCCTTCCTCAGGGCGGTGCTGTGCGCGTGCTGGTCGTTGACTGGTACCAACAAGGCGCAGAGCCCTCCGACCTTGGCACTGGGTCCGAAGGGGGTGACTGCGGTGGCTTTGCAGAGTGGGCCCGAAACTCAGGGCGAGGCACGACCCCAGCGGCGCACTTCTGAGCCTGGCCGGACCACTGACTGAGTGGGAGCCAGCGGGCCGCTGCCCCCGGCCACCCTCTGCCCGGTTTTCCGTGAGTCCGTGAGTGTGTTCCTCCCTCCTGCCCTCCCTGTGCGTGGCTCCACGCGCCAGGCACGCGCAGGGGACGTGTGTGGCCGGCGGCTGGCCATTGCCCAGTCGGACTGCATTTCCGCCTGGGGCGCTGGGCCTCTGTCAGGGTCCCTGGGGTGTCCGACGGGGGTGCCTGCCTGCCTCTCCGCCCCTGGCTCTCTGGGCTCCGGGCTAGGCTAGGCTAGGTTCGCGCGCGCGGGACACTGAAATGGCCAGGGCTTCTGGGCTTCTCCGCCTGGCGAAAGGCGGGGTGGACGTGGCGGTGGGGGTCCGGGGGTCCGTGGGGGGGGTTGGGGTCGCGGGAGGCCTTGGCCTTGGCGAGGAGCGGCGGAGGAGGCCAGGCCACGCCAGGCCACGCCAGGCCGGGGCGGGGCGGTGCGTGCCCTGTGGGCGCTTGGTGGGGCTCGCGGTAGGTGGAGCCAGGTGGAGAGGGGCGGTGTTGGAGGCGGGACTCAGCCAGTCCCAGTCTCCCAGGACCCCTGGGCCGCTGCCGGGTGGAGTCAGGTCGGAGCGTGAGAGCCCCCAGCCTTGAGTTGAGTTGGGCTGGGCTGCGCTGTTGTGGGGCGGGCGAGGGAGGCCCCCTGGGACCACCCCCTCCGATTTCCCCCCTCCACCCCCTTCCCCTCCCCTGGACTGAAGGGTGGAACCCAGAGCAGGCTATTGAGGCGCCCCCGGGCGGCCCTCACCGTCTCCGGCCATACCGCAGGGTCGGGCCTGGTTAGTACTTGGATGGGATTCCGCCTGGGAATACCGGGTGCTGTAGGCTTTTGCGCCCCCTTCCCACACACACTTTTAACTTGCGTGGCCCCGAGAGACAGGCCGTGACCCCCGGGCCCTCGGGCCAGGGCGCAGGCGCAGCCCTGGGCTGCCGGTCGGTGTCCCTTCAGGCCTGCGGCTGGCCTCCCGACGACCAGCGCCCATCGCCTGCAGCAAGGCCCACAGGCCTGGCTCTCCCCAGGGACGCTAGGACACTCACTCCATGAGACCCCGCTGAGCCGAGCCAGGTCCAGGCCACGACCCTCCCTGTGCACCCTGATCGACGCCCCCACCCCTCGGCCTGGAGCATGGGCTGTGTGGGGGGGCGACACCCGCCTTCCCCAGAACACGGGGCCCACCCGCGGGGCCCGCTCCCTCACCGGTTCCTGCCACACAAGCAGAACCTTGCCACCCAGATCCTGGGAGTGGGAGAGTCCATCGAGCGTCTCTGCCTGGGTCCTTCTCTCTTTGCACCACCTCCCCAAGGTCCCTCCTGTGTCTCTACCTCCTTCCCCACCGCCTTCCTCCGTGAGGGTCCCCCTGAGTCTATCTCTCTGCCTGTCTCTCCCTTTCACTCTCATCAGAGCAGCAGATGTCTCTGTGGGTCTCTGTTCATCCATCTCTCCTTCTCTCTTGGCCTGTGAGGAGGCATCCCTGTCTCCATCTCCCACTCAATCCCTCTCTGGCCTTGACTCTCCTCTCTCTCTCTCTCTCACACACACACACACACACACACACACACACAGACACACACTCACTCCTCTACCCCCCACCCCACCCCAGCCAACTCACTCTGGGCTGCAAGTCACCAGGTCCATGGTAGCCTCGAGACTGGACAGTCACAGGTTCTCTCATCTCCCATCTAACTTCCCATGGATGTAAGAGTGGATTCACACATCACCCTTGAAGTGCGCACACGACTTCAGGGTGTGTGCTCAGCAGAGGCTGAGAGAAGGCCAAGGAGGCCACAGGGTCTTAGGAGTCTGCGCTGAGAGCCAAGCAAGAGAGCAGATGGCAAAAGAGGGCAGGCGCTCCTGAAAGAGGAGGAAGCAGCCTTCAGAGCAGGCAAGCGGTTCGGGGCCAGGGGCTTGCCATGGAGGACCAGGTGCCAAGAGGAGTTGAAGCCCGGCCGGTGGGGACAGGGAAGCAGAGGCCCCTTGGTCGCGGCGACCGGTCCACCTGCAGAGGACAGGACAAGACGCAGGGCCTGACGACCCGGTGGGCGCTTGTCCCCGCAACGCAACCACCGCTCCCCTCCATCCCCCCTCTCCCCCCTGCAATGCTTGCAGGGGAGGGGGCTTTCCGTCTGGTGAGGCCGCCGACTAAGCTCCCACAGGGGTTTGAATCAGGGTGCTTCTTCCACAGTCGGTCCTTTCCTGGACACTGGACAGAGGGGTCTGTGCCCTTCCTCAGGGCGGTGCTGTGCGCGTGCTGGTCGTTGACTGGTACCAACAAGGCGCAGAGCCCTCCGACCTTGGCACTGGGTCCGAAGGGGGTGACTGCGGTGGCTTTGCAGAGTGGGCCCGAAACTCAGGGCGAGGCACGACCCCAGCGGCGCACTTCTGAGCCTGGCCGGACCACTGACTGAGTGGGAGCCAGCGGGCCGCTGCCCCCGGCCACCCTCTGCCCGGTTTTCCGTGAGTCCGTGAGTGTGTTCCTCCCTCCTGCCCTCCCTGTGCGTGGCTCCACGCGCCAGGCACGCGCAGGGGACGTGTGTGGCCGGCGGCTGGCCATTGCCCAGTCGGACTGCATTTCCGCCTGGGGCGCTGGGCCTCTGTCAGGGTCCCTGGGGTGTCCGACGGGGGTGCCTGCCTGCCTCTCCGCCCCTGGCTCTCTGGGCTCCGGGCTAGGCTAGGCTAGGTTCGCGCGCGCGGGACACTGAAATGGCCAGGGCTTCTGGGCTTCTCCGCCTGGCGAAAGGCGGGGTGGACGTGGCGGTGGGGGTCCGGGGGTCCGTGGGGGGGGTTGGGGTCGCGGGAGGCCTTGGCCTTGGCGAGGAGCGGCGGAGGAGGCCAGGCCACGCCCAGGCCACGCCAGGCCGGGGCGGGGCGGTGCGTGCCCTGTGGGCGCTTGGTGGGGCTCGCGGTAGGTGGAGCCAGGTGGAGAGGGGCGGTGTTGGAGGCGGGACTCAGCCAGTCCCAGTCTCCCAGGACCCCTGGGCCGCTGCCGGGTGGAGTCAGGTCGGAGCGTGAGAGCCCCCAGCCTTGAGTTGAGTTGGGCTGGGCTGCGCTGTTGTGGGGCGGGCGAGGGAGGCCCCCTGGGACCACCCCCTCCGATTTCCCCCCTCCACCCCCTTCCCCTCCCCTGGACTGAAGGGTGGAACCCAGAGCAGGCTATTG